>NC_080567.1:20185000-21430000 GCF_030253575.1 Rhododendron vialii | reverse complement strand
TTGCTATGATGGTATGTATATATCTTGCTATGGTATTTTAGCTTTCAATATGATTATCGATATGTAAATAATGCGGTGGAGGTGATTATATATCAATGATATCATGCTAATCGAGGTTTAGCTATTGATATGGATATATGTGGTGGAAATTTGTATATCATGCTATATGTTGTCTTAGCTAATGGTATGCATGCTTGTTGTATGTTGATTGTACCTGCGAAAGGATTGTGGAGTGAGTCACGCCATGTCGTATGCCATTCCGTCTAATTAACGGAGGTTGGGAGCATGGTTTGCGGGACACAATGCCTTAGGTACATGGGAATGTGGCAGACGTGTCACTGCATGCTTGTGTGATTTACATTCATGCTGTCATTAATTCAGTTATTGTTATGTGGTTGTTTATTTGATAAGATTGCTATGTTTGGCGGATGTGGTGGTTATAACTAATATACTCATATGGGTATTGCAGTTATGTTGGTGGTGAATATTCTTATTGATATTCCTTCGGGTATTGTGATATCTTATCGAGCACTTCTATGTCTCACACACTCTGGTTGTCCTTTTTGGATTGCCAGATAGCAGGTGGCTTAGCGTGGGTCCACTACTGGTCAACGCCTTGGAGAGTGCTGGGACTCGTGTTGGGTGATGTCTTTAGTTAGATTGTTGTGTAGCTGATTCGTCTAGAAGTTAACCTACATGTTTTGTAATTAATTGAAGAGAGGGATATTCATTATGACTTGTGAGTTGAGTTTTTGGCGTTGACTCATTTCTATTTTATGTGAGAAGTCTTCCGCTAAGTTATATTCTGATTGGTTGTAGAGTGTGGTGTGGTCTTTTGTGTGGAATGCCACGTGGCCGCGCCGACTCGGGCCCACTTTGGGTGTCGTTTGCAGGGCGGGGCGTGACAGCTTGGTATCAGAGCTAGTACGTTCTAGTCTCTGTGTTGAGAGTCGATTAGGGGTTTTAGTAGTGGACCATAAGGTGTTGTTTCTATCGAGAAGGAGTTGGTGGGTGGCTATCGTGGGAGTATTTAATACTTAGCACTATGTTTGTTGGTGGTGGTTTGAGTTGTTAAAGCAGGTTATTGATATGGCTCAGTTCATGGAGCAGCAAATGGTAATTCTTCCATGGCAGATTGTGCTGGCACTGGCGGTGTCTTATGTGGGCCGTGTTTTGTGTGTTAGAAGTAAAGGGATTGGAGGGTTCATGACGTTATGGAGAGTATGTGCTTATGCATGTCAAGAAACTCAGACTTTGTCGGATATGGTTATGAGGTATTTTCAATATTGAATTACGTCGGGTGTAAGTAACGGTAGATGTGGTGTTAAGCTTATTTACTGTATTATCAATGCATAATGTGCACTTGGTTGTATTGTTATGTGGTATGTCAACCTTGCTAGATTGTAAGTTGGCGGTGGGAAGATTCTTGAGAGTTGGAGAGGTACGCGCCAGAGATGTTTCATTTTGAATTTGGAAAGTTAGTGTCAAAGTTGTGAGTTTTGTGGTGAATTTTGGGAGATATTGAAAAAAAAGGGGTGTGTGTGTGTGTGTGTGTGGAAGTAGCATGGTTTCATTAGTGTGTGATTGGGTACGTGTATGATTTGTGCACGCTAAGAGGATGATACTCACATAGAGATATATGTACTGCTAGAAAGTTTAAAATGATTGTTATCCGTTCATGGTGTGAAAAGTGTTAAATGTTGTAAAAACTGAAAACTTTTGGAATGTGTTAAACGTGTGTAGAGAATGTTAAACTTTCTAAATAAAGTGGATAACTTGGGTATGTTCACGTATAGAGTGGTAATATTTTGGGCATAGCACCTAAAGAAATGTTAAGGGGATATGAATACTTCTGTTTAGTTAAAAAGATCAAATACGGTGGAAGTTGAAAATCTTACAAATAGTGGTTTCGTGTTGCGTTGAGTTTGGTGTATTTGGTAACGTTATAACGTTACTTATGAAATTTTGAATAAGTAGTGAGTATGTATCTATGTACTACTTGCATCTGGTTGTGTATGCGCACATGGCTTGTATGGTATTATGGATGTGGTATGTGGTACATTGTTGAAAAGTTAAAAGCACGTATGGAAGGGTTTTGTATTCTTTGGAAAATGTTAGAAACTACACTTGATAGTCATAGAAAATAAATTCATATTTGGTGTTGGAAATGACCGAAATGAATATTTATGTATATGTGAAACATAATGGTTTAGTGTTACGTGAAGATGGTTTTATTGGTTCTATATGAACTAGTATGTGATTGTGGATATCTTTGGGGAGATAGGTGTTGGTGAGTATTTCTATGTCTTATTTCATATACAGATGAGTTGGAAAACTTTAGTGAGTTAGTTGTCAAATGTAGCGATAAGGAATGAGATGAGAAAATTTGGGGTATTAGTTGTTGGAGGTGGAGTAGGTAGGGACGATAGTGTGTTTAATGGTTGAATTTGTGAGTTGGGAATCGCATGTTGGGCGAATGAGATCAAACAGAAGGGGAAATCAGCTACAAATGGTAACTGTGAATGTTTGGATACTACAAGGGTGAGCTATGGTTGGGATTGTTCGGTTAACAAGTTGAAATGATACAAGTCTGGGAAAATACAAATCAGGTCGGGATTGAATTGTGTTGAGAGAATGGGCAATGCCTATAAGCAGTTGTAGTGGTCAAATGGGAAATTGGATAACTTCGCAGAAGTGAAACTGGGGCAGAGTGTTGGTGTTATTGAAAACCATTCGGAGAGAATGGAACAGGTATAACTTTATTGTTGTTTAATTTGATAACATGTTCATGCATTATGGCTTCGTGTCAGAGTCAGTCCAGTCGACTGGAGTATTAGTGGTGTTGTGATGAAATAGGCAACGTGCCTATCAAATCACGACACGTCTTGCATATTGTCATATTCGCATGCCATCAATGATATATATGTTGTGGACTAACCTTGTTTTGAAAGGACACGTTACAACAGAATTGAGTTTGGATTTCTGGAATAGAATTCGGGAGTGGTGCTAGGTTGACAATGAGACGTGGAACAGTGTTGAAATTTTGGTTGTGATGGAATGATGGAAAGGGCATTGGGGTTTATGAGAGAATGCATAGAGGAAGTAGATTAAGTGAAGCATAGGTGAATGTTACGGTCAGATGTGAAATTTTAAGTGATAGTTGAGCTACGATGGTAGTAAGTTTTGTGGTGAGTTGAGGGTTAAGAAGATTAGGTGGGTTGTTGATTCATGTTAGTATGTGTTGGGATGGATCGTATACTAGTATATACAAATTTCTTGAGGTGTTGTTTGTGTGTGATGGATGTGCTTGTTTGGTGTACCTAAGTGATAAAAAGGTTAGTGGAACATGATCATATAATATGCATATAATGTTGTTTTAAGGTTGATGTTCGTTGGTGTATCAAGTAGTGTGACTATGCTAATTGATAGTATGAGGTTAAAACTTAGTTCTCTTACTAGGTCATACTCATGTTTTGAGAGTGTGTGGTGGTATGGGAGTCATGAGAGTTTATTAAGTTGGTACTGATGTTGGGATTGCGTTATATTGATTTTAACGAGAGTTTGGGAGTTTTGGTTGGAATTTACCCTATTAAAGGATAAGCTTATAAATTTCCTACAGTGGAATTGTGTGAAATGATGAAAGTGGTTTTAGCATGTAGGTGTGTTGGGTGCCGTGATGTAAGTTGAGGGTTATGAGTCCTATTTGAGAGGCCGAATTGGTATTGAGTTAGTATTTGCAAGACTCTTTTAATTGGATTTGTCGCGAGTCGATGTGAAACAAGAAAGTTTTAAAATGAGAATCATAATGATGTAATTTTCTATATGTTTTGTTTGCTCTAAGACATGATTAGGAAAAATGAGAGTTTTGGCTAGGAGGTGAAGGTGAGTGAGAGTGGATTACGATGATGTATTTGAACGAGTAGCTAATTTGTGGTTTTGTGCTTATATATCGTCTGTTAAAAGGTGATGTATATATCCATGGGTTATGAAGTTGCGTAGTTTAGCGATTTACTTGCTTGTGATGACGATGTTGCTAGGATTGATCGTGAGTCAAGATTGTTTTGATAACCTATTGGTTTTGGTTGTCGCTGGTGGCTCTAATTTCGGGGACGAAATTTTCTAAGGGGGGGAGAGTTGTAATACCCGTCCCGGATATTTAATATTTTAAACTCGTATTTTAATTGAATTATGTGTTTATGGAGTTAATTCATATTTTGTGAGTATTTAGTAAAAATGCTATTAGTCGATTGCATAAGTTAGGGGTATGGTGGCTACACCATATAATTACCCTAGAGGAGATATTTTGTAAATATCCCCTCACTCTTTCTTTCCTGGCATTAACGTAGAGAGAGAGAGAGAGAGAGAGAGAGAGAGAGCGGCTGGAAGAAGAAGAAGAAGAGAAGGGAAAAACTCGAGGACTGGTCTTGATCGTCTTTGATCGAAACTCTATATGGTAATTCATGTTTTCTTGTATTTGATTTCATATTTAATTTGTTGAGATCATATGTTTGAGGGTTGAATTTGTGCCTAGAATAGATGGGCTTGGGTTAATTTGGATGTGAGTTGGAGTTCTTGGAAAGATTAGGAATCGAGTCTTAAATCTCTTGAATTTGGTGTTTAGAACTTGATTTGATTCGTGGGTTTTGATGTTCTTGAGTAGCTCTTTGTTATGTATGAGTTTGAGCATGATTTTGTGAAGTTTTGGTGAGTTTTAGATGAAATTTAAGTTGAGAAAAGGTTGGAAATCGGAGGATGAACAAGCTGAATTTTCGCTGAAAACCCAGTCGGTACCCGTACCACTTTTTGGTGGTACCTGTACCGACGGATCAGAGCTGAAACATTTGGGTCGATTTTGGGGTGGGTACCGGTACTGAGTTTTGTGGTACCCGTACCTCTCGGGTAACTTTTCAGCATTTGTTGTGGAACTTTGGACGATCATATCTTTTTCATCCGAACTCCTTTTTGGGCAAATTATATATCGAAATTGATGTACTCGAAACGTACTTTCTAATGGTGGAGGTTTCAAAATCCAATTCTAATCCTAAAAGAAGTTATGGTCAAAATATGGTGAAATGGTTATAAGTTTCCATATAGATTTTGGAGATTAAGTGCTACTCTAACTTTATGTATGCTTTGATACACATATGGGTCTTTGAGATGGACATGCTTGTATTTGTTGGGCAATGTTTAATACCTAGTTAGCTCTACAACTTGATATTAAACATTCGTTTGAATGCCTTAGGGATGTTTGGTGACTTGGTTAACTTTTTGGCATGTGTTAGCTTAGTAAAATGTTTTGGAGTGTTATCATACATTTTGTTTGATCATTCCAATGGAGAAGTATGCTAATATGAGTTAGCCTGTGACTAGGTAGCAGGGTGGTCTGATGGGAGGTGTCGAAACCGTAAGTTTGGCATACTCCAGTCGAATCGAAGGTGAGTGTGTCTGATATAGTTCTTCTCAATAAGATATTGCTATGATGGTATGTATATATCTTGCTATGGTATTTTAGCTTTCAATATGATTATCGATATGTAAATAATGCGGTGGAGGTGATTATATATCAATGATATCATGCTAATCGAGGTTTAGCTATTGATATGGATATATGTGGTGGAAATTTGTATATCATGCTATATGTTGTCTTAGCTAATGGTATGCATGCTTGTTGTATGTTGATTGTACCTGCGAAAGGATTGTGGAGTGAGTCACGCCATGTCGTATGCCATTCCGTCTAATTAACGGAGGTTGGGAGCATGGTTTGCGGGACACAATGCCTTAGGTACATGGGAATGTGGCAGACGTGTCACTGCATGCTTGTGTGATTTACATTCATGCTGTCATTAATTCAGTTATTGTTATGTGGTTGTTTATTTGATAAGATTGCTATGTTTGGCGGATGTGGTGGTTATAACTAATATACTCATATGGGTATTGCAGTTATGTTGGTGGTGAATATTCTTATTGATATTCCTTCGGGTATTGTGATATCTTATCGAGCACTTCTATGTCTCACACACTCTGGTTGTCCTTTTTGGATTGCCAGATAGCAGGTGGCTTAGCGTGGGTCCACTACTGGTCAACGCCTTGGAGAGTGCTGGGACTCGTGTTGGGTGATGTCTTTAGTTAGATTGTTGTGTAGCTGATTCGTCTAGAAGTTAACCTACATGTTTTGTAATTAATTGAAGAGAGGGATATTCATTATGACTTGTGAGTTGAGTTTTTGGCGTTGACTCATTTCTATTTTATGTGAGAAGTCTTCCGCTAAGTTATATTCTGATTGGTTGTAGAGTGTGGTGTGGTCTTTTGTGTGGAATGCCACGTGGCCGCGCCGACTCGGGCCCACTTTGGGTGTCGTTTGCAGGGCGGGGCGTGACAGCTTGGTATCAGAGCTAGTACGTTCTAGTCTCTGTGTTGAGAGTCGATTAGGGGTTTTAGTAGTGGACCATAAGGTGTTGTTTCTATCGAGAAGGAGTTAGTGGGTGGCTATCGTGGGAGTATTTAATACTTAGCACTATGTTTGTTGGTGGTGGTTTGAGTTGTTAAAGCAGGTTATTGATATGGCTCAGTTCATGGAGCAGCAAATGGTAATTCTTCCATGGCAGATTGTGCTGGCACTCGCTTCCTCTCAGTCTTCAGGTACGGTCCATCCGCTTAGTCATTTCCTTTCCTACTCACACTTTTCACCGTCTCATTTTGCTTTTATATCGACTTTGATCTAATTCTCATGACCCTACTTCTTATGGTCAAGCCATCAATCACGCTCAATGGCGTGATGCCATTTCTAAGGAAATCAATGCACTTGTAGACAATAAAACTTGGATTCTTACTTCTCTTCCCCCCGGCAAAAAACTGATCGATTGTAAAAGGGTTTTTAAGACAAAATTAAAAGCAGATGGATCTGTAGAACGCTACAAAGCTCGCTTGGTGGCCAAAGGTTATACTCAAGTCGAGGGTTTGGACCATCATGACACATTTGCGCGTGTAGCCAAGTTGGTCACTGTCCGTTGTGTTCTTGCTATCTCGGCCACTTGCAACTGGCATTTACACCAACTAGACGTTAACAATGCATTCTTGCACGGCGACCTCGACAAGGATGTTTATATGTCCCTTCCTCCGAGATACGGCCGACAGGGGGAGACGCGTGTCTGCCGCTTGCAAAAATCACTTTATGGGCTCAAACAGGCTTCTTGTAATTGGTAATCTAAATTGTCTACCGTTCTCCTATCCGCTGGTTTTCAACAATCCCAAGCTGATCATTCTCTATTTACTCGGCAAACTGGTCCTACTATACTGGTTGTTCTTGTTTATGTTGATGATTTGCTTGTTACAGGCAACGATTTGGGCTCTATCCGTCGCTTACAGGAGTTTCTATCCTGTAAATTTCAGTTAAAAGATTTTGGGAAGCTCAAATATTTTTTAGGCATCGAAGTGGCTCGATCTACTGCGGGAATTTTTATTAATCAACACAAATACATTCTTGACATCCTTACGGATGCCAGGCAATCAGGTTGTCGCCCTGCCTCTTCTCCTATGGAGCAACATCTCAAGCTCTCTACTGATTCTGGTGACCCCCTCTCCGATCCGAGTTCATACCGCAAGCTCATTGGTCGCCTGATATACCTCACTATTTCTCGGCCGGACATCACTTTTGCCGTCAATTTGCTCAGCCAGTTCATGCATACCCCTCGGGTCCCTCACTTGGATGCTACCACTCGTATCCTTCCCTACCTTAAGGGCTACATCTCACATGGTTTATTGTTTCCTTCTAGTTCGGACCTCATGGTCACCAGTTACATTGACTCGGATTGGGCTAGTTGCCCAATGACTCATCGCTCAACTACTGGTTATTTCATTACCCTTGGTGGCAGTCCGGTTTCTTGGCGTACTAAAAAGCAAAGTGTTGTCTCCTGCTCCTCCGCCGAAGCCGAATATCAGGCCATGGCTTCCACCACCTGCGAGTTATTGTGGCTTCCGAATTTACTCAGTGATTTAGCGGTCCCTTTATCCTCACCGATCAAGCTCTATTGCGACAACCAAGCTGCTTTGCATATCGCACGGAATCCAGTCCTTCATGAGCGGTCCAAGCACATTGAAATCGACTGTCACCTCATTCGTGAACGAGTCCAACAAGGCCTTCTTCAGCTTCATCACATTGCCTCCGCTGACCAGTTAGTCGATATTTTCACCAAGGCCTTAGGTGTCGAACAATTTCGCATTTTGACGTCAAAGCTGGGCATTACGTCTCTCCATGCTCCATCTTGAGGGGGAGTATTAGCGGTCCAAGATCTCCAAGGACTCTACGCAGCAATTTATCAATTAGGATCACTACTCAATCCCATAATTGTAGGAGAGTTATTCTCCTTCCAAATCAATCCCTTCCTAATTAGTTGTAATCCTTTCTTATATAATGCTTGTAATATGCCTTTGGAAAGGTAATGAGAAATAGAAACGTGTTCACCCACAAATTAGGTACGTGTTCACCCACAAATTAGGTTCTATCAATTTTATCAATACTGTTAACAAAACTCCATTTTTAAATTCATTTTCAGTGAATAATTCTTAGCTTTTGGTCTTAGTTTTTCAATACCACGCCCAAGATGAATAACTGTTAAAATTCGACAGAATTGAAATATTGGAAGTCTTGGGCATTACTTTCACTCATTTTTCTTTTTGTTTTTGTCAGTTAGGTTCACTTTCATATAATTTTGTGCATGAAAATCCACAATGTGATTATAGATGGATCTGCCTTAAAAGTTAAACCAATAAGTTTGACGAGAATTAAAATATTGGAGAATAAAAAAGACAAATAAAAATACTACTCATTGGTCTAACTTTTTACGGCAGGCCCACCCATTGTCACATGATTGGAAATTTTCATGCACGAAATGAAAGTGAAACTGACTTGACAAAACAAAAAGAAAAATAATTGAACGAGATAAAAGGTAATGACCAAGACTTACATGTAAAACCAGAAAAAAAAAAATTGACTATAAGACTTCCACGTGAAAAGAAAGGAGAAAAAAACGATGCCCAAGACTTGTTGATGATAGAATACGTTCCCATTGATTCACAGAACCCGCCCTAACTTTTGAAAGGGTTAAAGCGAAAATTGGAGGGAGGTTTTTTTTTGGACTATTAATAAGGGGTAAAAAAAAGTATGAAGGGTTCTTGAAATTCAAAAAAATTTAGGGGCTTAAAGCGGCCGCAACATCAGCTTTAACTCAGAGCCGGCTCTACTATTGAATAACAACACAGAACTTTTAATAATAAAAAATTTACTTACACCCTTTGTCTCTATTTTTTAGTCTTTTTTTTTTGGTTGGGGTGGGGGTGTGTGTGTGTGTGTGGAGTGGATTCCAATATAAGGAAACATTATTATTGCATATCTAATCACCATATTTTCCATTCTACCCTTCAATCATTGTTTTTTAAATTTTTTTAGTATTATTAATTTAAAAGTAGAAGGGTAAAATAGAACTTTCATTAACTATAATCTTTTTGGTTTGAAAATGAGACAATATTTTTGGGATACAAAAAGTGCTATCTGGAACCAAAAAATGGGACGGAGAGAGTATTACTTTTAATATGATAGAGAATCTGTTGACTAATCAATGGGAACGTATTAATCAATGGGGACGTATGAAGATCTAATAGTTCCAGAAAAATTTCGAATTTGAGACCTTTGGAGAATCACAATTTCGCATTAGATAATAGCTAATTATAAATGGAGCGTAAATGCGATCATGTTAGTGTTAGAGATTTGACAAATTCACAGAAAAATGGGAATTGACATTTTCGTTCTGTTTTGATCATTTGTACTACCTTTTTGTCTTCCTTCTGCAAATTTACAACAATACGCTTTCATATAGGAAAATTTAAACAAGTAAAATGGGTCCTAAGAATGAATCACAAAAAAGAGAGGTAGATAGATTTAGGCGTGTGAAAATCACACTCCGGACTTAAGTCACGTATTTAGTAAATATGTGTGTGACCACGAGCGTACGCAAAAACCTCTTTGAAACGCATCCTGACCTCCTAAAATTTGTGAGAGCTAAGATTGAGAGTGCGAGTACAGTGTAAATATTGATAGCGGGAACGTGGAGCATTTTGAAAGATTATGTAACTAAGCTCCAAACAAATTGAAAAAAAAAAATAATCGAATGGAGTGGCTCATAATTAAAAGTGTACCACTGCAACATCTTCCTTGAAATCAAGAATATTGACAAAATAAACTCTGAAAAATGAGAATTTATCTATGGAATTGGGCATCACAGAGTCTTTTTTTTTTTTTTTTTTTAAGAATAGCTACCATCAAGGCTCTGTTTGTTTCAAAGTAAAATATTTTTCAGTGTAAAATGTTTTACACGTAAAATAATTTCAGTAAAAAGAAATTTTTCGTTTCTATTTTATGGTATTTGGTTGGTAATTGAAAATAATTCTTGATAAACAAAACATTTTTCTAGACATGGGTTGTCTTGGAATGGCAAAGGAAAAAATTGTAATTTCAATTGTGGGATTTCAAAAGGAATTGGAGACTTTAATCTCCTGTAGACCTGTGGTCTGCGTGAAAAAACAAAAAGAACTGAGAGCTCGAGAGATTTCACCAAAAAATGGGTAAAATATTTGCTTAAACAAACGGAACCCAAATCAAGATTAAGATTAATAACAATGCTAGGCACACCCGGGGTGACCAAATTGGAAACAATCAAAGACAAATTCATGGGATAACGCTTTCTCACCCATGGTGGGTGAGGGCCTATTACAAAGTCTTGGTCAATTGGTTTTTTGGAAACTGATATTAACATTTTAAAATTGATGAAGACACTTCAAAATCAGTATAATTCTAAATTTATTTTCTTTTATTTTTTAGAATGTCTTGATTAATTATTGGAGTGCAGTGCCTATATCATTTTCGCGTTTTTTTTCCCCTCTCTCTTCACGTGAAAGTTTATACAGCAAAAAAAAGTGGAGGGTGGAGACACCTTTCTGTATCTTTTACTGTAGATGGAAGTCATCGTCAGTTTGTTGAGCGTACGCGGAAGTCTTGGACCTCTTGGTCATCTTCTTATCTTGGCTATGAGCATCTCCAACTCATGCTCTATTTCTTTGAGAGCATGAAACTCCTTTAACCCATTTTTTCAAGCCTCTTCTATTTGAGAGGATGGAATTTTGATCCTCCATATTCAAAGGATGAGAGAAAATATGGAGGATCTCCTCTATAACACTATTCACCTTTTAAAATGGCATTTGTATCGTTATGAGCTTTTGTTTATGTCAACCATATCCTTTCACCTTTGCACGTTTATATCAATTTTTTAACACTGTCTATACTTCTACAACATCAACTTAATTCCACAGGACTTGTGCTTAACTTCTAGTACATTTCACAGGTTCTACAACATATAGTGGAAGCCATGGGGTCTACAAAATTGGAGTAAAAAACAGGAGGAGAACTTGTTTTGCTGTGGCAGAGATTAATTTCGGAGGGAATTTTTGGAGGGTGATTTTGGAGGGAATTGGTAGAGGTTAATTTTAGAGGGAAAAATAGAGGGTTTGTGGTTAGAGTAAATAGAAATAGTGATTTTCTCTAAAATCACTTTATGAATAAAATAGAGTATTTTGATACTCTCAAATAAAGTATTGGATTGGAGATGCTCTAATGTTATGGGCGAAGTTTTTAAAATAAATTGGGTCATTCTATTAGCAGCCCACACTCTCGACTCAACGGTCTTTTTTGTTACAAAATGGAAAAGATTATATTTTGAGTGACACTTGTACAATTGAGTTCATTACTAATATCATGGACACAGTCAAACATAATCATCCAACTAATGTAAAAGAAGAAAAATATATTCCAGTCGATGTATTCCACCCAGACCCAGACATTGAATTTGACGCAAACAGCAGCACTCTATCGAAAATTCATACCTAGAATGAGCATTCTCAAAAAAGACAAAGTGCTAGCCAAAGCAAAATACAACAAAAATACACAGGTGTTCAGATGGACTTCAACCAATTATAAACGTACCAATAAACTTTCAAAGCTATAGATCAGACAAGTTGTTAGGAATTTGCACTATGAATTAAAATAGAATACACAAAAAAATGGGACAATATAAATATCGGAAATCAGAGGAAATATGAAAAGCTGGCTTGCGAGATTGTGAGGCGTGTCGTCATGGTTCTAAAGTCAGTGTTACCTCCCCCACGTGAAGGTTTTAGAATACACCAGTGATTTCAAGATCCAACCCAATGCTTGCGGCCACCCTCACCGAAAGTTCGCGTCCTCCAGGAGGTAAAGAACCGTCCTGGTCAAAGTTGCCCATAAAAACATGTGGGAAAGTATAAAAATAAAATGTAGGGTCAATAGACTCAAAACAATCCAAATTGATGCTAGAGGGACGAAAATAAGACTCCGTTAAAATTGGAGAGACCATTTCTATAAATTGTCCAAATAAGAATGGGGATCCATATCACCATCATGTGTGTTGTTAGAATGTTAGAGCATCCACAATGTAATAATCAAAATCAAAAAATTGTTAAAATTAGAAATGTGTGCTTAAAAAAGTGCTTACATTGTAATAATTAAAGTTAGCAACCTCCTACCAATAATCAAATTTAGACATTTGAATAATCAAAAGTAACAATGCGTGACTTCATATTGCTAACTTTAGCAACCCTCTAAATGAATAATCAAAAACTGACGTGACAAGTTTTGATTATTTACTTTTGATTATTACATTGCGGATGCTCATAGGTACACAACTCTATGTAACTCCAGCTAAATCCGGACACAATTAAGTCCGGAGTTTGTTCGATGCACATAGATTCACATGCATCGATCACCTCCGAATACCGTTGTTTCCTCTTTCTTCCATTTTCTCACCATCATGTGTGTTGTTAGAATGCTAGGTACACAACTCTTGACTGCAACTATGGATAATTCTTCTATTCCGTTTGACCAAAAAAAAAAAAAAATACTCTGGACTACTCTGGACACAGTTAAGACGGGAGTTATTTGATGTACATGAATTCTCATGCATCGAACGACCCTAAATGCTACGTTGTTGTTTCCTCTTTTCTACAATTCCTTGGAGCATCTCCAACAGCCTAACCTAATTTCTGGCCATGTGGTTAGAGCATCTTCAATTCAATACTTTATTTGAGAGTATCAAAATACTCTATTTTATTCATAAAATGATTTTAGAAGAAATTATTATTCATATTTACTCCAACCACAAACCCTCTATTTATTCATAAAGTGATTTTAGAGGAGATTATCCATATTTTCTCCCATCCTCTAAATATAAAGGATCAAAATCCTATCCTTTCAAATAGAGAAGGCTTGAGAGAATGGGTTGGAGAAATTGCATACTATCAAACGTAAGAATAGAGCGTGGGTCGGAGATGCTCTTAGGATTTACTACCTCAACACCCTAACCAAAACTCTTGAAACCCACAGATCGGAAAACCTCTCTCCCCTTCTCCGAACCCACAAATCAAACCCACCACAGCCATTTTCACTTCTTTGGATCAAACCCACAGCCCTCTTCCCTTCAAACCCACAGAGCAAGTCCCCTTGTTCCGTTTCCGTCAAATTCCTCCGTTTCGTCGCCGGTGACTTCTTTTCGTCGACGGCTTGTTCTTCCGATAGGAGAGCAAGTCCTTGGCTCTCCGGAGTTTCTCCGGCGCCGGTGAACCAACAGCCTTCCTCCGTTTCGTTGCCGGTAAACCGATAGCCTTCGACAGGCGGCAATGGCGTGAATGAGATCCAGATGAGAGAGAGGGATATATGATCAGTAGAAGAAACGAGAGAGAGAGAGAGTGAGAGCAAGCGAGCCAGAAAACCTCGCCTCACACAGCGAGGCCTCCAAGCGAATTCTTAAATGGCGACTTGACCACTGAGGTTGCTGGGTGTGGGATTTCCCCCCTTTTTCTCGCCAATTTGAGGAATTTTTGGTTTCCTCGCTACACGATCACGAGTATTGCCCTGTTAATTTTCTGCACAAGTCTTTGGGAAATGCTTAGTACACACCACATTTGCGCTGCTGTGATTCTTTTTTGATCGGTAACCCTCTCATCTTCTCCCCCCATGGCATTTCCCAACCCTAACCCCTCAAACTTCTTACATCTCATTTTTCGCCCCGTTGTGGGAGAATCCCGCAGCGTGGTGGGATAAACAGCGTCGTCAGCTCCTCTCCCCAAACATGCGATGAAGTTCAAGCTAACAAGTACTGAATCAGCACAAATTCCCATGAAACCCCTCCGTTTGAGCTTGGAGTTCGGTATTTTTCTTAATCGCATAGCTTTCCTCTGGTTTTTTTTTTTCTTCTGCTGTCGATTTCCTTTGTAGTCTTTTGTCTCATGGATGAAGTTTGTGTCCATCCAAGCAAGAAACTGATCCGGGGATGAATTGCTTCTGGTCTTTATCTTTCTATCTCATGCGTTTCTGTTGTGGATGAATTACTTGGTGCTCTGTCCATTTTAGTGTTCCTTCAATCCATTGCTTTTCCCTTTTCTAGAATGTGCAAATTTGGACAATTTATTCTTCTTGGATGAGTAAAAATAGAAAGAAAAAGGGCACCGAGTCCGGTTGAGCAAGTCCTGATCAAATGAGTGTTTGGTTTGATGCTTTCATGCTTATTCGAGGAAGCATGTATTTTTTCTTTTGGTGTGGGGCTTTTAAAGTGGTCTTGTGATCATTGTAAATTTATTCTTTATGGCGTTAGATAATTAACAATCTAAGTTATGCCAGAATCTAGAACTATCGTGATAATCACAAAACAATCATCAAGCATAAGTTAAATAATCAAGAACGGCGTACCCGGATCCAGTAATACGGAACTTGAGCGATTCTGTGATTAATTGAAATAACTCTCCCTTGCCTTTCATTCTAGCATTCTAGCTATTTAGTACACACGTTAAATTATGGAACCCTAGGCGCTATTTCATAGGCAGAGAGAGGACCAGTTTCCTTATTAAACATTGATACTAACTTTCCATCAAAGTATAGTGTATTTAGGAAACAACTTCTCTATTTGACCAATAGAATAAAATAAGATATGGAGAATCCTATTAAACTCATAATCAATATGTGCCATATAAAATATGTGGGCCACCACAATGACTAAATTAATTTAGTCTTACAATCACTAGCACCACTATATGGGGTAATTGGATGGACGTGAAAATCCACATAAAGTGGCAACTTTTCTTGCCTACTTTTTAAATATTTTTTCGGGAAGTATACCTTTGTTGTGAGTCTTTGCTTTGTAGATGAGAAAATCGGGTAAAAGGGTTAATATGGTGTTTGAATTCTATTCGCGTCATTTATGTTTTTTCAGCTTTTGATTTGTTCATTTGGGATCGCGGGTTTCGTTGCAAGGACTGAAGTTACTTTATCTTCGATTTGATGATAAAGAAAGCTTCAACTTATAACTGTGTCTCAGTATGTATGTTTGGTGTCTTACAGGTGACAGAGAAGAGTTGGTCTTTGCACTTTGGATATTTGGTGTCTTATAACTGCTGATCTTTTTAGTTGTTTCCCTACAATTTCTAGCATTTAAATTGGGTGACCTTTTTTTTTTTGGCCGTTTCCGTAAATGTCGATATCTTCCTTTTGGCCGTCAATCAACTTTATGTTATTGTCATCTACTCTTTAAGTCTTAATGCTTTTCAACTTCATGTTGTTTTGGCTCAAATAATTGTAGAATGATGCAAATTCTAGAATTTGGTGGATCGTAGCCTAACTGAATGTTTGGCTTTCTATTGGTCCATGTAACTCCTTACCTGTTGGCTTTTTGTTCAAGCATTGTTTGATTGAAGGTTGCATTTTAATCGCTCAAGTTTGCCCCATCAATGTTAGACTCGGTGACAAGGTTACGTAGGGGATAGAGGGTGAAGGACATTATTTTGCTCTTCATTTCCAAGTGGGTTAGGAAAAGTCACTATTTATGTTTCTCTTTGTGGTTTTTTGTCCTAAGCTTGATTTCAGTACCTCTTATTACTATTTTCCTTTTGTTTTGATACAGTTAGTTGGAGTTTTAGTTTCTAAGTTTTCAAAGTGATTGCGATGCATGAGTGGGTAAGTTATTGTTACCTTTAATCTTTTTCAGTTTGCTGGGTGCGAGCTATTAAAATGTAGAGTGGGCAGGAGGGGTGGTGGGTCATGGGAGACTTTTCTCAATAAATTGAGGGATTGGATGAACATTTAAGGCACATGCGTGTTTTAACTTTGTGGCATCATTAAGAATGAGTAAGGACCTTTCGTTTCAAAAAGCCAATCTTTGGTAGCTTTGAATTTGTGCGGGTAGCCTTCCAGTGATTGTTTCTACTTCTGCTACTTGAACTAGCAAAACAAAGCCTTTTATTTTTACTTTGGTGGAGGTAATGTCATGCATGAAGTGATAGACACGGAAAGGCAGCGAAGTATGATCGATTTTCAGTCAGCAGACAAACTGTTGCAACTATTTTATCCTTGCCAATAACATTCAATGCTCTTTATTGGCTTTTCATCTGTTTTGGTCTTCTCTGTGCACCTCCTTCCCCACCCCACGCCCTGTTTTGAGTTTTCTCTGTCATCATCATGTACCTCCTCAGTCCTCACCCAACGTCCTATTTTCTCTATCATCATCCCCTTGTTCTTCCCTGCCGCATCGCCAATGCATAGGTCATGGATCCAGCCATTAACCAAGTCAATAACTTTTCGTCAATAGTTCGATCTACTTTCGAAACACCTTTGGAGAACTCTCAAAACCAAAGAATTAGCAAACCTTCTCAATGGTAGTGCTGATGGATTTAGGTGGCAGCAACCGAAGATAAAGAATGAGAATTCAGAGAAGGGGAAGTGATGGAAAAGCATATGGACTAAATGTTTTGATCTTGATCTGGGTTTTTTAGAGAGGAACAAAATTTGCAAGAAATTAAAGTTTGCTGACATAAGAATTGATAGAGGGTAAAGTGATTAGATCAGAGAAGTAAACAAAAATCTGGGTTGGGAATACCTCTTGTGGTTTCTTGTAATGAATGATAGAGATGTGAAAAAAACAGAATGGAGAGAGAAAATGAGGGCAAATATGTCAGTGTGTGTTTGATTGTTGTGGCACTAAAAGTTTTGGTCGTGGCATTGTAGCCTGCCTAACTTTATCACTCCCAAAAAGCTTGCGATGGTCATGGAACAGTACAAACAAATATTCTCCCAGTGTATTTATTGCTTCCAACAAAAGAGTTACATTGCGTCACCTGCGAACTTCAACTCTAAACATGGAAGTTCAAAAGTCAAGAGATCTGGCATTGCAGCTACGCGATCATGGAGTTGATGTGCCAATATGGATGGCAAGGAGTCGGGTTTGGATTGAAGGTACTCTTTTCATACCCGATCCTCAAACTCAATGCTTGCCTATTTATCCATATCCACACCCAATTGGGCATACTTGAAAGCCCCCAAACCCATATCCATATGGATAGCGGGTAAAACCGATATGCCCAATACCCAGTTGCACATGTAAGCAAGATAAGAGATAAAAGGAACATTTATACACTAAGAAATTTTATAGGAAATAAGAGATAAAAGGAACATTTATGCAAAAAGTACTAAAATAGACCACAAAGTCATTTACTCCATACATATGAATAGTAGGAACACAATAAAGAGCAAATACCTAATAAAAAACATGATAAAACAATGTATGAAACCGAGCTACAAACTTAGGTTTGGCGGTGACAACTATGGACAAGCTCTAAAACATATGTCATGTAGAACATCAGTCGCGATGTTGAAGAAATGAAGACAATTTTGCTCAATTTCCACCCTTCTGATACACAATTTAATTAAACTACCTATTCAAGCGAGTAGACCTAGAATTCCAGCAAGTTCAATTATTTTGAACTTTATTTTTGAAAATTAACAAGAACACTTGTATAGATTGTAAATCTGCTAAGTCATTGACAAATCATACACCAATACATGCAACTAATACATAAGCAACTAAAACCATCACTAAATTAAAATTACCAACAAATTTATGAGGGTTGTTATCGAAGAAATAGTAGAGCATGCTATAGTGGAAACTTAGTATGTGTGAATTAGTCGAGTTTTCAACAAAATAGGTCAGATCACAGTCAATACATACCCAAACCTTCTAGTCCCACATCCAATATAAAAAGACCCTATATGCCATAACAAAAACTAGAATCCATTACGCTTACCATTCAAAGACCTTCTTTCTTGCAATTCATCATCATAAGCAAGGCATCCCGCCCATTCCTTGGGAATACTAAACAAATCGCTATCCACAATATAGCCGGTTAAAGCATCTTTCTCTTTGAAATATGCACGAGTTCAGAAAATAAGAATGCAAATAGAGAACTCATAAATTAAAAGTTTAGCCCTTAAACATGAACGCAATTTACCCAAAATCAGCTTCTCTTTGTCTAATCTTTGTAGCTACAAGGTAGAATGACTTTGGGATAAATTCGGGAAAAGCCTCTGAAAGCAATCTCATCGTGGTGAGAAGCCGATACCGTCGTTCAGTCGCTACCTCGAAAAAGTTGTTACTAGCTAGAAAAATGCACATTCTCAATCCAAAAAAATGCAAAAGATTGAGAAACTTACCCCTTTGGAATAATGTTCCAAAGTACTTATGTGAAACTTGAAAATCTCAAATCCTTTTTTCTTGTAGGCAGTCATATTCTTTTGATATACAGTGCTCAACACTCCAAATTCAACTTCATGTAATGTAACTTATGTTGTCAGTTCCTCATATCTATAGGAGCTTCAGTAAAAAGTAACAAAGATTCATGTACTTCAATATTTTTTACAAAAAAATCAAACAGTTTGAAAATCAATTTTATTTTCTCTTCATCATTGTAGAAGGCAGCATGTCCGTATATAAAGTTGGCCATATCATTGTTAAAAAATATCAGAACAATAAATCTAATGGAAATAACGAAAAAAGAAACAAAAGTATCAGAAAAGAAAAGTACATAAATAAATATTTTATCTTAGAGCTTTTCCGGATAGACTTTGAGCTATATCACAAAGTCGATAAAAAAGAAGCAAAATTGTTGGTTGAGGTCCTCACATTTCAATTCTCTGAACAAGATTCCTAAATAGACCAATGTTGTTCTTCAATCCCTCTTCATACTCGAAGTTTATTCAATCGTTTTGGCGTGGGGTTAGCATCATCACCTTAACTACATTGCCGTTACTTGATATTCGAATACCTTCTTCAAGATGGCCATGGTATTAATTTTTAGTAAACATCACCATCTTCGAACAATCCCCCACTTGCTTGCAAAAAACCATCAAATATTACTTAGAACAAAATAGGCAAATAAGGTGCGGGAACCTAACAAATAATGCATACTGGACAACTTGACGGACTTTATCCGACAAACCTACTACACTAGTCCCATTTAAGCTCATCTCCCATTGCTTAAAACCCGACTTGACAACTTGGCAGCACCACATGCTTTCCAAGAATGGTTAAAACAAGTCGGCTTTCCAAGAATGGTTAAACAAGTCGGATTTTAAGCAATGGGAGATGAGCTTAAATGGGACCAGTATAGTAGGTTTGTCGGATAAAGTCCGTCAAGTTGTCCAGTATGCAATTTTTGTTAGGTTCATGCACCTTATTTGCCTATCTTGTTCTAAGTAATATTTGATGGTTTTTTGTAAGTAAGGGGGCGATTGTTCGAGGACGGTTATGTTTACTAGAAATCAATACCATGGCTATGTTGAAAAAGGTATTCGAATATCAAGTAAGGACGATGTAGTTAGTGATGTTGTTGTTGAACCCATGCCAAGACAATTTAATGAACTTCGAGATTGAAGACGTATTGAACGACGACATTGGTCTATTTAGGAATCTTGTCGAGGAAATTGAAACTATGAGACTGGTCCTCAGCTAGCAGTTTTGCTACTTTTTTTGTCGACTTTGTGATATAGCTCAAAGTCTATCCCGAAAAACTCTACGGTAAGATGTTTGTTCTGTCCTTTTATTTTCTAATACTTTCGTCTCTTTTTTCATTATTTCCATAAGATTTATTGTCCTGGTATTTTTTTGTTGGGATAAGGCCTACTTTATATAGGGTGATGATGCCTTCTATAATGATGGAATGAAGATAAAATTGATTTTCAAATTGTGGGATTTTTTTGAAATAAATATTGATGTATATGAATCTTTGTTACTTTTCACTAAGTTCCTGTAGATAAAAGGAAGGCAGCATAAGTTACGTGAAGTTGGATTTGGGACCGTTGAGGAGTAGTTATCAAAAGAATAAGAATGACTACAAGAAAAAATGATTCGGAATTTTCAAGTATCATAGAAACACTTTGGAACATTATTCCGAAAAGGCAAATTTCTCATTTTTTTGAGTTTTGTGTGTATTTTTTGAGTTGGTAACAACTTTTTGTTTTGGTAGTGACGGTGCGTCGGTGCCGACTTCTCACCACATTGAGATTGCTTTTGGAGGCTTTTCCCGAATTCATCCCCAAGTCATTCTACCTTGTGGCCACAAAGATTAGAGAAAGAGAAGCTAATTTTGGGTAAACTAGGTTCTTGTTTATGGGCTAACATTTTAATTTATGAGTTTTCTACTTGAATTTTTATTTTCTAAACTCTTGCATATTTTTTAGAAAATGATGCTTTAGCCGGTAATACTGTGGACAACGAATTCGGGATGCCTTATTGTGATGATAGATTGCAAGAAAGGTCTTTGAATGGTTATCTTAGTGGATTCTAGTTTTTGTTACAGCATATATGGTCATTTTACACTGAATGTAGGACTGAGAAGTTTGGGTATGTATTGTCTCACACTTGATGCATTAACCTGCATGTTTTGTCGAATCTGACTAAGAGCCATGTATTAAGTTTTCACTATAGCTATGGAAAAGTCAAAGAAATATACAAATGAATTCAAGAACTAGAGAGAAGAAATACAATAGAGAGAGAGAAAGAGGAGCTATGTATTAGCTCGTTGTTGTATTACAAAACCCAGAACTCAGCTTATAAATGCAGCACCTCCTCTACCAAAATTCTGTTACAACTCGACAGCTGGCAACTAACTAAACTAATCACCAAACTAATCTAATGTGACTTCTTTACATCCCCCTGCAAATGCATGGGAGTAGCCATGACCATGAGTTTGTGTTTTAAGAAAAGAAAACGATCCACAGGTAGAGACTTTGTAAAAATATCAGCCACTTGAGCCAATGTACCAATATGCTGAACTAATATCTGTTTACTGAGAACCTTTTCTCTGATGTAATGATAATCTACTTCGACATGCTTGGTTCTAGCATGGTAGATGGGATTAGATGCCAAAGCAATGGCAGACTGATTGTCACACCAGATAACATGAGATAATGAAACAGCAATATGAACATCAAGGAGGAGTTGCTGAATCCAAGAAACATCAGCTGCAGTCTGTGCCAAAGCCCTGTATTCAGCTTCGGTGGAAGATTGAGCCACGGTATGTTGTTTCTTAGCACACCAAGAGATCAGATTGGGGCCCAAGAACAAACAGAAACCAGTGGTAGAACGCCTATCGACATAATCCCCAGCCCAATCGGCATCACTAAATCCTGTGATGTGCAAAGGACCAGGTACAAAATATAGACCTTGATGTATGCACCCTTTGATGTACCTCAATATTCTTTTTACAGCAATGTAATGACTCTGTTTTGGAGGAAAAGTCAAAGAAATATACAAATGAAATCAAGAACTAGAGAGAAGAAATACAATAGAGAGAGAGAAAGAGGAGCTATGTATTATCTCGTTGTTGTATTACAAAACCCAGAACTCAGCTTATAAATGCAGCACCCCCTCTACCAGAATTCTGTTACAACTCGACAGCTGGCAACTAACTAAACTAATCACCAAACTAATCTAATGTGACTTCTTTACAATAGCATGCTCTATTCTTTCTTCTATGACAACCCTGATAAACTTGTTGGTAATTTGGATGTAGTGATGGTTTAAGATGTTTACGTGTTAGTTGTATTTATTGGTGTATGATCTGTTAATTGATTGTTTAGCTAATTTACAATCTTTGCATGTGTTCTTGCTAATTTAAAAAAATAAATTAAGAAATAATTGAACTTGTTGGAATTCTAGGTCTACATTGCTCAAATAGGTAGCTAGTTATTGTGTTTCAGAAGGGTTGGTGAAAGGACTGAGCAAAGTAGACCACCAAATCATACTAACATTTGTTGGTTCTCCTATTTTCATGGTTTGCTCATCTCCTGATTTGTTCGTGAAATCTCTTTAATTGATGCTAGTTTTTTTCTTTAATTTCATAGTTCTGGATTTTAGAAAAGGTATCTCATTGGTTTCTTTTCATATAATGGTCAGGGGCTCCTTGTCTCTCTGTGTTCCTTCATGCATGTTGCAACCACTGTTGATCTACCTTTAGTTTTTCTTGTTTTCTTGGTATGCTCCAGGATTTGTTTGAAGAACCTTGAATGCGTGGTGGGTTGGAGAAACTTGACTCATGGTTGTTTGAGTTTTGGTTCTGCTTTCTGTTGAGTTCAGGCTGCTGGAATGTGATACTGAACGTGTGTGTCCAAGATTCGCCCTTGTCAATCAATGACTTGTGATGGTCTGACTTTTGCTTCTGTTTAAATGCTTCATGGTGGGTATACATTTGTTTAAGGGTCTCGTGACTTGGTTTTAGTTAACTAGACTTGTGGTTTTGGTTGAAGTAGATTTCGTGGATTACTCAGTTTCGGTTAAGTATTCGGGCTCTTGGTTTAGTTGAGAAACGAATTCACCGTGACACTATCTATGACTATGATTTGTTAGTACCCTTATTATTGTGCAGCTCATCTTGGTATATATAGCGGTTCAAATTCTGAGGTGTTAAATTGATATGAACTTTTTCATGGATGTGAGCTATTGCCTTTCTCTACTACTGCTACTTCTTACAATGTGGAGTAAATCCTACTAACACACTCTAACTCTGTTTTTTGAAATATAAAGCATAACTGCTTGTGGAACTTGTGGTATTTGGGTTGTGCAAGTTGTGTTTCACTTTCCACAGCCTTTGCTGGCAAGCTTTTTCAGATCTCTGTGGAATAAACAGGTTGGCATCGGGAAGGTGATTTCATCTAGCTACATAATGTGTTGTGCTCGGGGTACAATGAGCTTTTCATTCTCTATTATGATGTAGTTGGAAATCACATAATTTTGACTCCACCGTTCCTTCAATGCAGTGTGAGGTTTTAAATTATGAAGTTGGGAGACATCTGTCGCTGCTGTTTTGTTGAATGACTGCTGGATTGAGCAGCTTTTTGACAGGTTTTTTGGGGGGGATATGTATCCAGTTATCTTTGGATATGGTAATTTACGAGTCTTAGATATTTCTAGCTTTCCTTGGATTCTTATGTTAAATAGTAGGTATGACCAAAAAAGGGAGATACTAATTGGAGGGTTGATGTAGAAACTGGCATTTTATTTAGATCATTATTGCCTGTTTTCCTGTTTCATTATGTTGCTTTCCTTTCTTGAATGTGTTTTTCTTAATGGTTGTGCATGAATAATGCCCGTCATTATTTGCCAAAAACCAAGTTCAACATGTCATATGTTTTCTTGAAACCTCCACTGATATCATAACGTGAGGGAGTGGGCTACTGGGCTAGTGCTGTATTTAGCAACCACAACTATTCATGTTGACGGATATCAGCTTGGACCTCCATTTCACCATCAAAGAAATGGGAAGAAAGGAAGACATGGGATGCATGAAGACAAAGCCCGTTTGGCATTTAACTTTAGCGTTGAGGAGGAAAACAAAATACTGGGAAAAGCATTTGGCCAGATCCATTCGCCTTACTGGGGGGAAGAAAGGAAGAAAGATGTGCCAACATATGAACTTGTCAATGAAACATTGGACTACTTGAGGAGTTTGAAGCCTATCAGATGATGATCTTTCCAAGTTGCTCAAGAAGTTCCCTGAGGGATTGGTTGTAGTCTTGAACATTAGCTGAGGATGAATGTGAAGGTTTTGGAAACATTCTTGTTTGGAATCCGATAGTGTTGGGTTATAATGTTGATTGCAAGGGGGATTGAATGGCACAATGCACTCACTCGCTGTTTGATTCGATTATAACTGCTTTAAACTATGTAATCATACATTGGGTACATATATCACAATTGTTTTTTGTCCCACATAATTTGTCGTCATTGAACTAGCCGCAAGCCCCAAAAAAGCCCGTGTATATCTTAAAAACTTTTTAGGTAATTCTGATATGGGCTACACTCGACTAGTGATTATTTTGAATGAAAGTGATTATGCTTTCTAATGCTTGTGTCCTGATGTAATTATACTTGGAACTCATTCGCACTTTGATTAGATGAGCAAAACCAAAACTAGGGTTTTAAATCACACGGGTATCAGTGGTATGGCCAAATGCTGGCTGATATCAGACCGTACCGGTGCGTATTAGCCGATACGCAAGTAAATAACTATATCAGAGATCCGAAATCCCATACGTAATGACCTTTATTTAATCCCTGAACAAAAACTTAAGGAGGGTTTAGACTACAGCAAATTCACCTCTCATTTTTGTTATTAGTTGATGTTGGCAATCTAAAACATCATTTCAGTGGAGAAGAAGGCTGGTCCTTGAATGTATTGACATGATTTTTTGTTTTCTTTTTTGTGGCTAAGTTGGTTATTGAACTATAGTGACAGCCAAACCCAGTGCAGTGTAGTTGGTGTGAGGCATTGCTTCTCCAATGGAGGCGTAGGTTCGAGCCCTGCGGGGGGCGCGTTTGGAATTCAGGGTATAGACAGCCTTTGGACCCAACCTGCTAACTTACTAACTCCCCTAATCCCGTTGATGTATATCGTATGACAAAAAAGAAGGAGAACTATAGAAACATATGTTGGTTCCCTAATCAAGAGCAGAATGTTTTTCCTATCAAAAAAGGGGGATAGAAGAAACAGTAAAAGATTGTACAGGGTGTGATTAAATAGATTATATGAGCTATCATTCACAATTAGTTCCGTTAAAACGTCAAGAAATAACAATTTCTAAATTTCAAAAATTATTCGAGCATATAAAACAATACCTTAATTCTAGTTGAAACATTATCGTGGTCGAGTTTTTGTTTGGTACGGCAGTTTATTAGTTTTTTTTATCATGGCTTATTAGTTTACTAATGAATTTTGATGGAGTTGTGTCATGATTTTAAGAAATTATGCTAATACTAAGGCTTTGTTTGGAAAAGTTTTTATTTCCAGTTTTTGAAATAGGCACCATAAACCTGTTTTTATTATTATTTTTGTTTACAAAATATATTATCATTTTCACTAGTTTATAGAAATTCTAGAAACACAAAAAATGCGTTTTTGTTTGTTTTGAAAACACTTTCGGCACCCGAAAAAATAAATAAACAAAAACTATTATGGTCACCAAATATATATTTTTTATTTTTTAATAAATAAATAAAAATCATTTATTGTTTTTCATTTATGATGAAAAATAAAAAACTGACAACTTTACCGAATAAAGCCTAAAATTTTAAGGAATTCTTATCAAGATTTTAAGAAAGGAAACTGATTTTCAAGCTCCACTTTTTACTAATGACGTTCCAATTTGATGGTGAAGTTACTAGTAACTTAATGAACAAAATAGAGTACCATCAATAAAAAGTGGAGCTCGAATATAAATTAAGAAGAATTTAGACGGAGAGCCCAAATCCAAAATGGGGCCCGAGTTCAACATTGTGCAACCCGGTTATTTTCCCCGGACCCCTCCCAATTCTCTCTCTCTCTCTCTCTCTCTCTCTCTCTCTCTCTCTCTCCTTTTGGAACTTTTGTAGCAGAAACCAAAATCTCTCTCCTCCACGGACAAATGGAGGACGATCCCAAAAGAAGGAAAAAGAAGAAACACTTGGAAGACTCAACGACTTCTTCATCCTCTGCTTCCTCCAGCTCCTCCTCCGACGAGCCCTCTTCAAAGCGACACAAACGCAGTCACAGGCGGCGACGGAGCGACGGCAGTTCGAGGAGAGAGAAGGATGACAAGAGGAGAGAGAGAGACAGAAAGAAGCACAAGAGGAAGGATAGAAGGGATAGAGAGAGAAAGCACAGGGTGTCGCGGCGAGATGGGAAGGGAAAGGCCTCGGATTCGGAGTCCGACGGAGGTTGCTATTCGAAGTCCCGGGTTGAGCCAGAAGGCGTGGTTAGGTTTATATTGAAGGAATTCCCTGGCGTAGCTGCTGATTTAGAGCAGGTACTAACTGATTCTCTACTACATAGAATTGAACGAGCATATCTACATATGTTTGTGTTGCTATGTATGTTAGGATAAGTAGGGTTCATTGGGGAAACTATTAGGATTAAGATTTTGCTGATTATGCATCAGATGCCCCTTAATTTTTTTTGTTTTGATAATTCTAAATGTGATACTAATTAAGGGATCTCTCAAGTTTAAATTTTGGATGCACACATGGCTAATGTACATGCACATCCATGAGTTGCGGACATGAGGATTTCACAATTATGGTGAGTTTGGAGCGACCTTGGTAAAACCAATTCAGTTCCGGAGGGGTGAAAGTAGAATTTTTGAGATTTTGAAGTGGGCAAAAAACACTAAATTTTAATTTAAATGCCAAAATTTGGGTGGGAAAAATTGTGTCCGCCAGACTGCCACTATTTCCCGGTGGCCATGATTGTTTTCTTCTGGACTGTGAATATGGATATGTCAAGATTAGGAGCCGTTGTATATGTGTATTCGTTGACATTGGTATTTTGTCATTGCTTGCCTTATTTGTTGGCTGATATGGGACATATTATCAGTCTTATAGAGATAGTCATATGGTTTTTATGTAGACTTAATAAACTTTGGATGTGATATGCACACTTCCCTTGTAGGCTCCGACATTCCCCTCCTGAGAGAAGTACCAAAAGGGATTGAGGGAGGCTAAAGAGAGGGTGTCAATATCTTTTCCTTGTTATGAGTTTTTTTTTTTTTCCTTTCAAATCTTTGACGATTGAAGCGGGTGCTTTTGAACTTTATGCCAACAATGAGCCTTGTATATCACTTCTGAAATTTAGTAAATTACATTGTGGTTTGCTTCATAAGTGGGGTATGGTAGAGTGCTGGTAGTTGTGGTTAGATCCTTTTATACAGTCAAGTTGTGGAGGTTTTGTTTCGTACTCTGTGCAAATAAATTTGTATGAAGCACATCGCCTAGTTTTTTTTTATAGTTAGTATACTCTAACCCTTTTGGAGGATTACATGGTCATTCAAGAGCCCATGCCCATGCCACTAAGCCACATGGGTTTAGACCTTGCTCGTGACCTAAGTTGGTGTAAATGTAACAGGGTGTAGTTGCATATGTAATTAGAGATAGCTCCGAGGGTAAGGGACAAAGGCATAGTGGAGCATGCTTGGGTGTAAGAATACACAATTGAGCCTAATGGAATTGTCATTCACGAGCAGGAGGAGTGCATGATGAGTGGAGATCCACTTGGTGGAGCAAGAGTGGGTGCATCAAGTCCGCATAGCTGGTGTATTAGGAAGAGCTTTTTGTTGACCTGGTCACCTTGAGGACCAAGGGTCGAGGGTGGGTGTGTACATTGGCTTGAGTTGCGTGACTTGATGCAAAATAGTAGCATCAAGACTCGTGGAGATGGCTGATTGGATCACTTGCACTTTACTATCTTGGCATGGGTCCCAAATGAATATGGTCATTTGGCAAAGTAGGGGATCCTCATTTATATCCACAATGTAGTGAAGGTACAAAACATTTGGTTGGTGTCTGTCAATTTCTCAGTAACTCGTTGCTTATTGGTAGTATGTGATTGTTTTGAAACTGGAAATTGATTCTTACAAATCTTACCAAGTGTTTTAAAAAACTATGGGCGCACTGAGGCACCACGATATCTTGGTGCCTAAATGCAAGGCCGGAGGGGAGGCGCAAGTTATAGCAAGTAGAATTCTCATAGATGCGAAGTATTCAATATATCTAGAATCATAAAAGATGACATTCCAAATGTTCAGATCACCAAATACCACCACAAACGTAGCATCCATAGAAAAACTAATGTTGTAGTACGTTCAACTTTGGAATCTCCGAGATTCTATTCTAGAGTTCACGGTATGAACTAGAGGATCTCCTTTGTTTCACAGCTTGAGCTAATGACCGAGCCCTTATACATTGAAGGAATTCATTTAGCGGTTTCCAAACTTGTAATCTCTTACAAATCCATGATTGTGATGAGATTCATGAGACCTTGAATAGATCTGGAAAAGACACTGACGCTCATGCGCTTGCCTCACCACTCTTAGTCGCATGACTCTCATCTAGCTTCGGCCCTTGTTGTTCGATGTGTTTTCGCTGCAACTTGCTTCGCGTCGCCTGAATGCCCAAGCATGATCCTTTGAAAACATTGCAACTAATTGTTGCATTCTGAAGCGCTGCTGTTCTACATGGTTGCATTCTGTGTCAATTGCATAGACATTGATTAGAAATATTTGTTGTTTCATGTCTTCTATGTTTGTCATGTACCTTTAACCTCCTTGCCATGGTTGAGGCTATGGAGTTGGCTTGTTGGTTAATATGGAAGCGTGGATATTTATTATCCTTCCAGTCGACTAGTTGATGTTCGCCAAGTGTTATTTTTCAAGTTTTATTGTTTTGCCATTCAAAATCTCATATACCCAATCATCCAATAGTTGTAGCACCCCTTGACAACACTAGTTTCCAGTCTATTGGGTATGCGAATACGGGATTTTTAAGGACGGGTGAATATTTCTTTGCGTTTTCTTATTGTACATGCATAGAATCTACATATCTTACGGAGTTGGTTTCATCTTTATTAAGTATGACTTAGTTTTTATTAATGTTACATCAATTATGTTTTCTTGGAAATGACGTTTTGCCTTAGCTTTTGCAAATGATTGATGACGGACAAGCTGTTGACATAAGTGGATTATCTCAAAAGTCTTTGGTAAAGCATCTGAAGCAGCTCTTCCAGTCATTAAATCTCAAGGAAAATGGAAATCAAGTTTTCCTACTTCCTCCAAATGTTTGTCCTACTTTGGAGATTGTTGGGCCAATAATTTACGCTCAAACCAAATCCAGCCAGCAACAATCAGATTATTTAGTATCGCCACACAATATACATTCAGCAGCACCTGATGAAGAATATAGGCAAGGGGCAGATGATAATACAACAATGCCACATCCAAACGAGAATGTTGACGCTCCTAGAAGGAGGTAATCATGTCATTGACATCCCTTTTTTGCATGATTTGCTCAAATACTAGACACTTGTTGCTTTAATTATTATACAACTAATACAAGTGGCATATTTGCAGTTCATCATACAAAATGTCAATAGAGGTCAATGGTTTGATATGTTGCTTTGGATATTTTGGATAAATCTTTTATGCTTGATATCTTTTGCTGAACCTATTGCCATTATTCTTTAGCATGAAGGAACCTAATTTCATTTGTCTTTTTACTATTCTTTTAAACATAAATGTGTGTTTTTAATCAGGTACAGAAAATTTACATGGGAGTTTCTCTTTGGGGAGATTTGACGTAAGCTTTATATGTATTTTCCCTTAAACAGCAAAAGAATGCCTTGTCCATTAGTGTGACTAGAGGCTGGGGCACACGCGATGCGTGTGCAAGTTGGATTTTCAGAAAATTTCTTTCTGTTTATTGTTTGATCGAATTTACTCATGCATCACGTGTGCCCTACCCTCTATTGTCTTTAATTTTGCCCAATAGTTTGCGACTTATTTTTTGGCAGTGGAAATAAAATTACTGCACGTGAATTTGAAAGAAAACAGAAAGCACGGAAATAATCTGTATCAAAACCCCCCAAAAAAATTGTGCAAACTTTGTTAAGAAATTTGAAGGACTTACGTAAGTAAAAACTAATGGCAGTGGAAATAAAATTCCTGCATGTGAATTTGGAAGAAAACAGAAAGTACGAAAATAATATGTATCAAAATTCCCCAAGAAAATGTTGAAGCAATAGAAAAGAAGTGAAAGGTGAAGGAAATACCAGGTAGAAGACACCCTTTTTGTTTGCATTTCCTACCCTCTCCCAATTTGTGGTTTCTCTTTGTCTCCATCTCTCCAAAATGATAACAGAGGATTGGGTTCAGGAAAAAACCGAAACGGTTCCCAAATGTGAAATCGTGCAAGTTAATTGAGAAGCTTTACTTTCCAAATATACCCACATACGTAAAGTTTGGAGATCTGATTGACAGTTTATATTTGAGGGTATTTTAGGGTTCAAAAGTGTGAGCCAGCCTCAAGAAGGGATCCACACCAAGTGTTGCTCTCGGCTCTCCCTTTATATATTAGAATAGATGATTGCGCAGGTGTGCCAGGACCGTGTTTGGTCCGAGTGTAGAAAGACTGACTTATGAATACACGAACAATGTGTGGCAGATGAAATCCACAGCCGTTTGTTTTTTTACAATGAAGAGGACTTCATGATTTTTTCAGGCGATGTAGAAAGAAAACAAGCGTGGGGCCTGGGGAACAAATTTAAAGAGCGTTGTTTAAAATTAAATGGAAGATTATTTGAAAACCATTGCGAAAACATGAACGTTACACCTGTGGAGTTGCTGGAAATGAGATATGCAGAAAAATAGACGTAGTGCTGGACTTTGGAAATTGAAATTGTTTAAGGAGGAACATTGTATATGTGGCCAGGGACCCTTTTTCTGTGTTCGTCTCCTATTTATACTGCCAAGATGGCAGTTGGAATCTAGGAAGCCCGAACTGATAGCAGTAGTCCACTTCCCCATTGTTTGCATCCATTTCACGTGTTCAACAAAAGATAATAATTTGATATCATTAACTCCATAATTACCTCAATGGCTGCCATGTGTTTGCATTCTGCAGAAGATGGGTAATTGGGTACTGTTGCCATGTGTCCCATTTCCCAAATGAAGGCCACAACTACCTGTCTCATATGCCCCTATGTAACAGCACCTTAGTGAAGCAAGTTCCATGTGATTTGCTCCCTTTTTACCCAAGTATTCTCCATGCACCACATTTTGATTGGCTGCTATTTTTGGGTATAAACAGTATGTTCCTCTTCGTTTTTTTTTGAAAAGAACTCTGTTGTTTAAATCTCCATACCACTTGCATCACGCTCCATCATTTGTGGATGCATTAGCCATTAGTTTGTAAAGTTCTTTTGCTTCTTATTTCTGATGACATCTATTCACTGCACAAGTGTTCGCTGTTGCAGGGTGATTGGCCCTGAAATACCTTCTGCTGAGCTACTTGCTGCTGCAGCCAAGTTAACCGAAGCCGAGGCTGAGTTAAGGTACTGTCTGATGAGTCAGTAAGACAATATATGCTTTTATGTATTCAGGATTGCTGGATTGTTCACATGCTACCCCACTGATTTGATTTCTGGGTTGTAAATTTTGTGTCAACATGTAATTGTCTGATATGCATATTTTCTTACCCAAGAAAGATCAGGATTTCAGTTACCCTGCAACTATGGCTTTGTTAGATAGTTGCAAAGTCTAATCGATGTGACAATTACCTATGATTTATCTAGGGAGGCTGAGGTGGAGGAAGACAATGCAGTGTTCATAGGCCCTCCACCACCCGCTGTGGTTACAGAAGCTGAATCAGCAAATGAGGCGGAGCGTTTTGAAGAGGTCCCTAAGCACTCTTTTTTTCAATTTATTTCTCAACAGAACTTTTTATCAAGATTGAGAAAACTTATTTTATTTTTTATGGTTTGGCTGTCTCACTAGCGTTAAATGGGCCTAATAACTTTGGAGTATTTCACTTGCGAGTTTTGGTTTAAAGCAATTATTCTTTCTAGCTTTTTAATCAGGTGAAAGTACACAGAGACCCCCTAAACTATCACTTTTTTTCCATGGAGACCCCCTAATGTTTAAAATCACCCATACAGACCCCTCACCTCTAATTGTCAACCAATCAGCACCCTTCTGTCAAAAAAACCGTTAAGATGAAAGGGTCAGCGTGGACAATTTTTATAGATGAGGGGGTCCATGTGGGCGATTTTTTAAGAGTAGAATCGTCATTTCCCCTCATTCCGTTAACAGAGCTAGCCAATTTTTCAATTTATATAGTTGAGGGGGTCTGTATGGGCGGTTGTAAACATTAGGGGTCTCCATGAAAAAAAGTGATAGTTGAGGGGGTTCACCATGTACTTTCACCTTTTAATCATTCACAAATGGTGCTAATGTTCTGCATCATTATTTATTTTGTATTGTTTGTAACTGTTGGAAATTGATATGCACTGATAATATGGAATAAAGAGGGTGGGTTTGTATGTGAATTTCAGAGATATCTTTTTTGAGTGCATGTTATGTCCGTGGACCTTGATTATCTGTATAGTTCTTGAGCGAAGACATAGGTCCAAAAGTTATGTCTGTTTGTTACCATTATGTCTTTGTTCAATCAGTAATCTTGTCATCTCCTTCATCTGGATAATATTCTTGTATTATTCTAATACCGAAAGGAAGGAGGCAGCGTGATATTTGTGAGTAATTGGTCTTGAGACAGGAGTAGCAGACTGCAAAGGAATCTAATTAGAGCATGCCTATTGGATTGTCATGCTTGGAGTGTTTAACCTCCATCACATGGAATTTTGCAAGAAACTCTAAACAATTTCTTAAGATTTATTGTTTTCACGAATAGAGACTTGTAAATGATGTTCCTATAGTTAAGATATGAAATTCAGAGAATTAATTAGTGGAATTATTTTTTAAATTGTTGAATGTAAAAGAATTCTTCATCAATTGTTGCATGTGAATACTACTGAACTTGCTGAGTATCTGTCAGGTTACAAGAATACTTGGAGCTGAGGTTGATAGTCCATATGATGTTCTAGGAGTGAACAGGAATATGTCAGCTGACAACGCGAAGAAAAGGTGAAGTTGCTGATAGTTAATTGAAAGTTAAATGTATTGTCTATAAGCTAGATACTGTTAGTGTTCCATGTGCAATGTACATAGTTAGCAGGTATTTTCCATATGTTCTGTAAATTATCATAGTTTGCACTGCGATTGGGTGGTTTTGGCCATACCCGCGTCCCTGTCATTGAACATGCAAAAATTTCCCCTGCTATTGGGTTCCAGAGACACTTCGGTCCATGTGGTCTCAAACAAAAAATGCCCTCATAGGAATTCTGGAACACCTGCTATATGTTTTGCGACCATGAACTAATGGCAGATTCTTGTGACCTTGCATATTTCATCACCAGTGGTTTTCGCGACCTTCCCCTTTTCCTTCATCTCAATTTATGCCTCTCTGTGTGTGTGTGTGTGTGTGTGTGTGTGTGGTAATCTGAACTGTAAACTTGACATAGCCATACCCATTGATTTTTGCAGCGAGTTCGTAGAAGTTTGGAAGTAGGCCAAGGCAAACAAGATTTCATACCTTTTCCCATTATGTTTAACATATATTTACAAGTTCTGCATGACCAACAGTTATTAATGGGGTTGTACTTAACTGCTAACCCAGTAGGCATATGCAGATTCTTCATTACCAGTCTGTATGTGTTTTGGGAGTTTGGGCATTTCTCTACGCTTAACTCCTGCTACCACTGTAAATTGATCCTCAAACGAATCATGTTGATCTACTCCATTTAAGTTTGTAGGGCCAATATGTTTGCTTCTGAGTTGTGACTTGAGATTGCTAACTGATGTTGTTTATAAGTGAAAAAAGAGAGTGTAATGCTGTGCTAAGAACGTGTATCTAAATTCTTCATAACAATCTCATTCACTAGTCATTGCTTCTTTTCTTTTTTTTTTCTTTTTCTTTTTTTCTTTTTTTTTCCGGTTGTCAATTGGTAAAACATTGGTGGTTTTGTATTGCTTAACATGTCTCTTCATCTTATTTCTTTCTGTTTCAATGGCTTTAGGTACTGGAAGCTGTCTCTAATGGTACACCCTGACAAATGTCCTCATCCTCAGGCCAACCAAGCATTTATCAAACTAAATAAAGCTTTTAAGGATTTACAAGATCCGGAAAAGGTGTGTGGTATATTTTGATGCCTTTTTTCAATTTGCTTTTTTTTATCTTGTATGTCGATGATATATATGCGTAGACAGAGGTATATATGTATGCATATGTGTACAAGGCCCCATATACGTGGTTATTGTCTGGAGATCTATCCTTTTTTTAAATCTATTTGCATGATGGAACTGACGATAGCAGTTATAGGTTTAGGTGTATAGCCAAGGACAAAGAAAAGGGCTGATAAGAGCTTGCAACTGACCGAGCTTTAATGAAGTTCTACTTTTGTTGGTCATACTAATGTTGAGTTGCGCCAAAAGCTTAAGTAGTTTGAGGGAGAGAGAGGTGATTGTCTTATTTATATCTGCAACATGCCCCCTCATGTGTGGTCAAGTTCGCTTCCATATGCGGGCCAACCACCACATTCAAGTATTTTAATTCTTGGTTAGGCAGTTAGGTCCCAACACATGATTTATTGTTTGTATTAGGGCTGGTCCCACATCAGTTACTTATTTTTATCCAAAACAAGTATACGAGTCCATCGACCTCTCACTCATTGCCAATTGGTTTTGAGCTGGACTTTTAACATAGCATAAGCCTAGGCTTTGGAGAGTTTTGTGCAAATCTCTTAGATTGTTACTCCTCCGTTTGTGCCATAAGTGCACTTTTTTCAGTATAATCTCTATGTTCTGTATCCTTTGCATACCTCTCCACATGCTAGTGGAGGCTCAAATGTTCAAAGGAGAGAGTTAGAGCTTGTCTGACATCAATTAATTATCACCTCCAAAACTATTGTATGATTGTCAATTGATTTTGAGCACTGATGCTAATTTTTTATTTTTTTTTGGCATGCACTGATGCTATTCAACAACAAATTAGAGATGCACCTAGGATTGATTCTACAGTGGTGCTAATGTATCTGTACCAGCGTATACAAACCCTTTGTGGACCAGTTTTGGGTCCCAAAAAAATGATTTAAGCTGCTCATTTTGTTTAGAATACTTTGTTTATGGTCCTTGCAAAAAATAAACTCAATCCGGTATCGGTTAGGGCATCTACGAAACGTTCAACTTTGTCCCATGATTCAGGCCTGAATTCTAAAACAAAGTTGGATATTTTGTAAACGTCTTTACCGTTTTCGGATTGAGCTTATTTTTCGCCAAGATCGTAAAAAAAATATTTTAAATAAAATGAGCCGCTCCGATCATTTTTGGGAACAAATGGTTTGCTATGCGCTGTGCTGTACAGGTGTATTATCTGTACCATTATCATTTCGGTTGATTCTATGGGCATAGCTCAGTTATCGCAAGAAAAAAGAATTGGAAGCTAATTGGAGAGAGAGGGCTGCAAAATCGGGTGATCAGACGATGAGAGAGAGGGGCGGATTAAAAAAACGATGAGAGAGGGGCAGCCTGAGCAATCTCTAGAGAGAGAAACTCAGGAGGGAGAGACGAAATGTGGGAGGAGGAAGACGCATGCTTTTTGACTGAGATGTGTCCCCTTTTTGGTTTTTTGTTGGGTTCATGACTTATTGGGTCTTTTAGTTGACCCAATTAAAACTCAATTGAGACCCAATTAATAAATGGGTTAGATGGGTTGGACCCATTCTAACAAACTAATAAATGGGTTGGGTTGGGTCTATTTTTTAGTGGGTGGGTTTGGGTTCAATTTGCCACCCGTATCAAGCCATCTATGCTTCTAAAAGCATAGGAGGTTAGAAAATGGATCTAACAGATATGGAGCTGTCCAACTAAATTGAAACTTCTAAATGCCCTCCTCATGTTGAGATGCACCCGAAGCCTTGCCTCATAAGGAGCAGGGAGGGCAGTTAGTACTATTTTCCGAAAAGAGGTTGATCGCTGACCTTTTTGCTCCATAACTTAATGTACTTTGCTCCATCGCTTCACTTGATGCATTTGAATGATATAAAGCCTATGGTTGGTAACATGGTATGGTCCTTTTTAATTTGCAATCTTTGGGACTTCACAAACATTCTTTCTCTAGTGGCTTTATATCTTCGAGGATTCTGTGATGCACCCAAAGCCTTGCCTCATAACGAGCAGGGAGGGCAGTTAGTACTATTTTCCGAAAAGAGGTTGATCGCTGACCTTTATACTTCATGTACTTTGCTCCATCGCTTCACTTGATGCATTTGAATGATATAAAGCCTATGGTTGGTAACGTGGTATGGTCTTTTTTTATTTGCAATCTTTGGGGCTTCACAAACATTCTTTCTCTAATGGCTTTATATCTTGGAGGATTCTGTATTCAGAACCATTTAATTTTACTCAACCACTACTTTCGTCTTCGGATTTGTTTCTAACTCATTGTTCTGTACAGCGAAAAGCACTTGATGAGAAAATCCGACTCAAGGAGGAACAAGAAGAATTCAAGGTAAATATTCACGCAATGCTTGGCTCAGTCATTGTTAGTTTTTAACGGCCAGTTTCACTAATATGTTTTCTACTTTTGTAGGCAGAGTTAAAGGCAATGCGTGAGGCTGCACAGTGGAGACGCTTGCAAGGTTAGAGTTTTTTTTTGCTTTTTAAGTTCTACGCTTTAAAACTCGAATACTCTCTCTCTCTCTCGATCGATGTTAGGTTGGACTCATTTATCTTCTACTTAAAAAAGAACTGCATTCCTGATAACAACTCGAGATTGAGGAAGAATAAGTTATTAATTAATGTTTGACTGAATACTGGGGGGGGGGGGGGGGGGTGAATCATCTTACAAGGATCCATTTGTTGAGGCAGTGGAGTGGAAGTGTTGAACTTTATCATATGTGCTTTTAATTGGAAAGGGTACAGGCATCGTTTTTTGTAAAAGTACATATTGGGAACTGTAATTGAACACGCCAAGTTTTGAGAGAGTTCTTCACGACAGCATCTTGTACTTTCCATGCAAGAGAGTTGTTCTTCACGACAGCGTCTTGTACTTTCCATACAAGCCAAGGGTTTTTGCTATTCAACCGCAAATATCCCTAACAATAGAACCTAGTTCTGTAAGAGATGATTTACATAGGGTAACATTCACGTATTCCCTGATTGCTCTAGGAATTGGTGTTAAACACATCGTGTGGCACATGGTAAAACAGGATAAGTTGAGACTAGGTTTGATGTGAACTAAGGTGATCTTGGGGAATGCGAGAGAGAGTGGGAGAGCTGAAGCCATTTTCCTTGGTGAGCCAGTAATCTATAAGGTTTGAAATTGAAGGAATCACTTAGTTGGGCGAGAGGGCTGAAATGGAGGAACCTCACTCCTCTGATACATTGATGTTGGGAGTTCGATCTGCCTGAGGTCCTTCCGTGTGTGCCTAGGCCCAATCCGTTGGGGAGTATCCACCAAGTCCAGACCGCATTACATGGACCCAATATACATTGAATGACCTATATCCACTTAAAAGGCTAAGCCTTGTAAGTGGTGAGACATCCAATTGTATGTTAAGGTCCAATCCTTTTTCTATTTATCCGATGTGGGACTCAACTTTTCACACATGTTCCTAACAATCTCCCCTTCATGTGTGAACCATATACATTGGGCCTTAGCTCCCCCTCGATCTGATCCGCTTGACTCCCCCTTAATCCTTATCTATTTACATTCGAACCGGATTTATTCACCGCACCCACTCCATCGAGAGCCACCATACTCCACAAGAGCCACCTAGCTGCCAGCCACCCGCCGCACGCACTAGGAATTTTCTTGCTCCATCTCCACGAGAGCCACCTTGCTGCCGGCCACCTACCGCACGCATTAGGAATTTCTCTGCTCCATCGAGAGTTACAATGGATTTTCCGCTCCACCAAAAGTCTCCGTGCAAGCCCCTGACCACGTATGCTTTCAGGAGAGTCTGCTCAGATCGTCAGCCATCGGCTCTGATACCACTTGTTGGGAGTCCGATCCGCCTGAGGTCCTTCCGTGTGCGCCTAGGCCCAATCCGTTGGGGAGTATCCATCGAGTCCAGACCACATCACATGGACCCAATATACATTGCATGACCCATATCCACTTAAAAGGCTAAGCCTTGTAACTGGTGACTGGTGAGACATCCAATTGTATTTGAAGGTCCAATATTTTTTCTATTTATCCGATGTAGGACTCAACCTTTCACACATGTTCCTAACATATAGTTATCATGCTCAATGATTATGGAACACAATATGTATGCTCATATCTTTTGGAGGCATTATAACAACTTTGCTGCAGATCTTGAAATTGAGGAATTTAATGTAATGTTTACACATCACACACTTCCCAATTGTGTTTCAGATTACAAAGGTGCTGCTGTGTTAGTGTTGTCATTATTTCTAGGAATGTTAAAGCTCCATTGGACATGATATTCAGAAATCTGTTTCTTTGTCAGGTATATCCATGGAGGGAGATGATGTCCTCCTGGCAGAGATGGATGTGAAAGTGGGACCAAAAAGAGATGAATGGATGACAACATTACCTCCAGAAAGAAAAGTAAGGCATATTTGTTGTGAAATGTTTTCCACTGGACATTAGAATTTGTTGCTTACTTGAGTTACTTTAACTTTGAATTCTTTTCATCAGCCTGGTGTAACTACTCAAACAACAACGTTCAGCAAGACCTCTAAAGATGGACGTGGAGATACCAGTATGTGGACAGATACCCCTTCAGAAAAAGCTCAGAAGGCAAAGATGAAGTATGTAATAGGATCAGTATGCCCTAGGTTGCATAGTTTACTCAGGTTTGATCGATGATTTCTGTGGCAATTTGTCTAGGGAAGAGGGTATTAATGGTAGCAAAACAAGGATAAATATGCACTTTTTTTTTCCTTCATCTTTTTCTTTGCCTTGATAAATCCCTCTGCAGAAATCATGATCCGAACATAGCATGAGCAATATGTATTACTCTGAGACCTCATTGATTTTCATATTGGCAGTTATTTAGAAGCCTACAATGAGGCGGCAGCACTCGCTTCTAAGCAACAAGAAAAGAAAGAGACAACTTCGGATGCGGCATTGGTGGACGAATATAACAAAAAGAAACGATCAAAGTCTTTGGTAGAAAAGCATCAAGAGACTGCACGCGGTAGTTCTAAAAGAAAATCAAAGCAGGAGCGGGCGAAAGAGGAGTGGGAGGGCCAACATCCCTGGAAGCCTTGGGACCGTGAGAAGGATTTGACAGCTGGACGGCAATCAGTAAAATTGGATGCTGAAAACATGTCTCAGGGTCTGTCTTCCAGATTTTCTTCCGGATCATTTCAGAGGAACTTCCTTTAGGCTTCAAAAGGTCTACCCTTGCACATGTTCAATTGCTTTGTTTTATGTTGAAAGCTAGTCTCAATCATTTAGAACCCTCTATTTTTTTATTTGGAATATATTTTAGTTGGGAAGTACAATTTTTAAGTACCAATTTTGATGTTGAAAGCTAGTCTCAATCATGTAGAACCCTCTTTTTTCTTTTGGAATCTTGATTAGTTGTGAAGTAGAAGTTTTGGAAGTACAATTTTTAAGTACCAATTTTGATGTTGAAAGCTAGTCTCAATCATTTAGAACCCTCTTTTTTCTTTTGGAATCTTGATTAGTTGTGAAGTAGATGTTTTAACTTCCATGTTTGCTCATATCGGGCAACTTGTGTAAATCATATTGAGCTGTTTGGCCCCAAATCAGGTGGATTCTAGGAGATAGATTTGACGAAGCTTGACTTTACCATCTATGTCAGTGATTATGGTTTGAGTTTTTGTTTTTGTTTTGGTATAGTAATATTCATATTCATGATAAGTTTCTCTCATACCTCGTAAAGCAGTCAGATCATTATATTGTACTAATTGTCCTAACTTCCGTCTGAGGGTTATTTGGTTATCTGGAATACTGCACCTTTTTGATAAATGGCCAGTGTTGATTTCCTTGTTCTTTTATTAGGAATTAGTTGATTTTTTCCCTCTCTTTTTCCTAAAAATTAAGGAAAAGGAAAATAAAATAATGAAGACGGGCTTATATGATCATTGAAATGTAGAAGAGGAGTGCAGTTTGTAGGAATTACTTGTAGTTCAACACTGGCTGAGTAATATTCTAGTGGAACTTGAAATTCAAGCTTTGGCAACTGCACTTTCCTTCTTGTTAGAAACCAAGGGTCAGCAGTTCCAGTGCGACTATAGTATCGAAAAACTGGTAATTACACTGACCTCCCTATAGGTTTTTGACAGTTACAGGAACCTCCCTGCTTTGTGAAACTACAGTACACTTCCCTGCTTGGTGGTCTTGGAGACTTATAGTCGGACCACCGGAGATAGTTACTCTAATCGGTGTATTATTTATGTTGTTAATGCAGCTTTTACCCAGAACTTTTTGTATTATGGAAAGGTAGTAGGTTTTTGGATACATTGGTACTCATTTGAGCCCTTCATATTATTCTGTTGCAGGAAAAGTACCATTCTGTAGGTTCTGTCATATGTTCATCGTGACGGAGGATCAGCTTGGTTGAGTATTTCAGGTGCCTTCTCCTTTTCAGAATTAAGCTGGGCATCTGACAACTTGATCAGATAATCTATACACTTTTTACAATAATCGTGAGATAGTTCTACAAGTTGGATTTGTGCCATACTATTATCTACGTGTTGCCGACAAGCCAAGATGGCCTGTTTGATAAGCAAGCAACCGTCAAAAAATGGCATTTAGGTGATCTCATTGTGTAGTGTGGACTTACCGATATCGCCTGCAATTCTAAGGATAGTCCTTTTTTGTGGGTTGTAAATAAAAATTAAGGGATTGCCTTTGAAATGTGTTGTATACTTGTATTGCTCCCAACTCTTACCGTATCGGACTTTTTTCCCTTCCATCATCAGTAGGAAAAAGAACGAAAAAAGTGGAGCCTCAATAGGATAGTTTAGATAATTTCATTGTGGACAGTTTAAGCTCTCTTGTGTTTGTGAATCTATTATGATGGGACAGAGTAGTTATTTGTTTGACAATTTTACTGTTGACAACTTTACAAGTCTGAGTGTGGTCCCTAGTTGATAATCATGCTGAATCATTTGTGTCAAAAATGCCTCGACTCACTAAAACGCTCTGTGAATTTTACGGTCAAACAAGGAAATAGAGTTTTGCACTTTAAAATTTACCATTTGCACCTCAAAAGTGGAGTGCGAAAATACACTGTTTATGGGGATTGATTTTTCGAACTCCACTTTAGGATTTGAGATGGTAAATTTTAGAGTGGGAAAATCACTGTCCTTTAAACATTTAAACAAACACGAAGAAAAAAGATTTTTGCTCACATCTGGGCTTTCTTTTCGCCTAGGGCAAAATGCAATTTGCCTCCCAGAGATTTGCCTCTTTGGCACCTCACCTCCCTATCATTTAGAATTGGCCAATCCGTTTTGGTACTCAACAGAAAATGTCACATAATTTGATACCCTCATGCTTTTTCCCCAGGGTCACATAATTTTGATACCCTATCTTCTTAACCCTACCTCCTTCCTCTTCTTCTCTTCCTCCTACACCAAAAAAACTAAATAGAAAACATGTGAAATTATTTCTAGTACGGTTCTTCTCAGTTTAATAGTAGTAAAATATTTACGTACTTAAAACTAATGTTTAAAAATTTAGGAGTAATGCTATGCACAGATTTGTTGTGGGGTATGGGTTCCACACAAACGATCCGAGTCGCTCATTAGATAGTATAAAACATGTTTTCTATGGTCTCCGCGAAAAATCAGCTCAATCCGATACTTATAGGTATTTGATTTAATCATCTAACTGTCATTCGGATTTCAGGATTGAATCGAGTACCTATAGGTATCGGATTGAGTTGATTTTTCGCAAGAGCCCTCGAAAAAATATTTTACATTTAATGAACGACTCGAATCGTTTGTGTGGGACCCAAAGCGGACCCCGTACACGGATCTATGCGTGATCTGTGTGGGGTGTGGGAAAAGTCTGTGTGAACAGACATACGAAAAATTTAGTCTCTCCCTCCGCTTCTTTCTCCATGCTACACCTCTCACGAACACCACCACCAGCTAGTATATTTCTGCTTGAAATTGTGAACAGCCTAAATTCCACCAATGTTAGCAGTCTCTTTTATGTTCACCCCCAGTCAGTCACATTCGTTGTGGGAGAGCAATACAAGCATCGTGGTGGTATCTGTTGACAAGCTAGCAAGAGAAACAACCTAAATTCCACCAATGTTAGAAGTCTCATTTATGTTTACCCCCATTCATTCGCATCCTGGTTACAGTCTGCCATAGCTCAAATAAATATTTTGGCCCACAAAAAACAAACTTTTTCCGGAGCATTTTTTTTTTCCAAATTGAGTTGTTCAGGTCCGCGAACTAAGATCATTCAAAACATGATCTTATTAAGCAATATATATATATATATATATATATATATATATATACACAAAACTTCTAATAAGGGCGCCCTTACCGTATTACGGTAAGGACGTCCCTTTCCTGACCAATTTGTGATGATCCGAGCCGTTCAATGTGTTCAGAACGTGATTTTAAGGGTACTCGCGAAAAATCAGCAAAAAAAAAGACCGAAAAGGGCTTGATCCGAGCAGTTTTTGTTTGTATTTTATCGAACGGTTCAAATAAAAACTGCTCAAATCAAGCCCTTTCCGGTCATTTTTTTTGCTGATTTCTCGCGAGTACCCTTAAAATCACGTTCTGAACACATTGAGCGGCTTGGATCATCAAAATTTGGTCGGGAAAGAGAAAAAAAGGGGAAGCCCTTACCGTAATACGGTAAGGGCGCCCTTATTAGAAGCTTACTGTATATTTCTATTACAACAGGGTCTATGTACTGATTGTTTTTCGATGATAAGCATAAACAACTGGAGTTACACAGAGTTGAGAATTGAAAACTCGCTTCCCATCAGTTCTATCAAATGATGCAGCAATGCAGAAAGAACATCAAAACCCAATCTCAACTTCATGTTTTCCAATCATCAAAAATTTAGGTTTAATAGCTACAGAGAAATTGACACTACAAATAATTCTATCGTGCCAATGCACAAGGCGCTAAATACAACAGGCTCCTCCCGGCGAATAGCATTATAAAAAATGCAGTTCGGTACCCATTCATGAGTGTCTGGAGGGTTATTCTGAAACAACAAAATAAAAGCTACTTAAAGGAGAACTTCATTTCAAACAGTGAAATCCGAGATCAGGACAACAACTAGAGTGATCCTACCATTGTGCTTCTAAGCAGTGGTGTCAAGAAATGGATAATCAGTGTAGCCAATAACAGGTTCAGGAGTGTAGAAAGTTTCCCTGTCGTACTTGTTAAGCAGCGCATTGAGCTCAAACCTGCGAGGCAAATCTGGGTTGGCCAAGAACAAACGGCCAAATGCAACAAGATCCGTGCGATTCTCTGCAACAGCTTGGTTACCATCTTCTCTTTCATAACCACCCGCGGAAATGAAAGTGCCATTGAAAGCCTTCCTCATGGGCGCAAGACTCTGGGGGCTTTCCCATTTTTCCCCAACCTTTTTCATTCTAGGCTCAACCATGTGACAATATAGTACACTGAATTTACTCAAGGATTCGGCCATATAAAGACCAAGAGCCTTTGGATTTGAGTCACCTGATTCCATGTAATCAGCAAACGGAGAAAGCCTGATTCCAACTTTATTGGCTCCTATCTCATTAACAATAGCTTCAACGATCTCTAGGGCAAATCGGCAACGGTTCTCCAAAGAGCCTCCGTATTTATCAGTTCGGTCATTGACTTGGTCTTTTAGGAACTGGTCTATTAGGTAACCATGGGCTCCATGGATCTCAACCCCATCAAAACCTGCATGTTAAAAAGAGATTGTAATGCAAGAAACATAGCATACAAGTATATTCCTGCTCAAGACTGAGAGACTTTTAATGAGTAGGCAAGTTGAGAAAGAGTTGGCAGAGTCAAACTAATTTTGTTTAAAGCTCCACATTTGTCAGCAGGTATTATTATGGAAGTGCTATCACTTTCGAACAACACACTGAAAGGTTTCTACGACATATGTGGTGTTTACAAGTCTGGCCTTGGTTTTGATTAGCAGAGACTTGATGTCACCGTATAAAGTGAATTAGCCCCAAACTTACCAGCTTCCATAGCATTCCTCGCAGCAAGTCTAAAATCATTGACTACAAGGGGAATTTCATCAGTTCTTAGCCGTTGTGGAGGTGAAAATTCTGCTACATCAATACCATTAGCTTGAAATTGAGGAGTCAATTCCTTGTCTGTAGAAGAGATTGGAGCCTGGCCGTTTGGCAGGAAACCTACACACAGTATAACCACAAATAAATCAACAGAGAACCAAACTGCTACAGGGCCTTGGTATCTTGATCTAGAAGAAGAGGCCAATACAAAAGATTACAATGACTAATGAGAGGTCACATCAAATATTTAAAAGCCATGTAGAAGGAAATTCCAATTCCTCGAAATCTATGTAGAATGAACTAATGTGTTTCAATGAACCTAGTAATAGATGCCCACATCAAATATGACATGTCATGAAACAAGTTACAAATGTGTACAATGAAAAACAAATGTGGTGAATGGACCTAACAATAGCTACATGCAATGAATAAACACGTAGTTAATGTATCTAAATCCATAGTAAATACATCTAGCAGATCTCCACAATGATCCTTGGCCCTTCTTGTTGATTTCATCAATAGCTGCCCTCAATACAGATATTGAGTCCATAAAACATTGTCAAGCATACCGAGAAACGTAAATAGAAATTAAACTAGCACTCATATTCTTTTAGTATTTGAAAACACTTGAAGTGGAATCTAAACATTATCTTTCGATAAAAGATAAAGGATGAAGCAGACAAAAATATAAACAATATACCCTGTTTTGTAACTCTTCCCACATGCCAAATCTGACAAAAGAAGATACCACCTTTCGCATGAACAGCGTCTACAATAGGCTTCCAGGCTTCAACTTGCTCCTTTGTCCAAATACCAGGTGTAAAGATAGAAGGACGCCTTTACGTAAAATTAAGATCAAGTAGTTAACGAAACTATAAGAGAAAGATCGAGACAATCATTTTCAGCAACACATGCATACACTCACCTACATAATTTCCTCTAAACCAATACAAAAAATACAGAACTTTGAAAAAGCTAATGTTAGAAGTACCCTTGTGCAGTATCAGAAACCCCTGTGGCTTCTGAAATGAGAAGACCCCCTTTAGTGGCCCTCTGCGAGTAGTACAAGATAGCGTGCGGTTGAGGAACGTTATTGAAAGATCTCTGTCTAGTCAATGGTGCCAAGACAATTCTGAAACAATATGGAGAGAGAAAATAGTTATAACTGCGCGCAAGAAGGTTTGAAGTTTATCAGAAAGAAGGAAACAAATTGTCTGAATCCCAAACTCCGCTACGCGCACCTTGTAAAGTCTAAAGGAGAACACCATAACAAGATTTAACTAAATGAATTAATGGCTTCTAAGTTCTACCAAAATTAAATAGCTCAAAACAAACAAAAGGTTGAACGAAAGAACCACCACTAGCAATGAACATATGTCTAAAATAAATGTGAGATACACGTACATCTAAAGAAAATTTTGATCTTTGATTGACTACCTGCATGCTCAATGCTTGAAGAATAAAAACATTTTTTTTCCAATCAAGGTCACATTTTTATTAAAAAAAAAAAATACTTAGCATCACAGTAAATCATAAGATATTCATTAACTAAAAAGAAAAGAGACTTCTGAACTCAAAGGAGGGCTGTTGACGAGAGGAAAAATTATAAACCACACATAAATATACAAATATTTACACACACGCTCACACACGTAAAAGTGGGCCCACATACTGATACACATGAGGGTGGGCGTGGGCGCACACACTGCACCTCATGAGTGTGCCAGTATTTGTACAGTGTGTGGGGTCCACCTCATATGAGTGAGTGTGTACAAGGTTTCTGTATTTGTGTCGCGGTAGCAATGTTGGGAAAAAAAAAAAAACCAAGTGGCCGGGTAGTGTCTTGCTCGATCGATCTATACCTGTGAGAAAGTTGGAAGTTCCCCATTTTGTAGGGGGTGAGAAGAGGGATTTGGAGGTGCGTAGTACTGTCTTCCTGCCCTGCTTCTGCTTCTGCTTCTGTTTGTCGTTCCATTTTTTGTTGATGACAATTGGAAGAGTTACGTTATTGGAATGAGGATTGAGGAGTACTATGATATGATATGATTTTCCCTAATATTGGCGCGAACTGGGGTGGTATATATAGGCCTGAGTATATTATATAGACAAATACTACTGTACTACTCCAATGGGGGAAGCCAAATCAAAATTTGGGACGGCTGGGACAAAAACCTCATTCGTGACACATCCAATCTGTGGTGGTGGTTCACATTTGAATGTTTCGTATATGAGTAATAATATGGAAATTGATTTTCACGCTCCTCTTCTAATCACGTGCACTTTTTTTTTTTTGTTGTCTTTTTGCTCGTGAATTTACAATATTTTTCCTTGATGTGTGAAAAAGTATATTAAATAAAGGGCAATGTAGTAAATTCAAGTGAATAATGACAAAAAAAAGGAGTGTGAGTGACTAAAAGGGAGAGTGTGAAAATTATTTTCCTAATAATATATATCTATTTTATTAGTAATAAAAGAGAATATATTGATGAATTTTTCAGTTATGCTATTAACAGCTCAATAGGTTGTCAATAAGGTGAAAAGAATACAAATATGATGCACTTTATGTCAAGGAATTTTAACACAAAATTATACTCCCTTCGTCCCAATTTTTTCCTCGAATTCTCCATTTATTGAAAAGTGTTTAAATTTTCACAAATTCCCTTTTACTTGGTTTTTGTTTAACTTATATAATTTTTTTCACCTCAAAACTAAAGGGATAAAATTGAACGTTGGCCTTTCGGTGGTTGCTAATTTAGGAAAATTGCAAACAATTTGACGTAGATCAAAAAGAAAGTGTGCACACAAAATGAGGTAGAGGGAATATATATTTTTTAATCATTTTCCTATCTTATTGATAGCTGTGACAACCCGTTTTAAAGCTTTTAAAAATTCGGAATTCAATAGAGATTTTTGTTTGAAAAATTGACTTCACGGTTAATCTCAGATCATTATTCTAAGATTACGGTGATTTTTGGGTATTTTTCTGAGATGAAAACCCAAACTGCGCGGAACGAACGAGACTCGTTTTCGCGTCTGCGTGGGGTTTTTTTCCTGCCGATGGTCTATTGTGGTGAGCTTCTGGAAATGGGCTTGGCTCCCACCCCGTTTCTTCTTCTACCTTCTTTTGTTATTTCGCCAGGAGAATTTTCCTCCTTCCCCCTGCCAAAAATCCACGCCACCCACTGCCGCCGATAAAAATACACGCAATACATTTTGGTTCACGCATCAAGTGTGAGTGACGAATATACCTTGGTTACATAATTTGTTTTTAACGATTTGAAATTATTAAATGTTGAGTTTGTGAAATTAGATGGCTTGTAAAAATGCATCGTAGTGCATAATGAGCACATCTTGAAAAAAATGAAACGTATTATGCGTATCGTAAAGAAATTTGGGCGTTGAGATTTGGCCGTCATGAGGAATATTGCCGGTGTTCCGCTCACGATTGATGCATCGTATTATGTTGAATATTGAATATTTTGCTCAAAGATTTATCTCATGCTAATTGTGTAACCTCTGTATATCATAACTCACTGAATTGGTTTTGTGTTTATGAAACCCTTTCACGGCAGGTTCGTGACGACTGGATAAAAAGAATTGAAAGAGTTGTCCTATTTTATTTCAAGACTTGTATAAGAGGAGATTTTTAGACGCTTACAAACTATTTGTATTACTCAGAGATTTTAGGGCCCACCTTCATTTGTACGGAGTATATTTTTTGGTAAAGCAATGGCAGAAGAATGTTTTTAGGCCTCTAGTGATTTCTTTTCACTGGCCAGTCATGAATTTGGGTTGGGTCGTGACAATAGTCCAATGAGATGTTATTAACATGATTCATTTGTTTTTTGCCCTCCTCTTTTGAACTTGAGTAATAGCTCTTATTTTTAATAAAATAGAAAATATAAAAATTGTACCTTTTGAAGTATGGAAAATTGTGTCAATAGACTCAAGCCCATATAACACTTCCCCCACCCTCCAAACTAAGAGGTCTTAGGTTTAAATCTCATTGTAGGCAAGGTACGTAGTGTTGCAATGGTGGTTTAAATTCCACTTTGTGGTGATTTATTCCCAATGTTCCCTTTCCCTTTCCCTTTCCCCTTCCCCTAGATATAGAGTAGAGTAAGATTCTCTTAATATTCAACAAAAAAAAGTATAACGAAGATATCTTTTTAAATAGTTGAATTTTCAAAAAGAGACTTAAATTATGGAGAAATAATAGGCTCTGTTTGTTTGGGCGTAAAATGTTTTTCGGTAAAATATTTTCTCTATTTTCCGGTGTTTGGTTGTGTAAAAATTAGAAAAATATTTTACATGTAAAATATTTTTCATCAATTGGATGAAAATGATTTATCATTAAATCTTCCGTAAGTTATTTTCCGAAATGAATCCGCTGCCTTTTGCTGCAATTCTCACTGCTTCGTTTCCTCGATCGTCAGTTCTAATCCACGTTCAATTCCAATATTCTCAGATCTCTCTATCATTTAAACACACCCCACCCCCCCCCACCCCACACACACACACACACACACACACACACAGAGTATTTTGTTGCTTCTGAAAATATTTTCAAGTTCTAACCAAACACTGACAAATAAAAGTTTGAAGTTTGTTTTCTAAAAAAATATTTTACATCAAAACAAACGGAGCCATAATGTCAAAACTGTTTTTGTTGGTGCCAAAACTTTAGTACATAAAAAAAAAAGTTTTCTACCATGTGCAGTGTACAAGACTTTTATGCGCTAATGTTTTGGCACAAACAAAACAATTTTGACATTTTAAAAATATTTATGTGCATAATTGTTGGATGAATTGTTGGAAGAACCTAGACGTAATTGAGTTAGTTATGTGCATAATTTTTTGATGAACCTAGACCCAATTGAGTCCAGAGTCAATTCAACAAATAGGAGTCAAACTCTCTCTGTAGGGAAATACCAACCCTTACATTCCGTACATATCGGTGTCTCTCCAACGTAGGAGTATCGGGTGTGTTCCACTAAAATAAACATTTGAATTAAAGATAATATATTGTGAGAAAATAATCTATCTCGTAAAACGAAAAATAAATATTCCACTTAAAAATAAGAATATCTGCAGAACAAAGTCTTGATTGATGGATCTCACAAGCTTATATAGATATTAGGTTAGGGATCCTTTTAATCTCGTTAAAACTTTTAGTTTCCTTCCATTAAAAAAAAAATGGAAAAAAAAAAAACTTTGACTAGTATAGTACTGGAGAAAGTTGGCAAGCAAAGAGCTTCATCATCTCTAGCCACCGCTACTACAATGAAGCAATTGGGCAAGCAAAGAGCTCCTTTTAACCATCACTAAAAATTATGAATTTTTTTTTTGACACGACCATCACTAAAAATTATGATTGGAATGAGCAATAAACATATTAATCGCCCAGGTGAGGCTGCGTTCTTTTAAATTTGTCTTAAAATAAGTTGGTTTATCATTATTTGATTTTTTTTCGCATTTGTTAGTTTTGCGCCAAATTTTTGTAAATTATTGATTTGTCTTGATGAAAGGAATTGGAAAAGTAAAAAAAATTTACTTTTACCCAAATATTATGAGAAATAACTACTTTTTAGCAGCCAAAGTGAAATAAGTTGATTTATTTTGAGAAATAAATGGTTATTTCCCAAAATATTTGGATAGAAGTAAAAAAAATTTACTATTACCCAATTATTATGAGAAATAACCACTTTTTAGCAGCTAAAGTAAAATAAATTGACTTATTTTGAGAAATAAGTGGTTATTTCCTAAAATATTTGAATAAAAATTAAAAAAATTTACTTTTACGATTCTTCTTGAAAATCCAAAAGTTAAAAGGGAAAGCCATGAGGTGAATAAGACAATTCCATTGTGTAGTTTTGTAGGCTTTATTTGAAAGGAGATAGGAAATTAAGAGAATTCCATTGTAGTTTTTGTAGACCTATTGGAGAGTAGCTACAAAGGAGATAGGATCTTCCGCTAAGATATTCAGCAGAAATGAGGCTATAATTGGTTCAATATTAACTCAAAGTGATTCACAGAATCACAAGATAAAGATATCTGTACGCATGATACCAAAGAGATTGTTTTGTGCCCTTGGAACCCCGTCACGAGTACACAGACTCCTTTTCTACCACACGTTGAAGTGGGACCGACACACTTGTTTTAGGCCCCGCCCCAAAAACATTGAATAATCCTGATATAAGCAAATACTTGCCAATGCACGTACGTCTAAAATAAATGCGAAAGATACTCCAATATCACATATATACAAGCAAACAACAAAAGAAAAAGAAAGAAAATTCTAATCTTTGGTTAATTACCTACTCAACCTGTAAAGAATAAAATGAGTTTTGATACAATCAGCTTTACGATTGGATAATAAAAATTAACCTCACGTCAATCATATAATATTCATTAACTGAAAGAAAAGTGACAACTGAACTCAAAGGAGTGCTGTTTTTTTTTAAAAAAAAAAAAAAAACCTCCAAGGAGTGGATTTTGGACTTTTTCCAGACTCCTGTGGTGAATAAAGTTAAATTAATAAGCATTGCGATGATAAATCCGTGCAACAAGAGGAGTCAAAATCAAAGGATAAAAAACAACAATCAACTTGGGATTACTCATAGTGGCAGAATTTTGATCTGAGGGGAGTCGATCGGCTTAACAAACATATATTTTTTATCAGAACGTATACTTATTATATCATAAAGTTTTTGATTTCTAATATATTAAATTTGCACATTGAAATGATTCTAGCCTAATAAAGTTAAAGTATACCAATCATTTTGTTTTTTCTTTACGCTACTTCAACAATCACATGTTTATTTTTTATTTATAAAATTTTTTGAAAAATGAGAATGTAAAATAACCGATTTTTTATCAAATCAAAATTATTAAGATTATAAGTATTTATACATGAATAACTATCGATAAAATTCAAAATTAGGTATTTAAAAAATAAAATTTTTAAAACTTTGGCCGGGGCCCCGAGCCCAACGTAGCTCCACCCTTGTTATCTTTCCACCCACCCACCCCCATACTTATACATGAATAATTATCGATAAAATTCAAAATTAGGTATTTAAAAAATAAAATTTTTAAAACTCTGGCCGGGGCCCCGAGCCCAACGTAGCTCCACCCTTGTTATCTTTCCACCCCCCAAACGTAGCTCCACCCTTGTTACTCCACCCTTGTTATCTTTCCACCCCCCAAACGTAGCTCCACCCTTGTTATCTTTCCACCCACCCACCCCCGTTATCTTTCCACACCCCCTAAAAATAGCTCCGCCCCTGATTACCCAAGCTGATTAATGAAAGAAACTTTGGCACGAACTAAAACAACTGGGCCAACTCCTTGAAGAACAACAGTCAAAACGAATTTATTTTCAATATCACGATGAAATTTCAAAGATTGCCTCATAGAATTTCAAAGATTATCCGGGCCATAGCACTGCAAAAATGGAACAGAAGGATCAGTACCTCAAGAAAAATACTGTAGCATACTAAGGTAGCAGGATCAGTACCAACTTGGGGGAAAATTCTCATTGCACTTTTTGAATCCAAAATATATGACCCTGCTTAAGATTGAGAGCAACTTTACATCGAAACAAGCAAGGCCGGCTCAAGATTTTCGGGGGCCGGAAGCACACTTCGAAAATGAGACATTTATGCATTTTCTACTCCTTCCGCCCAAATTTGTTTGTCCAATTTTTGACTTTTACTTGTCCCAAAATATTTGTCAACTTTAAAAGAACAAGGGATCAAAAGCTACAAAATTTCCTTTTTGTCCCTTACCATATGAACTAAAGTAATTTTTTTCAAAAAGTTTGGAGGGCAACTTTTGGAAAGTTGATCATTTATTGGTGCAATGATTGTGTTCCCTTAAAAAGTTCTATTTCCCAAATTGAACAAACAAATTGTGACGGAGGGAATAGTATTAAAAGAAATCAAAATAGCAAATTCGAAACAAATAAAGAATATGTATTTGTTATGGAATACGTCTTATTTTCTTTCTTTTTTTTTAATGCCTCAATGTTTCTAATGAGTAATTTCACAATTTAGGCCTGTTTTAATTGTGGCTCCTAAATTTCAATTGGGCCTATTTTGTGTAAAGGAGACTCTATATATATATATATATATATATATATATATATATATATATATATATATAGTCTCCTTCTTCTAAGGACCACCTTAACTTAATAAAATAAGGACCTCCATTTTCCGATAGAATTTCGATGATCCAAGCCGCTCAATGTATTCAGAACGTAATTTTAAGGGTACTTGCGAGAAATCAGCCAAAAAAAATAACCGGAAAGGCTTCATCCGAGCAGTTTTTGTTTATTTTTTATCGAACGGTTCAAATAAAAACTGCTTGGATGAAGCCCTTCCCGGTCATTTTTTTTGTTGATTCCTCGCGGGTACTCTTAAAATCACGTTCTGAACATATTGAGCGGCTCGGATCATTGTAATTCAAACGGGAAATGGGAGAAATGGAGAGGTCCTTATTTTAACTCCTCATTTGAAAATGACTGTATATATATATATATATATATATATATATATATATATATATATATATATATATATATATATATATATATATATATATATACAGGGATCCTAAAAATTTGGAGCCCCTCGTTTTTAATTTTTTTCGGGGGTCAGAAGCGCCGTCTTCCCCGGCCTTGGCCATAAGCGGACTTTGGGGGGCTGCTCCCCCTTCAAGGGACAGCAGCGTGCTGTCCCGGCCCAGGGGACCCCGCTCCGGTCTTAGTCCGACGATCGAAAACGTTCACTTCGTAGAGCTCGTCGAGTTGAACAAGTATGCAAAAAATCAGTTTGACCAGATATCTTTAAGTGCCTGATTAGAATATATATAACTTGCCAATAATGGGTTCTAGTAGATTTGATCCAGTGTTTCGAATCCATTCTTTTCAAGACAAAAAGGTTCTGATCAGGCAATTAAAGATATCCGATCAAACTGATTTTTATATACACTTGTTCAATTCGACGAGCTCTACGAAGTGAACGTTTCCGATCGTCAAACCAAGCTCGGAGCGGGACTCCCTGGGCCGGGACAGCACGCTGCTGTCCCTTGAAGGGACAGCAGCCCCCCTGAGTCCGCCATAAGCCGGCTCTGGAAACAAGACTTCTACGAGGCACATGGTGTTCACAAGAGTCACAAGATTGGCATTGATTTTGATTAACAGAGACTTGTTATCTCGGTAGAAAGTCAATTAGCCCCAAACTTACCAGCTTCCATAGCATTCTTCGCAGCAAGTCTAAAATCATTGATTGCTGGAGGAATTTCATCAGTTCTTAGCCGTCGTGGAGGTGAAAATTTTGCTACATAAACACCGTTAACTCGTATTTGAAGAGTAAATTTCTTGTCTGTGGAAGAGATTGGAGCTTGGCCGTTTGGCTGGAAACCTACACCCGGTATAAACAAGTCAATAGAAACCGAACAGCTACAGAGCTTAATTAAGTGTCTTGATCTAGACGAAGAGGCCAATACAAATTAAAGATAACAATGACTAATGAGTCACTAGACATGTTCGAAATGAGAGGTTACGTCGCATATTTACAAGTTATGCAAAAGGCTATTCCAATTCCTCGAAATCTAGATGCCTACATCAAATATGTCATGTCGTAAAACTAATCATAAATGTGTACAAGGAAATAGAAATGAGGTAAATGAACCTAACAATAGCTACCTCTGCAATGAATAAAAATGTAGTTAATGTTTCAAAATGCATAATAAATCCAATGGCAGATCTACACATGACTAAAAAGTCCTGGACCAAGATATTTGACATGACCGCAATATCTTTGGCCCTTCTTGTTGATTTCATTAATACTTGCCCTCGACACAGATATTGAGTCCATGCCACATTGTCAAACATACCGAGAAATGTAAATAGAAAACTAGCACTCGTAAAATTGGCACAAATTCTACCACATATTTTTTGGTAGTATTTTGCAAAACAATGAGAGTGGAATCAAAATATTGTCTTTTGATGACAGATAAAAGATGAAGGGAAAAGAAAAGCTTATTAACCTTTTTGGTCCCCAAAGTATTGATGCCATCTCATTTTCGTCCCCAATATAAACATTGGAGACATTTGGTCCCCAATATTCTAATTTTGTACGAATTAAGTCCCTGAGTTTAACGCGGGTGAGTGTCATCCATTACAACGAAGGGTATTCTTATCATTTTCCATACGGCTTATTAACATTTTTGGTCCCCAAAGTATCATAAAAATCTCATTTTGGTCCCCAATAAACACATTGGAGAAATTGAGTCCCCAACGTTATTAAATGTGTACCAATGTAGTCCCCCACCTCTCACGCTGTTACCCCAGACTTCAAAACCAGGGGCATGTTTGTCATTTACCCTCCCCAACCATTGTATCCTCTACAGCCCATCCTCTTCCCCTTCCCCCAAAACCCACCACTCCATGGGCCGCTCCATGCGCACTATCCACTCCAACCTCTCCGAAAACCTAACCGACTCCGCCGCCGACTTCCGCCTCGACCAACTTGCCGCCACCCATTACCGGTCCGACAACTGGGTTTTAATCGCTAAGTTGGGCGTTGTGCCAGCCCTAATCCCTCTAATGAGGAGTGCCGATCCGTGGGCCCAGGAGCACGCTGTCACAGCCTTATTGAGGGGTTGTTCGGCTAAATAAGCCAAGTGATTTTTTTTGTCCTTATTCAAATTTTTTTCACATTTGTTAGTTTTTTGTCAATTTTTTTGGGATTATTGTTTCGTCAAGACGAGATGAATCTAAAAAGTAAAAAATTATGATCGAAACCTAATTTTTTTAAATAAAGACAAAAATAAGCCAATAAGCCAATTTTTTTCATCTTTATTAAAAAAAAATGGATTTCGATCGTAATTTTTACTTTTTAGATTCCTCTTTTCATGATGAAACAATAATCCCCAAAAAATTGACAAAAAACTAGCAAATGCGAAAAAATTTGAATAAGGAAAAAAAAAAAGCCACTTGGCTTATTTAGCCGAACAGTCCCTCAGTAGGGCCGTAACGGCGTGCTCCTGGGCCCACGGATCGGCGCACCTCATTAGAGGGATTAGGGCTGGCACAACGCCCGACTCGACTATTTTTGTCTTTATTAAAAAAAATAGATTTCGATCATAATTTTTTACTTTTTAGATTACTCTTGTCATGAAGAAGCAATAATCCCAAAAAAATTGACAAAAAACTAACAAATACGAAATTTTTTTTTGAATAAGAACAAAAAAATAAGTCACTTGGCTTATTTAGCCGAACAACCCCTCAGTAGGGCTGTGACGGCGTGCTCCTGGGCCCACGGATCGGCGCACCTCATTAGAGGGATTAGGGCCGGTACAGCGTCCGACTCGGTTATTTTTGTCTTTATTCAAAAAAAATTAGATTTCGGTCATAATTTTTTACTTTTTAGATTCCTCTTGTCATAAAGAAGCAATAATTCTCCAAAAATTGACGAAAACTAAGAAATGTGAAAAAAAAATTGAATAAAAAAAAGAAAGAAGCTAAGTGGCTTATTTAGCCGAACAATCCTTGAATCTCTCCCTCCACGAGGAGCAAGTGATTTTCCCAACCCTTATAGGTGCTGCGGAGGATAAAGATGTTGGAGGAGGGGAAATGACAAACATGCCCCTGGTTTTGACGTCTGGGGTAACGGCGTTAGGGGTTAGGGACTACATTAGTACACATTTAGGGCCCGATTGGATGCTGTTTTAACTGAGTGTATTCCACAATACACCCGGATAAGGGATGATGAGACTGATTTTGCTTGCTTTGGCAAGCCAATTTCCACCTGTATTGGACTCTCCCCCTTCTTCGCTTATACACCTCAATCCGGTGTATGAGGTGTTAAATTATTGCCACCTCTTGAGCTCTCCATAATTTAGCCGGCCTAATACACCTGCTTTTTGACCAAAACACCCTTTCTCATCCCTCTCCCCAACGGTCTCTTTCTCTGTTAACAGAGAAGAAGAAGAAAAAGCTGATCAAAAAAAAAAAAAAGAGAAGAAGAAGAAGAGGAGGAGATCACCACCACACATACACAAAAACACACACCCAAGCCATCAGAACCACCACAAACCGCCACCACCAGAAACACCCAATTTCGAATTTCAAACCCTAAATTTTAGAGAGATGAACAGTAAAAAGAAATAAGAAGAAGAAGACGAACATCAACAACAGATCGAGGAGAGAGAGAGAGAGAGAGAGAGAGAGAGAGAGAGAGAGAGAGAGAGAGGGGTTCACCATGATCGGAGAGCAGCAGCATCAACAGCTTCTTCTCTATCTCTTCTGCCGTTTCTTTCTTTCTCTCTCTCTCTCTTTTCTTTTAAAAGACGACTCTCTCTCTCTCTGTCTGTCTTTTAAAAGACAATAAAAACAAGAAGAGATGAAGGAAGAATGATTTGGTGTAGGTGTGAGTCGTGTGACCAAGAAGAGAAAAATGATTTGGTGCAGGTGGAGTCGTATGACCAAGAAGAGAAAAATGATTTGGTGCATGTGGGAGTATTGCTTAATTATGAAAAAGTAATACTAATAATTGACAAATAAAATAACTTATAACAAAAAATTAATTCAACTTAACAATTGTAATACCCCTAATCTTTAATTATGTTTTAAGTTAATTATGTGATGTGTTTTGGACTTAATTAGCTAGCTAAATGAAATTGGAGCATAAGTTGGCATGTGGCATACATACACTCAATAATTTTTCCTCAGCCTAGCAATACAAATTAAGGGTTCTACATTCTTCTTTTATTCCTACCAAAAAACGTAAAGAGAGAGAGAGAGAGAGGGAGAAAAAGAGAAACGGCAGGAGGAAGAAAAGAAGGAGAAAAAGAAGGGAAAATTTGGGGAAACCTAGGATTGATCTTGCTTGACTTTGATTGAAGTTCCAACTTGGTAAATCATGTTCTTCACACTTGAATTTATATTTCTGGACTTGAATATCATGCTTTACTTGCTGAATTCGTGCTCTAGATGATTGGAACAAGTTGAATTTGGCCTTGGGTTAGAACTTTACTTGTTTCTTTGAATTGAGAAGTTTAAAGTTTGTTTTGATGCATGAATTTGATGTTTTTGGAATAGCTCTTCTATATTTATGAGATTGAGCATGATTATTGAGGTTTTGATGTGAGTTAGAAGTAGTTTGGATGGGTTTAATGGTTGAAAATCGCAGGAGGAACAGGCTGCGTTTTTCTGGAAAAATCTGCAGAATTGAAATCTTGAATCTGTCCTGATTTTGGGGAATTTTTTTGAGGCAGTTCCTAAACTCCAAAAATTATGAAATTTTTATTGAGAGTTCCTCTATGAGTCCTTTGTCTATGGTAAAAATTTCAGGATCTGAATCAAAGTATTAAATTCTGTAGAAATTCGTAACCATGCAGCGCTCAGTTTCGGACTGTGCTGACTGCTCAGACACGTGTTGGGGAAACGGTCATAATTTTGAGCTCGGGCGATGAAATTGCGATCCGATTTCTGATTTTGAAACTAGATTCATAGACCTAAAAAAATGCATGAAGATTGTATCTTAATTATTTCGGTGCAAAGTCAGTTTTTGCGTTAAAGTTTATGGAACTGCAGTTTCTGAGATTATTTTCTTGGGCTAGCTATCTAACTTCACATGTCTACCTTAGGCCATCCACAGTGGTATAACCAAAAGACAATTGTTGTTAAAGTTAACAATATTTGTGCAAAAAATGGCTCACAATGGTATAATCAAACTTAGCAACATCCTTAGAAATAATCAAATTTTGGGCTTTGGATAACCAAAACTAGCAACCTTTTTCAATAATCAAATTTTGTGAGCCCCACACTACATAAGTTAACTAGTTCCAAAATTTATATACACACGTATTTCAACTACTATTTTATTCTTCTCTTCTTCACTTGCTTTATATCTTCTTCACTTCAACCACAAAATGTTTCTCTTTCTTTTCCTCCAAAAGTGAAGCTCATATTTCTCGATCATCTATAATTTAACTCATCGTTGCTAGATTAAGATATTTTACTCTTCTTTTACGTTTCTATTTTAGGCTGCATTCTTATGAATTTAACTTAAACTTAACTTAAATCTGAAAATTGTCTTTATTTGAATTTTTTTCGCATTTTTTAGTTTTGCGCCAAACTTTTATAGGTTATTGATCTCAACGAGAGGAATCGGGAAAAGTTTTTTTTATTTTATTTTTACTTTTACCCAAGTATTTTGATAAATAATCATTTTTTAGCAAAAAAAAATTGATTTTTTCGACTAAAAAGTGGTTATTCAATTTTTTGTTTCTCCCCCTATGGTTGAGTAAACAAAGAACCTTGCAAAAAAAGAGAGAGGAAGAACCTTGCATTCTTTTCTAAATTTAAAAACACATCTGATTTTTTTTTTTGAAAGATTAAGAGAGTGGTGGATTTGTGATATAGGCTATAGGAATAGAAAGAAAAAAAAATCGGTGTTATTTTGATAGATAACACTAGGAAGAACACCATATATTCGATATATTTTTGCCAAAAAAAAAAAACGTAATGGAGGGAAGTGAATGGCGGGAAACAAAAGGGGAAAGAGAGATTGTCTGAAATTGTATTGGACCTCTTATTTTGGTTATAGACTAGAAGTGACCATTGTGAACCTCAATATTGTTAAGCTTAGCAATCTCTTAAGTGAATAATCAAAAGCTGATGTGTCAACTTTTGGTTATCCATTTTTGATTATACCACTGTGGATGGCCTTAGGACCTTAAAAATAGGCTTGTTTAGCATCATCTAATCATGTTTTTATTGCCTAATTGTTTTAGGAAGCTCGGGTGGTTCGTAGAGCCGAGGTGAGTGATTAATACCCAAAACACATGGTTTGTTATAAGCTTTACGCTTCAATGATGTTTTATAATTTGATATGAACTCCATGGAATATCAATGGAATTGGTGGACATGTTTTATATCTATTAATGGCATCCTCCCACGTCCCAGCTTGCTAGGGGACACGTGCTAAAAGGCTAGCAAGGCATGGCTATTATTTCGGATAACGAAAGACGTCTTAACTTATCCACTACCAGGGACGCCTGGTAGACATGAAATGAATAGAGGATGTGCATTACTATGGTATGTTGCTATGAGAAATGATTTCGTTTTTAAATGGTTTTATCATTGTCCATGGAAAGCATGTGAATTGCGTATTAATCATTCATACGAGCTTTGGCTTATGAATTTTCCCACCTTTCAGGCAACGGGGAATAGAGCGGTGACATGCAGTCTCCTTTTGGATGTGCTATGTAGATGTATACTTGTAGATAGAGAGTTGCTCTTGGTGAACACTTTTGACATGTAAATGTGCACAGCTCTGGGTGGTTTGCAATGTAGAGACCCTTGTAAAGACTTCTACTTTTGGCATATGTAATAAAATGGGGTTTTACTTCCGCTATTCATACTTGTGTCCCTTTTAGTCATTTGCTAATAAGATGTCTAACTTTGAAATGGCCTTAGTGATTGAATCACTGGCGCTTTGTTGTGACTAGAGCCTTTAGGGGCGGGCTAGGGTCGTGACAACAATTGTACATTTTCATATTAAACAAACCACAAATTGAATTAAATACAATTGAAATTGATTTTTTATTATTTATAAATATTAAATTAATTATTTTTATTTGTAAACTAAATTATTGTTCCTTAAATTGTGAAAAGTAATTAATTTTATTGAATTTTGTTATTATATAATGAATAACCTAATTTCATACTGCATAAGGGCAAATGAGTCATTTAACAGCTTTTAACATCATACAACCTTCTTTATACCTCCAATTTATCCTTTATCCAAATCACGTATTATTTTATCCCCCCTCCATAAATGTCACATCGATGTGGGCCATCTCTTCTTAACTAATACCCCTTACTATCTTATCCCCCTTCATAAATAATACACTCAAAACTTATATGTCATCCAATCGGGCCCTTAATAACGTTGGGGACTTAATTTCTCTAATGTGTTTATTGGGGACCAAAATGAGAGTTTTGTGATACTTTGGGGATCAAAAAGGTTAATAAGCCTTTTGCATACCCCAAATTTATAAGGGAAAAAAAATCAAAAAAAGGAAAAAGAAAACCCAAACCACCGCCACAGCTAGCTCTCTCTCTCTCTCTCTCTCTCTCTCTCTCTCTCTAACCCATACCACCGCCACAACTTCCCACCACTCACTCACACCACCAACGCAAACCCGTCCCTCTCGGTCATCGACCACAGCGGAACCAAGACCGGGTATGATTGTGGGTCTTGTTGCCGAGGCCGTGGTTGGGGAGGTACATGCAAAAGTCGTCGAAGAGAGTGTAGTGGGAGCAGTTGGAGAGGAGTCAAGGTTGGGGTGGGGTGGGGTGGGATGTAGATCCAGCTCTTGGCGCATTCTGAGGGGGGTTGTGGTGTCGGTGGATTTGATGGCCCTTTGGGGGAGGTGGGTGCAGGTGGAGAGAGTGGGGGGAGGAGTGAGATAGGGGATAAGGGGGTTTGGTTTGATTTGTTTCATTATTATAGATGTGAATTTTGGATTTTCTGGGGATGGGGATCGTCCGTGTACTGTGTCGTTGGTGTTTTTTCACTGGGTTTATGCTGTAGCAGCTTGTTGGGGGGAGATTTGGAAAGGGAGGAGAAAAATGGCGTTGAAAGTTCAGACAACAGAGAGACAAAAAGAAACTAACTTTCTGGCCACAACGGTGGCATCGGCCATGGCTGCCTCTGCAAGCAGACCTTTTTTTTTTCTATGACCGAAATATGAGATGGCGAAATAACGAGGATGCCCCTCATTTTAACGGATGAGACTAACGGTGTTAGACTAGGGGATTCGATTAACACGAAATTAAAACATTGGGAACCAAATGTCTTCGATGTTTTGTATTATTGAAAGGTAGTAGTAGTTTTTTGGATACATTGGTACTCATTTGAGCCCTTCCATATTATTCTGTTGCAGGCAAAGTACCATTCTGTAGGTTTTATCATATGTTCATCGTGACGGAGGATCAGCTTGGTTGAGTATTTAAGGTGCCTTCTCCTTTTCAGAATTAAGCTAGGCATCTACCGACTTTTTTTTTTTTTTTTGTAAAGAAAAATTTTATTACCAAAAGAGACGAATACAAGTGAAACAAAATGGCATACCCCTGAAACCAAAAGGAACTACACAGAGATTCAACACAAAAGAAACAAGACAAATAGCCCTATACATCATATCTACAAGATTTTTATCGAGATATTCCAAGCTTCACACAAAACCTTGTTGCCATGGCTAACCCCAACTTCCTTCCAAGAATAGACCTTGTCCCTCACATCGTTTATAATCCGATCATAAACTACCTCTGAGAATGGATGCTTGTTGCAAAAAATACACTCATTTTTAGCCCTCCAAATATGGTATACTGACCCTGCCATAGCCAACTTATAGAGAGAAGAAAGAAAACCTGACTTCTTGAGGTGATGAATAGCCCAATCAATCTCCTGAGACCAGCTAGCAGGACATCTACAAATATCAAACTTTTGCAAAATTTTGGCCCAAACCAAAGCTGAAAAAGGACACTCAAAGAATAGGTGACTATGAGATTCAGTCCCGCCACGGCACAAAACGCAAATGCGATCCACCATTGAACCCCAAGAAAGAATTCTATCCTTGGTAGAGAGTCTACCCCAACAAACAAGCCACATTATAAAAGCCCATCTAGGAATCCTTTGTTTAAACCAAACAATATCAACCCACAGAACCTTAGGGAGAGGGGTTCTAAAAGCCTGCAACGCAGAGTTAACAGAGAACATACCATGACCGGCAGGGATCCAGATGACAGAATCAGCAACCAAAGGGTTAGGCTTCAAAGTGAGGGGAGTGCTCCTCATTATTTGCATGATGGCTCTGTTACGCTGCCTTGGCTATTGCCACTCACCTTCATGAATAATAGAAGAAACTTTTGCCAAAAGAGAGCTTCCGACATTCCTAACTATACTGTCACCAAACACCTTGTATAGGGGACCAACATTATGCCAATGATCCAGCCAGAGGAAAGTACTATCCCCATCTCCAATCACATGCTTTATCAAAGGTTGCACCTTGTCTCTAAGCTTGAATAATTTCCTAATAGTCCACGAAGAATTCTGAGGTAATTGCATCATCCAAAGACATTTCCCTTTGATAATATAAGAGTGAATCCACCTGACCCATAAGGAATCTGCCTTCTTACTTAGAGCCCACAAGTGACGTGTCATAGTTGCTTTATTCCAGAGTCTTTGAGGTTTGAAGCCCAACCCCCTTTCCTCTTTCGGAGAGCACACCCAATCCCACTTAATTTTTGCCCCAGTCTGCTTCATCTGAACCCCAGACCACAGAAAAGCCCTAATCATATCTTCAACTTCCTTTAAAATCTTTTGGGGAAGAATAAAGATAGAACACCAATAGACTTGCATGCTCCACAACACTAACTCAATCAACTGAGATCTTCCCCCAAAAGACAAAAGTTTCGTTGACCAACTCCTAATTCTTTGCAAGATCTTCTCCTTGAGCTGCACACAATCACTGTAGGATAGCTAGCCTAGATGTAATCAAAGGAACTCCTAAATAATGAACTGGAAGAGTACCCTGCGGAATAGGAAGAATAGACTCTAATTCCCTCGTAAGGTCACAGCCTACTCCAGAATAAAAGATTGCACTTTTTTGAAGATTCGGTTGGAGCCCAGAAAAATAATAGAAATCATCCAAAGCCAACTTGACAATAGAAAAAGAATGCTTGTCAGCCCCACACAAAACAAACAAATCATCCGCAAAAGCAAGGTGGTGGATTTGCAATGCTTTACATTTTGGGTGGAAATTGAAGTTGCTCCCTAAGATCTTGGCTTGCAAAATAGAATAGAAACCTTCCATGACTAACAGAAAAAGGTAGGGAGAAATCGGATCCCCTTGCCTTAGCCCCCTCTTCCCTTGGAAAAAACCTTCCAAATCACCATGTAAAGCTACTGAAAACCAGGCACTAGACACACAATACATTACCCATTTAGTGAACTGACCTGAAAAATGCATGGCATTCATCATTTCTCGCAAGAACTCCCATGAAACAGAATCGTAAGCCTTCATAGCACATTTTGGAGGGCCATCATCCCTATGATAGTTCCTGACTAGCTCTTGCATAAGAAGAATGTTGTCGGCCATAGATCTTCCTTTTACAAAAGCTGACTGACCATGGTTAATGATAAGGAGCAAAATGCCTTGCATTCTATTTGCCAGCACTTTTGTAATGCACTTATACAGAACATTACAACACGCGATAGGACGAAATTCCTTCATACTAGTAGGAGCTGAAACTTTGGGAACCAAAGTCAATACAATTGCATTCCAACCTTTTGGCATAGAACCAGTGACAAAAAAAGCCTGAATAGCCAACATCACATCTGGACCTACCAAGTTCCAATTTTTCTGGAAAAAACCAGCATTGAATCCATCAGGCCCTGGAGCTTTATCCCCCCAATAGAGAACATAGCAAACTTTATCTCATCAGCAGACGCTAGGCAAATAAGACCATCATGACATTCTATAGGAACTTTTGCAGACACTAAACTATTCATGATAGTAGCAGAATCAGCTCTATAAGGGAAACTAGTACCCAGAAGCTTCTCGTAGAAGGAAACTACTTCCTTCCTAACCTCAGCAGGATCGTCAAGTCTCTTTCCATGCTCATCATTAATGGACAGAATCTTGTTCCTCAACCTATTAGCAGCCACTTGATTAGATAATCTATACATTTTTATAATAATCGTGAGATAGTTCTACAAGTTGGATTTGTGCTAGAGTTACTATTATCTACGTGAGATCGACAAGCCAAGATGGCCTATCTGATAAGCAAGCAACTTTGTCAAAAAATGGCATTCCGATGATCTCATTGCGCAGTGTGGACCTACTGATTGATATTGCCTGCAATTTTAAGGATAGTCCCTTTTTGTTGGTTGTAAATACAAATTAAGGGATTGCCTTTGAAATCTGTTGTATTGCTCCCAACTCTTAAGGGATTGCCTTTGAAATCTGTTGTATTGCTCCCAACTCTTACCGTATCGGACTTTTTCCCTTCCATCATCAGTAGGAAAAACATAAAAAAATGGGGACCCTCATCGGATAGTTTTGATAATTGGAAATAGTCAACTTTGTTTATTTTACTTTTTGAAAAGTATTTTTCAAAAGATTCTTCCTATTTTCAATCATTTTTTTCTATATTTCTCTTCATTTATTATCTATACTACTCTCAAATTTTTTTTTTTTTAAAACTCTTCCAAACAAATCATTGAGCTCTCTCTTGTGTTTGTGTATCTATTATGATGGGACAGAGTGGTTATTTATTTGACAATTTTACTGTTGGCAACTTTACAAGTCCAGTGTGGTCCCTAGTTGATTATCATGCTGAATCATTTGTTGTAAAAATGTCTTGACCCAGTAAAGCTTTCCGTGAATATAAGGGTTCAATCAAGAAAATAGATTTTCGCACGTTAAAATTTATCATATGCACCTCAAAAGTCGAGCGCGAAAATCAACTGCACGTAGGAATTGAATTTTTGTATTCCACTTTTGGAGTGTAAATGGTAAATTTTAGAGTATGACAAGCACGGGCCTTTAAACAAGGGCGCAGCTATTCACAGCTTTTTATTTTCTCTCATAGCCTGTTAAAAATTTTCAATTATACTCGACAGTTAGTTACCGAAATTGAGATATATTTTCAGCATCCAATTACCGAAATATAATATTTTTTCAACAGCTATTTACTGAAAATATATGTTCGGCAGTTGTTTACCGAAAATTGAACATATTTTCGACATGTAGTTACTGAAATATAATCTTGTTTTCAACAGCTATTTACCGAAATATTATGTATGATTTTCAACAACCATTTAAAGAAATATAGTGATCTATGAGAGAAAATAAAGGGCTGCGAATAGCAGCGCCCTTAAACAAACACCAAAGAAAAGGATTTTTCTCACATATAGGCTTTCTTTTCCTATAGGACAAAATGCAATTTGCCTCCCTGTAATTTGCCTCGTTGGCACATCACCTCCCTATCATGTAGAACTGGCCAATCCATCTCCTTGTGGTTTTGGATTTTTTTGCAATACAAACTCCTCATCTATCATAAAAACAGAAAAATCTTATGCTAATTGGAAAACACTTTACAGAGCTAATATTCTACCGTACATGTGTACTACTATACATAAACATGAGTTTGTGTGTGTTTTGCTTTGTATATCCACTTACATATAGAATTCATGATGCCAATCCCCACCCAAATCTGAAACACTTAATCTGTTCCTTCCCCTACAGCATTCCACACCGCTACAGCGCTACCGACCACATCGGATGGATCCAGAAACTTTATTAGTGGGGGCACATACACAAATTAGTAACTTAATCCATACGTTTATAATTCCTTAATTAATAAAATACACTTTTTTCGGGTAAAGTAAAAAATTGGTATACATATGCTTGCGGCCACCTATTCTAATTCGAGGCACATACTTGAACATTGCGGTCACGCACTCGAACCTTGCTGCCACATATAATTGAGGTTTGAAAGTACCATTCAGAGTCGAAGCTCCATACAAACTGGGCTATTCAAAATGGTCTGCACTGGTCCTACTTTCGGGCAGAGGCATAGCCGTGGATTTTGCTTGAACAACTGTTTAGATTTACAAATTATATGCTTGGTTATATGATAGAAAGTGATCATAGCTCTTTGGAATGATCTATCAGACTGTTTTGTCATTTGATTTTTGGTTGAAGTTTAGGTGCAGAACTAGATGTTGACTTCATATGTGTATCACTTTTGTCTCAAAAAAAATTATCTGGTCTGCAAAACGAAAACTTAAAAAGGATATATTTTTTTTTCAAAAAATTCAAACCTTTTGTCACTATTTACTAAATATTGATGAGCTCCATACAAACTGGGCTATTCAGAACGGTCTACACTGGTCCTACTTTCGGGCAGAGGCATAGCCGTGGATTTCGCTTAAACAACTGTTTAGATTTATAAATTATATGCTTGGTTATATGATAGAAAGTGATCATAGCACTTTGGAATGATCTATCAGACTGTTTTGTCATTTGATTTTTGGTTGAAGTTTAGGTGCAGAACTAGATGTTGACTAAATATGTGTACCACTTTTGTCTCAAAAAAAATTATCCGGTCCGCAAAACAAAAACTTAAAAAGGATATTTTTTTTTTTTTCAAAAAATTCAAACCTTATGTCACTAGTTACTAAATATTGATGAGTTCTTTTTAATTTATGGAAAAAAAAAGGTTGGAACTTTTCTTGGTAAAAAGACATTTACTATTAAAGTTATCTTTTGCGAAATGAAACATCTTTTTGGGAGGAAGAGAGCAAATTTTTTTTGAATGACCTGCAATGAAGTCTGTTTAAGAGCGCGTGTAACATACGAACAATCAAATTGGATGGAAAAATTCCTTGAATCACTTTAGTCCAAAACCAAAGGGGGTGAATTGGTCATTTCTAATTGATAGGGAGGTCAATTGCATTTTGCCCCCACTCCCTCTCCAAACTTCACTAATCCTTTTTTCTTGTTCTGAAAATCTGAAGGCTTCTTTCTCCCCGAATATGACAGATAGGAGTCGGTTCGGACCTTCACTTAGTTCACCCAAGCTTCAGGCGTAGTAAGCAAATAAATGATTTAGGTAGTGGAAAATTAGCATAGATTCGGGGATTTCCGAATTGTTCAACCTTTTGAAGTGTTGTTGAATTCTTGGGCAGACAAGAGACAACTTGGCAAACTGAAACATCTTAGTGGCAAGAGAAAAAAGAAAGCAAAAGCTATTCCCATGGTAGCGGCGAGCGAAATGGGAGCAGCCTATACTGCACTTAATTTTTCAACCTGCAGTTTATATATTAAAAAATATAGTTAAAAAATTAAGTGTTCCAAATTTCAATCCGTTTGAATGGGTGAAAAGATTTTATTTTTCTAATTATTTAATTCTAAAGGGTCATAATTAAATTTTGACTCTAGGGCTCTCGTTGGCACAACATTATGAAACATTTGTTTAGGTGCATATTTCTTCTTAATCCCATGAATATTTGCTCCCTTTCATTATGTTTCCTTATCCTTAACATATTACTTGAAAAAGAGTGAACATCAACATGGCATAGAAAAAAGAGCTGAAGGAATGTTTAGGTATTCACTATTGAGTTCACAGGACATTCGATACATTTGCAATGCTAAGGAGCATCTAACATAGAAATATTTAATTATTGTGATTGTATTAAGCCAATAGCTGCAATTTGGGAAATAACTGTAGGAGGGAAAACTCCGGCTTTTATGGTGGTACTAGATAAGAAAAAAAGAAATGAAAATTCACTAAAAAAACCAAATGCTTTTGCCTATGGTGTCCCATGAGCTACGACGGCTAAGATATTTAGCAAAATGAGGTTATTAGTTGGAGAAATCGCAGTGATTCACAGAATCCCAAGATAAAGATATCGTACACCCTGATATCAGCACATGTACCACTAGCAACGCACATTTGTCTAAAATAAATGTGAGATATAAATCAAGACAGAAGTAAACAAGAAAAGATAAAGAAAGAAAATTTTAATCATTGATCGACTACCTGCTCAACGCTTAAAGAATAAAAACATATCTTCCAATCAACGTCACATTTTTATTAAAAAAGAGAGCTACTTTTCCCCCCTCCCCTGACACCACCCCCCTCCCTGACCCCACCCCCACCCCCACCCCCACAACAGAAATACCATCCACCCCCAACTAAATTCTTTTTTTCATTTACTCAATTGAAGAATTTATTGTTGGAATGAGGAGTAAAATGACACTCTATGATTTTCCCTATTGGCAGGAACTGGGGTGGTATAAATAGGGAGAATTTATAGACAAATACTCCAATGGGGGAAGTCAAATATTCCAATGGGGGAAGTCAAATCAAAATTTGGGAGACTGGGGTTCTACAAGGCCGGCTGTGGGACAAATATCTCATTCGTGTCGTGACGCATCCAATCTGTGGTGGTGGACAGAGTGGGAGGGATATGCATGATCTGCATCGTTGATTGGAGTTCTTTAAGTTTCCAATAGTATCCCCATACGCAACTCTAAAATTTATTGGAAAATGATAATGTCAAAATTGTTTTTGTTGGTGTCAAAATTTTAGTGCACAAAAGGCTTGTATCATGTGCAGTGTATAAGACTTTTATGTATTAAAGTTTTGGTATCAACAAAAACAGTTTTGATATTATCACTATTCAATTTATTTCTTTACATTCTTTTCAAAAGAAGATACACTACATAAAAATAGAAAAGAATAATAAAAGCAGTAAACAAACAATAGGACGGCCACTACCACGTATCATCCTCCTCAACCTCATTAACAAAAAATGAGGTCCATAAAAAATCATACAAACTAGTCCCTCCATTCCAATTTGCTTTCCCATTCTAGAAAAGAGAGTTTTAATAAGTAGAATGATGGAAAATTTAATTGGTATTGACTTTTCCAATTTACTCTTATGCTTTGTTGGTATGACACTCAATGTAAAAATGGTAAGATGAAATAATAATGTTGCACAATTTTTATGTTAACTTTTCAAAATGAACATTCATTTCGGGACATCCATTAAAGGAAAGAAAGACCAGTAATTTGGGACGGAGAGAGTAATTCATTACAACCAATTGCCCCCCTATACTAACCAAAAGTCATTGATGAATCAGCTTTGTTGTTAGCTTTGACTTGATACTGCAAAACAAAGCAAGAGCTCGAGTCACTAGTGTGGTGGCTTGCCAACCACCCTCGATGCCTAAGTTAGTAGGGTACTTGCTATATGTTAAGAGAATTGCGATTCTCGGTTTATATGTTGCATACCTTTTATTGGAGCTCTACCGTCATATTTATAGGTATTTTGATAGGAGGTTGAGTCCTTGTAGGATTGTATCTTGTAGATTCCGGATTACCTCTTTGAGGAACGTGGAGTCCTGCCTTAGCTAGGAATCTTTACCCGTCTTTGATCATGTATATCTTTGGCATTTTATGCTTATCTTATCGTCAACATTCCTTTATCCCTTAGGATTTAGGTTTCTCTGCATGGTATCCTTATTGGAATAAGTATATTCCGTGGATAATATTTATGGATATTATCCACCTCGTTATAGCTAGGGACCAGAGCTGGTCCTTGGACCTAAGCTGGCAAATCTTGGCTCTGTTCCAGGTAGGTTCCTAGAGGGGTCCTGGTGAGGTTAGCTTATACTCCCCAAGTCTGTAGTTCTTGTAGTGCTGAGCTGCTTAGGTCTATCCTACTTATCAAGTACTCCACTGTTTCCAAGCTCCAGCTCCTTCTTGGAGTTTGGGAACATTGGTTAGACCTGAATTGCAGTTACCTCTCTTTCTCTTTTGCTGAGGATTTTAAACGCATAAGTCACATCATGGGACAGGTGTCGAGATCCCTGCCCTTCTGGTGCTTTAGAGGTGGACGCCAAAGATTAAGGAGTGTTTCTCGGGATTGATGCTCATCGTTTAAGCTTCTTCTTGCTCTGATCAATCTCTAACAGAGAACCATCCAAGTCTACTCAGGCAATTTTTCCATGAGATCTTTCTTCATCGATTTTATTCACCATTCTCCTAGAGCCCATTTTCCTTAGGTACGTTCTCCTTTCTTGGCTGTTCTTTCTGCTATTTTTATGCTGGATTCTCCCTCTAGCGTTGAGATTTCGGGCCCAATGTGGGTTGCTCCGGGGGAGTTGTCTGTGCAAGGTTGGTCGGCTTCGTTTCCGTCAACCTTTACTCTCCTATCATAGAAGATTTCGCCCCTTATTCTATCGTTCTTCAAAACAGGGTCTTCCGGGACCTCTACTATCTGTCTATTAACTTATACCATAGGTTCTCCATGGGAACTGTAATGTCAAAAAGGTTTATCAATTTTTCCTCTATTTTGAATGTTGAGGAGTCGTTTGAAGAGGAAGAAGTATCGTTGCACCGTAGTGGCAATGTTAGGGCTTCGTTTGACAAAGGTCAGTCGAGCAGTATTAAACCCTCGTCGCCTCCCGCGTTTTCATTGAGGGATCCCCGTAGAGTTCCCGCTTTTTCTGCTTCTAATATCTCGTCTACGATCACAAACGAAGAATTGGCCATTCTTAGAGTTAGATACTCGATTTCGGCCTACGTTTCCATAGGAAGCCTTTCGGGTTCGAACGAGCTTGTTCTTCTGTTGAAAACAAGACTTGTCTCTATGTGGGTGCTTTAGAAGGAGGTTTACGCCTGCCCTTTCCTACCGTGGTGAGGGATGTCTTGAGTTTTCTGGGTTTGGCTCCTGGCCAAATCGTACCCAATTCTTGGCGCCTCTTGATAAGTTGTGCAACGCTTTGGGGCGCAATGTCAGATGGGCAGACTCCTTTGACGAAGGGACCTTTTCTCAACTAGTTTTTTGTTAAGGAGGCCTCAGGAGGTGTTGGGTGGTACTACTTTACAAAAAGACCTAATGAGGGGGAGCTAATTACGGAGCTCCCTGCTCTGAATAAAAATTGGAAAGATAAGTTCTTTTTTGTTGGTGGTGATGGTTGGAAGCTTCCTGGTTGGGAGATCGAGACGTATACTCCTCGGATCCCCAGTAGGTGGGGGATTCCCATCACAAATTGTAAGCTATTGCTTTTCTTTAATCTTGTAATTCCATGAATTGATTCCATATCTTTATGCAGTTCTTTTGTGTAGCTCGAGCTCCATATTCTCTGAGCCCTGCTTTAGAAGCTGAGCTTCAACAAGCTCGAGGCTACGCGGTCCATAGTTGGGAATTACTTGTAACTCCAGAATCGTTGGCCACTTACTTGCTGGGCCCAAAAACCACTTGTGAGGCCTTAGCACTCTCTAGAGGTAGTTTTTGGTTCTTCATTTGGCGCCATACTTTTAGCTGACTTTTACATTGCTTTCATTTCTTTTCTTTTCAGGAGACGAAAGTGAAAGTAAGGACATGGCACCGAAAATGGACAAAACCTTGCTGGCCCAACTCAGAGCCGAGAGAGCAAAGCAGTCATCTGGAGCCGTAGCTCCAAAAAGGAAGAGTTCTCGTCTCCAAAAAGAGTTAAATGTTGACAGCTTTCTGGATGCCGATCTTTCTAATGACCCTACTCTTGACTTAGTGGTTGAGCGAATTGTGGAAGATGAGGCTAAGAGATCAAAAAGAAAAGCGAAAGGGACAGTTGTGGAGGGGACCCTTCCTGCTAAAAAGTCAAAGGCTTCTGTTGGCCTCTCGGTGTTGAGTAACTACCAAGAGGCTCTTGAGCGTGCTTCTGGGCTGCTAAGCGCAACTGATACAAATCTGATGGCCGAGATGTCTCTCCAGGCTGTAGGGGAGCAAATATTGGTCGAGTTGGCCAAGGTATGCTCTCTTCTTTTCTCTCTTTTTTTTTTAATGACTTACTGATTGTTTGTTGTTTTCCTCATTGATTCTTTTTCTCTTTTTGTAGGCTGCGGCTCGTGGCCGTTATCTTACCTCCCAAAGCCTAGCCTGGGGAAGCAAGTGGTTACTCTTACTGAGGCCAACATGAGGCTCACAAAGCAAGGTGCTTCCATGGCGGCAGAGCTTTGGAAGGTGACGGATGAGAGAGATGCTGCTCTAAAATCAAAGAGAGGTTTGGAGGAGGAGAGAGATGTTGCCGTGGCGACCGCTCGAAGTTTGGAACAAAAGATTTTGGAGTGGGATGGGAGCTAGAGAAGTACAAACCATGAGCTTGAGGATGGTGGAGAAGGTGAAGAATTCTCACAGAGATGCTATTGAGCTTTTCCTGCAGTCCCCTGAATACCGTCAAGACATAACCCAGCAATACTTCGATGGGTTTGAAGCTATGAGGAGCCGGGCAGCCTTAGCATACCCAGATTTGGATTTCTCCAAATTTGAAGATGATGATGATGACGGGCTCTCAAGTCTGGACGGGGGATGGAAGATTAGGGAAATAATTAAAGAGATCAATATGGAAGATTAGGGTTGGAGTCTCCATCTCACATCCTTATAAATAGAGGTTCTCCCTCTCATATTTTTTCATCTGCACATTAAAGCATACAAGCTCTAGACCTCTGAAGATCAAAGCCCTCAAGCCCTTCAGAATTCTTCAAGTCTGCATCCACCAAGAAGTTCTTTGAATCGAAGCTTCAAAGCCTCGAGCATTCAACCCAAGTCAACAACTTCTTCGCAAATCACAGAGAAGATTCCGCCGTTCGATTCGAGATTAAGCATAAAGCCCTCCTTTCAACAGCCAAAGAGAAGAATCAGAAGACTTTATTTTCTTTGATTAGAAAATACATCAGAGATTGTAAACCCTAATTCCATACATCAATAAAATCGACTTTTGTTCAACATTTTTTCGTCATTTTTGCAAACTCGAAATTTGTGTTCAACACACCAACAGGTGGCAGATGCCACGTTGGGGAGGCACAGAGGCAGGAAGGCAGGGGCTCCTGAGGTAAATGTTATAGAAAATTTTGAGTCATATTTTCTCCTTATGGATATAAGAGAGAGATATATCGATCATATCTCTATTATAGAAACAATAATAATTATAGGAGTCTTTTATTTACATCTTTTCTTTTTGAATTTATATACCTTTGTGACAAATTATGTTCTAGATATATGGAGGAGATCCGGTTAGAAACATTCGCTGTCTTAAATTCAAAACAAATTGCAATAGCTTTTTCCAAAATACTATTACTATCCTAGCCATGGCCTTCAATATGCATATCATTCCGAGCCTTCCACAAGAACCAATAGATTGATGCAAGAAGTGCACCCTTATCAATCTCATCAACAATTGAAGAAGGGGTATGGGAGAGATAAGACCACCACTCAAAAAATTGAAACGAATCCCATGAATTAGAGAAGGCAGATGCAAAAGGGGATTTATGCCATACGTCTCTTGACAATTTACATTGGAAGAGCGTATGTTCCAAGGTTTCATGCTTGGAATGGCACCTTGGGTAATATGGAGAGATATCAATACCCTTCCGATTTAAGTTAGCAAGAACCGCGACAGCATTATGGGAACATCGCCACAAAAGCATCTTAATTTTATTGGGAATAGAGAGAGACCATAGAGATTTCCAGAAGGAGTTCGCTGGATTACCTAAGCTTGATTCACCTCACTCACGTGAATGGCGAGGGGTAATGCTCCATTTCGCCAGGTGGTATGCCGACTTAACTGAAAATATGCATGTCATTGCTAGAGAAATGCCACACTCCTTTATCACCAACCCCTTGCGAGCTAATCGGGATCGAGATAATTGACTCTACATCAAAATCTGAGAAGAAAGACTGAATAAGAGAGATGTTCCAGCTATGCAATGATTCCAGCTATGCAATGATCCTTGGCTTCCCCGTTCTTTTTCGATTACCCTAACAAGTTAAGATGATGTTTTCCAACTTTCTAAGCTCATTTAATATCCTCTAACTTATGCCCTAGGGGCATCAACTTGCATTTTGCCTATGAGTAATACTGTAGATGTTTATTTTAGTAGTAATAAAAGAGAATATATTGATAAAATTTTCAATTATGCTATTAACAGCTCAATGGGTTGTCAATAAGGTGAGAAGAATTCTCCCTTTATTGAAAAGTGTTTTAAATGATCACAAATACCCTTTTACTTGGCTTTTGTTGAACTTATAATTTTCTTCACCTCAAAACTCAATGGATAAAATTGAAATTTTGGACTTTTGGTGGTTGCTAATTTTGAAAAGTTGCAAACAATTTGAGATAGCTCAAAAAGAAAGTGTGAGTAAACAAAATGGGAAGAGTGAAATTTTTTTTTATTTATTTATCATTTTCCTATCTTATTGATAGCCCAATGTGATGTTATTATCATTTTTCATTTGTATTTTGTCCTCCTCTTTTGAACTAGAGTAATAGCTCTTATTTTAAATACATAGAAAATATAAAACTGTAGCTTTTGAAGTATAGAAAAGTGTGTCAGTAGACTCTAGCTCATATACTAACAACTCGCTATCCTCCACTGATGTATATATACTGTATGACAAAAAAAAAAGACTCAATATGACAAGAAAGACTACCTCATATGACCCTCCAAACTAAGGGGTCTTGGGTTCAAATCTCCTTGTAAGCTAGGTAATGCTGCAATGGTGGTTTATACTCCACTCTATGGCGATTAGTTTTATACCCATGTTTCCTTGCCCTTTCCCCTAAATACAGAGTACAGTACGATTCTCTTAATATTTAACGAAAAAAAAGTGTTGCGAAGATATCTCTTCAAATAGTTGAATGTTCAGAAAGACACTTAAATTATGGGACGGGTAAAATACACAAATCTTCTAATAAGGGCGCCCTTAACTTATTAAGTTAAGGACGTTCCTTTCCCGACCAATTTGCAATGATTTTAAGGGTACTCTCGAACAGCACAATCATATTCTGAACACATTGAGCGGCTCGGATCATCGAAATTTGATCGAGAAATGGGAGAAAAGTGGATGTCCGTATTTTATTTAAAATGAGGGCGCCCTTACTTGAAGGGGACTCGGGTAAAATATTAGTTTATGTGCATAATTTTTGGATGAACCTAGACGTAATTGAGTCTTGATTCAATTTTCAACAAATAGGAGTCACACTCTCTGTAGGTAAATACCAGCCCTCACATGCCGTAGATATAGGTGTCTTTCCAACCTAGGAGGATTGGGTGTGTTCCACTAAAATAAATGAGTCCTTATTTTTCGTATAAGTATTTATTTTTTAAATTAATGGTGATGTATTGTGAGAAAACGACATGTCTTTTAAAGCGGAGAATAAATACTTAAAAAATAAGAATCTTGATGAAACGGAAATTGATAGATATCACAAGCTTATATAGATACTAGCTAGGTATGGGATCCTTAATCTCCTTAAAAAAAATTTAGTTTCCTTCATTGAAAGGTGCAGTATTCCAGATTGAAAAAAAGAAAAAACCAAGACTAGTATAGTGGAGAAAGTAGGTAAGCAAAGAGCTTCATCTGTAACCGGGTCCATGTAACCACCGCTACTGCAATGAAGAAATTGGGCAAGCAAAGAACTGCTTGTAAACCATCACTAAAAATTATGATTGGAGTGAGCAATAAACATATTAATCGCCCGGGTGTGACAACCAGTTTTTAAGCTTTTAAAAATTCGGAATTCAATAGAGATTTTTGTTTTTGGAAAACTGACTGCGCAGTTAATCTCAGATTATTATTTTTAAGGCTACGGTGAGTTTTGAGTATTTTTCTTAGAAAGAAATCCGGACTGCGCGGACGGAACGTTACTTGTTTTCGCGTCCGCATGGGGGTTTTCCCTGCCGACGGTCCATTTTGGTGAGCTTCTAGAAATGGGCTAGGCTCGACTGGGAAGTTTTATGGTACACCCCCCTTATTAAGGGGTGTACTGTACACACCATTATTTTAAACTCTCGGATTTAAAAATGAATGATCCGAACCATCCATGTATTAAATCAATTAATAAAATGAAAAACGAGCTGAGCAGGTAACCAATTGTTCTCTCCTCCCTCACTCTCTCTCCCTCTCCCTCTCCAAAAAATGACCACAAATTATATAACATAACCATAACTTAATTTTATGACGACACCAAAAATTGACATTTGCTTATCACAATGTGTCATACCCAAAGAAATTAATCCAAATATTCTGTAGCAAGACTAAAATATGTCGTACCACAATTAACAATAGACTTTAATGCATTCGGACATGTTAAATGTCGTTTGGTTACATATTTGTCGATAATCCCATGATTTCTAATTTTGGTGACAATGTTGAATATTATAGCACTCCACAGTCTAACGGTTCTCATTGATCAATTTATAAATATACTCGGTAACAATATTTAGAATTTATACATTCAATATACTTTATATGAAACTAATTTCTCTATTGTAACTGAATATACGGTAGGCTTGTGACCGTGACATAATAATAACAATCAAAATTATTGATTTCGTTATTCTTGTTGATTAAATAATTCACGTAAATTTTTTGCTCCATTGGGTTTAGAAAACCCTTTCATCGGCACCCAAAAATGATATTTTCGTTTGATTAAGGATCAAACGTAAGTGATCAACTCTATTCTCGGTACATATGATTTTTTCATATTATGCGAAAGAGAGATGGTTCCGATCGGGAAAAAAAAATCCTTAGATGGGGCTCGAGTGATGCATTATTAGACTTTAATGTATCTGAATACCTTAAATGTTTTTCGATTATGCAGTTGTCAATATCTGATGATCTCTAATTTTGGTGACAATACTGGATATCGTATAACTTGATATTCTAACAGTGTTAATCAATCATTCTAGAAATATACTCACTAACAACATTTAGAATGTACATTCAATTTATATTTGATATAAAACCTAGTCGATCTTCTTCTATAGTTGGATGTAGAGTAGCCTTGCCACCGTGACACAATAGTAACGATCAAAACCGTTGATTTTGTTTTGTTCGTTGAATAAAGTTATTCATGCAAATTTATGACTCAATCAGGTTTTGGAAGCTCCATCATTGGCACTCAAATTAATCATAGAATGATATTTTTCATCCGATTAAGTGTCTACTATAAGCAATCAAATTCGTTCTTCATACAAATAATCTAATAGATATTGTGCAAAAGATAGAAGGTTCTGATAAAAAAATACCATAGGTGGGGCTCGAATGGTGCATTAATATATTTTAATGTTGTATTGAATTTGAACAACTGAATTTGCCAAAGTATAAAACTAAAATGACTAACTATGTATTTTAACTAAAAAATCAAAAAAAATCTATAAAAATTAGAAATAAATAAAGACAAACAATCAAATTAGAGACATATTACACATCAAACAAGACATGGACTACCAAGCCACATCTTTCTCGTTTAATATTTTAATATTTTTGTTTGACATATTTGACAAATACATTATTAGGAGCCTATTATATGTATAGGGCCAGTCTTATACTTTTGGAAGGGCCTCGTTTGATTCGCGGATTAACTGCCTGGGATAGGACTAAATGTACTTAATCCTGAGTTATCCCACGTTTGGTTCCCGAAATGACTGTCGGGATTATTAATCCCAGGATTAATTTTATCTAAATAATCCTAGGGGGGGAGGTGGGATTACGTAGGATTAACAAATGAGGAATTGTTTTCAAAAATATTTCGATGATATTGAGATTGATTTCAAAAAGTATTTTCAGAATTATTTTCTTTAATTTTAATTTCAGAAAATGTTTTTAAATTTTTTTTAAAAAAATATTAATTTCAAAAATTGTTTTGAAAAAACTTTTTTTTTAAAAATGTATATTTTCAAAACTTTCTTATTTTTCAAAAATGTTTTACAAAAAAATTTTAAAAAATATATTTTCAAAACTTTCATGTTTTTCAAGAATGTTTTCAGAAATTATTTTTGTTAAAAAAATACGAAAAATGTTTTTTAAAACTTTCTTTTCTCAAAAAATGATTTGAAAAACTATTTTGTTTGAAAAATGTTTTCAAAAAACCTTTTTCTTCAAAAAAAAGTTTCAAAAACTAGTTTTTTTTTTCCTTTCAGAAAATTGATTTTCAACTTTTTAATGAAATTTTTTTTTCAAAAATTAGTTCAAAAAAGAAAAAACTTTTCCCAAATTGTTTTGTAATAAAAATGTTTCACAAAAAAATTTGTTTTAAAATGTTTCTTTTTCAAAAATTTATTTTTTCGAAAAATGTTTTTGAAATTTTTTAAAGAAAAAATCCTATTCCTTATCCCATATTTAATCCCACACGAATCAAACATGGGATTGGGTGAAATTAGGGATGAAATTAATCCAGGACAAATAATCCAAAGACTATTAATCCCAGTACTGTTAATCCCATCATTTTCAGTCCGCGAATCAAACGAGGCCTAAGCGTACAAGCTACACGGAGCTTTTCGATTATAATTATTGAATCTCAAGCCAAATCATGAATAATTCTTGTTAGTTTTAGCAAATTAAATATTGTAAAATCTTAAATGAAACATACGGATAAAATATTTACAAAATGGATGGAATAAAAAATACATCTATATTGTGTGAAAAGTATAGGTATTAACTTGTATACCAAGTATTGTGTTGTGTGTAGTGGTTTTGTGGTAGTGGTTTTGTGGTACAAATGCCATCGAAACTTGTTTTTTTAGCTGGGTTCGAATCTCAATAGGTGAAATTTTATGATAAAATATTTATATATAGAAAAAAAGAGTAAATGAATGGTGCTAGACTTGAACCCTTGATTTTATAGGCAAATGTAAGAACTCCACCCACTTACCGCAGCTACACAATTAAGAATTTGTAATTTTAAATGCTATTAATTATATAATACTCAATAGTATGTGGGGGCCCCATTTTTGGGCTAAGAATTTAAGAAAATTTGTACACGTTGTGAATATGTAACGTTGCTTTATAATTTTCTTAAAATAATTGTGGTTATATTATTTAATTTGTGATATTTTATACTAGTATGGCAGAAATTTTAAATTTTGAAAAAATTATGTGGCGGGAATTGAAAATAATTAGGTTAAATTTCGTACAACACATTGTGCTAAGGTAACGACAATCTATGACATTGTTATAATATTTGTGATTATTTAATTGAATATGTGGTATTTAATTTACATATATATTTTGCTTCAGTATAACTATTGTGTATTTTTCATGACATATTTTCATTTTGTTATGAAATATATTATCACAAAAAAAAAATTTGATGGGTTGTAGTAAGGTAACACCACTTTATGATTTCATTATAACAATTGTGGTTATATTATTTAATTATGGTATGGTATTTTACCAATTATAACTAGGGGAACTTAATTAGCCATCCTTTTTACCCTACTTATTTAGGTGTTCATGCTAATGTGTTTAAATACTTATCTTTACATCCTCAAATTCAATTAAATCCTAAACTACCCTTTCTAGCTTTCTCCTAATTTTTCAAATCTCTCTTCTTCTTTTTTTTTTTTTTTTATCTTTTCTAATTATCTCAATTCTCTCTCCTCTTTCAAACATTTCTCTCACCAAATCTTTTTAATTTTTTCTCTCTCATATTTTCATTCCCCTAAAATCTAAAAAGAAAACACGACTCTTACAAAAACAAATGTGTAAGCCGAAAAACATGGCAAAACATGATCAATTCACAAAACATGGCAAAACCTAATTGAGAAAGATGAACAAAACAAGATCAATTAAAAAAATGACAAAATCGAAATTTTGGCAAGTTTCGAGAAGTGTAGGTTTCGATCGAGATAGATAAACAAAACATGATCAAATAAAAAACATAACAAAAATCAGAAAACATGACAAGTTTTGAGAAGTGTCGGTTTCAATCGAGATAGATGAACAAAACATCATCAATTTACAAACATGACAAAAATCGAAAAACATAATACATAAAATTGATATTCCGGTAACAGAATCCGGTAACGGCGGCGATTAAGATGACGAAAGCGATGTGACTCAACCTTAGAACCTCGACCATTCATGACTGTTTTGATATCGTCCACTCTCGTTTTTAAATATCAAATAAAATCATCAATTCACAAACATGACAAAAATTGAAAAATATAATACCTTGAAATGATGACAAAATTTAGAAAGTTCGGAACACATGTACCAAAATCATGACAAAAAGTAGTGACTTATCGAGAGCCAATATTACCCAAAACTCTTAAACTTCACATATCAACCAAAATATTAGTCCATAGTCTTTAGGTAGGAGCGAGTTGCCGCCGAACCCAAGCACCATCACCGTCGTCGAATAGTTTTAGATCACCATAATACATATTGCATACACAGCACAAAGCATGTGTGAAATGATATTAATCTGATCAAAATCTATTAATTCATGTAAAACAAAACAAGCGATCATTTGAAATGCCAAAAGAAGTGACGATAAGGAGAAAAGAAATGGGACCTTCGTGTTGAACGGATTGACGCTGGGGGGAGGGGTACATTTCCCTACAGTCCGGCCCATGAAGACGACGAGGGGGAGTTTTTCGCAAGAGGAGATGTTGGATATGGATTTGGCAGTGACGGAGTGGTACTTGAAGGGGGTGAGGAGGCGATTGATCATCTCGCCAAGGAGGTGGTGGTGTGCTACTCCATTTGTGGGGCCAGGGTTTGGGTGGGGGAAAATAATTTGGTGCAACAGAATTGGTGGGTAAGAGGAACAGATTGGTTTCAAATAGGAGCCTAATCCCTATAATAGGGGGATTGTAAATGTCTGGTATTTTATAATATATATATATATATATATATATATATATATATATACAGTAAGTTTCTAATAAGGGCGTTCTTACCGTATTACGGGAAGGGCTTCCCCTTTTCTTCTCTTTTCCGACCAAATTTTGATGATCCAAGCTGCTCAATGTGTTTAGAACGTGATTTTAAGGGTATACGCGAGAAATCAGCAAAAAAAGTGACCGGAAAGGGCTTAATTTGAGCAGTTTTTATTTGAACCGTTCGATAAAATACAAACAAAAACTGCTCGGATCAAGCCCTTTTCGGCCTTTTTTTTTTGCTAATTTCTCGCGTGTACTCTTAAAATCACGTTCTGAACACATTGAGCGGCTCGGATCATCGCAAATTGGTCGAGAAAGGGACATCCTTACCGTAATACGGTAAGGGCGCCCTTATTAAAAGTTTTGTGTGTGTGTGTGTGTGTGTGTGTGTGTGTGTGTGTGTGTGTGTGTATATAAGTATTAGGGAAACAACTTAAATAGGAGTCTTGCCCATATAGATGGGGGTATAATAGGGCAAGAATACAGTTTGAGGATGAGAACATAAGTATTCAAATCCCTATGGATGAAAATGTCTATTTATGGTATTGTCATAATAATTATGGTTTGTTATATAATTTGTGGTATTTACATATATTTTCTTTTGATACGACACCTTGTCGTAAGAACATGCAATTTTAGGTGCTGTCATAACAATTGTGGTTATTTTATAAAATTTGTGGCATTTTACAAATATTTTTGGCTTGGGTATAACAATTTTTGATTCTTGTAATATCCGGCCCGGATATTTCGGTATTTCAATTACTTTTAATTGAACTATGTGTTTCGGGGGTTTAAATTGTAAACAATAGAACTTACGAGGGTCCTGTGTTTGATTTGTGATTGGAACATAAGTTAGCAATTGGTCTCGCTTGCACACGATAATTTTTCTATAGGTTTACAAATATCATGGGGAGATATTTCTCCCCATTCTTATCCCTCGTAGAGAGAGAGAGAGAGAGAGAGAGAGAGAGAGAGAGAGAGAGAGAGAGAGAGAGAGAGAGAGAGAGGAGGAGGAGGAGGAGGAGGAGGAGGAGGAGAAAAACTATGGTCTGCTTTTCACAAAATTATTCAGGGTACTTGGATCTTGTAAATTTTTGTAATTTTTACTGGATGTTCATTTGTGTGTCTAGTATAGGGTGATAAATTTTCAGAATTTTTTGAGAAGTGTAGAAAAAGATAAAAATCATAAATCTAGTTGTGGTCAGGATCCTATTTTTTAGTAGACAGCTTACAGAGCTGCGTCTTTCATCAATTTTTTTATAATTAAACGACCCTCTGGTTATGGGTCCTTATGAGTCTAAAAGATTGATAAGATGGTGATATTTTGGCGTTGGAATCACTGAAAAGTATTGAGTAGATTTTTAATGAATTTTCGAACACAGACTATTCTACTGGAAATTGTGCTTCACTGCACAGGATTTCTGAGTTTGGAGGTGATTTTGACTAGATTTCTTTATTGTGAAAAATCTAAGAAAAAATCAGAGTTAAACTTTGATGTGTGATAATGGTGTGTACCAAATTTTGGGTTTATTAGATACATATTCTAAGTTTGGCGGATTTTAAAAGTTGGTGTGTCCCTACTGAGTTTTGTATTTGCGGCACTGACACATTTTGGGAATATGGTCATATCTTTTAACTCGAGTATCGGGTTAGCGCACGGGTTGTTGATTGTGAAACTAGACTTGTATACCTTTCGGAATATGTAGAGGTTGTGACTTAGTTTGTACAAAGTTAAATCAGTTTTTGATTTGAAATTGGTGGACGTGCAAAATCAGCAATTTTGGGCAGTTGTGTGTGAAACTTCGAACGGGTATAACTTTTTCATCCGGACTCTGTTTTAGGCAAATTTTATTTCAGAATTCATGTACCGAAGGTGTACTTTCTAATGGTGGTAGTCTCATAATCTGGTTCTAAACCATTAAGAAGTTATGGTCAGAATACAATAGGATGGTCATGGTTTTCATCAAACCGATTTTAAGAGTTATGGGATCCTTTTGTTTGTTTGCCATTTTACTTTAGTTTTAGTTTTATTTTCCAATCATTATCGTATATCTTTCTCCAATCATTACCCTATATTTTTAATTATTAATTTTATTTCTCTCTCTATCTCTCTAATCATTACCTCTCTCCAATCATTACTCTATTTCTCTCTCCACCCACTATCAAAACTAAACTAAACTAAAATGTCAACCAAACAAAGCTGACGTCAACATATTTATACTCTTAGGTTTGATTGGGGGCACTTCTAAGCCTTAAGATGGATATATTTGTATTCGTTGGGTATCGTCTAATACCTTATTAGTTTTATAATTGGGTATCAAATGGTTGTTAAATGGTTTAGGAGGTGTTGGTGGTCTTATTAATCTTTTTGACACTTGTTAGCATGGTAAATATATTATAGGGTGTATCATATATTTACTTAAACATTCGAAGGGATTCGTATGCTAATAGGATTTAACCTGTGACTAGGTAACGAGCTGGTTAGATAGGAGGTACCAAAACCGTAAGTTTGGCGTATCTCGGTTGATACAAAGGTGAGTGTGTTTGATATGATTTTTCTCCATATAATATTATTGTGGTGGTGATCAGTGTATATCTTGCTAATCGTGGCTAGCTTTTGATATGATTATCTTTGATGAGATATTATTGTAGTGAGGGGTGTATATTATGCTATTGTTGTTTAGCTTTTGATATGTTGTGAATGTGTGCGTGTGAGGCACACCATGTCGTAAGCCATATCGTTCAATGGATGATGGTTGGGAGAATGGTATGTGAGACACAAGGTTTGGTTGTGATATATGTGTTTGAATATGCATGCTGATAGGTGTTGATTGAATTGCCAAAGGTTAGCGTGAGAGGCATACCATGTCGTGTGCCATGTCGGCTAATTGTTGGTGGATGAGAGCATGGTATGTGGGACACCTCTTCTTGGGTACATGCGATATGGTAGACATGTCACTGCATGTGATGTGATTATATTCATGTTGTTGTGCATTGAATAAGACTGCTCTATTGGGTGGACAGGTTGGTTATAACGTTGGTATACATTCAAGTATTTCAATAACTGGTGATGTGTATTCTTGTTGATATTCTTTTAGGTATTGTGGTATTATATTAAGCGTTTCTATATCTTACACACTCTGGCTTTCCTTTTTAGATTGCTAGGTAGCAAGTTGCTTAGAGTGGATCCACTACCAGTCATCATGTTGAGGAGTGTTAGGGCTGGCGTTATGAGCGAGTTGATTGTAGGTAGTGAATTAAAAAATTGACTTATTTAAATTGTAATTAAGTTGTTTGTGGACATGTTGAAGTATAAAATTTTCTAAAGTATTGTAAATCCTGGTTGAAGTTGTTTGGTCAGTACGTTGACTTTGTTTTTATGTTAAGGTGATAAGTCTTCCGCTGGATGTTTATATATTTCTGACAGGTTGTGAGGTATGATGTGGTCGCGCCAACTTGGGCCCACTTTATGGGTGTCGTTTGTGGGGCGGGGAGTGACAATTCTAGTACGACATATTTTGATTATGTTACGGAATATCAAACGAGTCAAAGAATTTTTGGTACGACTCATTGTGGTAAGATAATGCTAATTTATGGTGTTGTTATAATATTTGTGGGTAGTACATATTATTTAATTTTTGATATTCTACGCATATATTTGGTTAGGGTACAAGTAATATGGATTCTGGTACGAATAATTATGATTACATAATAACAATATTTTTTAACTATGGGTAATCTGCTAATGATCTTTTCAACAGGTAAATTTAAAAGTATAAGTCGTAATTAGAATCATAAATATGGATGAGAAAACCAAAAATCAGCATAATAAAAATCACATATTATCATAATTTAGACATACGGTATACCCTGTGTACCATAGTTTCCTCCTAATAGTTATAAGAAATCACAGAATATATATTCGAGCACCCATTTTTTTTGCACAAATAAATGACTATGGACAGTTGCCTGAAAAGTCTGAGTGCTTTTCTGAACAAATACATATTCTTGGTGTGGGGGTTCAATTTAACGGGACCTTGACCGTGGTTTTAGGTCCTTCCCTCCGAAGCACCAGGCTCCTACCGTTGGACCTGCAATAAGTCACTAAGGCTAGACTAGCCCAATGACCCTCCGACGATCAAGTTAGATCTCAGGGTAAGAAGGTAGGTCTAGAATTAGAATAGAATGGCATGCCTCTCTAGGTGAATATCCTTTGGTATTTATAGACCTAGGTTTACTTGGTCTCCAAGCCAGCGCGTGGAGAGTACGCTCAGGTAACCGTTTTAAGTGACATCATATATGACGAAAGGGATAAAGCGGTTGCGGAGCACATGACCAGATATGATCCCAAACGCTTGTTGTACAATTATCATGGGGCCCATCTGGCACAACAATTTCTCTTAGCCATCCTCAGGAGCTCCGAAACAGATGCCCTCCATACCGTCGAAAGCTGTCGAAGCCATCACCGAGGTAGTGTTACCGACCTCCAAGCTGAACAGCAGAACGGGTCCACCACTTGCACCTAATTGTGGGCTAGACCCTTACAGGACCCCGGTTCACGGCTCCTAGGCATGGTTACCGAGCTTGTAACCGAGACCATCACAGTTGGGGACACATAATAGCAAAAGATAACTTTATAGGACCCCGGTTCACGGCTCCTAGGCATGGTTACCGAGCTTGTAACCGAGACCACCACAGTTGGGGACACATAACAGCAAAAGACAACTTTATTGTTTGATGGAAATAATACATTGCATACGATAAATCTTACCGAGAATCCCTAACCTAGCTTTAAAAAGAACAAAGACATGCATTCCGATGAATACATGCATGTTTCATCAAAGACAAGGCCATCGCTTAGAAGACTCTTTTTATTTCTTTAAGCAAATATAGTAAGCATACATATGTATTTCCATGATGATCTCTTTACTTGATCTTTGGACTCAATTTTGCGAGAGAGATTTCAAGTTGGCACAGGATCAACGAGTACGGAGGTCACAATTCCCTTGAGCTTGGTTCCAGAATGGGTGTAATTATCTCCATCCTTGTATAAAACATAAATAACTCGTGCAAGGTTGAGAGGTAGCCGGAGGAGAGGCATCGGGACGGGGGTTGGGTGGAGGAACTCTGAGTTCATGTCTTTCCATGCATTTGTAACTCGTTTCTGGAATTCAATGATAGCTTCTTCTTCTGTTGCACCGTATTGTTTCATGTAGCATTCAATTGAGGAGACTATGTGACCTCTTTCTTGCTCAAACTATAATTTCACCACAAAAACTGTTAATTAGCATGGAAAAGAGTAGCTACATAGTAATTTGTTTTTGTGTCCTAATTCATTGACAGCATTTAACATGTGTGGTTGGAATCTCGAATCTCAAGACATGATTGGGTGTCATTAGAATTCATTAGAGAAGCGCTTATGTAAATTTGGACACTAGGGATCGAATGTCATGGATTCGCAACCTGTTATCCGAAGGTTATAATGTAATACCACATGTTGGGAGGAGTAGCCATTATAAGGAATGTCATATCACATCCCGCATTGGAAGTCTACATGGGTGATCGATCTTGGGCATATAACAATCCCTTGTAAGATATTATTAGTACATTAGGCTTAAGTATTTTGGGCCATATGGTGTGACTTTTAGGTCAAAATGAAGATACTAAGCTAGTGGTTACGTGGAATAGAAGACATATATAAATTTATGATGAATAATGATATTTGTACATTGGACTTGTATATCTTACCTTGTGGCCAACCACGTCATCAATGAGCCTGCAAATCACTGATGAACCTTGAACAATCAAAGGATTACTAGACACCCAGTCAAAGGCCTCTTTGGTCGCCAACTCTCCCATTCCAATGAAGGAAATGGTTGAAATAGATTGGTGGCCACAACTCAATAGTGCAACTGGCCAGTGCTCGTCCATACTTGGAACATAGCCTTCATGATACCATTTGGCTTCTTTATAGTATGCTCCAACCAAATCTTTCAACTGGAATTTTGAGGATAATGAGTTAGTATTGGGCGAAATTTCAATATTACTACTAATAAAAAAAAAAGTAAGTTAGTTCGAGGCAAACTGCGGATTTTGCGTATTCGACTCCATATGATCTTCCTTGCTTGGCCATTTCATCCTCAATAATGTTGAAAGTATCCAAAACCGTTTGATAAACAAGTTTCATATAGTCCGGAAGTTGATCCAAGGCACTGACTTCCCACCTGAAAATCAAATAAGTTACGGGAAATGACTTAGGGGTACTATAGCGATAGGCAGTGGCAGCTCTAGAAATTTGTAATAGGGTGTTCAGAAATTATCTTAACTCTACTAGCTGATATACTAACCAATAATATATATGTACACAATCTCATATAGTTATATAAATAGTACGGTCAAAAAGCATATTCTATTCTAAAAAAATTAACTACGAGGCAAAATGAGAACTTAAAAATATATACTATTTTTTTTAACAAAAATTTAATTTTTATGAAAGTTGTATTTCAATTCGTAGTAGATGATTTTTCGAGATTGGAGGGGGTAAATTTTTTACAGGTATACTAAATGAGTTTTCATATTTTGTGCCAACGTTTAACCGGCGTATTAATCTACTAAAATTCTTGTGAGTACGTTGGGGTTGACCTTCTAAAAAATATGTTCTTTAGGATGACATGATGAAATTTTCTATCGTAGTCTTAAATTCGAAAGAATACTATTCAAGTTAACGGGATTTACAATAGAGTTGAATTTTCTCTAAAGCTTTGTCCGTAATTTTATAAGCTAACTAGACCCAAAAAAAAAAAAAAAGTTATTGTCATGAATGCGAAATTAACACATTTAGACTATCGACAATAAAGATGGAGAGAAAACGTAGAGCATAATACTTACATCAATAGATTCTTCTTTTCACTTTCTCTGTACAAGCTTTTTATTATGATTATGAGCTTTATTGATGTAATGTGTTAGGTGTTTAAATATGAATTATACCTGAATTGATGGGCTGTAAATTGGGTTGTCATGTAGTGTTCAATTAGTTTTGGGTTAGATGTTCAATTCTTTTTGGGTTAGGTGTTCAAGACTTTTAGAATTGAGTGTTCATTGATATTTACGTTGGGTGTTCAAAGAAAGGCTAGCCCATAATTTTTACACGTATTCTAAACAAAAAAAAAATTATTTGTTCGAGTGTTAAGTTTACCATGAAGCGTCCCATGTGGAGCCGCCTCTGGCGATAGGTATGGAAACCAAATTTAGATTACAATACATTCTACTTTTAGATTCACTCTAGCATAAGTCGATATCAAATATGTTAGTAGCTATAGCTGTGTGAGAACTCAGTAGCCCCAAAGGTACCTCAACTTTTAAGTTGCTTATAATCTAAAATCTAGACCAAAAAGCTCGTCAAACTCAGTAGCCCCAAAGGTACCTCAAACTTAGCTTTTCAACAATTCGATATTGTTTTTCAGCTTCTTAAAATATCTACAATTAATGTAAAGGTCTGTTGGTAACATTTTTTCACAAGCACTACTGATCGACTTCTAAAATCACATTAATTAATAACTAATCCTCGAATTCATTTGTACACATGCACGTCCTTGCATTGGTCTTAGATTGTGTATGTATCTTCAATATATGATCCTTCAGAAATCAAACAGTTTCTTACATGTCTTGAGCATTTAAAGAAGTTACTATTTCCCCTTTTGCTTTTACGAAATGATTTTTGCAGTCCAATATATTTTCATATAAATACGCTCAATAAATTTTTTAGAGTTGTATTGTGTAATTTGAAGAACTATAAAAGATGGTTTTTTCGTGCATTTATAAGAAAGTGGATCCATTTTTAGCTGTGAATTCCATCAAAAACTCAAGATTCAAATCTTGTTGTCATCGAAGACATTTGCCGCGAAATTGATCGGTTAAGGGTTTGTAATTTTTCTTTTTATATTCGTAGATTGGCAAATGTAGTTGCACGCACTTTGGCAATTCCAAGTTACTGAGGTTCTAGTATTCATACTCGGGAAGTTAGACTTCTTGATTGGTTATTAGATCCCATGTGGAACGATAATAGACTTCTTTGATGTAGTGATATGCTTTTTTTAACAATGAGAAAGTTTCTTACCATATTTACAAAAAGAAAAATAGATTATTATCAAAATTAAGATCACTGCAGGAGTGGGGGTACAAAATTTTACCTTTGGATTGCATCATTGAAGAGCACAAGCTCTTCTATGGTAGCATTGCTAGCATCATAGATGTCATCAATAATGGAAATCAAGCACAACACTTTGGTTAGATTTCTTATAGCAATAATATAATGGGGCTCATACACTCCCAATATCCAAAAGTACATCTCCACCAATCTATCCCTTGCAAAAGGTAGTTTCCCTGCAACGTCCAAAGCTTTCCACCACCTAAACCAAAAATTGTACCACGAAAAATATAAGGTCCAAAGTATAAAATTGTATTTTCTTCTTCTTTTAAGCAAATTTTCTTTCTTTATTTTTATTTTTTCCCCATTCATCTAAACTAGAGAACTGAATGAATTTTATGTACACTATGAGTTTCAGCTCTATCTCAAATATTACGAGGAAATCAATCAATCGACAACTTACGTGCGTGAGGATTACCAGTTGGCAGCAATGGCCTGGTTTCCGATATTGTAGTTGCGTTGGTTCCATTTGGGGAATCCGGAATTGAGAGGGGTAGGGGGTGGAATGATATTGTAAAATTGTATTTTTTTTTTTCCTTTCATAAATTATGAGCTTCCTTATGAAAATGAAACGATAATGTAGCATTTTTTTGAGGATTACCCACCTTGTGATTTCGCTTAACTCCTTCTGGTGCAATTTCTGCAATAAGTTGAAATCCAACTTCACAAAATCCAATAGAACTTTATTGTGGGAATCATCTTTTTGATAGAAGGAAATAAAAAGCCTTGACTCGAGCCTTGTCAAGCCCTTGTGGATGGGTTGATATAGAGCATGAACTACTTGTGCCGCAATTGGATTATTGCTCAAGTTCGGTAGTGCAGAATTGAGGTGAGTGGTGGTAAATTTCATTGCTTCATCTAGTATGTCTTCTTGACGTACACTCAGAAATGAAGCTTGGTACAAACTCAATAATCCTCTCACATCACCAATCAACGATTCCTTAAATTTCCCTTCATTGTCCTTGAATTTGTTGAATACATCTGCGTAAACCATTCAGAAACATGATCAATTGAAAAACAATATATTAGAAATATGAAAATTACTATCAGCAATTGTAACAACAATTAGTAGTTGCGGCTTCAGAAACTTTCATGAAAGTTGTCATAAAGGCAATTATTTTTCCCAAACTAGAGAGGAAATATAATACAGTATTACCGGTGTCTATTTTAGTGGATGATATAGTATATTATTTATATTCTATGCAATTATATATTATGACCCATGCGACTATCGGTATTTAGTAGTAGTCAAAAAGAGCTTTAATAAAATCTTCCATTTGCCGACCAAAAATAATTCACAAGCAAACGAACTAAGTAATAGTAGTAACTAATATGTTTTCACGTTTCCATAAAAAGATTAACATTTTGAATATGTTTTCTCAGAATATATGATTTCCAAGCTCTCCTTTTATCACCATGTATACACTCGTTTTTTTTTTTTTTTTGGGCGTACTGTGACCTACTTTTTGATACACCTTTCTCGATTCGAAGGACATGTTTGATTGCAAATTTTGTTTTGGAGGGATTCGTAATGAGGTAGGATTAAGATTGGGATTGAGAATGAGGTGAGATTATTAATGAGGGGATGAATCATTTATTCATGTTTGTTTTGCACACAATTCGATTGTATGATTGTAAATAACATGTTTGTTTTGGCTAGAATTAGGATTGAGATTGGAATTGATGTGAGTTTTTACATTGATTTTGCTCAATCCCATGGGGATGGGATTTGTAGTAACACCCCCCACCCCCCCCCCCCCCCCCCCCCCCGGTATTGCTAATACCCCCATTTGGGGGATTAACAATCTCATGGGACAGCTAGTCTCACCCACAAAACCCTTACCAAACAAGGTATTAGGAGCCTCATAGGATTATTAATCCAATCTCCCCCTCCCAAACCTCCTATCAAACACGCCCGAAGACTAATTATATAAATGAACATAGACAAAGCCCCCGCGAAAAAGTGTATAGGGAATAAAAAGGTAATGACATTTATTTATTTATTTATTTATTTATTTATATATATATATTTGGTAACCGAGGAACAACCCTGCAGCCAAGCCGCTATTGGATCCGACTGCGCAATCTAAACTTCGGGGGAGACTAGCACAGCAACCCACCACCATAGCCCCCCACTTAAATCAAAGTTTGTCTCCAGGGGGAATCGAACCTTGCTATGTTGCAAGCGCAAGTTCACCCTTACCATGTTTTTTTTTGCTCGGCAAACGAGAAACTTTTATATCACTTGAAATGATACATCGAGCAGGCTCGAACACAGTAAGATTACACACTTACTAGTTTGCCCTTACCATGTTGACAACCCATGGGTGGGTATAATGACATTTATTTGTGGGAAAGTCTTCAATACACACCCCTTCAAGATGTGCACCATATGCACTTATTGTGTGGTTCATATTGTGCCACCTCATAAAAAATTACTTGTAGGACCGGTCATTCATAACATTTTATTTCGTATCGTAACTTTTATACTAAAAATTCGTAACTTTTTAATAATATAATTCGTAACTTTTTAGCAATAGATTCGTAACATTTTGGAATTCATAACATTTTGGTGTATTTTAACGAGGGTGCATATAATACACACCCAAATAAAGGATGTGTATTGTAGCACTTCCCTTTGTTTGTTTCTCTTCTTGTTGCTTATTATCAAAAACTGTGGCCTAAGGGTAAATTGAGTTCTAGCGATAACAGCACTTAAACAATATATATGCATTCTCTGAAGCTCTCTCGTTTTTTTTTTTTTTTTCCTATTGATTGATCGTTCTCGATTTCATTGTTTATCTTTAATAACAATGTAATCTTCTGTTGCCGTTAAAAAAATCACTTTCCTTAACCGTACAAGAGACAAAGGTGACTTACCGCAAGAGAAACGATATCCATGTTGTCTTAGTAATCGAAATGAGAGAGCAGTAATGTAAAGATCCTCATCATTGTTGACATTTTTGTGACCACTTTGATGATAGGTTTCATTGATTTGATGTAATCCTTGCTCAATCTCTGTTTCGAAATGGTAGGCCACGCCAAGGCGCTGGATCGCATCAATAAGATCTAGCTGTTGTGAAGATTTACCCTTTGCTTCCACTAGCTGCTTTCTCACATCTTCTTTAAGCTGTTGATGTTTTTGCTTCGTGTTGATATCCACTTCCTACCCAAAAAAAAAAAAAACAAATATAACCATGTATTAACATTATTACGTGGACTAGAACATTAGAACTATTGGTTTAACAGTTGCGTAATTGCACTTAGGTGTGGTGAGATTGTGATTTCAGCTTTTATGAAAACATAAAATACGTTTGTTGATGGTTTGGAATTGTATGTATTGATTCGTCTAACAAAAACAAGTACTTATTTTGTTATTTATCTTCATCATCTGACACTTGAAATGTTTATTTTTATTACTTTTTTTGGAAATTAAAATTTATTTTTATTACCTCAAGAAAGTACATTCTGATCTAGGATTGGTGTGAGAATCGAATGAACAATAACATAAAGGGCTACAATTTTCATGTTTATCAAAATTGCTAATATTAATGTTTAAAGGTTTAAAATCATGTTCGATTAATTCAACTTTAATTGCTATTTTAATGTTAAATATATACTATATATATTAGATATTCCAAACAAATAATGAAAAGTATGTCTAGTGCAGTTGGTCGAAGCCTTGGGCATAAAGGCCTTTGTAGTCGGATGTCCCGAGTTCGAAACCCATGAGGCGCAAGAAAATTGTATTTTTTCGTCGAGTAACTTTTCGGCGACGCAACAACTGGTGTTGCCAATAAGCCACCTTTTGGCGACACAAAACACATCGGCAAAGGTGTAATATGTTCCGTGAACTCTGTTCCCGAATTCCTTCATTTTCGGAACTCAAAGCCTCCTTCCTTAGTTCACTTTTAGATAAGAAAGGTTTCCCACATCAACCATACTTTCTCCGATGCAAAGCGCGTTGCCAAATCTACTGTCTTTTGGCGACGAAGGTGTTCGCGTTGGCAAATACTATTGCCGACATAGCAACGGCGATGTCATGCCAACTCAAGGACTTGCGTCGCCAAAACCTTTTGCCGACGCAAATAAGCCTTTGCCGATATAGTATTGTGCATCACCAGAATCGAATTTTGTTGTAGTGACGGTAGTGATCTTCACACTCCATTTTTTTTGTAACCACACTTTCTTTTTTTGTCTTTTGTTGAATGTGAATTTATAATATTGTCATTTCAAGCATAAAAGAGGGTATTCACAATAGCTATATGGCCATTGAAAGAGAGTGTGGTTATAAAAGAAGAGAGTGTGAAAATCAATTACCTTTCGATAACCCAATTTGCTTTGATCGAGACACAAAGAAGTCCTAAATTATTGGTCCAATAACAAAACTCTTTGGTATTCCCTTTCCACCGTTCTCTATTTGGCCATTGAAGTAACAGACCAAATGTGAATTAAAATTAATTTACACTATTAGAAGGCTGGAATGATGTGGAGAGTATATACTATTAATTTACACTAACGTATTGCGTAATTTTCATTTAAATCTGATTGAAAAAAAATATTCGTTAAAATAATACGATTAATTTTACCATGTCAACAGAAGCATAGGCAAGGAAATGATCTCCCCAAACACTAGGATGAAAAACTGATTCAGGGCGACGTTGTGTGACCTGAACGGGTGGCGGTGCCTTACTTGATGAGGTTAATAAAATAGTTGGGATGGCAGAGAACTCCATTTTTCTGTGTTGGGTGGCTGTGAAACGGGAAGGAATATTAAGAGAAGAGGAGTATATGAACCAGAAAATGGGGATTGGAAGGAATAAGAGAAGAGGAATGAACCAAAAATTAAGAACAGTCTCTAATCCTTTCCACCCTCTGAGTAATGATGTAGAGTAAAGAGCAACAATGCTTGCTATTTATAGACCACCTGAATCTGTTGGGAATGCAAATTCTCAATAGGCATTCTTGCAAAATACAATTCTCCAGCCAAGGATGCACGTGTTTTTAATTCTAAATTCAGAGCTACACCACGCCGCCACCAACCTTTGTCTGGACTTGGAAATTCTGTGGATGCACGTGTTTTTAATTCTAAATTCAGAGCTACACCACGCCGCCACCAACCTTTGTCTGGACTTGGAAATTCTGTACTGCACAGCTTGTAGTGCGGCCGATCTAGTCGTCTATTTCGTTACGGACGGTTCAAATTTAATCCATCCTCCTAGTGATCAAAACCGTCTATTGCTCATCCATTGCCGAAATGAATAACCAAATCGGCCGCATTACACCCTTGTAGGGCAACTCGCCCTACAGTAAGGATGGAGCTAGAGAGAGACTAATAGGGGCAGTTCCCCAATCCCCCTCCCCTCTCCCCCCTATGATTTTAAAAAAACCTTTACTATTACATTGCAAAAAGAAAAATTATCATCGAACTATATAGCCCCGCCCCCCTCCAAAGATATATCTCGTCACCCCTCCATTTTTTGTTAAAAAAGTTAATTGTAACAACTTTAATATATTTCTAGTCATGAAATAACTTGTAATTCCTCGAATTTTTGGAACGTTAGATAAACATTTTTATTAAAAACTTAAATAGAGTCTGGCTCATTATTACAGTATAATTCTTACAAGAGTACATTTATTCAATAAAGGGAGGGAAACTAGGGTTCTTATCTACTGCTCCGCCTATTTCTGCATCCTGGCCAGCTCCTCGGCTCCGAAAGCCTCCAAGGTATAGAGTTCACCTTACTCATCTACAAGGTCTGACACATTATACTGGCGTCGCCCTCAGAATAATATGTCAGGGTTACAATAGTAACACCATGAGTTACGAAAGCTCAAGAGAATAATCCCATACTTGCTAACCCATATTTACAAACAACAGGACATAGTAGCAACATACTATAGGAGGTAAATAGTCCGTGAGAACATAACAATAACACATGAGCATTCAACAACTTCCAATTTAGAGGTTTACAACAACTCATGCACATTCACTATTCATCTAGCTTTAGTATCCCTATAATCTGAGTTACTCCTATGCAACGTTTCGTAGATCATGTCACCATTTTCACCTTTCATTTAATATCGATTCCACTTTCCATTTTTCTAAATCAACATTTCGAAAATCATTTTTACACATGCAACCTCGGTTCCGTCGTTCCAGTCTCCCGAGTATCCTCATAGTGGTTCCGCTATCTCGAGTTCCCATTGGCACACACACACAAAATCGTTTTTACACACCCAACCTCAGTTCCACCGTTTCGGTCTCCCGAGTATCCTCACAATAGTTCTGTTGTCCCGGATTCCCATTGGCACATACACACACACACAAAATCGTTTTTACACCAAAATCGTTTTTTACACATCCAACCTCGGTTCCACCGTTTCGGTCTCCCGAGTATCCTCACAATGGTTCCGTTGTCCCGGGTTCCCATTGGCACACACACACATACAAAAAAATGTTTTTACACCAAAATCGTTTTTTACACACCCAACCTCGGTTCCGCCATTCCGGTCTCCTGAGTGTCCTCACAATGGTTCCGCTGTCCTGGGTTTCCGTTGGCACACAATTTGCATTCGCTCCTCTTCGCGGATAACCAAGCCACATTACCAATGAGGCTACCAAGTCCGGCCACATTGCGGTCGCAAAAACATTTTTCTTTCTTGGCTTCCTCTCCACAGATAACCAAGTCACACATCTAATGAGACTATCAAGTCTGGCCCCATTGGCAACACACACACACACACACAATGAGCTACCAAGTCCGGCTACACTGCGGTTTCAAAAATAATTTTCTTTTTAAACACGTCTTTTCATTTTCAACACCCTACGTGTCATGCGCTACCAAGTCCGGCTACACTGCGGTTTCAAAAATAATTTTCTTTTTAAACACGTCTTTTCATTTTCAACACCCTACGTGTCATGCTTCTAACTTTCTCAATTTTTGTGTCTCATTTTCATACAATGACTCCGCAGCAGGACTCTCTATACGATGTCTCGTAAACATGCATCATTGATCGTAATCTTGAAACTAACCTAGTAATAATTAAAACAACAAGATCATCCTATTCTATATTACTTTATCATGCTTATATTACCCATGAGTTCGCAAGATCATATTCAAACATTTGTCACACAACTTAAAGCATAGTGTCACATAGACGGACACCTTTGGAGTGAAAACCACTTATACTTTCTCACACATCAGGACAAATAATACTAATAACCATATATTCATGCTCATAACCATCCCAAAAATCAAAGTAATTATACTACCAATCAAACTACTACTTTAGCTTATCATGCATTTCCAATCACAAAAATATAATTATATTTTCTTTATACTTAGAGATAGTGACTAGAGGTATTCTACCGTTCTTCTTGGCGGTTGGTACGGTTACGGAAAAAGTAAGTACATCGGCTTACAAAAGGCGGACGTGACTATTGAACGGTGTGACTTCTTACGGTAAGCTTACGGTAGTTTCGAAAGAGAAAAAGATAAGACTTTCTTTTTCTCTCGAAACTAATTCTTGACTAAACTACTAAACTTTTTCGATCGAAAGGGTAGCCGAGTGGTGGTTTAGTGGCGGCCTTGGATGAGTTTCTTGAAGAACTCAAGAACACCAAGAACAAGAAAGAACAAATAACAAACACAAGATTTCTAGAGAGAGAAGTTGGAAGGTTTGAAGGTGTGAGTTGAAGGCAATAGTGGGGTGCTATTCATAGAAAAAATTGAGCTCCCTCTCCCTCTCTCTTGGCCACCCCTCTCTCTCTCTCTCTCTCTCTCTCTCTCTCTCTCTCTCTCTCATTTTTTGCTCCATTGTGCTGTCAAATCTTGGCTTTAATCATGCCATAGCCTTCCCTCACTTGTCATTTCTATTTTTAGGTGTAAGACTATGTGATCATGAAGGATCCTAATGCTTAAAAAAAATCCTAGGTAATTATACCCTAGGTTGCAAGTCTTACAAGTCAAAAGATAATGATAGTTAGGCTAAAGAGTAGTCTTCCATGTTCAGTCAATCCTAGGTCTAGATTGTAAGTAAGATTTAGGATGATTAAAGGCTAGATTTTAGAATTTAAGTGGCCTAAAGAAGGGTTGTAAAGTGGTGCTAGGCTTGAGTGTAAGGTTGTAAGTATGGTAGCTTGTTAGGGTGTACAAAACACATGCACACACTCTACACTCCACACACACACATACACACACACTCTCTCTCTCTCTCTCTCTCTCTCTCTCTCTCTATATATATATATATATATATATATATATGTATATATATATATACACTCATGAGTGTATATATACATACATATATATATATATATATATATATATATATATATATATATATATATATAGCTATGTATACTTAGGACTAAATAGTCTTACTAAGTCCAGGAAAAGGTAATGATGAGTAGTGAGGCTTTCAAGTGGCAATACAATGACCAATGGTCAAGACTTTCCTAGAAAGTCTATATATATGTATATAGATATGATCATGGCAGGCTAGTATGTATATATACCTAGAAAAATCTAGGAAAGGCTAATTGTAAGACAACATTTGGTTCAAGGCTATTACTTTTAGGCTTGCATGCATAAACACCTACAAAAATCTAGGAAAGTTACCCTTCAAGAGTAAATAGGTTCAAGTCTAATATTTCTAGGCTTGCATGCATAAACACCTACAAAAAAAAATTAGGAAAGTTATCCTTGAATAGTAATTAAGTTCAAATCTAATATTTCTAGGCTTGCATACATGACAAGTCTAGGAATACTACTTATGGAATTATTTCCTTAGTTTTAAAAGGTTCAACTAGGGTTTGGAATGGTTCATGTGGTTCAAGGATGGTTTGGAAGAAATATCTCTTTAAAAGTGACCTTTCAATGGAGAGAAAGAACAATGCAATTTCTAGGAAAATAATTTGATTAAGAAAGCATAATGATGGGCTTGATTGACATGAGTGGAGAAAATGACAAGTCAATGAAAAGTGAAATGATTAAAGGGTTGGTTTTGGCTTTTGAAAATGACTTGTCAATGCAAAAAGAATGAATAAGGCTTTAAAGTAGCATTTCTAGGAAATTTTAGGATAATATATGTATATATGTACATGCATGCCAAGATTACTTGTAGAAAGGAGAAAGGAAGTGATTATGGCTTCCATTGACGAGACCATCAATGAAAAATATGATTAAAGGTTTCCTGATAGGAGCGTAAATATTCACATAAGTGTTCCTAACTCATCTTTGTTAAATCTCATTTAAATTATTACTTGGAGTTTAATGCTTTATTTTTATATTTTAGGAGTTTGGAAGATTAATACGTTAAAGTCGTAAATTATTTACGTCGACATATCATGGATTGGGCCATATTATTTTTGCTCTACTGGTGTGCAGGTTGGCATGGAAGTGGAAATTATAGCAAAATAACACAATGTCTTGGTGGGCCCAAAGTGGTTTTCTACGGAGTGTGACTTAGTTAGACTGACAAAGGAAGGAAAAAAGTGGTAGAAGTTTTGGCCAAATTCTCAGCAGTGGACCCACGGCTTTGACTAAAAAAAGGCAGAAATAGGGTTTGTAAAGGACACTACAGAAGCATATAAAAAGGAACGGACGGACGCATATCACGTAGAACAGGCCAAACGAAGAACGGGCCGACGTCAGGAGTTTCGAAATTACTTTACAGTTTCAGATTTGGGATAGGTTCATTCACTCACAGTTTTCTTTTTCCTTCAAGTTTTTTTTATGCTTTGTTCAATTACTCGAACTCCGATAACTAATTTTTATTTTTATTTTTAATAAAAGTTATTTGTTGGAATTTGATAAGTTGATATTTCTCATTTATTTTTTATCTCGCGTAATAGAAGCATGTTTCAATCTAAGATTTCTTTTATTTTTTATTTGATGTTGAGTGAGTAGTCGTAAAGGTAGGGTCACGGGGTGATTGGGACACCGTGGTCAGATCAAACACATTCTGCTCCTGTTTTGGAACAATAACGGAAAAGACAATTTTAGGTTAACAAAGAACATTCGTTAGACGAATCCGAGCATTGTCGGAGCCCGTGTGAACGGAGGAATGGGGATCCAAAACTCATTCTCTGCTGCGCATGGGTAAACGGCGACCATAGGGTCTCGCATCTTGCAGGGTATCTTTTTCAATCTAAAGTTGAACATTTTTAAAAACACTGAATGGAGCAGATTAGTCCGGCTTGGTTGCGAGTGCTATGAACCCCACGACCGTGCCTCCTTTTAATTTTCCGATAAGTACAATCAATTTCGTAAATTTAGTTAATCTCAATCAAAACTACAAGGGGAGCCACCTAAGAGCCCGTTAAATTAGTAACAACCCGAGTTTTTAGTCAGCACACATCACTATCTCTGTGGATTCGACTCTGAACTTACCGAATATTGTGCTACGTTGGTCTCCGCCCTACGCTTGGGGCAACCCATTAATTTAGGACTACGAAATCGTCAAGCATTTCCAAAATGTGTGAAATAGCCCTATAATGAGTGAGATAGACTTTCTAGGAAAAATTAGAGTTTAAAAAAAAGTTTGGAAGGTTCAAAAATAGTTAGGGAGGTTTAATTAGACTTAGAATCCAATCGGTTTTGCTAACTAAATGGTTGGAATCAAATTATCCTAGAAAATGTAGGATTCCTAGCCAAGAAAATGAATTTTGTAAATTAATAAAAAAAATTTAAATATTTAACGAAATTTTTACTTACCAAAAATCTGGATTGTTACATAACTTTATACTAAAATTAGTCTTAATGAGGTTTAATTCCAACCTTTTAAACAAAATAAGGATACCAACAATAATTACTTAAAGTTATGGGCTAAAATTAAATAAAAGAGTAAGTAATTGTTTAATATTGTCATTAGAACAAATACTAATTTTGTACTAATATTGTTGTCATTTGAAGAAATACTAAATAATTGTTTTATTGTGTATACTCGCCCCTCCTATATATAAATCCTTGCTCCGTCCCTGCCCTACAGGATTCTCGAGTCCCCTTTATCCATCCTTTTTTCTTCTCTTCCTGCTTTAAAGGTTTAAAGGAGAGTATTGAGGCCCTGTTCCACTTTCTCAAATAAGTAATTAAAAAATAAGTACCTATTTTCAAACTTAAAAATAATGGGCTTACGGAAATAATTTTTAAATTTTTTTGCAGGGTTTAATAGATCTCATCGAAATCTATCAATCAAATTTAGTAAGTGGTTTGTCAGAAAAGAAAATTGTTTTTTTAAAAAAAGAAGGTGATTTCTTGCGGTTACAAAATTCAAACCAAAAACTACTCAATGCTGGGGCAAATTGGTTCTGCAAATTGCAATAAGGAGACAAATAAGAGATCCAAATTTGAAGAACGACACTTTTTTACAGTGGCAAAAAAATAATGATAAAGCGAGCCACCTCCCAGGTATTTCCCTTTGAAGTTTCTCCCCCTTTGGGGGGTTAATATGGAAAAAAATCATTTTTATGCTTCTTGTCACATGGTAATCCAAATTTAATTTCCACTATACACATTTATTTTAACGTATAGAATCTGATCAATGTTATCATGTATTAAATACGGGGATCGAAAAGAATATTAAATTATTTTTTTATCAACTAGCATTGTGTCCATTCGATACACAGTGTTCTGAATACCTTTAAATGGATTGTGTAGAATTCTACAAAAACGGACACAACGCTAGTTGATAAAAAAATAATTTAGTATTTTGTTCAAGTCCGAACGTTCCGATTTTGCTTTGGTCTGCACCTCACTTTTTCCGATCGAATTTCGATGATCCAAGCCGCTCAATATGATTAGAATATAATTTTAAGGTTACGCGTGTGAAATCAGTAAAAAAATGACCGGAAATGGCTTCATCTGAACATTTTTTTATTGAAGTTCAATAAAAAAATGTTCAGATGAAGCCATTTCCGGTTTTTTTTTTTTTTTTTTGTTGATTTCTCGCAAAAATAATGAAAAAATTGTTCAGATGAATTTCGATGATCCGAGCCGTTAGTTCAATAAAAAACCGTTCAGATGAAGCCCTTTTCGGTCATTTTTTTGCTTATTTCTCGCGGGTTCTTTTAAAATCACGTTCTAATCACATTGAGCGGCTCAGATCATCAATATTTGATCGGGACGATATTTAACGGAGCCTTTAACGAAATCCGTTAGTCATTCAGACGGAAGGGGGCATTTTGATTAACAGAAGATAACGTTGGGAGTAAAATTGATGTTTTTGAAAGTCTAATTGAATTTTGGTGTAAAGGTTGGGGCTATTTTGAATTTTTCCCTTCTAATAAACCAACAAGTTACGAGTGAAGCAATTCTAGTGGATTGCTTGTAGCTAGCAAGCTTCCTTTTTGTAGTACCTTTGAGGATCACAGCCCGAACAGGAGAGCAGCCAAAACAGGACAAATGTTCCTAGTACCTTTGAGGATCACAGCCCGAACAGGGGAGCAGCCAAAACAGGACAAATGTTCCCAAAATATAGTACTAGTTTGAAAGAGAATGCTGAAAAAGGACAAAGGAAAAATGCGCTGCCAGTGACTTGCAAGGAAAAGGCAACACCAGGTTCAGAAGATCTGTACTGTAGTAAAGACACAGAAATTATGTAATGCTACACCAACCATGCTACAACCTCATAATTGATGCTACACTTACAACACGTTTACAACATCGTCCACGTCATCAGCGGGACCCACTATTCCACCTAGCACAAAAAAAAGAAGCAGGGCTTAGCAAAGGGAACGAAATCCCCAATTTTTAAAACTTCTTCCTGTCGCGCGCGAGTTCGAAGAGAGAGACAGAGAGAGAGAGCGGAGGAGGATAGACCCATCCCCACAACTGCCTCCGCCGACCCCCATTACCACCTCCGGCGACAACCTCCCATCGGCGAGAGACCCTTGTGACTCCGGCGAACACCACCACCGCACTGACGAGATTCAAAATAACATAGAGAGAAGACTGTGAACCAGATTGACGAACACATTGAGTTGGACAGCTTTCCTTGAGCAGATAGGACACAGCGCCATCAATAGACATAAAAGCAAAGAAAGCACCTACCCTGGGGGAACGTGTACAAGTGTTAAGAGTTCTTTTTCTCCTAGGGTTAAGGAACATAGTGTAGTTGGAAGGTAGAAAGCAAGCTAGCATAGCAAGGCAGCAATCACATAGCTCAATTTAGTGCGAACAAGAACAAAAGCACAAAGCTAAGCAAGAATGGAATTAATCCAATTGAAAGAAATACGGGTTGTCTTAGTGAAAGAGCTAGCTAAATATATGCTTTTTCTTAAGACTCTCTTATCCTGGTGCTCAAGAAGCGCTAATATACTGCATGCACCAATCCAATACCTGCCTAAGATAGAATCATCTTTGCTTTGCGCAATGAAAGTCGAAATTATGATGGTTACACTACAACAACCCCTTCCTATAGAAACCCGGGCAAAGCCGGAGAAAATGTTGGAACATTCTGGGTAAGGATAAAGTAATGGAATTGATAGAGAAATTCATAGACCTAGGTGAGATAGGAGAATTGATAAAGCGAATAGAGAAGATGATAGATATCATACTGAGAAACAGAAGAATTCCGTACGGGTACAACTATTATTTGAACGAAGTGAAAAAAAATGCGATCTTTGTTGTCTAATAGAACAAACATTAATACCTTAATTGAGTCGGTCAAGATCAAATCTGTTTATCTTCGACCAAGGTCTTTCTCTCTCTCTCTCTCTCTTGCTCTCATTTTTTGCTCCATTGTGTTGTCAAATCTTGGCTTTAATCATGCTGTAGCCTTCCCTCACTTGTCATTTCTATTTTTACGTGTAAGATTATGTGATCATGAAGGATCATAATGCATAAAAAAAATCCTAGGTAATTATACCCTAGGTCGTAAGTCTTACAATTCAAAAGATAATGATGGTTAGGCTAAAGAGTAGTCTTCCATGTTAAGTCAATCCTAGGTCTAGATTGTAAGTAAGATTTAGGATGATTAAAGGCTAGGTTTTAGGATTTAAGTGGCCTAAATTGTAAAGTGGTGCTAGGCTTGAGTGTAAGGTTGTAAGTATGGTAGCTTGTTAGGGTGTACAAAACACATGCACTCTCTCTCTCTCTCTCTCTCTCTCTCTCATTTTTTGCTCCATTGTGCTATCAAATCTTGGCTTTAATCATGCCATAGCCTTCCCTCACTTGTCATTTCTATTTTTAGGTGTAAGACTATGTGATCATGAAGGATCCTAATGCTTAAAAAAAATCCTAGGTAATTATACCCTAGGTTGCAAGTCTTACAAGTCAAAAGATAATGATAGTTAAGCTAAAGAGTAGTCTTCCATGTTCAGTCAATCCTAGGTCTAGATTGTAAGTAAGATTTAGGATGATTAAAGGCTAGGTTTTAGGATTTAAGTGGCCTAAAGAAGGGTTGTAAAGTGGTGCTAGGCTTGAGAGTAAGGTTGTAAGTATGGTAGCTTGTTAGGGTGTACAAAACACATGCACACGCTCCACACACACACACACACACACTCTCTCTCTCTCTCTCTCTCTCTCTCTCTCTCTCTCTCTCTCTCTCTCTCTATATATATATATATATATATATATATATATATATATGTATACTTAGGACTAAGTAGTCTTACTAAGTCTAGGAAAAGGTAATGATGAGTAGTAAGGCTTTCAAGTGGAAATACAATGACCAATGGTCAAGACTTTCCTAGAAAGTCTATATATATGTATATAGATATGATCATGGCAGGCTTATATGTATATATGCCTAGAAAAATCTAGGAAAGGCTAATTGTAAGACAACATTTGGTTCAAGGCTATTACTTTTAGGCTTGCATGCATAAACACCTACAAAAATCTAGGAAAGTTACCCTTCAAGAGTAAATAGGTTCAAGTCTAATATTTCTAGGCTTGCATGCATGAACACCTACAAAAAAAAATTAGGAAAGTTATCCTTGAATAGTAATTAAGTTCAAATCTAATATTTCTAGGCATGCATGCATGACAAGTCTAGGAATACTACTTATGTAATTATTTCCTTAGGTTTAAAAGGTTCAACTAGGGTTTGGAATGGTTCATGTAGTTCTAGGATGGTTTGGAAGAAATATCTCTTTGAAAGTGACCTTTCAATGGAAAGAAAGAACAATGCAATTTCTAGGAAAATAATTTGATTAAGAAAGCATAATGATGGGCTTGATTGACATGAGTGGAGAAAATGACAAGTCAATGAAAAGTGAAATGATTAAAGGGTTGGTTTTGGCTTTTGAAAATGACTTGTCAATGCAAAAAGAATGAATAAGGCTTTAAGATAGCATTTCTAGGAAATTTTAGGATAATATATGTATATATGTACATGCATGCCAAGATTACTTGTAGAAAGGAGAAAGGAAGTGATGATGGCTTCCATTGACGAGACCATCAATGAAAAATATGATTAAAGGTTTCCTGATAGGAGCGTAAATATTCACATAAGTGCCCCTAATTCATCTTTGTTAAGTCTCATTTAAATTATTACTTGGAGTTTAATGCTTTATTTTTATATTTTAGGAGTTTGGAAGATTAATACGTTAAAATCGTAAATTATTTACGTCGACAGATCATGGATTGGGCCATATTATTTTTGCTCTACTGGTGTGCAGGTTGTCATGGAAGTGGAAATTATAGCAAAATAACACAATGTCTTGGTGGGCCCAAAGTGGTTTTCTACGGAGTGTGACTTAGTTAGACTGACAAAGGAAGGAAAAAAGTGGTAGAAGTTTTGGCCAAATTCTCAGCAGTGGACCCACGGCTTTGACTAAAAAAAGGCAGAAATAGGGTTTGTAAAGGACACTACAGAAGCATATAAAAAGGAACGGACGGACGCATATCACGTAGAACAGGCCAAACGAAGAACGGGCCGACGTCAGGAGTTTCGAAATTACTTTACAGTTTCAGATTTGGGATAGGTTCATTCACTCACAGTTTTCTTTTTCCTTCAAGTTTTTTTTATGCTTTGTTCAATTACTCGAACTCCGATAACTAATTTTTATTTTTATTTTTAATAAAAGTTATTTGTTGGAATTTGATAAGTTGATATTTCTCATTTATTTTTTATCTCGCGTAATAGAAGCATGTTTCAATCTAAGATTTCTTTTATTTTTTATTTGATGTTGAGTGAGTAGTCGTAAAGGTAGGGTCACGGGGTGATTGGGACACCGTGGTCAGATCAGACACATTCTGCTCCTGTTTTGGAACAATAACGGAAAAGACAATTTTAGGTTAACAAATTAAGAACATTCGTTAGACGAACCCGGGCATTGTCGGAGCCCTTGTGAACGGAGGAATGGGGATCCAAAACTCATTCTCCGCTGCGCATAGGTAAACGGCGACCATAGGGTCTCGCATCTTGCAGGGTATCTTTTTCAATCTAAAGTTGAACATTTTTAAAAACACTGAATGGAGCAGATTAGTCCGGCTTGGTTGCGAGTGCTATGAACCCCACGACCGTGCCTCCTTTTAATTTTCCAATAAGTACAATCAATTTCGTAAATTTAGTTAATCTCAATCAAAACTACAAGGGGAGCCACCTAAGAGCCCGTTAAATTAGTAACAACCCGAGTTTTTAGTCAGCACACATCACTATCTCTGTGGATTCGACTCTGAACTTACCGAATATTGTGCTACGTTGGTCTCCGCCCTACGCTTGGGGCAACCCATTAATTTAGGACTACGAAATCGTCAAGCATTTCCAAAATGTGTGAAATAGCCCTATAATGAGTGAGATAGACTTTCTAGGAAAAATTAGAGTTTAAAAAAAAGTTTGGAAGGTTCAAAAATAGTTAGGGAGGTTTAATTAGACTTAGAATCCAATCGGTTTTGCTAACTAAATGGTTGGAATCAAATTATCCTAGAAAATGTAGGATTCCTAGCCAAGAAAATGAATTTTGTAAATTAATAAAAAAAATTTAAATATTTAACGAAATTTTTACTTACCAAAAATCTGGATTGTTACATAACTTTATACTAAAATTAGTCTTAATGAGGTTTAATTCCAACCTTTTAAACAAAATAAGGATACCAACAATAATTACTTAAAGTTATGGGCTAAAATTAAATAAAAGAGTAAGTAATTGTTTAATATTGTCATTAGAACAAATACTAATTTTGTACTAATATTGTTGTCATTTGAAGAAATACTAAATAATTGTTTTATTGTGTATACTCGCCCCTCCTATATATAAATCCTTGCTCCGTCCCTGCCCTACAGGATTCTCGAGTCCCCTTTATCCATCCTTTTTTCTTCTCTTCCTGCTTTAAAGGTTTAAAGGAGAGTATTGAGGCCCTGTTCCACTTTCTCAAATAAGTAATTAAAAAATAAGTACCTATTTTCAAACTTAAAAATAATGGGCTTACGGAAATAATTTTTAAATTTTTTTGCAGGGTTTAATAGATCTCATCGAAATCTATCAATCAAATTTAGTAAGTGGTTTGTCAGAAAAGAAAATTGTTTTTTTAAAAAAAGAAGGTGATTTCTTGCGGTTACAAAATTCAAACCAAAAACTACTCAATGCTGGGGCAAATTGGTTCTGCAAATTGCAATAAGGAGACAAATAAGAGATCCAAATTTGAAGAACGACACTTTTTTACAGTGGCAAAAAAATAATGATAAAGCGAGCCACCTCCCAGGTATTTCCCTTTGAAGTTTCTCCCCCTTTGGGGGGTTAATATGGAAAAAAATCATTTTTATGCTTCTTGTCACATGGTAATCCAAATTTAATTTCCACTATACACATTTATTTTAACGTATAGAATCTGATCAATGTTATCATGTATTAAATACGGGGATCGAAAAGAATATTAAATTATTTTTTTATCAACTAGCATTGTGTCCATTCGATACACAGTGTTCTGAATACCTTTAAATGGATTGTGTAGAATTCTACAAAAACGGACACAACGCTAGTTGATAAAAAAATAATTTAGTATTTTGTTCAAGTCCGAACGTTCCGATTTTGCTTTGGTCTGCACCTCACTTTTTCCGATCGAATTTCGATGATCCAAGCCGCTCAATATGATTAGAATATAATTTTAAGGTTACGCGTGTGAAATCAGTAAAAAAATGACCGGAAATGGCTTCATCTGAACATTTTTTTATTGAAGTTCAATAAAAAAATGTTCAGATGAAGCCATTTCCGGTTTTTTTTTTTTTTTTTTTTGTTGATTTCTCGCAAAAATAATGAAAAAATTGTTCAGATGAATTTCGATGATCCGAGCCGTTAGTTCAATAAAAAACCGTTCAGATGAAGCCCTTTTCGGTCATTTTTTTGCTTATTTCTCGCGGGTTCTTTTAAAATCACGTTCTAATCACATTGAGCGGCTCAGATCATCAATATTTGATCGGGACGATATTTAACGGAGCCTTTAACGAAATCCGTTAGTCATTCAGACGGAAGGGGGCATTTTGATTAACAGAAGATAACGTTGGGAGTAAAATTGATGTTTTTGAAAGTCTAATTGAATTTTGGTGTAAAGGTTGGGGCTATTTTGAATTTTTCCCTTCTAATAAACCAACAAGTTACGAGTGAAGCAATTCTAGTGGATTGCTTGTAGCTAGCAAGCTTCCTTTTTGTAGTACCTTTGAGGATCACAGCCCGAACAGGAGAGCAGCCAAAACAGGACAAATGTTCCTAGTACCTTTGAGGATCACAGCCCGAACAGGGGAGCAGCCAAAACAGGACAAATGTTCCCAAAATATAGTACTAGTTTGAAAGAGAATGCTGAAAAAGGACAAAGGAAAAATGCGCTGCCAGTGACTTGCAAGGAAAAGGCAACACCAGGTTCAGAAGATCTGTACTGTAGTAAAGACACAGAAATTATGTAATGCTACACCAACCATGCTACAACCTCATAATTGATGCTACACTTACAACACGTTTACAACATCGTCCACGTCATCAGCGGGACCCACTATTCCACCTAGCACAAAAAAAAGAAGCAGGGCTTAGCAAAGGGAACGAAATCCCCAATTTTTAAAACTTCTTCCTGTCGCGCGCGAGTTCGAAGAGAGAGACAGAGAGAGAGAGCGGAGGAGGATAGACCCATCCCCACAACTGCCTCCGCCGACCCCCATTACCACCTCCGGCGACAACCTCCCATCGGCGAGAGACCCTTGTGACTCCGGCGAACACCACCACCGCACTGACGAGATTCAAAATAACATAGAGAGAAGACTGTGAACCAGATTGACGAACACATTGAGTTGGACAGCTTTCCTTGAGCAGATAGGACACAGCGCCATCAATAGACATAAAAGCAAAGAAAGCACCTGCCCTGGGGGAACGTGTACAAGTGTTAAGAGTTCTTTTTCTCCTAGGGTTAAGGAACATAGTGTAGTTGGAAGGTAGAAAGCAAGCTAGCATAGCAAGGCAGCAATCACATAGCTCAATTTAGTGCGAACAAGAACAAAAGCACAAAGCTAAGCAAGAATGGAATTAATCCAATTGAAAGAAATACGGGTTGTCTTAGTGAAAGAGCTAGCTAAATATATGCTTTTTCTTAAGACTCTCTTATCCTGGTGCTCAAGAAGCGCTAATATACTGCATGCACCAATCCAATACCTGCCTAAGATAGAATCATCTTTGCTTTGCGCAATGAAAGTCGAAATTATGATGGTTACACTACAACAACCCCTTCCTATAGAAACCCGGGCAAAGCCGGAGAAAATGTTGGAACATCCTGGGTAAGGATAAAGTAATGGAATTGATAGAGAAATTCATAGACCTAGGTGAGATAGGAGAATTGATAAAGCGAATAGAAAAGATGATAGATATCATACTGAGAAACAGAAGAATTCCGTACGGGTACAACTATTATTTGAACGAAGTGAAAAAAAATGCGATCTTTGTTGTCTAATAGAACAAACATTAATACCTTAATTGAGTCGGTCAAGATCAAATCTGTTTATCTTCGACCAAGGTCTTTCTCTCTCTCTCTCTCTCTTGCTCTCATTTTTTGCTCCATTGTGTTGTCAAATCTTGGCTTTAATCATGCTGTAGCCTTCCCTCACTTGTCATTTCTATTTTTAGGTGTAAGATTATGTGATCATGAAGGATCATAATGCATAAAAAAAATACTAGGTAATTATACCCTAGGTCGTAAGTCTTACAATTCAAAAGATAATGATGGTTAGGCTAAAGAGTAGTCTTCCATGTTAAGTCAATCCTAGGTCTAGATTGTAAGTAAGATTTAGGATGATTAAAGGCTAGGTTTTAGGATTTAAGTGGCCTAAATTGTAAACTGGTGCTAGGCTTGAGTGTAAGGTTGTAAGTATGGTAGCTTGTTAGGGTGTACAAAACACATGCACTCTCTCTCTCTCTCTCTCTCTCTCTCTCTCTCTCTCTCTCTCTCTCATTTTTTGCTCCATTGTGCTATCAAATCTTGGCTTTAATCATGCCATAGCCTTCCCTCACTTGTCATTTCTATTTTTAGGTGTAAGACTATGTGATCATGAAGGATCCTAATGCTTAAAAAAAATCCTAGGTAATTATACCCTAGGTTGCAAGTCTTACAAGTCAAAAGATAATGATAGTTAAGCTAAAGAGTAGTCTTCCATGTTCAGTCAATCCTAGGTCTAGATTGTAAGTAAGATTTAGGATGATTAAAGGCTAGGTTTTAGGATTTAAGTGGCCTAAAGAAGGGTTGTAAAGTGGTGCTAGGCTTGAGAGTAAGGTTGTAAGTATGGTAGCTTGTTAGGGTGTACAAAACACATGCACACGCTCCACACACACACACACACACACTCTCTCTCTCTCTCTCTCTCTCTCTCTCTCTCTCTCTCTCTCTCTCTCTCTCTCTCTCTCTCTCTCTCTATATATATATATATATATATATATATATATATATATATACTTAGGACTAAGTAGTCTTACTAAGTCTAGGAAAAGGTAATGATGAGTAGTAAGGCTTTCAAGTGGAAATACAATGACCAATGGTCAAGACTTTCCTAGAAAGTCTATATATATGTATATAGATATGATCATGGCAGGCTTATATGTATATATGCCTAGAAAAATCTAGGAAAGGCTAATTGTAAGACAACATTTGGTTCAAGGCTATTACTTTTAGGCTTGCATGCATAAACACCTACAAAAATCTAGGAAAGTTACCCTTCAAGAGTAAATAGGTTCAAGTCTAATATTTCTAGGCTTGCATGCATGAACACCTACAAAAAAAAATTAGGAAAGTTATCCTTGAATAGTAATTAAGTTCAAATCTAATATTTCTAGGCATGCATGCATGACAAGTCTAGGAATACTACTTATGTAATTATTTCCTTAGGTTTAAAAGGTTCAACTAGGGTTTGGAATGGTTCATGTAGTTCTAGGATGGTTTGGAAGAAATATCTCTTTGAAAGTGACCTTTCAATGGAAAGAAAGAACAATGCAATTTCTAGGAAAATAATTTGATTAAGAAAGCATAATGATGGGCTTGATTGACATGAGTGGAGAAAATGACAAGTCAATGAAAAGTGAAATGATTAAAGGGTTGGTTTTGGCTTTTGAAAATGACTTGTCAATGCAAAAAGAATGAATAAGGCTTTAAGATAGCATTTCTAGGAAATTTTAGGATAATATATGTATATATGTACATGCATGCCAAGATTACTTGTAGAAAGGAGAAAGGAAGTGATGATGGCTTCCATTGACGAGACCATCAATGAAAAATATGATTAAAGGTTTCCTGATAGGAGCGTAAATATTCACATAAGTGCCCCTAATTCATCTTTGTTAAGTCTCATTTAAATTATTACTTGGAGTTTAATGCTTTATTTTTATATTTTAGGAGTTTGGAAGATTAATACGTTAAAATCGTAAATTATTTACGTCGACAGATCATGGATTGGGCCATATTATTTTTGCTCTACTGGTGTGCAGGTTGTCATGGAAGTGGAAATTATAGCAAAATAACACAATGTCTTGGTGGGCCCAAAGTGGTTTTCTACGGAGTGTGACTTAGTTAGACTGACAAAGGAAGGAAAAAAGTGGTAGAAGTTTTGGCCAAATTCTCAGCAGTGGACCCACGGCTTTGACTAAAAAAAGGCAGAAATAGGGTTTGTAAAGGACACTACAGAAGCATATAAAAAGGAACGGACGGACGCATATCACGTAGAACAGGCCAAACGAAGAACGGGCCGACGTCAGGAGTTTCGAAATTACTTTACAGTTTCAGATTTGGGATAGGTTCATTCACTCACAGTTTTCTTTTTCCTTCAAGTTTTTTTTATGCTTTGTTCAATTACTCGAACTCCGATAACTAATTTTTATTTTTATTTTTAATAAAAGTTATTTGTTGGAATTTGATAAGTTGATATTTCTCATTTATTTTTTATCTCGCGTAATAGAAGCATGTTTCAATCTAAGATTTCTTTTATTTTTTATTTGATGTTGAGTGAGTAGTCGTAAAGGTAGGGTCACGGGGTGATTGGGACACCGTGGTCAGATTAGACACATTCTGCTCCTGTTTTGGAACAATAACGGAAAAGACAATTTTAGGTTAACAAATTAAGAACATTCGTTAGACGAACCCGGGCATTGTCGGAGCCCTTGTGAACGGAGGAATGGGGATCCAAAACTCATTCTCCGCTGCGCATAGGTAAACGGCGACCATAGGGTCTCGCATCTTGCAGGGTATCTTTTTCAATCTAAAGTTGAACATTTTTAAAAACACTGAATGGAGCAGATTAGTCCGGCTTGGTTGTGAGTGCTATGAACCCCACGACCGTGCCTCCTTTTAATTTTCCAATAAGTACAATCAATTTCGTAAATTTAGTTAATCTCAATCAAAACTACAAGGGGAGCCACCTAAGAGCCCGTTAAATTAGTAACAACCCGAGTTTTTAGTCAGCACACATCACTATCTCTGTGGATTCGACTCTGAACTTACCGGATATTGTGCTACGTTGGTCTCCGCCCTACGCTTGGGGCAACCCATTAATTTAGGACTACGAAATCGTCAAGCATTTCCAAAATGTGTGAAATAGCCCTATAATGAGTGAGATAGACTTTCTAGGAAAAATTAGAGTTTAAAAAAAAGTTTGGAAGGTTCAAAAATAGTTAGGGAGGTTTAATTAGACTTAGAATCCAATCGGTTTTGCTAACTAAATGGTTGGAATCAAATTATCCTAGAAAATGTAGGATTCCTAGCCAAGAAAATGAATTTTGTAAATTAATAAAAAAAATTTAAATATTTAACGAAATTTTTACTTACCAAAAATCTGGATTGTTACATAACTTTATACTAAAATTAGTCTTAATGAGGTTTAATTCCAACCTTTTAAACAAAATAAGGATACCAACAATAATTACTTAAAGTTATGGGCTAAAATTAAATAAAAGAGTAAGTAATTGTTTAATATTGTCATTAGAACAAATACTAATTTTGTACTAATATTGTTGTCATTTGAAGAAATACTAAATAATTGTTTTATTGTGTATACTCGCCCCTCCTATATATAAATCCTTGCTCCGTCCCTGCCCTACAGGATTCTCGAGTCCCCTTTATCCATCCTTTTTTCTTCTCTTCCTGCTTTAAAGGTTTAAAGGAGAGTATTGAGGCCCTGTTCCACTTTCTCAAATAAGTAATTAAAAAATAAGTACCTATTTTCAAACTTAAAAATAATGGGCTTACGGAAATAATTTTTAAATTTTTTTGCAGGGTTTAATAGATCTCATCGAAATCTATCAATCAAATTTAGTAAGTGGTTTGTCAGAAAAGAAAATTGTTTTTTTAAAAAAAGAAGGTGATTTCTTGCGGTTACAAAATTCAAACCAAAAACTACTCAATGCTGGGGCAAATTGGTTCTGCAAATTGCAATAAGGAGACAAATAAGAGATCCAAATTTGAAGAACGACACTTTTTTACAGTGGCAAAAAAATAATGATAAAGCGAGCCACCTCCCAGGTATTTCCCTTTGAAGTTTCTCCCCCTTTGGGGGGTTAATATGGAAAAAAATCATTTTTATGCTTCTTGTCACATGGTAATCCAAATTTAATTTCCACTATACACATTTATTTTAACGTATAGAATCTGATCAATGTTATCATGTATTAAATACGGGGATCGAAAAGAATATTAAATTATTTTTTTATCAACTAGCGTTGTGTCCGTTCGATACACAGTGTTCTGAATACCTTTAAATGGATTGTGTAGAATTCTACAAAAACGGACACAACGCTAGTTGATAAAAAAATAATTTAGTATTTTGTTCAAGTCCGAACGTTCCGATTTTGCTTTGGTCTGCACCTCACTTTTTCCGATCGAATTTCGATGATCCAAGCCGCTCAATATGATTAGAATATAATTTTAAGGTTACGCGCGTGAAATCAGTAAAAAAATGACCGGAAATGGCTTCATCTGAACATTTTTTTATTGAACTATTCAATAAAAAAATGTTCAGATGAAGCCATTTCCGGTTTTTTTTTTTTTGTTGATTTCTCGCAAAAAAAATGAAAAAATTGTTCAGATGAATTTCGATGATCCGAGCCGTTAGTTCAATAAAAAACCGTTCAGATGAAGCCCTTTTCGGTCATTTTTTTGCTTATTTCTCGCGGGTACTTTTAAAATCACGTTCTAATCACATTGAGCGACTCAGATCATCAATATTTGATCGGGACGATATTTAACGGAGCCTTTAACGAAATCCGTTAGTCATTCAGACGGAAGGGGGCATTTTGATTAACGGAAGATAACGTTGGGAGTAAAATTGATGTTTTTGAAAGTCTAATGGAATTTTGGTGTAAAGGTTGGGGCTATTTTGAATTTTTCCCTTCTAATAAACCAACAAGTTATGAGTGAAGCAATTCTAGTGGATTGCTTGTAGCTAGCAAGCTTCCTTTTTGTAGTACCTTTGAGGATCACAGCCCGAACAGGAGAGCAGCCAAAACAGGACAAATGTTCCCAAAATATCAGCCAAAACAGGACAAATGTTCCCAAAATATAGTACTAGTTTGAAAGAGAATGCTGAAAAAGGACAAAGGAAAAATGCGCTGCCAGTGACTTGCAAGGAAAAGGCAACACCAGGTTCAGAAGATCTGTACTGTAGTAAAGACACAGAAATTACGTAATGCTACACCAACCATGCTACAACCTCATAATTGATGCTACACTTACAACATGTTTACAACATCGTCCACGTCATCAGCGGGACCCACTATTCCACCTAGCACAAAAAAAAGAAGAAGCAGGGCGTAGAAAAGGGAACGAAATCCCCAATTTTTAAAACTTCTTCCTGTCGCGCGCGAGTTCGAAGAGAGAGACAGAGAGAGAGAAAGAGCGGAGGAGGATAGACCCATCACCACAACTGCCTCCGCCGACCCCCATTACCACCTCCGGCGACAACCTCCCATCGGCGAGAGACCCTTGTGACTCCGGCGAACACCACCACCGCACTGACGATATTCAAAATAACATAGAGAGAAGACTGTGAACCAGATTGACGAACACATTGAGTTGGACAGCTTTCCTTGAGCAGATAGGACACAGCGCCATCAATAGACATAAAAGCAAAGAAAGCACCTACCCTGGGGGAACGTGTACAAGTGTTAAGAGTTCTTTTTCTCCTAGGGTTAAGGAACATAGTGTAGTTGGAAGGTAGAAAGCAAGCTAGCATAGCAAGGCAACAAGCACATAGCTCAATTTAGTGCGAACAAGAACAAAAGCACACAGCTAAGCAAGAATGGAATTAATCCAATTGAAAGAAATACGGGTTGTCTTAGTGAAAGAGCTAGCTAAATATATGCTTTTTCTTAAGACTCTCTTATCCTGGTGCTCAAGAAGCGCTAATATAATGCATGCACCAATCCAATACCTGCCTAAGATAGAATCATCTTTGCTTTGCGCAATGAAAGTCGAAATTATGATGGTTACACTACAACAACCCCTTCCTATAGAAACCGGGGCAGAGCCGGAGAAAATGTTGGAACATCCTGGGTAAGGATAAGGTAATGGAATTGATAGAGAAATTCATAGACCTAGGTGAGATAGGAGAATTGATAAAGGGAATAGAGAAGATAGATATCGTACTGAGAAACAGAAGAATTCCGTACGGGTACAACTATTATTTGAACGAAGTGAAAAAAATGCGATCTTTGTTGTCTAATAGAACAAACACTAATACCTTAATTGAGTCGGTCAAGATCAAATCTGTTTATCTTCGACCACGGTCTCTCTCTCTCTCTCTCTTGCTCTCATTTTTTGCTCCATTGTGTTGTCAAATCTTGGCTTTAATCATGCTGTAGCCTTCCCTCACTTGTCATTTCTATTTTTAGGTGTAAGACTATGTGATCATGAAGGATCATAATGCATAAAAAAATCCTAGGTAATTATACCCTAGGTCGCAAGTCTTACAATTCAAAAGATAATGATGGTTAGGCTAAAGAGTAGTCTTCCATGTTTAGTCAATCCTAGGTCTAGATTGTAAGTAAGATTTAGGATGATTAAAGGCTAGGTTTTAGGATTTAAGTGGCCTAAAGAAGGGTTGTAAAGTGGTGCTAGGCTTGAGTGTAAGGTTGTAAGTATGGTAGCTTGTTAGGGTGTACAAAACACATGCACACGCTCCACACACACACACACACACACACACACACACACACACTCTCTCTCTCTCTCTCTCTCTCTCTCTCTATATATATATATATATATATATATATATATATATATATATAGCTATGTATACTTAGGACTAAGTAGTCTTACTAAGTCTAGGAAAAGGTAACGATGAGTAGTAAGGCTTTCAAGTGGAAATACAATGACCAATGGTCAAGACTTTCCTAGAAAGTCTATATATATGTATATAGATATGATCATGGCAGGCTTGTATGTATATATACCTAGAAAAATCTAGGAAAGGCTAATTGTAAGACAAAATTTGGTTCAAGGCTATTACTTTTAGGCTTGCATGCATAAACACCTACAAAAATCTAGGCAACATCAGGTTCAGAAGATTTGTACTACAGTAAAGACACAGAGATTATGTAATGCTACACCAACCATGCTACAACCACATAATTGATGCTACACTTACAACATGTTTACAACATCGTCCACGTCATCAGCGGGACCCACTATTCCACCTAGCACAAAAAAATAGAAGCAGGACGTAGAAAAAGGAACGAAATCCCCAATTTTTACCACTTCTTCCGGTCGCGAGCGAGTTCGAAGAGAGAGAGAGCGGAGGAGGACAGACCCATCACCACAACTGCCACTACCGACCCCCATTACCACCTCCGGCGACCACCTTCCACAGGCGAGAGACCCTTGTGACTCCGGCGAACACCACCACCGCACTCAGGAGATTCAAAATAACACAGAGAGAAGGCTGTGAACCAGATTGACGAACACATTGAGTTGGACAGCTTTCCTTGAGCAGATAGGACACAGCGCCATCAACAGACATAAAAGCAAAGAAAGCACCTACCCTGGGGGAACGAGTACAAGCGTTAAGATTCCTTTTTCTCCTAGGGTTAAGGAACATAGTGTAGTTGGAAGGTAGAAAGCAAGGTAGCATAGCAAGGCAACAATCACATAGCTCAATTTAGTGCGAACAAGAACAAAAGCACAAAGCTAAGCAAGAATGGAATTAATCCAATGGAAAGAAATAGGGGCTGTCTTAGTGAAAGAGCTAGCTAAATATATGTTTTTTCTTAAAACTCTCTTATCCTGGTGTTCAAGAAGCGCTAATATACTTCATGCACCAATCCAATACCTGGCTAAGATAGAATCATCTTTGCTTTGTGCAATGAAAGTCGAAATTATGATGTTTACACTACAACAACCCCTTCCTATAAAAACTAGGGCAGAGCCGGAGAAAATGTTGGAACATCCTGGGTAAGGATAAGGTAATGGAATTGATAGAGGAATATTCATAGACCTAGGTGAGATAGGAGAATTGATAAAGGGAATAGAGACGATGATAGATATCATACTAAGAAACAGAAGAATTCCATACGGGTACAACTATTATTTGAACGAAGTGAAAAAAATGCGATTTTTGTTGTCTAATAGAACAAACACTAATTCCTTAATTGAGTCGGTCAAGATCAAATCTGTTTATCTTCGACCAACGTCTCTCTCTCTCTCTCTCTCTCTCTCTCTCTCTCTCACTCTCATTTTTTGCTCCATTGTGTTGTCAAATCTTGGATTTAATCATGCCGTAGCCTTCCCTCTTTTTATTATTTCTATTTTTAGGTGTAAGACTATGTGATCATGAAGGATCCTAATGCTTAAAAAAAATCCTCGGTAATTACCCTAGGTCGCAAGTCTTACAAGTCAAAAGATAATGATGGTTAGGCTAAAGAGTATTCTTCCATATTTAGTAAATCCTAGTTCTAGCTTGTAAGTAAGATTTAGGATGATTAAAGGCTAGGTTTTAGGATTTAAGTGGCCTAAAGAAGGGTTGTAAAGTGGTGCTAGGCTTGAGTGTAAGGTTGTAAGTATGGTAGCTTGTTAGGGTGTACAAAACACATGCACACACACACACACTCTCTCTCTCTCTCTCTCTCTCATGAGTACACACACACACACACACACACACACACACACATATATATATATATATATAGCTATGTATACTTAGGACTAAGTAGTCTTACTAAGTCTAGGAAAAGGTAATGATGAGTAGTAAGGTTTTCAAGTGGCAATACAATGACCAATGGTCAAGACTGTCCTAGAAAGTCTATATATATATATATATATATATATATAGATATGATCATGGCAGGCTAGTATGTATATATACCTAGAAAAATCTAGGAAAGGCTAATTGTAAGACAATATTAGGTTCAAGGCTATTGCTTCATTTGCTCCGATATATGGAGTAACGCTCCAAGCGTAGGGCTTAATACGTCAGTTGAAGCATAATAATCCGGAAGACCGGGATCGCACCCAAGGGAATAATTAATACGACTTTGCTGGATTTGTAGATGTAAGCAAGGGCTTTCGGCTTTTAGACAGCCAACTTGGTTTTACGAGTTTAGTGGAAATTAAAAGGGGCTAAATTGAAAAGCGAATAAACTAAGATAAAAGGCCGGTTAGGTCTAGGAATTACTAACACTCACAACTCAAGTTAAACTGCATTTCTCACCCGATTACACGGTTCAGGATACACAATTAAGATTCCCAAATCGGAAAATAGAATGGTTCGATTACCAAGCTAACTTTAGAATTTATTTAGCAAATGCCTCGTGCGTCAGAGCTCCAAGCATCATGTGTGGTAAGTAGGCCGTGCTCTTACCTACAAATGATCAAGGAGATTAACACCTTAGCGATTTGACAAATAAACCCGAACCCCACATCGATGATCGAACCAAAGGTTTAAACTTTATGGTGAAAACGCAATTCTACTTGAGCCATGAGATGCTAATCACCCCATGACCTAACCTTGGAAAACTACTCACACATATCTATTGAGATAGGAGCAAGCAAAAATCTACTTAACATAATTGAATTAACAACACTAGAAGAAAATTGAATTAAAAGATAGATCGGAAGATTCACTACAATTTTAATGAAGATGACAATATCAAAAACTAATTAAAGAAGACAGAAAATAAAGATTCAAAACTGAAAATTGAAGAACATTCAAAAACAACCCAAATCTAGATCTAGATCTACATTGATGTAAGCAAAATCTATTCTACTTGTTTGTACAATGACATCACGGGCTTTTATATCTTTCAAGTACGCGCACAGAATATTCTCCAAGATGCTCCAAAGACGCCTCCTAAAGTCTTCGGCATCGATGGAGAAGAACTTAAGCTGCTGCTAAAGGCCTCGGCATCGATGCAACATAATACTTCTCATCGATACCGAGATGGGTAAGGATCTGGACCTCTAAGTACTTCGGCATCGATGGATCCCTTCCAATCGATGCCGAGCCTCTTATCTTCAGCACTTCAGCTTCATAGTTCCCAGTAGCTTCCACAGCACTCAATAGCTTTCACAGTATCTTATTTTCATTCTCTAAACTTAAGTAAATATTGCATTTTAAACATTTCTTTTACCTTTTCTTTACTTTTATTTATTTAATGAAAATAAGGAAGTACCCCCCATTTGGAAACAATGACATTACTAGAATTTTGAGATTTCAATCAAATCAAAATGTTGACCCCCAACTTTTAGTATAAAACAGAAAATAGCACGATTTTCTATAGATAAAATGACTCAAAACATGACCTTTTTCTTTGAATAAAACCTTGTAAATTTGAAGTTGCTCTTAGAAAAATTCAAGGATCAATTACCGCCATTTTTTATCTCAAAAATCAATACTTTTTCGAAAAGTCATTTTTCTATACTTAAGACAGATTTTCAGGGGCCGACAGGGTCTTCATTGGTTCATCAGGTACTTGGACGCATTCGGGCCATCCATGATGTCAAAACATGCTTTATTCACTCGATTTATCTGAAAACACTAAAATATACCTTACGTGCAAATATAAAAGAAAACAACTAATTTAACGACATAATTAAACTAAACTAAGGACTTAGCGCACCCTTAATGGCATTGTCGGGTGCTTATCATACCCCCCAACTTGAACTTTGCTAGTCCCTAGCAAATAAAATGTAGAAAATTCGAAAACTTAGCAACTTGCAATTCATCCACTATCACAACTTAAAGAATGCTCAACATTAAAAATTAACAAGAGTTCAATCAATCTGGCTTTTTATTTCATTTTTACAATTCACAATTTCAGCATCCAACTAAGCAGGCTATGTATCAAGCAAGTTAAGAGCATGCTAAAAAGATTTGTGTCCTCGAACAAGGGGAGGATACGGGACACAGAACCTGCGAATTCAGACTAAGTCATATCCACCGAAGAAGTGCTTTATAAACAGGCAACAGCGAACAAGAAATACTATGCCTCAAACAACGAAAGCACTTTATTCAACTGAAATGAAAACTAGCAGATGAAATTTGGATAATCGAAAGGAAAGCATGCCATACTACTAACTATGCAAATATCAGAAAATCAATCAGAAAGGAATCCATGCACACTAAGGATCAACTAAGGACTTCATTAGCTTGAAATGACCTTGGATACAAAAGAAAAGGGACTACAAAAAGTATAGTGGCTATATGCTAGCAAGGTTCATCTACCCTTGGCCACTACCGACCATAAACTCCCCAAGACATGACCACACGCCGGCTAAGCACCAAACAAAGCTACGAAGAAGAAATAAAGAAAACTACTAGAACAGTCAAACTCAAACTACTACCACCGACTCCATCACACATAGTCGTCATCCTCATCCGGCTTCTAATGGTGTTGTGCCTCAAGCTCCCCATTTTCATCGGATTCTTTCTCATCCAGAACGTATGCTAGCCCATAAGTCAACCAATTCTCTTATCAAAGTATTCAACCCTCTTTCGAATTCACTTTTGCTCTTTCATAACATTTATTTGATCTCCTTTTTTTGAGGAATAGGGTTATTTGAGGTGAGAATTGTAGCGAGGGAGATATTGGAGCCAATTTTGGAGCTTTTTGGAGAGGGAGATGAAAATTTGGGGCTTTTGCTTTTGTAATGAGAGAGAAAAGATAGGAAATCATGTATCAATTCTTTGCCTTTTCGTATTTTAATCACTTTTATCACATTCACACCACCCCCAAATCTCCTTGAATCATTGAAAACCATTTTCACGCAACCGTCCAAACATCCGGTTGCCTAGGTTAAAACAAAGAACGGGAAAGAGGACCAGGATGCAAAGTAGGATTAGGTGACACATATGTGGTATGATCATACTAAAAATGCCTTGTATCCTTTCCTAAGTGCGCCTTGGATTCCAAAATGATTGAAAATCGACATTCAAACACAATTAGCGATGGACATGCGATTATTCTCCTAACTACAAGCATTTTTATTGAAAGATGGGGATATGGGTAAAAGCTTGCTAAAAAACTTAACTCAACACCTAAATCGTTCAATTTTCAACTAAGCATGCAAATTGAGAAGCATAAAATTTCTTAGGATTGCTACAAACTCTTGCCAACTAACAATTATTGAGCATGCAACAAGTTGTGAAAAAGAACAAAAAACCATGACAAAAGGAAGAATTACAAGAAAAAAGCTTTTAATTATTTTTGAAATTTTTGAATTTTCTCATTTTTTTGGATTTTCAATTTTTATTGTTTTTGAAATTTTCAAATTTTACACAAAATCAAACAAATAGCACATAAGCTAACCCCTCCCCCCAACTTAAAGCAATGCTATGTCCTCATAGCATTAAGAACAAGAGCGAAGAGAGAAAGAGTGCGCGAATGTACCGTCCAAGGAGAATGTCAACCCCTAAATACCTCGACCAAGTTGTAGGATTTCATGTCAATGTTTTGCTACAGCCAGATTAGATGCTTCCAGGGTTTACTCCTTTGGTTCTATCAACTTGAAACCATAGCTAGTCACACTGGGCCATATCTAAAACTTTATCAGACTAACAACTGCGGCGCTTAGCCGCACCCATGCTTAGGGCTCCTGAACGCCTCACTCACTCCGGCTTTAGACCCAAACTACCAAGGCTGATGTGATAGCAAATAAACCCTGCAGAAGACTTAAGAGGACGACTTTCCACAAAACAATTGACATTAGTAACACCGGCCCGCGTTATCCGGCTTCCAAACAAAACAAAAAGTGAAAAGACAAAAGGTAAAGAAAACACGAAGGAAAACACACAAAACAATTAAACACGACATGCAAAACATAATGAAATGCAATGCAATGCACCACCCGATCATTACACGATCACACGAGTCATACTTTTCTTCTCATCCCTTACCGGTGGGGAAAGAAATGAGTGGCTATACTAAACCATTGAAAGTGAAAAAGAAATGAGAGAGAGAAAAAGAGTGTGACAATGAGTGAAAGAGAGAGAAAATATGTTCATCCACATGATGGTTTCGAATAGTTATTATGCCATTACGAGCTAATATAATAAACATAACACTGCATGCTACACTCTTTGTCAAAAATTGAACTCGACCATGCCACAAGATAAGATATTTTGAGTAAAGCAATTGCCGAATTCGTTTTAAAAACTTAAGTTCCATCATGTGCATAGCCCAAACAAAATCAATTTTCAAGTTGTTGACTAAATCTACAATATAAGGATGATAAACCATAAGAAAATTGTCAACACCAAAAAAATCAATTGGTTCTATGATTGGTAACTTTTCAAGAATAGGCTCACATGCATTTTGCTTTTCTAACAAAAAGTGTGAGAAATCTACCTCGCAATTTATTTCTTTAGCGGTGAGAGGACCAAGGCATGGAGAACTCGAAGGGACAGTTGTAGCTTCCATGGGCTCTAACTCTTCAAAGATTGGTCCATAAGCATCCTATTTAGCCAACAACGAATACAAGTAATCCACTTCGGCATCCATTTCCTTAGTGGTGAGAGGTTTTTCCAACGGATCTTAATAGTGGCCACCCGACGTTTCAAGCATGTTCATCTCGTGAGCAAGGAGTAATTCCTCCGGGGAAGAATCAAGATACGAGAGATCGAAAGAGACAACTTTAGCGGTGAGGCATTTTCCTCCCGGATCATCATATAAAGGGGCATCCCCAAGAGAGGGAAGAACCTTCTTCTTTATTGGGGATAGTTCTACAAACTCTTCAAATTTTGGAGTCCAAGAGGTCATGGGACACGCTTCATCCTTCTCATTGAGCAACGCATGCAAATACATCACTTCGGAAGATTCAAGAAATTCGGCCTCCTCGGCCGTAAGAGCAACTTCCAAAGGATCACTATAGAATAGCTCGTCCACGTGTTCTTCTATAAGAGTATCAATAAGGTTCACTTCATTCACGTTCTCGTCATCTCCCATTTGACTGCCCACATTAAAAATATTGACCTCCATCTTCATGTTACCGAAGGTCATATTGAGAAGTCCATTCTGACAGTTAATAACTGCATCCGCTGTGGCTAAGAAGGGCCTTCCAAAAAATTACTGGAGTAGAAGCAGCAGAAGAGTCGGTCGGATTTGTATCGAGAATCACAAAATCCACCGGATAGACAAACTGATCAACTTGGACTAGAACATCTTCCACTACTCCCCTTGGCACACGAACGCTTCGATCGGCCAATTATAGTGTGACACGAGTAGGCTTCATCTCCCCCAAGCCAAGCTCTTGATAAACAGAGTACGGAAGTAGATTAACGCTAGCACCAAGATCAAGTAAGGCTTGTTCGATACGCTTTCCTCCAATTGTGACAGCGATAGTAGGGCTCCCCGGATCCTTGTACTTTGGAGAGATATTCGTTTGAATGATAGAACAAACTTGCTTAGTAAGAAAGATCTTCTTTTGAACATTAAGCTTGCGCTTCCGAGTACACAAATCCTTAAGAAACTTAGCATATGAGGGAATTTGCTTGACTGCATCCATGAGAGGAATGTTGATCTTCACTTGATTGAATAATTCATGCAACTCCGCATTGTAATTTGGTTTCGCCAAAGCCTTCAAACGATTCGGATACGGAGCTGGTGTTGGATTAACTTGAGGGTCCGGTACACTTTCCTTGTTCTTGCCTTTATCCTTTTCTTCTTCTTCAAGAGTCTCCTTGCTCGCTTCTTTGGGAGATTCCCCAAGACTTGGAATTGAACGTTCGATAGGAGAAGGCAATAAAATTGGTTCCGAAGGCATTACCACTTGATTATCCACAGTCTTGCCATTTTGAAGAGAAATAATAGCCTTTGCTTGCTCGGAGAAATTCACCGAAGAGCTAGCAAAGTGAAGACCTTGAGAAGTCGGATTAGAATTCGGTGGCAGATTAGGTTGAGGTTGAGTAGGAAACTTCCCTTTCTCTTGCTGTAACAAACCCACTATAGTTGTCAACTTCCCCAACTGGTTTCTGATATCATTCATCATCTAAATTTGTTCTTCATTGATGGCAGTTTGACCTTGCAAGAGAGCACTGAATTGATCTTCCCAAGAACGCCTTGGTGGTTGTTGGTGGAACTGGGCAGGTGGCTGTTGAAATTGGTTTGCATGTGGGAACGGAGCAGAAGGAGCAAAACCAGGCGGACCTTGAGCTTGAGGGAAACGGAAAGCATTCTGAGGTTGCTTCCAAGGTAGTTGAGGAGCAGAGGGTGGAACTTGAGAAAAATTCCCCTCATTAGATTGATTCCAACGGAAAGCTGGATGTTGCCTTGTCCCCGGATTATAGGATTGAGAATAAGGGTCAAAACGTTGCACGGCATGTACTTTTTCTGGAGCAATTCCATTAATCACGTTCTTAAGTGCAGGAATATTGGGGCACGCTTCGGTGGAATGACCCACATTCTCACAAATAACACAAACTTCCTCCACTTGGCGTACTGTTTTCACTTCTTGAGATTGAGCACTCTTTAATTCCAACTTATCAAGTTTCTGGGCAATCTCCTCCAAACGAGTTTCAAAAGTTGTATGCTCCGCAATAGAGAATTTCCCAGAACTTGTAGGACCTTGATTGAACATCGCTCTATCACCTGGATCTGCAAATTGCCAAGACTGGGTCTTCTCAGCTAGTGACTCATAGTAATCCCACGCATCCTCCGGTGTCTTCCTCATAAAATCAGCTCCACCCATAGTATCCAAAAGCTGTTTACTTTCTTGAGAACACCCTGTGTAGAAATAGTTGACTCTGAGATACAACGGAAGGTTGTGATGAGGAACTAACATAAGCAAGTCCTTGTATCGCTCCCAATACTTGTGGTAAGTCTCTCCATCCCTTTGCTTGAAACATTGAATCTGATCGATAAGTAACTTCGTCCTGCTTGCTGGAAAGAATTTAGTGGTGAAAGCATCCTGAACATCTCCTCAGTTACGCAAAGATTGAGGCTTCAAAGAATTGAACCACTGTTTCGCCTTATCTTTGAGAGTGAATGGGAACAACTTCAGGCGGGCTTGATCAAGTTGCCCCGGAACTGTAACAAAAGAGTGTAGAATATTCTCGAATTCCCAAATATGCAAATAAGGATCCTCCAATTCTCGCCCCCGAAATTCTGGAATTATCCGAAGATACTCAGCTTTGAATTCAAATGCATTCCCAGCGGTCGGAGCCGGAATAACGATAGGAGATACTTGAGGAGCCCGTTCTGGATTCAGATAATCACGTAGAGTACGAACTAGAACTTCTTCGGCCATTGGGCCTTTGCGATTGCGATTTAATTTGCGAGGCGGAGAGTGGGCAGGATACGCCCTGGCAATGCTACGGATTCTTGGCGGCGAAGAAGAACGATGAAGCCGATTGGAAATTGGGCTTCGATAAACAAGCATAAACTAACACAAATATTAACAAACTACCAGACTGGATGGGCTATACCGCCACCTCAACTCAACAAACAGAATATGCGAGGGGTTATGCCACCACCTTGACTAAGCAATGCGATCAAATTTAAGCTAACTAACTAAATTATCTAACTATACTATCTAAGAACAAACTCGATATTTAGCCTGGCTTCGTTACACCTCAAGTTTAGTACAACCAAGTTAGAGGAATCCACCAAACTAAATACGAACTACTAACACATAAACTACTAATCTACTACTAGACGAAAACGGGATACTTACAGTAGTTTGTCGAACTTCCAAGAAAGCCATAATAAGCAATCCCCGGCAACGGCGCCAAAAATGCTTCGTTTGCTCCGATATATGGAATAACCCCCCAAGCGTAGGGCTTAATACGTCAGTTGAAGTATGATAATCCGGAAGACCGGGATCGTACCCAAGGGAATAATTAATACGACTTTGCTGGATTTGTAGATGCAAGTAAGGGCTTTCGGCTTTTAGACAGCCAACTTGATTTTACGTGTGTAGTGAAAATTAAAAGGGGTTAAATTGAAAAGCGAATAAACTAAGATAAAAGGCCGGTTAGGTCTAGAAATTACTAACACTCACAACTCAAGTTAAACTGCATTTCTCACCTGATTACACGATTCAGGATACACAATTAAGGTTCCCAAATTGAAAAATAGAATGGTTCGATTACCAAGCTAGCTCTAGAATTTATTTAGCAAATGCCTCGTGCGTCAGAGCTCCAAGCATTATGTGTGGTAAGTAGGCCGTGCTCTTACCTACACATCATCAAGGAGATTAACACCTTAGCGATTTGACAAATAAACCCGAATCCCACATCGATGATCGAACCAAAGGTTTAAACTTTATGGTAAAAAATGCAATTCTACTTGAGCCATGAGGTGCTAATCACCCCATGACCTAATCTTGGAAAACTACTCACACATATCTATTGAGATAGGAGCAAGCAAAAATCTACTTAACATAATTGAATTAACAACACTAGAAGAAAATTGGATTAAAAGATAGATCGGAAGATTCACTACAACTTTAATGAAGATGACAATATCAAAAACTAATTAAAGAAGACAGAAAATAAAGATTCAAAACTGAAAATTGAAGAACATTCAAAAACAACCCAAATCTAGATCTAGATCTACAGTGATGTAAGCAAAATCTATTCTACTTGTCTGTACAATGACATCACGGGCTTTTATATCTTCCAAGTACACGCACAGAATATTCTCCAAGATGCTCCAAAGACGCCCTCCTAAAGTCCTCAGCATCGATGGAGAAGAACTTACGCTGCTGCTAAAGGCCTCGGCATCGATGCAACATAATACTTCCCATCGATGCCGAGATGGGTAAGGAACTGGACCTCTAAGTACTTCGGCATCGATGGATCATTTTCCTCCCCATCGATGCCGAGCCTCTTATCTTCAGCACTTCAGCTTCATAGCTCCCAGCAGCTTCCACAGCACTCAATAGCTTTCACAGCATCTTATTTTCATTCTCTAAACTTAAGTAAAGATTGCATTTTAAATATTTCTTTTACATTTTCTTTACTTTAATTTATTTAATGAAAATAAGGAAGTACCCCCCGTTTGGAAACAATGGCATTACCAGAATTTTGAGATTTCAATCAAATCAAAATGTTGACCCCCAACTTTTAGTATAAAACAGAAAACAACACGATTTTCTATACATAAAATGACTCAAAACATGACCTTGTTCTATGAATAAAACTTTGTAAATTTGAAGTTGCTCTTAGAAAAATTCAAGGATCAATTACTACCATTTTTTATCTCGAAAATCAATACTTTTTCGAAAAGTCATTTTTCTATACTTAAGACAGATTTTCAGGGACCGACATGATCTTCATTGGTTCATCGGGTACTTGGATGCATTCGGGCCATCCATGATGTCAAAACATGCTTTATTCACTCGATTTATCTGAAAACACTAAAACATACCTTACGTGCACCCTTAATGGCATTGTCGGGTGCTTATTAGCTATTACTTTTAGGCTTGCATGCATGAACACCTACAAAAATCTAGGAACGATATCCTTCAAGAGCAAATAGGTTCAAGTCTAATATTTCCAGGCTTGCATGCATGAACACCTACAAAAAAAATTTAGGAAAGTTATCCTTGAATAGTAATTAAGTTCAAATCTAATATTTCTAGGCATGCATGCATGACAAGTCTAGGAATACTACTTATGGAATTATTTTCTTAGGTTTAAAAGGTTCAACTAGGGTTTGGAATGGTTCATGTGGTTCAAGGATGGTTTGGAAGAAATATCTCTTTGAAAGTGACCTTTCAATGGCGAGAAAGAACAATGCAATTTCTAGGAAAGTGATTTGATTAAGAAAGCATAATGATGGGCTTGATTGACATGAGTGGAGAAAATGACAAGTCAATGAAAAGTGAAATGATTAAAGGGTTGGCTTTGGCTTTTGAAAATGACTTAATGCAAAAAGAATGAATAAGGCTTTAAAGTAGCATTTTTAGGAAATTTTAGGGTAATATATGTATATATGTACATGCATGCCAAGGTTACTTGTAGAAAGGAGTAAGGAAGTGATGATGGCTTCTATTGACGAGACCATCAATGAAAAATCTGATTAAAGGTTTCCTGATAGGAGCGTAAATGTTCATATAAGCATCCCTAATTCATCTTTGTTAAGTCTCATTTATGTTATTACTTGGAGTTTAATACTTTATTTTTATATTGTAGGAGTTTGAAAGATTAATATGTTAAAGTCGTAAATTATTTACGTTGGCAGATCATGGATTGGGCCATATCATTTTTGCTCTACTGGTGTGCACGTTGTCATGGAAGTGGAAATTATAGCAAAACAGAAAGTCTATAGGTACAGATTTTGTACATAGATTTTTCGTGGGGCCCACTACGTGTCCCACACAAATGATCCGAACCGTTCAGTAAATGTAAAACATTTTTTCAAGGGCCTTGCAAAAATTCAGCTCAATTTGATACTTATAGATATTCGATCAAATCATCTAACTTTTTCATATCCTGAAATCTAAATGAAAAATTAGATGATTGGATCGAATATCTATAAGTATCAGATTGAGCTGAATTTTTGCGAGGGCCCTTGAAAAAATGTTTTACATTTAGTAAACGATTCGAATCATTTGTATGGGACCCGTAGTGGGCTCCACAAAAAATCTATGTACAAAATTTCTACCAAATTTCTGTACCCATAGACTTTCTGATAGCAAAATAACACAATGTCTTGGTGAGCCCAAAGTGGTTTTCTAACTAGTGTTACGTAGTTAGACCGACAAAGGAAGGAAAAAAGTGGTAGAAGTTTTGGCCAAATTCTCGGCAGTGAGCCCACGGCTTTGACTAAAAAAAAGGAGAAATAGCGTTTGTAAAGGACACTACAGAAGCATATAAAAAGGAACGGACAGACGCATACCACGTAGAACAGGCGAAACGAAGAACGGCTTTGTTCGGTTGCCAATTTAGTTTTAGTTTTTGTTTTGTTTTCAATCATTACCTTATATATTTGTCCAATTATTACTTTATATCTCTAATTATTAATTTTATTTCTCTCTCTATCTCTCTCCAATCATTACCTTTATAGTTTCAGATTTGAGATAGGTTCATTCACTCACAGTTTTCTTTTTCCTTCAAGTTTTTTTTATGCTTTGTTCAATTACTCGCACTCCGATAACTAATTTGAATTTCTGTTTTTAATAAAAGTTATTTGTTGGGATTTGATTAGTTGATATTTCTCATTTGTTTTTTATCTCGCGTAAATGCGTAAAAGAAGCATGTTTCAATCTAGGATTTCTTTTATTTTTTATTTGATGTTGAGTGAGTAATCGTAAAGGTAGGGTCGCGTGGTGATTAGTACACCGTGGTCAGGTCAGACACATTCTACTCCTGTTTTGGAACAATAATGGAAAAGACAATTTCAAGTTAACAAAGAATATTCGTTAGACGAACCCGGGCATTGTCGGAGCCCATGTGAACGGAGGAATGGGGTCCAAAACTCATTCTCCGCTGCACATGGGTAAACGGTGACCATAGGGTCTCGCATCTTGCGGGGTATCTTTTTCAATCTAAAGTTGAACATTTTTAAGAACACTGAATGTAGCAGATTAGTCCGGCTTGGTTGCGAGTGCTATGAACCCCACGACCGTGCCTCCTCTTAATTTTCTGAAAAGTACAATCAATTTCGTAAATTTAGTTAATCTCAATCAAAACGACAAGGGGAGCCACCTAATTAAGAGCCCGTTAAATTAGTAACAACCCGAGTTTTTAGTCAGCACACATCACCATCTCTGTGGATTCGACTCCGGACTTACCGGATATTGTGCTACGTTGGTCTCCGCCCTACGCTTAGGACAACTCATTAATTTAGGACTAGGAAATCGTCAAGCATTTCCAAAATGTGTTTAATAGCCTATAATGAGTGAGATAGACTTTCTAGGAAAAATTAGAGTTTAAAAAAAAGTTTGAAAGGTTCAAAAATAGTTAGGGAGGTTTAATTAGACTTAGAATCCAATCGGTTTTGCTAACTAATTGGTTGGAATCAAATTATCCTAGAAAATGTAGGATTCCTAGCCAAGAAAATGAATTTTATAAATTAATAAAAAAAATTCAAATATTTAACGAAATTTTTACTTACTAAAAATCAGAGTTGTTACATAACTTTATACTAAAATTAGTCTTAATGAGGTTTAATTCCAACCCTTTTAAACAGAATAAGGATACCAACAATAATTACTTAAAGCTATGGGCTAAAATTAAATAAAAGAGTAAGTAATTGTTTAATATTGTCATTAGAACAAATACTAATTTTGTACTAATATTGTTGTCATTTGAAGAAGAAATACTAAATAATTATTTTATTGTGTATACTCGCTCCTCCTACATATAAATCACTACTAGAAAATTTCCGATAGGTGACGAAAAAGGTGGTGACAAAATTTACAATTTTACTATAGATGACGAAACAACAAAGTTTTCGTCATCAAAAGTCACTATAGGTGACGAAAAATTTATTTTTCGTCACCAAAAGTGACTTTCGGAGACAAACTATAGGTGACGATTGAAATAGTAAATTTCGTCACCTATAGCTTGTCTCTAAAAGTCACTTTTGGTGACAAAAAATAAATTTTTCGTCATCTATAGTAACTTTTGGTGACGAAATTTTTTCTGTTTCGTCAGCTATAGTAAAATAGTAAATTTCGTCACCACTTCTTTCGTCACCTATTGAAAATTTTCTAGTAGTGAATCCTAGCTCCGTCCCTGCCCTACAGGATTCTTGAGTCCCCTTTATCCATCTTTTTTTCTTCTCTTCCAACTTTAAAGGTTTAAAAGAGAGTACTGAGGCCCTGTTCCACTTTCTCAAATAAGTAATTAAAAAATAAGTACCTATTTTCAAACTTAAAAATAATGGGCATACGGAAATAATTTTTTAATTTTTTTTACAAGGTTTAATAGATCTCATCGAAATCTATCAATCAAATTTAGTGTGTGGTTTGTCAGAAAAGAAAAATGTTTTTTTAAAAAAAGAAGGTGATTTCTTGCGGTTACAAAATTCAAACCAAAAACTACTCAATGTTGGGGCAAATTGGTTTTGCAAATTTCAATAAGAAGACAAATAAGGGATCCAAATTTGAAGAACGACACTTTTTCATAGTGGCAAAAAAATAATAATAAAGTGAGCCACCTCCCAGGTATTTTCCCTTTGAAGTTTCTTCCCCTTTGGGGGGTTGAATATGGAAAAAAATCATTTTTATGCTTCTTGTCACATGGTAATCCAAATTTAATTTCCACTATACACATTTATTTTAATGTATAGAATTAGATCAATGTTATCGTGTATTAAATACGGGATCAAAAAGAATATTAAATTATTTTTTTATCAACTAGCGTTGTGTCCGTTCGATGCACAGTGTTTTGAATACCTTTAAACGGATTGTGTAGAATTCTACAAAAACGGACACAACGCTAGTTGATAAAAAAATAATTTAGTATTTTGTTCAAGTCCGAATGTCCGGATTTTGCTTTGGTCTGCACCTCCCTTTTTCCGATTGAATTTCGATGATCCGAGCCGCTCAATGTGATTAGAATGTGATTTTAAGGTAACACGCGGGAAATCCGCAAAAAAATGACCGAAAATGGCTTCATCTGAACATTTTTTTATTATTGAATAGTTCAATAAAAAAAATGTTCAGATGAAGCCCTTTCAGGTCATTTTTTTTTGTTGATTTCTCGCAAAAAAAATGAAAAAATTGTTCAGATTGAATTTCGATGATCTGAGCCGTTAGTTCAATAAAAAACTGTTCAGATGAAGCCCTTTCCGGGCATTTTTTTTGCTGATTATTCGCGGATATCCTTAAAATCACGTTCTAATCACATTGAGCGGCTCGGATCATCGAAATTCGATCGGAACGATATTTAACGGAGCCTTTAACGAAATCCGTTAGTCATTCAGACGGAAGGGGGCATTTTGATTAACGGAAAATAACGTTGAGAGTAAAATTGAAGTTTTTGAAAGTCTAATTGAATTTTGGTGTAAAGGTTAGGGGTATTTTGAATTTTTCACTTCTAATAAACCAACAAGTTACAAATGAAGCAATTCTAGTGGATTGCTTGTAGCTAGCAAACTTCCTTTTTGTAGTACCTTTGAGGATCACAACCCGAACAGGAGAGTAGCCAGAACAGGACAAATGTTCCCAAAATATAGTACTAGTTTGAAAGAGAACGCTGAAAAAGGACAAAGGAAAAATGTGCCGCCAGTGACTTGCAAGGAAAAGGCAACACCAGGTTCAGAAGATCTGTACTGTAGTAAAGACAAAGAGATTACGGAATGCTACACCAACCATGCTACAACCACATAATTGATGCTACACTTGCAACATGTTTACAACATCGTCCACGTCATCAGCGGGACCCACTATTCCACCTAGCACAAAAAAAAGAAGAAGCAAGACGTAGAAAAGCGAACGAAATCTCCAATTTTTAAAACTTCTTCCGGTCACGCGCGAGTTTGAAGAGAGAGCGGAGGAGGACAAACCCATCACCACAACTGCCACCGCCGACCCCCATTACCACCTCCGCCGAACACCGCCCTTTCCGGTCATTTTTTTTGTTGATTTCTCGCGGGTACTCTTAAAATCGCATTCTAATCACATTGAGCGGCTCGGATAATCAAAATTTGATCGGGACAATATTTAACGGAGCCTTTAACGAAATTCGTTAGTCATTCGGACGGAAGGAGGCATTTTGATTAACGGAAGATAACGTTGGGAGTAAAATTGAAGTTTTGAAAAGGTTGGAAGTCTAATTGAATTTTGGTGTAAAGGTTGGGGAGTATTTTGAATTTTTCCCTTCTAATAAACCAACAAGTTACGAATGAAGCAATTCTAGTGGATTGCTTTTAGCTAGCAAACTTCCTTTTTCTAGTACCTTTGAGGATCACAGCCCGAACAGGAGAGCAGCCAGAACAGGACAAATGTTCCCAAAATATAGTACTAGTTTGAAAGAGAACGCTAAAAAAGGACAAAGGAAAAATGTGCCGTCAGTGACTTGCAAGGAAAAGGCAACACCACGTTCAGAAGATCTGTACTGTAGTAAAGACACAGAGATTACGGAATGCTACACCAACCATGCTACAACCACATAATTGATGCTACACTTGCAACATGTTTACAACATCGTCCACGTCATCAGCGGGACCCACTATTCCACCTAGCACAAAAAAAAGAAGAAGCAGGACGTAGAAAAGCGAACGAAATCCCCAATTTTTAAAACTTCTTCCGGTCACGCGCGAGTTTGAAGAGAGAGCGAAGGAGGACAAACCCATCACCACAACTGCCACCGCCGACCCCCATTATCACCTCCGGCGAACACCGCCCTTTCCGGTCATTTTTTTTGTTGATTTCTCGCGGGTACTCTTAAAATCGCATTCTAATCACATTGAGCGGCTCGGATAATCAAAATTTGATCGGGACGATATTTAACGGAGCCTTTAACGAAATTCGTTAGTCATTCGGACGGAAGGGGGCATTTTGATTAACGGAAGATAACGTTGGGAGTAAAATTGAAGTTTTTAAAAGGTTGGAAGTCTAATTGAATTTTGGTATAAAGGTTGGGGAGTATTTTGAATTTTTCCCTTCTAATAAACCAACAAGTTACTAATGAAGCAATTCTAGTGTATTGCTTTTAGCTAGCAAACTTCCTTTTTCTAGTACCTTTGAGGATCACAGCCCGAACAGGAGAGCAGCCAGAACAGGACAAATGTTCCCAAAATATCAGCCCGAACAGCAGAGCAGCCAGAATAGGACAAATGTTCCCAAAATATCAGCCCGAACAGCAGAGCAGCCAGAACAAGACAAATTTTCCCAAAATATAGTACTAGTTTGAAAGAGAACGCTGAAAAAGGACAAAGGAAAAATCCGCCGCCAGTGACTTGCAATTAAAAGGCAACACCAGGTTCAGAAGATCTGTACTGTAGTTGTGAGACACGACTCTTATTTTATTTATTTTATTTATTAAAAAAAAAGGAAAGAAAAGAAATGAAGTAGGCTTATTAAAAGTGAGTTTTATTTTATTTATGTGGGTTTCCAATGTGATTTCCTAGAACTATTGGGTTTAAGTTGTAAAAAAAAAACAAAATCTGTGTGCTGGTGTGCACGTGGAGCATAAAGGGTGTGCTTGTGTGCATGTGTGGTATATATCTATCAAACAAAAAACAAAAAAAAAGAGATCAGAAACAGAGAAGAAGAAGTAGCGGACGGAAGGGAGGGAAAAGAGAAGAAGGGAAAAAAAGAAAGAAAGAACGAAAGAAAAAGGAATTAGGTTTGTGGTAAGTACTCTTAATTGTCTTCTTGTCATGGGGATTTTGTGATTTGTTACGTTTTTTTTTTCCCTCTCTCTGATTAACTCTAGGGTTTGAGTAGGACTGGAATAAAGGGAAACATTTATCCTTTTAAGAACTCAAACACAGGTGGTTAGGTGCAGGATTTGTGTGCTAAATACTGGAAATTATCTTCATAGCTGCTGTAAATGAATTTGTAAGTGTTGAATTTTATTGTAATCTGTTAGGATGTGAGCCGGAATGTCTAAAATAATTGCCCAAGTGTTGAACTGGGTTTGGAATTGCCGAAAATAAGGGAGATGCCAAATTTGACTGTACCAGATGTTGTGCTTTTGGAATTCCTGTGGCAATTTGTGGAATTTGGACTATGTAATTGTTCAAGAAAGGAAACTGGGCTTGGTACGTGGACCAGAGAACATGGGTTCTCTTGTGATTGCCAAAAGGGAATTTTATCTTGTGTGGCAAGTGTACAAGAGTATATATTGCTATACTTTAGTTAGAGTTTGGCTAATCTGATGGCTTTTTGGATATGCGATTGACTTGTTTTCTTTTTCTGTTCTTTAATGTGCTGAATGTTATCTTAAGATTAGTTGGAAGGAACATGATACTAGAGGAATGGTTGCAATCCTTTCATTTTTATGAGTATATATCAATCATAATACTCACATGTGTTGATTTATGTGTAACGCTTCAGGTTCGGAGGCGGCGACGAGTACCGTGACTCCACGTAGGTAGTGAGCTCATGTTGGTACCTTTTGCCTGGACCTCGAGGTGGGTGTTCTTATTTTTAATAACGGAAGATGAGACATAGTGTAAAGTTATGTTTTGTGTTGATAAGATATTGTTCGGCTTGAAGTTATTTGATATATAGCCTTAGTGGCGTTAAGAATATGGCCTTAGTGGCGTTGTGAGTATTATAGCCTTAGTGGCGTGAATGATATTGCCTTAGTGGCGTGACAAGTATTGTCTTAGTGGCGTGAATATTTTGCCTTAGTGGCGTGATCATGAATATTGCCTTAGTGGCGTTACTAGTACTATGTTGGTGTTGTTATAGCCATGGCCTCGAGCCTATAAATTTACCGGTGTATTAATGAAGTGGTTATAAACAGGCTAAATATTGTGGTTCGGAATATTTTTTTTATAGCGCTTGTCAATATTGTTTCTTTTATTATGGATAAGAGCATTCACTGAGCACGTTGATAGCTCACACCCCCACAGTGTTTTCTTTTCAGGTGCGTGACGGCAAGCGGGTCCACTGCAGAGTCTAGACAGGAGTTGTGTATATAGAAGTCTAGCTTTTTGACTCTTTTAATTATGTGCCTATTTTTGGAGCTTGTATATGTTGTAAATATATGTGGGCACGTTTTATATGACAATTATTTCCGTATATATGCAAGTTAAGTTTTTTTTTTTGTGAGCTGGACACCTAGCTGGTGCTTTTATTTACTGTTTGAGCAGGGCCAAGGCGTGGGTCCATCCCATTCGGAAAATAAATTTAGTGTGGTGTTTTCCGGGATGGGGTGTGAGAGTAGTAAAGACATAGAGATTACGTAATGCTACACCAACCATGCTACAACCACATAATTGATGCTACACTAACAACATGTTTACAACATCGTCCACGTCATCAGCGGGATCCACTATTCCACCTAGCACAAAAAAGAAAGAAAGAAGCAAGACGTAGAAAAGGGAATTAACGAAATCCCCAATTTTTAAAACTTCTTCTGATCACGCGCGAGTTCGAAGAGAGAGAGAGAGAGAGAGAGAGAGAGCGGAGGAGGACAGACCCATCACCACAACTGCCACCGCCGACCCCCATTACCACCTCCAGCGACCACCTCCCATCGGCGAGAGACCCTTGTGACTCCGGCGAACACCACCACCGCACTGACGAGATTCAAAATAACACAGAGAGAAGACTGCAAGCCAGATTGATGAACACATTGAGTTGGACAGCTTTCCTTGAGCAGATAGGACACAGCGCCATCAACAGACATAAAAGCAAATAAAGCACCTACCTTGGGGGAACTTGTACAAGCGTTAAGAGTCCTTTTTCTCCTAGGGTTAAGAAACATAGTGTAGTTGGAAGATAGAAAGCAAGCTAGCATAGCAAGGCAGCAATCACATACCTCAATTTAGTGCGAACAAGAACAAAAGCACAAAGCTAAGCAAGAATGGAATTAATCCAATGGAAAGAAATAGGGGCTGTCTTAGTGAAAGAGCTAGCTAAATATATGCTTTTTCTTAAGACTCTCCTATCCTGGTGTTCAAGAAGCGCTAATATACTTCATGCACCAATCCAATACCTGGCTAAGATAGAATCATCTTTGCTTTGCGCAATGAAAGTCGAAATTATGATGGTTACACTACAACAACCCCTTCCTATAGAAACCGGGGCAAAGCCGGAGAAAATGTTGGAACATCCTGGATAAGGATAAGGTAATGGAATTGATAGAGAAATTCATAGACCTAAGTGAGATAGGATAATTGATAAAGGGAATAGAGACGATGATAGATATCATGCTGAGAAACAGAAGAATTCCGTACGGGTACAACTATTATTTGAATGAAGTGAAAAAAATGCGATCTTTGATGTCTAATAGAACAAACACTAATACCTTAATTGAGTCGGTCAAGATCAAATCTGTTTATCTTCAACCAAGGTCTCTCTTTCTCTGTATATCGGTGGGTGTTCTATGTTTGAACTGAAGTTTGTATTCTTCATAGACAACAACTTCTTGGTGAGCCTAATTTTACTAGCACTATTAAGTTGGGGAACTGGTTTTATGTTTTTTGGAAGAGTATCTTTTGGAATCTAGTTTGTTGTTTAGGGTGAAATTTTCTTTTTTGGATTGTATTTTAAGGCTCAATTTGCAACAAACACATCCCAACCTAGGTTAGTAAAGTTGGGTGTTCGACCATTATTGTCTATTGTATGTGTTCACTGTTGCATATGTAAATTGATTCCTACAAGGTTCATTTCATATTGAAACCCTAGACTTAGGAATCCCCAATTAGAGGTCACCCATTCATCCAAATACAACTGGTTATGGCTCTTGTTTATATTTGTAAACAAGAAATCTATTCTAGAAGTCACTAGGTGCTCTAATTGACTTCTGATTTTAATTTGACCCCTTCTGATCATGTGCTATGTATCTAATATGTTTCCTTTGTTTCTGGAAAAGTAGATGATGTCATCAGAGTCTATTCCGTCGGCAATGTCCTCTCCATCGCCGAAGCAGAGGAGAAACAAAGATGACCAAATTGATTTTGGCAGGTATTTTTCCCATCCTTTAATATAATCCAATCAATTTTGATAGTACCCTAGAATACAATCTTTATGTCAATTCCATTCATTATTAAGAGGTTTTTTTTTCCAATTTTGCAGTCACTGGAGAAGAAGAAGAGTTATGGTGTGGATATAGTAAAAATGAAGAATAGGTAGGTCCTTCAAACAAAGAGTGTGATGGGATAGATACTACTGATGGCAAAGAGGCAACAGAAATTTGTGAAGATAAAGTTGAAGAATCAAAAGTGGGAATGACATTTGACTCATTAGACAAAGCTTATTTCTATTACTGTCAATTTGCTAAAGAAAAAGGGTTTGCTATGTGCAAAAGATTATCGAGAAATGGAAAAGATGGGAAGTTGAGTTATGTAACTCTTCTTGTAGTCGTGGTGGAAAGGCAAAGGTGACAACAAACAACCTGGCAAAATCACGTCCGCAATTCAAAATTGATTGTCCAGCTCACGTTACTGTTGTTATACTGTCGGATGGAAAGTGAAAGTTAAACCGGATTGTTTTGGAGCACAATCATGTCACTACAACAAAATGGAGATTAAGGGACACTTTTAAAAGGGCATGCTTGACGATTTCCTAGTCCTAAATTAATGGGTTACCCTAAGTGTGGGGTGGAGACCAACATAGCACAATTTCCGGTAAGACCGGAGTCGAATCTACAAAGACGGTGATGTGTGCTGACTAAAAACTCGGGTTGTTACTTATTTAAACGGGCTCTTAGGTAGCCACCCCTTGTAGTTTGATTTAATTAAAACCTAAGAAATTATTTGACTTTTCAAATAATTAAAAAAGAAGGTACGGTCGTAGGATTTCATAGCTCTCGTAACCAGTCCGGATTAACTTGCTCCATTCAGTGTTCTTAAAAACGTTCAATTTTAGATCGAAAAAGATACCCCGTAAGATGCAAAACCTCATGGTCGCCGTTTACTCATGCACAGCGGAGAATGAGTTTTGGACCCCCATTCTCCCGTTCACATGGGCTCCGACAATGCCCAGGTTCGCCCACGGGAAATATTTTTTCAATCTAAAATCGTTTTTTTATTGTTTGGAAATAGGAGCAGTGCCCGGACTGACCACGGTATGCTAATCACCCCGCGACCTTACCTATACGACTACTCACTAATCATTGCGCATAAAATAAAAGAAACCCTAACTTGAAACATGCTGCTATTGCGCGAGATGAAAAATAAACAGAAAATCTAAGTTAAACAAGAACCAATGAAAATCTTTTATGAAGAACAGAAATTAAACTGAGTTACCAGAGTGCGAATAATTGAACAAAATATTAAATAACATAAAGGAAAGAGAGCACAATGAAATCTAAACAATATTCGAACCTAATTAAAGAACGGCAGCCTCGTTCCTGATGTGCGTGCGTGGGCCTTTTTTCAGCAAAAGCCCTCGCCTCCTTTTTATATCCTTGCCGTGTAAAACCTTTTTAGACAAGAAGTCCTAGTATTGGCCCATTGATAATCTTAATCAGATTACCTCTCGGCCTCCCCGTTTCCTTTGTGTCCACAAGCCATATTCCAATTCTCCAAAATCAGCCCAACATCATTGGCCCATGATAATTTCCAGCCACATCCACGGGCAAAGGCTAGCAAGAATTTGATCCAATGCTTCTCGCTTTATTTTATCTATCTCTTGATTAATTTCATCAGCGCTGGCTTGCTTGACACAAAATAAAATTCAACTTGGTACTTTAGCTCCAAATATTATTCACCGGCTCCATGAGTTTTGAAACATAAATAACAAGTATCAAACCCCAAATAACATACTAAACGGACATAACAAGCCTAAGTTAGGGAGTGCAAATAAGCATATTTACGCACCTATCAGGGCATTTTTCCAACACTGCATTATCAAGTTATTAACGAGGCACCATCTCGTAAAGTGCCCCATTTGATTCTACCTATTGCGGCAGTCAGCCAAGACACCAAATTTAATATTTTTTATTATTTTTATTTAATATGACAGAGCAGTTGAAAGTGCCACGAAAAGTTAGGTTTAATAGGGCACTTATTTGGAGACATAAAACTACGCCGTTTTTGTAATAAACCTTTTTGTTTAAAACCAACGTTTCTAATAGGGCATCTTTGCCACAACGTCGTTCACAATTTGGACTCCAAATCGATATAGCTTCTTCCAAAGTTTCCAGCTACGTACTCAAAGGAGTCCTGATGGGTCGAGCTATTCCTTCATGATTGTGAGACTTCTTCTTTTCTCATTAATGCCGCTATGATGAATTGAAAGTGAAATAAGGAAACAAGTAGAAGTAGGTGTTCCTTCGATTTCAAATATTGATTGCACGAGAGTCCTGACGATTGGAAGAAAATGGCACCACTCTTCCATCTCTATCTGCATCTCGTTTCTTGTTTCTATTTGAAGCTTTCTCTCAAGCTCAATTTGTTGCCACGGGATACAAGGTATTTCATAGATTTTGGTCATATTTTTGCAAATAATGTGCGTAAATCTGGTCGCAGACTCGCCAATGGCGGTAGTCGCGTTGAGGCTCTTTTAAGTGCCTCGATAGGTAATCTATGCGGCACCTAAAAGTGCAGCGAGAAAGAGCTTTGGAGGCTTTTTTAAGTGCCTTGATAGGATCTATGCAGCACCTAAAAGTATAGCGAGAAAGACTTTTTGAGGCTCTTTTAAGTACCTCGATAGGATCTATGCGGCACTTAAAAGTGCAGCTAGAAAGGGTTTTAAAGGCTCTTTGAAGTGCCTCAATAGGTAATCCATGCGGCATCTACAAATGCAGTGAGAAAGAGCTTTGGAGGCTTTTTTAAGTGCCTCGATAGGATCTATGCGGCACCTAAAAGTGTAGCGAGAAAGAGCTTTCAAGGCTCTTTTAAGTGTGTCGATAGAGAAAGAGCTTTGGAGGTTCTTTTAAGTGCCTCGATAGGTAATCTATGCTGCACCCAAAAGTGTAGTAAGAAAGAGCTTTGGAGGCTCTTTTAAGTTCCTCGATAGGTAATCTATGTGGCACCTAAAAGGGTAGCGAGAAAGAGCTTTGGAGGTGCCTTAAAGTGCCACATAACAAGTGTTGCGTTAGACCTATAGCTGCATCGATACATGTGGCACTAAGGTGAAGTGCCCCAATATACAAACTGCCCCAACAGGCCTCTTTTCAAGGCAGTTTTGAGTGCCCTATAAAGTCATTTTTGTTGTAGTGTGTACAGAGCCCTTCAAAGGTAAGGTATTTCAAATGCAATAGGGTACTTGATGAGCATGTCAAAAGAAAAGCTTGAACTAAATGATATAGCCGGGATCAACCCGAACAAGACTTATGACTCACTTCAGATTGAGGTTAGGGATTGGTAAGCTTCCATATCTTCATAAAAATTGCCAAAATTATGTGGATAAAGTGTGACGTTCACTAGTTAAGAAAGGAGATGCTGAGACAATGTACAATTATTTCATGAAAGATGAAAGTCGACAATTCTGACTTTTTTTTTGCAATCTATCAATATCCTAAGGGAATGTAGTTAGACCTCCCATAAGCCTCCAAACCCTTATTTCTAATTTCCTGATTTCTTTACTTTTTAAAAACAGTAAAACGAAACTGCCACCTTACTTGTGTTTTCCACCCAAAACCAAAAAACCCCCACGTTCTAGCCTCGCAAGACAGTTTCCTGGCTTTTGTACGTTTTTAATAAAAACAGTAAAACAAAAAAAAAACCACCCCCACGTTCAAGACTAAAAACAGTAAAAAAAAAAAAAAAAACCACCCCACGTTCAAGACTAAAAACAGTAAAACAAAAAAAAAAAAAAAAACCAACCCCACGTTCTAGCCTAGCAAGACAGTTTCCTGGCTTTTGTACGTTTATAATAAAAACAGTAAAACTGAAGCCATACCAATAACTGACTTCTCCCACTTTTTAACCTTTCTCATGCAACTCCTCCCCACTTATTCCCTGCAACTCCACCTCACTTTTCCTCTTCTTCTACTCTTTTAACTCTTATCATTTCCGTACACGTAAAAAACGAAAAGCTGCCATCTATTTCTATGAAGCCAAAAGTGGAAGATTAACATACAATTGCTGACAAGGTAAGTCCACCACTACATCTTCATCATGTATCTTCACTGTTTTCTCACATTCCCTCTGCTAATTAATGGTGTTTCGATTTTTTTGTTCTCCAGATTTTGAAAGCAAGAGGTTATGTAAGTCCACCACCACATCTTCGTCATGTATCTTCACTGTTTTCTCAGATTCCCTCTCCTAATTAATGGTGTTTTGATTTTTTTGTTCTCCAGATTTTGAAAGCAAGAGGTTAAGTAAGTCCACCACCACATCTTCGTCATGTATCTTCATTGTTTTCTCACATTCCCTCTCCTAATTAATGGTGTTTTGATTTTTATGTTCTTCAGATTTTGAAAGTAAGAGGTTATGTTCACCGACTACAATAACAACACCGAATTGCGTCATTGGTCAATCTGTTAGAACATTTGGTTTCACTTCTCCATTCACCACAAAGGTTACAAAAATTCATGTACTTATGTACTTTTCTTGTCGCCTTGGTTTCAATTGCACGGGCAAAAAAACTTTCTAAACAAATAGTGCTTCAGATCAGAATGAGTTTTTACAATTGACTATCTTTTTCGGGTTCGACATAATGCTTCTCTCATCCTTTGTGTACGACATCATTTGGCAGGTTTAGAGTCTTGACAATTGAAAGTGATTCGGATCTCGCAAGGCTCAGTTCTCTGAATCACTAGGTATGATTTTCTCTTGGCTAAATCTATTTTTGTTTGCTGCAAAAGTTCTCTAAAAAATGTCTGCTTTCATAGCTGTTGCAACTCGCAATTGAGACGAGCCATCATAAATGTATTTGAGCCTTACAAATCTCCAAACCCCTATTCCTAATTTCCTAATTTTTTAACTTTTTGAAAATAGTAAAAAAAAATGATGCCACCTTACATGTGTTTTCCACCCAAAACCAAAAAACCCCCACGTTCTAGCCTCGCAAGATAGTTTCCTGGATTTTGTACCATTTGACGGGTACATTTTCAGTTCGTGGCAGAATGGGCACAAAAGAATTACTAACCCGAAAATCAACCAACCGAAAAAAAATCCACGAACAACATAGAACGGGTGACAACTAGCGTTACATATTCTTTCGAACGGGTTAGTTTTGTTCCATATTCGTGTTGTTTTTCGTGTATTAGTATACTATGAAATGTTAAATCATTACATAGTTTGTTTTCTTTGCTAATTCGGCTGACATCTTATTTGGGGTAGTACTTACATTATTCACATTTAGGATGACTTCTAACTATGAGATCATAGTTAGAAGTAGTACATCACGGAACAAATCGCACGCAATAAGCAGTTTCAAACTTTAGTTCATGGTGTGTTCTGCTATTGATAATTGGTAATTAAGGATTGGGGGACAATTGGCCGTAGAACACACCAATTTCTTAGCCGTTTTTTGATTGCCACTAAATTTTTTTGTGTATGTTTTGCTCCCTATTTGTAAAACTCTCAATAAAGCCCAACATTGTTAAGTCTAGGTGTTTGATTCCACGTTCCCACACCAAACAAAATTTAAAAAAAAAAAAAACCCTCCAACTACTCTCAATCATAATGCCAACTGCTGGCACACTATCTAAAAATGTGCCCCAATTGTTTCTCTTGGGTACTTTTAAGTTCAGATTCGGTACTTTTACATTTTATGCAGGTTTTCATGAGGCTTTCTCCATGTTTGCGTTGTAGTGATCACTCAAATATGTTGAATGAAGTATACGATTTTGAATCTAGACGTAATAGGGAGGGCAACCCAGTAGAAAATTTTGTCAGACAAAAAATAGAGGCATGTAGAGCCTTGCAAAATCTTGGAGAAAATATAAGTGAACAATACCTTATAGGAAAAACTAGCTTTCAACCCGTTTTATGCACGGGCAAAACTAACCCGTTCTAGCGTTGTGTCCGTTTAATGCACAAGACAATTAATTAATAAAAGTAGGTTCGAACGGGCACAACGCTAGAACGGGTTAGTTTTGCCCGTGCATAGAACGGATTGAATGCTAGTGGATTTGGATGATAATGGTCAACTAAGAAATGTCTTCTAGGCTGATGCAAGGAGTAAGACAGTTTGTAAGGAGTTAGGTGATGTTGTGACCTTTGACACACAACGTACTTGGTAAACAGGAATGAAATGCCTTTTGCTCCAATTGTAGGCGTGAATCATCATGGTCAATCTATTTTATTGGGATGCGGGCTAATCCCTCATGAAGATTCAGAGTCATTTTCGTGGCTATTTCAGACTTAAAAGACATGCATGTAGGGTCGTGCTCCGAGAGCAATTATTACCGACCAATGTTTGGCTAAGAAGAATTGTATAGAAAATATATTCCCTAACACCCGACATCGTTGATGCATATGGCATATTATGAAAAAGTTGCCCAAAAAGTTGAATGAGTACAACGACTACGAGAAAAATAGATTGTGTATGCGTAAGGCAGTTTATGATTCACTGACAATAAAACAATTTGAGGATGCTTGAGATGTGTTCATCAAAAAGTGTGAGCTTCAAAGTAGCACATGGTTACAGGGGTTGTATCTAGAAAGGAAATGATGGGTGCCTGCTTATTTGAAAGATATGTTTTGGGCGGGGATGTCATCCATACAAAGAAGCGAGAGTATGAATGCATATTTCGATGATTACATTCATAAAAAGACGACCTTGAAACAATTTGTGGGGCAGTATGAAAATGCATTAGCGAATAAGGTAGAGAGTGAAAATGAACTAGATGCAAAAAGTCTCCACACTTACATCCCTTACTAACTGAAGATGAGTTGGAGAAGCAATTTCAAAGTGCTTACACGAAATCAAAATTTCAGGAGTTTCAAAAAGCAATTTTTCGGGAAACTTGACTGTTTGTGTTCGAAGACAAAAGAATGTGATATTGTGTCTGAATATGAGGTACAAGAGTGGGTTACATTTGGAGAAGAACAAGAGAAAAAGAGGAAACAAGTGTCACTTACTGTCAATTTTAATTCAGAAACCAATGAAACACATTGTAATTGTCGATTGTTTGAGTTTAGAAGAATGGTGTGCAAACATCAATTGATGGTGTGGTTTCAAAGGGGAATTCAAAAACTGTCTGACAAGTATGTGTTGAGAAAATGGTGCAAAAATGTGAAAAGTGTACACACTAAAGTTCGAATATGTTACGATAAGTTGTCAACGTCAATTGAAGCTCATCGGCATGACAACAAGTGCAATCTCTTTAATAAGGTTGCTGATTTAGCAAAAGAATCTCAAGAGAAGTATGATATGGCGATATTGACAAGGGTACGCGAACTAAAATGAGAGTTGATGGAAGATTCGGTTCTTTGTGAAGTAATGTGGGTTTCGAAACTCCTAATGATTTATTTTTACTTGGAGAGGAGATTAATTATTAAAACCAAAAGCACAAACATACTTGACCCAGAAGGTCTTCGTCGAAAAAGGAGACCGCTGTGTAAAAGGATGCAAGGTGTTGTGGAAAAAGTTGTTAAGAAGAAAATAGAAAAGAAAAAGAAGACATTGCCCAAGGAAAAAGCTAAGGTATAAGTTCTTTATGATTTGTTAATATGGACATATAGTAATATTCAATGAATAATTAGTAATTATTTTATTTGCTAATTTCAAGAGATTGGAGAGAATGTGGTTGACCATGTGTTTGAGACACAAGAGAGTGTTGTCAATGTAAATATAAGAAACTTTAGTTTTATTGTACAATTTCATGAATCCTGTTAAAGTTATTGTTAATTCTCATTTTTATTGTTGGCCAAAGTCAGCCAAGCTACATGGGGCAATTAATGTGGCCAAACATGATGCCCTATAATATGCCACCGAATATGACACAAGGCGGAAGCATCTTCCAATTTTCTCTAAGTTCATGCCCAACTGGAACAAGCTTCAACCAATTTATGTATGCGTTTACAAGTTCACAAACAAACATGTTAACCTTATTCAATAGTCATGATTGGAGAGGGCACCCAAATATTACAAGTAGGCAAGTTTGGAGAGGAGGACAATCAAGTTTTTTGAAGACTCAAGGCCAATATGTTGGAAGACCACCACCAAGTTCACAAAAAAACATGCCAACCTTATTCGATAGTCATGATTGGAGAAGGCAATCAAATTTTTTGGAGACTCAAGGGCAATGTGTTGGTAGACCACCGCCAAGTTTTATGGAAATGCTGAACGCATCGGATAATGCTGAAGAGTAGTTCAGTTCACTTGATAGTGGGTGTTTTAGTATTTATATCATGTCGTATCTGTTGTGTTTCATATCCATTTACTAGCTAGTGCCCAATGGGATCTCAAACTCTTTTTTTTTCAAGACTTGGTATTGGCATGTAAGAAAAAGTTGTTTGAGTATTTGTTTATGTCGTGTCGTTTCTGTATTGTGTTGTGTCTTTATCATGTTATAACATCTGGTTGTCTATGTTAAAGGTTTGAATGAAAGCTTGCAACTTGAGTGGCATTGACGAATGGTTCAACAATTGGGCAGATTCTTAGATGATTTTTTTGGAAGTTGCTGAAGAAAGCAACATGACCACTTTGTTGAAGAACACGAGAAACTGAATTTGTACAAAATAGTAGAAGAAAATTGATCACAGTTATGTTCATAGAAGATGCACATGGATAATGGTTCTGGAAAATTTTTGGTATAGTCTTCCCTGTTTTTTGTCCTAACCCAAGGTCTCGCGTCTCAATCAATATAGCAATAACATCAGGTTACACAAAAGCCCACGCTCGGCATTTATCATTCTAAATTACCATTCGTAACAAAAATCACAAAACGAAATGCTATCACAAAATTTTGAGCTGGTACAGGTGACCAAATGAATTGCAACACCATATCATATATACTCCCAAGTCACACAAAATCATAGTTCCACCAATACATATTGTCATAGCATTACATATTGTCCATCATGACTTATATTAAGACTTCAACTTTATCACAATCCAAATTTACATTTAATCCATAAGCTCACACAACCGTTCTCATCCCAATTTTCATTTACAAAAATGGTACAAAGCTGTGCTTCATCATTAAGCCATACATTCGTATTCCAAAAATACGGAAGCGGCCCAAGGGGGCAGCAGCGTGCTGCTGTCTCCGTTTGTGGGCCCACCCCGGTCTCGCTCCGATGATCGGAAGCGTTCACTTTGTAGAGCTCGTCGAGTAGAACAACTATGCAAAAAATCAGCTTAATTGGATATCATTAAGTGCCTGATCGGAGCCCGTATAACTCTTGGTCCATGGGTTACAGTGGATTTAATCCAGTGTTTCGGATCCATTCTTTTCAAGATAAAAAGGTTTCGATTAGGCACTTAATGACATCCAATTAAGCTGATTTTTTGCATAGTTGTTCTACTCGACGAGCTCTACAAAGTGAACGCTTCCGATCATCGAAGTGAGACCGGAGTGGGCCCACAAACGGGACACAGCAGCCCCCCCCCCCCCCCCCCCCCCCCCCCCCCAAAAAAAAAAAAAAATACATACAACTTGATTTTCCAAACTAATGCTGGAGAGTTTCCAAAATCTATTGTATCAAATTCTCTCTCTATCGGTTTAACAGTTTCAAGCCTGATAACTGTCTATTCTTCTTTCTCCCTCTCTGATGGTTATATTATGTTGAAATGAGTTGTTGAATATTTTTGTGTAAAGATTTATTCCACACTAATTGTGTAACCTCTGTATATCATAACTTACTAAATTGGTTTTGTGTTTATGAAACCCTTTCAGGGCAAGTTTACGATGACTGGATAAAAAGAATTGAAAGAGTTGTACTGTTTTTATTTGAAGACTTGTATAAGAGGAGAATTTTTAGACCGTATACGAAATAATTGTAGTACTCCCTCCATCCCTAAATAAGTGTTCGACACGCAAACATAGGCCGTCAAAAAGATGCATTTGTTTCGTTAAAAAAATCAAAAAAAATTCACAAATCAATATATAGTAATGAGTTCTATTAGATTGTGAAAAAAAAAATTAAATATTTTAATGAAAAACATGCATATTTTGTAAGGCCTAGTTTTGCGTGCCGGACACTTATTTAGGGACGGAAGGAGTATTATTTAGAGATTTTAGGGCCCACCGTCATTTGTATATTTTTTTGGTAAAGCAACGACAGAAATTACCTGATGTTTTTAGGCCTCTGGTGATTTCTTTTCACTGACTGGTCATGATTTCGGGTTGGGTTGTGACAAAGTGGATTTAGGGGCTGTTGGTGGCAGCAGCAGGTGGTGGTGTGGTGTTCGGTGGTTGAGCTGTTCTTCGATGTTGGTGGTGGTTGGTTCTGGTGGGGCATCTTGTAGTGGGATGGTCGGGCCATTCTTCAGGGCAGCAGCGGTTCGTCTCTGTCCAGGTGGCTGCAGTGGGTGGTGGAGTAGGGTTGCTATTTTAGGATGACTTATATTGTCTATGGGTTGGGCTCCGGCTTAGCCTATGTTGTCTATGAGTTATGCCTTTTAGTTTTTCGGGCTAGGATTTTGGCATCTTGGGCTTCTTGTTGTTTTTGGATTATGGATTTCTTGTGAGCTTTAATATTATACTTATACCTATTTAGACCCTTTTGGTATTCTGGGCCAAGTCCATTGGGGTTCTCTTTGTTGGTTTCTTGCCAACAAGAGCTCGTTTTGTAATCTTTTTTCTTATCAATTAATTTTTTATTTCGCCATTAAAAAAAAAATTATTCTCAAACGAGAGTATCTTCTAATAGAATCAACTTTTAAGAAAAAAATTACAAAAAATAATGTCTATACCAATTGGAGCTCAATTTCGAATGATCGTTTGTTGGCTACATTGCAACAAGCTGTCATTGAAAGAGAAAGAATTCCGTCTCACTTTCATCTTTCCAAATCATCAAATAACATCAGTTTAATGGCAACAACAGATAACAATGCTCTGTTTGTTTGGGCGTAAAATATTTTTTTGTAAAATATATTACCTATTTTTCGGTGTTTGATTGCATAAAAAATGAGAAAATATTTTAAATATAAAACATTTTCTACTAATTGAATAAAAATAACTTACCCTTAAATCTTCCGTAAGTTATTTTGTTTAATAGAAATCGACAACAGATGACAATTAAAAAATGTAGGAAAAATGAGTTTTGTACACAATATTTTTGGACATGTTTTGAGCCAAAAATAAAGTGGGACTCGGACACCTCGAGAGGTGGGTCCAAGTGGATTCATAATCTTTTATGCTAGGGGATTAATCCATAAAAGAAATGAACAAAATCCATTAATGATTGAATGAGAAATTGTCAATCAAAATTGGGCATTTTCAAATAGGGATGTGTGAGAAATAAGAGTATCCCACATTGCTTGGAATAGTAGCATTTGATGGGTATGTGAGTTCCTAAGATATCCTACAAACAAAGGTGGTAACTGGTACACTATGCGGGCTTTGGACTGTGTCCCAAGAACTGCGTGTGCTGCCGCCTGCTTGGACCTGAGGATTCGTGAGAATGTCCGTGTGTGCTATGGGTCTGGGCTTGTGGGGCCTGGAGTCAGTGCCGGCCCCGACCTTTGGGTTGCTTAAGCCCGACCTTCTACTTGGTTGCCCACTAGTGTTAAGTATATAAAAAAAAAAGACATACAAGCAAAAAAAAACAAAACAAAAACAAGATTATATGTTAAGTATATAAAAAAAAAAGACATACAAGCAAAAAAAAACAAAACAAAAACAAGATTATATTGTCCATTTAGCTTGAATTACATCACCTGGGTATAGTGCTTTATGATTAACACGATCCTATTCAAATAAAATAACTTCTTGCATTTTTTGAAGCAAATTCTTCAATTATTAAATCATCATACTTTAACTTATCTAAGTACTTATTTTCAATTGATATCATAATCAATCCACTTAATCTCTCCTGTGACATAATAGTCTGAAGATAAATTTTTATCAACTTCAACTTCGAAAAACTCCTCTCAGCCGAAGCAACTATGATCGGAAGAGTCAACAAAATCCGATAAGCAACCCAAACCATTTGGAAACCGCCATCTTTCCAATAAGACCTTATAAAATCAAGAATGTCCATCGATTTTGTTACTTCTATTGGCAATATTGCTTTCAAATGTCTAAGTTCTTGGAATAACTCCTTCCTGTGAATATCAACATGTTAATTGTATTCCAAGAAACTTTATAATTTAGTGCAATACTCCATCAATTGCTCTTCAGCAACAGTACTCTTGAATTTCACGTTAAACAAAAGTCCAACGATTGCTTCTTAAAGTTCAAATTGCTCAAACCGGTCCTTAAGTGATGCAAGAGCTTGATCTATGATATGGAGGAAATAAGAAAATTTTAAACGATCTTCCGATGATAGACTTTTATTGGCATCATCTCCCACATCCTCATCAAATTGCTTCTTTCTTAATTTGAACAACTCTTTTTTTTTTTTGCAAATACCAGTTCAAAACAAAGTAGTGTGCGAATATGAAATGAATCAGATTTCATACTTATTTTTTCTTATGAATCAACATTGTTAAGTTCTTCACAAAATCAAAGTAAGGGTTTACACCAGGTAAATTTGGGGGCAAATCAGAGTAAGGGTTTCGCACAATCCCGTCCCTTTTCTTTTTTTCTTCTTATCTGATAGCCCTCCTAATTTTCTCTTTTAATAATTTGCCCTCCTAATTTTTTTTATATCTGTTATTTACCCTAGGTATAGAAAACCTCTCTTTGCCCTCCCAATTTTCTTAAGTATCATAATTTTTTTAAAGTGGGTGGAAACCATACATATTTACTTTTTCAAAAAAAATTTGTACAATTTTTTGGATGATGCCCCTAAATATATTTTTTGTTGGATTTTTTTTTTTTTTTTTTGTACACATACATTTTTTTTTTTGTTGCCCCTTGCCGGGGATTGCCCGAGCCGGCCGGCTTGCGGGGCTTACCCCTAGGCCGGCCCTGCCTGGAGTGCCTGCTTTGGGTTTATCCGATTGGGCCCAGCCCTCATTGGGGCATGTACGGTGAGTTTTGCTGCAAGAGCTGTCTTGGATTCATTTTGATCTTTGCTTTGTTGATGACTAACCTCTCCACCTGTTTGATCATTTTGATCTTTGCTTTGTTGAGTTTTTGGTTCCATTCCAACTTCAAATGCCTATAAATAGGCATTCCCTCCCAAGAGATGAGAGCATTCCAAAAAACAAGTTTTCTTTTGATTTTGTAAGCCCAAATGTTTTTCATCCGAGAGAGTACGTACTACGCACATAAATTCTATTCGCAGCAAGTTCAAGCGTGGTGCACGCTTAGCTTTCAACCAAGCTACCCTGGGAGATGGACGTCGAATTCAACCTCTAGCACCCCGGTGTGGCGGCAAATCTGTTTTTAAGGGCACCGTGTAAAACACGGGAATCGGTTTGTATCATTCATATTTCATTTAGTATTTTTTGTATAAATTCCAGTATTGAATAAAAGATCGCATAACTATTTTTTACTGTCGATTGCGTTCAACAAAAAAATTAACACTGTTGACATGCTAGTGCACAAGACTATGCAAACGATACGCTTTGTTGAGGCAAATTACATGGAGCAAAAAACCAATGGAAGAAATAATTATTGGAAACAGATCAATGAATCCTACGATCTGGACAACAACTGCTATCAAATATCAATCATCGTTTTGAGAATTTAAGCCTGGGTTTCAACAAACAGATAATCAATGTAGCCCCAATAATGGGTTCAGGAGCATAAACATGGGCTATTTGCGAAAGCTCTGTGCACGAATTGTAAAGCCAACGGCGTGACCTTGTTTCGCAGAAGCATGCAATTACACCAAAACATCGTAGATATGAATTAGTTCTGTTGATGTTGGAAAAGCCATTGTTAGTTCAACTCCATCTTTAGCACCAATAGATAGATGTAGTTATTGCAGACATTAATTAGAGTTGAAGTCTCGGGTTCAGAATGATCATTGAGTTTTCTAGTGTCCGGATAAAAGGGGATCTTCAACTGCCTCGCCTCTCCAATTCCATTTGGAGGTTTCGCCGAGCAAACCTCTCAAAACTCAAATTAACCCAACCAACTTTATCAATAGCATGGTATGTATAAGGAAAATATTAATGCCAACTTTTTTTAAGTTGTGCTGAGTCAACAGTTGTGTCGGGTTATGATAGTATGTACTGTGTAGCATTGTTGGAGAGCAATACACTGATCCTAATTGACTATTCTTGAGGCTCACGTTATTTGCTTGATAGTTCTCGAACAAGGAAAACCTTGTCTAAAAGTTTGCCCTGAGAGGAATTAACTTGACCGTTGGAGGGCATTTTGGTTGCGTCACACCGGCCGGCTGCATTCTCACTAACGGGGATTCTATCCTGTTGAGTTAATTTGAAAAGTTATCCAGCAGCTTATAATTCATTAGTTCTTCTAATTAATTAGCATAAAAGAACTCCAACAGTTGAGCAAATTTATGCACCTAACTCCCAAATGTGACTCACACCTCCCAATCCCTGAGGGACCATTCCCACCGTCTACAAGCACACTGGGGCCGGGGTTCAATTAAAGTCGGGGCAAAATCCAGTACGGATTGACCACACTAACCCAAGACCTAAGACTGAACAAACTCTTAAGTTTCAGGTCTTGACCACCGGGCCAACTCTTTTGGGTAGGGTTATCACAAAGTTAAGAACCCATTAGGCTGTTAATCATTTATCACTCCGACATTAGTACGCAGAATTAACTGTTAAGAAAATCAAAATACTCCGTCTATCGAAAGAATTCTACGGAATTGCTTGCAATGAACCCATTAGGTATATATGAAGCCAAAGTAAATACTAAAACTTACTTTGATTTGTGACTAAGTAAATAATGTAGCCCAACAAAACAAATTAAATCAAGCCCGATAAATTTTCAACCAAAATAAATATCTTTACTTTGTGTAGTGCTTCGCATACAAAATATTGTAATTTCTTTTCGTCACCGCTAACCAAAACTTTTTGAGCTGTCCCAGCTCTACGATACATTCCCTCTTGGCGAGTTACATATAGTAGAAAACCGACAGGACGAGACAATTTATTAGAAACATAATAGCAAGTCTTAAGATCCGGACAACAGTCTTCAGTTTGTTGGGTTGAGGTTTTTCCAGGTTTGGGGTTTTATTAGGGTTTTGTTGGTCTTTGACCAGCGTTTAGGTCTCGGATACCTTTGAAGATTAAGTAATTTTAATTTTTTTGTGCTCTTGTCCTTTTAATCTTAATAATTTTCAAATTCGGAGATAAATAAAAAAAAAAACACAACTACTGTGATCCCTCCAAGAAAATTACATATAGTGAAAAACCACTGGCAGAAACAATTTATTAGGGACATAACAATACAACCTAAGATCCCGACAACAACTGTTAAAGATCCTCCAATTGAGAATTTAAGCATTGGTTTTCAAGAAATGGATAATCAGTGTAGCCAATAACAGGATCAGGAATGTAAACAATTTCTCTATTGTACCCGTTAAGCAGCGCGTTCAGCTCAAACCTACGAGGCGAATCCGGGTTGGCTAAGAACAAATGACTGTACGCAACAAGATCCGTACGATTCTCCACGACAGCTTGGTTACCATCTTCTCTATCATATCCACCCGCGGAAATGAAAGCGCCGTTGAAGGCCTTCCTCATGGACACAAGACTGTATTGGTGGCTTTCACATGTTTCTCCAAAGAGCCTCCGTATTTATCCGTGCGGTCATTGACTTGGTCTTTTAGAAACTGGTCTATTAGGTAACCATGGGTTCCATGGATCTCAATCCCATCACAACCTGCACGTTAAAAAGACATTGTAACTCAGAAACACAGCACATCAGTATACGGCACCAGGATCAGTACAAACTTGAGGGAAAATTCTTATTGCACTTTTTGAATCCAAAATATTTGACCCTGCTTAAGTATGAGAGCAACTTTGCATTGAAACAAGACTTGTAATTAGTAGGCAAGTCGAGAAAGAGCTGGCTACGTAAAAAATCTTTTGTTTGAGTTATACATTTGTCAGTGAGCATTATTATGGATTAACACTATCATTTTCCAACAACATACTAAAAGTTTCTACGAGATACATGGCGTTAACAAAGACTGGCATTGATTTTGATAGACAGAGACTTGATATCACGGTATAAAGTGAATTAGCCCCAAACTTACCAGCTTCCATAGCATTCTTCGCAGCAAGTCTATAATCATCGACTACTAGAGGAATTTCATCAGTTCTTAGCCGTCGTGGAGGTGAAAATTCTGCTACATAAACCCCATTAACTCGTATTTGAAGAGTTAATTTCTTGTCGGTGGAAGAGATTGGAGCCTGGCCTTTTGGCTGGAAATCTCTACGCGGTATGAACACAAATAAGTTAATAGAAACCGAACTGCTACAGGGCCTTAGTATCTTGATCTCAAAGAAGAGGCCAATACAAAAGATAACAATGAGTAATGATCAGTCACTAGACATAAGTTTGAAATGAGAGATTACATCGAATATTTATAAGTCATGTAAAAGGCTATTCCAATTCCTCAAAATCTAGATGCCTACATGTCGTAAAACTAGTTATAAATGTGTACAACGAAAAAGAAAGCAGGTGAATGAACCTTACAATAGCTACATGTGCAATGAAAAAACCATGTAGTTAATGTTTCAAAACGCATATTAAATCCAATAGCAGATCTACGCAACGATCCTTGAGCGACCCACAAAGTCCTGGACCAGAACATTTGATATGACCACAATATCCTCAGCCCTTCTTGTTGATTTCATCAATACTTGCCCTCGACACAGATATTGAGTCCATGCGTCAAACATACCGAGAAATGTAAGTAGAAAACTAGTATTCGTAAAGTATTGGCACAAATCCTACCACACATGTTTTGGTAGTATTTTGCAAACAATGAAAGTGGAATCTAAATATTGTCTTTTGATGAAAGATAAGAGACGAAGGAAAAGGAAATATTGTAAGCAATATACCATAGTTTGAAACTATTACATGTGCCAAATCTGACAGAAGAAGATACCGCCTTTCGCATGAATAGCATCGACAATAGGCTTCCAGGCTTCAACTTGCTCCTTTGTCCATATACCAGGTGTATTAGGATACCTGCATGTTAAATAAAGAGCAAGTAGTTAACAAAACTATAAGAGAAATAAACAATCATTTTTAAGATTTTAGCAACACACCGACCCACCTACATAGTTTCCTCTTAACCAACAAAAGAAACACAGGACTTAACAAATGCTAATGTTTCGTTCCAATTTTATCGGATGTCCCCAAAGGGACAACAAATGCTAATGTTAAAAGTACCCTTGTGCAGTATTAGAAATTAACTCCAGTGGCTTCTGAAATGAGGGGACCCCCTTTGGTGGTCCTCTGCGAGTAATATCGGAGAAAATTATTTTTACAGCTGAAATAAGCTTTTGGAGGTTATCAGCAAGAAGAAAACAACGATCTGTCGGAATCCCAAAACTCTGCTGCATGATGTTCAAAAAACAATCTGATATTAAACAGCACAAAGCAAAACTGAACAAGAGTGACTAAACAAAATTACCCGGAAACTTAAGAATTCGAATGAATGATCATAATTCAATACTAACTTAAAGTTCTCAGAATCAACACTAACTTAAAGACGAGTTCTAGTGTGTTAATTATAAGCTACTAACTTTATGCTTTGACAAGTCTAGAAGGCAAAAATGAGATGGATATTAATTCCAAAACAAAATGTGAAAAAACCCGACAATATCAGGTAAAGAAAGTCGCAATCTGGAAAATCCAAAAGTTAAAAGGGAAAGCCAAAGGGGAAAAAGAGAATTCCATTGTAGTTTTGCAAACTTATTTGAAAGTACCTACAAAGAAGATAGGATCTTCCAAGATTAAAAAAATCAAAAAATAAAATAAAATAATGAGGTTATTGGTCCAATATTAACTTTCACAGAATCACAAGATAAAGATATGTTACGCGTGATAGGAAAGAGATTATTTTGTGCAAAACAAGTCTATTGGTTCCACTTCAACGTGTGATGGAGAACGAGTCTGGGCACTACGTGATAGTTAATATTGGACCAATAACCTCACATTTTATCGGGCGATTTAGAGGCCGGTCCAAAAAATAGGCCCACTACACAGAGAACTCCAACCCATTTTACAGAATGCACCAGTAAGGACCGTCCAACATTTATACCGAAAATACCCATGTTCTTAATGGACCCGAAGTTCTTGTCTAGCGACTAATCCTCGCTCTCCCATTCAATCGGTAGCCCAGTCCTCTGTTGGAAGGGGAGGGTATCTAGTATATATTTGGACAAGATTTTTTTTGAAGGGGAAGAATACTTGTATATCACTTAGAACTTGAACTCTTTTGACATTGTACAAAATGACTAGATCCTTTCCATATTTATATTGTTCTATGGAAGGTTCTAGATATCTTTTACAAGATAATTTATAGGCACATTCTAGATTTTACACATGTGCCTTATACTAACAAATATCTAGATATTTTCTAGGGATATTCTTGAACTCTTCTAGAAACTAGGTCTTCTAGAAACAAGATATTTATACTCCAATAATGTCTTCTATTTGGGCTTCTTTATTGGGCTTATCTTGGATTATATTTTTCTTGGGCCAAAATACCAAATCAAGTTTATGCTTCAACATCCCCCCTTAAACTTGATTTAGTAACTCCGAGAAGATTTCTTAGCTTGTAGAAGACTTCATACTTGAGCGGCTTGGTGAGGATATCGGCAATTTGATCTTCCGATCTTGCGAATGTCATTCGGACCTCCATGTTAGCCATGCACTCTCTTATGAAATGATACCTTGTATCTATGTGCTTGCTACGATCATGGAAGACTGGATTCTTGGCTAGTGCTATTGCGGATTGATTGTCCACGAATATATATGTTGATTCTTCTGGTGCAAAATGAAGATCCTTTAGTAAGCTCCTTAGCCACATTGCATAACATACACATGAGGCAGCAGCTACATATTCGGCCTCACAATTGGAGAGAGTGACAATCGGTTGCTTCTTTAAAATCCAAGTGAACGCCGTGTTACCAATGTAGAATCGAAAACTGGTTGTACTCTTCTGGTCATCTAAGTCTCCAGCCCAATCACTGTCACTATATCCATCAAGCCGAAAATTGTTAGATGATGAATAAAATAGGCCGAAATCAAGTGTACCTTTTATGTCGCAGAGAATCCTCTTTGCCGTTTTTTAATGCGTCATGGTTGGCTCTTCCATGAATCGGCTAACCAATCCAACTCCGAAGAGTATGTCCGGTCTTGTACAAGTCAAGTAGTGCAAGCTTCCCACCAAGCTCTTGAAATATGTTGGATCCACTTTTTCTCCTTCATCAAGCATTGACAACTTAGCTCCGCATTCGATCGGTGTGCTAATTGGTTTGCAATTAGCCATGTTGAATTTCTTGAGCACTTCTTTCGCATAGCCTTCTTGGGAGATGAAAATGCCACCTTTGCTTTGCTTTACTTCGATTCCAAGATAGTATGACATGAGTGCAATATCCGTCATTTCAAACTCCCGAGCCATTGCTTTCTTGAACTCTTCAAACATTCTTGGGTTGTTGCCAGTGAAGATCAAATCGTCTACGTACAAGCAAACAAGCAAAATATTTCCATTCTCCACTTTGGTGTAAAGGGCATGCTCATGAGGGAATTTAGTGAAATTGTTTTCTTGGAAATATTTATCAATTCTAGTATTCCATGCCCTTGGAGCTTGTTTTAAATCATATAAAGCCTTGTTTAGCTTTAAAACTTTATTTTCATGCCCTTTCACCTCATACCCCATAGGTTGCTCTATATAGACTTCTTCTTCGAGAAAGCCATTTAAGAAAGCGGATTTAACATCCATTTGATAGATGTTCCATTTCATTTGAGCCGCTATAGAAATAATTAATCTTATAGTTTCTAAGCGAGCAACAAGAGCTAATACCTCATCATAGTCAATGTCGGCTTGTTGCTTGTATCCTTTGGCGACAAGTCTTGCTTTGTATCGCTCCACTTCTCCTTTGGCATTCTTCTTGGCTTTGTACACCCACTTCACACCAATTGCTTTTTGGCTTTTTGGAAGATTGGCTAGCTCCCATGTGTCATTCTTCTTGATTGCTTGAATCTTTTCATCCATGGCATCTCTCCATTTCATGCTTTGCACCACTTCTTCAAAACCTAATGGTTCACAATCGGCAAAAAGACAAAATAAGGTGAGATTGTCTTGGTTTGCCGTTACCTCATAGAGCTCTTGTAGATTCCTCAAGCGGTGCGGCCTTTCACTTGAGCTTTCCTCCGATGATGGATCTTCTTGGTTTGGAGTTGGTGATGGAGGTGGTGTCATGGGCTCTTGTGGCTTTTCTCTTTCTTCCCAACTTTCTTGGAACGAGGGAAAGAAATCATATTACTCCTCTTCTTGAGTCTCCCTGTAACAACCCTGATTTTTGTAAGTAAAAATTTCGTTAAAAATTTGAATTTTTATTTTAATTACTTGGATTGCTTTTGGAACCCCTTTTAATTCTTAAAAATCCGTCATAATTAGAATTTTAGCCTTTTAAAATTATATTTCTTGGCTGGAGATTCTACTTGGCAAGTATAGCTAGATCCTAACCAATTAGTTAGAGGGACCTAACTACCAATTCATCTAGTTACTTTCTCCTAATCCTAGATGAGCCTTTTGAACCTTTTGAACCCTAGTGGAACCCTTTGGACGTTTAACCTTTACCCATTGAGCAATAAATGTTAGGATAATCTTTGTCCATTGGACAATAGGCCTTCCATTAGAATAATTTGATTAGTACAAAGATATAGTATTATATTGGTGTATTTTTCCATGTGCAAAGGACAAATATGCATTCTTTATTATTTGATATCATTTTTCCCATTACCCATTGGTCATTAACAACAAGGGAAATTATTATCCATTGGGTAATAAAATCAATCTTCCATCAAGGTACAAGGTTTTTATTAAATAATCAAGTTTTGAATTTCCCATGTGATTTTGTGCATTAAAATATTGGGTAAATCTAAACCCTAGATTTTTAGTACTTTTTTTAATGAATTGGTACTAGTACCTATATTATATTTTAATGGAGAAATCTTAAGCCATATATTCTTGGTACCTATGTATATATAGGCATGTGTACATATATACAATATTATATATAGATATAGATTTTCAAAAGTACAATATATATTAGTTTAATAGAAACATGTGCCTAATTAGAATTCTTTAATGGAATATTTGATTTTGAAAATCTAGTACTTGTACCCTTGGCCATTATTTTATATATATATATATATAGTGTACTTGAGAGTGAGTGAGAGAGAGAGAGAGAGAGAGAGAGAGATGCCGAGAGGGAGAGAGGGAGAGATGCCGAGAGAGAGAGAGAGAGAGAGAGAGAGAGAGAAAGAGAGAGAAAAAGTAAGGAAGATTTGTTGTACCATGACTTGATCACCATGATCTTCTTACATCTTTTCAAATCCTTAGGCGTATCTTCTTCCTAGTCAAAATCTATCCTCTCATTGTCCTTCTATATTTGTTTAAAGACTAAATCTTGTACAACCCCTCCTTTCCTCCACCAAATCTTCCAAAATCAAATCCAAAGTACCAAAATCTAGCCATGCAAGCCTAGAACTAGGCCTTGATCTTTCAAAGGAGGCATGACAAGTTGAATAAAAAAAGAGAAAATCCAAGATATATATATAGAGAGAGAGAGAGAGGGGGGCGGGCCATGGGAAGAGAGAGAGGGAGAAATTTGGCTATAAATAGGACCCTTGTCCAAACATTCAACTCACACCTTCACCTAGCAACTTCTCTCTCTAGAAAAAACTTGTATTCTTCCTTTGTTCTTGCTTAGTTCTTTTTGTTCTTGAAGTTCTTCTTGTATTCTTCAAGAAACTCGTCCTAAGCCGCCACTAAACCGCCACCCAACCACCCTCTTGATCCAAAAGTAGTAGTAGTAGTAGTCAAGATCTAGTTTCAAGAGAAACTTTTCTCTTTCAAAGCTACCATAAGCATTCCGTAGAAAGTTACTCCGCTCGATCACCGACGTACTTTCCGTAGCCGCCCTACCGCCAAGGAGTAAGGTAGAACCCCTTGACCACTAACTCTACGTATAGAACCGTATGTTAGAAAGTAGAATGTCCTTACTCTTTAGTTCAAAGTATAACTTGAAGTATTTTTAAAGAAGATAAGGTTATCTATCGTTTATTATGTTTAGAATGCATGATGGTTAACAAAGTCATTTTGCCAATGGTGGTATGAACATGTTGAATAAATTGACTTTTACTTCAATAAACATATGTTGTCTTGAATTTCGCCATAAAGGAAGAAAGAACGGTTTTTGTAAGATAAGACTTTATCGTTGATAGAAGTATTCGTATTTTGATCTTTAGGATGGTTATGAGCATGATTACTAATATAGAATTGGATGACCTTGCTAGTTGTGTTTCAAGATTTCAATGAATGAGTTAAGTTTACTATTGTGAAAAAATCCTACTGCGGAGTCTATGCATGAGAACGAGACACGGAAATCAAGAAAGTAGAAACATGACACCTAGGGTGTTGTTAATGAAAAGGCGTGTTTTGAAATGGGTAAAATATTTTGGAAACCGCAATGTGGCCGGACGTGGTAACCCATTGTGTGGTGTGTGTTTTGTGTGTGTTCCAATGGGAATCCGGAAAAGCGGAACCATTGTGAGGTTGTGTGTGTTCCAATGGGAATCCGGGAAAAGCGGAACCATTGTGAGGTTGTGTGCGTTCCCATGGGAACCCGGAGCAGCGGAACCATGGTGAGGAATGGCTTGGTTATCCGCGGAGAGGAGCCAATGCAATTGTGTGCCAATGGGAACCCGAGACGGCGGAACCATTGTGAGGATACTCGGGAGACCGAAACGGCGGAACCGAGGTTGGGTGTGTAAAAATGATTTTTGAAATGTAGAACGGTATATGAAAATGAGACACAGTTTACGATGAGTCGCGTAGGAGAAACTCAGAAAGTCATGGACACCAACGCTAGGAAGATAGCGAATGTGGATGTGTCATTGTTATTCATTTATACATGAGTTATGTGAAAATCATGAGTTTGTGTGCTATATCTATGACCTATTGTTTGTAAGTTATGGGTTAACGGGTATAGGATTGTTCTGCTGAGCTTTTGTAGCTCACAGTGTTACCTTTTGGTGACCCTGACATATTATATTGGTGGCGACGCCGGTATAATGTGTCAGACCTTATAGATGATCAAGATGAACAGTACACCTTGGAGACTTTTGGAGCTGAGGAGCTAGCTAGGATGGAGGAGCAGGTAGAGCTGTAATTAGGAACCCTAGAACCCTCTTCATTTGTGTAAATATTGAACTTTTGTGGGAGTTTTGTTGTAATAACGAGCCAGACTCCCTTTGGTTTTGTCAATAAAATGTTTATTTAACGTACCCAAAATTGGAGGCGTTACACTCCGAGTCCCACGTGCCTTCTTCGTCAAAGACCACGTCTCGGCTTGAAATCACCTATCCATTGCTTGGATTGTACAATTTGTAGCCTTTGGACCTTGAATCATAGCCGATGAAGACATACTTTTCGCTTCTATCATCAAGTTTAGATCGCTTTTCTCTGGCACTTGTGCATAGGCAATGCTTCCAAAAACTCGCAAGTGTGAGACCCCGGGCTTTTTTCCACTCCATGCTTCTTGTGGAGTCTTCCCCCAAACACTTCGTATGGGAGAGCGGTTTGACAAATAAACCGCACAAACAACTGCTTCAGCTCAAAATTCTTTCGGCATTCTCTTGCTCTTCAACATACTTCGAGTTGCGTTAAGAATGGATCTACTTTTCCTTTCGACAACACCATTTTGTTGAGGGGAGTACGGAAGTGTTAGAGGACGGCGAATCCCATTTTCTTCACAAAAATCATTAAATTCGTTTAGGGTGAATTCGCCTCCTCTATCAGATCTCATGGCTTTTATATCATAGTCACTTTCTTTTTCAACAAGCGCCTTGAATTTTTTGAAAACATTATACACTTTCGACTTTTGTTTCAAAAAATAGACCCATGTCTTGCGGCTAAAATCATCAATAAAAAGAAGAAAGTATCTATTTTTGCTGAGAGAATAAGGATCAATTGGTCCACACACATTGGTGTGAATAATTTCCAAAGGCTTTCTTGCTCTTGTTGTTGCCTCTCTTGGAAAGCTTTTTCTAAAGTGCTTACTGATGAGTACCCAATATTGTAGATATTTGGTGCAACTAGTCCCGCTTTATGTTGTTTTATCTTGCGTTTATTTAGCTTTCATAGCGATATTGCACGTAAGGTTGGTTTTCGTGTGTTTCAGGTAATTCATATAAATAAGGCGTGTTTGAATGCCAAGGAATGCTCCGGATGCTTCCAAGTACCCGAAGACCCTGTCGGCCCCTTAAAATCTGTCTAAGTATAGAAAAATATCGATTTTCGAGATAAAAAATGGCAGTAGTTGATCCTTGAATTTTTCTAAGAGTAACTACAAAGTTGCAAGGTTTTATTTGAAGAGTAAGATCATGTTTTGATCCATTTTCTCTTGAGAAAAATCTGCAGTTTTCTGTTTTGTACTAAAAGTGGGGGGTTGACATTTTGATTTAATTGAAATCTTGAAATTCTGGTAATACCATTGTTTCCAAATGGGGGGTAGATGCTGAGGAGCTATGAAGTTGCTGGGAGCTGTTTGCTGAAGTTGAAGCCTCAACCTGAAATTTGCAGTTTTGAAGAATGTTATCGATAACATCCTTAATGGTATCGATACCATTTGTCCCTTTTTGGTCCAGAAGTTGTCCAGACCCAAGGGTAGCGATACCTATCCCATTTGTTGTCAATACCTTGTTTCTCCGGGGGAATATTTGAGTGATGTTATCGATACCCGTTTGATAGGTATTGATAACATTGGTCTCCTGCAGATATTTTTACTGCTTTTGGACTTTCTATTTATGGAATACTTGTCACTTTTAGCAAGTTCAGGAATATTTTGTGGAGAGAAAATGCTGAGTTGTATAAATACCCCTCTCTCTCCCCCTTAGTTGTAGCTAGCACTTATCTACTTTAGTTTCTAGTTTTAGTTCTCTCTCTGGGAGAGATTTTTCCATTGTTGTCTTGCTCCAAGCTTTCTTAGTTAATTTCCTTAAGAACTCAAGTAAATATTGGTCTTATGTTAATGTCTCGTTTATTAATGTTGTAGCTACAGCTTGGATCTTCCTTAATATCAAGTTCGTTTTTTATTTTGTCGGTTAAAAATGTTTGTCAATTCTAGCATGCTATCTAGTCTGTTCAATATGAGTGAGTAGTTTATTAGGCTCGGCCATGGGGTGATTAACACACCCCGTGACTTATGTTTATCTTGCATTTCCCAACTCAAGACTTGAGGTTTGGTTTGTAAATGTGCGTAGTTCGCCCTTTTATGTAACAAAACTTACCGATGTTAATCTCCGGTGATCATGTGCTTGTTCACACGGTTTCGAGAGTTATGTCTCAGTTCGTGTTTGCCAAAAGAACCAAAGAACTTGCTCGCTTTCCAAACTATGCTTCTAGTTCATGACCTTGATATTTCGTTTGAATTCAAGTCTTGGCGTTGTTAATCTTCGGTGATCATATGCTTGCACACATGGTTTCGGGAGCGATGTCACGCCTTGTGTTTAGCTTATTATTCAAACTATATATCAAGTCTAACCATTTTCATAGCTAAATCTTCTGGTGGATAGCCTATGCTGTGCGATTCAACCGTATTTTCGTTGAGAATTGTTAGATGGCTTAAGTTACGGGCGTTAGTAACTCCATTGCCTTGCCGCCTTTAATTTTTAGTCCAAACTCATTTTCTAGTCTTTTTCATAAGGGTATTTCTCACCTTTCAAAGGAAAACTAAAAGTTGGCCGCCTTAACGCCACAAACCCTTACATCTACAATCCGAACAAGCTATATTCAAACTCCATGTGGATCGACTCGGACTTCCTCGCTATACTATGCAAATCTTTAGTTGTAGTTCGGTTAATAAATAATTGAATTTGACGGCCGTTTGGTAAACTTCAACAACTACCGAATGAGACATCACTTACCAAGAAGGCATCCTTCACAAAATTGATCCCGGTAATTAATGGAAGGCAATCCTCTCACCATTCCTTTTCCGGACAACAATTTTAGTCCCCCAAAATTGAAATGCCCAAATCTTAAGTGCCAAAGCCAAGTAGTATCTTTGTAGCATGCTTTTAAGCATTTAGCAACATCATTTTGTATATTTAACAAGAACATTCTATTGCTTGTCATTGGCACTTGGGCAATCAAGTCTCTTTTGTCATTTGTTATAAAAAGACTACGATTCTTCATGTGGATATCATAGCCTTTTTCTAAGAGTTGTCCAATACTCAAAATATTAGTTTTCATGTTGGGGACATAACAAACATTTGAAATAAATCGGTGCCTTCCATTTTTTAAGTGAATCAAAATTTTACCTCTTCCGTTCGCTGGAACTTTGGATAGATCTCCAAAGGAAACATTGCCGCTTATCGATTCATCAAGCTTCACGAACAAGCTTTTGTCTCCGCACATATGGTTGCTTGCGCCCTTGTCAAGATACCATGTATTCTTGTCCTCACCTTCTTTGCCTTTATAAGCCAATAATATCGTAGATTCGCCTTCTTTGCCTTTATAAGCCAATAATACCATAAAGTTTATTTCTTCCCCTTTGCTAACAAGGTTAGCTTTCTCTTCCGCATGGTTAGTATCATTTTCACATTCCCAAGCAAAATGACCAAACTTTTGACAATTATAACATTTAACTTGAGATTTGTCATATCTTTGCCTTCGGTTGCCATAATTTCCTCTCCCACGACCTCTATTTGGTTGGAAATTTTGACTTCTTTCTTCATTGCAATACTTTCCTCCTCTTCCTTGCCCTTCTCCTTGGCCACGACCACGACCACGTCCTCGGCCACGGCCACGTCCACGTCCACGACCATTTTGATTCACTTCACATCTTTCATTTAGATTGAGTCTTGTTTGAAGAACTTGCTCCAATGGCTCTTTCTTCCTTCTATTGATCTTCAACTCATGGGCTTCCAATGATCCCATGAGTTCATCAATAGCCATGGAATCAAGATTTTTTGATTCCTCAATGGCCGCAACAACATAGTCAAATTTCGTATCTAATGACCGAATGATTTTTTCGACCACCCGGACATCATTTAAATTTTCACCATTTGATTTCATTTGATTTACAACAGCCAAAACTCTTGAGAAATAGTCAGAAATTGATTCGGAAGTATTCATTTGTAAAGATTCAAACTCACCTCGAAGTGTTTGGAGACGAACTCGAAATAAAAACATTGAAGAGGGATTTTGTCCATGTGTGTCTTGGAGTACAGATGAAGATCTTTCGCTTATTGGTACATGCACAACGATATAACTCCAAGAAGTTTTCACTTCATTGATTCAACTATTTGAGTCGTCTTCCGGTGGATTTCTGGAAGTGTCTTGGAAGACTTGTGAATTCAAGGCAGCGGCGGTCAAGAATTGGGTGTGGTGAACGTGGATTCGTCAAGTAGGTCTTAGACTCGATTGTGAGAATTCAAATCGTAGGGTAAGATTACTTGTAACTGCACAATGGTTATAGTGCTTGATTCCTTCCCGTGGTTTTTTCCTGTTTAGAGTTTTTCACATATATTAATTCTTGTGTTCATCGTTGTTTATTGCTTTTCGTTCTTGCGATTGGATTGATATATTGATTGGTGATTTATTGATTAAAGAATTCATACATAGCAAATATTTATAAACCTAGGCGAACTAGGGTTTTTCAGAGGGTAATAGGAAATCCATTCGTAATGGGAGAGATATATACCTTGTTCTGGGGGGATAATTGGTTGGGTTGTGGTCCCCTTATATCCTGTGTTGAGGGCCCCCTTTGCACCATGAATTAGATCTTAGAGTTCAAGAGATTTGTGGGTCTGATTTGAGTTGGGATTTTAATAAAATTTCTATCATTCTCCCTCCTAACATTATTGAAAAAATCATGGGGACTGCTATTCCTTGGTTTCATGCCGGATGTGATTGTTACTTTGTGGAATACTAATTCGGGTAAAATTCTTCTCCACTTTTGCTTATTCCCTCCACAAAAAGCCTTGCCCTATTCCCTCCACAAATCTCACCCAAAAGTTTTGCATTTCCTACTAAAGAATTCTTGTTCAAGTGCCACGTTTCGGTGGACAATTTGTGCCCTCACTGCCCCAACCAAATAGAAACCGCACTCCATGCTCTTCGGGGCTGTGGTAAAGCCAAGGATTTTTGGCTTTCTTTAGGTGTTGGTCATAACTTTTTCATTCCGAACTCATCTGTGGAGTATTGGATTCGCACTAACTCCTTCTCCAAATCTCTTCATGCGTCAGGCATTTCTTGGAGTAGCATGTTTCCCTTGGGTTGTCGGTGTATTTGGATTAATCGTAAATTCGTAATCGGAGACATTTTAATTCCAGCTGCAACCAAAATTTCCCTTTGTTCTCTAAAAATGATTGTCTTCCTCAGACCTTCGAATGGGAAGCTTGTTGTAATCATATTGATTCCCGGAAAACCGTTCAGACCTCCCATTTCGGTTGGACCGCCCCCTCCAGATGGTTGCTACAAGCTTAATGTGGATGGAGCTTGTAATAAAAAATGGTATTGCTACAGCAGGGGTATTGATCTGAGATTCCCAAGGAAAGTGGATTAAAGGTTTTCAAAAATGTATTGGGGCTGGTAATAGCCTGGGAGCCGAGATGTGGGCTCTTCGTGACAGTTTAAAAATGGCAGCTGATCTCAATCTTAACAATTTACAAGTGGAAATGGACGCCAGTCTTGCGGTTGAAGCTTTAAATTCTCACAGTGATGCTTCTCATGCGTTGGGTGCTATTAAGGAAAAAGAAAAATAAAATAATGAAGACGTACAGGGGCTTATATGATCATTGAAATGTAGAAGAGGAGTGCAGTTTGTAGGAATTACTTGTAGTTCAACACTGGCTGACTAATACTATTCTACTGGAACTTGAAATTCAAGCTTTGGCAACTGCACTTTCCTTCTTGGTAGAAACCAAGGGTCAGCAGTTCCAGTGCGAAGATAGTTACTCTAATCGGTGTATTATTTATACTCCACTGTTAATGCAGCTTTTACCCAGCAATTCTTGTATTATTGAAAGGTAGTTGTTTTTTGGAGACATTGGTACTCATTTGAGCCCTTCATATTATTCTGTTGCAGGAAAAGTACCATTCTGTAGGTTCTATCATATGTTCATCGTGACAGGATCAGCTTGGTTGAGTATTTCAGGTGCCTTCTACTTTACAGAATTAAGCTGGGCATCTGACGACTTGATCAGATAATCTATACACTTTTTACAATAATCGTGAGATAGTTCTACAAATTGGATTTGTGTCAGAGTTACTATTATCTACGTGTTGCTGACAAGCCAAGATGGCATGTTTGATAAGCAAGCAACCGTGTCAAGAAATGGCATTCCTGTGATCTCATTGCGCAGTGTGGAACCACCGATATCGCCTGCAATTCTAAGGATAGTCCTTTTTTGTGGGTTGTAAATAAAAATTAAGGGATTGCCTTTGAATTCTGTTGTATTGCTCCCAACTCTTACCATATCGGACTTTTTTCCCTTCCATCAGTGGGAAAAAGAACGAAAAAATTGGAGCCTCATAGGATAGTTTTGATAATTTCATTGCGGACAGTTTAAGCTCTCTGTTGTGTTTGTGTATCTATTATCTATTATGATGGGACAGAGTAGTTATTTGTTTGACAATTTTACCGTTGACAACTTTACTAGTTGAGTGTGGTCCCTAGTTGATAATCATGCTGAATCATTTGTGTCAAAAATGTCTCGACTCCCCAAACTTTCTGTGAATACAAGGGTCAAACAATGAAATAGATTTTCGCACTTTAAAATTTACCATATGCACCTCAAAAGTGGAGTGCGAAAATCAATTGCATGTGGGGATTGATTTTTCGAACTCCACTTTATGATTTTAGATGGTAAATTTTACAGTGGAAAAATCACTATCCTTTAAACATTTAAACAAACACAAAGAAAAAGGATTTTTGCTCACATCTAGGCTTTCTTTTCCTATAGGGCAAAATGCAATTTGCCTCCCTGTAATTTGCCTCCTTGGCACATCACCTCCCTATCATGTAGAACTATCCATCTCCTCGTGGTTTTGGGTTTTTTGCAATACAAACTCCTCATCTATCATAAAAACAGAAAAAACTTATGCTAATTGGAAAACACTTTACAGAGCTAATATTCATCTGTGCATGTACACTACTATACATAAACATAAGTTTGCATGTGTTTTTCTATGTATATCCACTTACATATTGAATTCATGAAGCCAATCCCCACCCAAATCTGAAACACTTTTAATCTATTCCTTCCCCTACAGAGTAGTCGCACCAGCATTCCAGAAACTTCATCAGTGGGGGCACATCTTAATCCGTACGTTTATAATTCTTTAATTAATGAAATACACTTTTTTCGGGTAAAGTAACAAATTGGTATACATATGCTTGCGGCCACCTATTTGAATTCGAGGCACATACTCGAACATTGCTGCCACGCACTCGAACCTTGCTGTCACATATAATTGAGGCTTGAAAGTACCATTTAGAGTCGGAGCTCCATACAAACTGGGCTATCCAAAACGATCTACACTGGTCCTACTTTCTTGTCCTACTTTCGGGCAGAGGCGTAGCCATGGATTTTGCTCAAGCAATTGTTTAGGTTTAGGGAAAATTTCACTTACCTCCCCTGAGGTTTTTGACAATTACAGACACCTCCCCTCAAGTTTCTAAAATTGCACTTACCTCCTCTCTACTTTAGTTGTCGGCTGCTGATTCCCCCATCCGTTAGTTGACCATCACTAAGTATGACAAAAATTGCTGACATCTTCCATTACATCTATGATACTACCCATTTTACCCTTGAATCAACAATTTTGCTTAAGCCATTTCAAAATATAATTTAACATAAAATTACTTTTATCTTCAAACTAACCAATACTAAGTTTTGATGAAGCTTTAGGAAAAATTTTAAACTTTTTTTTAAGCCATTACATTTGTATAATGTAAAAAACCTTTCTCTTTAATGAAACTTCAAGATTTTTGTAAATACCCATATCTTTATTTGTATTTACTTATAAATTTCATGACATATTATATATATATATATATATATATATATATATATATGTTAATTGAAATTCTTGTCCTAAATATTTTTTTCTTATATGCTAATTTAATGTTTATGTCATGCCCCAAATCCGGGAACATGACCGGCCGCGAACCATGAAGCAATTATGGAACACGAAGCCTAATTAAAAATATTTTTACAATTCGAACTAATAAGAGAAAGACTGGATATTTTATTAAAGCAAAATGTGCATACTCAAAACCAGTATTTTTGTTAAAACATCTCATATTCTCCAACTCCAAATTCTACAATGAACTGCCAATAAATAAAAATGCGGAAGCTAATAAATAAAAGTGCGGAAGCTGTTTGACGATAAAAAATAAATAAAAATGCAGACGCCTTAGAGGTCCAAACAGAAGGTCCCAACAATACCACAGAGTCCACTATGATGCTCCATGAACTAACCTGAAACTAATGTGGAATAAATCTGTCAGCTGACGAGCTCAGTGAGTAGTTAAGCATGCTAAGGGTAATAATACAAAGTGGCATACTTTTAAACTAACGATAATGAGGGTTCTAAAGAAATGGTGTCAAATTAAGGAAGGTTGATGGTCCAACGAATACTATCAACAACCAATATCGAACAAAGAAGTCAACAGCTCAATGAAAAGTATCCACAAGATGAAGAACGGATTAATGAATAATATGAACAATAATCGAATCAACACAATAATTAAGCATCTATACCAAACAATGTGTCCAATATTATCCAAACGATGAACAACGATAGACGGGAGTCTAAACCAAAGTGGGAACCATAATCACCAATTACCAAGTACCAAATGCCAAATATTTTCTCAGGGCTTTGCCCGTTGGATCCAACACCGTACTTAGAGTCACCACAGGATGGCACTTGGGACCTTTTCCCTAAGCCGATCCGAAATAGGGTCACAGGGTATTTCACAAGTCTTTTCCCTATCCGTTGAGCACTAGAGTCACAGGGTATTTCACAAGTCTTTTCCCTAGCGGCCAAAGTCACCACGATATCTCACAGGTCTTTTCTTTGGACTTTCACAAATTAATATAAACATAAATCCATGGTCCCAAACACACAGAACAACGGCAAACCGGAGTCACCTGCACCAGGATTATTCCCCGTGTCATTGCAGAGTCGCAATAATATTATGGAGCAACAAGAAAAATATGGGCAATCCAACAATCGAAAATATCATCAATAAACCTTGTATGCCAAAGGGTACGTCAATCGTCAATAAATATGAGAGCGACGAATAAGAACATCACTTATCGAATTACAACAAGTAAACGAATTGTCAAGAACAGATAGGCTCAAGGAGAATCCAAAAAAAGGGATCACATGCTTAACCACTCACCTCGGATCCAAAATAATGATATCACAATTGCTATGCAATTGTAACAGCGCCTAATCTGGATAGAAGTATACAAAATCATAATTAATCACATGATGCCGAACTGCTAAATATAATACTCCAAACCTATACTAGCATTAACTAAGTACTAGAATTGCTAAAGCCTAAACCTAGAATTACTAAGTCATCAGAATCATGATCACCAACTAAACCCACGAGCAAATCATATATACATACACCACTGCCACCCGTTCCTCTCAGCGTGCAGCTGAACAAAAACCCACATAAATTATTACTATAGAAGGCCGTACATCGAGAATCAATAACAATAAAAATAATAATGTTTAGGAATAAAGAGTAGACTGACCCAAGGTATTGAAATGCTATTCAAATCCGCCGCAACGCTCTACACTTCAGTCCCTTCTCTCTCGTCTCTCAACTTTTTGAAATAAAACAACCCTACTTCTCAGATGTTTCCTCATCCTAATAAACTGCCCACGCTCAAACTTAAAACTTATCTTGTCTAATTACACAATCAACCCAACATTATTCTTTACGTTAACTAACCACTTGCGGGGACCCATTCCCAGTTTAACCAAACTTAGCATTTTAAGTGATACGTGTAATGATGCAAAAAAAATAAGCAGCCCAACATATATATATATATATATATATATATATATATATATATATATATATATATATATATATATATATATATATTAGCAAGAAGTTTAAAAAGAAAAATGAAAGATTTAATTATTTGCATAAAAATATTATTATTATTTTTTAACTGAAAAAGTGGGACGTCACAGTTTAGCTAGTGAATACATGTTATAAATAATTAATTACTCCTCTAAACTAAATCAATTGTCTAGCTAATAAATATTGAAAAAAATAGTTATAATGTTGTCTTCTATGCTACATATCCATAAATACATGTGTATGTTAAATTAAACACATATCGACATTTGGTTTTAAACATGCATGTATAATTTTTTTTTAAAAGCTTCAAAAAAATTCTGAATTTTTACTAAGCCACATACATATGAGGCATAAACACAAAGGAATTAGAGTCCATTTACTTTTTTATGATACTTCACATTTTTTTTGGCAAAGAATAAAAAAATCTCAAATATGTAGCTTCATATTAAAATAATTATATTTTGCAACCCTATACCGCCTTTTTTTACACCCCAAAAAAAACATGTTAACATTTTTAGCCAAAAATTCCTTTTTCTCCCATCGAATTTTTTTTCTTGAACTTTTGGAATTTCTAAGCCACATATTCATTGAATAATGAACCTTCAAACACTTTACATTAATATTGATAAAAAAAAACTTTATTATGAAAATGAACTCAAAAAAATTATGCTAAATTTTTTTTTTTTTTTTGCATATTGGCTAAAACAAACTATGCTTTATAGATGAAAGACTTTACACACACATCATAATTAATTTGGGTTACAACACTTTAGTTCAATGTTCAATCAACTTTCTTTGTATTGTACTAGAAAGGAAAAAATAGAAGTGAAAGCAATTACAAAAAAAAAAAACTATTTTTTTCGGGGGAGGTATCTAATATTATTATAAACCTCAAAGGGAGGTAAACAAAGGGGTAAAAATGGAAATTCACACTTTCTGTTAACAGAAGTTAGACGACAAGACTGACAGGGGAGGTAAGTGCAATTTTAGAAACATGAGGGGAGGTGTCTGTCATTGTCAGAAACCTCAGGGGAGGTAAGTGAAATTTTCCCTTAGGTTTATAAATTATAGGCTTGGTTATATGATAGAAAGTGATTATAGCACTTTGGAATGATCTATCAGACTGTTTTGTCGTTTAATTTTCGGTTGAAGTTTAGGTGCAGAACCAGATATTGACTAAATATGTGTACCACTTTTGTCCCAAAAAAAAATTATACGGTCCGTAAAACGAAAACTTAAAAAGAAAATTTTTTTTTTTTTCAAAAAAATTCAAACCTTTTGTCACTAGTTACTAAATATTGATGAGTTCTTTTAATTTATGGAAAAAAAAAAGGTTGGAACTTTTCTTGATAAAAAGACATTTACTATTAAAGTTATCTTTTGTGAAGTAAAACATCTTTTTGGGAGGGAGAGAGCAAATTTTTTTTGAAGGACCTGCAATGAAGTCTATTTAAGAGCGCATGTAACATGTACAAACAATCAATTTGGATGGAAAAATTCCCGGAAGCACATTAGTCCAAAACCAAAGGGGGTGAATTGGTCATTTCGAATTGATAGGGAGGTGATTTGCCAAAGAGGCAATCCATAGGGAGGTAAATTGCATTTTGCATTTTGCCCCCACTCCCTCTCCAAACTTCACTAATCCTTTTTTCTTCTTCTGAAAATCTGAAGGCTTCAGGCGTAGTAAGCAAATAAATGCTTCAGTTAGTGGAAAATTAGCATAGATTCGGGGATTTCCGAATTGTTCAACCTTTCGAAGTGTTGATGAATTCTTGGGCAGACAAGAGACAACCTGAGACAACCTGGCAAACTGAAACATCTTAGTGGCAAGAGGAAAAAAAAAAAGCAAAAGTTATTCCCATGGTAGCAGCGAACGAAATCGGAGCAGCCTAAACTGCGAAAACGGGGTTGTGGAAGAGCAATACAAGCGTTGCAGTGGAATCTGTTGACAAGCTAAAAGATTTCCACTTGCAGTTGTGAACAGCATAAATTCCACCAATGTTGCAGTCTCTTTTATGCTTACCCCTATTCATTCACATTCGTTGTGGGAGAGCAATACAAGCGTCAGGGTGGAATCTGTTGACATGCAAGCAGGGGAAAGGGAAACAACCTAAATTCCACCGATGTTAGCAGTCTCTTTTATGTTTACCCCTATTCATTCGCATCCTCATTACGGTCTGCCAAATAGCTCAAATAAATTTTCTGGCCCATACAAAACGAACTTTTTTGGATAATTTTTTCCCAAATTGAGTTGTTCAGTTCCTCGAACTAATATCATTCATAACATGGTCTTATTAAGCTGTATACTTCTATTACTACAGGGTCTATGTACAGATTGTTTTTACGATGATAAGCATAAACAACTAGAGTTACACAGAGTAGAGAATTAAAAACCTGGCTTCCCATCAGTTCTATCAAATAATGCAGCAATGCAGAAAGAACAGAAAAATCCAATCTCAAGTTCAACTTTTCCAATCATCAACAATATAAGTTTAATAGCTACAGAAATTGACACAATAAATAATTCTATCGTGCCAATGCACAAGGCGCTAAATACAACAGGCTCCCTCCGGTGAATTACATTATAAAAGAATGCAGTTTGGTACCCATTCATGAGTGTCTGGAGGGTTATTCTGATACAGCAAAATAAGAACCACTTGAAGAAGAACTTCATTTCAAACAGTGAAATCCGAGATCAGGACAACAACTAGAGTGATCCTACCATTGTGCTTTTAAGCAGTGGCGTCAAGAAATGGATAATCAGTGTAGCCAATAACAGGTTCAGGAGCATAGAAAGTTTCTCTGTCGTATTTGTTAAGCGGCGCATTGAGCTCAAACCTACGAGGCAAATCTGGGTTGGCCAAGAACAAACGGCCAAATGCAACAAGATCCGTGCGATTCTCTGCAACAGCTTGGTTACCATCTTCTCTGTCATAACCACCCGCGGAAATGAAAGTGCCATTGAAAGCCTTCCTCATGGGCACAAGACTGTGGGGGCATTCAGATTTTTCTCCAACGTTTTTCATTCTAGGCTCAACCATGTGACAATATAGTACACTAAATTTACTCAAGGATTCAGCCATATAAAGACCTAGAGCCTTTGGATTTGAGTCACCTGATTCCATGTAATCAGCAAACGGAGAAAGCCTGATTCCAACTTTATCTGATCCTATCTCATTAACAATAGCTTCAACGATTTCTAGGGCAAATCGGCAACGGTTCTCCAAAGAGCCTCCGTATTTATCAGTTCGGTCATTGACTTGGTCTTTTAGGAACTGGTCTATTAGGTAACCATGGGCTCCATGGATCTCAATCCCATCAAAACCTGCACATTAAAAAGAGATTGTTACTCAAGAAACATAGCATACAAGTACAAGGTAGCAGGATCAATACCAACGTGACAGAAAATTCTTACTTTTCTAATCCAAAATATTTGACCCGCTTAAGACTGAGAGACTTTTAATTAGTAGGCAAGTCAAGAAAGAGTTGGCCGAGTCAAACTAATTTTGTTTAAAGCTCCACATTTGTCAGTGGGTATTATTATGGATGTGCTATCACTTTCGAACATTACACTAAAAGGTTTCTACGACATATGTGGTGTTTACAAGTCTGGCATTGGTTTTGATTAACACAGAGTTGAGGTCACCATATAAAGTGAATTAGCCCCAAACTTACCAGCTTCCATAGCATTCCTTGCAGCAAGTCTGAAATCATTGACTACTAGGGGAATTTCATCAGTTCTTAGCCGTCGTGGAGGTGAAAATTCTGCTACATCAATACCATTAGCTCGAAATTGAGGAGTCAATTCCTTGTCTGTAGAAGAGATTGGAGCCTGGCCGTTTGGCTGGAAACCTACACACAGCATAACCACAAATAAGTCAACAGAGAACCAAACTTCGTATCTTGATCTAGAAGAAATGGCCAATAGAAAAGATAACAATGACTAATGAGTCATTTAGACAAATTTGAAATGAGAGGTCACATCAAATGTTAACAAGCCATGCAAAAGGCTATTCCAATTCCTCGAAATCTTGGTAGAATGACCTAAATGTGTTCCAATGAACCTAGTAATAGATGCCTACATCAAATATGTCATATCATAAAACAAGTTATAAATGTGTACAATGAAAAACAAATGTGGTGAATGGACCTAACACTAGCTACATGCAATGAATAAACACACAGTTAATGTATCTAAACGCATAATAAATCCATAGTTGAGTCCATGCAACATTGTCAAACATACCGAGAAATGTAAATATAAAACTAGCACTCATAATGTTGGCACAAATACCACCACACATTTAAACAATTGAAGTGGAATCTAAACATTATCTTTCGATGAAAGATAAGGGATGAAAGGGACAGAAATGTAAACAATATACCATGGTTTGAAACTCTTCCCACATGCCAAATCTGACAGAAGAAGATACCGCCTTTCGCATGAACAGCGTCGACAATAGGCTTCCAGGCTTCAACTTGCTCCTTTGTCCAAATACCAGGCGTAAAAGGATACCTTTACGTAAAATAAAGATCACGTAGTTAACAAAACTATAAGAGAAAGAGAATCATTTTTAGCAACACATACACTCACCTACATAATTTCCTCTAAACCAATACAAAAAATACAGAACTTGGAAAATGTTAATGTTAGAAGTACCCTTGTGCAGTATCAGAAACCCCTGTGGCTTCTGAAATGAGAAGACCCCCTTTAGTGGCCCTCTGCGAATAGTACAAGATAGCATGTGGTTGAGGAACGTTATTGAAAGATCTCTGTCTAGTCAATGGTGCCAAGACAATTCTGAAACAATACAGAGAGAAAATAGTTATAACTGCAAGAAGCTTTGAAGTTTATCAGCAAGAAAGAAACAAATTGTCTGAATCCCAAACTCCGCTACACGGTCCTTGTTAAGTCTAAAAGAGAACACCATAACTAGATTTAACTACCAAAATTAAATAGCACAAAACAAACGAAAGGTTGAACCGCTAAGCAAGAATGACCAAACAAAATTAGCCAGAACCTTAAGATTCCAATGAATGATCATAATGCGATGTTAGTTACCAAATTAAACCTAAGCTGTCAAGATCAACACAAACTTTAAAGACCGGATCTAGTGTGTCAACTATATGCTATGTTTTGACAAGTCCATAATGCAAAAATGAGACAGATTCTAACAGACAAAAAAAAAAAAAAAAAAAAACCTGAACACTTAAAGAGGTGAAGAAAGTCACAATACAGAAAATTTAAAACTTAAAAGGGAAAGCCATAAAGTGGAAAAGAGCACTCCATTCTTGACATACGGAGAATGCCTACAAAGGAGATTGGATCTTCCCATTTTTCTAATTCTGGCACAACATTATGAAACATTTGTTTAGGTGCATATTTCTTCTTAATCCCATGAATATTTGCTCCCTTTCATTATGTTTCCTTATCCTTAACATATTACTTGAAAAAGAGTGAACATCAACATGGCATAGAAACAAGATAGGGAAGTAGGAAGCCTGCTAGATTCAACATCAACATGGCATAGAAAAAAGAGCTGAAGGAATGTTTTGTTATTCATTATTGAGGTATCCTTCACAGGACATTCGATGCATTTGCAATGCTAAGGAGCATCTAACATTAAAGACCAGGAGGAATATTTAGTTATAGAGATTGTATTAAGTCAATAGCTGAAATTTGGGAAATAACTGTAGGAGGGAAAACTCCAGCTTTTATGGTGGTACTAGATAAGAAAAAAAAAAACAAAAATTCACTAAAAAAAAAACTAATTCTTTTTCCTAAGATGGTGTCCCATGATCAAGTTCCCATGAGCTACGAAGGCTAATATATTCAGCAAAATGAGGTTATTATTTGGAGAAATCGCAGTGATTCGCAGAATCCCAAGATAAAGATACAGTACACCCTAATACCAGCACATATACCGACTAGCAATGCACACATTTCTAAAAAAAATGTGAGATATATATCAAGACAGAAGTAAACAAGAAAAAATAAAGAAAGAAAATTTTAATCTTTGATGGACTACCTGCTCAACACTTAAAGAATAAAAACATTTCTTCCAATCAACGTCACATTTTTATTAAAAAAAAATACTTAACATCACATTCAATCATAAGATATTCATTAACCAAAAAGAAAAGTGACTTCTGAACTCAAAGGAGTGCTTTTGACGAGAGAAAAATTCTACAACCACACACAAATACACGAACATTTGTGTAGGCGCACACACCGCACATACTGATACACATGAGGATGGGCGCACACACCGCACCTCATGAGTGTGTAAGTGTTTGTACAGTGTGGAGGGCCCACCCCCTATGAGTGAGTGTGTGCAAGGTTTCTGTATTTGTGTCTCGGTAGCAAAGTTGGGGAAAAAACCCGGTGAATTTCAGGAGTATTAAGGAATAATACTCCCAGTTGGGACTTTCTTCAAACGCCTGGTCAACAACAGATCAGCACAGCAACACAAGAAGAAACAATGAACGCGAAAATACTAGCAATCTACTTGAGATTAGCCAAACAAATTAGTGAAACAGACTGACACTAACTAAAACACGTGAGCCCAATAGTTAGTCCAGTTGGTTGGTGGATTTACTCTCCAAACAATTGAACATAGTTCAATTCATGGGTCACGCAGCAGAAAAGGAATTTCTTGTGAATTTCCCAATCCCGACCTGGCGGACGCGGGCCAGGACACAAAGGCTAGGAAGAATCTTAAAGAACAACAATTGGAACGGATTGATTTATTTTCATCACAATGAAATTTCAAAGATTACTCAGGCCCGGGTTGTGGTACTAGGAAAAAAACACAGAAGGGAAATCAAATGAAAAAAAAACCAAACAAACAAGTGGGTTTTGTTTGACTCTAAACCTGTGAGAAAGTTGGAAGTTTCCCATTTTGTAGGGAGTGAGAAGAGGGATTTGGAGGTGCGTAGTACTGTCTTCCTCCCCTGCTTCTGCTTGTCGTTCCATTTTTTCTTATATTGATTGATGACAATTGGAGAAGTTATTGTTGGAATGAGGAGTAAAATGATTTTCCCAATTGGCAGGAACTGGGGGGTATATATAGGGAGAATATATGGCCAAATACTCCAATGGGGGAAGTCAAATCAAAATTTGGGAGGGCTGGGACAAATACCTCATTCGTGACGCATCCAATCTGTGGTGGTGGACAGAGTGGGACGGATGAATATAGTTGAATTATCAGAAAAAGAAGACTTATAAATTATGGGACGGATGAAATGGTACAGTATTAATTTATCTGCATGATTTTTGGATGAACCTAGACGTAATTGACTCTAGATTCGAGGGGGTGTTTTCGCTAAGTAATAAAATTGTTGACAACAAATTTTTGGTTTTGTTCTTATTTAAATTCTTTCCGCTTATGTTGGTTTTGCGCCAACTTTTATGTATTAAGCGTTCGTCTTGAAAATAGGAATCGAAAGAGTAAAAAATTAAATGTCTTTCACACAAATATTTTTGAAAATATTCAAGAAAAAAATCAATTTCTCCGGCTTTTCCTTAGATATTTCACTAAATATTTGCGTAAAAATTATAATTCTTTACTTTTTTGATTCATATCGTCGAGACAAACTCATAATACTTAGTACACTAAATTTTTTATGAAAAAGAACAAAATCAAAAAAATTGTTATCAATAATTTATTATTTAATGGAAACGCCTCCTCAATTCAACAAATAGGACTCTCATGCTCTCCGTAGGGGAATACCAACTCTCATCGATCTATTCTATTTTACTCTTTCTTTCTATTCTATTCTATTTCTATCTTCTATCTATATCTATATAATAAGATAGGATTGGATTTGAATTCAAAAGATAACCAATGCTCAGATTTGTCCCCTCTATAAATCTAAACCGTTGGTCGTTCAAGGGTTATCATCATCGCATTTTGGTAATCGGCTAATCAAAAGAAGAAAAAGAAAAAAGGATCCCTGAGATTGATTCCCTGTGATTCATTGATTTAATTTTTTACCACATTTACCAAATATTGACATTTAAACTTCTATTGATTATCACATAAATTGGGAAATATATAGCAAGTATGTTTGGAAAGAAGGAACCCCCAATCACGTAATGAATTGCAAGGAGGAAAAAATCACGGTTGTTAAGCGGCAATCACAATCACAATCACGGCTGCCAGTTACTAAAAAATTTTAATTTCATTTTCAGGTTAGGAATCACAATCACGGCTGTGATTTTGTGGGGTTTATTATAAAATTTTACAATCACTATCACGACTATGAATTCCCCCCCCCTCCCCCCCCCCCCCCCCCCCTCTCTCTCTCTCTCTCTCTCTCTCTCTTTCTCTCTCTCATACACAGAGACACAGAGATATCTACACCATTTCCACCGCTGTTAAGCGGTAAGCAAAAAAGGTTCCCGTAAAGGTAAAGGAAAGACGATATAAGGACCATTGCAGACATTACCGAGACACCGATAGTGAGATAATCTTTGTTCTTTTGCTTCAACAGTTTTTCCAGTTCTAATGCAAGGAGCTAAATCTCCTTCTCTACAGTTTAAAAAAACAAAGACGTTACGAGAACGGAATTGTAGCCCTTCGCTATTCTATGAAGATTAAGGCTCTATACGTAAACGGAATACCATTCTTGATGTTTTGATGCCATGTATGCCTGAGTTTGCGTTAAACGTATTAAAAAAAGAGGGAAAGTGATGAGTGATCCCATTAATATTTTTGTCGTTTGGAGTTTTGTTGGTGATTATTATAAATTTTCATGTTTAATCAAATTTTTTAACAATACGTTTGCTAACAACACAGATTTTTTTATATTTATAGATATAGATCGATACGGATTTTTTTATGTTCATAGATATAGAACAACTTAAGAATATTGGTAGACTGTGCTTCTCATTTTGCTAACACCACAGTGTTTTTTAATGTTTATGGACATAGATGCAAAAATAAAGATTTAACCTATCTATTCATTATTTTCAGAATCCTAAATTCCTAAGATTTGTATTACTGTACAAGAAAACAAGAAGATCGGTCATATTTACACCCTAAAATTAAGGAGATAGGACTGGTTTTGAAGCCGACTCTGAATGTCTAGAAAGTCTAAAATCAAAATGACAGAGAAGAGAACGATGAGAGACATGTTTACAAAAAATTGTAAGCAATTGGGGTGTTTATTTGAGGCTAGGGGCATTTTTTTTTTTAATGTCTTTTAATATCTACCGACATAGGAAAAGAAAGAGTTCAAAAGTAATTAACGCCCTATTCCTTTTTTCTTTTTTTTTTGAACGGCAACACCCTATTCTTTTTTTCCTCGATAGTTGTCAAAACAACATTTTTTTGCAAGATTAACACATGGAGTAATTGTAAACCTTTTTTCTCATTTTTTTAAACTTCGTTTCATTAGAACATGTGTTGTTATTGACACTCTTTTAAACGTTACCATATATGCATCGATGAAAATATTATGACGTTAACCAAACACACCGCAAACTGGAGTTTTGTCTTCCTTTTTTTTTTGTTTTTTGTCACTCATTTAATATTATATATCTTTAAAACGTTTTCTATTGTTATTCCTATGATTACTTTTGACTATTACTCTCTTTCAATTTTCAGATAACTTCTTGGGACTTTAACTAATCATGGACAATCTAAGCGTCTATGGTCATGTGAGTTGAACCGTTTCATTTTATACCTTGGTCGTAATAATCAAATTAATTGTTTTCTATCCATTCGGTGAATTCTTCATTTTCTTATGCAGCTCGACGGTAACTTGCAGAAAATGTAAGAACTATTTACTCAATTGCATTACTTAATCTGACTTTATATATTTGATTCATATTTGCTTTGTTTTATTTTTTCAGTACAAAGGTTACGTGTCTTCGAGAAAAAAATGTAATTGTGGTGATTTATGATGAGCAAGAAGTTAATTGTATTTTTATGCATGGGGTATGCCTATCAATGCCATTGCTACTTTACTCCCTCTGTACTATAAGGGGTCAACGAATTGATAAAAGGGATGTGGTGCCATACAATACATACCTTTCAAGAAAATATAATTCTCATATCAATGTGAAAATTTGTTCTGGAATAAAATCTGTTAAGTATATCCACAAGTACATCTACAAAGGTCATGATCGTACCATAATGGTGTTGAGAGACAAATAAACAAGATCTAGAATTAAGGTAATTATTATTAGTCGTCATTTTACTTTTACAAGAAGGGATTCTTACTCATTAATTATTTTTTTAGGCTGTTATTCATGTTCCTAATTGTGCTTTTTGGATGTAGATATGCGTTGGTACAAAAACTCTTGGGAGGCAGATGGAGAGACAAATTTTGAGACAATAAGACCTATGTTGAACAACTTTTTTTCCCCCTATGTAGTGTATCAGATTTGAATCTATAGAGATTTTTAGATTTTTTATGCATATTAAAATTGGATCCTATGAATGCAACATGGCATTGGTTTTGAGTTTTGTGATTTGGATTAATATAGTTCAGTGTGTATCCTATCAATGCAATTAACTCGGTATATGTGATTGGGATTATCATTGGTAGTGATGTACACACGGGTAGGGGCTTAACAAATAAAACTTTTTGTTGCGGAGTGCTACACGCATAGGTAATTAGCATATCAAAGCTTTGCAACAATAAAAATATACCATATTTTACTTTGTTCCTACCCATTTTTTTCAACATGCTCCATTTGCTCATTGCTTGACCCGTAGTTTTAGTTATCTTCAAAATGTATTGCGTCATGCCTTCAGGCACGGGCATTCGCTAGTCTATCTATATCCTAGGGCAATGTACTTGAAGTCAAAACCTCTCAACCCTCAATTCTATAAAAAAAAAAAAAAAAATGAGGGGGCGAGGTGTTAGGGGTGGGGCGGCCGTTACCAAAAAAAAAAAAGAGGCGGAGAAGGGGGAGGGGGGAGAAAAGGGGGGAGAGAGAATATAGGGAGGGGTTGAGAGTGATTTTAGGGGGAAGAGTTGAGATTTATGTATTAAATAAGTAATGATAAATAAAAATTATACTTTTTTGTTTTTTTCTTCTTGAAAATCTATATCAATTTGTTTTCCTGAGTTATATTTTCTATCAATCAAAGTTGTGTTCATTCAACACACGAAATAAACCTATATTTATGAGATTTTCAAATTGTATTTTCTATCAATCAGAGTTGTGTCTGTTCGACGCACGAGACAATAAAAGATTTACATTGACATTTTTTTTATAAACTAGCGGTATGCCGGTTTGATACACGAAAACAAAAATCATGTGGTGCTCCAAATTCATTTTGCATGTCTTTCAGTGCAGAGAATAAGACTAATGCTATAGTGCATATATTGAACAAGGGGCCTGAAAAAATATTAAATCATCTTTTTTATCAACTAGCTTTGTATCCGTTCGATACACAGGGAAATGTATTTTTTTTATTCCCGTGTATCGAATGGGCACAAACGCTAGTTCTCTAGATATAGGTGTCTTTCCAACCTACTTAATTTAAGTGTGATGTACTGTAAAAGAATGACATGTCTCGTAAAGTAGAAAATAAGTACTAAAAAAATAATAACATTTACGAAACGGAGCCAAAGTGTCTTGATTGATGGATATCACAAGCAAGCTTATATCGATGCTAAGTTAGGGATCCTTAATCTCGTTAAAACCTTTTAATTTCCTTCCAAAAGAAAATTTTAGCGGGAAATTACCGGCCGGTCCTTTTTTCTTGTTGTTGTTCCTTGCAGGATCCTGTTTTGTAGCGGTATCCATCCAGCCCCTTTTTAAAGGTGCTTTTACAAATTTTCCCTTGTTTTAATGTTTTTGTTCTGCTTGTCATTTATCGTTTATGATGGCTCTTCATTTACTAAGGCGACAAGGAGGAGTGAGGATTGCAGCGAGAGGAGTTGATCGACCACGCTACGGTGGTTGGGATTCAAATCATCAAATTGTGATTCAAATTATTATTGTTGCTATTGAGTTCTGTTGTCCATGTATCTCAGGTTGGAAGATCTCAGGTTGGAAGTCCTCGTGGATGGAAATTGGAAGTCCTCATGATCTCAAGTTCTAAGTCCTATTGGATCTCATAAAAGTCTAAGGGAATTGTGAAATAAGGAGGTGAATTCTCCTTTTAAGGGGTTTTTAGGGTGTGAATTCTATCAAATAGGGCATGTGAATTCTACTTTTAAAAGTTTAAATTCTGTTTTTAGGGGGTGAATTTTAGGGTGTGAATTGTGTCAAACAGGGCATGTGAATTCTGTCAAATAGAGTGAATTCTATTTTTAAGGGATGTGAATTCTGTCAAATTGAGCATGTGAATTCTATTTTTAAGGAGTGTGAATTCTTTCAAATAAAGGGGTGATCTCTGTTTTTAGGGGGTGGATTGTGTCCAATACAGGTTTTGAATTCTATTTTTAGATTTTTAGGGGTGTAAATTCTGTCAAATAGAGAGTGAATTCTGTTTTTAGGTGGTGTGAATTCTGTCAAATAGAGCATGTGAATTTTGTTTTTAAGGGGTGTGAATTGTGTCAAATAGGGCATGTGAATTCTGTCATGGTAGGGTGTGAATTCTATCAAATAGGATTTTTTAGGGGGTGTGAATTATGTCAAACAGGGCATATGAATTTAGGCCGTGAATTTTGTTTTTAGTGGATGTGAATTCTATTTTTAGGAGATGTGAATTATGAGGAATATGATTGTGGGTCCAATTCACGCCCTCACATCCCTTACAGAATTCACACTCATAATTTACACCTCCAAATTACACCACCCCTTAAAAATTGGGGAACTTAAATAGGGGTCCTCTCCAATATAGATACTTATGTCCTAATCCTATAGGGTTTAAAAACTTATGTTGTCATCCTGAAATTTAAATAATGTCCACCTTGCCCTTAATATTTGTTTTACTGATTTTTTCTTTAAACAAATTTTAATGGATAATATCCCATTACAACCTGAATAAAATTGTTTGGTGGGGGTCCTGTATTAATTCATTAGAATTTGGATGTAGATAATTACTATCCCTTTAGTCACGATAAGAGGAGTTTGGTATGGGTCCCACCATCCCAATTACTTCCCCCGTTCCCCATCCTCGTCATTCAAAACGCAAGAAATGAGGAAAGGGGAAACGGAAAAAAGGACGTCAAGTCCAGTTCAGCCATCTCGTCGACTGTTAATCCTTATGGCGGCTATCTTCTCATTGTACCTAGCTACAAGTCAACATCAATCCACCCTCCATTGCAAATGTTTACTGCAATCACAAAACAAAAGACAAAAATGAATGTGTAAGCCAAGTATGATGGGCTTGATATTTATAGATACGAATATGATACTATTTAATATAGTGGTGTATAAGTCGGGCTACACTGTGCTCATATCAGCACTCATGATATATTATTGATATGTACACAGTAAACATGATACCTTTTATTCACCGGGAAAAAAAAAGATTACTGATGATAGAACTAACATGATACAAGTGAGTTCAATGCTGATAAATTTACTAAAATTGCACGGGTACTGTTATATCGGCGCGCATAGTAAGGTATTATTAACATGACAAATTTAATGGTAGCAAAAGACCAAAATCAGAAACATAACAAAACATGATCAATTTAGATACATGACAAAAATCGAAAAACATGGGAAGTTTTGATAAGTGTAGGTTTCGATCGAGGTAGATGAACAAAACCTGATCAATTCACAAACATGACAAAAATGGGAAGACATGACGGGTTCTAAGAAGTGTAGGTTTTGATCAAGGTAGATGAACAAAACATGATCAATTCACAAACATGACAAAAATAATACCTAAAACTGATACTCATTTCAGCCCAACATTTTGACCAATCACTAAAGAAATACTCCAAATCGTCCATTCCCTTGATAAAAGGGAAGTGTACAGACTAAAGCAAACAAACAGTGGAAGAATTTCAAGTTAACATTTCAAAGGATGGGTCAGACAATCATTGACTAAAGGAGGAGAAAGACCCTCTTCAAACTATAGGAATTTTATATACAGAGAAGAAAAAAACGGAGGAGAAAAAAAACCTACTTCAAAGGTTTGGGGGATTTCATACCTTATCATCAGTAAGAAACGCAACAAGTCTTTCTCCCAACTTCAATTGATTTCTCCCAACTTTGACTGAATTCTCACAACTTCACCTGGTTTCTCCAAACTTCAAAAGCTTTCTCCTAATTTCAGCACATCCCGGAATCAGTTGCATGTGTTTATATATAGGACCTAAAAACATGTTTGCATGTTTGAAAATCAAATTCTAGGATAGAAGATATCACAGTTTGGGGATTGGATGAGATGAGTGGGAATTAAAATTCTGTTTGAAATGGGCTTGGACGAGTTAAGTGGGAACTAAAATGGGCAATGGACGTGCCTATATAATAGGACTATTTCTCTTTGGGTATATGTCCCTATATTATGGGGAATTTAAAATATTAGGTAGAAATTATATAATAACATATAGAAGGGTATAATGGGGCAATAAGCTATTTTAAGGATGACAACATAAGTATTTTAAATGTCAAGGATGGACACCTAAATAAGTCTAGCAATTAGGATGCCTATTTAATTTCTTTCACACCCACAATTTACAGCCCCAAATTACACAATTCACACGACAAAACTTTTTATGAGATGCACTGGACTTCGAACTTGAGATCCACTAGGACTTTCAACTTTCAAACAAGGAGATCACGAGGACTTCCAACATGAGATCCACTTCCATTGTGGACGCCTCTCTCTCTACCACAGCCATTGAGGTGATTTGTGGCGGTTAGGGTGGGGCAGCAATTCTGGCCTGTGTACGTGATTAATTGTGTGTGCGGTGGCAACGCTGGTGGTCCCGCACCGAATTAGGAGCTCACCATACTAGAGGAGCTTGAAACTGAGGCAAGTCCAATGCCATGGCTGTCGAGATGCACGCGAGTAATAAAGGTGGGGGTATTTTGGGTTCATCACTTGAAACAGGGCTTCGGCGGAAAGGGTGTGATACGGGTGGAGCTGGACAGATATGCGGTGACAAATCAGGGCCGCCTTGAAAGAATCCCAAAATTTAGACTAGTATAGTGGAGAAAGGAGGTAAGCAAAGAGCTTCATCTGTAACCACCGCTACTACAATGAAGAAATTGGGCAAGCAAAGAGCTCCTTGTAACCATCACTAAAATTAGAGAGGTGCTACTAGTACACATAAGAAATTTGTACCAGCACATACATATTCTTTTTGGGCCCGTTTCGGGTACTAAGAAAATGATCGAAACCATTCATTTTGATTATGGTCTCTTAAAAAATAAACTCAATCTGGTATCGGTTAGGTCGTCCAACTTTGTCACAGAGTTCAAGCTTGAATTTTAAAGTAAAGTTGAATGTTTTGTAAACGCCCTTACTGATACTGGATTGAGCTTTTCTTTTCAAAGAGCCATAAACAAAGTATTTAAATAAAATGAGCGACTCCGATCATTTTTTTGACCCGAAACGGGCCCAAAAGAGGTATGTACCACTGATACAGATATAAAATCTGTACCATTATCATTTCTGCTAAAATTATGATTGGAGTGAGCAATAAACATATTAATCGCCCAGGTGACTCTCAGATGAGAGTATATATTCTAATTGAATCAACTTTTAAGAAAAAAATTACAAAAATAATGTCAATACCAAATGGAGTCCACTTTCCAATGATCGTTTGTTGCTACATTGCAACAAGCTGTCATTGAAAGAGAAAGAATTCCGTCTCACTTTCATCTTTCCAAATCATCAAATAACTTCAGTAGTTCAGTTTAAGGACGACAACAGATGGCAAAAATAAAAAAATCAACACCATTGACGTGCCAGTGCACAAGACTATGCAAACGCTTTCTTGAGGCAAATTTTTGGAAACAGAACAATGAATCCTATGATCTGGACAACAACAGCCATCGAATATGGATCATCTGCCCCAATAACGGGTTCCGGAGCATAAACTTGGTCTATTTGCGAAAGCTCCGTGCACGAATTGTAAAGCCAACGGCGTGACCTTGTTCGCAGAAGCAATTTTGCCAAAACATCGTAGATATGAATTAGCCTTATAGGGTGATTCTGTTGAGGCTGGAAAAAGCCATTGCTAGTTCAACGCCATCTTTAACACCAATAGATGTGGTTATTGCAGACATTAGAGTTGGAAGTCTCGGGTTTTAGAATGATTGAGTTTTCTAGTGTCCGGGTAACCAATAAGGGGATCTTCAACTGCCTCGCCTCTCCTTCCATTCGAAGGTTTTGCCGAGCAAACCTCTCAAAACTCAAACCCAACTGTATCACTATCTTCCTCGGCAATTTCCCCTTTGCTATAGTGACTCGCCACGCCCAGCGAGTCACTATAGCACTCGGCAGAGTGGGTCTCTTTCTCTCTCCACTGGTTTGTGGAAATGATTTATGGGTTATTTGTAGAAACTTTAAGTCCATCACAAAATCAATTGGCAATGAGTAGTTATTAAGTGATCACCCATTTCACTCTCAAGCAATATGGGATTCATTTTCTTTACATCTCCCTCACGTGCAACCGCGTTTTGAGATTTGTCACGTTTGGCCACTTTTTTGGGTCCAATCATCGTGCAGTGGAATGGGTTCCGCTCTGATACCATGTAGAAACTTTAAGTTTATCTCAAAACCAATTGGCAATGAGTGAAGATGTCCCAAATGTTATTAAGTGATCATCCATTCCACTCCTAAGCAATGTGGGATTCATTTTCTTAACATTATCATCAATTTGATTTTAATATGAGTGGTGATGCCAATATCAGGACGTAGGGTGTAGGTGGGCTGGTGATGCCAATATCGGGGTGTAAGTGCGCTGTGAGTGCCGATTTGGGGGTGATTAGTTCGTCGGAGAAGTAGAGTGGCGTAGATACATGTTAGTATGTGTAGGAGGGGTTGGGGGTGGTATGGAGGATGGTGGTGGGTGTTATAGAGGAGGGGGTATAAACGTATGTATAGAGAGAAATAACGTATGTATGGAAGGTGGCCGGGATGGTGTCAATTAAGAGGTTGAGGGACGCGACAGTGCCAGAGAAGAAGTTTTGTGATTTGAATAGCTGTTTTGGTTGGGCTGTTGAAGTGTTATGAGAGAAATTGCAGGCCTCACCCTCCCTACAAAAATTTGTCAAGAAAGCAAAATTACTTGACATCTTCTAAGAGTACCTTGGTAGACTCAAACTTGTTAGCTACAGATATAGTAACAAGAAGAGTTTTCTGGTTGTGTAGAAAATCGGGAAACATCACGGGTCTTTGAGATTGTATTTTGTCACTTGATCTTTAGCTTATTACCACGTTTTCGTGCCCCAAGGGCACTGAACAATTTTTTCCTAAGCAATTGGTGTCAACCAGCTGGGTGTAAAATGCAGTAGCACCAGCGGTAGCCGGTAGGGTTAATTCCATTTAACCAAATATATCCACAGAAGGATACATCACTTCCATCGAAGCAGCAGTTATAAAAAAACAACAAACGGTTCACATGCCAGCAAATCAGTTTCATCCTTTCGGGCTTGACAACACAAAACAGATTCAAAGTCATGTTACGGTCTATCTCAGCAAACAAACAAACAAAAGCAACCATTGTCTGATAATCAGTTTTATCAAAAGAAAGCGAATCCGAAACTTAGCGACCCCGTTTGTTTTGGATTCTAATTATTATCTCAATAATTACTCATATTTTTAATTACTACTTTATTTCTTTCTACATTCATTACCTACAAATTCAAATTCAAAATCTCAAAACGAACGGGGTCAACATGACCAATGTTGGAAGAGCCTAAAGCTAGCCCCACGTGAATGCCATGTTGCCTTCCACTCTGCTAAGGGACTCGAACTCGCTAGAGTACGAATTGTTACCCAGTTGCGAAATATGACTTAAACCTAGATACGCTGTTCATCATCTTAATCATCTTGATACAATTCTTTCTTGCATGTGTTCATTGAATTGGAGTCTGCTTCTACACTCCGATTCGCAAATTTCACAAAACAATGCCGCCTCTTCTTCCACAGGTCCAGCTACCCTCCTCTTTCCATTCCATCTGGAGGATGAAAGAACAACCCCCCAAAAAAAAGAAAAATAAATCAAGAAGTAAATTCAATAATGGATTTATGTGCACGTAACAGTAGTTTAGTGAGAAGATAAGTAAAGCACACCCAATGACATGCCGACCATCTTCTCAAACAGCTTGGGCAATTAGATCCCTGATGCTTGTGCTATCACCTTCATAGCCTTGATCAGTGTGACCTTCAAAAACCAAATTGCAAATTAGGTCACAAAAAGTGTATGTAACAGCTAAAGATCCATGATTCTAATTTCGCAATGCGATTCATTTTGCAATTACTAGTTTGTTGTAAATATGTAGCATATAGTATGAAGGTTTTTTTTTTTTTTTTGAAAACCTTGATGGGTAAGGTCACATACACCCTGTTTGATCTATATGTGACAAACCCATTGCAAGAAAATAGAGCTTTTTTAGGGGGCCGGATTGGGCTCAAAATGAATCTGTGCACATTTAACCCTCAACCCATAAGCTTGCAGGAATGAAGAAAGAAATGTGAAGTTGGATTCCTCAACAGTCCACAAAATGGAGTTTTGGTTTTTCATAGCCCCGTCCCGCTAATAAAAATAAGTACTTATTTTTTAAATTAAATATAATGCATTTTAAGAAAATGACTTATTTATAAAACAGAAAATAAGTACTTAAAAAATAAGTAACTTTGCGGACCCGACTTTTCCATCTATGGGGAAGGATGAGATACCCAGACAAAGGTTGAGAGAGAGAGAGAGTATACAAACATCCCCCAACATGACAGGTCTTGCTTGTAAAACTTCCAAAACATGATAAGTAGCAACTTATAAACAAAAGTATCCCATTTTAACAAATCAGTAGAAAGATCGTAGAATGAAATGAAAAACCCTTGAACCAACTTACAAACAACGATACTACATGACTTCCAACAAAACCCACCTCAAATCCAATAGAAAACATGGTCAGAAATAATTTTTTTGCAAAACCCAGATGACAAAACAAACATGTGTCACCAACCCATGTGAAAAAAGCCCCCAACAATACCATATCTTTGCAGAAAACACTCTAAATACACGCATTTTCAGGAAACCTATTGATGAAACAGACATTTTCCATCAACCCATGTGAAAAAAAGTGGTTATAGGAAAAACGGAGCCATTAACATGAAGAAAAGCTATACCATGCATTCCCTTTGGAGCTCTTCAGCACATTTTGGTAGCTGGTCATCTGCCCTGTCTACGCCCACCGAACACATACTCAAAACCCAAACTGCACAGGGTCTCTGTCTACGCCCACCGAAACGCATACTCGAAACCCCGAAACCCAAACTGTACTTGGTCTATGTATTCGGTGGGCGTAGACGGGGACACAAGACCAGCTGCCAAAATGCTGCTGAAGAGCTGCGGTCTGCCCCCCGCCCCCTCCCCCGGGCGCCTCCACTTGATGCTTTACGCCCACGCTTCGTTCAGGCAGACCTACTTGGGTATGTCTTGCCAATCGCCAAAGCAGTGCTACTTCCAGGATTTTTTTGGGCCAAGCTCGGGAACCTTCCCTTTAGTAACAGGCTCTATCCCGGGAAGAATAGAAAGAGAGGGGGAAGGCCAGAGTCAAATATCCATCTCTCTCTCTCTCTCTCTCTCTCTCTCTCTCTCTCTCTCTCTCTCTCTCTCTCTCTCTCTCTCTCTCTCTCTATATATATATATATATATATATATATATATATATAACTCTCTCCGTGTAAAAATAAATAGACCCTCCCGCAGAAGCGGACCCACTACAGAGCACGTGGGGTCACGTGCCACCACGTCCTTTAAAAAAAAAATTGCGGTTATATATATATAGTATATATTACTTATGTTGCATGCATGTGAGTAATTGTTTGTTGGTGCAGTGGTAAAGTGCTTTCTTTCTAAACAATAGGTGGTGGGTTCAAGATTATCCTATGCTCTCTGCAGGTTTTTTTTTCCTTTTCCCAAAAAGGCTACTGGAAAAGTGTGTTTTTTTTTTTCCAAAAGGCAGTTGAAAATAGTAGTTCGTATCTTATTTTTTATATTATTCGTAGGTTCGAGTCTGTCCCATATTGCATTTGTATACTTTTTGTCTCCAAAAATGTAATAGTAAAGTTAGTAATAGAAAAATAGATGATAAACATGTGATAATGTTGTTTCGATCTTGCTATTATCAGCCCACTTGGCTGACGATAAACACACTAGAAGACGAGAAAAGCACGTATTTCTGTGTACTTTTTATACCCTTTAATACACATTCACACACTCACTATTATGAGCCCATTGGGCTGATTTTAAAATTTTTCTTGTTGTTTTAATGCATTTAGTCAAGGTGCGCAAATTTACCCAAGTAGCTAATTACTATTAAAATGCATACCTACTTTAAAATTGTTAATTTATCATGAATACTAAAATTATTTTAAAGTAAATATGCTTAACTGTAACTCACATATAACGGTTACAAAAAAAATTCACATATAACGGTTACAAAAAAATTGGTGCCCGTTATGTCAAATTTCCAAGTCCACTACCGTCCTCCCGGCTTCAGATCCCCTATTCCAGGTACAGGTGGAAGGCGAGTACTGAGAACACCTTTCTTTTGTGGGAGATGGATATTTGACAGGCACATTTAACCCTCAACTAGGGCTGTCCATCAGTCGGGTTTTTTCGGGGTCGGGTTGGGTTGGACCCGACCCGACTTTAGTCGGATTGTTAAAATGGTCACCCGAGCCCGACCGAAATACTTGTCGGGTTCCAACCGAACCGATTGCTCATTGGTTCGGGTCGGGGTCGGGGTCGGACAACCGGTTTGTACGGAGTCACAAACTCAATCACAGATCTAGAAATCCAAATCACAGACCAGATCACAATCACAATTAACAGCAAAATATTACAAAATCACGTTAACAATCACAGATCTACAAGAAAATGAGAACAAAAAAAGATTAATAGTGTTTAAAAATAATCGAAGAACAGTTCAGAAAAATAAGAGGACTGAAGAAGGTTTTGAAGTTTGAACAGTTTTTCGACGAGGAAGTCTTTCGGTCGTAAGAATCATTGTGGAGCTTGTTTCATGGATTACAGAAAGTAATTGCAAACCTTTATTCTCTCTCCTCCTAAAAACCTTCGTTCTTTTACAGATCTACAAATTTTCGTTCTTCTCTTTCTCGATGTTTGGGAACAACTGCAACAAGGACGCCGTATAGGAAGAGGTGGAGACGCCGCCGTTCGTCGGGTGGAGGATGGAGGAGAACGCCATTCGTTGGGTGGAAGATGGAGGAGAATGCCATTCGTTGGGTGGAGGAGTGGCCGGTGAAATGGAGGAGTGGTGTGCGCTGGGAGTCGGGATGAAAAAGTGGAAATGGAGATAATAGGGTTTATTTTTCAGTTTTATAATAAAATCAGTCGGTCGGTTTGGGTCACTCGAGAAATGATCTGGTGCATCCGACACCCGACCGACTAAATGTGAAACCCGACTAAATTAACCCGAATCCAACCCGAATGACTAATCAGAACCGTCCGTTGCGTCTATTTTCGGGTCGGGTCGGGTGGGTCGGGCCCCGTGGACAGCCCTACCCTCAACCCATAAGCTTGCAGGAATGAAGAAAGAAATGTAAAATTGGATTCCTCAACAGTCCACAAAACGGAGTTTTGGTTTTTCAGAGTCCCGTCCCGCTAATAAAAATAGGTATTTATTTTTTGAATTAATGTGATACTCCCTCCGTCCCAAAATGATTGTTCGGTCAGCAAAACGGAGTGATAAAAATAATGCAATTTTTTTAAGAAAAAATTCAAAATTTTTTCACAAATTAAAAATACTCATTGATATCTAGTAAGTTGTTAAAATTTTTTTTAATTTTTTTTGCAAAAATTGTATTATTTTTAACACCCCATTTTACGAATCGGACAAACATCTTGAGACGGAGGGAGTACATTTTAAGAAAATGACTTGAACACCTTACTTTTGTAAGGTTGAGAAGATCGAGACTTATCATTTGGAGATGTTAAGGATGGGGCAGTTGAGGTTGCAGGTGGAGGATGCTTTTGGTTCTGCCCCTACCAGCACAGCTGGCGCTCTCTCTCTCTCAACCATTTTACTTGTGCAATAAGTATTGCGGCTTTATTTGATTAAGAGTTTAGTTTAGTTTAATTTTAGTAGTAGGTAAAGAGAGAAATAAAGTAATGATTGAATATAGGGATAATAATTGGAGAGAAATGAGAAAGTAATAATTAAAAAAATAGGATAATAATTGAAAAAAGAAATAGAATAATGATTGAAAACTAAACTAAAACTAACTAAAGCTTAACCAAACAAAGCCGCATTGTTGTGTTTGTGTGTGGTGGTAACATAACTTTGTTTTTTTTGACAAATCAATCCTTGTTTGGATTAAGATTTCGAAATTTTTTCTCAACTCAAAAAATATTTATTATTCCTATTTTTAATTATTATTCTTCACTTATTATTCTTATTTTGAATAATTATTCTCATTTTTCTCACTTTGTCTCTCCACTCATTACATCTACTTCTAATCATTACTCTTATAAAAAATTTTTCGAAAACTCATCCAAACCCAGCACAAATTATCTCAAATATTATATACTCTATAAAAAATACAGTACAATAAAAGCGGATATTACCGATCTAAAATACAAAAAACATCAAACAAAAACAAAATACCCCAAACAAAACAAAAACGTATTTATTTTTAAATTAAAAGTAATGCATTACAAGAGAATAATCTATCTCGTAAAGTAATAAATAAGTACTTAAAAAATAAGAACCTTAGTGGAACAGAACCTGAATCTCATATGTGAACTTGTGAGCAAGGACGGACCTACATAGAGGCACATGCCTCCACTCGAATGCGTGCACCCACTCGAAATTAAAATATTTATTTTTAGATTTTTGTATAAATTAGCATAATTATAAAAATGTGGTAATATATAAACATACACACTTGCATATTTTTATCGAGTTTCATCTTCCATATTTACTTTGGTTTTCTAAGTTGTTGAACCTTAGGCATATCTTATCTCTCTTCTTTGTTGTTTAATTTTTTTTGGGAATTACTTTCTGGAAATTAGGACAGCTTAGCCAATGGTTAATTAACTACACTTGTCATCACATGAGCTCTTCTCACTAATCCCTCTTTGTTTACTAGTACTCCCTTTGTCCCTAAATAAATGTCCAACCAACAAATCTAGACCTTTAAAAAAATCAATTTTTTGGTAAAAAATTCAAACTTTTTTTAGAACTTGAAATAACTTATTGATTTATGAAAAAAAAAATTGAAATTTTTAACTAATAAAATGCATCTTTTTAAAGATCTAGATTTACAGTCCGAATATTTATTTAGGGATGTATGGAGTATATGATATTGGAGAAATTTTTGAGTATCACGTGGTGCCCGCTCAACGCAAATCCGGGCACTCCATTCCGATTTTGCATGGCTCGGATTTGGAGAGATTTTTGGGTGTCATGGTGGATACCACGTGGTGCTCGCTTGATGCATTTGGACCGTCCATTTCGATTTTGGATGAATCGGATTTGGAGAGAGAAGGAGAGAAAAAGAAGAGAGAGAGTGATGGGGTAAGAGGAGAGAGAAAGTTTCAATTTGGACTGTCCAAAATACTTTTGGACGGTCTAGATGAGCTGTTCGGGCATCATTTGGGCACGGCCACGCGGTACTAACCCAGCACCCAAAAATGAGTAATTATTCAATAGTCCCGGACAACCACCTAGCATGTCCACGTGGTGCTCTTGATCAAGCAAAATTTTTCATGCGTAATACATAATCATCCTCTCTTGTTGGGTGATTAGGCCAAGGACAAAGATTGACCCACTTAATGCGGATGGCGATAATTAATTATTAGCCGGAAGCACCAATAGGATATACCACGTGGCGCTCCGGTACTATTGAAGAATTTTCTCCCAAAAGTTTCTCATGGCGTAGATATATGGTGATAGATGTATAGTGGATGTATGGTGATGGACGAGGATGGCGATCGAAAGAACGAAGTACAGGCCCCGTTCCAGAACTCAAAAAAAGCTCTTATTTTTTAAGAAGGCAATTTCAAGCTCAAAAATGAGAGGTTTATTGAAATCTAAAAATATGCACTATGAATCTTGTTTGAAAGATCTCATTGAAATCTTTTATACGATGCAAAAAAAATTAAAAATTTATTTTTCATTTACATTATTTTTGAGTTTAAAAATGTGAAATAAACTGCTTATTTTTTAAGAAGGTTTCTGGAACGGACCTAAGTAAAATCACGTGCATGCGTATTGCATCCACAATATTTTTACGCATGCAACCTACTCCCTCCGTCCCGGTTTGTTTGTCCACTTTTTGATTTTTTGAGAGCGTTTGACCTCTCAAAGAATTGGCTATAATTTTCAATTTGTAACGTTTTTAATATGCAATATGGATCTTGTTTGATAGATCTCAATTAATTTTATTATACAAAATCTTCAAAATCATAAAAAAACATTATAAAATATAAAATATAAGTATATTTTTGAAAAACACGTATTTCGATAATTGGACAAATAAATTGGGACGGAGAGAGTACTAGAACTGTGACAGACTGACAGTTGCCAGTAGGGTTAAAAGCAAGCAAAGGAGTAGGAGTAGCATCTTCTTGTGTATGTGTGTTATTTTACGCAGAGAAGGACGATTTGGGTTTTTACTTCGATCCTTTTCCTTTCCTGCATTTGAGAATCCGAGGCCTTTTAAAAGCCCAATCCGAAAGGCTCCTTGCTGTTTTTTGAGCCTCTCTCTCTCTACTCTCTCTCTCTCTCTTCCTTTACTCCGATTAAGGCCTGTTGTAGCGTGAGTTCTCCTAAACTTTAAAAAAAATACTTTTGTCTATATTTGATTTTTTTAATACATTTTTTAATTTTGCGTTCAACTTTTATGAATTATTAATTCATTTTTACAAGAGAAATCGGAAAATTAAATTTTTTTTACTTGTACCCAAGTATTTTAAAAAATAACCACTTATTAGCAAAATAAGTTAAATAAGTTGAGCTATTTTGCTAAGAAAATACTTATTTCCCAAAATACTTAGGTAAAAGTTAAAAAAAAAAAACTATTTTTCCGATTCCTCTCTCCGAGACGAAACAATAATAATCTATAAAAATTTAGCGCAAAACTAATAAATGCAAAAAAAATTCAAATAAGGACAAAGCCAACTTAATTCTTTTTAAGTTTAGGAGAGCTTAACTTAATAATTTTAGGCAAATTCTCGCTGCTTATGTGGGACCAAAAACCAAACTTTACGGAGGGTTTATTCATTCAAAATTACAAATTGTTCACACTTATAAATAGGGATGCAAAAATTTTCAATTAATATAAACAATATGCAATTTTGCCACAATTTGTTAATAAAAAAATAGTGGAAACACCACCAAAGTACAGTGAGTAGTATCATTGCATGTCGAGACAAACCACTGACAATGACATAACCTCCTTGGTCCTACAGTATTTTTGGGCACTTTACATTTACCTTTTTGTCCTTCGGTGTTTTCTAGTGAAAATTTTGTAAATTTTTATTTGCGGCAGAGAAGTTGTTGGTATTTTCTGTACTGAATAAGTTATTAAGAAATGTCGAGTTATTTTCGGTTGTTGATAATTTTTTTGTAAGTGAAAAAAGATCGTAAAATGCTGAAATTTTTTTGTTAGTGAAAACGATATGATAAAATACGTTAAGTTTTTAGTATTTTTTATAGTAAAAACGGGACCTTAGTTTTCTAAGAGATAACAAAGCAAAATAAAAAATGTATAAATAGTAATACTTGGCAGGGGCTTTTTCCTCTATAGCAATTTTGGGATCCTTTTCCCCCTTTCATTTCATTTTTACCAATATTTTTTGAACATCACCAATATTGTCCGAACTCTTCCTCTCAATACATCTGTTATGCATATATAGCATTGTCTGAACCTAAGGTTCTTAATACCGTACCTGCTAGAGTACTGATTTTTCTATTCGTACGGTACGTACTGATACCAGTAAGATACTGGGTACTGTATCAAATTTTATCACAATTAGAAAAAGTCCAATGGGGAGATGGATAGTTATTTTAGTGTCATTAAAAGTTAGTTAAATGGATAACAGGATTCCCTCCTCTCCACGGACAATTATTTTAGGATGAAAAATTGATTAACTAACTTTTTTCCCCATTTTATAGGACTCCCCCCTCTTTCCGTCGACTCTCCGACAAGAGTTGTTTCCGGCGTTCAACCTTTCAGCTGTGAGCAGATTTTCAGATAATCTAGCGAGCTAGGGTAGATTTTCTAGATTTCAGTGAGTTAGGGCAGATTTGCCGGCCATTTTTCAGCGACTCAAGTATACTCCGGCCATCCATTTTTCTGATAAATTAGGTGATTTACTGAATTGTCTAGGAATGAAAAGATGCATTTTTAGACAACTCAGGTATACATCAAAGTTATTTTCCATTTGGAGCTGAAAAATGGCTATAACAACCCCATTGGAGTTGCTCGTAGTGTTATTTATTATTGGTATGCGGACGTGCTCCATCTTTTCTCTCTACAGTGGTTGGATAATTGTAAACTTTTATAGGTATATTCCTAATTTCATATTTCTTGGTAGAGCTGTCTACGGTCCGGATCGGATCGGATTTGTATGAATCCAATCTTAATCCGTATCTCACGATTTTTAGAAAATGCAATCCAATCCTAATCCAAAAGTCTCATGGTTCGGTTCGGATTCCGAACCATGAATCACGGTTCGGTTACGATTTTATCCACGGATTTCCTTCCAAAAAAATAAAATGATGCTATTACCATGATCATATTCCAAATGAAAATGCAAACACTAATTTCCATAAACATTGTCCAAATTGTAAAGGCAGTAAATGCATTAAGGCAATAAACATGGTAAAGGCAACAAGGCAGCAACCAAATAAAATTAAGCATTGTCTAAAATATACAAATTCTGGTCAAGCATGATCTACATATTACATCCCATAAAAACCAAACAAAAAATAGCAAATTAGTTCCTCAAAACAAACAAGCAAATTAGTAAAAGGTAAAATTTCAAAATGATACCTGAACTTTCACTCCAATGTCACCAAAACACCTAGACTTCATTTTATTTCAATTAAACACCTAAACTTACTAAATCTCCAAAATAAGGCACCTGCCGTTAGTCTCCATCCATTTTGTCAACAAAATTGCTGATGTGACAAACATCACCCGTTAATTGGCCTCATTTTACATGTTAGGAAGTAAAAGACATGCATACAATCAAAACCCCACCCTTTCACTCCGCTAGATCTATCGTCGCTTCCACTTCTTGAACCCTCCAAATTTCCTCTACTTTCCCATCAACCGAATTCACAATTTCTCCCAAATTCGGTTCGATTTCTTCAACAATCCTTGATTCTGAGCATTGGGCTGGAACACGATTTGCCTCTGCTCGACCACCGAAATTGCTCCTAAGAAACTTCATCAGTGGCGGTGGGAACTTCTCTGACTGGTCTAGTGAAAGGGACTAGATTGGAGGTTTGTGGGGTTTTGATTTTATTTTTTTTGGATCCGTGGAGTTTTGATTGTGCATACAATTAAAAGGTGAAGAAAAATGAAGTAGGGTAGTGTTGGGTAGTGATTGTGTGTATTTCATTTGCTTTCTAACATGTGAAATGGGCCCACTTAACGGGTGAAGTGTGCCACATCAGCAATTTTTTGGATGGAATGGATGGAGGCTAACGGCAGATGCCTCATTTTTGGGATTTTGTAAATCCAGGTGTTTAATTGAAATAAAGTGAAGTTTAGTTATTTCTGTGACATTGCAATGAAAGTTCAGGTGCCATTTTGAAATTTTTCCTTAGTAAACTTATAATTATCTCTATTATAAAAAAGAAGGGTGTGGGGATAAGTTGTTACAACGGCTCAAATTTGTTTGATTCGAGGGTTGAGATGCATTTTTTCACATTTTATGAAAGTATCCAAATTTGCCCATCATATTACATAAATGTCATCTGTTGTCTAAGAGAAAAAAAAGAATCGGAGTGTGTGTGTGTGTGTGAAAACAAAGAAGGGGAAAAAATAATTCTCCTTGCTTCCTTTCTATGAGACCTTTCCTCCCCTATGGGTTGACTGTCTTTGGGGAAGGGGTTCCCCCCCTGGACTGCCGAGCATTGGGACCGTCCACTCCTCCTCGACAGTCAAACCCCTCGGGGGAAGTCAAATCAGGAGAGGTATTTTTTGTTGCTCACCATGTGTTTGTTAAAATGCTCTCTTCTATTTTGTATACACTTCCTCCAAAATCTGGAGAGGTATTTTCTATTGCCCACTATGTGTTTGTTAAATATTCTCTTCTGTTTTGTAGAGTTGTAGAGACTTTGTGGGGGGTTTTTTTTATCTTTTTTGAACGGCGTTTGCATAATTTCGTGAGTTGCTAATTTCTCACTACACTGTTTACGTATCCACTTACTTCATATCTCAATAAAAAAAAAAAATCTTCGCCGTTCAAAAAAAGAGAGATTAATTTTCAGCAATTTGTAACTACCTAAAAATTAAAATAATGTTTTGAGTCACTATCAAGATTCAAAAGGTATTTCAATTCCAATCAGGGTGAGTGGTGCCGTAGGCACGGGCAAACACTAGTTTATATTATATTTATAAAACAGAAGGGTGTGGGGACAAGTTGTTGCAACGGCTCAAATTTGTTTGATCCGAGGGTTGAAATGCATTTTTTCACATTTTATGAAAGTATCCACATTCGCCCATCATATTACATAAATGTCATCTGTTGTCTAAGAGAAAAAAAAAAAAAGAATCGGAATGTGTGTGTGTGAAAACAAAGAAGGGGGAAAAATAATTCTCCTTGCTTCCTTTCTACGAGACCTTTCCTCCCCTATGGCTTGACTGTCTTTGGGGAAGGGGTTCCCCCCCTGGACTGCCGAGCATTGGGACCGTCCACTCCTCCTCGACAGTCAAACCCCTCGGGGGAAATCAAATCGGGAGAGGTATTTTTTGTTGCTCACCATGTGTTTGTTAAAATACTCTCTTCTCTTTTGTATACACTTCCTCCAAAATCTATAAAGGTATTTTCTATTGCCCACCATGTGTTTGTTAAATATTCTCTTCTGTTTTGTAGAGTTGTAGAGACTTCGTTGGGTTTTTTTATCTTTTTTGAACGGCGTTTGCATAATTTCGTGAGTTGCTAAACTGTTTGCGTATCCACTTACTTCATATCTCAATAAAAAAAAAATCTTCGCCGTTCAAAAAAAGAGAGATTAATTTTCAGCAATTTGTAACTACCTAAAAATTAAAATAATGTTTTGAGTCACTATCAAGATTCAAAAGGTATTTCAATTCCAATCAGGGTGAGTGGTGCCGTAGGCACGGGCAAACACTAGTTTATATTATATTTATAAAACAGAAGAGTGTGGGGACAAGTTGTTGCAACGGCTCAAATTTGTTTGATCCGAGGGTTGAAATGCATTTTTTCACATTTTATGAAAGTATCCACATTCGCCCATCATATTACATAAATGTCATCTGTTGTCTAAGAGAAAAAAAAAAAAGAATCGGAATGTGTGTGTGTGAAAACAAAGAAGGGGGAAAAATAATTCTCCTTGCTTCCTTTCTACGAGACCTTTCCTCCCCTATGGGTTGACTGTCTTTGGGGAAGGGGTTCCCCCCCCCCCCCCCCCCCTGGACTGCCGAGCATTGGGACCGTCCACTCCTCCTCGACAGTCAAACCCCTCGGGGGAAATCAAATCGGGAGAGGTATTTTTTGTTGCTCACCATGTGTTTGTTAAAATACTCTCTTCTATTTTGTATACACTTCTTCCAAAATCTGGAGAGGTATTTTCTATTGCCCACCATGTGTTTGTTAAATATTCCCTTCTGTTTTGTAGAGTTGTAGAGACTTCGTTGGGTTTTTTTATCTTTTTTGAACGGCGTTTGCATAATTTCGTGAGTTGCTAAACTGTTTGCGTATCCACTTACTTCATATCTCAATAAAAAAAAAATCTTCGCCGTTCAAAAAAAGAGAGATTAATTTTCAGCAATTTGTAACTATCTAAAAATTAAAATAATATTTTGAGTCACTATCAAGATTCAAAGGGTATTTCAATTCCAATCGGGGTGGGTGGTGCCGTAGGCACGGGCAAACACTAGTTTATATATATTACACACACATCTATATTTTTATTCTTTTAAATATCTCATGGTCCGGTTCGGTTAATCCACGGTTTTGAAATGAAAATCCAATCCTGATCCGTATCTCACGGTTTTTTAATTTTCAAATTCGTGTCCGGACCATTAATCCATGGACAAAATCCAAAAAACACGAATTGGATTGGTCTGGACCGATTTCACGGTTCTCGATTTTTCTTGGACGGCCCTATTTCTTGGTCGTACTATTCAAACTAGTAAATGATTTAATATTTATGTTTTTTTTATCATAAATATTTATGTTAATAGAGCTAGCAAAAGATACTTAGAGTGATTTTTGAACACTCTTACCAATTTTAAAAGCCACCATTGCTTTTATGAATAATGGCAGTTGAATATTTTAGCTTAAGAGTATGGCCTTACTGTTATGCTCCCACTTAACTAATTTCATTTGCCTACAAAGTAGATTGCATACTATCAAGCTCTAACACTCCTAACTGCCAGCCATATCCATAATTGACACTTTAGAAATACATGGATAAACCTCTTGGACATGCCAAGTGCATGATCAATCTATTCATCAATCAGTTCAATTATTTTTTAACAGAAGTGATAAGTGCCAAAATATACATATTTTGGCTATCCAATTTACATTTATTAGTTTTTTATATTTGTTAACTGATTTTTATTATGTGTTTTTATGTTTATAGGTTGCTCGAGCTCGTTGTCCGAGACTGTTGATAGAAAGAAGATTTTAAAGAAGTTTGGAGTTCCAATGCAAAATAATTCAAAATTGAATGGTTCATTTGTTATTTCATGAAGTTCAAAGGGCCTTTGTGTGATTGAAGTCTTCGATACTAATTTAACCTCCTGGCGGTACAAAACAGTGAAAAAGGAGCTGCCGACTACGAGGACGCATAACGACGAACGAGGCTGCCGTTCTTTGGTTGGAATGTTGTTTACTTTCTTTCTGAGTTTTTTTTTTCACCAAGTTATGTAAAGTTTTGTTTAATTATTCGCATTCTTATAACTCATTTTAATTTTTGTTATTTATAAAAATTGTTAATTGGTTCTTGTTTAACTTAGATTTCTTGTTAATTTTTCATCTCGCGTAATAGAAGTATATTTCAAACTAGGGTTTCTTCTGTTTCTCGTGCAATGATTAGTAAGTAGTCATATAGGTAGGGTCGCGGAGTGATTAGCACGCCGTGGTCAGTCCGGGCACTGCTCCTATTTTCAAACAATAAAGAAAAAGTAATTTTAGGTTAATAAATAACATTTGTTAGACGAACCCGGGCATCGTCGGAGCCAATGCGAACGGGATCCAAAACCATTATTCGCTGCGAATGGGTGAACGGCGACCATAAAGATTAGCATCTTTCGGGGTATCCTTTTCTCAGTAAAATCGAACGTCTTAAGAACAGTGAATGGAGCAAGTTAATTCGGACTAGTTGCGAGTGTTATAAACCCTTCAACCGTACCTCCTTTAAATTATTCGAAAAAAATAATCAATTTCTCAGGTTTTAGTTTATCTCAATCAATTGATAAGCGGTGGCTACCTAAGAGCTTGTTTAAATAAGTAACAACCCGAGTTTTTAAGTCAGCACATATCACCGTCTTTGTGGATTCGACTCCTGACTTACCAGATATTGTGTTACGTCAGTTTCCACTTTACTCTTAGGACAACCCATTATTTTAGGACTAGGAAATCGGTCAAAAAGACACACCAAGGTCACATTCACAACACCTGTATCTTAACTTTTATGCGACTAACTTTACGCTTTGACAAGTCTAGAAGGCAAAATTGAGATGGATATTAATTCCAAAACGAAATGCGAAAAAACCCCGACAATATCAGGTAAAGAAAGTCACAATCTGGAAAATCCAAAACTTAAAAACTTAAAAGGGAAAGCCATAAGGTGGAAAAGAGAATTCCATTGTAGTTTTGTAGACTTAGTACCTACAAAGGATATATAGGATCTTCCTATTGCTAAGATATTCAGCAGAGATGAAGTTATTGGTCCAATAATAACTCAAAGTGATTCACAAAATCACAAGATAAAGATATCTGACGCATGATACCAAAGAGATTATTTTGTGCCTTTGGGTCACTGGACTAGGGCACAGGCTCCTCCACCACACATTGAAGTGGAACTGATATACTTGTCTTGAGTCCCACCCAAAGGCATTGAATAATCCAGATATAAGCAAACACTACTTGCCAATGCATGTACGTCTAAAATGTAGTCTAAAATAAATATGAGAGATATATCACATACAAGTAAACAACAAAAGGAGAAGAAAGAAAAGAGTAATGCTACCGGTACCGGCGAAACCCGTAGGAAAATCGTACCGACGGCCACGCTGGGCCGTCTCCGGCCCCGGACGGCCGATCCGAGCTGTCCAAAAATTCTAAAAAAAAACACGAGGGGGCCCGCGCGGGAATCAATGGCATCTGATATGTGTAGGGTGCTTGATCTAAACACTCTATTTTTCGTGTGTATATGAGTGTTTAGATCAAGCACCCTACACACATCGGATGTCATTGATTCCCGCATAAGGCCCCCTCGGGTTTTTTTTTAGAATTTTTGACGGCTCAGATCAGCCGTCTGGTGGCCGGAGACGATTCGGTGCGGCCGTCGATACGATTTCCTTACGGTTTGGTCGGTACCTATATCTTTTTCGAGAAAGAAAATCCGATCTAATATTTCATTCAACGTGTGAAGAATAATAAAAGACTTTTGTTCCAATCAGCTTTACGATTGGATATAAAAAATTAACCTTACGTCAATCATAAAATATTTATTGCCTAAAAGAAAAGTGACAGCTGAACTCAAAGGAGTGCTGATTTTTTTTTAATTATAAAAAACCTCCAGGGAGTGGACTGAAATAAAATTCTTTATTTTCAACCAAAACAAATATCATTATTTTGTGTAGTGCTTCGGATATAAAGTATTGTAATTCATTTTCGCCACCGCTGATCAAAAATTCTGGAGCTGCCCTAGCATTACGTCACATTCCCTCTGGGCAAGTTACATATAGTAGAAAACCAACAGGAAGAGGCAATTTATTAGAAACATAATATATAGTAGTAGTAGTGCTGTACAGTAGCATTTCTGTAGTAACTATGATCCCTCCGGGCAAATTACATATAGTGAAAAACCACTGGCAGAAACAATTTATTAGAGACATAACAATACAACCAAAGATCCCGAAAACAACAAGTGTTATAGATCCTCCTATTGAGAATTTAAGCATTGGTTTCAAGAAATGGATAATCAGTGTAGCCAACAACAAGATCAGGAATGTAAATAGTTTCTCTATTGTACTTCTTGAGCGGTACGTTGATCAGCTCAAACCTACGAGGCAAATCTGGGTTGGCCAAGAACAAATGACCGTACGCAACAACATCCGTGCGATTCTCCGCGACAGCTTGGTTACCATCTTCTCTATCATAACCGCCTGCGTAAATGAAAGCGCCGTTAAAGCCTTCCTCATGGGCACAAGACTATATTGGGGGCATTCACATTTTTCTCCGACCATCTTCATTCTAGGCTCAACCATGTCACAGTATAGTATGCCGAATTTACTCAAGGATTCCGCCATGCATGTAAAGACCTAGAGCATTTGGATTCAAGTTGCCTGATTCCATGTAATCGGCGAAGGGAGACAGCCTGATTCCAACTTCATCTGCTCCTATCTCATTGACAATAGCTTCAACAACTTCGATCTAGTGCAAACTGGCAACGGTTCTCCAAAGAGCCTCCGTAATTATCTGTTCGGTCATTGACTTGGTCTTTTAGGAGCTGGTCTATTAGGTAACCATGGGCTCCATGGATCTCAATCCCATCAAAACCTGCACGTTAAAAAGACATTGTAACTCAAGAAACATAGCATACTACAGTAGCAGGGATCAGTACCAACTTGAGGGAAAATTCTTATTGCACGTTTTGAATCCAAAATATTTGAACCTGCTTAAGATCGATCGAACAACTTTACATCGAAACAAGACTTCTAATCATTAGGCAAGTCGAGAAAGAGCTGGCTGCGTAATAGTGATCTTGTTTAGCGAGCACTATTATGGATTAACTATCATTTTCTGACAACATACTAAAAGGTTTCTACGAGATACATATGATGTTTACAGACAGGCATTGATTTTGATTAACAGAGACTTGATATCACGGTATGAAGTGAATAAGCCCCAAACGTACCAGCTTCCATAGCATTCTTAGCAGCAAGTTAATAGAAACCAAACTGGAGGTGAAAATTCATCAGTTCTAAGCCATCGTGGAGGTGAAAATTCTGCTACATAAACATCCTTAAATCCTATTTGAAGAGACAATTTCTTGTCTGTGGAAGAGATTGGAGCCTGGCCGTTTGGCTGGAAATCTTTACGCGGTATAAACACAGATAAGTCAATAGAAACCGAAGTGCTACGGGGCCTTAGTGTCTTGATCTAGAAGAAGAGGCCAATACAAAAGATAAACAATGACTAATGATCAGTCTCTAGACGTAAGTTTGAAACGAGAGATTACGTAATATTTACAAGTCATGCTAAAGGCTATTCAAATTCCTCGGAATCTTGATGCCTACATCGGAGCAGCTACAAGTCTAGCCGCGGAAATTTGGGGGCTACGTGACAGATTATAATTAACAACTAGTCTTCAAGTTGAATCGGACTCCATAGTCATGATCCAATTACATGCTACACATTAGGAGGAAAAACACCAACTGAGTGCTCTATTAAATTATTGCAGGTACCTTTTGCAGCAATTAAGGGTGAGAGAAGTGAATCATAACTTTCGAGAGGGTAATGCATGTGCGGACCGGCTGACAGATTTGGGACTACAAGTCTGGAAGATGTGGGGTTTAATGTCTTAGATGATATGCCTAATTGTATTTCTATTCAATTAAGGACGGATGCCCAGAGGGTTATATACCCTAGACTCATGTACTCTACTATTTATATAATCCCTGTTTACCAAAAAAAAAAACAATTAGTACATGGCTTCTACCGATATTAAACAGCACAAAGCAAAACTGAAACAAGAGTAAACAAAATTACCCAGAAAACTAAAGAATTCAAACGAATGATCATAATTCAATACTAAGAGCGTAAAGTATTCACAATCAACACTAACTTAAAGACGGGTTCTAGTGTGTTAATTATAAGCTACTAATTCAGTACTAAGGCTAAGTTCCGCTAAGATTTTTTGGGCTTTTTCTTATTTTTTTCTTATTCAAATCGTTTTCGCTTTTATTAATTTTGCGCCTAACTTTTGTGGATTATTAATTCGGTTCGTTAAGAAAAATCATGGAAATGTAAAAAATTATGACTTTTATCCAAATTTTTTTAAAAATATCTAAGATAAAGCCCAAAAAATTGGCTTTTGGGATTTTTTTTCTTAGATATTTTCAAAAACATTTAGGTAAAAGTTATAATTTTTTACTTTTTCAATTCCTCCCTTCAGAGTAAATTAATAATCCACAAAAACTAGGCTCAAATCAAAACTAGCAAAAGAGAATTTTTTTTAATAATGACAAAACAAGAAACAGCTTCAAAAATCTTGTGCTTCGACGAGTCTAGAAGGCAAAAATGAGATGGATATAACTCCAAAACGAAATGTGAAAAAACCCGACAATATCAGGTAAAAAAAGTCGCTATCTCCTTTCAAATAAAATCTCCAAAAGTTAAAAAGGGGAAGCCATAGGTGAAAAAGAGAATTCCATTGTGTAGTTTTGCAGACTTTATTTGAAAGGAGATAGGAAATTAAGGCCCCATTTGATAATCATATTAGCACTTAGGATTGGATTACACGGGACTACTAATACTATGTTTGGTAATCCAAAATGAGTTGGAATTATTAGTCCTTAGAACTAGTAAGGTGGGTATTATGGGTATTGAGAAGGGCCTCTCCCACTTGGTATTAACAATCCAATCCCCTCATCGCCAATGCACAAATACGAAAATAGTCTTCACCAATTTCATCTCCTTACCAATCCTATCCCATGTAAAGGGCAAAAATGAAAATGTGCACTATCAATCCAATTCTATCTCATGTGAAACAAACATGATATTAATAATCATATTATCTAATCTCATCTCAAACAAACATACTCATCACCAATCACATCTCCATACCAAGCCCTTCTCATTACCAATCTCAATCTTAATCTCATCTCCTTACGAATCCCAACCATCTATCATGTTATCAAACGGGGCTTTAGAGAATTCCATTGTAGTTTTGTAGACTTATACTGTATTTGTGAATTGTGAGTACCTCTACAAAGGAGATAGGATCTTCCTATTTTGCCTAAGATTTTTTTGCTAGGCCTATTTTTCCTAAGATATTCAGCAAAATTGAGGTTATTGGTCCAATATTAACTCAAAGTGATTCACATAATCACAAGAGATAAATACATCTTACGAATGATACCAAAGAGATTATTCTGTGCTTTTGGATCACTATCACATAATATTCACTCTTTTTTCACCACACGTTGAAGCGAGACCGACACTTGTCTTAAACCCCACCCAAGAGCATTGAATAATCCCGATATAAACAAATACTACTTGCCAACGCACGTTCGTCTAAAATAAAGGCGAGAGATACTCCTATATCACGTACAAGCAAACAACAAAAGCTAGTGCTGGGAATCTAGCTCTTTGTAGAGCTTGGAATATTTCAGAGAGAATTTTGTAGCTAGCTGGTAGTTAGGTTCTGATGCAGTTGGTTTAGTTTATCTTCTAGTTGCTCCAGTTTGTTGGTTTCGTTTTCCTCTGGGGTATGCCCCGTATTTTCTTGTATTCCGTGCTTTATTTTTTATAATAAAATTTTTCTTTATCAAAAAAAAATAAAACAAAAGAAAAAGAAAGAAAATTATAATCTTTACCTACTCAACTCGTAAGAATAAAAAGACTTTTGTTCCAATCAACTTTACGATTGAATAACAAAAATTAACGTCACGTCACAATCATAAAATATTGGGTAAATTTCACTGACCTCCCCTCAGGTTTCTGACAAAGACAGAAACCTCCCCCCACATTCTTGAAATTGCACTGTCCTCCCCTCTGCCTCTTGTCGGGTAACGCTTGTTAACGGGAAACTTGATTTTACTTTTATGCCCACGTACTTGTAATGAATAAAATAAATAAGTAAAAGGGAAAAAGCTAAAAAGGACTGAGAAATTATTGGTTGCCCCAAGGGCAACACGTCTACTTTCCCTAGTGATACCTCCCACCAATAAAAATTTGCCTTCTGGGTAAATTGTCAGAAAGTCTAGTCCCGTTGACGCATTAAATCGCATTAAATTCACTGACACACATTCTTCTCTCCACACACCCTCCTCTCGTTCCAAATTTCAATCCGTTTGAATGGGTGAGAAGATTTTATTTTTTTTATCATTTAATTCTAAAGGGTCATAATTAAATTTTGACTATAAAATTCTCGTTGATTAGCCCTAAGAAAGTTGTAGAATCAAATATCTCTTAGGACTAACCAACGAGAGCCATAGAGTCAAAATTTAATTATGACCCTTTAGAATTAAATGATCAGAAAAATAAAATCTTCTCACCCATTCAAACGGATTGAAATTTGGAACACTTAATTTTTCAACCTTTAGTTTATATATTAAAAAATATGGTTAAAAAATTAAGTGCTCCAAATTTCAATCAGTTGAAACCGATAGAAAGATTTTAGTTTTCTGATCATTTTATCCAAAATGGTCATAGTTAAACTTTGACTCTAGGATTCTCGTTGGTTAGTCCTAAAATATTTGGTTGTACGACTTTCTTAGGGCTAATCAACGAGAGTCCTAAAGTCAAAATTTAATTATGGCCATTTTGGATAAAATGATCAGAAAAATAAAATCTTTCTATCGGTTCAAACGGATTGAAATTTGGAGCATTTAATTTTTTAACCATATTTTTTAATATATAAAATAAAGGTTGAAAAATTAATTGTTCCAAATTTCAATCCGTTTGAATGGGTGAGAAGATTTTATTTTTCTGATCATTTAATTCTAAAGGGTCATAATTAAATTTTGACTCTATGACTCTCGTTGGTTAGTCCTAAGAGATATTTGATTCTACGACTTTTTTAGGACTAATCAACGAGAGTCTTATAGTCAAAATTTAATTATGACCCTTTAGAATTAAATGATAAAAAAAATAAAATCTTCTCACACATTCAAACGGATTGAAATTTGAAACACTTAATTTTTCAACCTTAAGTTTATATGTTCCATATATGCTGACCTCATCACCGTTAGTTGCTTTCCGTAACGTCAACAAACGGTTGGGGTAAAGTGCAACAGACAATAGAAGCAGAGGGGAGGACAGTGCAATTTCAGAAACGTGAGGGGAGGTTTTTGTTTTTGTCAAAAACCTGAGGGGAGGTCAGTGAAATTTACCGTAAAATATTCATTAACTGAAAGAAAAGTGACAACTGAACTCAAAGGAGTGCTGTTTTTACTCCAAGAATAAAAAGGCTTTTTGACGATTAAGATTAAAAATTAATTATGATCAGTAATAATTAATTATTCATCCAAAGTGTTTCATTAAAATTTGGACCGTCCAAAATCGAACTGGACGCGCGAGATTTAACAGCTCCGTGAAAAAGACACTCTCGATAATGAATGCTCTCATTTGGGACTTTTTCAGTCTCCTATGGTGACTAAAGTCCACCTTTTTATGAACTTAACTTAAATTTGAGAATTTTATCTTTATTTGAATTTTTTTTTTCATTTGTTAGTTTTGCGCCAAAATTTTGACGACTATTGATTCGTCTCGACGAGAGGAATCAGAAAAATAAAATTTATTTACTTTTACACATGTATTTTAAGGAATAACCATTTTTAGAGCAAAAAGTGACTTTTTGCGTTAAAAAGTGGTTATTTCTCAAAATAATTGGGTAAAAGTGAAAATTTTTACTTTTCTGATTTGTCTCGTCGATACAAATTAATAACCCACAAAAGTTTGGCGCAAAACTAATAAATGCAAAAAAAATTCAAATAAAGACAAAATTATCAAATTTAAGTTAAGTTTAAGTTAAGTCCATAAAAACGTGGAAGATAATAAATCCAGACAACAACGGAAGAGTCAAAATCAAAGGAAAATCAAAGGATGAAAGACAACAACCATCTAGTACTTGGGATTATCCAAGGTGATTAACGAAAGAGACTCTGGCACTAACTAAAATAACTGGGCTAACTCCTTGAAGAACAACGGTCGAAACGAATTTATTTTCAATATCACAATGAAATTTCAAAGATTGCCCAGCAGAATTTCAAAGATTATCCGGGCCATAGCACTGCAAAAATGAAACAGAAGGGAAATCAAATGACAATACCTATGAGAAAGTTGGAAGTTTCCGATTTTGTGGGGAGTGAGAAGGGGGATCTATGTGTGGTCATATGGGGGCCACGCCCCCGAGTCCTTTTGGGTGAGTTTTTTTTTTTTAAATTTTAATATTAATATTAGCATTTTTTTTGTTAATAGTAACACCTAAATATTGTATTTTGTATTAAGTGCTATTTAGATATTTAAATTCTTTAAAAATGTGTTCGTTTTGGATCCAAAACCCAATTTTTCTTTTTGCGTCACAGTCTCCCGTAAGTTTTTCCTTCAATTATTTATTTCATTCCTCTTTCTATCCCTCTCTACATACTACTCAAAAAACCTCCTTCAAAATCTAAACCAAACAAACTATTAGATTTCCGAACCTTGAAATTTCAAAATCTTGTCCATAGTTCGGTCCCCGCGTTTACAAAATCCTGGTTCCGTCCCTGGGAGGAGGGTACCATCTTCCTCTCGTGCTTCCCCTGCTTGTCCTTCCATTTTTATTGTATCGGACAATTGGAAAAGTGGTTGGAATTAAGGAATATGATTTTTTCCATTTGGCACGAACTGGGGTGGTATAAATAGAGAGACTACAGGGTGTGCATGTCCTATAATGATGGCTGATGTTGGTCAAAATTTGGAGTGATTGTGCGTTGTCCCTCGGGTATGTTAGGCGGGTGCCTCAACTCCCTTTGTACCACACATTTGTATTGGTTTACACATTTCGTTATCGCCTCCACACAAATGCGTGGCGAGGAGGGAGATTGGGACATTGTCCTATCATGCCTTGGGAGCATTGAATAATAGTTTCCAAAATTTGGGAGCTTGGGTCCCAAAGGTGGGTTGGGGACAAATACCTCATTCGTGACGAATCTAATCGGTGACGGACACAATTTTTTTATGAGTGCTAAAATGGAAGGGCAGGCATATATTGTATTTAGTCATTTTCGCCGAAAAGTATTGGCCGGTGTCACCACACAACTATTTTATAGGGGATCTCATCCTACATATGTATTGAACCTCAAGTCCAACATGAAGATAGTGTTAGGAATATATTTGGTCCTGATAAAAGATTATAAGGACTTGAACTTGGGTATTATCCAACAAATTTCCAACCACTAAATCAACCTTACATTAGTGCGATGGACCGTACATACGTGGGGAACAAATTAAAAAGGTAAGGGTTTTATTTTATTTTTATAACCAACTGTCTTGCTAATTTCAACGTCCTGAAATTAATGACCAGATAAAACTTCAATGACCCGATCTTTCGAACCTGAGATCTTAAGAAGAAGTCCTTAGGTTGGGACACTAGGTAAGTTCCCTTTGGGTAATCGATACTCCTAATATTTTCTCTCCCTCTTATAACTGAATGGTTATTGATTGATGCTGGAACATGACCAAGTGGCACTCTAGGGTCCTAACCACCACAAAATCAAATGAGACTCACAATTAAATGTGTGTATAAATTCTGAATAATTGTGTGGTGATTAAGAGCATTGGAGTGTCACTTGGTCATGCTCGATGAGCAGTCAATAATTATTTATAATTTTAGTCTACTTTTCTACTTGAAAATGTTGCGTAATAATAGATGTTCATTTTGCCAAGTCAATATGAAAAAGTTGATAAATTTCATTTTTGTCCTCTTTTGAAGTAGAGTAATAGCTCTTATTATTCAAAATAAAAGATAATTTTGGAATGTCGTGTTTCGTGATGTGCAATAATTTTGTCTCCTTAAATACTTAGATTCTTCAAAAAAGATGCGTAAAAATTATAGGAGGGGGTAATTAATTAATTTTCTTATTTCTTGGATGAATTTAGACAAAATTGAGTCTACCTTCATTCAAAAAAAAAGCAAATTATCCGTGTCTAGATTCTTTTTAGAAATTAAAGGGGTGTTTCCGCTCAGCAAAAAGTTATGAACGACACTTTGTAGTCAAATTATTTCTACTAATTAAACTATAGTTTAAAGATGGTATAGAGGAAATGTCAAAGGCATAACGGATGTGAAAAAAAATTAGTATAGGAGAAACGACTTTACTTTTGACAATAAATTATAGATGAAAAAGATAGCAAAAACGGGGCTTTAGGCATTTTTAAGTTTTAAGAACAGCTCTTCTTGATTGAGATTGAAATGAGGACTTTAGGCATTCTTCCACCTCTTTTGGGTATGAGAAACGAGAAGCTCTTTCTTTTCATTTGAAATGAATGAGAAGTCGAACTCACTTGCGAGAGAGAGCCCACTAGACTAGACTGATCGTAGCAAAAAGTGGGCTATTGGCTTGTCAGTGGTCAAGGGACTCTTGATAGAACAAGGGTTCTTGAACCCTTAACTTAATTCGTTTAATTTGCATTCATGAAAGATTTTACCATGCTAGACCTCCTTTATTTCCAAAGGACTATCCAGCCTAAGACCACTTGCCCTATTTGACGGTGATGTTTTCCGCAGTTACCAAATTGAGATCTCACATAAATAAATAAGCTATTCCAATCTAAAAAGTCCGCGAAAAATTGGGATACTCAGGATATCCACAATGCTATAATAAAAAATTGATAATCAAAAATTATCACATCAACTTTCGATTATTCATTTAAGAGATTGCTAAGATTAGCAATATAGATGTCTACAATAGCAAAATTAAAATTGGATAACCAAAACTTGTCATCCACGTTATCTTTTCAAACTACAAAAAACTAAAAACTGTGAATAGTAGAAAATAGTTTTTCTAAAAATAATTTTGAAACTAATAAAAACTATTTACTAAAAATAGAATATAGTTTTTGAAACTTTTTTTTGGAAAAAAACTAATTTTACAAAACTGTTTTCTAAAAAAAAAAATTTCAAAAATATTATTTGAAAAGAAAGAGAGAAAGGAAAAGGGAGGAGAGATAGAACATTTTTGTATAATAATTGGTGTATTTGATTGAGAATATGTAGGGTCTATTAAATTTGATTATTGTCAAAAGGTTGCTAGTTTTGGCTATCCAAAATCCAAAATTTGATTATTTCTAAGGAGGTTGTTAAGTTTAATTATAGTATTGTGAGCCATATTTTGTATAAATATTGTTAACTTTAAAAACTTTTTACTTTTGATTATAGCATTGTGGATACTCTCAATTGGAGGGAGAAAGAATGAATAATAAATTTGATTTCTCTCGTATGGGCAAGCTCAAAATTTACAAAAGTTGACAAAGAAAATAAGAAAACCTCATCAAGGACAAAAAAATACTGAATTGAAAAATTAGGGAAATTTATGCACCCAAATCCCAAAGGGGACTTCGAGGGCGTTCCAGTAACTTGGAAAAGTTACTTTTTGAAAAAGAAGGTAATTTTAAGCTCAAAAATCATGTGCTTATGCAAATAATTTTTCTATCAATATGGATCTTGTTTGATAGATCTCATTAAGATCTTTTAAATGGTGCAAAAAAATTTGAAAAAATATTTTTTATTTTCCTTATATTTAAGTTTGAAATTACCTTATTTTTTCAAAAAGTACTTTTTTGGAAAAGCGGAACGCCCCCGAAAAACCATGAGGAACCAATCCTGTTGACTTAAAATTGGATCATTGGATCAAAGTCTTGTATGAAAGGACCTCACAATAATTGATTACACCTAGCATATTTCCAACATGAGACCTAAGAGAAATAAATCTCCGAATCTCTTATCTTGACTATTAGGCCAATTCCTTGGGACTAACATTACGGAATGGGCTAGCACAAAGTGAACCCATTGGGATAGCTATTGTTATCATTGTCACTACCACCATAGCATAATTTGCAATAAAGTTATATAAAATAGACACAACGAAATTAGATCACACTAACATCCGGTCATTGATGTTCAATTGAAATACCAACGTCACGCTCTTTGGATATATATAGGTGTCTTCCAACCTATGCATCACTTAAGTGCCTTGACTTGGACAAGGAGGTTCGGCGACACCTCCGGCAGGTGAGTTTGATTTGTCGGCAGGGGAATTTGATTTGGGGTTTGTTTGGAAAAAATCATAACTAATTTGGGTTTGGTTTGAAAAAAGAAGAAGAAGAAACAAATTAATCCGGTTGGAGTTTGGATACGTTTGTTATTGTATTGGATAACTTAAATGCCTAGACGTTTGGAAATTACATTAGAAATTAGCGAAAATAGAGAATGGTGTTCTTCGAAGCAAAATACCTCGTGACTACTGGAGATGCTCTTAACTCAACTCCATTTTTAGCACCAATAGATGTGGTTATTGAGGAGCAAGACATAAGATTTGAAGCATCGGGTTTAGAAAGATGGAGTTCTCCTCCTGGATAACCAAGTGTAGAAAGATGGAGTTCTCCTCCTGGATAACCATTAACCAATACTAATTGGGTAGCTTCTTATTTAAATAAAAATTTATAGGTCTGTTTTTCTTTTATTATAAATAAATGCTAGGTTTCGAATTTCATTATGTCCGTCCTCATTTGCTGGCATTTTCGATTATTACTAAATTATCACATATTTTTATCAAAAGCAAAAGAAGAAATCATGCATTGCACTTGACATTGGACCACCTTATAATTTTTCAATCAGGACTAAGAGCATCTCCAATCCAATACTATATTTGAGAATATCAAAATACTCTATTTTATTCATAAAGTGATTTTAGAGAAAATTACTATTCATATTTACTCCAACCACAAATTCTCTATTTATTCATAAAGTAATTTTAGAGGAGATCCTCCATATTTTCTCCTATCCTCTAAATATGGATGATCAAAATCTCATCCTCTCAAATAGAGGAGGCTTGAGAGGATGGGTTGGAGGAATTCTATACTCTCAAATGGAGGAATAGAGCATGGGTTGGAGATGCTCTAAGGAAAAGATTTAATAAGGACTCGGGATGCCGTAGGGCTGCTCGCCTTATAGCCTGTAGTGCGGCCGATCTGACCGTTCATTTCGGCAATGGATAACTCAGATTTTAATCCGAGCAATGAACAGTTTAGACCAATAAGAGATTGGATTAAATTCAAGTTGTCCGTGTCAAAAATATACGGCCGAGTTGATTGTGGCTGTTCACTACAAGAAATCCTAATTCTTCAATAAGTAGCATTAGCAATCTTATTGATCTAAATCGTTTATTGCTCATATTAAAATTCAAGCCGTCCATTGTTGAATTTGAACGATCGGATCAGTCGCACTACACGGCTGTAATGCGGGTTGCCCTACAGCATACCTGGATCCCAATTTTTTAAAGGAACCTAGTATGAACTATAAAGCACACACAAAAACTGAAAAAAAAAACTAAAAAAAAAAGCAGAAGAAAAGAAAAGCCATAAATGTGACCAGCACGTGCAACTACTATTAATTTACTTTTGTTTTTTGCTTCGGAAACTTCCAATTGTTATCGAACGATCCGAACCATTTTCGCAATGGCTGAACCGGAGGTTAACCCGGCCATCCTTCCACTCTCCCGGCCTACTAGTATGACCAGACAAACCACCTCTGCAACGACTTTTACAATCTTCTAAAAAAGTGATGGGATCCATCCCACGACCACGAGAGAGAATGTTGAGAGAGAGAGAAAGAGAGAACCAGAGATTCAAACCAGCATTTAGGTGAAGAGAGAGACCACATCTGAAGAAAACATCCAGTACCAGGAGAAACCCACATACCATCGAGAGAGAGAGAGAGAGAGAGAGAGAGAGAGAATCAAAGAATAGGAAAGAACCCATCGAGAAAAGGTAGGAGAGAGAGGGAGAGAGAAATGGAATCCGAGAACACCCATCAAGAACCCGTCAAGAAACCAACCGAAACCTCAACAACGACCACCACAACAACCACCACCACAACCACCACCACCACCACAACAGCGTCATCAACCAAGCCCTTCACGGCCGTCCTCCCGTACCAAACCCCTCGGCTCCGCGACCACTACAACCTCGGCAAGAAGCTCGGCCAGGGCCAGTTCGGCACCACATACCTCTCCACCGACAAGGCCACCGGCGCCCAGTACGCCTGCAAGTCCATCCCCAAGCGCAAGCTCCTCTGCCGCGAGGACTACGATGACGTCTGGCGGGAGATCCAGATCATGCACCACCTCTCCGAGCACCCCCACGTGGTGCGCATAAAAGGCACCTACGAGGATAACGTGTTCGTGCACATCGTGATGGAGCTCTGCGCCGGCGGGGAGCTGTTCGACAGGATCGTGCAGAAGGGGCATTACAGTGAGAGAAAGGCTGCGGGGTTGATCAAGACCATTGTCGGGGTTGTGGAGGCGTGCCATTCGCTTGGGGTTATGCATAGGGATTTGAAGCCTGAGAATTTCTTGTTTGATAGTTCTGACGAGGATGCCAAGCTCAAGACCACCGATTTCGGGCTCTCGATTTTTTACAAGCCTGGTTAGTTTTTTGGTTTGGTACCCATTTGATCTTGTTTTTGATATGCTTAGATGTTAGTTTGATTTGTGATTTTTTATTATCTGGGTTTGTTGATTTTTCATTTATTATGGTTCGAAAGTGCATAATTGGCTTTGTTTTGTTTAGTTCGTGGGTTCTGATCTTGTTTTTGGTATGGATAGAAATTCTTGTTTATTTTGTGGTTTTTGCCCCCTCTGATTCTTGGCCTAGCTTCTTTGTGAAAATGTAGTTGTTGATCTTTTGATTACGAGTTTGTGAGATATTCTTGTTTGATTTGAAGCTTATTGGTTGGGGATCGTTGTTCCATATGCTTGATGGCTAGGGTGGTCTTGGTTCATGTCCTTTTCTTGAGTTTGGTCGATATTTCTTTTGATCGTCATGAATTTTGTGGGTCATGAATAATTTAATTTTGGCCGTATCTTGAATTATTGACCAACTGGTTCCTGTTTCAAGATTCCTCTCCTTTATGGTTTCTTTCTTTCCTGGATATGTTACTAAATTATGGCCTTTATGGTTTGTTGCTCAATCGTTGTCCCAGGTACCTTCACTTTATTGTGAAATTAATTTTGATGTCTAAGCTATTGTTTAATAGACTTTCTAACGGAATTCATCTCATTATGCTTAAAGATACCGCGATAGCTTATTATCTTGTATAATACACATGTTTTATCTCCAAGAGAATCGTTAGCTGCTGGTGTAGAACCGTTCGAGCTTTGGAGGTGAGTTAAGCAGGCATTGTAGACTTGGAAATTGTAAAAATGAGTCTCCAAACAGCTAACGATTCTCTTGGAGATGAAGGAGGAGGATGCCTGTATATAGTGGAGCCAAACGAGGGAGGCATAAGCGGAAAGGACCTTACTAGTAGCTCTAGAGCTTATGTCCTCGAAGAGGCTCAGGTTGTAAAGGTACTCGGTTGTGTTTCTCATGCCTGGAAGGGCACAGAGCAATGTATATTTTTCTCACTTTGGAATATCTTCATGTGGGGATGTCTGTGTTTCTGGAAATTGATTAGCCTGATAGCTTGACCATGGACTTGTAACGTACTTACATTTTTTTGCAGAAAACACGTGGAATGGTACAGAATTATATGGTAGGTAGTTGGAATTAGGGAAGCAAAAGGAAGAAGGGAAAGCAAAAGAGCATGATCATTTAGTAGGAGCCATGGACTTAGAAGCATAGCACATCTATGAACATTGAGTGCTTCACCAATAAATGAAGCATGTCTTGTAAAAATTGGAAAGGGTGTCCCTAAGCTAACTGTTGGAAGCGGGGAAATGAAAAGCATTGGAGGCCCAATCAGTGCTGTTTTGAAGTGCAATTACTGCTTTGGAACTTGAAACAGCATTTTGATGGAACTATTTGAAAAAGATCTTGTCATGAATAGTAGAAACTTCTAGGGAGAGCTTGTTAAACCCAAGGCATTCCGATAAGGTTGTATTGATGAAGAGAAGTTCAGTGATATAAGGCCCCTAGACGAAGTAATTTCTTAAATCACCTCACCAGTTATGCAAAGTTGATGCCATGGTACTGCTTATTTAGAACCGTCTGTATATTGTCCAATTTGTTAGTTGATACAGGTAACCTCTGGCATATTGTGTTCCATGTTGTTTTCTCTTAAACCCAAAGAACGTTATAATCCAAACTCAAAATCTTCGCTTAGTCATCTACCTTTTACACATTGGTTAATTTCCACGGCCATGGGCTTGAGACCTAATGATTTATCTTTCCTTCGTCAAAACTTGTAACACATGATGGACAGCCGTAAAGAGTTTCTTGCACGAGTGCAATGACTTGTTCTATGTCTGTTTCAATGCTAAACTCACGAAGAGCATGGAGCACATTGGATTATTGGGAAATGCTGTGGTTTTCATGTGACACAGTAGGCAGATAATTGAAGAAAAACACAATGTTAATGAGCTAGCATGATTGGGTTTCTTCAATATGCAATGCGCCAATTTGATTTACTTCTATATGCCATTTTCCAAATTGTTAGGTAATCAAATGCTCTTGAAGGACCTTATACCTTTTATGTTGCAAATGTAAGACGTGATAGTGTATGTCAGATTCATGGGAGGATGGAACGCGCCCTATCTGCTTTGTTTCTTTGTTAATTCGCATCCTCTACTTTTGTCTCATTTATCAACTGCTGAATTCCTTTTCTTTTCCATCCAGGCCAATATTTTTCCGATGTTGTTGGAAGTCCGTATTATGTTGCACCAGAAGTGTTGCACAAATATTATGGACCTGAAATAGATGTCTGGAGTGCTGGTGTTATCCTATACATCTTGTTATCTGGGGCTCCCCCATTTTGGGCAGGTGGCCTTATTGATGATTTTGAGTTTTCTGCTCCTACAGTTGCAACTACATTTTACTGTAAAATGTGTTTTTTTCTTCATCATGTTCTTGGACTAAGTACGTTTTATCTTCTTGTTTCGCGTTGCAGAAACTGACACGGGTATCTTCCGGCAGATTTTAAAAGGCAAATTAGACTTTGAATCTGATCCATGGCCTCTCATTTCAGAGAGTGCTAAAGATTTGATACAAAAGATGCTTTGTAGGGATCCAAGGAAAAGAATAACTGCCCATGAAGTCCTATGTGAGTCCATATCTTGGTATTAAGCCAGGATAGTTCTTTGAAGCTAGGAATGTAGTGAGGCATATTTCTTGCATATGTTTATTTTTCATGCCATTTGAGTTAATAATTGGAATTTCCAATAGGTCACCCATGGATCGTGGATGACAGAGTGGCCCCTGACAAGCCCTTGGATTCTGCAGTCTTGTCCCGCCTGAAGAAGTTTTCAGCTATGAACAAACTCAAGAAAATGGCTCTGCGTGTATGTTTTTTCATCTGTTTACTGTTTGCTTATGAAATCTTTGCAACTGTAGGCTATGTTTCCATAAATTACTTGATCATCACTTGACATACTATACCTGAAAGTTGCATTCAGGATTACTTATCCATAAGTATGAAATCCCACGAATCATACCATCGGCAATGCCATGGGAGATGTGTTAGTGTTAATCCAGTGCATTGCTTTTTCTTCGGGATTATGTATTTTATTGCTTAACTACTAGTCCAGTCACACAAAATTGACCTAAAAGTACTTGATCAAGTATTCATCAGCAGTTGCTATGTTTTGGCAATGAAGTGTAATTCATGGAATGATAATGGTAATCTGCACCACCATGTTATTTCCTTTATACTACAGGAGAAAAACAAGGTAATGTCGAAGGCATCAATTAAGACAAAGCATAGATTTCTTACAATTGGAAGTTTTTCTGCAGGTTATAGCGGAAAGACTGTCAGAAGAAGAAATTGGTGGTTTAAAACAGTTGTTTAAGATGATTGACACAGACAACAGTGGAACTATAACATTTGAGGAGCTAAAAGCGGGTTTGAAAAGAGTAGGTTCCGAGCTAATGGAGTCTGAGATCAAGGCCCTTATGGATGCGGTAAATTAATGGACATTGGCATAAGTTAAAAGTTTAGCATTTTCAAATGATGGACTGTTTTTTTTTTTTCCCCTTGTCGTACTCGTGTATGAAGGCTGAGTTGAGTTGGCTTACTTTTTGACAGGCTGACATCGATAAGAGCGGGACAATTGACTATGGTGAATTTATTGCTGCCACATTGCACATGAATAAGATGGAGAAAGAGGAGAATTTGCTTGCAGCCTTCTCTTTCTTTGACAAGGATGGTAGCGGTTACTTGACCATCGACGAACTTCAACAAGCTTGCAGAGACTTCGGTCTCGCTGATTTTAATTTGGATGAGATGATCAAAGAAATTGATCAAGACAATGTATGTCACTCTGGTTATGTCATACTCAGCTTTTTAAAATCCTTTTGTTTGTTATTCATTTTAGCTTACATGGCCCTACTGACTGCCAGTGTATCTCAATTTCCTAGAACTATCAAAGATTGAGAAGTTATGGTCCTAGACATTAAGTTGAGTACAAATTGTATCAGTTATGGATTTGGTTTTTCCTAAGAAGCACCTAAAGAGATGGCACATGGTGTTGGACACAAGAACTTCTTGGACACTAGTAAAAGCGTGTTCAAATCTTCTTTAACATGTCTTAATGAAGTTAATCAAAAAAAATAGAGAAATTAAATTGCTAATAGTGGATACTTCAGACACTTTGCAGAAACTTCAGCAACTTTTCTTGAACCCTCTAAACTTGTCCTCTGTAATGAACTATCCATTGCAATAATGTTCTGACTTCTACATTCTCTGGAACAAAACTTACGTACTATAAATATGTATTGGATTATTGAAAAGATGGAAACATTACGTGTATGGCAATTATATTGACACTGTATGGCAATGATATTGACACTCATTGAAATGCAATTGTCGGTTGAGTGATATTTTTGTTTATATTATGGAATATACAGATTTTTAGTTTTGTTAGTGTATTTTACATATTTCTGCTTTTCTTTTTTATCCTCACATATTTCTCCTTACTTGATTAAACGATTCATGTACATGTTGTTTGATTAACTTGTAAAATCTTACTATATTTTCAACATGTCACAAGGGTGTCGTGTCCTGGATTTTTTAACACGTCACCATTTGACTTGTGCTTGATTCTGGTTGTCTTGATTCTGGGATTCTTCTTGGCTGTTCATCTAAGAAGTGTCCCCCGTGTGAAATATGTGGGCACGCCGCTGTTAACATTGCCTGAAATTCAACCCCACTTTCCATTCTTGTTAGGATTTGTGTACAAATTAATATGATAAGCAAAATACTGATCGAATGGTGGCACTCTGCTATGGCATTTTACAGGATGGACGTATAGACTATGGGGAATTCGCAACGATGATGAGGAAGGGAGACGCAGAAATTGGCAGCAGAACCATTAGAGGAAACTTAAACTTTAGCTTGGCAGATGCCTTTGCTGGAAAAACCGACTTGGCAGATCAACACTAGACTGTGTTTGTTGAAACTTGCGGCTGCTTAAGAAATGGAATGGTTAAATTCTGCTGCTCTGATGATTTCTAAAAATTTTGTTGGTTTCATTGATAAGTACACTTTTTGCAGTCTTAGATGGTGAGGTTTCCTCAAGACTAATCTTTTTCATAGTTCTCTTACTGATCTTGCCTGTTTCCTTCTCCAAAATGCAATTTTGACAGAACAAAAATGCCAAAACTTGGGTTAGAAGAGGCCAAAAAGTTGGTTTTGTTGCAGAGCAAGTATGTGGAAAGCAGAAGGGTTTAAGCAATTATAGTTGTAGTAGTTCGGTTGTGCAAGGGATGAGTAACATTCCCCTTTCTATTTTGTACAAGCAAAGCAATGATATATTCAGCTTTTGATTGAAATTTATTGTCGTGTTTATTTTTTCCCAAGTAACTGCATGTTAGTACCAATTCGTAATCATACCAGTAGTGTTGCATGCAAATAAGGCCGCGAACTAAATATATTGTAATTTTTTTTTTTAACTCGTGTCCAGACCAGCATATGCACACCTTGTCTAATTCTTGTGACTCAATTCCACCGTCAACTAGGGAAGTCCAGTTAGAGTCGGGGCACAGCCCGTTTGGACTAGCCCCGTAAGTATAGAACCAAATGAGTCCGTTGACATACCTACTGCAGTTGGGGACAACAAAACTTTTTTGCAAATAAGTTAGTTTTGCGAGTTATTTGTTTTTTGTGCATTCTGAATCACCCGACACAAGAATAAATTAATAAGCAAATAAACTAATGGTAGCTAAACAATTTAGTTTTTTTTTATTTTATAACAGACACGTACGTACTCCAAAGCTTGGAAACTTGAAGGCTCTGCTGGTTCAATAAATGGAATGGCTGGAGCTTTGTAGATGGCCGAGTCATCTTCGGCATGAATAGTAACAATCTTTCCCTTTATGAACTCCGGTTATTCCCACTAGCTACTAGAGGAAGGGAACTACGAGCTAATAGGAAAGAAGAGAGCTACTAGCTACAGCTATCAGAAAGAATAGAAAGGTGATGATAGTATCCCGGTTGTCGTCTTGCCAGCCAACAGCTAGAGTTTCTGCTAGTATAAAAAGAGGTATATAGGCTGAAGGGAGAGCCGGCTATATAGCATGAAAAGAGCCATGTAGTATTATTTGATTGAATGCAATGGAAGGTAAGGTAAGGAATGAATTCAAGTCTCTGGCTAGGAGTAGTTAGTCTCATCCTGTCCTTTCCTATGCCACGGAGTATAGCTATCACTAGTCTGCCATCAGAACCAGACACTATCATAGGAATCCAGCATTCTTAACAATGAAGTTATGGGATTGGGATAGATGTAACTTGCCTGGGATTAGTGGGATTTTGTTGGATCTTATTCAGGCTATGGCCTCTCCTTTCAAAGGTCAGTCTTTTTGGTAGCTAAACTTATGCTTGCAGCTGCTGTGTCTGCAATCTGGCATTTCTTTCATGCCAGGACACTGATCCTGCCATAATGTACTCCTGCCTATAGCACCAGCAACCGAAGTCGAGCATACATACGTCGATCTTCATGCGTGAATAGCCGGGAGGAAAGAAAGGGTGGTAAATGATAATGAGAAAGGGCGGAGCTAACAATCCTGTCTCTTCTTAGAAATCGAAATATTCTATTGGTGAAGGCAAATACTAACTAACAATTGATCAATCACTCGTAGCTAGTTGAATGGTTGTTCCTGTAAGCCAAGCTGCTATCGAAGAGCGTAGGAGAGAAGAGAGCCGAAAAAGGTGAGCGCCCCTATGCGAGCCTTATTGAAAAGGCCCCTTACTATAGATAGGGCGTTAGCGCTTTACTAATAACATATAAAGGGGCAAAGCCAAAACCTACTCCTAAGAGCATCTCCAATAGGCTAAGCAAATCCTCCTTTTATCTATTTTGAATAGGATGAAACCCAAAATCAAGCCCAACAGCCTCAAGAAAAGGCTCGCCTCTTGCCATATTGCTACAATACCTCGTCTGGACCAGCGAGGTACTGTTCACTCAAGCCGGATTATTTTACCATTTCCTTTGTGTTTCTTGCAGCGCGTCTGATTGGCGGAATCGGTTTCGACAACGGCAAAATCGAACTTGGGTTCGGATCGATGGCGGAAACAAGCTTGACGATGGAAAAATCAAACTCCACGACGGCTTGACGATGGAAAAATCAAACTCCACGACGGCGGCTGCAGCGGCAAAATCGAACTCAATGACGACGGAATCCAAGCAAACATTTCATTTTTCATTTGAGAAATCAGTCTCTTGGACCAGGGCATGCGGATCAGAGAACATTCAAGCAAGCATTTCATTTCATTTACATAAAAAAACAAATACTAAGGACCTCCTAATTCGGAAAAAATTCCTGATAATCTTTAGTGGATATTTTTCAACTTTTGGCTAAAAATTTTGCTAACTTTTTAAATTCTGCTCGTGGATTCAAATTATGACCAAATACAGTATTAACTTAAAATGCACATAAGTGCGTAAGTGAGTAGGAGCACGAGAGGGAGCTAGCTGAAAGCATCTTCTAAAAAATATTTTTGTTTTAACTAAACCAAAAATTGACAACTACTCCAGTATTCAAAAACAAAAATTGACAACGGCATCTTCTAAATATATTTTTGTTTTAACTAAACAAAAAATTGACAATGGGAGCTAGGGTATCTGTAAGAGCAACGCTACAAACACATCTTTAAAACACAATCCCGGACACTATTGTTTTCAAAGAGATTTGATGCACATGAGTTCACATGCATGCAATGATCCGAAGTTTTTATCGTTGTGTGCTAAATTTGTGTTCACATTAACATAACCTGGACGACTTATTCGGTAAATAAATAAATAAATTGTGTTGGTAACTTGCCCCGTTCGGCTAAATAAGTCAACTGGCTTATTTTTGTCCTTATTCAATTTTTTTCGTATTTGTTATTTTTTCATCAATTTTTTGGTGATTATTGTATCGTCATGATGAGAAAAATCTAAAAAGTAAAACGTTATGATCGAAATCTATTTTTTTTGAATAAAGACAAAAAATTGACTTATTGACTTATTTTTGTCTTTATTAAAAAAATGTTTCGATCGTAATTTTTTACTTTTTAGATTCATCTTGTCATGATAACGATGTAATAATTTCAGAAAAATTGACAAAAAATAAAAAAATTTAAATAAAAACAAAAAAATAATTTAGTTGCTTTATTTAGCCTGGGAGGCTTTTCTTCTTTTTTTTTTTTTTTTTTACCCTGTAAGTGTAAACGGATAGGATAATATAGATAGAGAGGATAGAGCGAGTGGAGCAAGCTCAGCTCCGCCGAACATGGCGACTCCTCTTTCTTCCTTGTGCTCTTCGCTCGTCCCCAGACCTCTTTCCCTCGAACAATCCCTTACCTCTTTACCTTTCACCAAAATCCACTTTAACTTTCTCTCTCTTACTCCCTCTCTCTCTTCCCACAGGCTCATCTCCTCCTCGTCTCCAAGATTACCCACATTGTCATTTGTCCCTAAATCCTCAGAAACCGAACCCGCCGTCTTAGAATCCGAACCGGATATCGAAACCCTACCGAAGGAGCAGGTGGAGTCCGCCCTTAAAGAAGCCAGTCGCGAGGAGATCTTTGGGGTTGTTCAGGTAGGTTCTCTCTCTCTCTCTCTCTCTCTCTCTCTCTCTCTCTCTCTCTCTCTCTCTCTCTCTCTCTCTCTCTCTATATATATATATATATATATATATATATATCTATATATATATATCTATCTATCTATCTATATAACATTGGTATGTAAAAGATGGAACGAGGAAAATCTTGAATTGAGATTAAAGAAGTCTAGGATGTGAAAGTGGAGAAGAGGAGAGAAGAAATTTGGGGTGACAAATTTTTTTTGTTCTTAAGAGTTTCTTTAGGTAGTTAAAGGGATGGTTTGGGTAAAATCTGTTTGGAACCCATGTTAAGGAAAGGAAAAGAAAGGAAAATTAAAAAATTTTCCCTTCTATTGTTTGGTTGGAAGAAAAAGAGCGAAGAAAATAAGAATTTAAGTGTAGTAAATAGTAAACTTTTCCTTCCATTTTCCTTAAATTTTCTTTTCCTTTCCTTTCCATGGGTTCAGCTTCAAAATTTACGTTCCCTTTTCCATAGTGATGTTCAAACCAAAGGGTTTCCTTTATAATAGTAATAATAGTAATGCAAAATAGATGTGTGTGTGTGTGTGAAAATGCTAACAGCCACCTTAAGGACTGATGAATGTGAAAAATACACTTTGATGTGTATCAAAATCTAAGAAAGCATACTCATATCTGTGAAGTTTTTACAATTTAGCATTATGGGCATTATGCGTCTCTTTTTTTCTTGCTAACCGGATGTCCGGGCAATGGCAGTGTAGCTAGAAATATGCATCAGTGGGGCACTATGAAATAAAAATTCTGGTGACTCCGAATCTCACACATCCCACCGACTCATGACTTGATGCTTTTTGGCAAAAAGACAGTAGCTTGCGGCGTGTTACATCACGAGAAACAAATGGGAGTTTTTCAGATTTTGGAGCAATGTTTTGTTCACCCACCTATTACGAATCCTAAATAAAGTAGATAATGCTATCATGTTCACCCTATTTTTGAATTATTGAACAGAAAATCCTTTATGTGTGCGTATTTGGGCGAGTTGAATGAACTATATAAAAAGTAATAGCTGATTGGATTCAAGTAACAAAAAAAAATGCAGTGGGGGCCCGTGCCCCCAGTGGGCCTACATTGGCTCCGCCACTGTATCCGGGCCAGCTTGCACGCACCTCGACTAATTCCGGGGCCTTGAAGTTAATGATCGGGCAAACCCTCCGGTGGCCCCAAGGTTTGGAATGTTTGGCCTCATAAGATTCGAACATGTGACCTCCTGGAGGACAAGTTACTTATTATTAAATAGTTATATCCCATATTGGTTTAAGTTACTTATGCTTCTGGAGAAGTTTAGGGGATGCCCAAATAGCATTAGTTTTTTACCGTGTTTTTTTCTTCTTAGAGTAGGTTTTAAGCTGTGTTTGGATGTTAGGATTTGTCAGGCGAAAAGGAGGTTGAAAGGGAAACAAAGGAGAACATATTTAGCTTATTCGCGTCATCTGTTTCTCAAGTTTATTGTAGTTTTCCGTTTCCTCCTCAGATCCGTTGACAATTGATGATCCAAACGCAGTCTGGCGTGATTTTATCACAACCCATGTGTTAAGCTTTGGTTGCTTGTGTTTTGGAGTTAGTATGTTGTTATCGCACTATTGTCAGTCCTTTCTGCCTTTGTTTCTAAGATTGTCTAATGTTAGCCAATTGTTTCTTTTGTGACTTGTAGTATTACATCGATACTTACAAGATGAAGTTTTATCATATTTATGTATAGCTTATGCTCTTTCGTGTCATTTTTCGGTTGTTGAGTAGGTTGGAGGTCGACAATTTTTCGTGATTCCCGGGCGGTATATCTACACTCAGAGGTTCAAAGGTGCAAAGGTTAATGATAAGGTAACCCTTATCCGTAAACTCTTTCTTATTCTTACCTTCGTTCACAATTTATTTGGCTATCTATTGCAGTTCTTTCATATGGGTAGAGATTTAGTTTTTATGAGAATGGCCTTGAGTTTGGTCTTTGAATTGTTTTCTGTCTGGACTCTGGACAGATTTTAATTCTGCTATCCAAGTTAAGTTGGGTTAGAGCTTGTTCAGAACTCTAAATGATGTCTTGCAAAAAATACCATCTTATAAAAACTAAAAGAATCAAAGTTAATTTTTAGAATATCGTCTTACAAAAATTCGCTTCACTGATTTGGCCCCCTCGAGTTCAATTCCTGGCTCTACCATGTTTATGTACAATGTTTTTGTGATTTTGATTTTCTGGACTGTTCCTCATTATTTCCCTTTTGACCTGTGGAGAGTTTTATCGTATTTAGCAAATCCATATGTAATCAACGATGCATTTCAGAAAATGCTGCTGTCCAATTCTTCCACCTGTTCATCCTTTTAAGAAAGTTAGACCTGGAATGGGGAGATCTTACTTTTCCCTCCCCAGTGATGAATTAAGGCCTGAACACTATGGAAGGGTATTTTTTTTGCTATATGCATTATTTTATTTGTCGTCGACCTGTCAAAATCGCCTTCATGAGAATGGCCAATTTTATTCCTCTCGCTTTATTTTTTTTCCCGAATGGTCGTTCATATTCCTCTACCTTTATTAGAACCACCTTTTCTTTCTTTCCGGGGTTTTGCTTTCTTCTTCGTTTCTGACCTTGTTTGTGCCTAGTAGGTGGTGATTTGAAAAACTTGAGGACATTCGATATTTGAAATTTAAAATGCAGTAAAAATAGAGAAATGATTTCTACACTCCCTTTTTTGATAACCACACTCCCTTTTTTGGATTTTAGTGTTGAAAGTGTTTGTATTTTTTTTTGGGTAAGAGACAAAAAAGAGAGTGTGGATATCAAAAAAGGGAGTGTAGAAGTCAATTCCCTAAAAAATACCAATTTGCCAATCTATGTTAATCAACTATCTGATCAAGCGCATCAATTTTCCAGGAATTTCCTGAAGACAACAATTCTCTAAAGGGCCCTTTTCCTACTAAATTATCCTGTTTGTGTAGAATCTTTCTATCGAATATGGGAAGTTAGTTCTCTTTCAATGAGGGATGAGTTATCTGCAAGCCTAGTCCTTTGAACTTGGTCGACTGCAGACTTTGACATTACAAGTAGAGAGATCTGATTCTCTGAACAATTGAAATTTGTACTTCTATGCCTCTCTCCTGGATTGGAATTTTGGGTTTATTCCCTGACACCTCGTCTAGTCACTACAGGGCCGCAGGCTAAAGACAGGGTGCTCAAGTTCAGTCGTTTGTGGCTGTTCAAAATCACAATCCAAAATCGGTTTTCTAGAGCAGTGTGTGTGTAAATCAGTGGTGTTCTCTAGGTGGTTATTGTTACACGATCTTGGGTAGAACTCAACCCCAAAAGCTAGCTATTGAAGTGAGGGTGCCCTCACGCTTATTCTTCATATTACTTTGGTACCCAAGTGATGTGGGACTTTGCTTCACACCCTCCCTCACGCCCAGCGTGCTCACTCGCCTGCCGTGTGCAAGCCAGGGACATGCACCCTACCCATCCTTGGCATTTCCGGCTCTGATACCATGTTACACGGTCTTGGGTAGAACTCAACCCCAAAAGCTAGCTATTGAAGTGAGGGTGCCCTCATGCCTCATGCCTCATGCTTATATTCTTCATATTACTTTGGTACCCAAGTGATGTGAGACTTCGCTTCACAGTTATATGCTACAATTTTGATGTAGGAATAAGATTTTTTAGTGTCTATTACAGCAGAGTAGTTTTATCAGCATATTTAGTATGGTAAATGAGTTGTCCTATTCTAGTTTTTGGAAGAAAATAATTTGCTTGAATCAATGAATATTATTGTGATGCTTGACCGCTCTACAACCAAGCTTTGCGGCCCTCTATGCATCTTATAGATTTAGGCAGAGCCTGCTTGAGTGTTCATCAAGTGCCCTTTGAGTAGGGCTCTCTGTACTTCTGTGTGGAGCTACGTAGGTCTCCGCAAGCGTCCTCCAAGCACGTATTGGCAGGACTTTCTTTTTTTCCTATCACCCTTGATTCTCCGAGAATTAAAACCTAACAGCAAGCATTACCAAATATAGCTTAATTGAGGTGAGTTTATCCATGACATAGTGTCCTGGACTAATGCAGTGTGATCTAATGCAAGTATACCTGCAGCGTGGATCCACAATGGCACAGCTTTTCTCACTCAGTGACTCATGATCACAAAAAGCCTGTCCTAACAACCTAGAAAGCATAACCAATGTTTTGTCTAGGTAAATCGCCAAACAGTAACATGGAACACTATATTAATTTCTTTGTTTTCTGGTAGCATACATGCACCCATGCCCCTACCAGGACTAAAATCATGCACTCCCTTGTTCCGGGAAGAACGAGATATTATCCAGGTAAATAACAGTTGAGACAATGTGAGCTCATAAATTGCTTTTCAAAGAGGAAATAATAGCTAATGGGACACATGAGCTTTACAGATGTAAGAGAGGCTAAAGGGCAGGAGGGAGGCTGTTAAGTTAACATACAATGTCAAGAATATTTTTACATTTATTTTGGTGTAGAAGCAATACATCTAGTGTTAGGAAGCCTCAGCTGCAAATCCCTCCTTCACCAACAAAAATACTGATTCCTTTTAAATAATTAACCTGATGAAACTCTATGTGCTGTTAAATCCTGCTGTTTGAGTAAAAACAGATTTAAGAAAAATTTATGCTAAATATAAACAACCCAAGAAATACGTATATCTATGTTTGATGGTTACATGATACATGTTATTGAGCATTCTTGATCAATGCATAAAAATACCCATACTAGGCATGTTAAGGATTTACAGCGCGTATATCAAAGCATATGGTGCGTCTACTGTGATACCTAATGGTTACGAAATACAGGAGAGCATTGCGACGCGTGAATAATTTTTCTGACACTTGAGCATGACTAGTTTATTTGCTCATTGTATATTGCCAAAAATTTGCGTTGTCGAGACTAAATTCCATGTCCTTTCTGCTTTGTATTGAGATGCATTAAGTGTTTTAACCCAAAAGCCCCCATGCAAAAGAATGCCTTACAAACTTGCTGTTGACTGTTGTGAGATCCATTTGCATTGTCTTGGTGAATCTTGCTCTGTTTTCGTACTTAGGGACTGTTTGTTTGACCGAATAAGAGCATTGGATTGGACTACATATCTAAGGAGATCACATATGCGATCTTTGGTTAAAATGTATATGATCTGGATTAAACAACCATCAGATATACAACCCCCTGAAGTATGGGATATACATTATAAAGGAGGGTGTGGGATTACTCCCATGGAATTACATTTGCTGTGGGGTTGTATACCCTTCACTGCTAGTCCTGTCGAACAAACAGGCCCTTATGTGTAAGGATTTGACCAGAAACGTTTTGTTGCACATGCCATCGTACCAAAGTTTTCAGAGGCGAAAGCGCAAGGCGAGGCACTTGACCCTCCATGGGGCAAGGTGTACGCCTCGAGGCATTGAGGCGTAAGCCTTTTGATTTTTGATTTTTTAAATTATTAAATTAATAAAATAACTTAGAATACAAAAAATAAAGATAGCATAAAGTAGATTATCAGTTAATGACTTATTATTACCTTATCAGTTAATAACTAATTGAGAAACCCTGTAACATCACTTTATCAGTTATTAAATTTTTATCTTATTAACTTATCACTTTATAAGTTATTAACAGATCACATCAGTTCGTCATTTAGTTAAGGAAAACAGAGCAAAACTGTTTAAAGAAAAACAGAGCACGATTGTAGATGATAATCGACTTCAACAAGGCAGCAGAGAGAGAGAGAGAGAGAGAGGTTTGAATTACGAAATTACAAAAATTAGATTAGGAAAATTTATCTCCTAAGGCTTACGCCTTACCTATCGGGGCATAAAAGGCGACTGAGGCGTACGCCTCAGTGCGCCTAAGGAAATTAGGCGATTGCCTTTGTGGTTCACCGCCTAAATTTTCACGCCTGAGGCGTTTTGGCATTGCCTCACCGCCCCAATGCCCCGAGGTGAGCCCAGAAAAAGCCTTTGAAAATATTGCATCGTACTAGTGGAACTATCTAAGGAAGTGGGGCAGGGTGGAGCTTGCCACATGATAACTCCCCCATGACGTTGTACAGTGGTAATTGGTAAGTAGGTACAATGGTACATGACCTTGTACCCCAGCAGTTTTGAGCAATAGCTATTTTCAAAACCATGACGTTCAGAGGGATCTGTATTTAGTTTGTCACTTCTAGGCTTGTGTCAGTAGTTTGCTTGAGCTGCCTGATGAATATTTCTGGTGCAGCAATATAGATTTTTATGAGGCAAATTCTTTTGTATTTGTTTTCTCTCTTCTGTTATTGCTTTCTCAATCGATATATTCGTGTTTTGATTTTCTGCAGGTAATTCTGAACAAGGTTTTGTTGGTAAGTTCAAAAACAAAGACTTGGCTCGGACTGCCGCTGGTACCTAATACAGTTGTACATGCTGTTATTGAGGAGCAGGTGTCACTTTATGAATATTTAGTTCAATCAATTAGTTTAGATTTTTTTTTTTAATCTTACTCATTCATGATATGTACCGTTTCCTTGTAGGGGTTGAATGACAAAGTCATTGTCCAAAAGTACAAGAGGAAGAAGAACTATAGAAGAAAGATCGGGCACCGACAGGTATTAGTTGGTTTCACGAGTACAGTTTCCACTGAATTGATTTTTTGCAATCTCAGTTAGTCTTCTTGGAATATCTTAACGGCGGTGGTCATATATGCTCGGTGGTTGCATACACTGCATGTCACCACTATAGTAGATTATGCAATGTGGCATGTAGATTACAATTTCCAAGAGGTGCCATGAGGATGAGGGACCCAAGGGACATAAACGCGAACCATGTAGGCTTTTTTATTTTTATTTTTTATAAACCATAATTTCCTTCTTTAAATATCAGAGGATATTGGAAGCCTATGAACCAACACCCCTAACAAGTTCCCATATTTGTGTGGACACGCAAAGGGCACTTATTTTGAAGCAAGACACACTTGGCATGTTGGGTACACCTGTCTCAAGTTAGAAACATATGGGGAAATGGCAGGAGTCAACATAATGATTTAGTAACATATTTCGTCGGTTAGATTGTAGTATTTCATGAGTAGAAGGTAATTATTGGAAATTCAACTTGGTGAAAGCCTTGTTAATTTAGAATATTCTAAAAGTTGAAAAGTAAGAATTTCAAATTATAACACTGATGGTCTCTAGATAATGCATAGGAATCATAACTGCACAAAACAATAAATATCCATATGTTCTTTGTGTCCCCATTTTCTTTGAATTGCTGAGTCTGGTATCCTTGCTTATTAGCTGGAAGCACTACAATAGCTGCCCCACTTCTAGTATCATTCTTGTTCCCCTTCCACTCTTGCTCTACATTGCTATTGAAAAGTTTAGAGCCCATCTCTTGAATATTTTGCACTTCTAGCCTTTGCGTGAATGATTGTGCTCCCGGTACAATTGCTCCTTTCTTTTGATTGCTGAGTTATCCATTTCACTGCCATGTTTACTTCATATGATAATATATGATATACGCTCTGCTTGTCTCATAAAATATGCAAATTAGCGCATTCTTAACAATGTAAGACCGAGTAAGTTCCTATTATTTGATGCATCTTCAAGTAATTTCTGCACATCTTACTCCGGTTACATTTGATCCTCTCATAGTTTGATTTGTTTTTTTGATGCCGATGTACTTAACTGAGTGGAGTTTCATGGATATTATTCACATCAAGAACTTAATAACTTCCTTGAAGAATTTTGGAACCCTAAGATGGCATTAAAGAATCAGAAAACATGTTCTGTTGTTCCTATGCTCATTGTGACTGTGTGATATCCTTTTCATGAATTGTGCAGCCAAATACGCGGTTAAGGATAATTGGCATCACGGGGTATGAAAATGAACCGTACCTGTCGCTTCCAGAACATATGATACCCCAAAAAGTCTGACTTTGTGTTGGCCGTGGGATGCATTCCTCGTGAGGTTTTTTCTTCTTTCATGTTTCTTGGGAGGATGTGTAATCTCCAACATGTTCTGGAAGTGGTATTGGGTCGGTTTCACAATCTTGAGTACCATTGTATCTCTTTTATGGCACTATTATCAAACCTCCAAGGCTATTGGTCAATGTTTAGAGGTTGTATGAATCTTTTTTCCTTTTTCAGTACTAAATATTGTTGCAGATGGATGGCCCTTGGGCGTGCTATTGCGCCCAAGTGTGTTTGGAATACAGAATCAAATTGCGTGATGTTTAGGCTCTTGTTCAAAATAGGAAAATGATTTACCCGACTATGGTAGTGGACTGAAAAATGGGACAGATGAAGTAAAGTGTGTACATATGTATATGTTTACATTTTTTTTAATAACTGGATGTCCTAACCAGCTTGCGCATACCTAGACTTATTATATAGCGCCGAGCAGTATGTAGCTTTATATATGTACTAGGTAGTCTCAAGTTTGTTCTGCTGAAAGATTTATGGTACGTAATCTTCCATGAAACATTATTTGCAGCGATTTGATTATGCCAGTGGGTTTTCTCCATGGGTTTCCCTTTTACTTGTTCTTTCTTTTTCTTTATCTCTATTTTGCCTTGTAGTTTCCAGCATATATGTTGATGGTTTGAGCATTGTTTCATTGCAATTTCTACCTCACTGATGATATATTTGTATTTGTGGACGGGATTGGAAAAAAAAAGGTGGTAAAAGAAAATGCATACCATTTATTATTTCGTTGGATAAGGAAACCAAAATGAAATGGATCCATTTGGATATTTTTATGAATTTTTATTAGATTCACATTGTGTTTTTTGAATTAGACATTAGTCTTTGACGAGAAGAGTCTAAAAAATAAAAGCTATGACAAAAAAAAGTTTTAAAAAAAGGTATTATTTGTCTTTAATGTTGTCTTATATTAACTTTTTCCAACTTCGGTCCATACTGATTCCTCCCATCAAAGCTATGACAAAAAAAAAGTTTTAAAAAAAGGTATTATTTGTCTTTAATGTTGCCTTATATTAACTTTTTCCAACTTCCGTCCATACTGATTCCTCCCATCAAACAGAATGATTAATTTCAAACATTATTGCGAAAAGCTAAACAATAAGAATACTGAGAAAGTAGCAGACCAAGAGTTTATGGAAAAACAGAGTTCCAAAGAATACAGTTGTTGGCACTCATCAAAAAAAAAAAAAGAGAATACAGTTGTTTAGCTTGGTTACCCTAAGCAAATTCCGGCCCTTTCCAAGTCAAAGAAAATTTAACTAATCCAGTCTTCGATCAACTAACACACTTGAGAAAGTAGGGTGGGTACTGAAGCTTATTTTACGGGTAGCTATTAATCCGAGTATCGTGATAAGCTAGTAATAATCCATGAAATTTTTCTCCTACCCTCGTCTGCAGTGTGAAAAGAGGAAGAGAGAATTTCCAACTCAAACCGGAATTCACAAAAGATCCAAATAGCACTATGCCAAGAGACGAAAAATAAGAACAAACATAGACAGTTCTTTCAGCAAAGAGATGCACAAATTCTCTTCAAATAAGTACATAGGGATCTTCTCCAACCAAGACATGTAATAAAAGTGCAAAACAGTGTATCACTATCAACTCTAACATAGGCGTATACTACTAGTTAACCCTTTTTGCCAAGAGCAATGACTGATGTGATTATCAGATCAGAAATTCAATCAGAAACCATTTCGCATAACTGCTACAGTCTAATATTTTCTATACTAGACTTCCAATCCGAGTATTTGTGCCCCGATCCCAAGTTGGAAGAAATTACTAGTAGGGATGATTGTGAACATATAGAGAAAAAAGAGAGTAACCACTCCTATATTCCGTGCTTTTGAAAGCACTAATAAGAACCTGTTAATGGCCTGCTGCTACATTGTATCAACCAAGAGTAATTGTTGCACCTCAGTTCCTCCTCAGGTCTTGCAACGGAAGCATAACCATCAAGGGAGTCGCCATCATCCCTCCAGTTTGGCATCCAAGGGAACTCAACTATAGCTTTACTCATATACTCGCTTCCTCTTCAAGAGAGTAGGAATTATGACAACAGATCCGATCAGGAAAAGAACAGACAATGTTTTAAAATCATAAAGATCTTTCACCGACTTTAGATCCCCAAGAGCAAGGCCAGCCTGGTTACAACAAAGCAGCAGCAGCAACAACAACAATTAGGTGACAGCGGCAAAACCAAAGTTCGTTTAATAATTACAGATTAAAGATATCACCAGCAATGCAGAATCCCCATTGCAAATACACAAACAATGCAGAAGTGCCATTAAAAAATGCTAAACTTTAATGCAAGCTGACATGGTTTTTCCGTTCTGCACTCTACAGTCTACAGTTCTACTGTTTCTACTTTGTAAAGCTTGGAAAATACTTCAATACATTCCTCACATCCTATTGGTCGGTTCAAACCTGGTGTAAAACAAGTATGGGATACTTTATCAAGCATTTTAGAGTTGAGTATTTACATAGGATTAAATGTTTTGGGCGGTCTGACTAGCTTTGAGCAATTCCATCCTCGGTTAGGAAGGGGTGCATGTTTTGAATTCACACTTCTATGTCGATGACCTATAGCAGCTAAAGTACAAAGAACTAGCAAGGTTCTGAACTTTATTTGACAAGGCTCTGAATTTCTTAAACTAACAGTTTCAATCCAAGAGCAACAATGTGTTTTGCAGCTCAAAAGTTAATTTCGTGAAAATTTCCTTGTCTATATCTTTACATAGCATGGATATCAAACCACCGTACCATCCCCAGTGATCTCCAAGAACTAATCAAATTGGCCCCCACAACCACCAATTGACATCCTAAAAAAGGAGTCTAGCTTCAAGTTGGGGATATCCTAGACAGTAAAATTGCGCAAAACTTATTGAAGAGTTTAATTAGGCTCAGTGAGTACTCTGTCAACCAGATTACGTTGTCTATCAATTTTTTTAAATACAACCACTATATACAACATTTAGTGTCACTCCCTATCTTAGAGATGGAAGGAAAAGTGTTTTGAACCATGCACTCTACAAAGGCAGGTCGGAGGAAGAATGATTCTGCACAAACAAAAACCATAGCAAGTTGATGATTTTCGTATCATGTAAAAACAGAGATGGTGAAAGTGGTCTGGTGTAGGTTAATAGTAAATACTAAATAGGAACGATTAAATGTATGATTCAACTTACTCTAACAGTGATGTAGGAGGCTGGAATAAGACCAACTACAGTTGCCAAAAAGAAAACATGAAATGGTATATCCACAATTGGAGATGCCAAATTGATGAAAAGGTTGGGCAACGACGGAGTTATCCTCAAAAAAAGCATGTAATTCAGCAGCTTGTCCCTTCGCTTGGCAATCTGAGCATACAAAGGTTCAGGTTAGTATGGTACCAGAAATCAAAGGCATCATACAATAACCTACTAAAGGGAACATAAGGTAGAAGTTCCTTGCAAAGAAGGTGCAATTCGAGTACCTCTGCCTGGAAATACTTCAACCTTTCAGGCCACAACCAGTTAACTAGAGGCCTTCCAATTAACTTTGACAGAAAATAGCAGGATGATGCTCCAGCAGTGGCATTAAAAACAACTAGGAAAAGGCCTTTAAGAACACCAAAAAGTGCTCCAGCCAACAATGACATGAATATGGTGCCAGGAATCATGAATGTCTGCATGAATATGTAAGTTGAGCAGTAACCCAGAATGAATTTTGCAGGGTATGCCTTCGCATATCTTGAAAGGTCATCTCTGAAACAAAATCCAAAAGAACAAAAATTAGAGAAAGCATGTGGGAAATTCAACATTATTATCATGAAAAGTAGTAGAAGAGAGGAAGTGAAAAATATGTAATAATCATTGTTTAGCTGAAATTTTCTTGGCTTAGACAGAACCAACATTGGGGGGTAAACAACTCATCTGGCATCTTCTTGTTGCAATGTTGACCACTCTATCAACTCCACTTAAGTTCTTAAGATATCTAAGACCTCAATATTGCAAAAACAACCAAAAAGAGGTAATGCCCTTAGTTGGATTACCCTGTTGAGTAATCAGATGAGAAGACACTAATCCTTTAAAGAACAGAAGGAACAAAAGGATAGTGGAAAACAAATAGAATAATAGTGGACAACTCCTTGCAATTGTGGCCTGAAAAGAGATCAAGGCCCAACTAAACACAGTTGTCAATGCTTTTAAGGGCCAGTTCCATTGGGCAATGGATTATATAACCCATTGCCGGCACTTTAAACCACTGATTAGTGAAGGGCTTACATATCCATTGGACAACCAATCCCACTAAAGATGTGATACACAATACCTTGAAAAGTGCTACTAGTAATCCCTCCCTACTAGTTCAATGTAATTACTCATTCTACGGGATATTATATATACTCTCCATACTATTTCAAACCTAAAGGGGCTCGGCCGGGTGGCATGAGACAGCAACCAGAGGCTTGCCCCAAGAAGTCGCAAGGTCGAATCTCAAGAAGGCCAAAGGTTCCAAACCTTGGGCCAGTGGAAAGTTTGCTAGGCACCTAGTTATATATACTCTCTATGGTATTTTAAACCTAAAGGGGTTTGGCCGAATGGAATGAGACAGCAACCAATGGTTTGGCCTGATCGGCTTCTTGCTCGTCGGCGAGTCCTCCGCATTGTTGCTCTCCTCGTCCCTCCCCCCGCCCTCCGCCACCGAGTTCCTCAGCGCCGTCATCGGGATTGCGATCCAGCACAAATGAAGAAAGCAAGAACCGTAACCCCCTAATCACGCGCAGCTCACGCCATTGATAGGGTTCGATTTGATTAAAAATTGATGTTGAAAGTAGTATTGGTTTTGATGCGAATTGGAGAATGCTGATGCGATTGTATACGATATAGTAGAAAGAGACACCCAATCGCTGTGTGACAACATCATCGATGCGGTCCACTCCTCCCGTCAAGAGGAGGGGCCAGAACAGATTGTCCGAGAGAGTTTTTTTTGAAGAAATGTTCTTGGGGAGTCAGGTCAGGTGCATCTGAAAATTACCACCAAGATCTCTAGCAGGGTCTACTTCATTTAACAGCATTAAACAATGCACCAATATGAAAATTTCTCTCTTCAGCATCATTAAAAACTGCACCCATTTGAAAATTTCCCCTCTTCAGCATCATTAAAAACTGTTGCACCAATCTGTAAATTTCCAACGCCGACATCATTAACAACTGCACCAATCTGTATATTTTCATTGCCATCATCTCCACCGCCATCATTGGCATGATCATCACCATCAAGATCTCCTGGAATACGTAAATCGCACGGTGCAATCAGCTCAAGGAAATTTATTCCTCGAGCTCTCCTCAACAAACTCAGTGCCATTTTGGAGGGCTGCCTTCGCAGCGACTTAATCCCCCAGCTGGAAAAGCACAGAACCTCTTCTGAAGTGCGACTTCGTTAGAGTTGGATCCAACTCTAACAATCTCTCAGCATCACCTAGAGCCTCATTAAATCTGCTCAGCTTCATGAATGCATGAGCACGATCTGAGAATACAACAGCGAGCGCAACTGAGTAGATACTGGCGGCGCCTGCGAAATCGTCTTCCAGGTAACGCTAGGAAGCTTGGGCGAGAAGGTCCATGAGAGAGAGAGAATTATCGAGCGTGAAGAAGAAGTTTTGGCGATTGCCAGTATATACTCACTCGCGCTCGCTGTTGTATTCTCAGATCGTGCTCAGGCATTCATGAAGCTGAGTAGATTTAACGAGGCTCTAGGTGATGCTGAGAGATCGTTAGAGTTGGATCCAACTCTAATGAAGTCGCACTTCAGAAGAGGTTCCGTGCTTTTCCAACTGGCCAACTGGGGGATTACGTTGCTGCGAAGGCAGCCCTCCAGACTGGTGTTGAGTTACTTGAGGAGAGCTCAAGGAATAAATTTTCTTGAGCTAATTGCACAGTGTGATTTTCGTATTCCAGGTGATCTTGACAGTGATGATCATGCTAATGATGGCGGTGGAGATGATGGCAATGAAAATAGACAGATTGGTGCAGTTGTTAATGATGTCGACGTGGGAAATTTACAGATTGGTGCAGCAGTTTTTAATGATGCTAAAGAGGAAAATTTTCAAATGGGTGCAATTTTATATGATGCTGAAGCTGTAGAAACTTTATATCCATCTCAAAATCAATTGGCAATGAGTGGAGAGATCCCAAATGTTATTAAGTGATTGAGACTCTATTTCCTTAACATCCCCTCACGTGCAGCAACGTTTGAGGTCTGTCACGTGTGGCTACTTTTTGGGTCCTATCATAGTGCAGCCTTGTTTGCTGGACTGTCGTCGCGGGGGGTGGGTTGTAAAATTTTAAAATGTGGGGTGGAATGGGCCCTACTCTAATACCATGTAAAAACTTAATATCCATCTCAAAACTAATTGGCAACGAGTGAACATGTCCCAAATGTTATTAAGTGATCAGTCATTTCACTTTCAAGCCATTTCACTCCCAAGCGACTCTATTTCCTTAAAAGTACTCTCTATATAATTTCAAACTTAAAGGGGTTTGGCCGTATGGCATGAGACAGCAACCAATGGTTTGCCTGGTTGTTAAGCTATGGAATTTTTCCCTAGCTCAATCCATCTAAACAACCACATACCGCGTGTGACAATGAAAATGGCATAGATTCGCAAAAACATCAAATTTACAGCACCAACGGGAGCTAGAAACACGTACTTGAGGGCCCGGAGATCCGAGACAGTGCGCGGCATTTTAAGCTTCCCGTACTCGGTATCCGGCATTGTCAAGTACACGTAGAAGAGCCCCGTCGAGAAGACGAAGAACACGCCCAGCGCCGCGGCGAGCTCCCACCGCGTCAGCGGGAACTTTCCCTCCGATCTCGCCCCTATCGGCTTCTTGCTCGTCGGCGAGTCCTCCGCATTGTTGCTCTCCTCGTCCCTCCCCCCGCAGCCCTCCGCCACCGAGTTCCTCGGAGCCGCCATCGGGATCGCGATCCGGCACAAATGAAGAACGCGAGAACCGTAACCCCCAAATCGCGCGCTGTTCACGCCATTGATACGGTTTGGTTTGATTCAAAATTCAAAATTGATGTTGACAGTAGTACTGGTTTTGATGCGAATTGGAGAATGTTGATGCGATTGTAGACGATATGGTAGAAAGAGATGGGGGGAATGATTGAATTGAGAGCAATGGGAGTGGGATTAAAACCCTAGAAATGGCGATGGGTGTAGTTGGATTTGGGGATTGGGACAGAGCAGGTGACCAAACGTGTAAATTTAATTTTCCGTTTTGTATGGAGAACCAAATGTAGACTTTCGTGTCCGAATTTTAGTCACCGATGCATTAATGTTGGAGAGAGAGGAGGGATAATTTTTGCGTGTCCGGTGGGTGTCACGTGGCAGTGCTCACAAGGTATCCGAATAGTCCATCCAAGCCGTTTAAAAATATGTTAAACGGCTCAGATTGGAATCTTCTTTCTCTTTCTAAATCATAGCCGTCCAAAATCAAAATAGACCGCCCAAATATGCTGCTCGAGTACAACGTGGTGCTGCTCGGCACCCAAAAATTCCTCGAGAAGAGGAGTTAGGTCCCGTCCAGTTTTTACGCGGTCCAGTCCGGTCCTTATTTGGGCCGTTGTGGGGCCCTCCAGGATCCACAACAACAATTGAAATCGTTCATTTTGTAGAGCTTATTGAGTATGTCATGCATGCTAAAAATTAGTTTAATCAAATATCAATAAATTCGTGAACAAAACAGATTTATACAAAAAATATAGGTAATTTTTTGTTTAAACTTAATTTTTGTCATCGGATCTTTCTAGTACAAAATCTCTCTTACCGAGCATTTTGTGGAACCCAAAAAATTGTGTGAAACTGTACAAATTTTTGGCGGATAGATACAAATGTGTACATTACGAGATGAATTCTTCAATGAGAGATTAAGGCACCGTTCCAAAAATCTTCTTAAAAAATAAGCAGTTTATTTCACATTTTCAAACTCAAAAATAATGTAAATGAAAAATATATTTTCAATTTTTTTTGCATCGTATAAAAGATCTCGATGAGTTCTTTCAAACAAAATCCATATTGCATATTTTTAGATTTCAATAAATCCATAATATTTGAGTTTGAAATTGTCTTCTTAAAAAATAAGGACTTTTTTCGCGTTCTGGAACGGGCTCTAATACTAATTTTTTTGGGTAAGTGAAACATTAATAATTTTTTTATTAAGTTGAGTGATAAGAGGTAACTCATACAGTGCATGTTGCAATAGCTCATCGATAAATCAAGCTGCTCGAGCTCAACTTGATTCCGACTCCCTCAAGATCCATTTGTCTTGTGTGTTGGATAGCCCCGGCCCAAATAACAGATGAGTTGTTCCGTTAAAAAAAATAAGTAATTATTTTTTTGAATTAAAGTTAATGTATTGTAAAAAAATATTTTATCTCGTAAAGCAAAAAATAAGTACTAAAATAATACTACTAACTTTAACCGGACGGGGCCATAGTTAGTGTAGGGGTTGAAGCTCGACCCCATAAACCCGACCCTTTACTCAACCCGCTTGTAACGTCCCGAATTTTAGGATTGTTAAATAAATATTTTTATTGAAAATCTAAATAAAGTCTAGCTTATTATTACAGCATAATTTTCACAATAATACATTTATTTAATAAAAGGAGGGAAATTAGAGTTTTTATCTACTGCTCCGCTTGCTCCTCTATCCTAGTTAGCTCTTCGACTCTGAAAGCCTTTAAGGTGTAGAGTTCATCCTGCTCATCTACAATGTCTGACACATTATACCGGCGTCGCCCCCAGTATAATATATCAGGGTTACAGCAGTAACACCGTGAGTTACAAAAGCTTAGAAGAATAATCTCATACTCGCTAACTCATAATTATAAATAACAGGACGTAGTACCAACATACTATAGTAGGTAAATATTCCGCGATAACATGTCAATAATATATGTGCATTTAACAACTTCCAAAACAGAGATTTATAATAACACATGCACATTCACTATTCAACTAGCGTTATTGTCTGTGTAATTTGAATTTCTCCTGCGCAATTTTTTTGTAGATCGTGTCATCATTTTTATTTCTCATCTAACATTTCAAAAATTATTTTTTTACACCTAACCTCGGTTCCGGCACTCCAGGTTCTCGAGTATCCTCACAATAGTTCTGTTGTTCCGAATTTTCATTGGCGCGCACACACACAAAAAAAACATTTATGGTTTCAAAAATATTTCCAAAATCGTTTTTACATATCCAACCTCGGTTCTGCCGCTCCGAAATTTCGAGTATCCTCACAATGGTTCTGTCTTTCCGAATCCGCATTGGCACACATACACACACACACACACACACAAAAAAAACATTTGTGGTTTCAAAAATATTTCCAAAATCGTTTTTACACACCCAACCTCGATTCTGCGGCTCCGGGTTCTTGAGTATCCTCACAATGCTTCTGCCGTTCTGGGTTCCCATTGGCGCGCGCACACACACACGCACAAAAAATATTTGCGGTTTCAAAAATATTTTCAAAATCGTTTTTACACACCCAATTGCAGATCCGCCGCTTCGGGTTTTCGAGTATTCTCATAATAATTCCGCTGTTCCGGGCTCCCATTGGCTCCTCTCCGTGGATAACCAAGTCATATCTTCAATGAGACTACCAAGTCCGGTCCCATTGGCAACACACACTCACATAATGGGATACTAAATCCGGCCACATTGTGGTTTCAAAATATTTTCTTTAAAACACGTATTTTCGTTATCAACCCCATATGTGTCATGTTTCTAATTTTCTCGATTTTTGTGTCTCGTTTTCATGTAAACACTCTGCGGTTGAACTTTTCACGAACACTAAATATTCATCATTGAACATAATCTTGAAAACTAAACTGAAATAATTAAAATAACAAAATCATCCAACTCTATATTACTTTATCATGTTTATACTATCCCAAAAGTTCGCAAAATCATATTCAATTATTAGTCATACAACATAAAGCATAGTATCATAAGGACGGACACCTTTGAAATGGAAACCACTTATGTTTTAGCACACATACAAACAAGTAATCTTAACAATCATATATACATGCTCATAACCAACCAAAAAAAAATCAAGTAATTATTCTACCAATCATACTATTATTTATTTCAAAATCTGTTCTTTCTCCCTTTTTTTTTGAAAGTTCAAAACAACATATATTTTTCGGAATAAAAGTTGAGTTATTCAACATGATCATACTTCATTTTAAAATTTTACTAAAACAAGTTGCTAGATATTTTTAGTACTTTAACTACATGCATTTCTTTTTGAACACCACGAAATAACTATAATTTTTTTTTACTAGAGAAAGTGAGTAGAAATATTCTACCGTTCTTCTTGGCGGATGGTATGGCTACGGAAGGCGAATGTGGCTATCGATTGACGTGATTTCTTACAATAGCTTCGAAAGAGAAAAGAAAATATTTTCTTTTTCGCTCGAAACTAAATATTGACTAAATTATTAAACTTTTTGAATCGAGAGGGTGATTGAGTGGTGATTTAGTGGCAGTTTTGGTTGAGTTTCTTGAAGAACTCAAGAATAAGGAAAGAACTCTAAGAACTACTATAAGAACACTAAAATTTTCTAAAGAGAATTTTGAGGAATTGAAGATGTGAGTTCAAGACAATAATGGAGTGCTATTTATAGCAAAAATTAAGCTCCCCCTCTTTTTTTCCTAGCCAGGCATCTCTCTCTCTTTCTCTCATTTATTTTGCTCCATTGTTTTGTCAAATCTTGATTTTAGGGGGTGTTTTGGTTTCAAGAAAAAGGAACTTTTAGAAAAGGAAGATAATTTCAAGCTCAAAAATCATTTATTTATACAAATAATTTTCATACCATTATGGATCTTATTTGATAGATCTCATTGAGATCTTTTAAACAGTGTAAAAAAAATAAAAAAATATTTCTCATTTTTATTATATTTGAATTTAAAATTACCTTCTTTTTGAAAAAGAATATTTAGAAAGAAAGCGGAACGGGGTCTAAACATGCCATAGCCTTCCTTCACTTGTCATTTCTATTTTTAGGTCAAAAATCTAGGTTATCATAAAGGGTTTTGGCCTTGTCTTGTCTAAGAGGGTTTGCTTGCAAGAAAGAAGAAAAATAAAAGGCTAGGATTATATTTAAAATAGTCTAAAATGGTTTACTTGTCTTATACTCAAATGTGTAAGAAAATGATCATTCCTCTCCCTCTCTCCTAGCCGAAATTTCCCTTCTCTTTTTTTTTTTTGTTCTAGGTCTAAGTCTCGGTTTGCATGCATGAACACCTACAATAATTTAGGAAAGCTATTCTTGAAGAGAAATTAGGATCAAGTCTAATATTTTTTGGTTTGCATGCATGACAAGTGTAAGAATACTACTTATGGAAGCAAAAGTGATTAAAGGGTTGCCTTTGACTTTTGAAAATGCCTTGTCAATGCAAAAAGAATGAATAAGACTTCAAAGTAGCATTTCTAGGAAATTATATATATATATATATATATATATATATATATATATATAATTTTGATGATCCTAAGGACCACCTCATTTTAATAAAATAAGGACCTCCCTTTCCCGATTAAATTTTGATGATCCGAGCCACTCAATGTGTTCAGAACGTGATTTTAAGTGTACCCGCATGAAATCAGCAAAAACAAAAACCGGGAAGGACTTCATCCAAGCAGTTTTTGTTATATTTTTATCAAACGGATCAAACAAAAACTCCTCAAATCAAGCCCTTTCCGGTCATTTTTTTGTCGATTTCTCGCGGGTACCCTTAAAATCACGTTCTGAACACATTGAGCGGCTCGGGTCATCGAAATTTGATCGAAAAATGTGAGGAATGGGGAGGTCCTTATTTTAAAATAAGGACCTACTCATTTGAAAATAATTGTATATATACACACACACACACACACATGCCAATGTTACTTGTTACTTGTTACTTGTTACTTGTAGAAAGGAGAAAGGAAGTGATGATGACTTACATTGAAGAGACCATTTAATGAAAAAAATATATGATTAAAAGTTTCCAAAATGTGTGAAATAGCCTTTTAATGAGTAAAGTAGACTTTCTAGAAAAAACTAAAGTTTTTTTTATAAAAAAAAAAAGTTTGAAAGGTTCATGTGGTTCAAGAATGGTTGAAAAGGTTCATCTAGGATTTAAGAGGATGTAACTAGGTTGAAATGGTAATTAGGTTTCTCCAACTAATTGGTTAAAAACTAACTTATATTTGACAAGTACGATTTCTAACCAAGAAAATGAATTAATTCTAGACACAAATAAATATGCAAGTGTATAAATAAGTCCATTTGTCCTTAGGAAATAAGTAGTTAATTTTATATGAAGAAAACTTAATTTATAAGTCTAGAATTTAATTATGAAAGATTATTAAAAATTAAAAAGAAATTTTTAAAAACAATCCAAGTAATTAAAAAGAATTTTTCAATAATTAACAGAATTTGTATTTACCAAAAATCAGAGTTATTATAATGATGAATTAAATAAAGAATGATGAAAAGAAAAGAAATTTACCTAGTAAAATCAAGAATTAACTAAAAAAATTTATCAATTTTTAATTTTAAAAGAAAAAGAAGAATTCCCCCCCATAAATTAAGAATGTTACACCGCTAGTCTATCTTCTACCTATGAAGAAAGAGAATGTCTAGACCTGCCTGGTAAGAGCATCAGCAGTGGAATAAGCAAGTATGAATAATCAAAATATGTCACATCAGCTTTTGATTATCCATGTAAAGGTTGTTAAAGTTAGCAATGTCAAATCTCATATTGGTTATTTTTTGCCCATAATCAAAACCAATGAGCCCTCCAAACTTTTTTCCTTCATTTCACGTATATTTTTTGAAAAAACGATTTTTGAAGGGGAAAAAAAACAGTTTTTGTTAGAAACAATTAAAAAAATTAGTTTTCCGAAATAAAAAACAGTTTTTCAAAAAACACACTTTGTTCACTTAAAAACTGTAAATACAATTTTGAGAAATTTGAAAGAATTATATTTACGCAAATAGTTTTGAAATTTCAAAAACTATAAATACAATTTTTTAAAAATAAATTATGTGTAAAAAACAGTTTTCTATAAAAAAAAGTTTTGAAATTTCAAAAACAGGTTTTTAAAAAACAAACTTTATTTACTTATAGTTTTTAAAATTTTTGAAAAAATTGTTTTTTGTAAAAAAAAAGTTTATGAAAAAAATCTGAAAGTTACAGTTTTTTAAAATTATTTTTTGAAAACATTGTTGTGAGAGAGAGAGAAGGTTTTTGTGTAATGTTGGTGTAGTTGATTGAGAGATAAAATTTGGTTATTGACTAAATATTGCTAACTTTGATTATTGAAGAGCCAAAATTTGATGACTTGTTAAGAGGCTGCTAGATTTGGTTATTCCAATATGAGCATTTTTTTTATCTAACATTGCTAATTTTAACAATTTTTTATTTTGCTTATTCAACTGTAGATGCTCTAAAATACTCTATCTATCCCCTTTTTTTTCCTTTTTCTATTCTAACTAAGCAAAAAATTAACCGAAATATGCGGTTCGGTTCGATAAACATTGTCAGATTTTGTTTTGTTTGATTTTATATTCATAAATATTTTCGATTCGATTCGGTTTCGGTTTTGATCGGTACAGTAAAATTAAACCTTATTACCACCAAACCGAACCAAATTAGTTTTCAATCTCAGCCGTCCATGTCTAAAGGTTTGAGAAAATAATAACCGTTCATTACAACCATAAAGATCAGCAAAAAATCCCATCTTTTTGTTTCATCATCATTATTGAATGAGATTCATTCTTCTTCTTCTTGGATCATCGACAGCTATGGCGGACACTTCCAATCCACTACCCTCATCGGCTTCAGAAGAAGCAACCGTTCACATCATCTACACCCAAAAGCCTTCCGATCAGGACCCCGATTCCTTCCACATCTCCACCCTCGCTTCCGTTCTCGGCAGGTCTCCCCTTCTCTCTCTCTCTCTCTCCGTATATGTGTTTGTGTGTGTGTATACATATGTGCAGTGGCGTTGCTCTGCATAGAGTTGTGGTGTGAATTGCTCTGCATAGAGTTGTGGTGTGAATTGCTCTGCATAGAGTTGTGGGTTCAATTCACACCATCAATTGTCAAACACTGACCACGAGAGACGCTCTGTATTGGATAAAAGTTTTCATTTGACCCATTAAGTAAAAGGGAAAAGGGTGTAAAAAGAGGACATAGGTTCTTGCTAGACTTTTCATTGTAACGTTGAGTTGAAACTGTTATTTATTATTTTTTGCTAGTTTGGAGTTAATCTAGTAAACTTTACAAAAAAAAAAAAAAAAAAATCCAGTTTAAATTAGTTTTTCAACACTAGGTAGACTAGAATGATTGGAATTTGCACATTTTGTCTGTATAATGTCACTTAGTACAGGTTGACTTGATTTCTTTCTGACTTCTCCGATTTTCGGCGGAAAAAATTGTATTACCTGGACAAAATCCTGGAATCTTAACTGTTAATGTGTGTGTGTGTGTGTGTGTGTGGGGGGGGGGGGGGTGGGGGTGCGGGTGGTGCGGGGGCGTATATAGGTATAGACGCATATAGCTGTGTTATAAATATGGCTGCGTGTGTTGATTGTGGATTAGTGAGGAGGCAGCGAAGGAGGCAATGCTGTACAGTTACAAGCATGCTGCTAGTGGCTTCTCTGCCAAACTCACTCCAGAGCAGGTCTCCCAAATGTCAAGTAAGGGTTTCTTTGTTATTTTTCATTATCTTTTAGTTGTTAAGATTGCTGATATTAAGTTTGTTGAAAGATGCTGTACGATTCTTCTGTCAGTCTCTTGTTACTGTCTCCAGTGTGATGTTGATTGGATTGGTCGATAGGTTCCTATCGTAGTGAGTTGGTTTTTTTTGTTAGTTTTGTTCAGTTCCGACTATTTCTATATTACAGTTGTTGAAAGCTGGTGTATGATTCTTCTGTTTTTGTCTTGTTACGTTTGTTGAAAGATGGTAACCGATTCTTTTGTTGTTTTCTTGTGTCCATCGTCAGAGTGATGTGGATTGGATTGGTTGATTGGTTTTTCTCGTAGTGATTTGGGTTTTATTTCTTTTAGTTTCTGTTAGGATCACTTTTGTTTATGCTTGATGGTTTGGGGCCTAGCTTAGGTAATATTTCTGTCAATTGTATAATGATATGCTCTCCACAATAGATACTGATCATATTGTAGGTGTCATTAATTTTACAAATTATGAATATGACTTGTGGAATTTAGGCTCTTATTTGTAGGCACACGCCGCACACCGAACAACAAAGAGGGGATTGGATTTTGGTGTGAATTTCAGATCATTAATGAATGTCGAATGGACCTTCTTTTTTCTTTTTTGTGCGAATAAGTTTTGGACTTAAGTTGGTCTTGTGGGCTGTTGACCTAAGCCAAATTTTGCAAATTAGTTATCCTCAACTCTTTTGATGCTTGGATCTGTTTGTCCTTTGGTTTTGCATTAGTTTTCCTCAGCGCAATTGATTTTCTTGGTCTGTTATTAATTTTTCATTATAAAAAAAAGCACTCGTTGACGTTAGGATTTCTGAAATTGGTGTGGCAAGTCATGCAAGACTTGCTGCAAGAAGAAGGGCATCAGAGGATGAGAAGGCCAATGTTCAGACTATTATAGGACAGACTGGCTTACTCAAAAATCTTTTCAAATTATCACTAGCGCTTCTGGGGAAATTTTTATGACCAAACCACAGTCCATTATTTAGAATGTGATTCTCTAAAGAGAGACTCTCTTTCATGATACGTGATGCCTTAGCAGGATGCATTAAGGGCATGGAGCATTTTCTCCTCTCTCTTTTGTAGAATTTAGGGCATCTTGTCATCTAGGACATTATGTACTGTACTTATTGTTTGTTTTTGAAGCAGTGCTTTTAAAGGAAAAAGCATTATGCAAGGCATTTTATCTCAAGTGAGGTAGGCCTCGAGGGGTAAAAAACCTATGGATCAAGGTATCTAGGCTCATCAGACTTTCAGTGGAGAAAAGGACAGATAAATGGTCAAGCAGAATTTACTTAATAACATCACAAACCCAATCATCCTCGCTATACTCAAGCGTAGTGTGTTTTTTCCTACTTGAAATGGCATATAACTGCACTTCATCACACCCCAATATGCCCTGTTGCCATCTCTAGGCGGCTTGTTTGCTTTGGAAGTAGCTTTCCCTCGTTGGCACAGGGATGGTGAACATCAGATAAAACCGTAGGGGATCAGGACCAGGGTCAGTGCAAACGAATACTACTGGGGATTGTCATCCGTAGACGTGGGGTAGCGGAATTTGCTTATTATTGTGACCCAGGTCATGGATTGGTGGAGCTGGTGGGGGAGCATCTCCAGAAGCTGCATAAAATTGTTAGACAATGAAGTTTAATATCAAATGTAACACACAAGTTATGTTTACCCTCATTCTGCATCTCAGAATGAGAAACCGGAGTCGTCCAGTTTGCTTTTAAAGTCCCAACTTGACCTGCGCAATCCCAACCTTTTGGGATAGATCATGCGGTTCATGGTTGCAGTGCATGACTGTGCTTGTACCCATGTAGGCATGCGTTTCATGCCTTGTCTACTGAAGATGAGGAATGCAGGTGCTTTGATTGAGAACATAATTTTTACGCAAGTCACTAAATAATTGGTGAGGGTAGAATGCGTTCTGAATTCGTAACCTTGACCGTCTCATTTCGGGAAAATTGACTTGAATTTCCTCAACGTTCTTGAATTCACTCTCCAGGGTGTGATCTGTCCACTCCATGCCCCAGATTGGGGTACTTAGGTTGTGACATGCACAAGTTAGATTAGTCAGCTGAAACTGAATATATGCAGTATCAACTATCTTTGACTCCAATTGTTTTGACATGACATCTGAAGCTTGAAGAAATATTTCTATGAACAGATAGCTGCGTAATATATGCTCTAGAGAAATTATTTTTCTTAACTGTATCCTATATGTGAAAACATAGTATGCTGTCAAATTTAGTCTAGTTTCAATGTATTTCTATTTTATTCTCGTGATGCCTTTCTAATGTTACTCAGATAAATGTCTTTAGTGCTAAATCAAATTTAAAGCAAGGGAAATGAAAAACTAACTGAAATAATCTCTTTGGCAGAGCTACCTGGTGTTCTTCAGGTTGTTCCAAGCACGACCGTTCAGCTGCATTCTGGAACTGGAAAGTTGCATGTCTAACACTCATGAAGTTCTATAACCACTGGATCCTCTTGTCATGGCCATACATACTACAACTTAATAACTGTTGATCAAAAGATGATATTTCATTTACATGATGCAGACTTATTCCTGGTTATTAGTAAATCTTGGATATAATGTATATACTGGTTCTCCCTGATGCCATGGTTATGTTACACACACACCCGCCCATCCACCACACACACTAGTACTCCTGTTGTTTAATGGTTTAACCTCGAAGTCGTGGCACATGCAATGCATGTGCAAAATTTCTTAAAGAATAACATCGTTAAAGCATAAGAGTGTAAGAAAACATAAAGAATCTTTGTCCAACAAAGAACGTCAAATGAAAACATCGTAATATTGATAAACGGAACCAGAAATGAAACAACCATAAATTAATAGAAATTCATCAGCCAATAGTGACATTTTAAGGGAGAAGGCAGAACACCATCGGAAGATTAGAATGAAGATTGCAAGTTGGAGAGGGATGTTGATGCAGGGAACTTTACTGATAATGATGCGGATTGGGTTTTAAAAAGATACTCCAGTATTTAAGTTTAGAAGTTTTATATTTGATTTAAAATAAACTGATTTTAGTATTTTGTTAGGAAGGATGCAATTTTAAAAATAGGCAATCTAGAGTATTTAGTTTCCTTATTTGGGTTAATTTGATTTTCCTTTTTCAGTTTTGCTTGGTAAACAAAATTAGTACTTTCTAGGATTATATAATTTACTTGTTATCAAAACTCAACCCACTTTCTCAAGGCTTACAGCTCAACTTGATAATAACTATATTGTACGAGAAGGGTGGTGATAATGCCGCGAGCAATCTTTTTAGTGCCACAACATTATGTTTTCGTTCACAATCATACCCTCATCTGCTACGCTGTCTCTCTGGCCATCTCTTTGTAAAATTTACTCTTGAGTATACAGTAATCATTTCTCCTCTCTCCTCTGTTTAATTGCCTTCAATCACCCTTCTCCCTTAATGCAACAACTATATGGACTGTCTAAGACAACGAAGTTTAAAATCCACATGCTTTCCTCGGTCTCGAGAAACTTTTTTGCAGTCTCGGATTCATCTCCTCTCCTCCCGTCTTTCTGAAACCATCCTCCACTGCCGCCACAAAGACTCATATTTCTCTCTACCTCTATCCTATGATCATTCGATACAGTCCCCATTGCCCCCAGCCAGTCTCCTTCGATTTCCTCTCTCATTTGTAATATATTGCGGAAAAAATCTCTCCGAACCCACAATTTGTTCATGCATGCACATAATCGACAGAGAGATTTTGATTATTTTTAAAGCAAATTGAAGCACGAAATCATTTTGAAGTCCCCCTGTTTGATCTTGTTATGTGCAACCTGCGGCTGCAAGGAGAGACCGCTTCAAAATCATCACCCCCATGTTGTGGGATCTCACCAATAATCGGTCCATGAAATAAGCAGCATGGAGTTGAGAAGGTGAACATAAGAGCAATTGAGAGGAACGGAAAAAAGGAGCAACGGAATGGAAGAAAGAAGTAGGTCTCGAGATCGAGAGTGAGGAAAAATGTAGTGGCATTAACAAATTGTATCGTGGCAATATCGGCACTCACACTTGGAAGTACAATTTTTTTGTTTACCATGCAAATATGGAAAAGGAAAATCAATTCAACCCAAATCGAAAAACTAAATACTCTAGATTGCCTCTTTCTAAAATTGCGACATGACTCGCTCCCATCGAATCTGCTCGCAATGGGCCGGGTCCTCCCTCCTTTGTCATATTCACAGCAAACAGGCAACCATTCTCTTCCTTGACATCGTCATTCTTTTCCTCCTCCCCAGGATGTCAATTTAGACAACGGTGTGGTTAGGCCGAGTTCCAGCGGCTAGAGCGGTCACCTTCCCTTACAATGCAGCAAGCGATTCTTGCATAGCGAGCCTCTATCCGCTAAAATCTCTCATCCACCCATGCAGTGTCCTCCCGCGGATACACATCATAAACAGTACGATATCTACCTCCTTTAAGTCCTTCGCCTGCATCTAAACCGACGAAATATTTATACTATACTCCACTACGACAAATGAAACAATGCATATAACACGTTGAATCGAGACAGACTTAGACTCTGTAGATGTTATTGGTACCTTGGTGTACTCTTTTAAGCAATTTTTTCCTTTTGATAAAATTTCCAACAGCATACCCCCTATATTTTGTTGTTTCGGTTTACTCTTTCTGAATCCTTCAGTAAGATCTGAAAAGAACCAGGTAATTTCGGATACGTACTTAATTAGGTGCCAATACCCACATTCGGGTCTTGATCAAACTAACATCATGCATTTTGGAAAAACAGAAAATGGCTTGAAAAACGTACTAATTCTTGGGAGAACACATTCCAATCTTATGAAATAACTCTAATGAGAGAGAATTTGTTCTCTTGTTACGTCAATTATCCGGCTTCTGTGTTTATTTCTTCTTCTTCTGGGGGTTTCAACCAAAAGGCCTAAGCAACTCTATTTTCCAAGAAACACAAATGTCTAGCTGAAAAAGAATGTAGAATAAACCCAGAAACACTGAATGAATTCCCTATTTTCAGGGTATGAAATGGTACATGATGGTGATGTGAAGAACGTGCTGGCCGGCATTAGTTTTCCAGGGAGGAGCAAACTCTCTATTGGTTAATGGTCTATCAAGCTTTAATTTTAGAAGAGTAACTTGATTCGCTAGCTTCCCAATCAAGCCAAATCTAGTTGTCGCCTCGTCCTCTCAAAGGATTATAAAAATGCCACCAGTTTCATGAGATTTTTCTGAAATCTTGTGATGAACATGGTTTCCACTCGATGCACGTGAGTTCCGGACATCTCTGTCTGAAAGCATTTTCCTAAAGGTATGCATCACTTTCATAACATATATATTTTGGTATGGTAATGTCTTACAAGCAACTTTGAGTTCTTGAACATTACAATTATTAATTGTTTGAACTTGGATTTTCATAGGGGTTAATTTAAGCTTAGGACGCAAGGTTAGACACGTTAGTTGGAGTATGTGTTAAGCAAGTGGAACCATCAGCTAACAAAGAGAGTTCACCCACTTTGGTAAAAAAAGTTGGTTCAAATATATTTGCTGCTTTTATTTAACAATGCAACCAAACATTGTATCAATGTAGACATCTTCCCTAAACAAAGGTAATAAAAAGATAACTTTTGGATTTTGGGATCAAAATAACCTGAATTAGACGAGGCACAGGATCAAAAAAGATGCTTTCATGTTTATACCTCTGTCGATCATAGGTTGAACTATTCCAGGCAGAGTCTTGGTTTATGGACATTAAATTTAAACGTTTATACACACCTATCGACCATAGGTTGATCTATTCGGGGCGGAATCAGGATTTACGGACTTGAAACCGTGAATAGAAACAAGGATTTATACCTTTTACGGAGAGTGGAGTTAACTACTTGAAACGACACACTTTCCGTCATGAGGAGAAAGGTAAGATAGTATGGTCTTAATGGGGTCTTTGCCTCTTCTTATTATCTGTGGAGTCAAATGCTCCATTAACAGTTATATATACATATTCTAAGAAAATTTCCCAATTTAGTCGGAGTCAAGTGATTCTACTTGATATCACGTCCCTCGATCCGCCCTTGGATCTATCCCTTCCAGCACCTACTGTTGAATGGACTAACATTTCATACTTACGTAGCGGTCAGCCTTCCTACATGCACGCGCCTGCCAGCCTCCTCGGTTCGAGATGAAGCCAAGCCGATACATATGAATGATAGGCGAAGGAAAGTGAGTTTTGGCCAAGGAAAAGAAAATATTTGAACTCAATGGCATGACTCCCTGTTGCAATTCTAATCTATTCTAATTATAAATGGGTTACCACTTGCGCAAGAACACTTTTGTTAAGCTGTATCACAAAAGTGATTTTCAGAATTACCCCGGAAAAAAAGTTCTACTGCTCTTTAACCACAACAAAAACGGTGATAAATGTAAAATCACTCTCACTCTAACTGTCATACCCTACATTACGCGGCTTACGCCCAACTATCAATTAGTCCCCGCGTTACGCCCAACTACCAATTCCCCCACTTACACAACTCATGTATTCACACATGCACACACACTGAGTCTGAGCCCAACCTCTAGTATAATATAGAAAGGGAGAAATCCTTTTTGTTTCAAACAACTTTTGAAGCTCTGTCACAAAAGTAAAACTTTCAATTGTCCCTAAAAAAAATGAAGTTCTTACAACTACTTTTCTTTCTATGTGCCATTAATACTGATAGGGACAAAATGCACATCCCAACATTCACATGCACATGCATGCACATAATGTGTGCCCAGCATCTAGTGTCTCTCAAGAGAGGAAACAAGCCAAAAAGTCTTGCTATCCTTGTTAATTGAGAAGAGAACATTTTGCATTAAAACTTGCACCATGGCATTTTGTCGGTAACACCTTGTGTCATAGGTTAGGTTTGTGTCATGGATTAAGGAGTCACTATTTATCTGTCTCTCTTTGTCTCTGTCAACTCAATTTTGCTTGTGGTTGTGGCTTCTTCTATGGACACTCATGAACTTAATTTAGATAGCTCTATTCAATATTAATTAAATGATGCATCTACCACCGGCCACCCATTCATTATAAAATTCAGTTACACTTGTTTGACTGATACCAAAAAAAAAAAAGTGACAAATTGTTTGTCCATCTATTTATTTCGAGATGTCTGCAATTGTTATTATTTCAATATATATAGGAGTATAGGCGAAGGAAAAGAAGAGAAAATATTTGAACTCAATGGCATGACTCTCTGTTGCAATTCTAATCTATTCTAATTATAAATGGGTTACCACTTGTGCAAGAGCACTTTAGTTAAGCTGTATCACAAAAGTGATTTTCAGAATTACATCGCAAAAAAAGTTCTATTACTCTTTAACCACAACAAAAACGGTGATAAATGTAAAATCACTCTCACTCTAACTCACTACAAGAAATTTTGCTTTTCCCGGCATTTCATAAATGCCGCTAAAAGTTTAAAAAATGCCGGTAAAGAGTATTACCGGCATTTGTTTGGTATTACCGGCATTTATTACAAATGCCGTCTAGGAGTGTGTCGGTAAAAGTACAAATGCCGGGAAAGGTCTCAATAAATGCCGGGAATAGTTGGACTCATTTGCGGCATTTGTACAAATGCTGAGAAAAACTATACCATATAATACAAAATGCCACATGGCCGCCACGTGTCACCCACGTGGCCGCCACATGGTGCTTGTGTGGCGCCCACTTTTCTTGTAGTGACTTTCATACCCTAAGTTACGCCCAACTATCAATCATACCCCGCGTTACGCCCAACTACCAATTCCCCCTCTTACATAACTCATGTATTCACACATGCACACACGGAGTCTGTGTCCCGTCTCTAGCATAATATAGAAAGGGAGAAATCCTTTTCGGTGTGACAACTTTTGAAGCTCCGTCACAAAAGTAAAATTTTCAATTGTCCCTAAAAAAATGAAGTTTTTACAACTACTTTTCTTTTGATGTGCTGTTAATACTAACAGGGACAAAATGGTAAAATTACCCCAAACCCTTTCCCACATCCCAACATTCACACGCGCGCACATAGCGTCTGCCCAACTTCTAGTATCTCTCAAGGGAGGAAACAAGCAAAAAAAAAAAAAAAGTCTTGCTATCTGGCCTTGTTATTTGAGGAGAGAACATTTTACACATGTTTCAGATAGTTATAAAACTTGCACCATAGCATTTTTTCAGGTAACACCTTGTGTCATAGGTTAGGTTTGTGTCATGGATTAAGGAGTCACTATTTATCTGTCTCTTTTTGTCTCTGTCAACTCAATTTTGCTTGTGGTTGTGGCTTCTTCTATGGACATTCATGAACTTAATTTTGATTGCTCTATTCAATATTAAATGATGCATCTATCACCCATTCATTATAAAATTCAGTTACACTTGTTTGATTAATACAAAAAAACAGTGACAAATTGTTTGTCCATCTTTTTATTTCGAGATGTCTTCCAATTTTTATTATTTCAAATATAGGAGTATAGCACCTTTTGATTTCCTCAAAGTATTCCGTTTCGATGGGTATGATCAGTTAAAGATGGGTATAAAGTGGGACATGCGTACCTTTTGGACCCACTTCGATAATTTGATCCGTTTATTATTTTAGAATTTATTATCAGTCACGCCAAAAATCAGGTTGATGGGATAGCGTTTGATACGATTTTGAAATGCATTTAATCTTGACATTTTAAGAAATTCTCGAAATCGATGAATATATTGAGACGAAAAGTGAACAAATAAATTAGGATGGTCACACAGACAAATCTATTTTTTATTGTAGTAATAGATTGCATTCTAATAAGAAAAAACCCTCCACCTCTCATGGGTTTCATTTCACTCCCACGTTACAGATGTGCTAATTAAATGTTTTTCGAAATCGTATAAAATTGCATCCGATCGATCAACATAATTTTTCATGTGATCAATGTTCTCTATTCTAGCTCTTCTGTTGAACTCGGGTCTCCCAATTGAGAGAGACATAGTATAAAATTGCATCCAATCAACATAATTTTTTATGTGATTAATGTTCTCTATTCTCGGGTCCCCAATTGAGAGAGACCCATTTGAGAGAGATGCGAGGTACCGCAGATCACTTTCGTTTGTGGTGTTTAGGTTTTGTGTGTGTGGTTCTACGTTCCCAACACCCGTCCCACCAAATAATTAAATCGGAAAATGGAGGTCACTTGGTCGGTGATCCAGCGGTATCTGTGGAAAAATTCGTCGCTAGTGAAAGCACTATTGCAACTGTTCATCTATGCTCAGGGCCGGCTTATAGGATAGGCAAGGGAAGCAACCGCTTCCGGCCCCCGAATTTTGGTCCAAAATTGAGGCCCCATTGCAATGTAACTTATGTATTAATATTAGAATATTTTTAAATAAAAACACAAACTAAATACTTGGTTTAGTGGTCACATAATACTGTCATGCTATTGTGAGTGTGTGGTTCGACTCCCATGCATCTCCATAATTACAAGCATATCTTTTTTACATTTATATTGTCATAATTATATTCTTTTAGTTTATTTTTTATACTTTTATCATTTTTTAAAGAAATGATGAATATGTAAAGGGTGAGATATACAAAATTTGCTTCGGGCCTCCAAAATATATGAGCCGACACTGTCTATGCTAATTTGCATGTGCATTTCGATATTGTCTTGCCTTATCAATGTTCTCTGGTGTATCCTTTGTTTTATCGTCGTCTTCTTTTCGATATTGCCGGGTTTTTGATGCTCTCTTTTGTATGCAATAAATTTTTTTTCTCCTATTGTAATAGCTGTGGGATATGGATACCTTCTTGTTTCATTGATAACAATGAAACCAACAGTTTAAAAAAAAGAAGATGATTATCACATTCTATCGAACCCAATAACTAAGCGAGAGGTTTGGCTTCCCAAATCTTCACACAAGGATTTCAGAATTGGGGGTTGTTAACTAAGCGAGATGTTTGGCTTCCCAAGTCTTCACACAAGGATTTCAGAATTGGGGGTTGTCACTTTTCACACAATTTGGATCAACTACTTTAAAATTTTCAAGCACTTATGCTTCAAATTCCGATGAACTAAATTCGTTGTGACGGATTGTCTCCGGTTTTACTGTAAGCCATGCACTCCAACCGTTTCTGACTTCACTCAGATCTGCTTTCACGATTGGACTCATTCATGTTATAGAACTCATATAACGATCAATACCTGATTGGAGTACTATAGCTATTTTGAAAAGAAAAAAAAATGAGTTGGACACAATGGATTTCAACTTCAAGAACACAATTTTTACAAAATAAATGTACTTCGAAGTTGTATCGATTGACCCGATCAATATTATTTTTAACATGATTGTCCTGTTGTATGAGTTCTACAATAGGAATGATTCCGATCATTAAAGCAGAACTGAAATGAAGTCGAAAACAGCTAAGAGACAAGTCGTCTCCTACTCCAATTTTATTGTTCCCATAGCCTAATAACCACTCATTTATATATAAATTCGATAAACACCCATACAAAAGTGTTAGGATACATGAAACCAGTTCAAGAAATTGTCCAAGAAAAAAAAAAAAGAATTATCCAGATTCACAGTACAAGACTGGTTTTTATGTATTTTACTTCTCCAATCTAACGTTGTTACCTTGGATAATTAATTGCAAATTGGTGTGATGTACCAATCAAGCTGGACTATTGTGTCGGTGAGTTAAGTATGCATGTACATCGATAACACAGCCACACATTTATTTCAATCGTGACATTGTTCTCGTTCTTTTTGTCGAAACAAATGATTCATCTCAAAAATTACGATGAAAAAACTCAGCAAATAATTACGGAAAGTAAAAAAAAATTACCAAAAAGTTTACAAGAATGCACCCTATATAACATTACTCTTATTTGTTTATGAGAAGTGATTGTCACACTCCTCTTTTTTGCAATTCACGCTCTTTTTATTGACTTTAATTATGAATCTTTACAAAAGCCAATTACCCAGTTGACCAAAACATATACTCCTATATCATACGGCTATCAAAAAGCATTCATTGTGGAATCCAGAGTTCTAGTAGGTGTCAACAGCTTATTGAAAGTAAAGAGAGTTTTTTTTTGTAATCGTGTTTGGGTAAACACGATTTATAGTAGTCCGTCAAGGTCAGCACTCTCGACACATTTAGCTAAACAGATTAGGCTAATGTTGAGGGTACGTTATTGAAAGTAAAAAGAGTTTTTTGTTTAATCGTGTTCATCGTGTCTTGTTCGGATAAACACGGTTTATGGTAGGCCGTCAGGGTCAGCACTCTCAACACGTTTAGATTAGTGTCGAGGGTTATACAACATGAAACCCGACTTGACACAACACGATTTGCACAACCCTAGAGTCGTGGTGTCGGGTTAGTTGACATGCACCTCAAGTAATTCTTACGGGACCAATCTCACTGTCTACCAGCGGGATGCAATTAATGTATGAACTGGTTCCATAAGATTTGGTAGCAACGTACATAGGAGGTTTCGAACATAGGAGGAAGAACACACTTAAGTTTTAGACGTTGATCACTGTGATAATACCTTGGGATTGAGGAAATAACTACTAAATAAATAACTCAGGCATCTGTGCCAGTTTACGCAACTCGACTAATTCTGGAGGACCAATCCTACCGACCACTTGTGGAGGTCTCAATGAAAGTCAGAGTAAAGCTGTGTATGAACTAGCCTCAAAAGAATTGATAGCACCTGAGAGATTTCGAACACTCAAACTTTAGGAGCGAGCAAACCTATGTCCCACCACTTGGCCAACTTTGTGGTTGGAATGTACACAGCCCTGCCACCCTGGAAATTGGCTGTTTTTGATTAGTGAACCTGTGACTGTACAAATGAAAATGCAGCAAACTCCCTGTTGCGCCAAGGCTCACCTAGTGCAAAAGGGCTTTCCTCAGCGCAGAGTTTGCGAAGGGACTCCTGTAGGAGTTGTGCCTTGGACTAGCTAGAGTGCTGTCTAAACGGGATCCGTTTCGTACTGAAAAAACAGTGTGTACGTTCATTGCATAACTCATCGGTTAGATCAATCTTGTAAAAAATCCAAGTTTTTGGTAACCCAATATTCAGGGGGGGGGGGGGGGGCTGCTGTCCCAATTTTGGGACCCACCCCGGTCTCGCTCCGATAATCTGAATCGTTCACTTTGTAGAGCTCGTCGAGTAGAACAACTATGCAAAAAATCAATTTAATTGGATATCATTAAGTACTTAATCGGAGACCATATAACTCTCAGTCCATGGGTTAGAGTGGATTTAATCCAGTGTTTCGGATGCATTCTTTTTAAGATAAAAAAGTTCTGATCAGGTACTTAATGATATCTAGTTAAGCTGATTTTTTGCATAGTTGTTCTACTCGACGAGCTCTACAAAGTGAACGATTCAGATTATCGGAGCGAGACCGAAGTGGGCCCCAAAACGAGGTGCAGCAGCCCGCTGCTGTCCCCTTGGGGACAGCAACCCCCCTCCCTCCCAATATTCAAGTTACGTTTGTTTGAACATAAAGCATTAGTTTCAGAATACGCTAAAATATATACATCGTGTGGTTAAGAGTGTACTCTGGTCAACTTGACTTTTTGAAGCATAATTTTGCTCGAAAAGCTCTATAAAGTGAATGGTATGTTTGACTTGTTGCGCTCGATTACGAGAGAACAGTAGCACTCTTGAGCACTGCAGCTACCCCAAATCCTTTGTGAAGATTAGATAAACAAGAAGCCTAACCTCTACTTGTGAATAAGTAACGTACACTAATACAAAAAAACTTAAAAACTGAACAACGTGCACAGATTCGAATACAAATCATTACAAGAAGTGGGTCCTACAATACATGAAGATGACAAAAACGTCCGTGTTGAGTTGTGTACATGGGATTTGTACACCTAGAAGTGCTCTAAAGTTAAAACATGTATGGAATTGAGGAACAGAGTTGTCTTGACACACCATAGAACTAGCCAAAAAGAGTGCAAATAAAGTAAGGAGCATGGCTCGAATTTGGAAGCCTAGCTTTGTACAATTTGAAACATCCAAAACGAGAGATTATTTAGTGTTCCTGGACCCCCACCATGTGGTGCCATAAATATCTTCTTCACCACACATTGGTGTGAGGTTCACATTCTTAGCCTTGAGTCTCATATCAATGTGTAGTGGAAAAGGGACCATGGGATTATACACCGCCATGATGCGCGGTGCCCCATGCATAGGCACTACGTAATTTGTCCAGATGAACGTACACTTACCGATAGGAGTTGGTCGGCCGGATCGAGTTTGCGATGCCTTGTTATCAGCCTGGCCGGGGGATGAAAATGATGGACTCTGAGACTGCACAGCTCCTCTTGCAAGAAGCTTTTTCGCTTATAAATCCAAATCGGCCGCTTAGTGTCCGAGTTACCCTTGATCCCTTGAGAATATTACTGAGTGGGTACAAATCTGAGTCACGAACGTCGTCCTTGGAACACTCAACCATTGCCTTGAAAAACGGATCCTTCTCGGAGTTTCTTTGTAGTAAATTGGATTTCATGGGGGAATTTTTTGGAGTGCGTACAGGCGGCAATGGTAATGACGGGAAATAATCCTTCTTCTTGGGAACCTGTTTCTTGGGAATTCCCGGGAGACTTTCCCAAGAAAAGGGAATTCCTGAGAAACGAAGAGGGGTGCTAGGCGCAAATAAGGGAGTATCGTCGCCCGAGAGAGAGCGAGCCCGGCGAGAGGATGGCCGGATTGGCATCGGAAATAGGGAGGTGGGAGCTGATTCATCAGTTGGGGAAATTTTGCCACGGACATTGAAGGCTGCAGGGGAAGCCATGTTAACTAATGTGGGAGAGAGAGAGAGAGTATTTGTATGACTATTAACATTCTCTTGGCTTAAGCGTTATAAGTGGTGAATTCGTAGGCATATAAAGTGTGTTGTCACAATTGATAATAAATTTTTTACACCGCCGGTGTAAACATTTGTTTTTTCTAAATCAATTGCAATGCTCTACGCCGCCATGTTTTATTAATTGGGACCACCGTTTTGACACGTGTTGCAATGCAATTGATTTTGAAAAAATAAATGTTTACACCGGCGGTGTAAAAAATTTATTCTCATACGAATTATGATTGATCCAAATTTGATGGAATTCTTTATTCTCGTGTTGAACTCGGGTCCCCCAACTGAGAGAGAGACCCGTTTGAGAGAGATGCATGCGAGGAGGTCCCGCAGATCACTTTCGTTTATGATGTTTAGGTTTTGTGTGTGTGGTTCCACGTTTCCAACACCCGTCCACCAAATAATTAAATCGGAAATGCTTATTGCATGGTAGCTAGAGAGATCACATGGTCGGTTATCGGTCGGTTTTTTTGAAAAGAACAAATGTCGGTAGTGAAAGCACTGTTGCATTTATGCTTCGCATGTCCATTTTCGATATGGTCTTGCCTTATCAATGTTCTCTGGTGTATCGATCCTTTGTTTTAGGGTAATGATAATGCCAAAACTGTTTTTGTTGGTGCAAAAACTTTAGCGTCTAAAAGTCTTATACATTGCACATGGTACAAATCTTTTGTGCACCATAATTTTGGCACGAACAAAAATAGTTTTGGTATTATCATTCATATTACCGGGTTTTCGATGCTCTCTTTTGTATGCAATAGACTTTTTTTCTCCTATCATAATAGCTGTGGGATATGGATACCTTCTTGTTATTATTAATTGATAACAATGAAACCAATAGTTAAGAAAGATGATTATCACATTCTATCGAACCCAATAATTAAGCGAGAGGTCTGGCTTTCCAAGTCTTCACACCAGGATTTCAGAATTGAGGGTTGCCAGTTTTCACACAATTTGGGACAGTTACTTCAAAATTTGCAAGCACTAATGCTTCAAATTCTGATGAACTAAATTTGTGATGACGGATTGTCTTTGGTTTTATTGAAAGCCATGCAGTCCAGCCGTTTCTGACTTCATTCGGTTTTGCTTTTATGATCGGACTCGTTCATGTTATAGAACTCATCGAGCAGAACAATCATGTAAAAATTCTTGTTGATCATATAATGATCAATACCTGATTGGAGTATAGCTATTTTGAAAAAAAATTGAGTTGGACACAATGGATTTCAACTTCAAGAACACAATTTTTACGAAATACATGTACTTTGATGAGCTATCGATTTATACCAAATCAATATTATCTTTAACATGATTGTTCTACTCTACGAGTTCTACAACAGAAATGATCCGACCATGAAAGCGGAACTGAAATGAAGTCAAAAATAGCTAGAGACAAGCCGTCTCCTACTCCAATTTTTATTGTTCCCGTAGCCTAATAACCACTCATTTCTATATAAATTCAATAAACACCCAAACAAAAATGTTAGGATACATGAAACCAATTCAAGAAATTGTCCAGGAAAACAAATGAACCGTCCAGATTCACAATATAAGTCTGCTTTTTATGTATTGTACTTCTCCAATCTAACGTTGTTACCTTGAATAATTAATTGCAAATTGGCGTGATGTACTCCCAATCAAGCCGGGGTCTATTTTGTCGGTGAGCTAAGTAAACATGTACATGGGTGGAAAAACTTAACCGCTCTTTTTTCCTCTCTCTAGAAATCTTCCCTCTCTCTCTAGAAACAACAGATGCCTCTAGTTAGGGTTTGGGGAGGCTCCGCCTCCTTCCCCTGGTCTCCCCTTCTCTCCTATCTCTCCTCCTCGTCTCTTCCATCTCTCTCTTTCTCTCCTCTCTTCTCCTATTTGCCGTTGTTTTTCACCCTTTGATTTGGGGGTTTTGTGCCGGTGTGACCAGCGTGGTGGTCATGGCTTATGCCAGTGATCCTCCGGTTGCTTGGTTCCCTCCGGGCCTTTCAAATCTGCTGGGTGTTGGTGGTGGCGCTGGGATGTGGGTTGTGGGGTGGTGAGGGTTTGGGGTTTTTGGTGGAGGAGGTGAGAGGTGTTGGGCGTTTTTTGTTTGCTGCATTTTTTTTTCTTTTCTCCGGCGTTGCCGATTCTCATAGACTGGTTTCCCCAGTTCGGTTTTGTTACCAATTCGAGGCTTCCTCAAATCTGGTGGGTAGAGGTGATGGGTGTCCGGCGTTCCAATTTTCAGCTTTAGGGAGTATCTACGCAAGGGAGATTCACAGTCATCGGCGTCGCGGGCCGGTGTTTCGGAGTTTTAGCCCGGGCGAATTTCTTCTTCGTTTCTCCGTGCCCGGAGCCTGCTCGTGTTAGCGGGGGCTTGCCGGAGATGTTTTCTCCACTGCTTCGGTTCAAGATCCAATCGATGCCTCCATCGTTTGTGGCGGGTAGTTTTTCCTCGGCCAGGGTTTGGCCAACATGCATCAGTGGTAGTTATCCATGGTGGTTGTGTTTATTTCCTTGTTTGTGGTTTATTCTTGTTTCCATCGGTTCGGTTTAGTTTGTCTCTAACTGGATGCGTGCTTCAGGCCGGGGCAGCTAGGGGATATGCTGAGGGCCCCCGTGACCCAACCCTTTGAGGTGGTGAGACGTGCTAAGGCATGTCTTTAGTTTACATCGGTTTTGCCGGTGTCCCTATGTTACCTATTTTCTTAGCTTTTCTTCTGTGATGGCTTGTTGCACGTTTGCCCTTTCTCTGTTTTCGGATGGATTCGCTGTAATTTGCCAATTTTGGCTTTAATGAAATGTGATTCGGATAAAATAGAAAAAAGCAAACATGTACATCGATAGCATAGGCACACATTAATTTCAAATGTGACATTGTTCTTGTTCCTCTTGATACGCACCCGAGAATGTAATGTAGGGTGCGCTAGTGTTTAATTTTAGTTTAATTTAATTACTAATTAGTTATTGTTAACGTTGTTTGCTTGTATAGTGTTCTAGTTCTGTTTTATAGGTGGATCGCCAAACAGGGGAGTTTTCGAGGCATAAGGCATGTCATTGCCCGAGTAGAAGCTGATTTGCCCGAGCAGAAGCTGAATTGCCCGAGCAAGAGGCAGGCAGCCAAGGTAGAGGATGACGGCCAAGCATCGAGCTATTGAGCTCGGCATTGATGTCAAGGGAGAAGGTCCATCGATGCCGAGCCCCTTAGTGGTCCAGTCCCTTAACCACCTCGGCATCGATGGGATGTATTGTGTTACATCGATGCCGAGCCCCATAGTAGAGCACTCTAAGGCCGTTGCCATCGATGCCGAGGGACTTAAGAGCGAATTTTCTGAGCATCTTGGGAATATTCCAAGCGCGGATCTTCAGGATATAAAAGCTTATGTCATTTTTTGTACAAACAAGTAGCATAGATTCAAGTAGTACAATTTTCTAGATCTAGATTAAATTTCTTTGCAATTCAAATTGTTCTTGAGTGTTCTTCATTTTTCAGTTTTAAATATTTCAATTTCTGCCCTTAGTTGTTAATTTTTGACATTGTCTCTTTAATTAAAGTTGTTTATTTTCTCCCGATCTATCTTAATCTCTAGTTTATTTCAAGTCTTGTTATTTCATTATGTTAAGTAGATTTTTGCTTGCTCTTATCTCTCTAGATATGGGTGAGTAGTTTCAAGGGTTAGGTCATGGGATAATTAGCTTCTCATGGCTCGGGCGAAAATTACATTTTGCACCCAATAAAGCTTTAAACTTTGATTTGAAAATTGATGTGGGGTTCGGGTTTGTTTGACAAATTACCGAGGTGTTAACCTCTTTGATCATGTGTAGGTGGGAGCATCGCCTACCCACCACACATGATGCTTAGAGCTCTGTCGCTTGAGGTATTTGCCAAATGAATTCTAGAGCTAGCTTGGTTCTCAAATCATTTTATCTTCCGATTTGAGAACTATAATCAAGTATCTTAAATTGTATAATTGGGTGAAGAGTGTGATTTAGCTCGAGTCTTGGGTGTTAATAATTCCTGAACCTAGCCTATCTTTTCTCTAGTTAATTCGTTTTTAATTTAGCCTTTTATTTCCACCGTTTAAAGTAAAACAAAGTTGGTTGTCTAAAGGCCGAAAGCCCTTACTTGCATCTACAAATCCGACCAAGCCATATAATTATTCCCTTGGGTACGATCCCGGATTTCCGAATTATCGTGCTTCAACTGACGTATTAAGCCCTACGCTTGGGGCATTATCTCTTATATCGGAGCAAACGAAGCATTTTTAGCGCCGTTGCCAGGGATTTCTTATTATGGCTTTCTTGGAGGTTCGACAAACCACTGTAAGTATCCCGCTTTCGTTAAGTAGTAGTGGTAGTAGTTTAGTAGTTTATGTGTTAGTAGTTCGTATTTAGTTTGGTGGATACCTCTAACCTAGTTCTACTAACTTGAGGTGTAACGAAGCCAGGCTAAATATCGAGTTTGTTCTTAGTTAGTTTAGCATAATTAATTTAGTTAGTTAGCTTAAATTTGATTGCATTGCTTAGCCGAGGTGGTGGCATAACCCCTCGCATATTCTGTTTGCTGAGTTGAGGTGGCGGCATAGCCCCTCCAGTCTGGTAGTTTACTGGTAGTTAGTTAGTAGTTGCTTTAGTTTATGCATGTTTATCGAAGCCCAATTTCCAATCGGCTTCATCGTTCTTCTTCACCGCCAAGAATCTGTAGCATTGCCAGGGCGTATCCTGCCTACTCTCTGCCTCGCAAATTATTTCGCAAATTAAAACGCAATAGCAAAGGCCCAATGGCCGAAGAAGTTCCAGTTCGTACTCTGCGTGATTATCTGAATCCAGAACGGGCTCCTCAAGGATCTCCTATCGTTATTCCGACTCCGACCGCTGGGAATACATTTGAATTCAAGGCTGAATACCTTCGGATAATTCCAGAATTTCGGGGGCGAGAACTGGAGGATCCTTATTTGCATATCCGGGAGTTTGAGAATATTCTACACTCTTTTGTTACAGTTCCAGGGCAACTTGACCAAGCTCGCTTGAAGTTGTTCCCATTCACTCTCAAAGACAAGGCAAAACAATGGTTCAATTCTTTGAAGCCTCAATCTCTGCATAACTGGAGAGAAGTTTAGGATGCTTTCACCACTAAGTTCTTTCTAGCCAGCAGGACAAAATTACTTATCGATCAGATTCAATGTTTCAAGCAAAGGGATGGAGAGACTTACCACAAGTATTGGGAGCGCTACAAAGATTTGCTTATGTCGGTTCCTCATCACAACCTTCCGTTGTATCTCAGAGTCAACTATGTCTACACAGGGTGTTCTCAAGAGAGTAAACAACTTCTGGATACTATGGGTGGAGGTGATTTTATGGGAAAGACACCGGAGGATGCTTGGGATTACTATGAGACCTTAGCTGAGAAGACTCAGTCTTGGCAGTTCACAAATCCAGGGGATAGAGCGATGTTTTCCCAAGGTCCTACGGGCTCAGGAAAATTCTCTATTGCGGAGCATACAGCTGTTGAAACCCGATTGGAAGAGATAGCCCGAAAACTTGACAAGTTGGAGCTTAAAAGTGCTCAGTCTCAAGAAGTGAAAGCAGTACGCCAAATGGAGGAAGTTTGTGTCATTTGCGAGATGGTGGGCCATGCTACCGATGCTTGTCCAAACATTTCTGCTTTGAAGAATGTGATTAATGGAATTGCTCCAGAAGAAGTACATGCAGTGCAACGTTTTGACCCTTGTTCTCAATCTTATAATCCGGGGACAAGGCAACATCCGGCTTTCCGTTGGAGTCAACCTGTTGAGGGGGGTTCTTCTCAAGCTCCACCGCAAGCTCCTCAAATGCCTTGGAAGCAACCTCAAAATGCTTTCCGTTTCCCTCAAGCTCAAGGTCCGCCGGGATTTGCTTCTTCTGGTTCGTTCCCACATCCAAACCAATTTCAGCAAGCACCAGCACAGTTTCAACAACCACTAAAGCATTCTTGGGAAGATCAATTCAGTGCTCTCTTGCAAAGTCAAACTGCAATCAATGAGCAACAAACTCAAATGATGAATGATATCAGAAATCAGTTGGGCAAGTTGACAACTACCGTGGGTATGCTTCAGCAAGAGAAGGGGAAGTTTCCAACGCAACCTCAACCCAACCCGCAAACGACATCTACTCCGCCAAATTCTCAAGATCTCCACTTTGCTAGCTCTTCGGTGACTTTCCCCGAGCAAGCAAAGGCTATTATTTCACTTCGGAGTGGAAACACAGTTGACAATCAAGTGGTGATGCCTCCGGAACCATCTTATTTGCCTCCTCCTATCGATCGTTCAATTCCAACATCAACCCTTGGGGAATCTCCCAAGGAGGCAAGCAAAGAGGTTTCAAAGGAAAATGGTAAGGGTAAGGCGAAGGAACAAAGTGTACCGGATCCTCGAGTTATTCTAACACCTGCACCATTTCCCAACCGTTTGAGGGCTTTGGCGAAACCAAATTTGAATGCAGAGTTGCATGAGTTATTCAATCAAGTGAAGATTAACATTCCTCTTATGGGTGCAATTAAGCAGATTCCGTCATATGCCAAGTTTCTTAAAGATCTATGCACTCGGAAGCGCAAGCTTAATGTTCAAAAGAAGATATTCCTTACTGAGCAAGTGAGTTCCATCATCCAGACGAATATCGCGCCTAAGTACAAGGATCCGGGGAGCCCTACTATCGCGGTCACCATTGGAGGGAAGCATATCGAACAAGCTTTCCTTGATCTTGGTGCAAGTGTCAACCTGCTTCCGTTTTCTGTTTATCAAGAACTTGGTTTGGGAGAGATGAAGCCTACTCGTGTCACTCTACAGTTGGCCGATCGGAGTGTTCGTACACCGAGGGGAGTAGTAGAAGATGTTTTAGTGCAAGTTGGCCAATTCGTTTATCCGGTGGATTTTGTCATTCTTGACACCAATCCGACTGACTCTTTAGCTACTTCTACTCCAGTTATTCTTGGGAGACCTTTTCTAGCCACGGCGGATGCAATCATCAACTGTCGAAACGGACTTCTTAATATGACTTTCGGTAACATGAAGATGGAGGTCAATGTTTTTAATGTGGGCAGTCAAATAGGGGATGACGAGAATATACATGAAGTGAGCCTTATTGATACTCTTGTGGAAGAACATGTGGACGAGTTGCTCTATAGTGATCCTTTGGAAGTTGCTCTTACAGCCGAAGAGGCTAAATTTCTCGAATCTTCTGACGTCAGTTATTTGTATTCCTTGCTCAAAGACGGGGATGAAGCTTGTGCTATGAACACTTGGACCCCAAAATTTGAAGAGTTTGAAGAACTACCTTCGATAGAGAAGAAGGTTCTTCCTTCTCTTGCGGATCCTCCTCTACATGATGATCCAGGGGGGAAGCGGCTCACCGCTAAAGTTATCCTTTCCGATCTCCCGTATCTTGATTCTTCCCCGGAGGACTTACTCCTTACTCACGAGATGAACATGCTTGAAACGTCGGGCGGCTACTATGAAGATCTGTTGGAAAGACCTCTCACCGCTAAGGAAATGGATGCCGAAGTGGATTACTTGTATTCGTTGTTGGCTAAACAGGATGCTTATGGACCAATCTTTGAAGAGTTAGAGCCCATGGAAGCTACAACTGTCCCTTTGAATTCTCCGTGCCTTGATCCTCTCACCACTAAAGAAATGGATGGCAAGGTAGATTTCTCACACTCTTTGTTAGAAAAGCAAGATGCATGTAAGCCTATTCTTAAGAAGTTACCAATCATAGAACCAATTGATTTTCTTGGTATTGACAATTTTCTTGTGGTTTATCATCCTTATATTGTAGATTTTGTCAACAAATTGAAAATTGATTTGATTTGGGCTATGCACTTGGTGGAACTTAAGTTTTTAAAACGAATTCGGCAATTGCTTTACTCAAAGTATCTTATCTTGTGGCATGGTCGAGTTCAATTCTTGGCAAAGAGTGTAGCATGTGGTGTTATGTTCATTATATTAGTTCTTAATGGCATGATAATAATTCGAAACCATCATGTGGATGAACATATTTTCTTTCTCTTTCACTCATTGTCACACTCTTTTTCTCTCTTTCATTTCGTTTTCACTTTCAACGGTCTAGTATAGCCACTACAAGAAATTACACAATTGCCGACTAACATTCCCGACTAAATCAAATTTAGTCGGAAATGGTCGAACCATTACCGACTAAACTTGTTTTAGTTGGTAAATGTAAATTCTAACACCGACTAAATAAATTTTAGTCGGGAAATATTAATAAATTCCGACTAAAAAAAAATTTAGTCGGGGAATATCTATTTTTCCAAAAACTTAAAAAACCAATAAATGAAATAAATGTGCCAACTAAATATTTTAGTCGGGAAATTTTAATAAATACCGACTAAAACAATAATTAGTCGGGGAATATCTATTTTTCCCCGAAATTAAAAACCTATAAATGAAATGATTTTACCGACTAAATATTTTAGTCGGGAAATGTAATAAATACCGACTAAAACAATATTTAGTCGGGGAATATCTATTTTTCCCCGAAATTAAAAACCAATAAATGAAATGATTTTACCGACTAAATATTTTAGTCGGGAAATGTAATAAATACCGACTAAAATAATATTTAGTCGGGGAATATCTATTTTTCCAAAAACTTAAAAAACCAATAAATGAAATAAATGTGCCGACTAAATATTTTAGTCGGGAAATTTTAATAAATACCGACTAAAACCATAATTAGTCGGGGAATATCTATTTTTCCAAAAACTTAAAATACCAATAAATGAAATAAATATGCCGATTAAATATTTTAGTCAGTAAATTCTATTAAATGCCGGCTAAAATTATATTTAGTCGGGGTACATTGACCACGATTTTTGACAAAGCAATATTTGGTTCGGGACAAAAATTTTCCTTAAAAAAATCAATAAAGGAAATTAATTTTTTTGCCAATCGGTTAAGATATCAATATTTGTTCTGAATACATTGAGCACTACGCAAACTTTTCGATCGAAACCGTTCTTTTTTTTTTCCCTTCGTAATCAAAAGATTCTCATGAAAGTTTGGCTCGAGCGGGTTCAGAAAGCTCTTCATCGATACACAAATTTCAAAATAAGAAGAATTTTGTTGGTTGATCTAGTGTCTATCCATATACGGTAAACTTCATTCTTAGTACGAATGATCTATTTTGTATTACCTCAAAGATAGATGGTTTCGATTGCCAGAAAAGACCTCAGGCGGAGTTGAGAAGTACACTGTAACACTTGAAATGCCTCTGGATGCATTAAATGTCTTTCGATGACACGGCGGGTGGTATCAAATGATCTCTGATTTTGGTGGTAATACTATAATCAGTAAAACGTTAAATCCTAATGGTTTAGATGGAGCAATATAAAAAATGACTTGGCATCTAGCTTTAAAATCTAAACTTCTAATATACTTGATATAGCCAACTAAGTCTTGTGTTGTATTCATTGTTGCAGTAGCCACATGATCGTGAGACAATCGTGATGATCGATACCGTTGATATTGTTGTACTTGTTGGTTAGCTCATTCTTGTAAATTTGCGATTCGATCAAGTTTAAAAAAGTTCCTTTATCGAGACATGAACTCATTAGAAACGTAGCATTTTTCATTTGATCAATTGTTTAACGAAAAGTGATCAACTATAATTTGGGTAAGAATGATTGAACCTATAATCGATAAAAAATAGATGCTTCTGATCGCGACGAAATACCACAAGTGGGACTCGGGTGGTGTGCTATAAGACTTTAATGATTCTCGACGCAGCAGAAGTCTTCCAATCACGTGGTTGCTGATATTAAAAGATCTCCGATTTTGGTGGCAATGCTATAATCGATAAGATGTAAAATTCTAACGATTCGGATTGAGCATTGTAAAAACATCCATAGTGATAAATTTTAGAGTTTTTATGCAATATTGACTCAATTAGAGCACACTAAATATTTCTTCCTAAATTCTGGAATAAGACATTTGCCGATCAAATCAATTTTGGTCGGAGAAGATTAAAATTCCGCGGATTTCAATTTTCACGAAAAAAAAAGGCGGGGTTTTTACTTCCCGACACCGTTTTCCACACCTGATCTAAACACCCCCTTACATTCCCCCCTGCGCCTCACTTCGTCATTTACCCAGCTCTCTCTCGCCGCCCACCATTACCATCTCAGTTTCCACACCTGACCCCTGCCATCACCGCCTCCCTCTCCGGCTCTCCCCTTAAGAAGAAGTGAATTTGAGCGTGGAGGAGTCCGGCCGTGCCTTCACATCTCAGGTCTACCTCTTAACTCTCTCTCTCTCTCTCTCTCGTTTCCTGCATGGGTATTGCAATGGTGGCTATAGAATTTTTCACATTCAAAATCTACTGTGCAGTTCAGAGAATCAAAACTTCTCCCTTCTACCGAGAACGGAGCTTTGATAAGGTAAATAGGGTTCCATCTTTTCAACTCGAAAAAACTCGTTTTCAATGTGAATTAATTTTGTCCCTTAATTTTCAATGCGAAATTGCAAGATTTGGATCCAAAATCGGCGACCCATTTGCTGAAATTGGTTGAATTTTGGGTTGGGGAAGCGGACGATGCTCTGTTGGGTGTTTTTGTTGCAGTGACGGGATGAACGGGGTTTCGAAAGAATTGAAACCCTGGGAGGGTTGAAGGTGGAGAAGAAGAAAATGCATTATTGCTGTATTTGGTTTTTTCACTTTTGTTATGGTGACTCTGAGAGTAAATGTGAGACCTGAGTCATTCGTTATTGTGCATTTTGAGATTGAGTGAAATTAAAGAAGATAACTATCACATGAAAATTAAAACGGGTTTAAAGATCGTGGAGTATTATGTGGGATTCAAAAGAAATTGGGTTAAAATTTAAGGGCGTTGATGATATAGAGTCAAGATTCTCGAAGAGTAGATGCATGAATAGGGGATGATATAGAGTCAAGATTCTCGAAGAGTAGATGCATGAATAGATGATCCTAGGGCGTGTGGACGAAACTTTGCTCTTTATAGCTGCCAATTTATAGGTGTGTTTTTAAAGATTTTTTGGAGTTTCAAGATTATAAAATAGCAATAATGCTAGGATAATTTCATACTGAGATTTGGATTTTGAGTGCTAACTTGATTAGTTCTGGGAATTACATTTGCATTTCTACTTTTATGTTTTGCTTTCAATCTACATGCAACTAGTTTTTTTTTTGGTAAACTAGTAATCCTCGTGAGAAGAACTTGGGAGTGGATTTGTCAATCTCTGTCTAGGAACCTGCAATAACAATACAACCAGCTAGAACCGTTATGATTTATGCAATAATAGACAAGAAGAAGAATCAGATGGCCAGAGCTCTGAGAGTGAAATACCATGAATGCAATGATCTCGTATGTTTTTTTTGCTTCTGTTGTTAGGCCATCCTTGTATGCTAGTGCTAACAATCATGCAAGCTTAGGCCATCCTTTTAGCTAGCTGCTGCTATTACTTATGCTTTTGTATCTCAGTGTTGACTCTGGCATGTTTTTAGGATTGTAAGTTGTTATGTTTTTATGTTTTGGACAAGAATGTTTTTGCTCCTCTTTAGGTTTTAGGTTGGTATCTTGCTATCCTTCTTCCTTTGAGATTATAAGAGGCTTCTGAATGTCCTTGACATATGTGCCAACGTAGTCCTCCACTCGCATGGTCCTTTTAATCATTCTACTTGACTCATTTCCTTTGGTTAATAATTTTTTTTGCTGATAAAAAAGAAGAAAGTATTTGAAGTTACCAAACGAGAGAGACGTTTTAATAAGTGTCACACCCCACCCCGGCCAGCACTCAAATGAGCCCAAACCGATGTGAGGGTGCAACATCAACTACCAATCCAACCCTAAGATTGAAGTTCTAGAAATTAAGTTAATCAACAGTCATTTTATTGATAACGCAAAACATATCGTTCCTACAAACATAGCGGAAGTCTTAAGAAAAAATATCAATTATACAATAAACTAGATATTAACATAGGCTGCAACTACATCTCTATCTACAATATTTTGCCAAAACTAGTCCAACCTCCCCAAAGCGCTACCCTAAGCGAGGGTGTCCACACGACGATCAGCAGTGGATATTTAAAACGCCTGCAAAACTAGATTCTAAAATGGAATCCGGGAGTGTTTATGAGACATGGATGCAATTCCATGTTAAAGGTATAGCTAAAAGATAATCTCAACTTGTCAACCAGTAAACCAAGCAATTAAAAGCAACATCGGGTACACAACCAATAATTTAAAGCATAAAAGCCTTTTGGCATTAAACCAATCACCGGGCACAAAGCCAATAACTTAAAGCATAAAAGCCAATCACCGGGCACAATTAAATTTGCCCTAATCAGAGTCCAAATGACAAAATACGCTCAACAGAAGTTACACAATTAAAGCAGAAATAACAGTTTCTAGCAGAACAGGCTGCGGTCGAAAGCTCATTAAAAATCACCTACTCAATATTTTCTAATGATTCCAACACCAAAACATCACCAATTGATCAATGTCTAAGACTCATGTGAACCCATAGTCAGTAACACAATCAACTATGATAAATTTGATGAAAAACACAACTCCAAAAGCTGCCCAGAATTCCAGAATTACCAAACCATCAACTTCGGAACAAAAACTGATTTTGCCTAAAAGGAACTAAGGCACAAACCTTACATATTCAGAAAGGTATGTAAGTCTAGTTTTAGAATCAAGAAACGGTTTGTAAAACCGATACCCGAGCTAGAAGATATGACCGTTTCTTCAAGATGTGTCTGTGCTGTCAGCACATAAGCGAATCTGACAGCAGCTCGGTTTATGATTTTTATCTTTTTCCACACTTATCAGAAAATTCTGAAATTTTTACAGCATAAGCTACACACACAGAGGCATCTGGTGTAAAATTACCAGAAAATTACATGGTCGGCATGTTGATGATAAAAATTCGTCATTTCACGTTTCTTTTTCCCCTGCTTTCCAGAGAGCAGCATCTCTCTTGCTCTGTTTTCTCGGTAGTATTGACTGCTTCTCCCATTTTTCTTAGCTCTTTCTTATCCCTTTTTATGTTTACTGGTGTAGCTGGTAAGTAAATAATCATGGGCATTAATGATTGGAGTAGTAAATTTCACAAAGCGAGAGAAGTGATACTCCCTTTATCAATTCACTCCCATTCTTCTTCTTTTTCTTTTTCTTTTTTGGACGAGAAGCAAGGCAAATCTACGGAGTAGTAGTAGTAGTAGTAGTTTGTTTGCGTGCTCGTGTATGCTAAGCTAAGCATTATTGGACTCTTGTGACATGGTTCCATCTTGTGCTGCATGTGTGCAAAAGTCTCCAACCAGGCAGTGAGACTATGCAATGCAAGCTTAGTGTCATTGTAGCATACACAGAGCCAAGAACTGTAGTTGTTTTACAATTTTCCTTTAGCAATAATTCTGTCTTCCACTCATTAAATCCTATATTAGCACTGATATGCTAATGGAAGAGGAACAACTCATTCTGTTTTTATTTATTAGGTGCATTCCTTTTTGGGCTGGTTTTATGAACATGTCACACTGCCTATAGGCTGGTGATTACCAGTATTCACATCAGCTTGGCGCTCTTTCTTTTTGGCTTGTTGCTCATAATCATGAGTTCATGACTAGCTAATGGTACATGCCTTGGATTATAATTTGTATTCCAAAGATGGTTGACTGTGAGGTACTTGAGATGCTAAAGTTTGTTATACTTAAAGCTAAGCATTCTATTAGTTATGTCTCAACATTCCAACTTATACTGGAATGAGTGAAGATGTGTTTTTGATTGAGATCACGTGGTCTGAAAAGACTTGCAATTCTAATTTCAGTTCCTATTTTGCGGGAATCAAGCTACCAGTAACAAATTCTACTCCTCGGTTTTCCATCATGGTCTGAATGCTAAATTGTTGCGAGTTGGCTTATTTACTTGCATTATCATGTTGATTCCAGAGGCCATGGACGACCAGGTGTTCTAAGTTTAAACTATTTCATGTGTAAAATTTGGAAGTTTTTGCCTTCTGGGTAATTAATTTTCTGAGACTTTCTTACTGATTTTGGGATGAATGAATTTTTTTGTTTTTGCTTTTAGATTATTTTCAGCTAATAGCTATTAGAAGAAAGATCTCGATTTTGGGTCTAATTATTGTGTTTTGTTCTTTCCACAGATATTGGAGTATCTGGCATCTCGTTAAGGACTATATATATGAAAAAGTTGGATTTTTACCGTGGATTCTACCGTAATTTAGTTTTGTTGAACTTTTGTATTATTTTGCGCTCTAGGGCATGGATATGATATGTTTGATGGTAGCACTTTTGTGGTACGATTTTTCGTTATTTTGTACTTTTGCGAATTCGGATACCGTATGTTAAGTATTTTGTGAACACCTTTTATTTATGGAAATTATGAATGAATTGTTCTTGAATTTCAATACTTGATTACAGTATATTGGTGAATAGATGTTCAATTTAATTTATTGTGAATCACCAAAAAAAAATCTCAGCAGATTTTAGAATTAATTTTAAAATTTGTAATATTATATTTAAAACAAATGTTACATTTCCCGACTAAATAATTAGTCGGCAATTTATTACACATTTTCCGACTAAATAATTAGTCGGTAATTTGTCAAATATTTTCAATGATTTATTAAACATTTGCCGACTAAATAATTAGTCGGCAATTTATATATCATTTTCCAACTAAATAATTAGTCGGTAATTTGTCAAATATTTTTCGTGATTTATTAAACATTTGCCGACTAAATATTTAGTCGGTAATTTATATAACATTTTCCGACTAAATAATTAGTCGGTAATTTATGCAATATTTGCCGAATTTATTAAATATTTACCGACTAAATAATTAGTCGGTAATTTATCAAATATTTGCCGACTAAATAATTAGTCGGTAATTTATCAAATATTTTCCGACTAAATAATTTTTCCGACTAAATACTTTGTCGAAAATAATTCATATTGGCCGACTAAATAATTAGTCGGCAAAAACAACAATTTTCCGACTAAATGTGTTTTAGTCGGTGTTTACCTTTGCCGACCGCAATACCCCGACTAAATTGCCGACTAAATTTTTTAGTCGGGAATGACTATTGCCGACTAAATTCCTACCTTTTGCCGACTAAATTGTTAGTCGGGAATGGTGTTTTTTCTTGTAGTGAGCCACCCATTGCTTACCCCACCGGTAAGAGATGGGAAGAAAAGTATGACTCGTGAGATCGCGTGATGATCGGGTGGTGCATTGCATTCCATTCTGTTTTGCATGTTTTTATTTGTTTTGTGTGTTTTCTTCGTGTCTTCTCTATCTTCTCTCTTTTCACTTTCTGTTTTGTTTGGAAGCCGGATAACACGGGCCGGTGGTTCTAATGTCAATTGTTTTGTGGAAGGTCGTTCTCTTAAGTCTTCTGCAGGGTTTATTTGCTACCACACCAGCCTTGGTAGTTTGGGTCTAAAGCCGGGGTGAGTGAGGCGTTCAGGAGCCCTAAGCATGGGTGCGGCTAAGCGCCGCGGTTGTTAGTCCGATAAAGCTTTGGATATGGCCCAGTGTGACTAGCTATGGTTCCGAGTTGGCAGAACCGAAGGTGTAAACCCTAGAAGCATCTAATCTGGCTGGAGCAAAGCATTGACATGAAATCCTCCAACTTGGTCGAGGTATTTAGGGGTTGACATTCCCCTTGGACGGTACATTCACGTACTCTTCCTTTCTTCGCTCTTGATTCTTAATGCTATGAGGGCATAGCATCGTTTTAAGTTGGGGGGAGGGGTTAGCTTATGTGCTATTTGTTTGATTTTTGTGAAAATTTGAAAACATTTTGAAAACTCAAAAACATAAACATTTGAAAATTGAAAATTGAAAATCAAAAAAATGAGAAAATGGAAAATTTCAAAAATAAATAAAGTTTTTTACTTGCAATTCTTTCCTTTTGTCATAGTTTTTAGTTTTTGTTTATGACTAGTTGCATGCTCAATAGTTGTTAGTTGGCAAGAGTTCGTAGCAACTCTAAGAATTTTGTGCTTCTTGATTTGCATGTTTAGTTGAAAATTGAATGGGTTAAGTTTTGAGTTAAGGTTTTGAGCAAGCTTTGGCCCATATCCCCACCTTTCCAATCAATTACTTGTAGTGTAGGTGAATAATCGCATATCCATCTCTAATTGTGTTTGAATGTCGATTTTCAATCATTTTGGAATCCAATGCGCACTTAGGAAAGGATACAAGGCATTCTTTGTATGATCATACCACATATGTGTCACCTAGTCCTATTTTGCATCCTGGTCCTCTTTTCCGTTCTTTGTTTTAACCTAGGCAACCGGATATTTGGAGGGTTGTGTGAAAGTGGTTTTCAATGATTCAAGGAGATTTTGGGGTGGTGTGAATGTGATAAAAGTGATTGGAATGCAAAAAGGCAAAGAATTGATACATGATTCCCTATCTTTCCTCTCTCACTACAAAAGCAAAAGCCCCAAATTTTCATCTCCCTCTCCAAAAAAACCCCAAAATTGGCTCCAATATCTCTCTCACTGCAAATTTCACCTCAAATGACTCTATTCCTCAAAGAAAGGAGATCAAAGAAATGTTACGAAAGAACAAAAGTGAATTCGAAAGAGGGTTGAATACTTTGATAAGAGAATTGGTTGACTTATTGGCTAGCATACATTCTAGATGAGAAAGAATCCGATGGAAAGGGAGAGCTTGAGGCTCAATACTGTGAGAAGCCGGATGAGGTGGTGACTTGGTGATGATCTGATAAGAGAGTCGGTGGCTCTAGAAATTCCCCTTACTTGGTCGGGGTCTTGGTTGGTTGACATGCCAACTATCCTATCCTTTTATTTTGTTTTGTTGCATTTTCATTTCGTAGTACAACTTTGCACATTGTTAGTTAGTAGTTGGTTTATTGGTTTGGCCGGTTTGGCCTTGACTTGGTTCATTTCATATGTTGGCGGAGGTCACTCGGGTAGTTAACCAAGCTAGTAATAGACCGTCGCCCATTTTTGCTAACCCGTTCTTTGTAACCAAGGTCATTACAAGTTGAAAAAGACCTTAGTTGATCTTTTGTGCGCATGGATTCCATTTTGATTGACTGTCTGATAGTTGCATAATTAGTTAATGGCATGCTTTCCTTTCGTTATCCAAATATCATCAGCTAGTTTTCAATTCTGTTGAATAAGTGCTTTCATTGTTTGAGGCATAGTATTTCTTGTTCACTGTTGCCTGTTTGTCAAGCACTTCTTCGGTGGATATGGTTTAGTTTGAATTCGCAAGTTTTGTGTCCCGTATCCTCCCATTGTTCGAGGACACAAACCTTTTTAGCTTGCTCTTTAACTTGCTTGATACTTAGCCTGTTTAATTGAATGCTGAAAATGTGAGTTGCAGAAATGAAATAAAAAGCTAGATTGTTGAACTCTTGCTAGGTTACAGAATTCAACATGTTCTAAGTTGTGAATTCGGAAGAATTGCATAGTTGCTAATGTTCTAATTTTCTGCATTTCGTTCGCTAGGGACTAGCAAACCTTAAGTTGGGGGGTGTGATAAGCACTCGAGAATGTAATGTAGGGTGCGCTAGTGTTTAGTTTTAGTTTAATTTAATTACTAATTAGTTATTGTTAACGTTGTTTGCTTGTATAGTGTTCTAGTTCTGTTTTATAGGTGAATCGCCAAACAGGAGAGTTTTCGAGGCGTAAGGCATGTCATTGCCCGAGCAGAAGCTGATTTGCCCGAGCAGAAGATGATTTGCCCAAGCAGAAGCTAATTTGCCCAAGCAGAAGCTGAATTGCCCGAGCAAGAGGCAGGCAGCCAAGGTAGAGGATGACGGCCAAGCATCGAGCTATTGAGCTCGGCATCGATGTCAATGGAGAAGGTCCATCGATGCCGAGCCTCTTAGTGGTCCAGTCCCTTAACCACCTCGGCATCGATGGGATGTATTGTGTTGCATCGATGCCGAGACCCATAGTAGAGCACTCTAAGGCCGTTGCCATCGATGCCGAGGGACTTAAGAGCGAATTTTCTGAGCATCTTGGGAATATTCCAGGCGCGGATCTTCAGGATATAAAAGCTTATGTCATTTTTTGTACAAACAAGTAGCATAGATTCAAGTAGTACAATTTTCTAGATCTAGATTAGATTTCTTTGCAATTCAAATTGTTCTTGAGTGTTCTTCATTTTTCAGTTTTAAATATTTCAATTTCTGCCCTTAGTTGTTAATTTTTGACATTGTCTCTTTAATTAAAGTTGTTTATTTTCTCCTTATCTATCTTAATCTCTAGTTTATTTCAAGTCTTGTTATTTCATTATGTTAAATAGATTTTTGCTTGCTCTTATCTCTCTAGATATGGGTGAGTAGTTTCAAGGGTTAGGTCATGGGATAATTAGCTTCTCATGGCTCGGGCGAAAATTACATTTTGCACCCAATAAAGCTTTAAACTTTGATTTGAAAATTGATGTGGGGTTCGGGTTTGTTTGACAAATTACCGATGTGTTAACCTCTTTGATCATGTGTAGGTGGGAGCATCGCCTACCCACTACACATGATGCTTAGAGCTCTGTCGCTCGAGGTATTTGCCAAATGAATTCTAGAGCTAGCTTGGTTCTCAAATCATTTTATCTTCCGATTTGAAAACTATAATCAAGTATCTTAAATTGTATAATTGGGTGAAGAGTGTGATTTAGCTCGAGTCTTGGGTGTTAATAATTCCTGGACCTAGCCTATCTTTTTTCTAGTTAATTCGTTTTTAATTTAGCCTTTTATTTCCACCGTTTAAAGTAAAACAAAGTTGGTTGTCTAAAGGCCGAAAGCCCTTACTTGCATCTACAAATCCGACCAAGCCATATAATTATTCCCTTGGGTACGATCCCGGATTTCCGGATTATCATGCTTCAACTGATGTATTAAGCCCTACGCTTGGGGCATTATCTCTTATATCGGAGCAAACGAAGCACCTCTCGTCGAAACGAATGATTAATCTCAAATATTACGACAAAAAACTCAACAAAAATTTACGAAAAGTAAAATTACCCAAACGTTTACAAGAACGCACCCTAAGACCTATATATAACATTACTCTTATTTGTTTATGAGAAGTGATTGTCACACTCCTCTTTTTACAATCCATACTCTCTCTTTTTTGTCTCCATACACATGAATTTACTATGTTGTCCTTTTTTCATTACACTTTTTTCATACATACAAAGGCAACATAGTAAATTCATGTGAATAAAGATAAAAAAAAATTTGTAAATTTTAAAATGGAAAGTGAAAATCATTTCCCTTGTTTATTACTAGTAGGATATAAATTCCAAGAATCTAAAATCTTTACAAAAGCCAATTATATATCCGGTCCAGTTGACCAAAACATATCTCTATTATAAAACAGAAGGGTGTGGGGACAAGTTGTTGGAGTGGCTAGGATTGGTTTGATCCAAGGGCTGAGAGGCATTCTCCTCATCTCATTAAAGAGCCCATTTTTAAAGCTAATTACACAACTGCCATGCATGCCTAGCCACCACATCCCAAAACGTATTCATCGTACTTCGTCTTTTGAAACCTCTACGCCAGAATCTCTCTCTCTCTCTCTCTCTCTCTCTCTCTCTCTCTCGGCACTACCTCCATCACCATCGTCCTCTCTCCCACTTCCTAACCCCCAACTTTCTCTATCCACCCTCCTTTGTCTCTGAGCAGCCCCGACCACCAATTTGTCGTCCATCCTAGCCTCCTCCATCCATTGCAGTCCTTCTCCGATTCATCGCCAACATATCAAACAACCTTTGTAAGTTCGATTTTTTATTCGTTTAGTACCCTTTTCTATTTTGAAGTTTGCAATTATTACTGGTTTTTGGTTCCTTATTAATCACACATGGCATATGTTCATTGCATTCTAGGTGTTTGTTAAAATGCATGGTAGAAATAGAATGAACTCCATTTAGACATCTTAAAAATTTATGGGCTTCCTGATATTTTTGTTGGTAACTTTACATCAGGGGCAAGGAAACAAATTTGTAGTAGATCTTCCATATTTTTGTTGATATTTTTGTTGGTAACTTTACATCACGGGGCAAGGAAACAAGTTTGCAGAGGCTCTTCAAATTCCAAACATCATTCAAAACTCCCCAATTATAGGCTCTTTTTTCCCATTCAAGCATTTCTTCCCACCCCTTTTGGAAAAAAACAAAAACAAAATAAGCAGCAAATTGTAGACGAAAAGCAAAACCCAAAGGAAAAAATACCTACCAGCATTATTTTTTTGATCAGTACTTACTGATGATGAAGTATTCTTCAGCCAATTAAGCAGAATAGGCCCCGAGGAAAAACAGAAAATAGTGGAGGAAAGGTTCAAAACGACCAAAACATATCAACAGGACAAAAAGTGATGTATAAAATCTAAAGCTGTCATTTAGTTACCTAACAGCGCTACGGGCGACTTATCAAGTGATTCAAGTGGAGTTCACATTCCCGCTAAGTTGTGTGTGGATTTTCTCCCTTAATTTATGCACTTCCAATTGAACTGTTGTGAATGTGATTGTGCGTTAGTTTTTTTGTGGAAGGTTATGAAAAGGAGAAAATATAATACAAAGACATTGAATAAATAATTATTAAGTTGCAGTTACTTGCACGTAGTAGTAGGTGCCCATATTCTACGGGTGACTTTCTCTTGCAACGGTCAGGTGGTCAAACGATGAACTGGTCGGCAGCCGGGCAGTGAGGCGGTGGTCAATTCCATTGGTGCATTCTTACAACTAAGCATTGACAGTCACTGTCCATGCCTACTACTCGCACTTACACTCATAGGCTGCTCTAAAGCTTTACTGATACTGTCCACACCTACTACATTCACCGTCTGACCAAGTTTACTTCTTGCTAAATATTAATTTCAACCTCATTTTTTATTTCATTTGCACGTTACATCTGATCAAGCTCACAACACACTCTTATAGAGACGATTCAATATCAGCCACAATAAGAGAAACATTCAAACAGCCTCTATTTGAATTATTCGCAAACTACTTACTTTTCCACATTTTATGTTTTTGGTATATGTATGATGTTTTTGGTATATCTATGATGGGGATCGAATTATTTGCATTGTTGGTGAGGTGCAATACGTCAGCAAGTAGAATGCTAGAGTCTATGATGGGGATCGAATTAACTTTTGCTTTACTGTCAATTTCCATAACCATCTTTCCCAACGTTGGCAATCAATTTCATTTTTCAGTCTCACCGACAAACACTCGATCACGGTATAAAATTGGTTTTTTTTTTCATCTTTTGCTAGGGCTGAATCACGATACTTCAGATTCGTAAGTATTCCCTTATTATGCAGAGTACTGACTGATGTGCTTATATCTGCTCTTATGTTGTTAAATGCAGAGCACTGGCTGGTGTACTTAGATTTTTTCTGATTTCGTTGATGCAGAGTACTAACTGATGTGCTACTTGGTTTTAACCTTTTACTTGGTATTTATTGGAATTCCATAAGTAAATTGATAGTTCTTTTCTCTTTCGTGCCACTAAGAAGAGGATCACATACTACACACTAATGTTTGAGCCATTAGCTAGCAATTGCCGTAGGCATGGGCAATTCCAAACCGAGGTGCGTAGTGCCGTAGGCACAGACAAGCACTAGTACTCCTATATCATACGGCTATCACAAAGCATTCATTGTGGGATCTAGAGTTCTAGTAAGGGTCAACCTTTGGATTTAAGTAGGTGTAAACCGGTTATTTTGAAAGTAAAAAAGTTTTTTGTTTGATCATGTTTATCTTGTCTTGTTCGGGTAAACATGATTTATAGTAGTCCGTCAGGGTCAGCACCCTCGTCACGTTTAGCTAAACAGGATACGTTATTGAAAGTAAATAGAGTTTTTTTGTTTAATGGTTTTCATCGTGTCTTGTTCGGGTAAACATGGTTTATATAGTAGGCCATCAGGGTCAGCACTCTCGATACATTTAGCTAAACAGGTTAGATTAGTGTCGAGGGCTATACAACATGAAACCCGACTTGACACAACACGATTTGCACAACCCTAGAGTCGTGGTGTCGGGTTGGTTGGCACTCACCTCGAGTAATTCTTACGGGACCAATCTCACCGTCTACTAGCTTGACGCAATTAATGAATGAACTGGTTCAATAAGATTTGGTAGCAACATGGGAGGTTTCGAATATAGGAGAAAGAACACACGTAAGTTCCAGACATTGACCATTGTGATAATACTTGGGATTGAGGAAATAAACTACTAAATAAATAAGGCCATGCACCCACTAAAAAAAAAAATCCAGATGAAACAAACTCATTTGTTCCAATTGTTTGTTGAGCTCATGTTTACACCCATTTTTGGCCAAAATTAGGAAAAGAACAGAAGAATGGCCTTGGAGGTAGTTTCAGGCCTTGAGAAGCCTTATAAATCGGTTACCTGCAGAATTGCGCCAGTTTGAATGCAAAAGGGCCAATTGAGTTTGCAAAGACTTAGGACAAACTAATGCCCAAAATATTACTTTCACAAATTCGGGCCCAGGACTGACCAAAGTCTTGGGTCGACCCACTAGGTTTGAGCATTTTATTCAAGCCTAGGCCAGTTCTTAGAAACAATAAGACCTTTTAGTAGGTTCAAATAAGTTAAAGCCTAGGTTTTTCTCTAGGTTTGGGCTCACAAGGCTTACAAAGGATGGAGGCCTATGATTCACCTCAAGCTCAGGCCCAAGTGACGGATGGGCCTGCTTCTTAAAAAGTCACATATGGCCTTCATTTGGCAGGAAAAGGCCTTAAGCTGCTCACAAGCAATTCAAAGGCCTAGAATGTTCTTGCTTAGTAGGTCTAGGTAAGTTGCTTGCAAGCAGCTCAAGGCCTAAGTCTCTACCATCCTTCAGTATGAAGGAAGGCTTGGGACACATGGCAGCCATGCATGGAGACATCCCAAGCTGCTCAAAGGCCTAGAAGGTTTCTCTAACAGCCCACAAACAGCTTAATTAACCAGGCCTGCTTGGTCTTTTGTTGCAGGGAAAGAGGGTTCAAGTTTCAAGGATTTTCTTTGTCTTGAGTCTTCTTGCAGAAGGAATCACCTTAGGGCCAATCAAGGTCAAAAAGTAGCTGAAAAGTCTTGTTCTTTACAAGAGAATTTCGACCTTTAGCCTTAAAAAATCTCATGTTTCTCCTTTGAGCCAATACCCATGAAAAAAAGGTAATTCAGGCCTGAAATAAGCTGATTGCTTATTTCAGGCCTAAAGCAAGTCATGCTGCTAAAATCTTGGAGTATGAAGCAAGGAATAGGGCCTGGAGATTCTGCAAAGCCAAAATTCCTTTTGCCCTTTTACAAGTTTTTGTACAGGAAATGAGAGTTTTCTCAGGCCTTTCAGGCCTCAGCTGATTTATTGGAGTGAGGAGCAAGGCTTGGACAGGTGGCAATCAATCATTGGAGGAAGTAGAAGCAGCTCAAGCGTAAGCCTTTACCGGGAAGACACTTAGCAGCCATGTATGAAGGCCTGTGGAAGCAACTCAAGCAGCTTAAGGCCTGGAACTTCTGCCTATAAATACCAGAGTTGAAGGCCTTGGCAAAGGTCCACGACCAACAAGCCCACGGCTTATCCAAATTACATTTCAATTATCTTTACATTTCCAGCAAATGTCTTTATCTTTCATCACACTAGCCATGCCTAGTTGATGCTTTGTTTTCCTGTATCCAGACTTTGTTAAACCCTTAATGAAGTCCCTTTAATTCTGTTTTAAGCCTTGTTCTACTTTTTCTTCCATTTTCTAACAACGGTAAGGAAATTTTTAAGTCCTTTTCGTTAAGGCAAACCACGAACCACCTCATAGTTTTACCCTTAGGCCGTGCACTTTCGTTCTATTAGAAGTCAGATTGAGGCTTTAAAGTCTTGATACAAATTTGAATAGCAATCCAGTCCTAACCCGCCCGTGACTCTAGCCATTTGATTTTTACACTTTTTTGGAGAAACAGTTCATTAATGATTGAATTGAGAAAGGTCATCCACTCAAAGAAAGTACCAGAGGAAACTAAATAAGCAGAGTCCTTGGTGCAAGGGTATACATTCATTGTTGATTGACACTTTAACAAAGCTGGTCCTCCCACTCTCCCAGTCAAATTATTTGTTGTTCGGTCCCAATCGCAATATAGTTGGTACTCCATTTTGTAGTCTCTCATTACAAATGTTTGCATACTCAACTTCTTCTTTTTTGCTCGATGAAAGTTAGGATAGTTAATGAGGTCTGAACTTCAGTAAAATGCATCGAAGTAAATGATGTCTAGCACTAGACTACCACTCCATTGCTTGCACACTCAACGTCTAAACTTTGTAAAACACAAATCCATGACACAACAGAAAGAGCAATTTTTGTTTTCACTTTTAACTGCTATATTTTTTACATAACATTTTTTTACGTCCACACATTCCAAACACAATTACGAATACACATTTCGTACAACGTGTGGATCTCACAGTGAAATTCACCATTTGCAATGTCATATAGTTTTCACAACCTTGATGTTGACCAGATTCTTTCTTTTTATTGGAAAAGTTATGCCCAACATAGTTCTGGAGATGGTAGCACTAAGGGGAGGGGTCAACGAAAATTGACTTTAAAAACGGTAATTGAAAAGACTAGATTTTAGGTATTTCATTTCTTTCATTTGTTCCCTTTTCAGTTTCCTTTCCGTTCAACAACTCTTTTTTTTCTAAGCAAAAAGAATGTATTAATCCATCAACAACTCTTATAGCCAATAAAGCGTATATTTCATCAACCAATACAATTCTTATGGCTTTTTGACCGACTTGCAAAGAAAAGAGGAGATAAAAAATAAAAAATAAAAGGAGAACACTCTACTTGAAAAGAAAGTGTCATGCTTTGGGATATTTTTTTCTTATGTAGATGCAAATAACCAAAATCCCAAAGGTTTGGCCCAGTGGTCTAGCTAGGCTCGGCACTTAGAGGTTTGTGCTGTATTAAGTCCTATGTTCGAAAGCTTCTCGGCGTTATCAATTATAATGGCAAGTCATTATCTTTTGTTACCAAACATAGCCCTAACAGAAACCCAAAAAATGGCCTGAAATTAATATTATGCTTGTTTTTTTCCATTGGGGCCCAAACCTTGTCTCTCACATATGGTTTTGTACACTACACCCATAATAATGCCATAAAACACCACATGCAATACTCGAAGGATGATCTACTTTTAGTAGATTGTGTTTGTAAGAGCATCTCTCCTCACTCTAAAGAGAACGATAAGTTCCTCCAAAATTCTTTCAAAAAGTACAAAAAGTAAAAAGAAAAGAGGGAAATTTTTTACAAAATCTCTCATCAGTATATCACATTCATTCTCCATTTAGAATTTTAGAGATGAATTGAAGATGCTCTAAAGGTACACTACAGTTCTGTCCGACAACTTAATATGCATATACTTAAACAATCAAACACTAATAGTAGTGTATGAAGCCTTCTCTCTCTTTTTTTTTTATAAGATCTAAGAACTTAGGGGTCTTGGCCAGTTCACGCACTTCAATTATTTTTGGGGGATCAATCTTACCGACCACTTGTGGGGGTCTCAATGAAAACCAGAGTAAAACTGTGTATAAACTGGCCTCAAAAGAGTTTATAACATTTGAAAGATTTCGAACTCTTGAGACTTTAGGAATGAGCAAACCCCTAAGTCCGACCGCTTGGCCAACCCATTGGGGTTGGGATTTACACAGCCTTGCCACCGTGGAAATTGGCTGTTTTCGATTCGTGAACCCATGACTGTTCAAATGAAAATGTAGCAACCTCACTGTTGCGCCAAGGCTCACCTAGTGCGAAAGGGCTTTCCTCAGCGCAGGGACACCTGTAGGTGTTATGCCTTGGACTACTGTGCTAAAAAACAGTCTGTACGTTCATTGCATAACACATCGATTAGATCAATCTTGTAATAAATCAAGTTGAAAAGACATATCGCGTGGCTACAGGTATACTCTGGTCAACTTGACTTTCTGAAGCATAATTTTGCTCGAAAAGTTCTATAAAATGAATGGTTTGACTTATATTGTTGCGCTCGATTACGAGAACAATAGAGCTGTTGAGCACTGCAGCTACCCCAAGTCCTATTTGAAAATTAAGATATACACGTAGTCTAACCCCTACTTGTGAATAACAATCTTACCTCTCTGCCATGATCATAGTAACACTTTAACACAAAAAACTTAAAAACTAAACAATGAGCACAGATTCAAATACAAATCATCATAACATGTGGGGTCCTGCAGAGAGATTATTCCATGTCCCCGGGGCATAGCCACGTGGTGCCCCGGGACTTTCTGCACCACATATTTCAGTGTGGGTCACTGAAATGTGTGGTGCAGAAAGCCCTGGGGGCACCACGTGGCTATGCCCTTGCGGCATAATATAATTTTTCGGTCCTACAGTACATAAAAATGACCAAAACATCCGAGATGTGTACACGGGATTTGTGCACCTAGAAGTGCTCTAAAGTTTAAACATGCATGGGATATGTGCACCTAGAACTAGCCAACAAGAGAGTGCAACTAAAGCAAGGAGCATGGCTCGAATATGGAAAGCTACAACTTGAAACATCTAAAACGAGAGATTATTTAGTGTCTAACCCTGGACCACCACCACGTGGTGTCACAAGTCCCTTTTTCACTACACATTAGTGTGAGGTTCACATACTCAACCTTAAGTCTAGGATCAATGTGTGGTAGAGAAAGAGCCTGGAGTTTATACACACCGCCACGACGTGTGGTGCCCCATAGGCACTACGTAATTTGTCCAGATGAACGTACACTTATCTATAGGACTTGGTCAGCCGGAGTTTGCGAGATCGCCCGCGTTGTTAACATCCCGGCCGGGGAATGAAAATGATGGACTCTGAGACTGCACAGCTCCTCTTGCAGGAAGCTTTTTCGCTTATAAATCCGAATCGGCCGCTTAATGTCCGAGGTACCCTTGATCCCTTGAGAATATTGCCAAGTGGGTACAAATCTGCGTCACGAACATCCTTGGAACACTCAACCATTGCCTTGAAAAATGGATCCTTCTCGGAGCTCCTCTCGGAGTTTCTTTGTAGTAAATTGGATTTCTTGGGGGAATTTTTCGGAGTGCGAGCAGGCGGCAATGGTAATGATGGGAAATAATCCTTCTTCTTGGGAACCTGTTTCTTGGGAATTCCCGGGAGACTTTCCCAAGAAAAGGGAATTCCCGCGAAACAGAGAGGGGTGCTAGGTGCAAATAAAGGAGTATCGTCGCCCAAAGGCGATGATCGTAGAGGTGAATAAGAGAAGAGAGAGCGAGTCCGGCGAGGGGATGGCCGGATTGGCGTCGGAAATAGTGCGGTGGGAGCTGATTCATCAGTTGGGGAAATTTTGCGACAGACATTGAAGGCTGCAGGGGAAGCCATGTTAACTAATTTGAGGGAGAGAGAGAGAGAGTGTGTGTCTATTTGTATGACTAGTAACGTTCTCTCTTTTCTTGATTTTGTATTGTATATATATGGGGATGTAGTAGTTCTTTTTCTTTCTACTTTGGTGAAGATAGTAACAAAACATGCAACCCGACGACATGTTGTCAACATTGACATGACATGGAGAGAGAGAGAGAGAGAGAGAGAGAGAGAGAGATGGTTAACATTGACATGACATGGAGAGAGAGAGAGAGAGAGAGAGAGAGAGAGAGAGAGAGAGAGAGAGAGAGAGAGAGAGAGAGAGAGAGAGAGAGAGAGAGAGGGTTGTGGTGAGGATTGTATGAATTGGTTATTTCAGGGGGACATCAATTTCAATTTGAAAACTATACATGTTAAGGGGGTGTCAGGTCAATTTTCTATTCGTTTGGTTGGTAAACCAAATAATTAGGCAGCATATCGATATCCCACTTACCCAGATAAACACAAGAATTTTAGTTTAATATAAGTGCTCCGTATGTGCTTAATCAGCTTACTGGAAGAATCTTTCAATCCTCGCACATCACATGTAAGTTCTGGAATACATGCCTATTTGGATTAAGGGTATAATAGTACCGTAATCTATATTACAAAATTTAGGACTATCCGAACGAGCCAGGAAGTGGAGAGTTTTACTTGGTTTAAAAAATTTATTTGTTTAGCACGAAAGCCAAACTGGCTAGTCAAGCTCGGTTTGTTTATCATGACAAGAGAACCGATTTCAAAAGAGCTTTGACAGAACCGATCTCTAGTAGCTTGAATCTTTTGAACACCGTAATCTAAATGAGTATGTTCAATTTAATTTGAGAGCTTAATTAATGAGCTTCAAAAAACTTAATTTAGTGGTATAACAAATTGATCGAACGGATTCAACCAGCAAACACAAGTTCGAATAAAGGTGATGCATGTATTATGAGAAAATGACATGTCTCGTAAATCAAGAAAGAAGTACTAAAAAAATAAGAATCTTAAGAAATATTCACTAGCGCACTGATAAATTAACTCATATAATGTATGTGCTTCTAAAAACGTAGATTAAGTAATGCTGAAATATGAGTTTAATTTAACTATCACTTGTTTGATTTATTGTCTCAAAACTGAAATTGTTTTAAAGTAGAACTTTGGTTAATTTTTTATTTTCATTTGGAGCTGCTAAAGTATTAGATGAGCTCACATCCTTTTAGTGTTTGGGCAATTAAAGACTATTTGGGACATTAACTTCACCAAAAGCTATTTTAAAGATTGTTTTACTAAAAGGTTGAATTTTTTTTGGGTAGCTGTTAGCTGCTGTACTTTTATCTAGTTGGCATCTCGCCATATTGCATGTTTTGTTGAATAAAATAAAACAAAACGTGAGGCTAAGTTGTGTTTTTGCGAATAACGTACAGATATTTTTTGAAGCTCTCTCATGCATTTATTTTTTATTGTATTAGATTTAATTTTTTTAGCATTTATGATTAATAAAATTTTCTTTGTCGATTAAAAAAAAATGTTGATACACCGTAATTACTAAACAGGGCCGTTAAAGGAGTACACGACAAAATTAACTTCAAAAGTATGTTGTTTATACATCTCCTTATACATTGTAGAACACTAATTTACTCTCTATTGATAGTTCTTCCAAAACCATGAGTTTTGGTTTTGGATGTGTTACAATTCCCCTATTTGGTATGTGGGTGTTTGGAGGTCAATTATTTTTTGGATTCTGGGTTGCGGATATAGATTGAAAATTATTGCCCCAATCAGAAAGGAACAAGTGGCTATTTACATTGCATTGAATAGAGTATGTAAAGAGTGAATACACTGGATCACACGTTTAAAAGGACGGTGTCATTCTGACTAATCCAGTGTCGTTTTGATGGACAGTTGAAGGGAATGATATTACTACTAGATGTCACTCAAAAAATGAAGGAGAGGAGTAACTACCCAGTTCGAAGCGAAGGGAAGCAAACGTTATCGTTTCAATCCCTTTAAATACGTGAGTGGAGCAGTTAAGCTTTATGGGCACGATCAAGGGAGAGTTTGAAAAGGGACATGAAAACTTCCCAACTCAACCACGATATGATCAAAGAGAGTGGAGATCATGGAGGGACTGGTCCACTACTAAATGGGTTCAAGTAAATGCTGAAGAACTTCGGAAGGAAAGCTTGAATTCAAAAGTAAGAATGACTTCGAAGTCAGTTTGGGGGGGAGATTGGAAGCAGTTAAGAAGACCCAAGAGCTTGCCTATAAATTGAAGAAATTGTAGAAGGAAACCTGAACAAATCATCAACAAATAGCTTTGTTATGTTTGGTTTGTTCTTAGGCAGTAATTTAGGACTTAGACTTAGTTCGAAGTAGTTAGGAGTAGTTTGTAGTCGTCACCACGTTATAATCTGTTCTTGTTGTTTCGAAGTTGGAGAATCATTTGGAAAGCAAATTGTTTTGATTTTATCAAGGTATCTTGTTTCTTTTTGGTTGCTGAATTTCTCATGAATTGTTGCATGTTTTGTTTCAATACTTTAAAGGAAAATCCTCTTCATTGAGTTAGTTAAACCGACATCATAATCACCTAATTAAGTTTGGCTTTTAGAAGTTTAATAAACAAAAAAGGATAATGACAAGTTTTTTCTGGCATGCTCGCATACAATTATATTTCAAAGTAACCAAAAATCTTAGCCAAACAGATATGTGTAAGATAGAGTTTGTGAAAATGTTGAGTTAGTATAATCGCAATCTAAAAAGCTTTGATCTCTATATGTGATTATTCGATTTTGCGTTAACTCCAGGTCATTTATTTTGGCAGAATTTATTCCATAACCGGTTCCAAAAAGCTTAAATTGCAAAAATGCAAAATTTATAAAGTAGGCTGCCAAATAGCTAATGTATATGTGTGTCATGCGAGTTTGATCTGCCTGAGGTTCTCCATGCGCGCGTAGGTCCAATCCGCTGGGTTTATCCCGGGGTTTATACCATATCACCTGGACCAAATATACATTGATTGACTCATATCTACTTAAAAGGCTAAGCCTTATAAGTAATGAGTTATCTAATTGTATAGTAATTAAGGTATTGCCTTTTTCGATTTATCCAATATAGGACTCAATCATTCAAACATGTTCCCAATAACGTTAACTACTAGTTTGATTTCTTTCACCGTTGTTGCATACGTATGGAGTAGTATTATATATCTTCTTCTTCCTTTTTTAATGAAGAGGGTCCCAATAAAACGGACTAATCTCTTCAGCCCCTACCACAGTATTTTCCACGCGTTTGCGGGAGGTGAGGTGGCCCTACAGACAAATCGTTATCGAGGGGCTCGATCCTACGACCTTAAGATGATAAGCTCCACCGACAAGTCGATTAATCACTGCAGCACGCACTCGGAGGGGTTAGAGTAGTTTATCTTTCACTGTATCTCCTTGTAAAATCGAAACTTTTTTCATTTGGGGTAACGTTGAAGGTTTCCCTTTGTTTAACCAATTCTTGTTGGGATCAAGAAAATGACGTCAACGGTAAACAATTGGGAAAGTTTCACTTTCATCATATATTGTGTCCACACATATATTACATGCACAGATTGTGCACAAATTATTTTGTGGGGCCCACCACAGGTCTCACATAACCGATTCGAGCTGTTCATTGAATGTAAAACATTTTTTCAATGGTCTCTAAGAAAAATCAGCTTAATACGATACTTATAGGTGCCCGATCTAATTATTTAACTTTTCATTTTCTGGAAATCTCAATGAAAAGTTAGATAATGGGGTTGAGAACTTATATGTATAGGATTGAGCTGATTTTTCATAGGGACCCTTGAAAATGTGTTTTATATTTAATGAACAGCTCGGATCATTTTTGTGGGACCCGTGGTGAGTCCCACAAAAAAATCTGTGCACAATCTGTACACTTTTGTCTGTGTGGATAGACTGGTTCTATATTGTTGGTCTGAAGGAGAGCATCTTCCCCTTTATTTTGGGATATGCTACAAGTGTCATTTTTGAGGTTCCGCCTTAGAGCATCCATATCTCTCTCTCCTCCCTCTTCTACACTAAACTTGCGAGCCAAACCCTAAAAACCTGGTTTGGTTTACAAGTTATTTTTTCTTTAAAAAAATTTTGGCCAGAAATCGCATTTTGAACTTATTTTTCAACGGGCCAAGGGTAACAAGTAGTGGTGCGGAGCCACAAGGAGGGGGTACCGGGCTGGGTAGACGCCACCCCATCCAGTTTCAAACCATAAGTTTTTTTCTTTTTAGGCTAGTGTAGTAATTTGATTAGCTAGCTGGGCAGGTAGTTGTTCTAGCTATAGCTTTTCATGCATGTCATTATGTCATGTCAATGTCACGAATTTAGAGTACTGGATGGTTTGTTTTATTTTAATGCGCGATTGTTACCCACCAGCGATGGGCGCTCAATTTGCGTGACGGGTGGGCAAGCAAGCATTATAAACTTATTGATTTTGAACATCTACAAGGATTATTGTATCAATTCTACCCATACAAATTGCAAAGATAATTTCTTTTCAACATCTTTGGAAGACTGATATCAATTATGCCAATACAAACTGCGAAGATACTGCTAAATATATATGGGGATACAATATTGTGCATGCGTATCTCTTTTCTCTATTTTAAAAAGAAAAGCAATAGAAGGTAGTGTTTACATCTCTCTATGCAAAGAGAAAATTTTCAGTGCCGGATGGGTACAAGCCACGTGGTTTGAGCACCATCTCTGCCGTCCAAATGTGTTTTGGACGGTCCAAATCTGTTTGGATAATTTTTAACTGTAAAATTATCAAAACACCCCCTTAAGCCCAAACAGATCTGGGCCGTCCGAAAGACGTTTGGACGGCCGAGATGCGTGCTCAGCACCACGTGACCCGTGTCCATTTAGCACTGAAAAACTTCTCCTATGTAAAATTCATCTGTGATAGAATTTAGATGGGCAGGTCTTATATATTTTAATAAAAAGAAAATGTTAGGCGAGCGAACTTATAGTATAATTTAATTTTATACTTGGGTATGGTGGTACGTAGCCCGGTTCATCTGCCCCTCGATCCGTCTTTGTTACCCAGGGTACTACACATTGTTCTGGTATTCTACACCGGTGTAGGCGGAGAAGAGATCCCCACGAAGGGTCTGCGGAAATCGTGCAGAACATTAATTGAAGCTCAAGAGATGGTGGAGCCATGGATCTACTTGTACTTAGATGGCTCATCAGTTTGTTGAACTTTTGTAACCCGGTTCTTTAATTCAAAAATTGATTGATTGGATTTTGGATTTTAATATTTCCATTATGAATCAAACTCAAATCTTCAATTTGAAATGTTTATATCTATTCCGTATATTGGTTATAAAGTAGTATTTTAAATAACAACCCAAATTCGTTGGCCGTTACGATTTCGTCTTGACGATCTAAATCTAATTAGAGATCGAGTTAGAAAATTACTTTGAACAGAGGGGGGAAAAAAAAATCTTAAGCGTGAAAAAAAGTTTCGATATGCGTTTTTGGGTCTCATCAACTCAACTTTTTTACTATTTTTTTATCAAGAACTTTCTTGGATTATGATCTCGAAAAATTCACCATAGGCTTATAAAAAAAATATTATAGGAATCATTTTGGAATCAAATTAATTCTTGAAGAAAGATCTTGATAAAGACTTCGTATTTTTATCGTACAATTAATCTGGGTCTAGCAACTAGCCAACTACTTATAATTCATGAATCATTGGAGAGAGTATCAAGTACTGGACATCTCCTTCCAAAGTGATTTGAGGACCAAATCCGCCTTAATTTTTAAGGCCCATAAGGCTTCTAGTGTTGAAGAAGCAAATTATACCAAGTTTAGATTCAGCCCAAATCACAAACGTTGCATCATCAAAATTAAATCTTTATACAGTTAATTTGGCCTAGGCAACAACCATTTTTGGAATCAGCTCGGGATAGTAGTTCTCCGTTTCGTAAAACTATACCAGACTTGTTACTATTTTGTGTTAATATTATTTGTTTAGTTTCCCAAAATAAAAAATTGGGAAAAACTCACGTGGCGTGATTGAAAACGAATATCCAATGTTCGCTGTATAAGGGCAAAACTGTTTCAATCAAAAAAGGGCAATACAATATGAGGATTTCATGGACACCATATTTTCGTCATTTTAAAGGGATTCACCATGTTTTCGTGATTTTGATACTTGAGACCATCAAAGTGGTGAAGGAAGATTTACCAAAAAAAACCAAAAAAAGAGAGTGGTGAATGGAGTAATTATTAATTTTATTGACTACCGTTCACACGTGATTTTCCCATTGAAAAGACATGACATGTAGTGAGCTTAATCCAAAACAAGTCCAAAAAAAAAACCCCAAAAGCTAATCCATAGTGGCTTATTTTTTTTTTTTTTTTAAATTTTTTTTGCATTTGTTAGTTTTTTGTTAATTTTTTAGAGATTATTGCTTCTTCATGACAAGAGAAATCTAAAAATGTAAAAAATTACGATCAAAATCCAATTTTTTCTTTAATAAAAACGAAAAAATTGGCTTATTGGCTTATTTTTGTTTTTATTCAAAAAAAGTAGGTTTTGATCGTAACTTTTTATTTTTGTAGATTCCTTTCGTCATAACGAAACAATAATTCCCAAAAAATTGGCAAAAAACTAACAAATGCGAATTTTTTTTGAATAAGGACAAAAAAATAAGCTATTTGACTTATTAAGCCGAACGGCCCAAAGAACGAGAAGTTTTTCAGTACTGGGTGGGTATATTCCACCTCGTGTCCGCTCATGCATCTAAGCCGTCCAAAAATGTTTTGGACGGTCCCGATTTTAAAAAACTTTTCCAGAGAAGAGTTTAACTTTTTCGGGAAAAAATTTCTTTAAAATTCAGACTATCCAAAACACTTTTGGACGGTTTGGATGCCCCGAGAGAGCACCACGTGGTATCCATCTGGCACTGACAAAATTTCTCGTTAATTAAGAACAGTTATAGATATGGACTGTCCATTTTCCATTATCTGTAATTTTATCTTCCACTTGGCCTTGACTTGACTTGGCTTGGCTGGCAGGATAATACCGGATCCATGATAGAATATCATTTTTCCCCCCTCTTGAAAGGAACAAAGATAAAGGACATCTCACTATAAAAAGTAAGGGTCATCATTTAGCCTGAAAGTCTGCGACTCGTCCAAAGTCTGTCCGGCCTATTAGGTTTTTATCCGGTTCGAGCCTGTGAAACGGGCAGGCTAGCCCGGTCCGTAGTTTGTAACGGACGGGCTCGGGCCTATAAAGTTTTACTCGACCCGCCCCGTGAGCCCGCCCAAAAGCCCCCCAATTGGCCCGCCTATTAGCCCAAAATCTTACAAAACCCTTTCTTTTTTCCATTGGTTTAGTTTCACCCAAGGAAATTTAAGCCCGCCTGTTGGCCCGCCGGCCCGCCAATTGGGCTAGCCCGTGGGCCGGGCTTGGGCTTTAATTTATGGTAGGTAGCCCGGCCCGCCAAAAAGAAAAAACCCGATGGGCCCAGTCCGTGGGCGGGCTTGAGCAGTGACTTGGCAGGCCGGGCCGGGCCGGCCCGATGATGACCCTTAATAAAAAGTATAGAATGGATAGTGTAAAGACAGGGCCGGCCCAAGGGATTTGGCTGCCCAATGCTAAATTGTGAGGTGGTGCTCTACGTATTTTAGAATTAAACAATAATGATAGATATGTTTCTTTATATTACTACTTTAGACTTTATAATGCATGTTAATTACTTTGTCACCAACGGCTAAAGTGGGTTGGCTTGAATTCTATTTGACTTGGTTTCGAAAACCTTGCAGTTACAATAGCATTATTTTTGGGAAAAAAACATTTTAAAAGAAAAAGCTGTCCAAAAGACTCAAATTCGGAACACTCCGCATGGACCAAAATCAACTTACCACTGAACTAGCAAAGACATTTGTGTTATAAAACGAACAAATAACATATATATTAATTTAAAAATAATATTGAAGTGCCTCTAAAATTTAAAATTTTTTTGATGCCTGAGGCCCAGGCCTCTTGAGCCTGGGCCAGCCCTGTGTAAAGAGTAATGGGCATTGCTATGGCCAGTACAGGTGCTTTTTTCATAATATCCACCGTTTATTGAAATAAAATTTATGCTTTGTTTGGAAGTTACGAAAGAGAAGAGAAAGGAAGAGAGAATAATTATGAGAGAAAGTAAGGGAAAGTTAGAGAGAAAATAGGTAGAAAGTTGTATTCATTTTGTTGTTTTTTTTTGTCTTCTTCTTGGTCCGTTCAGTTGCCAGGAATGTTGTACAGAAAAGTTATTCTTAAGAAAAGTCAAGTAAAGTGAAGTAAAAGAAAAAGAAATTATTTTCCTATGAGTGTTCATTTGACAAAAGAATTTTGCAAGAATAATTAAGGTTTAGTTGTTCATTTATCAGGAAAAAGAAACTTTCGGGAAAATTTTGTGAGTGTTCACTCATTTTCCTTTTCCCGCGACGCAAAATTCTGTGTTTTTTGCAGGATCACTTTTGCAGGAAAGTAATTCCTGCACGAAAACTTAAAAACATGTTTCCTACTACTTTCCTGCCAACTGAGCACTACAAAAATCATGGGAAAATTGATTTTTCCATCATTTTCTGTACTTTCCTGGCAACTGAACAGAGCCATAGGGATCCAAACAAGTGAGGAGAATTTTTTATTTTTTTTAATTTTCCCATCCTTTTTCTTCTCTTCAGCAACTTCCAAACAATGCATTAGGGACAAAACGAGCGAAAGAGGCTATTGTCGACGTCATTAATTAAATTTTTATTTTTTTTGATGGGTTATATTTGTGATCTTATTGTAATAGCTGCACATGATTGGAGTCTTTTATTGTATAACTTTTTTTTTTTTTATTAATATACAAAATTTCTTGCCATTCTCTTAAAAGCAGAACTGCGGTTAGTCCGGTTTGGGAACACTATTGTGTATGTAAAATTTGTAACTACATGAAAGTTTTTCATTTCAAAAAGAAAAACTCAAATATTTATAATGTTCTTCAAGAATTTTTCATATATCCATAATGAATTCGATGCAGGTGATACAACACAACGTTAGAAAACAACAAACCATTATAGATCCTTCTGTGTTCTTTTTGGGTCTCTAGAACTAACTTTTCTCTCTGCGCATCGTTCTTAATAAATTTGCTCACATATTATTATTCTCATTTGATATTTCTCTCTTTCTTTTCACTCATTACTCAAAAACCTTTCTTAAAATTTAAACCAAACAAGGTATTTTTGCATAGTATGGGAACGACTCTTCTTGAGTCTTATCCTCAATAGGTACATGCTAATGATTACATACATCTATAGAACATTTAATAGCACAACCGCACAAATAATGTAAAATCATTTTGCATAGTTGGGCTCTTCGGGACGGTTACAACTTGCATGGGAGCGGAATTTGCATGGCATTCATGTGGAAACAAATTTTTATGACCTTGGTGCAACTCATTAGCAAGAAAGAGATGGATAGCCATGAATTAAGTAATATTTTATCTGATTGTAGAGTGTTGCTTGATCTCTTCAAAGCAAAAGTGCATCATGCAGACATTTTTTTTTATTGGAACGTATACTCAAGTATATCATAAGGTTTTTGGTTTCCAATTCATTACATTTGTATATTGAAATGAGTTTTTGGTTTCCAATTCATTACATTTGTATATTGAAATGATTCTTTAGGCTACATCAACTATCATGTGGTTATTTTTTATTTATAAAAAAATTGAGAAATGAGAATGTAAAATAACTGATTTTTTTATCAAATCAAACCAAAATTATTAAGATTATAAGTAGCTATATACGAATAATTATTAATAATATTCAATCAAAGTGTGGATGCCATTGCAAAAACTAATTTTAGTAATATTTGTAATAGCATTGTTGTTATTTAGTCGATTCTGATCTATATTAATAAGTTATCCTTGATGACATAAGGGGAGTTTTAAGCTCCCTAGACTATGTTTTTAATTTCTGTTCTATCTATGTCAGTTAAATAAAAAAAATGTAAAATCATTTTAAAATAGGAAAAATCGTACGAACGTACATAGTATATGTGGTTGAAGATACAAAACTATCCTATAACACTTGTTTATTTTATTTTTAGACTATATTAAAAGACGTAACAATTCAATTTATAGTCGATAACAATTGCAAATGACATCGGATAATCGGATCCTTTTTTTTTTTTTTTTTGACATGGGGATCCCAATTAATTTAAGTTGAAGAAAATACCCACTAACTTTATAGCACAGATTGACATGAAAAATTATCAATTTAAAGAAAAAAGATTGACATGAAAATATAGCAAAGATTGTCAATAGCCAAATACTACCAGTACTTAAATAAACCGACCTAGCGGATCAAAAAAAAAAAAAAAAACCGACCTACTTTCCAAACAATACATGGACTCGTATCATCTAGCACTTAAATATGTTTGTCCAACAAAAAAAAAATTAAATTAAATTAAATATGCATGTTAGGTTTTCAATATCAAATGGATTTATTTCCTTTTCCATGTCCAAGATGAACTTCGTTTCCCTTGCAAAATCAATCCCTGAAAATCCCAAAGATCAGAGAAGAAAACCCATCAAACAATTTTGTTTGAGATGGAAGCTGATGTTTCCATTATCAAAACCCTGTGTTTTCTCTCTGTAGGAAGCAATAGTTTTGTGGGTTTTTCTTCGTTTTAATTTTTACTTTTTGTGGGTTTTATCAAATTTGTGGGATTTGGGTTAAAGAGATGGTGAAAAGCCTGGGGCTGCTGTCCTGCTGCTCTTTTCTCTCTCTAATGGTTTGTGTGGCTGTGGGCAACGTCTTGTTGATTGGCAACAACGTCAGCTTGTCTTTCGATGACATCGAAGCCAACTTTGGTGAGTTTTCAGCTTTCTGAATCTTTCAAACGATTGAACTGGTGAATCTTTTGTGCGGTGGGATTGGGCCCGGGATTAGTCGAGGTGTGCGCTGGCCCGGATACTTGATTAATAAAAAAATGAAATGACTAATCTTTTGCTAGTTGTTGAGAGCAGTTCTGGGTGTTGTTTTTGGAAAGCATCTTTGGATTCTTTATGAACTTATTGGGAATCATGGAAATCTCTATCAGTTTTAGGTTGTTAGTATATGGGTAAGTGGAGACTTTAGAGTTCAGAGTGGATGTGAATATATGAATCACAAAGAAGTTAGGCCGTGTTACCTGTGGGTTTCAAATGAAGGGACAAAACGTTCAAATTTTTGTAGAAACATAAGAAGATTTAGGTATGAAGGCTTTTGGAACTAGAGAGGAAGATGAAAGAATTTCAAATCACCGCAATTGGGTAGTCTGTTCAAATTCATCACGATAAAGCCCTCGAACCAGACGTTAAAATCTGTATGTGAACTATCAAATGGAATATTTTTTGATCGGCGAAAGTTAGTATTGTTAGAATAACATGATTAACACCGTTGAGGAAGAGTTGAACTCCTAACCTCCTTTGTCCTAGCACTTAAGTGCACCCATGATGCCGTTGAGCCAAAGGCATCTATGCAACTATCAAACTGAATTTTAGCATTCTAATTGGATAATACTGTCACATCCCATCGTTTGAACTCCATATCTGTGCAAACATAACCTTACTTTTATGCTCATAGTTAAGTCAGGAATGATTAAAGATTTGAGATCAGTATATATTTTCCCATCCTTGAACTATTGAATGATGCTACATGAATCGTGGTTTTGATCTTTCTATTTCCCGAGAAGGGTTTGTGTAGCAACATAGAATTAGTTTATGATTGTTTTGATGACCTTCTTCTGAACACGAAACCAATATTATGTGTTGGCGTTGTGATTGATGATATTTTCAATAATTCATTAATGTATGTTCTGTTCATGATTGAAGCTCTTGCAGTAAAAGGGTCGGGGGAATGTGGCACGTTGTATGTGGCGGAGCCTTTGGATGCATGCTTGCCCTTAGATAATAAGGTTAATTCAACTGCAAAGGGCACTGGTTCCCCATTTGTATTGATTATTAGAGGAGGATGTAGCTTTGAGGATAAAGTTAGAAGAGCACAATCTGCTGGTTTCAAAGCAGCCATTATCTATGACAATCTAGATGCTGATTTGGTGGCAAGTAAGGGTCTTTTCCTTTGTGGAACTTTGTTACTGATATCGTTCAATTAATACTCTTTGTCAACATACTTCTCTATTTCATTATGTAATGTGAACATTTATGAACTTCTCCGAGATACAAATGATAAGTCATGCTAGTAATCAAAACGGAAGAGACCTGAATACTCAATCTGCAAAAGACCTAATAGCTGTGATGTGTTACGGATCTACTAAATCAGCAAAAGTATCTAGGTTCGGATAAGCTTTCTGAGTAACCTAGTTATACAAAAACAAAATGAAGGATTGACTCCTAAGCTTTTGAAAAAGCTTGGAGAGTCCTGTTTCGCTCCCTCCAAAGAATCCACATCAAGCCCTACTTGCAGGAAGCAGCAGCAGGGCTTGGTAAGCGAGGACGCATAAAAGATTCTAAGGGTGTGAACTGATTCCTTACAATTTAGTAACAGATACACTTATCAAAAAGTTAGCCTGTTTCTCGCCTTAAGTAAATGTTCGTAATTGCGGAGTGCTGAAATAAATTTGACTCAATTTATTTTTGATATTACTCTCACCACAAGTTCATCGATTTCTGTTTTTGATAGTTGGTACTGTTTTTCTTCTATTTTATGCATTTAACTCAAGAAACAAATCTTGACAGTATAAATATTATGCACTTGACATACATCAGTACCCCATCTCAACCCCAATCACAACCCCAACATTGAAGCCAAAAGGACAGCCTTAGGACATCTCCACTGGGAAGAATATCTAACTTGGCCACCGTAAGCCACGTGGCAGTTCAGAGCATACCAAAAGACCAAACCATCATCACTGTAGTGGTCCCATAAAACATGATTGTGACATCAACAACCTGAAGTTTAGAGACCACGAACGGGGCTTCCTCAAGCATACCCATGAAGAGATCCATAAACCCCCTTGCCGCAATTCTTATTTGTTGAAGGTATAAATAATAAAGTTACCCTCCTCTCTAACAGCTTAAGCTTTTAGATGAGTTGGTGGTTAACAATTTAACATGGTATTAGAGCAGGCAATAGATCCTGTGTTCAGCCCGCTTATGGAGGAGAGCCTTGCTACACGTGAGGGGGCGTGTTGAAGGTATAACCGTATAAATAATGAAGTTGCCCCCTCTCTAACAACTTAAGCTTTTAGATGAGTTGGTGATTAACAATCTAACATTATTGTTCTAGACAATGCCTTATTATTACCCGGATAAAAAACAGAGACGACAAAGGATCTCCTTGCCTCAAGCCAATCTTTGACTAACTCAGTTGGTGATCCATTCAGCAGCACCAAACCAAAGCCACAAACAAAGGGTTCCTTTGCCTCCAACCAATTGAAGACTGGAACAGTCAGTTCGTTATTCATTCATTAGCCACATAAGTAGAACCATAGTGATTCAGTATGGAGTACATTGAAAATTGCATATACCTTCAAGAGAAGCATTGTATGAGTCGGAGAGCACCGAGCTTAACCCCTTTTGCAACTTGTGCCTCTAAATCTTTTGCACTAATTTAAGCCCCTAACTTAGATTCATAGGCCTCAAGTCCTTTAAATCCTCCACATCACGTTTTAGGAATCAAGAACCTGAAGGATGCATTCAAACGCATTTTATGCATTCATCCTCAAAAAATTACGCATCAGTACTTACGTCCTCCCACTCAAACAATACTGGAAGAAATTTGTTGTCATACGATTCGGTCTAATGGCTTTATTCTCATTAACGTCCTTTAGACCTTAAGGACCCAATATTCTCTGAATGGTCTCCCCAATAAATTCATTACTTCGGAGAAATACAAGAGAACTCCATCACTCCCTTGTTTGGTGCCCCGCCCTCTTGTAGCAAGCCCTCAATAGGAGTTTGCAATCCTATCTCTGACCTCTTGCTCCTCTGTGAGAACCGCACAATTGATCCCCCCCTTCCCGAGGATACAGTTAGTAACCGATAGAAATCCAGGGAAAGAAACGAGTAGACATGTCCACCTCACTCCACCTCCTTGGAAATTGGACCCAGAACTGGAGCATTTTGCCTATACCCAGCATCCTCCATCTTTGCAATCCTTCAATTTGTGTTTCGTCCGCTCCCTTGTCAACCTTTGACAGGCCAGACCTTTACCCCCAACCAATAGAGACGTCTTCTTTTGTCCAATACCTTTATCCTCCGAAAACTCCTTATTTCATGTCTTCAAAATCCTAGAGGCAACTTCTTGCATATGACAACAGGGGAAGAAAGGGTTGCAGCTTTGTGGTCAAAGCTAATGATTCTTTCTTTTGGGAGATAAGCTTTCTTTTCCCTCATAATGGTACCAATGATCACCATTGGTGGCAACCATAACCAGTATAGGGTAAGATTCTGCTACTCGCCTTTTGCATTTGTTACATTTTCCACCATGCACTTTTTAGTTGCTCACTTTTTCCAGAATCCAAAAGCACTCCTGAATTATGCTTTGCATGAAAGGGGAAGAAAATAAAAGTGAAGTTCTTGTATATGACTTGCCAAAGTTAAGTTTGGAAGCCCAACTAAACAGTTGGCTAATCTGGATTCCAATTTCTCGTCGATTGTGTGTAAGATGTGTTTTTGTGTATGTGATGGAAATTACTGGCAAAGTGGTTTAACCTTTGAGTGTAAGTTAATGGGGACGGCAGGACAGCTCTTAAAAAAATACATGTTACCTGCTGCCATCCACCTGTTACAACTCTAAGACTAACGATTTCCTTCGGAAGAAACTGAAAAGCAAGATGTTATCCCAGAGGCTTCCTAAATCTTTGAGACTTATCTTAAAATAACTCGTCTCTAAAGCTTCCTGAATCTTGAGACCTATCTTGCTGTCTTTTTTTCTTGCTCTCTTCTAAAATGTTGGCTGTTTTAACCCTTAGTTAGCCAGTTAGGACCTAAGGACCTCATATTGAGGTAGATAAACTTCCTTTTTTCTTTGTTATAAATGATAGTTAAGTTGTTTCCCTAATCATTTCAATTACCGAGATTCATCATAGTTTTGTTTTATACATGGGAAAATCTAATCTAGCCACATGAAATGCAGTGGCAGGAAATTCAGCTGGTATAAAAATCCACGCTGTGTTTGTTTCCAAGGCGACAGGCGAAGTACTCAAAAAGTATGTTGGTGTTAGCAACGTGGAACTGTGGATACTCCCAAGTTTTGAGGACTCAGCATGGTCAATCATGGCCATATCTTTTATTTCCTTGCTTGCCATGTCTGCAGTGCTTGCTACTTGTTTCTTTGTTAGAAGGCATCGAAGAAGACGAGAAAGTCCTCGCTCTTCACATGCTCATGAATTCCATGGGATGAGCAGTCGTCTTGTGAAAGCAATGCCAAGTCTAACATTTACAGCTGTTGTAGAGGATAATTGCACTTCAGCGACATGTGCTATATGTCTTGAAGATTATACCATTGGAGAAAAGCTCAGAATACTGCCATGTCGTCACAGTACGTCTTTCTGTTACGTTCTGAAGATAATATAGTGGATAATATTGATATCTGGATTTTTTTTCCCCCTGTTTTGTCTTTGAATAGACGAATGATGGTCAATGACTGCTTCCTTTTTGGTGGGACAATCGATATTTTCAGGTCCATGTAGAAATAATTGTTTTCTTTATTTTACATGTAGAGTTGTTGGGAAGCATAAGATCCTGACAACTCCAAATGCAAAGTAAAGAAACAGTGTGTTACCAGGAAACTGGGTTACACTTTGAAAACTGTGTTATATTGCTAATTCAGATATGGCGGTGTGCTGATTTTTTGTGCCAGTTTTTGAGTCATACAAGTTCAGTACTTGCTGTACTAAGAAGAAATCTTGGTTACCGATAGTACAGGTGCAGTGATTCGGTTTTACTAGCCCTGTTGTTACTGACTTTCGGATATTTTTTCTCCTTTAAATTTGGAAGTTGAACAAGCCAGCAAGTCCAGTTTGATAATGTGAGATTTTGAGAGGTTATATTATTTCACTTTATGGTAATTATCAGCCATCTTGTTTAGCTTTAAGTTAACGTGATTAGCCATTCCTTAATCACTTCATTAGTCATGTCACTTTGCTGTCTTATTATGCCACTTTGCTGTCTTATTATGCCACTTTATCATTAACTTGTTCTTGGAATTTTGCAGAATTTCATGCCTTGTGTGTGGATGCTTGGCTGACCACATGGAGAACCTTTTGCCCCGTTTGCAAGCGTGATGCTAGAACTATCATAGGTGATCCTCCAGCTTCGGAACGGACACCATTACTTTCATCAAGCCCCGCTTCCTATGCTTCATCTTCAGTGCTATCATCTTTCAGATCATCATTAGCATCATCTTCAGCCATACAAATCGCCCCGCCTTCATCTCAATCCCCTTCAGTTTCTCGTATCCATTCCGTGGCTAGCACTCCTTATCTGCAGCAGTCTTTTCAAACCTACCACCAATCCCCTTACTTAAGTGCAAGCCGAAGCTCGTTAGACCTCAGAAATGCGTCTTCCCAGAGATCATATGCTTCCCATTTGGTTTCTCCTCATTCCACCGGCTACCCTTCTGTATCACCGCTGAATTCTAGATATATGTCTCCATATATCCCTAGTCCGGGCAATGCTTCACCGCTGAATTCTAGATATATGTCTCCGTATATCCCTAGTCCTAGTCCGGGCAATGCTTCACCGCTGAATTCTAGATATATGTCTCCATATATCCCTAGTCCGGGCAATGCTTCTAGTTATTTTGGGTCATCTAGTCATCAACCACACCCGTTGCATTGTAGCGAGTCAGCCACAAGCTTTTCTCCATTTGCTTCTGCTCAATCTCTTCCGGGATGCTGATTGATTCAAGCTTTACTGTATCAGATCTTTGTGGAAGTTCTGCTGTAAAGAGGTGAAGACGTTGTGGCCGAGTTCTTTTCACCTCAACTGCAGTCCTTTAGACATCCACTGTCAATTGGTTCCATCCGATAGGGAAAAGTGAATTGGTTAATGCGAGAATACTCCAAAGCTGATGTGTTTCACTTGTTTGTACAGCATAGCATAGGGCTTGTGTTAATTTGTTTGGTTAAAGGTGATAAATTATGGCTCATATACTCGAGGTATCTCATATTTCATAGTACAGTGTAGTGGGTGTTTGAGTTTCATGCTTTGGTTGTTTCTGTTTTGGTAATTGGTGTACTGAATTTATTATTGACCAGAATACTCTCTCTCTCTCTCTCTCTCTCTCTCTCTCTCTCTCATGCACGCGCGCACACGCACTTAACTCATTTCCTGCTTCCTGCGTTTACGGGACATGAAAACCTTAACGAGGGAGTCTGTCTAGGTAATTAACCCTATCTGTTTTGTTTACATTCACGTGTTGAAGACTTTTCCTCCACCCCACCAATTCGACCAATGCATCTGGACAAAAGCCAATGGACTAATTTAATCATAGTATCAAACAGTATAAAAAAATGTGCATGTGACTTGAATATTGAACTAAGGTTTTTATTTTTATTTTTAATATTGTATACATTAACTGAGGTTAGTGGAGTGCTAGAATTAGCACAGGGAGTTCAGAGGTTATCCATAGCCTTGGTCTCCAAAGCCCGCCCCTCGTGAGGCTCAAACCGAGGCCTACATGGAGGGAGAAAGGAGACAACGGTTTCTCGAATATTGAACTAAGTTACTTAAGGACTAAATGCATGCATGACTACACAAACTACTAAAGGTATATTCGAAGGTCTACTCTTAGCCACTCATCATTCAAACCCATCATTCATATTTTACGTGCATCGACCAAATCAAAAAACAAAAAACATATACCCTTTATTGTAACTACTTTGTATAGTAATTCCAAACACTAAGCCCAAAGAACTTAATTTTTCTGTCCATATCAAGTCTCAGTTACACCAATACACATGAAAAACTACCTTTTGAATATGAAAGCCAGTAAGGGCGTATTTTGCGGATAAAAATATATATATATATATATATATATATATATATATATATATATATATAGACCACTTGGTTGTCAAAAAAGAATATAGACCACTTGATTAGATAGAAGGTTCTTGTGAGCCTAAATCTTGAAGGAGATCATTGGGTTCTTCCATGTGTTGCCGATAGTTGGGTAATGTACAGTGATAGTATTACGGTATTACCTTATGTACTCATGTAATGCTTATGTGCCAAGTATCTATGAGGAAATTTGGTAGTATTTATGAGACTAACTCATTAACCGTTAATGGCTTTGTAAATAAAAGTATTACCCACCAAAGAAAAAGACATGATTATCAAAATGACAATGTAGATAGTTAATCATATAATGCTTTTTCCCACAATGTATGTTCTCCTGACCAGCATTTGTAACCTAATAAGTACAATTTTGCTTTTAAACGATCTGTATTTCTCATCCTAAGGTCCAAAGGTTTTGCCTCAGCATACTTGACATTCTCACATATAATTTATCAAGTTGTTTGGTGTTATTATGCTTCTAACAACAATAGAAATACTCCTATTTTGATAGTCACAACAAAAATTAGACAAACAATCAAAGTAAGAACATAAGATTGAATGTACTTATGAATATGGGATAGTCTACAGATGCAGATTCTAACTACCATGCCCTCAAAATATTAACAAATACCTGCATCGATGAACCAAAAAGATTAGTTCATAAGTTAATTTGTTTGGTACATCTTCTCGGTTTCACTTCCTTTTTGCAAAATTCTTTCGTTGTTGGGCTTGAAGACAATAGGAGGAAAAGACAAAGATATATAAACAATTACACACACACATAGATATAGGAGAACTTTTCAATTTTGACCGGTAAAAATTATCTTTTACCAGTCAAAATTGATTTCCAATTCGAATCGTCCAAAACACTTTTGGATGCTCTTGATCGACTTCCGTAAAAACTTGTATACGGAACCCTCCGCATAAAAGATTTTTTGTAGACATAAATACGCCAACTATTCTCTACAACTTAAGTTGTTCAAATTCTAAAGCAAGTTTACTATGGAGTCTACTTGATTGTTTGTGCCTCACTTAAGAGCTGCATTCCACTCATTTTGAGGGAGCAATTATTAATAGCCTAAATGAAACACACAATCGAATATAAATTCACATACAATTCCATTTTCCCGCTTCTTCCGTTCTCATATTTGAAGGCTGCATGCTATTAAGAAATTGTTAATATCAACCGACAACGAATGAACCTTAATTTGAGGATAAATTTTGGTGGCTTTTGGGTGGATTTAGGCACCACTTCTCCCCGGTCATGCGAAAACATGTTGAGGACTTGAAGCGAAGATTTGGTGTGCATAACGTCCCCTGAAGGGAACCCTGTCCGCACTACATATTCTATCAATAAGACAAGGGATAAAAGGCTAAAATCATTATCCCTAATACAAACAAATTTTTAGATTCTGAAGTTGTAGTACAGCCAAAGCAAATAATCCGCTATGTCAATTTCCTGTTCTACTGATGAATATTATGGGAATACGGTGGATATGTTTGGGCTGGCCAGAGGCATCTCGTATCTGTAAGAACCTTATTAAAAGGGCGGAGATGGGGGGCGGAATATGGAGACTATGTTTGTCTTAGAGCATCTCCAACCCATGCTCTATTCCTCCGTTTGAGAGTATGGAACTCCTCCAACCCATCCTCTCAAGCCTCCTCTATTTGAGAGGATGGGATTTTGATTTTCCATATTTAGAGGATGGGAGAAAATATGGAAGATCCCCTCTATAATACTATTCACCTTTTAAAATGGCATTTGTATTCTTATGAGCTTTTGTTTATGTCAACCATATCCTTTCACCCTGGCACGTTTATGTCAATCTTTTAACACTGTCTACACTTCTACAACATCAACTTGTTTTGCTGTGGCAGGGGGAAATGTAGTGGAAGCCATGGGGTCTACAAAACTGGAGTAAAAATTAGGAGGGGAACTTGTTTTGCTGTGGCAGAAGTTAATTTTGGAGGGAATTTTTGGAGGGTGATTTTGGAGGAAGTTAATTTTGGAGGGAATTTTTGGAGGGTGATTTTGGAGGGAATTGGTAGAGGTTAATTTTGAAGGAAAATTTTAGAGGAAAAAATAAAGGATTTGTGGTTGGAGTAAATAGGAACAGTGATTTCCTCTAAAATCACTTTATGAATAAAATAGAGTATTTTGATATTCTCAAATAAAGTATTGGATTGGAGATGCTCTCAATAGATAATTCCTCCGACATCGTCATCGCCGCCAATAAATTCAACTACGGAAGGCGATGGGAATGCCTTTTTTAATTTGCAGGTCGTGGGAATGAGTTTTTTGTTGAGGGTTTGTTGCTTGCTGTCAACTGACGGATGTTTGCATGTTTGCCGTTTTCATATTTCGCAGGCGGACGTGACCTTTGGAAGTGCATCCGTTGGTCATGTGAGCCACGTTTGCAGGTTAAGGCACCAAAGGGTTTTTTAGGTATTTAACTGATTTAGGGAGGGCATTTATGGGAAGAAAAAGGAGAAAACAATAGATTAGGCTTTCGTACTTTTAAAATAGTAGATATAAATACAGATTCAAGACATGATCAAATATTTGTGACATCATTTTGATAATAATAATACTAAAAACACGATAATTGATATGCCAAAATACACCACAATCTGTGGTACTTAAATATTGCACATAAATCATCAGAGCTGTTCTATATCTTAAGATATATTTTCACGATGTTCTTCAAGAAGAAGGTACAATCTCATCTCTTTTAATAATACCCAAGTTTAACCGAAAAAGAGGCAGTTGTAGAATTCTTAAGTTGCCTACGTACCCTTGAAGGGGATCAAGTCAGAATATAGTTCAAAAATTATCTAAATAAAGCTTTTCTCATACTTTTAGCCGTTCACATTTGATTCTCTTGTGAGCCATGAGTAGCATAACTTTGGTACTATGATTTTTTTTTTTTAGTGGATTGGCTGAGCTCAAGAAGGATTCTTTAAGTTGCTTACGTACCCTTGGAAGGAATCAAGTCAGAACGTAGTTCAAAAGGAAATTTTTGGTTTTTGTTTTTTTTTTGAATGACTGAGCTCGAAATTCAAATTGCTTACGTACCCAACATAATGTCAAGTTTTTTTGGATACAACATAATGTCAAGTTTTTTTGTATCCAAATAGTTTGAAGCTGTTGTTATTTCGGAGGAATGGACGTTCATACTGAACAAATATTTAGATACTGTTCAAGGCTGTTATTCATCCTACAAGGAGTCGTATTTTGTGGTTAAACTAAATGTGTTGGGTAAATCTCATGTGGACTAACCGTTCTTTATTTTGGAGAAAAGAATATGTAGTTCAATCCGCTTCTCATATCCGGTCAAACAAACGGCACATCCTCATTGGTATTTATTGGCCAAATCCTTCAACCAAACAAGAAACTATCAAGTTCAATAATAACATCTGGAGAGGCATGTGGCTCCGTTTTGTTTCGATGTAAAATATTTTTTTAGAAAACAAACTTTAAATTTTTATTTTTCGGTATTTGGTTGGCATTTGAAAATATTTTCAGAAATTAACAAAATAGTGTAGAGAGAGAGAGGAGGGCTTAAACGGTGAAGAGATCTAAGAATATTGGAATTGAATGTGGCTCAAGACTGATAATCGAGGAAACTGAGTAGTGACAATTGCAGTAGAAGGCAGCGGGTTCATTTCGAAAAATAATTTACGGGCGATTTAATAGTAAGTCATTTTCATCCAATTGATGGAAAATATTTTACATGTGAAATGTTTTCCTAATTTTCTACATAACCAAGCACTAGAAAATATTTTACACCCAAACAAACTGAGCCACAGTGAAAACAGAAAAGAGAGGGAGTGAGGAAGACTCAAACCATTAAAGAACAAATGGTGCTAGGTCTTTTGACCACCAGGCTCAATCAGTGGAGCTGAAAATCACCAAAGTTCCATTCTGCCAATGTCGTCACAAACAAAATCTAACATTCTCATGATTTTCTAGCTATAATGTTGCAGACGTTCAGATGATTCACTTTTAAAAACATTCCCAGTAATGTTTTTGAATTTATTGGCAGAATAATGTTCAAACAGAAGAAAAGGTTATAATGGTAATCCCATATTCACATTCTAAGAAAATGGAAACTGAACTCTCTCATCAGGATGCAAAAACCATGATTGGTATATAACATTTAACGGCACAAATAAATTGTCGTCCAGCGTATGCATCAAAATACACGCGCGTCATTATCGGTCGAATCATGCGAGCAAAATTGCAAAATTAAAAAGCTCATCTAAAATACGAGGCGGATACACTGTATTCTGTATTATGATTTTCTCAAGGGATAGATGGAGGGAAAGAAAAGGAAGATTTGAAGAAGCCAAATTAAGAAATCTTGGTTTCCATAATTTTCCTTCAGTTAGAGCTTCCGCAAATCCATTATCCAAGCACAGCTTATAAAGCATTCTTAGTTTCACCATGTGCAGTGACCAAAGGCAAACCCCAAGCTTAATCTTCCTTGTCTCCAGAGCGATGCACCTCTTTGCTCTCAGCCGGAGAAGTAGAGCTGCTTCCACCATCATCGGTGTCCCTAGTACCAACCCTGAGAGGTTCTTCTTTGTTGATGGTTTGGAGGAGCATAATCACAGCAACCGCAAAAACGATAATGTATATTAATCTCATGCCAATCAAAGAGTTGATATAGCCCATAAATGATTGACCGCTGATTTGTTTCTGTATTACGCTTCTTTCTCTGTATCCTTCTAGAAATCGTGTGATTTGTGATCCTTGATCGTGTTCATCTATGCTCTCTGAACCAATAACCTGTCATCAAAACAGCTGTTTATTAAGATACAATGAGAAACAGATTGCATGAGAATACAACCTTATTCAAGCAGCAGGCTCACACCATCATGTTTCTTTTTGTAAAACACAATCGGTGGTTGCACTGGACATAAAGCGTAGCCACTCCTCTTGTTACCAATCCCCAACCAATAACTCACTATTTAGCTAGTGATACATGTATGATTATGCTCTTTGATTGATACAACGAAAAATCTTTTGGCAATAGCCTACAAAATTCTCATTATTTAGATGCAGCCATACAGATGATAAAAAAAAAGATGCACCCATACGCATAAGCAAACACCGAAAAGAAACAATCACTAGTATAGTAGTATGTGTAGTAGGGCAGCTGTCAACATTGTGAACAAATAGAATATGCTATCTATTTGTTTGATATTATGGCATCTTCCATAGCAAAGACCTACAATTATGAATATGCTATCTGTTCAAGTAGAATAATAACTACCAAGAACCAAATAATTTATGCAACACTAAAGCCTGAATGAATAACTGAAACTATCTTGAAACTGAGGAAGCTTGAACTTACTGAAAAGTACTCCTCATTGCCATCCCAAACGACCATTTTCGGCAATTTGGTTCTCTTTGTGATTTCAAATGATTCGGAAAATTCTTCCCACTGCTTGAAACCTACATAACCAAATACCAAATCGCGGTTTGCAGATGCAGCAGCCTTCAATAGCTTGAATAATTCCTTTGATTTCTCATCTTCCTCATCCTCCAAAATTGTCAAAACAACTTTCCTGTCATCATCTTTCAACAACTTTAATGTCTCCCGATTTATGGGCAAAACCAGAGGAAACAAATTCTGCTTTATAAAAGCCTCCAAGAATTGATCTGTTCAAAACAGCGAACGTCATATCAACTTTTATAAATGAGGCCAATCCCATGATCAAACCTACAGTAACTAACATAGATTTATTAAAGTCTTGCCAGTTTATTAGTTCAAATGATGATAATATCGTGCGAATCAGAAGGAAATTCAAATTTCCAAGCTGAAAACTACCAAGAAGTTGATTTAGTGCTAATCTAATCAAGGTGTTGGACATTATGCTAATAACGACCGTGCCGGATGAAATGTACAAAAATACTAGGCAAAACTTTCGAAAACTTAAACAAAGGCCATTCCGCACTATTGCTCCTTGAAAATTGAATATAGAGTTCATGTTGGGCAAATATTCACGAAATGAGCATAAAAAGGTAAGTAATTCAAAAAGACAGGAAAATCAGTCAAACTAATCAATCTTCAGAAAAAATAGATTACCGCGCACTGTCCACGTATCCTATAATAAAGAATAAGTGGTTCCAATAATGATAGGGACAAAAACCAGATCTGTAGATCACACGTTTTTCTCCATGAAAGGTGTTCTGTAGCCACAATATGAATGTACTATTTAGATGGCGATCAGCACAAAATTGCTTTTACACTTTTGACCTTTCATGATAACTTGGCTAAACAAATTATAGTGCTTCCTCACTCAATTAGATCCTTCATCCATAGAATAAATAGGCAAATCCTTACCACCCAAGGATAGCTATTATGTCCACAAGTTCTTTGTAAAAGATTTTTAAGGCTGCCCAATATCCTTTCCGGTCCACGCTTGGTCAGACGACATGTTGATGTCATCAATTCAAAGGGTCAATGCATAGTTTTTCTTTATTCCTTTTTTCTATTTCCTTTGCTTTTCCTTTTTTGCAGTTTTAAAACTCTATCCAGTGATACATTCATGAGTGGGGTTAGCCACTATTATCAGACCTTATGCATGGAAACGCTTATCCTACATTAACACGTTATTCACTTTTATAGCCTATGGATACTTCTTGGATCCAAAGTGTACTGAGTCTAATTATACAAATATGAATAGGAAGGTACCCAGCCTAATCTCTCCCAGTGACCAGCACCTCTCTTCCAGTACCCTCAATTAACAGAAGCAACACTAGGTAATGGCCCTTTTTTTGTCCTGTTTCAATGTTCTGGGAATTTTTTTACTGCTGGTTTCTACCAATCCAATGTTCTGGAACTCCAATGATATTGCCAAACAACAATGACGAATAAAGCTGGGGAGCAATTGAAGAGGGATTTCCCCGGACAGAGTAAACACAGCCCGAGCACGTGCGCAACACATGACCGCATGGGAGCACCATGTGAGGGTGCACGGTATAGCCGTACAAATAACCTGGTTGGTGGCACCACGCAAGGGTGCGCGACACTATTGCCGAACACATGATACAGGTGCACCATGGTGTATAATTGGACAAACCCCAAAAGGACAGCCAATGTGGTACGGCGGAGAAAGTATTCTGGAAAGTTCTAGAAGGGAAATCCACGTGATAGTCAAGTATCCCATGAATAAAGGGATTGGGATTGAGTTACCACATGGAAGGGAATTCCATAGGGGTTAGGTTTCCTAACAGGAGAGGAAAACCTAGGCAAAGAGGGAGACTTGGAGAGCAAGTCAGGCTAAACCTATAAATAAGAGGTAACCTCAGGGAAAAGGTACACTGTGATTCATTATTTTACCTACTGTTAATTAGGGTTTTGTGAGTATGAAATACTGACTTTGGCATCGGAGGGCCTTTGCTGACAGGAGGCAAAGGTGCGCTCACAGTGGTTTGTTTTGTAGAACTAGGGTTCCGGCAAAGGGCACGTACAACTGATCTCAAAGAGCGTAAAGCAACACTACGTGGATTTTCCCCCCATACATATACCATATGATTGTCCATAAAAAACCAGAATACCATGTTAGATCAAATCTAGGAAAATTACTGAAAACCATCCGCACTAGCCCAACATCAGTCTCCCCTCAGTGTGGCGATTACTGAGAACCATATCCTGGAAATGATATCGGAAAATTACTTGGAATGCTTTCCAGCAACCAACCAAAACTAGAATATCAAAACTCCATAGCTAGGTTACTGCACTCATCAGTATGGCTTTCCGCCATCAGGTACATGCAAAACTACAAAGCTAGGTTACTTTGCCACTTTGTTAAACTTGTCCAATTTCTCAACCTCTTATACTGACTGTCAATCTGTCATAAGAAACCTTGATGAGTGCAAGAGATAACCTGGCTCACCTGACAACCTCACCACTAAGAGTTACCGAACTAATATATGCTGTAATATTAGCATCAAAGCAATAAATAGAGCATTCAAGCTACTCAAAGGTATTCTCTCATGGAATTTCCATTACTTTCATCTCTATAGAGCATTCCCTAATCATCCAAAGAGTCTCGCACTAAATTAGTCATGGATTCAACAGGCTTTTTCTCCCATTACAAAATAAAACATCATCTATTTTTAGCCGGCGAAATCGAGGGTGACGGAGGGAATAAGACTAAATTCACAGTACCATAAATATCTTTGGCATCATTCGCATTAAGTTGCTGCTCCTGAACATCAATTGGTAGCAAATTTACCAGAAAAAAGAAATAGACAATAAAGTAGTCTCTTAAGACAAAAAGTGTGATATGCCATGTGCTCCTAAAAAAATAAATGCTAGCCAATAAATTGCAATCATGTCTCGGACAAGCATGTGGGATCCAAATATGAGAACACAAAGAAAGTTCAAAAAAAGATTCTAGCTCAAACATTTCCAATCAAGATACTAATCTAATTACAAACTAACCTTCAAAGGGGCCATAAAATATGCTGTGTTCATTGTAATTTGGATGAAAGGATGCCAAAGCAGGAACCTTGTCAAAATCATACAGCACCATGACATCCTCAGAAAAATCTTTTGCCACAGAAAACCAAGCTTTTTTCTTGTACTTTATAGCCAAATTTGATATCATGGATTCATCTACACCAAACCCTACATAAATAGGAAAATCAGTGCCAGCTGCCTCAACAAAGTTGATTATGTCGGAGTCAGACTTGAGAATGGCAACATCTGAAGCAACAAATTTCTTCAAGTATTGAACAAGTAGTTCTGCTTTCCTTGGGCCAAAATAGTCTGTTGGAACGCCATGCATAAATATCTTTAAGGTAGGAAACCCACTGCGTCACAGAAAGTATATGATCAGCATAACAAAGGAAGTGTCAACAAATGAAGATCTCCATCTTACAAGTAATTTTTCGTAGAAAAATTCAGCCATTCGTTTGTGCTTAAGAGTGCATTATGCAAGCTTACTGCAAGAAGTACTTCTTAAAGCAGTAACCATATCATCATCATTCTATGTTTATTCAGTTGAAAAAGGAACCTCTGTTTTCTGCATATGAGAACATTTCAGTTAACAATCGAAAGTTGAACAGAAAGACAAGGCTCTAGCACCATACTCAATTTCATATTTACGAGCAAGACGAGTGAACTTGTCGGCATTAACTTTGGCAATCAATATGGGCGCCCCCAATTCAGCAAGAACAAGAGCAGCTTTGTCTAACTGCAAATGCGACAATTAGAGTTGTTATTCTTCTTGGTATTCAACTTTTAATTGAAGAAATATCTGAAGTAGATCATTAAGTAGTGAACAAAAAGGAACCTCGAAAACAAAGAATCTTACAGTAGTCTCAGAATTAAGTTGCTTTCAGTTAAACAGAAATTTGGCTTGTTCGGATGGAGTTTCGGAAAAAATTCCAACTCCAAAAACACTCATTACCCCTACTTCCAATCATTACTCTCATTTCTCTATCCACTCATTACCCCTTTCTCCTATCATTTTTCTCATTTCTCCCTCTCTCTCTCTCTCCACTCATTACCTCTATCTCCAATTATTACCCTAATTTCTCTCTCCACTCATTGCCCCAAAAACCAAACCCAAAAATTTTCAAATCACCATCTGAACAAGGCATTAGACATGTCAAGTAGAGGCAATGGTCAAATATAGACATTCATAAGCGATAAAAAAGAATCATATCCACAGCGAATGTTTCAGTACATAATTAAATCTAAATGGTTTACCTTTGTTCAAATCATAAAATTTTATAAGAGTATAGAATGGATTACAAAAGTAACTTTGAAGCTTAACAGTTCAACGTGTATAAGAAAAAAAATTGTGTTAGTGATCAAAGATGAAACCAACTGTAACTGATGCATCATTTTAACCACAAGTTATACAGCAAAATGGTAAAGCATTAAAACACCCCACAGTAAAAAAATCTAGTTACACTTCGATAGAAAATATAAGAGCAAGATGCCAGGATCTATTAATTCATTTGATCAACCAATTGAATGCATAATAGGAAATCATTCTGTTCTCCTTGAGTTTTTCTTCTTAAACTTCAAGTAACAGTTAGATTACGTGTTGTATAAATTGATCATGTAGATGGTCATATAGGAGGAAAAGTCCTATGTTTTTGACATATGGGAAAATCAAAACCCTGATTCCATTAATTTTGTGTTTCCGTTAATCTAGTAACTGGAGTAATGTACCGTAACAGCTCCATTATTTTTCTATTTAGAGGGAGGGTGTTTCAAGTTCTTAGGAAGAGCTGTACGAGGCAAAACGCCGATAGAAGATTTATGCTGTCAAAGACTTTAGCATGTCATGTCAATATATCTATATCGTTCTGGTCAATCTTTTTTTTTACTTTTGGGTAAGTTAAGCTTTTCATTGAACAAAGAACGAATTACAAAACCACCGGGGCATACCCCTAAGACCAAGGACAGGCATACAGACTAACAGGCCAAAGCCATACCAAGGACAGGCAAGGAAAAAGACACACTCCTAAACAAAACAATCAACCACCAGCCAACAGTGAGCTACACCATGTCTAGAACATTGTTCTAGTCAACATTGCCACTTGGGAGTGACACTTCGGACTCTATCCCAACCAAAAGTGGAATCAAGTAGTCAAACATTAACACAATGCTACATAACATCACCAAAGTCGGTAGAAAATTAATAGGTTGCTCAAGTCAATAATCATTTATGCTTCCATCTTCCTACTTAGGCTTACATACATTTTCTATTAACTAGAGAAAATGGCCTCATGAACCTAACGAAGCTTTTACCCAAATTTACGCTAAGATTTGTGTTTGTCATTCTAGTGTATCATACCAGAGGAAGCCTTTACTCAAATTTTTACTGAAATTTGAGTAAAAGTATGAGCAAGTGCAGGAGATGCTGTAAATATCTAACGAAATGGGTCAAAGTACATTTTTTTAGATTGAACAACAATTGTTTCTTTCCCCATTTGCCCCTGAATTACTTTTCTTTTATGTCACGGCTGCAGATTGAGGATAGCAAACACAAAGTAGATACTGAACTGAAATTTAGAGAGAGAGAGAGAGAGAGACCTCGGGAGAGAGGTGCTTGCAGTGGCCGCACCAAGGGGCGTAGAAGTCAACGAAGACGTAATCGAAGGTGGAAATGGCGGTGTCGAAGGTCGATTCGGTGAGCTCCAGCACCTTTCCATCGATGACGAGCTGGTTCGAAGAGGAAGATGAAGAGATCGATGGTAGGAGAGAGAGTGAGATCGATAGTGCGAGTACTAGTAACAACTGCATCGTTGAGCTGATTGATGAATCCAATTCCAGACGATTGTGATGATTTTGACGGAATTCGACTTTACGGCTGTTTTGATCCGAGAGGAAAGTTCAACGGAAAAACCGGACCGGGCGAAGCGAAGCGAACATTTTAATATTTTGAGGAAATTTAGTTCAATTTAATTTTGGTAATTGATTTCATTCCTCTTTTTTACAACCACAACTCTTTTTTTGTCCTCTTGTGAGAAATTACAAAATTAACCTTTTATTTATATACTTTTTCATATTTGGAAGGATAACATTGTAAATTCAAACCACAAGAAGACAAATATGGAATGTGGTTATGAAAAAAGAAGAGTGTGAAAATCACTACCCTTTAATTTTACGAGGAACAAAGACCGAGGGTGAGCCTGGTGGTTTGACTTAATAATTCCTTTTTTTTATTATTTTTGTATTTACTATTAATTTGCATAAACTTTTATGAATTATTGATTTCTCTTATGAGAAAAATAGGAAAAAATTACAACAAAAAAAATTTAAATTTCCAATACACATATATTAGTTCTAATTTTTAATGTTCAAGTATTTCTTCTGTAGTGAACTTTTAAACAAATTGATTATAACTTTTTAATTGTTTAGATTTCTGTCATCGAGATGAATAATAATATAAATAATTTAAATCAACAAAAATAATTTTTTTGAATAAAAAAAATTTTATTTAGCCTAACTAGCTCTATAAGTTTTTCTAAAAAAAACAAAAGTCTACAACTTAAGGCCAAAAGCCAAGTTGACCAGCCCAGAGGGTAAGCTTCATAGGAAGCCCGCATTTGAGAGGAATTGACCGTTTTGCCCCCATTTGTATTATTAGGGAAGTAAGAGCATCCACAGTGGAATAAGTAAAACAAAAAATTATTAAAGTTAGCAATGTTGGATAAAAAAAGTGCTCACATTGAAATAACCAAATCTAGCAACCTCTTAACAACTTATCAAATTTTGGCTCTTCAATAATCAAAGTTAGCAATATTTTGTCAATAACCAAATTTTATCTCTCAATCAAGTACACCAACATTACACAAAAATCTTCTCTCTCAACAATGTTTTCCAAAAATAATTTTAAAAAACTGTAACTTTTAGATTTTTTTTTCTATTTTTTTCAGAAACCTTTTTTTTTTTTTTTACAAAAAACAACTTTTTCAAAAAAATTTAAAACTGTTAGTAAATAAAGTGTGTTTTTCAAAACTCTTTTATAGAAAACTGTTTTTTACACAAAATCTGTTTTTAAAAAGCTGTACTTATAGTTTTTAAAATTCCAAAACTATTTGTGTAAATACAATTCTTTAAAATTTTCTCAAAATTGTATTTATAGTTTTTAAGTGAACAAAGTGTGTATTTTTTGAAAAACTGTTTCTAACATAAACTGTTTTTTTCTTTCAAAAATCGCTTTTTTCAAAAAATATGCATGAAATGAAGGGAAAAAATTTGGATGACCCATTTGTTTTGATTACGGGCAAAAAATAACTAATGTGGAATTTGGCATTGCTAACTTTAGCAACCTCTAAATGGATAATCAAAATCTGATATGGCATGTTTTGATTATTCACATTTGCTTATTACACTGCTGATGCTCTAAGAGCAAAATGTTAATTCAATTGTTTGTTGGAAATAATGCCATGAAAGAAAAAAGAGAGGAGAAGTCCATTTAGTCCAATCAGCCCATTTAAACAATATGGGAAATAACTTGACTTGAAGTTAAGTACTACAAAAAAAAAAAAAAAAAAACCGAAGTTAGAGAGAGTCTCTCCCCCGGCGTAGGTCTACCACCCTTTGCGCCTGTGGCATTTTCGCCAGACAGTCTTGTTTAGGGCTCGAGCAACTCTCTCTCTCTACTTTTAGCAGTTAGGGTTGTCGTTGGGGGTGGGCCTGGCCCCTCCTCCTCCACCACCCTCATCTCCTGGCCTCCCACCGGCGTTCCTTACCGTTTTTCCCCTCTTCTGTGTTGTTTTCCTGACTCTTGACCCAACGATCCGGCCTCACGAGGCGGTTCTCGTCCGTGTTGTTCGGCGCTCTTCTAGTTCAGATTGGAGCAAGAGATGGCGTGTGGTGGTCGGACTAGTAGTGGCCAACAGTGCGGCTTAATAAGGGAGATGTGAACCGGGTTGTGTGTTTTTCTATTTTTCATTTCTTTTTCCACCAGCGGTTTCCCCTATCCGATTTTGTACCGATCTAGTTGTTCCAGATCTGGTGGGTGATGGTGATGGATAAATAATTTTGAAGTTATTTAGTAGTTTTTTAGCTGCTATGTGTTGTTTCTCGGGGGTTAGTGTTTTCTCAAACTATTTTTTCTTGCCCACCGTGGCCGCGGGGATTCATCGGTGGGACTGATGTGGCTGACAATGCAGCTTAATAAGGGAGATGTGAACCGGGTTGTGTGTTTTTCTATTTTTCATTTCTCTTTCCACCAGTAGGTTCCCCCTATCTAATTCTGTACCAATCTAGTTGTTCTAGATCTGATGGGTGATGGTGATGGATAAATAATTTTGAAGTTATTTAGTAGTTTTTCAGCTGCTATGTATTGTTTCTCGGGAGTTAGTGTTTATCAAACTATTTTTCTTGCCCGTCGTGGCCGCGGGGATTCGTCGGTGGGGCTGATGCTTGTCGGCATTTTGCGTCTCGTGGCCAGAGCCTGCAGTGTCAGCGGGGGCTTGCCTTGGAGTAGCGTCATGTGTTTGTGGTTGCGAGCCTGTGTATCAGGTCGACGGGCCTTGAGCACGCCGGTGTGGCTATTTGGGATGACAAATCCGTGCTCCAAATTTCATATGTGCTTTATAGGGTTTGAATTTGATGTCTTTGTTGGATTCTCTATTGCTTTTTCCGCGACTGGTTCTTAAGTATCGACGTTCTGCCGGGCCTGTATTTGCAGTAGGTGTCTGTGTGTAGAATTTGGTAATTTTGGTTCATTCCTTCATCTTTTGCTGATTTCCTAATGTCTTATGGCTTTGATATATGATATTGATCATTTCAAAAAAATAAAAAGTTAAGTACTACATTAGTTTGTTTAATCCGTTTAACCCGTTTAGACAAATAAACTTGACTTGAATTTAGACAAATACACAAACTTGGACTAACTCTTGCGCTCTTTTGTATCCAGCCCAGTTAGTAGAACTAGATCAGACCCTTTTCCAAGTGGACTATCTTTTCTCCATGTAGCCCAGACCCAGACTCCAGAGTAACACTAAAAAACCCTACATTCTTGTATTTTCATGGAAAGTTCTTTTTGGTAAAGTTTAGATGGAGGTTTTTGAGTAATAAGTGGAGTTAGATAAATGGAGAAAGATAAAACACTTATTAACCGTGCTGAGAGACGGAGTAGTTCTGGAAATCAAAGTGAACAAAAGCATATTCCTAAGATCTAATTATACTGCCCCTCTCTCTCCGGCGAAAATATGCTCTCTCTCTCTCTCTCTCTCTGCGGGGGCAATTGGCAATTGGCATTGCACAAATCAACTAATTACCGGCGTGTCACTCTAAGTCAAATGGATAAACAGATTTTATCAATATTCTTCTAGTGAGTTCACACTATATTGTTTGTATTCAGATAAACGTTAAAATACCACTTGTTTTCACTACAAAATACTACTCCGTAAATACATCTTTTAGACAACAAAGTTAAGAAAAATGAGTTGTCTTGAAATAGCGAGTGTTTTTGGACCAAAATACCAAAAATACCGTTTAGACAATAGCGTGAGCTCACTCGTCCGAGTTGTTCAACGAATAAGACCATATCTATATATGTTTGTGTGCAGCTGATGTTGCCCTCCGACATTTCCTCTTTCAAAAATTCATTTTTCGGAGTTCAAGTTTACGGTTTTGCTTTTTTAGTTTTCATTTGGAAAATCATAAACCTATTGTCCCGACGAAAAAGGTTTTTGAAACGGTATAGCAAATCTAACAGAGAAGTAGAGAAGAACGAATTGCGATGCACTACAAATCACAAGATGAAGAAAAGCACAACTTAAGAAGTTGGAATTGGATGTTCACCTTCAATTCAAAACGATCCATCTTTTGGCTTTTCTCTTTGTTCTCTGAATCACCGTTTACCTTAAACTTATTCCGTGTCTCCTTTTTATCCATGAAAACATACGTAACTTTTTGCGATCTCAAGACCTTCTCAATTGTCCCATCCGATGCCTTATCACCCTCCAATCTCCTTTTATCCCCCAAAACATTATACGTCAAACCCCATTGTTCCATTGAATTTGAGGGCTGCATGGGGTCATACATCTTGAGCAGCTTGGGAAAATAAATACTGTGTGGTTTGATTTTTGAATTTTTTTTTGAAAAATAGTAGGAGTAATAAATGGAAAGAGATAGAAAGAGAAATGTTGAAAGTTAAGAAAAACAAGGGGGAATTTTTTGAAAAGCAAAGAGAACAAGGCATAAATGTGCATGCCCTTGGTGATGGAGTCAAGGGGTTCATGGGTTCATACATCTTAAGCGGCTTGAAAAAATCAAATGCGTATGTCCTTGCTGATGGAGCCGGCCTTGGGGACCTTTGAAGTTGGGTTTGGGTGGAACCGCTTTGCAATGTGGGTTCGGAAGTGGTGGTGGGAGTAATGGATAAACAGTTATGGGTGGGTTTAGGTTTAGGTTTATGTAAAGACCCTAATTTTGGCCATATATTTTTATTTTAATAATTAGAGTAATTGTATTCTTCATAAAGTTTACTTATTATGTGACTTAGAAGGTACGTGATTAAAACCCTAACTATTAGTACTCCAGCCAACTAAAACCCATCAGTAACCCATTCGGCTAAATAAGTCAACCGGTTTATTTTTTTATTCTTATTCAAATTTTTTTTCGTATTTGTTAATTTTTCGTCAATATTTTAGAAATTATTGCATCGTCATGATAAAAGGAATATAAAAAGTAGTAATAAATTATGATCGAAACCTAATTTTTTTGAATAAAAACAAAAATAATCTAATAAGTTAATTTTTTTGTCTTTATTAAAAAAAAATTTCGATAATAATTTTTTACTTTGTATATTCCTCTTGTTATGTTGATGCAATAATTTTAAAAAAATTGACAAAAATTAACAAAAATAAATAAAATTTAAATAAAAACAAAAAAATAAATCAATTGGCTTATTTAACTGAACGAGACTACCTAACCCCTAATTTTGCCCAGTGGACAAAATGCTCTGAGATGAAGAGACAGAACATTGTGGTTGATGCAAAAATAATGATAAAGAAAGAGGGGTTTTCCTTGGGCAGTGCAGTGATGATGGAAATTTGGAAAAAGACGAATCTATAATGATAAGAAAGGAAATGAATTGGAAGATGATACACCCACCGCGGCTCTCCCACCGCACCGCCCACTGCACGCACGCCGGGCTCACTTCGGCCACCGAACGGCTGATCCGAGCCGTCCAAAAATTCTATAAAAAAAACCGAGTGGGCCAATGCGGGAATCAATGACATCCGACTTATGTAGGTCCTCGATCCGAACTTAAAAAAATTAGATGATCTAAGACGTTAAAAGTGGAAGTTCGGATCGAGCAGCTACACACGTCGGATGCCATTGATTATTGCTTAAGCCCACTCGGTTTTTTTTTATAGAATTTTTGGACGGCTCGGATCGGTAGTCTAGTGGCCGGAGTGGGCCCGGCATGCGTGCAGTGGGCGGTGCGGTGGGGGAGGCTCGGTGGGCGTATCATTTTCCAAATGAATTGATTCCTCCCTGAGATAATACTTTTCCCATGCGTATAAAGGCATGCAACTAGACTGACTTTCTCTTCCCCATAAAATCGGAGCAAACCGTGTTCATGTACTATGTATGGATATATATCCGGTCCGGTTCGGTCCGGCTTCTAAGCGACGAACATCAGAAATTGAACCCATTTTCAAAATCAGACAAATTGCAGATCAGAATCAGAATAAAAAAATTCGATTTAAAAAATTCAGTCCGATCTGATTTTCCGATTTTCAAAATCACCCCTAGATGGACAATGAAATGAAATAAGAAGCTAGGATAATAGACGGTGTCCATTCTCATATCCATCGGATACCTGAACAAAACTCATTCTATAAACTATCAGGCCAAACTAATATCCCCGGCCAACTATTTCTACTGGTACCGTGGTACCTGGCCAGTACTCTTCTTCACCTATACTACTTTTCTTTTCAACACATACACATGGCTGAGAGAGACAGAGAGCAGCGTGTGAGAGAGTATTTACATCCATTTTTGGCCAAAATGAGAAAGAGAATAAAAGAATGGACTTGGAAGTAGTTTCAGGCCTTGAAAAGTCTTATGAATTAATCACTTGCAGAATTGGGCCTTTGGAAGAATTTAAAGTGGCCATAACTAGGCCGAATTGAGTTTGAAAAGCCAAGAGAGAGTTTAAAAATTGATTAGGCCATATTAATGTTTGGAGCATGGCCTAATTAGTTAAGGCCCACATTGATTTTTAGATCTAGGCCCATTTTCAGGCCTTGGCCCAACTAATCAAAGCCTGGACTAGTTTTTCAGGCATATCTAGCCTAATAAGGCCAAGATTCATTTTTCAGGTCTAAGCCCAGTTTTTTAGATTTATTTAGGCCTAAAATTGACCAAGTCAAAAAGGCCATATAAGCTGCCTAGTCATGCTTGGGAAGCAAGCTGCTCACAAGCAGCTCAAAGGCCTAGAAGCTTCTCCCTAGCAAACTGCTCAAGCAGCTCAACCAGACCTGCGTTTTTTGGCCTTGGTGGGCCTAAATATCCTTTTTTTACGAGCATCTATGCACGCAAGCAACTCAACCAGACCAAGGACACGTGGCAACCATGCATGGAGACATCCCAAGCAGCTCAAAGGCTTAGAATGTTCTTGCTGGGCAGACCTAGGTAAGCTGCTTACAAACAGTTCAAGGTCTGAGTGGACCCCATCCTTCAGCATAAAGCAAGGCCAAAGACAGGTGGCGCACATGTAGCCCTTGGAGCTGCTAGTGAATGATTCATGCAGACCTAAGCAAGCTGCTCACAAGCAGCTCATCCAGGTTTGGTTGATCCTTAGTTTCTGGATCCTTCTTCCGTGAGAGATCAACCTCAGAGGAGTTAGAGGGCCCACAAATTATGCAAGGTCCAATAAAATGATAAGAAAGGCCTGGTGAAGTATTGGTCTGTAGCTGTGGGGGGCCCGGAATGGCCTGGATACTGTAGGAACTGAAATTTTCTTTGCCCTTTTTCAAAGTTTTATACAAAGAAGAAGGATTTTTCAGGCCTTTGCCCTTTTCTTGGAGTAAAAGACACGTTTTGTTCAGGGAGCAGCCCCTCATTGGAGCATTTTGAAGCTGCTCAAGCCTAAGCCTTTACAAGGAGGACACTTGGCAGCCAGGCATGAAGGCCTGTGGAAGCAGCTCAAGGCCTAGAACATCTGCCTATAAATACCAGAGTTGAAGGTCTTGGCAAAGGTCCCCGACCATCAAGCCCACGGCTTATGCATATTTATTTTTCCTTTATCTTTTATCTTTAGGTCCCTGACCAATCAAGCCCCCGGCTTACTCAATTTACATTTCAATCATCTTTTATCTTTCGGTCCTCGACCATCAAGCCCACGGCTTATGCAAATTTATCTTTCAATTATCTTTAGTTTCCCGTTCAATCTAGCCAAGCCTAGATTTTATTTCATTTCCTTGTAATCAGACTTTATTAAACCGTTAATGAAGTCCTTTTATTTCTGTTTTAGGCCTTGCTCTACCTTTCTTTCCATTTTTCACACGATTAGGAAATTTTAAGTCCTTAGCCCGCAAAGGCAAATCACGAACCTCCTCACGGTCTCCACCCTTAGGCCGTGCACTTTCGTCCAGTTAGAAGTCAGATTAAGGCTTCCAGGCCTTGATACGAATTTGGGCAGCAATCCTGCCCTGGCACACCTGCATCAGGCCTAGAACTGTACTACTCGCTGTTCCTAGGCCAATTGTTACTTTTTGGAAACAATCAGAGCGGGAGAGAGGGGAGTCCGGCCACCACTACCTCCTCATCACCACCTTCAACAGGCCACCATCACCTCCTCCATAACCACCACCACCACCAAGCTCACCCCACCACCGGTTCCCACCGCCAACCGAGATCCCCACGCGCGCACCACCACCACCTCTCACCACCTCACCACCACCACCGGACACCACCACTGCCGTGCTCACCATCATTACAGCCGAGCTCCCCACTCCGACGCGCCACCAAAATCTCTCCGAAACCCGTTTCGCGGGACGAGAGGTGGTTCGGAACTCACCTCCTTACGTATATATCACGTTTCTATAATGATATTAACATTACGGTGTGATAATATTTGAATCCGATGTCACCGGTCAAAATCCGGTCGAAACCCCCCCGTTTTGCGATTTCCCGTGGCCACTGGATTTTGAAGTTTTCTTTGAATAATTGCATTTTAGTCCCTCAAGTTAGATTAGCTTATAAATCCAACCCTTGAGTATTAAATGCTAATATTATAAGTCCCGAGGTTAATTAGTTTTCGATCGGTTCAATCCTAGTTTTGGTTGCAAATACGAATTATTTTAATACTGTCAACACTCGAGGTGATTAAGAGTAAACGTAGACCTTAGCTTAGAAAAAGAAAAGAGAAAATAAAAGGAATCACTTAATTTGTTTTAATCGCATGATTAGTGTTATCACACGGTTAAATATTTTTAGCATGTTGGTATGTTTAGTTGGATTATTGAATCACATGATAATTTATTGTATTTGTAGATTGGACAAATAGGTTCCGGGGTTAATTGCGAAGTATGGACTTATCACCTAAGACGTAGAAATAGGATAAACGGAAAATGGAATAAAGTGAGAGGCTATGATTTTGATTCCTGGTATGGAACTCGTGGTAAGGTGTTGTTGGAGGTGAATTTGTGAATTTTGTTTGACTTACGAAACCTTGGGTACGGTATGGTGGTGATCGACTCTCGGAATGTGGGACGAGACGTAAGGATGGTATTATGCTTGCGTCACAACCTTGGATAGAGTGTGCTTGTGGGCACCCGGTGAAATTTTATCCGAACTTATGGTCGCGGATGGAATACGCTGGTATATGACACAATAAATGACATTGGTAAAGTAATAGCAATTCTTTTTTAAAGCAATTTCTGTGCACAGATCATGAACAAATTTTGACGCCTACTACAAATCCCACACAATGACTTGAACCGCTATTTAGATCTAAAAATATTTTTCTAAGGTCTTGAAAGAAAAATCGATTCAACCCGATACCTAAAACTGCTCAATCTAATCATCTAAAAGTGAATTTTCTTAATAAAGGTACTTGTGTGCAAGTAGTTTGATTAGAAGTAATTAAAACCCCAAATATCTTCCAACTATGCCTTCAAGATTCTCTCTGACCTTAAACAGTTGGGCCCACCCAAAACTATAGTATTAAATTCACTTTGCCAATTGAGTCTTTGCTCTGTCGATGTGAGACAAACAAATTGTAAAATAAAGCCTCTCACCTATAGCTCCACATCGCTAGTTGAAGGAAACAATGAAGGCAACGAATCTTTTATAAGTTGAAAGTCCTACTGCCTCAGTATCAATGCTTAAGAGACTGGGTCTTGCTTCTGAAACTCGAACTGAGCATTTCCTAAAAAAAGTCCTACCCAACCCAAATATTAAAAAAAAATTGGGGTGCCCCAAAAGATTGGACATCTTAGGGATGCCCAAGGCTCAGGCCTTGTGGGCCTTGTGCTTGGGCCGGTTGTGCAAGCACTTTTGTAGTGCTAGTGCAGTTATGCAGGCAGTAGATATAAATGAGTGTGATGCTCTAGAGTCAAACAAAACTTGTACGCAGGTACTATATAACAGTAGTGTACCTTGGGTTAAAGAGGAATCATGCTCTTGTTCTCCAGCCTGCAGCGCAAAGATACGCCCTCCAGTGCCTTGTTGGGTTCTCATGGGCTACTTTCCCTTGTTCTACCCATTTTGCTGTTGCGATGGGCCTCCAGGGTTTTGCTTCACAAAATCGGTCTGTTCGGGTCGTTGAATTTTCTGATTTCCAAAGCTCTCATTCCTCTCCCTTTGAGGTTGGGGGCATTCGCGCCTATAGTGGCCCATAATCTGACAATTGTAGCACTTAATTGTTGCTATGTCTCGATTGCCCCTCTGCGGTTCGCCACGTCCGGGTGTGGCGGTCCTCTAGGGTTGCTTGCTTTGAGGCGGGCTAATAAGTTTGGTGGGGGTAGGGTCCACGGTTGTTGTTTGGTGGTTGAGTTCGGATTGATCTACCGGTGCTGCCAGTCACTTTCTTCCATTGGGTTTTGAAGTCCATCTCCCCACTCTCTAGCCGAAGGGCACATTTCACCACTTCTGCATAGGTGGTAAAAGCTTGAGCCATCACAACCTTTCGAGCAGTCGTTAATCCCCACTCAAATCTCCTTGCATTCTTGTCTTCGGTTGGTATGGAGTTTAGGGCGCAATGGGACAGTTCTTCATTCTTGGCCGCATACTGGGTGACGCTTAGCGTTCCTTACTTCAGATTCAGGAACTCCTATTCTTTGGCTAGGCGAAGAGGCATGGGAAAGTATTCGTCGAGAAACAAATCTTCAAACTCAGCAAAAGTTAAGGTGGCTATAGTATGGGTTGCTTTCATCAAGTCCCACCAATAGTGGGCCTCTCCCTTCAATTGGTAAGTGGCAAGTGCCACACGGTCTTCGTCTAGAGTAATTCCTAAGGTTTGAAGAATCACCTTGACGTCCTTTAGCCACATCTTAGCCACGATGGGGTCGATGTCTCAGTGAAAGGTCGGGGGTCGACGTTTATAGAATTCATTCATGGCCTAGGTTCGGGTCATTGGTCTGTTGTTATGGTTTTGGGTTTGGCAGTTGGCGTTTAAAGCGGTTATAAATGCTTGCATGATTTAGGTCAGGTCTGGGTTTGCGTTAGAGGGTCCCCCATTATCATGTCATAATCCATTGTGCGTGTTCACCATCTATGAGTAAAAATCGAAAGGAGAATTCAGTCTACTTAAACAAACTTCCTTTTGCAAATGGTGTTTCTTTCTAAAAAGTCGAAAGTAATTTATCAAGTAGTATGCAACAATACTCTTTAATAAAACAAGTTTTTTTTTTATAGATAAGCAAAAAGATATAACATAAGCATAGAGCTCTACTACAATGGCAAGTAAGGACACAAGATGATATTTTCCTAATACAAGCTACGACGAAATGATCCTACATACTTCTACTACATGGTTCTACAGGTTATAGGCTTTATTCGACACCGTTGCTACTCCACTCTAGGGTAGACCAATTCCATAAATCTCTCTCAACCACTTTATGTAGTTCCTTTCAGCAATGGTCTCGGCTTTCTCAAAAAGCTCACGCTCCTGCGTAGGCAGCTCCTCCTCAGTCAGGATGGGCGGTTCTTCCAACGGTTTTAGGCAGCACTGGGAAAGGTAGAGCGTGGCAGCTTCCAACTCTGGGTCAGTCTCCATTTTAAACATAGGGAGGTCGAATGGTAGCTCGAAGCCCTCAATAGGTTATGCAAGGACTTCAGTAGGTGGAAGGTACTCGAGGGTCACAGTTGGTGGGGGCATCTCGTAGGTGATTGGGACTTCGCATAGTCCCAAGTCATCATCAGGTGTGGGTGTTGGTCCCGTGTACTTAGGTGTCAGCAATGACCGGTAGTCGGCCAAGACTCGTGGGGTGAAGGGTTGGCATCCTCCTTGTCGCACGCTCGACATCTATAATAATAAAGAGATTTATATAATAGACTTAACAGTGTAAGGTGTACTCATACATGAACAGTAGGCAGGCACAAGGATAAGTGTGTACATGAATAATGATCATGTACTAAAAGCAACATATAAGAACAAGTAGTATATGAAACAAGCCTTTTATTATCAAGCATAGCAAGAGTACAACCTAAGAAATACTAAACAGACATCGGTGACCCTAATCTTCAACATCCTACGTCCTGAAGGATTACAACTGTTGCTAGCTTTTATTTAGGTGCGCCTAAGTAGTATCTTTGGCTTTCATGGGTCTTTTGGAGCCTCATCCTCCTCGAGATTCCTTTCATCTGTCAGGTTTTCTTCCTTAGTCACCTCATTGGTGCCTTTATTGCCACCGATTTCTTCTTCTTCATCACCAACCTCAAAGTATTGCATCGGGGGTAGGGCACCGAATAACCCATGGAAGGCATACAAGATTGGAAACATTTAAAAAATCAGAGATCTCCTTCAACGGGAATAGAGGTATTCTGCTGCACTTTCTTGAAATCTCGTATTTCTGTGAGTACAGTGGCAATATTGTTGGGATTCTCCACCAGTTGAATTGTCTTGGTTTCTATGGTATTTCTGAGTTGGTGAGCTCCAGCTAATAGGTTGACTAGGTGGTTCATCTATAAGGAAATTTTTAAACTTCAAATCTGTAACATTTTAAGATATGGATTTACTAACTTCTAAAATTTTTTTTTTTCGAAATTTTATATTCGATCCTTGATTTAAGTCATCATCTAATTGTTCGGGAATTCCTAGCTCAGCAGTATTGCCAATTTCCACACCTTGCTTCAACCCGTAGATTATTTTGTCAGAATTCCACCCAATTTGGGACGGTAGACTTGAACTCATTTCACGTTCGTGGAATGATTGAACTATTTTATGGTCTACTCATACTACCCATGGCCGAGGTTTTGAACCTAGTGCTCTAATACCATGTTGTAACGCCCTAAATTTTGGGAACGTTAGATATACATTTTTATTAAAAACCTAAATAGAGTCTTGTTCATTATTACAGCATAATTCTCACAAGAGTACATTTATTCAACAAAGGGAGGGAAACTTGGGTTCCTATCTACCGCTCCACTTGCTCCTTCATCTTAGCTAACTCCTCGGCTCCGAAAGCCTCCAAGGTGTAGAGTTCACCCTGCTCATCTACAAAGTTTGACACATTATATCGGCGTCGCCCCTAGTATAATATGTCAGGGTTACAATTGTAACATCGTGAGCTACAAAAGCTCAGAAGAATAATCCCATACTCGCTAACCCATTCAAATAACAGGACATAGTAGCAGCACACTATAGCAGGTAAATAATCCGTATTAACATGTCAATAACACAACTTCAGAGATTAACAATAACACATGCAAATTCATTATTCAACTGGCGTCAGTGTCTATGTAATCAGAGTTTTCCCTACGCAACCTTTTCGTAGACCGTGTCTCCATTTTCAGTATCGATTTCACTTTCCATTTTTCCAAATCAATATTTCCAAAATTGTTTTTACATACCCAATCTTGGTTTCGCTGTTTCGGGCTCCCGAGTATTCTCACAATGGTTCTGCCATCCCGGGTTTCCATTGGCACACAATTTGTATTGGCTCCTCTCCGCGGATAACCAAGCGACACACCCAAGCTCGGTTCTGTCGTTCCGAGCTCCCGAGTATCTTCACAATGGTTTCGCTATCCCGGGTTCCCATTGGCGCGCGCGCACACACACACACATAATGGGCTACTAAGTCCGGTCACATGTGGTTTCAAATACATTTCCTTTTTAAAACACGTATTTTCATTTTCAACACCATACGTGTTATGTTTCTAGATTTTCTTGATTTTCGTGTCTCGTTTTCAGGCCAGGACTCCGCAATCGGATTTTCCACATAAGAACACTATATACGATGTCTCGTAAACATGCATTATTGATCTTAATCTTAAAACTAAACTAGAATAATTAAAATAACAAGATCATCCAATTCTATGGTATTTTTCATGCTTAATCCATCGACCAGTCTATAAATTCAACAAGATATGCACATAGCTGAACATTAAGACAAGTAAATTAAGAATTGAAAAAAAAAATGTATACATGCTCATAACCTTTTTTCAAGTGAAATCTAGTGATCATACTACCAATCAAAAATGTTTATTTAACATTCCCAAAATTTGGGGCGTTACAACATGGTATTAGAGCACTAGGTTCAAAACCTCGATCATGGGTAGTATGAGTAGACCATAAGATAGTTCAATCTTTGCACGAAAGTGAAATGAGTTTAAGTCTACCATCCCAAATTGGGTGGAATTTTGACAAAATAACCTCCGGGTTGAAGCAAGGTGTGGAAATTGGCAGTACCGCCAAGCTAGAAATTTCCAAACAATTGGATGATGACTTAAATCAAGGATCGAATATGAAATTTCGAAACTCAAAAAAAAAAAAAATTTTTTAGAAGTTAATAAATCCCTGTCTTAAAATGTTACAGATTTGAAGTTTAAAAATTTTCCTTGTAGATGAACAATCTAGTCAACCTATTAGCTGGAGCTCACCAACTCAGAAATACCATAGAAACCAAGACAACTCAACTGGTGAAGAATCCCAACTATATTGCCACTGTACTCGCAGAAATACGAGATTTCAAGAAAGTGCAGTAGAATACCCTTATTCCCATTGAAGAAGATCTCTGGTTTTTTGAAATGTTTTCCAATCTTGTATGCCTTCCATGGGTTATTGGTGCCCTACCCCCGATGCAATACTTTGAGGTTGGTGATGAGTAAGAAGAAATCGGTGGCGATAAGGGCACCAATGAGGTGATTAAGGAAGAAAACTTGACAGATGAAAGGAATCTCGAGGAGGACGAGGCTCCAAAAGACCCGTGAAAGCCAAAGATACTACTTAGGTGCATCTAAATAAACGCTAGCAACAGTTGTAATCCTTCGGGATGTAGGATGTTGAAGATTAGGGTCACCGATGTCTGTTTAGTATTTCTTAGGTTGTACTCTTGCTATGCTTGATAATAAAAGGCTTGTTTCATATACTACTTATTCTTATATGTTGCTTTTAGTACATGATCACTATTCATGTACACACTTATCCTTGTGCTTGCCTACTGTTCATGTATGAGTACACCTTACACTGTTAAGTCTATTATATAAATCTCTTTATTGTGATAGATGTCAAGCATGCGACAAGGAGGATGCCAACCCTTCACCCCACGAGTCTCGGTCGACTACCGGTCATTGCTGACACCTAAGTACACGGGACCAACACCCACACCTGATGATGACTTGGGACTATACGAAGTCCCAATTACCTACGAGATGCCCCCACCAGCTGCGACCCTCGAGTACCTTTCACCTACTGAAATCCTTGCACCACCTATTGAGGGCTTCGAGCTACCATTCGACCTCCCTATGTTTAAAATGGAGATTGACCCAGAGTTGGAAGCTGCAATGCTGTACCTTTCCTAGTGCTGCCTAGAACCGTTGGAAGAGCCACCCATCCTGACTGAGGAGGAGCTGCCTATGCAGGAGCGTGAGCTCTTTGAGAAAGCTGAGACAATTGCTGAAAAGAACTACATGAAGTGGTTGAGAGAGATTTATGGAATTGTTCTACCTTAGAGTGGAGTAGCAGCGGTGTCGAATAAAGCCTATAACCTGTAGAACCATGTAGTAGGAGTATGTAGGATCATTTCGTCGTAGCTTGTATTAGGAAAATCTCATATTGTGTCCTTACTTGCCATTGTAGTAGAGCTCTATGCTTATGTTATATCTCTTTGCTTATCTATAAAAAAAACTTGTTTTATTAAAGAGTACTGTTGTATACTACTTGATAAATTACTTTCGACTTTTTAGAAAGAAACACCATTTGCAAAAGGAAGTTTGTTTAAGTAGACTGAATTCTCCTTTCGATTTTTACTCATAGATGGTAAACACGCGCAATGGATTATGACATGGTAATGAGGGACCCTCTAACACAAAACCAAACCCAAACCTGACCCAAATCATACAAGCATTTATAATCGCCTTGAACGCTAACCGCCAAACCCAAAATCACAACAACAGACCGATGACCCGAACCTAGGCCATGAATGAATTCTATAAACGTCGACCCCCGACCTTTCACGGAGACATCAACCCCATCGTGGCTAAGACGTGGCTAAAGGAAGTCAAGGTGATTCTTAAAACCTTAGGAATTACTCTGGACGGAGACCGTGTGGCCCTAGCCACTTACCAGTTAAAGGGAGAGGCCCGCTATTGGTGGGACTTGATGGAAGCAACCCATACTATAGCCACCCTGCCTTTTGCTGAGTGAAGATCTGTTTCTCGACAAATACTTTCCTACGCCTCTTCGCCTAGCCAAGGAACAAGAGTTCCTGAATGTAAAGCAAATAATGCTAACCGTCACCCAGTATGCGGCCAAGTATGAAGAACTGTCCCATTATGCCCTAAACTCCATACCAATCGAAGACAAGAAGGCAAGGAGATTTGAGTGGGGACTAACGACTGCTCGAGGGCTGTGTGGCTCAACCTTTTACCACCTATGCAGAAGTGGTGAAGTGTGCCCTCCGGCTAGAGAGTGAGGAGATGAACTTCAAAACCCGGTGGAAGAAAGCGACTGGCAGCACCGGTGGACCAATTCAAACCTAATCACCCAACAACCGTAGACCTTACCCCACCAAACCCTTTAACCCACCTCAATGCAACCATCCTTAGAGGACTGCCACACACGGACATTGCGAAACGCAGAGAGGTAATTGGGATATAGCAATAGTTAAGTGCTACAATTGTTAGGTTATGGGCCACTATAGGTGTGAATGCCTCCAACCTTAAAGGGAGAGGAATAAGAGCTTTGGAAATCAAAAAATTTAACAACCCGGACAGACTGGTTTTGTGAAGCAAAATCCTGGAAGCCCATCGCAGTAACTGAATGGGCAGAACAAGGGAAATGAGGCCATGGGAACCCAACAAGGCACTGGAGGGCGTATCTTTGTGCTGCAGGCTGAAGAACAAGAACAGGATTCCTCTGTAATCTAAGGTACGCTAGTGTTATACAGTACCTGCGTACAAGCTTTGTTTGACTATAGAGCATCGCACTCATTTATATGTACTGCCTGCATAACTGCACTAGCACTAGAAACAGAACCCCTAAGTACGAGTATGAAAGTTACATCACTGTTGGGGGGAGTATAGCTATTAGCCTAGTGTGTAGAGGGTGCGAACTAAAAGTAGCCAACCTGCGTCTGACCTGTGACCTTAGAGTGTTCGACATGACAGATTTCGACATAATCCTAGGGATGGACTAGCTATCAGCACATCAAGCGGTCATATACTGCCATCAGAAGATGGTGACGACTGATACCCCTGACGGGACTTATTTCCAATTTAAGGGGGATAGACAGACGATGAATTCGATGACGCGAAAATGAAAGTGACAGAATCAACTGTTTGGATGGCTAGCTAGTCTCCAAATGAAAGAAGCTGATAAGATGGAATTGAGATTACCACACATCGCTTGTGAGTACGCCGATATTTTTCCTGAAGAACTTCCTAGCTTACCACCCAAGAGAGAGATAGACTTCACCATAGAACTCCAACCTGGAACCGCACCAATTTCTATGGCGCCGTACTGAATGGCCCCTACAGAACTAAAAGAGCTCAAGACCCAATTGCAAGAGCTGTTGGATAAGGGGTTTATTAGGCCAAATACGTCACCATGGGAGTGCCTACACTGTTCGTAAAGAAGAAAGAAGGGACGATTCGATTATGCATTAACTACAGGAAGCTAAATCAAGTCACAATCAAGAATCGGTATCCATTGCCAAGGATCGATGACCTATTTGATCAATTGAGAGGAGCAACCTGCTTATCTAAAATCGATCTCCGATCAGGCTATCATCAGCTAAGGATCTGGGATGAAGATATCACCAAGATAGCCTTTTGCACTAGATACGGACACTACGAGTTTTTGGTGATGCCGTTCGGGCTGACCAACGCTCTGGCAGTATTTATGTATCTCATGAACAAGATCTTTCAGCCCTATTTAGACAAATTTATAGTGGTGTTTATTGATGACATTTTGATATAATCCGCCAATAAAGAGGAGCACGAAGGACACCTTCGGATAGTACTACAAGTACTCCGAGATAACCAATTCTATGTCAAAGCAAGTAAATGCGAGTTTTGGCTGGAAGTGGTTAAGTTCTTGGGGCATGTGGTATACAAGGACGGAATTGCGATGGATGAAAGTAAGGTCGAAGTAGTGCTGAATTGGAAACTTCCGACCTCAATATTTGAAATCTTGAGTTTTCTAGGATTGGCCGGGTATTACCGAAGATTCATTCAAGACTTCTCAACCCTCCCCAAGCCAATGTCAAGACTGACTCAGAAAGGATTGAAGCTGAATTGGAACGAAGCCTGTGAGAAATCTTTTGGGGAGCTGAAAAAGAGATTGACCAGTGCACCGATACTCATCATTCCCGAGCAAGGTGTAGATTATACGGTCTACTGTGACAAATCAGGAGACAGTTTGGGATGCGTACTAATGCAGAATGGAAGAGTTGTAGCCTATGGATCTCGGCAACTTCGATCACACGAGAAGAATTATCCCACTCACGACTTGGAATTGGTTGCAGTAGTATTCGCCCTTAAGTTCTGGCGTTACTATCTGTGGGGAGAACAATTTGAGGTTTTTACTGACCACAAGAATCTCAAGTATCTTTTCACTCAGAAGGAGTTGAACCTGAGGCATTGTCGATTGATGGAATACATGGAGGACTACAAGTTTATGCTATAGTATCACCCCGGCAAGACCAACGTGGTGGCTAACACTTTAAGTCGAAAGGACAGGGTACAAAAAGTCAAAACTGCCATTAAGGAGTGGGAAATGGTGGACACTCTGAACGAGTTCAACCTATGACCATCATCAGAGAATGGGAACGCACGTCTGTATGCTTTTGTTGCAGAACCGGCACTCCACTGAGAAATCCTACTAGCTCAAACCTTTAAGTAGGATTGCGAGTTCACACGATCTCGAATATGAGAGGGAAAGGCACTACCTGGATGGACAATCGAGGATGAAAACAACCTAAGATTCAAGAGAAAGGTGTTCGTACCTAACATTGGAACCCTTCGAGAAGCTGTACTCCGAGAAGCTCACCGTTCGAACTTTGCAGTCTACCCTGGCGGTACAAAAATGTATCATGATCTGCGAAGGACGTACTGGTGAGAATGAATGAAGAAGGAAGTGGCCCAATTTGTGTCTACTTGTCTAGTGTGTCAGCAAGTCAAGGCTGAACACCAGAAAGCTGGAGGAGATCTTCAACCCTTACTAATTCCGACCTGGAAGTGGGAGCATATCTCAATGGATTTCGTAACTGGACTACCAAGGTCCACCAAGTCCAACACTGCTATTTGGGTGATTATGGATCAACTCACCAAATCTGCTCATTTTCTGTCTGTTAAGATGAGAAAGAACGTAGAGCATCTGAGCCTGCTGTATATTTGAGAAATTGTGCGTCTACATGGAGTACCTATTTCAATAGTATCTAACAGGGACCCACGTTTCGTATCACATTCTTGGAAAGGATTGCAGAAGGCATTGGGAACAGATGTTAGGCTTAGTATGGCCTTTTACCCACAGTCAGATGGACAAATGGAGAGGACAATACAAACACTGGAAGACATATTGAGAGCTTATACCTTGGATTTTTTTGAAAACTGGAAGCAACACTTGCCATTGGTGGAGTTCGCCTGTAACAACAGCTACTGAGCGAGTATCGAGATGACACCATACAAAGCTTTATACGGTCGACCCTGTCGATCTCTAATCTGCTGGACAAATGCTGGAGAAACTAGATTGATCGGACCTGACATAGTACGGGATACCATGGAGAAGGTCAAGACCATCAGACAAAGGATCCAGACCGCTCAAAGTTGATAGAAAAGCTATGCGGATAAAAGAAGCTGACCATTATCTTTTGAAGTAAGAGGCCATGTGTTCCTAAAGATCAGACCAAAGAAAGGAGTTATCAGATTTGGGAAAAAGGGAAAGTTGTCTACAAGCTACATCGGACCCTTCGACATTGTGGAGAAAATCGGGAAGGTTGCGTATCGTTTAGTACTGCAGCCACAGCTAGATAGAGTACATAACATGTTCCACGTTTCAATGCTCAGCAAGTATCTCGTATTGCCCACACATGTCCTCAAATGGGAAGACATCACCATAGACGAAGACGCAACATACGAAGCGGAACCAATAGAGATTCAGGGTTGAAGCGAAGATAATCCGAAACAAAACGATCAAATTGGTACGAGTTCTGTGGAAGCACCGTGGATCTGACGAGATCACATGGGAGAGAGAGGAAACCATGAAAGCAAATTACCCACACCTATTCAAATCCGAGCGTGTACCCAATTTTGAGGACGAAATTGTTTAAGGGGGATAGTTTGTAACAACTCTGAATTTTAGTAAATAAAAATTTCATTTGAAATTCCTTTATTAATTCTTGGATTTCTTTATAACTTTCTTTTTAAATCTTAATAATCCGTCGTAATTAAATTTAAGACTTGTAAAATTAAATTATTTCGCACCGGACGATCTAGTCATTTTCTAAAGATAAGTATGCTTGTAAGAACACTTGTATATTTTCTTAGTGAATGAAATAAATTCTTAATTTTTTTTTTCTAGGCTAGAAATCCTACTTGACAAATATAAGTTAATTTCTAACCAATTAGTTGGAAAAACCTAACCATTTCAACCTAGTTACATCCTCCTAACCCTAGATGAACCTTTTCAACCATCCTTGAACCACATGAACCCTTCCAAACCCTAGTTGAACCTTTTCAAGCTAAAGAAATAATCATTTTGCTTCTATAAGTAGTATTCATAGACTTGTCATGCATGCAAGTCTAGAAATATTACACTTGAACCTAATTACTCTTCAAGAATAACTTTCCTAGATTTCCTTATAGGTGTACATGTATGCAAGACTAGAATTAGCCTTTCCTAGATCATTGTAGGTGTTCATGTATGCAAACCTAGACTTAGACCGATAACAAAAAAAAAACAAAGGGGAAAGAGTGAGGGGAAATTTCGGCTAGGAGAGAGAGAGAGAGAGAGAGAGAGAGAGAGAGAGAGAGAGGAATGATCATTGTCTTCAAATGTGTAAGACAAGTAAACCATTTTAGGCTACTTTAAACGTAATCCTAGCCATTTATTTTCTTCTTTTTGCAAGCAAACCCTCCTATACAAGACAATGCTAAAACCCTTTATGATAACCTAGATTTTGACCTAAATGTAGAAATGACAAGTAAGGGAATGCTATGGTATGTTTAAAGCCAATATTTGAGAAAACAATAGAGCAAAATAAAGAAGAGAAATAGAGAGAGAATGCTATGGTATGTTTAAAGCCAATATTTGAGAAAACAATAGAGCAAAATAGAGAAGAGAAATAGAGAGAGAGAGAGAGAGAGAGAGAGAGAGAGAGAGAGAGAGAGAGAGAGAGAGAGAGAGAGAGAGAGAGAGAGAGAGAGCCGGCTAGGTGAGAGGGAGGGGGAGCTCAATTTTTGCTATAGATTGCACCCACTTGCCTTGAACTCACACTTTCAATTCCCCTCCAACTTCTCTCTAGAAAATTTCAGTGTTTTTGAAGTAGTTCTTAGAGTTCTTCCTTTGTTCTTGAGTTCTTCAAGAAATTCAACCCAAGGCTGCCACCACTCGATCACCCTCTCGATTCGAAAAGTTTAGTAGTTTAGTCAAGATTTAGTTTCGAGAGAAAAAAAGTCTTTCCTTTCTCTTTCGAAGTTACCGTAAGCTTACCGTAATAAGTCACTTCATTTGATAGCCACATTCACTTTCCGTAAGCTGACGTATTTTCTTTTCTGTAGACATACCATCCACCAAGAACGGTAGAATATTACTGCTCACTTTCTCTAGTAAAAATTTTAGTTATATTTTTTTTGTGTTTAAATGCATGTTAAGTTAAAGTATTAAAAATAGTTAGCAAACTTGTTTTACTAAAATTTCGAAATGAAATATGATCATGTTGAATATCTCGACTTTTATTCCGAAAAATATATGTTGTTTTGAACTTCCCAAAAAAGAAGAATGAATGAATTTTTGAAATATAAGAAATAGTTTGATTGGTGGAATGATTACTTAGATTTTATTTGAGAGAGGTTATGAGCTTGTATACATTTTTTTTTGTTCTTAATTTACATATCTTAATATTGAGTTATGCGTTTATCTTGTTGAATTTATAGACTAGTCGAAGAATTAAGCTTGAAAAATACCATAGAGTTGGATGATCTTGTTATTTTGATTATTCTAGTTTAGTTTCAAGATTTTGATCAATGATGCATATTTGCGAGACACCGTATATAGTGTTCTTATGTGAAAAGTCCGACTATAGAATCCTTGCATGAAAACGAGATACGAAAATCGAGAAAGTCTAGAAACATGACACATAGGGTGTTGATAATGAAAAAACGTGTTTTAAAAAGGAAATGATTTTGAAACCACAATGTGGCCGGATTTAGTAGCCCATTGTGTGTGTGTGTGTGTGTGTGCCAATGGGAACTCAGGACCGCAGAACCATTGTGAGGATACTCGAGAGCTCAGAACGGCGGAACCGAGGTTGGGTGTGTGGCTTGGTTATTCGCAGAGAGTAGCCAATGCAAATTATGTGCCAATGGGAACTCGGGACGGCGGAACTATTGTGAGGATACTCGGGAGTTCAAAACCGTGATTGAGTGTGTAAAAATGATTTTGGAAATATTGATTTGGAAAAATGGAAAGTGGAATCGATATTGAAAATTGGAGACACGGTCTACGAAAAGGTTGCGTAGGGGAAACTCTGATTACACAGACATTGATGCCAGTTGAATAGTGAATGTGCATGTGTTATTGTTAATCTCTGAAGTTGTTGAATGCACGTGTGTTATTGACATGTTAACACGGATTATTTACCTGCTATATTATGCTACTATTATGTCTTGTTATTAGAAGTTATAGGTTAGCAGGTATGCGATTATTCTTTTGAGAGCTCACGGTGTTACTATTGTAACCCTGACATATTATACTGGGGGCGATGCCGGTATAATGTGTCAGACTTTGTAGATGAGCAGGGTGAACTCTACACCTTGGAGGCTTTCGGAGTCGAGGAGCTGGCTAGGATAGAGGAGCAGGTGGAGCAGTAGATAGGAACCCTAGTTTCCCTCCCTTTATTGAATAAAATTACTCTTGTAAGAATTATGTTGTAATAATGAGCCAGACTTTATTTAAGTTTTCAATAAAAATGTTTATCTAACGTTCTCAAAATTCAGGGCGTTACAACGTCGGCTTACGGAAGGTGAATGTGGCTATCGAACGAAGTGACTTATTACGGAAAGTTTACGGTAACTTCGAAACAGTAAGGAAAGACTTTTTTTTTTCTCTCAAAACTAAATCTTGACTAAACTACTAAACTTTTTAGATCGAGAGGGTGGTCGGGTGGTGGTTGGTGGCGGCCTTCGGTTAAGTTTCTTGAAGAACTCAAGAACAAGGAAAGAACTTTAAGAACTATTTCAAGAACACTAAAATTTTCTAGAGAGAAGTTGGAGGAATTGAATGTGTTAGTTCAAGGCAAGAGTGCGGTGTTATTTATAGCAAAAATTGAGCTCTCCCTCCCTCTCACCTAGCCAACCCCATCTCTCTCTTTCTCTTTCTCTCAATTATTTTGCTATATTGTTTTGTCAAATCTTGGCTTTAAATATGCCAAAGTCTTCCCTCACTTGTCATTTCTATTTTTAGGTCAAAATTTAGGTTATCATAAAGGATTTTCGCATTGTCTTGTCTAGGAGGGTTTGCTTGCAAGAAAAGAAGAAAATAAATGGTTAGGATTATGTTTAAAGTAGTCTAAAATGGTTTAGTTGTCTTACACTCAAATGTGTAAGACAATGATCATTACTCTCTCTCTCCTAGCCGAAATTTCCCTTCTTTTTCACTGTTTTTTTTTTTTTTTTTTTTGGTTCTAGGTCTAAGTCTTGGTTTGCATGCATAACCACCAACAATAATCTAGGAAAGGCTAATTCTAGTCTTACATACCTGTACACCTATAAGGAAATCTAGGGAAGTTATTTTTGAAGAGTAATTAGATTCAAGTCTAATATTTCTAGGTTTGCTTGCATGACAAGTTTAGGAGTACTACTTATGGAAGAAAAATGATTATTTCCTTGGGTTGAAAAGTTTCAACTAGGATTTGGAAAGGTTCATGTGGTTCAAGGATGGTGAAAAGATTCATCTAGGGTTAAGAGAATGTACCTAGGTTGAAATGGTAATTAGGTTTCTCCAATTAATCGGTTAGAAACTGACTTATACTTGCCAAGTAGGATTTCTAACTAAGAAATAAAATTTTTAAGAATTTATTTCATTCGCTAAAAAAATATACAAGTATTCTTCCAAGCATACTTGTCTTCAGAAAATGACTAGATCGTCCGGTGCAAAGTAATTTTATTTTAGAAGTCTTAAATTTAATTATGACAGATTATTAAGATTTAAAAAGAAAGTTATAAAGCAATCCAAGAATTAATAGAATTAATAAAGGAATTTCAAATGAAATTTTTATATAGTAAAAATCGAAGTTGTTGCAAGGGTGGTATTGTGCTTGTGTCACAACCTAGGCTAGAATGTGCTCGGGTGCATATTTGGTGAAGTTTTATCCGAACTTATGGTTGCAGATAGGATACTTGAGTACATAACTTAGGTATTTTTTATCTGGATCTTAAAAAGGGGAGTCAGACTACCTTACACCAGAGGTTAAAGGTAGGAACGAACATGTGGTTAAGATCTGAGGTTGCACATAGGTTAAAGAATAGAAATAAAAATAATTGATTGTTCTCTTTTATGTAATTTTATCGGATTTCAATTATATATATCCTGCTGCTTGTAAGTTATCGATTTCGAGTGGGTTTTGGCTACTGAGTGTATTCGCTCATGGTACTATGTTGCCATGGCATTCAAATGCCTAGTACTGAAGTTGGAACAGAAGTGTCGTACGAGCAAACCGAATTCAACCCTGCTATGGATGGAGGCGAGAAATCTTGGTTGTCGTACGTTTAGCTGCTCTGATAGATGTTCGGTCAATTTATTTTTAAAGCTTAAGCATTTAATTTGGGGAAATGTGTTAATTTTGACTCATTTGAAACTTTAAACTTAATTCAATATGGTTGTAATATTATGACGTAGGCTTTTGGAATGACTGACGCAGTAATTTGAATTAACCTTATGAGAAAATTGCTTTTTAATATTTATTTAATGTTTATGAAATTTGGTGCGTTACAACTTGATATCAGAGCCTAGGTTTATCGATAATCGCGAGGACGTGAGTAATGAGTAGAAGTAAGTTCGTGGATATTTAACTTTGGGTAGCTAAGCATACCATATATTCGTTAACACCACGCTTCTTTCAAATTATCAATTTCTTAGAATATTTTACTAATAAATCTTAACTCTAAAATGTAGGATGTCGTTCGATCCCGAGTCGCTTGACAAAAGCTTTGACACGTGGGGCTTCTACACCACTCGCGACCGTGGGGGAGATCTGCAGCCCAGAAACCAGCACTAATTTGAGTGGAGGCTGACATACTTGTCCAAAGAGCATCTGAAGAAGGATATCAGGAAAGTCGCTAAGGAGTTCAGTTGGTACTCTGAGGAGGAGCAACGAAAGTTGGTTCGTCGTTGGTAGAGTTGTGGGCTGAAAGAATGTCGCTAAGCGCTACACATTCGAGCGCAATGATGCCGTCTATGCTAGCTTGAGGGCAGTTGCCCTAGCCCCTCCACAGCCCAGTTACTGTTTTCGCTCGTCGGAGAGCATAGGGTCTTACGTAGCTAGTCCATCTTCGCTGCCAGATTCGCCTAGGTAGACTTACCACCACTAGCGCCAGCACCTTCGGTTTACATAGACATATTCTCGGACTCAGAGGAGGAGGACCTCAAGGAGCCGTCGATGGACGACTTGGACTAGAGCACTTAGTACTTGTTAGCGAACGCTAGTCATACTATTAAGAAGGGAAAGGTTGCTGTACTTTTGGTAGTGTACTCTTTTGTTTATGATGGTAGTGCTAGCAATATGATTTCCTTTATGTACTGATGTGATGGAACCGTGATGTTGAGATCTATGTTTACACTCTTTTGACTATTAGTAGAATGATATTTCAGTTCAATATTGTGTACTTCTTGTCTTAATTGAAAATTTTATGCAAACAGGCAACACACCTAGAAAACCCTTTTGACTTTCGAATCTGACTAATATAGATGGTGGAGACACGAGGTGATAACAATGTGGATCCGAATCATAGTGTCACTACAGCCCTGGCAAACGTGGCCCAGATACCGTAGAACCTCGCCGCTAATCCACGAGGTCAACCTGGTGTAGCCCAGACCGTTACCATATGTTCATTGAGTTCAAGAAGCAGAGACCTCCAACCCTTCACGGAGCGCCTGACCCACATGCTGGTAACACCTAGATGGTAGTGACACTTTGATTCGGATCCATGTTGTTGTTACCGTTGTTACCACCTCGTGTCTCCACCGTCTATATTAGTCGAATTCGAAAGTCAAAAGGGTTTCAGGTGTGTTGTCCGTTTGCATAAAATTTTCAATTAAGACAAGAAGTACACACTATTGAACTAAAATATCATTCTACTAACAGTCAAAAGAGTGTAAACATAGATCTCAACATCACGGTTCCATCACATCAGTACATAAAGGAAATCATACTACTAGTACTACCATCATAAACAAAAGAGTACATTACCAAAAGTACAGCGACCTTTCCCTTCTTAATATAATGACTATGGTTTGCTGACAAGTACTACAGTGCTCTAGTCCGAGTCGTCCATCGGCGGGTCTTCGGGGTCCTCCTCCTCTGAGTCCGAGGATATGTCTATGTAAACCGGAGGTGTTGGCGCTAGTGGTGGGTAAGTCTACCCAGGCGAATTTGGCAGCGAAGATGGACTAGCTACGTAAGACCCCATGCTCTCCAGTGAGCGAAAACGGTAACTGGGCTGTGGAGGGGCTAGGACCTCAGGCAAGCATGGACGGCATCATTGCGCTCGATGTGTAGCACTTGGTGACATTCCTTCAGGCCACAACTCTGCCAACGACGAACCAATTTTCACTGCTCCTCCTAAGAGTACCAACTGAACTCCTTAGCTACTTTCCTGATATCCTTCTTTAGATGCTCTTTGGACAAGTATGTCAGCCTCATCTCGAAGTAGTGCTGGTCTCTGGGCTGCAGATTTCCCCCACGGTCGTGAATGGTGTAACAGCTCCACGTGTCAAAGCTCATGTCAAGCGACTCAGAATCGTATGACATCCTACATTTTAGAGTTAAGTTTTATTAGTAAGATATTCCAAGAAATTGATAATTTGAAAGAAATGTGGTGTTAACGAATATATGGTATGCTTAGCTACCCAAAGTTAAATATCCACGAACTTACTTCTACCCATTACTCATGTCCTTGCGATTATCGATAAACCTAGGCTCTGATACCAAGTTGTAACGCCCCGAATTTCAGAAACATTAAATAAATATTAAAAGGCAATTTTTCGCAGAAGGTGAATTCAAATTACTGCATCAGTCATTCCAAAAGCCTACGTTATAATATTACAACCATATTGAATTAAGTTTAAAGTTTCAAATGAGTCAAAATTAACACATTTCCCCAAATTAAACGCTTAAGCGTTCAAAATAAGTTGATCGAACATCTATTAGAGCAGCTAAACGTACGGTAACCAAGGTTCCTCGCCTCCGTCCATAGCAGGGGTTAATTCAGTCTGCTCGTACGGCACTTCCGTTCTGTCTCTAGTACCTATCGTTTGAATGCCATGACAACGTAGTACCGTGAGCGAAGATGCTCAGTAGCCAAAATTCACCTGAAATCCATAACGTACAACCAGTAGGATATATATAATTGAAATGCAATAAAATAACATAAAAGAGTACAATCAATTATTTTTAGTTCTATTCTTTAACCTATGTACAACCTCATATCTTAACCACAGATTTGTTCCTACCCTTAACCTCCAGTGTAAGGCACTGGTGTGGTTCGGCTCCCCTTTTTCAGATCCGGATGAAAAATACCTAAGTTATGTACTCTAGTATCCCATCCGCAACCATAAGTACGGATAAAACTTCACCGGATGCGCACGCGAGTACATTCTAGCCCGGGTTGTGACACAAGCACAATACCACCCTTATGTCCCGTCCCCTATTTCGAGAGTTGATCACCACTATACCGTACCCAAGGTTTTGTAAACCAAACAAATCAACCAATAGAACCACCAACCATACTTTCCATGGGTTCCAAAACCGGATTGTCCAGAATCAACGTCATAGCCTCTCACGTTATTATCTTTTCCATTAATTCTTTTTTCAAGTCTAATATGTTAAAACCGCACATCGCAACCAACCCCGGAATCTATCTGTCCAATCTATCAATACAACAACATATCACGCAGTCCAACATTTTCATGAAGTATGCTAACTGGATAACAACAATTTATTTTGCAATAATAACAAATCATGCAATAGAACTAATCATGCGATTAAATTAACCATGCTATAAAACGAAGACCGAAACAAAACTAATTAACTTTGGGGTTTAAAATATTATTTTCTTATTCACTAGGGTGGATTTATAAGTTAATCCAAACATGGAGGGCTAAACCGTGGTTATTCCAGCAAAGTTTCAAAATTCCAGTGGCTGTAACATTTCGGGAAAAACGGTGGGTTTCGGCCAAACTCGGTTTGCGACGTCGGGTTTGAATATAAACACACCGTACTCTAAAATCAACATCGAACGCGATATATATGTAGGGAGGTGAGTTCCGAACTACTTCTGTCCGGCGAACGATTTTCGGAGAGGTTCAGTTGCGGGTCAGAGCAGCGACGGAGCTCGGTTGAAAGGTGGTGAGCACAGCAGCGGTGGGAACCGGTGGTGATGGTGTGAGCTCGGGGGTGGTGGTGACTTCGGTGTAGTGAGAGGGAGGAGGGGTGGCCGGTTGTGGGAAGGAGGAGGTGTTAAGAGGAGGAGTGGTCTGGCTGGTGTTCTTCTTCTCTCTCTCTGCCGTGTGTTGTCTGGTGGGAGTAAGAAAGAAGATGTCTAGTAAGAAAGAAGGTGTCTGGTGGGAGTAAGAAAGAAGAAATGGGAGAGGGTGATATAAAAATGGGTTGAATTTTGCATGGGGGTTACTAACCTATGGGTATTGATGTGTTGTTGAGTTGAGAGGGATTTAAGGAGTAAATGGAGGGAAGGGTTGGAAACAGAATACAACAAAATAAAATTTGATGTGAATATATACCATGTCAACCGAAACAGAATACAACAAAATACAAAGTGGGGAAGGGTTGGAAAAATGCTCCGGTACAACACATGTGCACACAAACGATTACGGAATATTTGATGTGATGCCATAAATAAAATTTTGCATTAAATAAACTAACGAGCAAAATAATTTTTTGTTTTGATAATAATAATTATTTATTAAAAAAATCGGATCTTTACACATTGCAAAGCGGTTCCACCCAAACCCAATTGTAAAGGTCCCCAAGGCCGGCCCCATCACCAAGGGCAAGCGCATTTGATTTTCTCCAGCCGCTCAAGATGTATGACCCCATGCATCCCATCACCATGGGCATGCGCATTTGATTTTTCCATGCCGCTCAAGATGTAAGACTCCAAGCAGCCCTCGAATTCAATGAAACAGTGGGATTTGAAGAATAATGTTTTGGAGGATAAAAGGAGACTGGAGGGTGGTAAGGCATCGGATGGGACGATTGAGAAGGTCTTGAGATCGCGTAAAGTAACGTATCTTTTCGTGGATAAAAGGGTGACGCGAATGACGTTTAAGGTAAATGGCGATTTAGAGAAATAGGAGAAAAGGAGGAGTTTACTGGAGTATAGAGACCTTTATTTAATTTAAATAATTGAATGTTTTATAAATGATTAAGTTGTGATAAATTCGGTATATGTGGTGAATAATTGATTTGGGGTCTAAGTGATATAATTTCGAATTTTGGATGTTAATTGGAAGTGTGTAGAGTGGTGGGGTATGAGTGCAATTTATGTGTTTGTAGACGCACACACCGGTTTCAATTTTCTTACTATCCGCATCTCTCATTTCTTGATCAATTTGCGATGATCTGAGTATTCAAAATGTGATTTTAATGGTTCTCGCGAGAAATCGAAAAAAAATATGACCGGGAAATGCTTGATTTGCGCAATTTTTTTTATCGAACTGTTCAATGAAAACTGCTCGGATGAAGTCTTTTTCGGTCATATTTTTTGTTGATTTATTGATGTGACCCTTAAAATCATATTCTGATTACATAAAACGGATCAGATCATCGAAATTTGATCTGAAAAGAAGAGGTAAAGACGGTAAGGAGTGTGGATTAAAAAAATTACTCTATATGTGTGCGTGGATAAGATTTCAATTTTCACTCTGTCACCTCACGTCTTCTCTCTCACCCTCTCCTGATCTCACTCTCTCTGCCTCGCCCGAGCTCTCTCTCCTTCACGTTTATACCTCAAACCCACATAGATCGTCTCCCTCCTATTGTGTTCAAGCAAGGTTGGCTCTCGGTTCGCGAGGATTGAACTTGGAGTAGGTGTTCTTGGAGGATTTCAAAGCTTGGATTCTAGGGTTTGCTTGATCTTGGAATTCGGCTCTTCTAAGTTTGAGGTAGAGATTTCTCACCTCTTTTTTGTGTTTATGAGTTGATTGAGTGTCAAAATCGTGTTTAAAATGTTGTCGAACTTGAACGAAATCTTTCACGTCTGTGTTCTTCGCGTTCAAAACCTAGATTAGTTCCGGAACCCCTCTTTTGCCTAGTTCCAGAACCCTTTTGTCCAGTGGTGAATTTTCAAGTTTCTTGGGTTGAGTTTCGGAACCCCTGTTTTTGCCATTTCCGGAACTCGGTCAGTTCCGGAATCCATGTTTTTGCCAGTTCCGGAACCCAAGACAGTTTTTCTAAAACTTTCCTGTTTTCATGTTTTGAAGCTTTGGGTCATTCCGTTGGGTTCTATTACACATGTTTATGAGTTTATGGATATTTTTATTTGTTATGCACTTGGTGCTTTATTTGTTGGACGTAGATGAATTGATTAACATTGAAAGACGAGTTTATGACATATTGTGGACAATAAATGATTAAAGTGTGATGCGTGAACATTTGTCCAGAGCTGTGGACATTATTAAATGTTGGACACGTAGTGTATCATCTTGGGTCTTGACAGAATTAATTATCATTGAAATGGAAGTTATGGGCTTGTCATAGGCAATTGACAATCAAACTAGAACACATGAATACCTATTACGAAATGATAAAAATTATAGAGAATGTGATGTGAAATGGTTGCAAGATATATGGAAACTAGAAATGGGGATAATTTAAGTATTCAAAACCCGAAGTTATATTAATGTCTCCTAATATATGGTTTCGTTCTCGTAGTGTGCCACTACACCTTTGGCACACGGTGGTGGGTTAAGCTGATTTGAGGATAGGTTTAGGAATGAGTTACAAATACACATAGTATAATGAATGATGGGCGATAGGAATTGGTATATGAATCCGTTTTTAGCTAGATTGAGGTTATGAAATGATTGGTTGTGAAATGAGACACATGGAGGAAGAACGATAGAATGCGTATCTACGTGCGATTGATATGCCTTTGGAGGATAAGTTTATTGAAAGTATTTCCTCATGATTGATTGTGCTTACTTTTGTAGTTGTCTACACGTCAACTTTAAATTTATTTTGAAACAATCCCTGTTTGGGAGATTATTGGCGCGTATGCATTGTGTTGAGCAGTGATACATTGTTTAAAGTTTTGTGGGCTCCCCAACTGATGTGCTTGAGAGTCGCCACCAGAATTTTTGATATGGATGATCCGAGAAACCGAGAGTTTGTTTGAGAGAAAAAGGCTTTTGATCTAGTGAAAACGTTGAGACTTTGGGTTTGGGAGCCACTTTACGAACTGAGAAAGTTTTGTTGAAAAGTACCCCGCTCGCCCGGTAAAGACTAGTCTCTACTAAACATTTTTAATAGGGGATTTAATATCGTTCGAAAAACTTAACTTTGATTAAAACATGTACGGGAAAAGGACGTAGAATTTAATATGACACACAAACGTGCTTGGTATGCTCGTTGTACAATATGAAATGGATGTACAATGTATAAACAGCAGAAAGCTGTACAGAGTCAAAAATTGCTATTATCAAAACAAATGTTGTGCGGCAGAAAAATACACCGCACAATGTACTAGGAATGCCGTGCGATATACTATCTTTCTACATATTCCAGAATGGTTCGAGTTTGCATCATAAAATGGACCCTTGACCTCAAAAATAAACTCTTTTGTATTCTGAGTTTTCGGAAAACAGATTGTGAAGCTTTTTGATTAATTTTTGCCGTATCAAACCATATTAAAAACCATTTCAGAATGCTTAGGGATCTTATTAATGTTTAGAAACAATTTTCAATATGCAAAACTCTCTTGGGATAAGACCCGCGCAGAAAAGTAATAAACAGACTAAACAGGATAACATAAGAAGGAGTATGTACAAGAAATAAAATAATGCATGGTGTAATACACTATGCCTTGCGGTGTTGTAAAACGCCGCATGATGTAGCATATCTAGTGCAAAAACTATTTTTTTGTGTGCTTTTTGAATATAAAGCTCGTTCGAGGCCAAAACCCAGTATAGAATGACTAGGAAAAGCCTCAGTGAGCTCCCCTCAAGGCCATAATATTGTTTAGCCCAAAGAATTTATTTATACCTTTTTTATCGAGGCTTGGATGTGCTTGAAAGTGGAGGAGCAGAGGTTGATTTGGATTGGGTTTTGAGAGACTTGTGAGCAAATAAGTGTAGAGAGAGAAGAGGGATCCTAGAGAATTTCAGAATGATTTTTCTCAGGATTCAAGGGGTGCCTTTCAACTAGAGGACGAGTATATTTATAGGCAAAAATATGCTTGGAGTGCACCCAAGGGCAAAAAAAATGTTTTGGCCAATCTGCTGACGCGCATGGGAATCTGCCAGATGCTTCTTCTGACGGTGTTTCAAAAGGCCATATGGTGGAGTGATTTTTGGAATGCCACGCGGTATTGTGTAATAGCACAACATACCAAACTTCACGGGGGCACCCCAGGCACTCTAGAACTCGGATTTGAGCGCGGTTCAAAGCGTTAGAAAGCTTGTCGAGTCCTCTTTCTAACCCAATTGGTTTCACTCAAAGATGTTTTATAGATTGAAATGTGTGCCCATTTTACCCTCAATGTGTCATGGAAAAAGTTATTTTTGACAAAGCAAACACATCTTTCTCTTTTGCAATTGAACCGGGAGCAACCCCATACATTTAGAAAATGGGTTTTCTTGAGGTTTAGAGGAGTAACAAAGGAGCAATAATCCAAGCCTTGAAGGTATATTTTTCCTTATTTCATTATTGAGAAACTTAAAAATTATTCGGAGGCCTAGATTGAGGTGTCTACAAGTTTCTATTGGCATGTGCATGTTAGACAAATAACATAAATTTGAAGATAGTAATTCAGTAGACGACGGATTGAGGCAAAAGAAAAGGGAAATGCGATAAAAGAAGACACGATGATGGGTACAAAAGACATTAACTTGAGGTTCGAAAGATTGATTTAGATGTGCGTGTCAGTGTCTGGATGTCGTGTCACTAGGAGTATTTGAGGTGTCATTATTAACTCTATATTTCTCTTCTTTAAGTGGTGTGGGTATCTTTATGAGAAGTTTGTTAGTGAAATAAGACAAGAAAGAAAATGTTCGTCTAAGAACCAAGAAAGCTTCTAAATAGCTGAAATGAGAATGCGATAGATGGTGTCTTGAGAAGAATAGGTTGACTTTGAACAAGGGATTTGATAAGCAATGATGGGTTAAATACAAGTATGAAGTGTGAGTTCGTTTGTTTCTACCATAGTGTTGTACCATATCGTATGTTTCAATGTTAAGTGAATTCGTGTTTCATGAATGTACATGTCATCTTATTTGCATATAAAGTTTGTAAAGATTTTTCTACTGAGCTAATGTAGCTCAACCCTTCATTTTTAGGTGCCATTTAAGGTGTATAGCATGGAGTGTCGGGGTGCATTGCCAGATGTGTTTGAAAGCTTACATAGAGAGAGTTTCTTTTTCATTTTATTGAATTATATTTTGAAAATGATAAGTGTAACTTATGTATAAGTCTTTTGATTTCAACATTTAGGAAATGTTAAGTTGTAATCTATTGAGATGTAGTTTTGAAAAGGACATTTGTGTTATGTAGGAATTTGGTATGTCATATATGGGTTCATATGTATGGAGAAAGATGAAAGTTTATTTATGAGAAATCTATCAATATTATGTTTTTAAAAATCAAGCGCGTGACAAGGAGAGTACTGGAGGAGTTTATTGGGAAATCTTTTCTCCTAAACGTTAAGATAAAGTTAGTTTTTCATAATTTTTTTTTTTTTGCATTTGTTAGTTTTACGCCAAACTTTTGTGAATTATTGATTTGTTTCGATGAGAGGAATCAGAGAAGTAAAAAAAAAAATTAAACTCCTCCAATACTCTCCTCTATTAAACTCTTTTTTTTTTACTTTTTTGATTCCTTTCGTTGAGACAAATCAATATTTCACAAAAGTTTGACGAAAAACTAACAAATGCGAAAAAAGTTCAAATATTGACAAACTGACTTTATGTCTTTATCTTAACGTTTAGGAGAAGTAATTTTCCAATAAACTCCTCCAGTATTCTCCTCAAATAAACTCATTTTCCTTCACACTTAAAATAAAATTCACACTATTCCAGAAACCAACACCAAAAACTCAACAGAAAAGGGACCACAAAAAAAACTACTTCCCCTTCACAATATTTTCAGAAGCACTTCTCCACATCCTCGAGGCGGCGAGGCTGAAGCCCTCCCGATCCTTGTACCTGTACCAAGAAAAAACACAACAAAAAAAACCACTTTCCCTTTACAAAAATCCCCCAAAACACTTCTTTCACATACCCGAAACAGCGAGGCTGAAGCACCCCCCTGTACCTGTACCCTTCGTCAATCTTTCTCTTCCTCCAAACCCTAGGTTACTTGCACCAATAATGGCAAAACCAAAACAAAACCTAAACCTAATCCCACCCAAAACTGATTATCCATTACTCCCACCACGACTTCCGAACCCACATTGCAAAGCAGTTCCGTCCAAACCCAACTGCAAAGGTCCCCAAGGCTGGCTCCATCACCAAGGGCATGCGCATTTGATTTTCCCAAGCTGCTCAAGATGTATGACCCCATGTAGTCCTCGAATTCGATGAGAAACGGTGGGGTTTGAGGGATAATGTTTTGGGGGGTAAAAGGAGACTGGAGGGTGTTAAGGTATCAGATGGGATGATTGAGAAGGTCTTGAAATCGCTAAAAGTTACGTATGTTTTTGCGTATAAAAAGGCGACGCGGAAGAAGTTTAAGGTAAATGGTGATTCAGAGAAGAAGGAGAAAAACCAGAAGATAGAGTGTTATGAATTGAAGGTGAACATTCAATTCCAACTTCTTAAGTCGTGTTTTTCTTCACCTTGTGATTTGTAGTGTATTGCAATTCGTTTTTCTCTACTTCTCTACTAGATTTCCTCTGCCGTATTCTTTTTTTTTCTAATCCTTATTAAACCTGAGAAAAACCGACCAAGTCAAATTGATTTATTGATTAATTGTTATTCTCGTTTCAAACACCTTACTCAGGTATTTGAAACGACGACACTGCTCTCTTTTTCTTCTAAAGAGCTATTTGCAATCACAAATTTTCTATACGTAGTTTGTTCTAAATTTAATCCACAAATTTTATAACAATTTCCTAAATGTAACTTAACAAATATGCATAAACTTCCAAAAATACCCTTCCTTTTCTACCAGCCATCTCCTCCCCATCCCCCTTCTCTATCTCATTGTTCTCTCTTCTCCACCACCACCCAACACCACCACCACCACCACACAATACCAGTACATGTACACCACCAACGGCCCATCACCACCACATCCAACAACGCCACACCACCGGCCTATCACCACCACACCCAACAACGCCACACCACGTCACCATTACCACCTCCATAATCGCCGCACCACTACCATCACCAACACCACGTCCTTCAACAACATAAAAAACGACATGTTCGGATACACATTTCTGAAAATTTTAAAAAATTTCAGATTTTAAAACTTGAAAATGTTTACAAATTTCAGATTCTAATACCTGAACACTTAATAACGCATCTTGAAGATGCATCACGTAATTTTTTTTTTTGGTTAAAAATGTAGATTCTGACTCAAAAAACGCAAATTCCGAATGCGTCATGCTCCGTATAACGCATTCACGAAATGCGCGATTAAATATCACGCATTTTGCCAATGCGCGATGGGGCTAGGTTCGTCGGCGAAAAAATGCGAGTTGACGAATGAATCTAGGTTTCTCTAGGGCTTTTTCAGATGAATGAATCTGCGGCCGATTCGTGAGGCCCTCGAAAATGAGAACAGCGAAGGGGAGGAAGAGCAAGACGGGCCACCATCTCAGTAGTTCCCTGAGGAATTGCTGGGCCAGCTTGTTCTTGCCTCATGGTTTTTTGCGCTTTCTGAGGACTCTGGGCTTCATTTTTCCAACAAGGGAATGGCGCAGCACGAGGGAGCCTCATTGGAACGAGCACAATAATAAGGGTTCTCGGTTTCGCCGTCAACGACCATCTGATCGAGCTGGAGAGCTGCCGGATTAATTTTTTTTTTTTGCCGACTGTTTCTTGTACAGTGGGAGGTGGGTTGGGGAAGAAGGGTGGGGAGGAAGATGATAAGATACCTTTGCCAAAACGACGTCATTTCATTGGGGGTGTTATTGTCCATTTTTTTAAAGGGTATTTTTGTCCGAAAGTGATTAATTTTAGAATAGATTACGTATAGAAAATTTGTGGTTGCAAATAGCTCGCCCCTTGGAATTTACTCCCCACGCATATAATTTCTGTTAAAACGACAACAGAAAGTTACTAACGTAAATTATTGAGCTCGTCATTTGGCAAAGCTCCCTCTTATACATCAAAATGGAAAATAGAAGTTATAAAATACTCCCTCCGTCCCAAATTGGATGACAATTTTTGATATTTGTGCCAATTTCAATTTCTTATATATTTTAATATGAATATCAAAAAATATACAATATGAATCTTGTTTGATAGTTCTCGATTAGTTTTACTATACAAAGTTTTCAAATTCGTAAAAAACATTATAGATTGAAAGATTTAGGCAATGAAAAATGACACAAATTTTAAAAATTATTATTCTTTTTTAGGACAAAGGGAGTACATCAAAATGGAGTATCTTTTAAGTTAAAACATTTCAAAAACATCCCTCAATCATTGCTCATTTTGTCCTTTAGATTTGGTATCTTAATTACTGAGATAAGAGAAAATGTGGAAAATTAATGGTATTGTCCCTTTTACATTTCAAAATAGACAAAGATCAATTGGGACAACAAAAAGTCTCCAAATAATCTAGTTTGACTCAAAACAAAAAAATGCAAAAAAGATTTGAATAAGGACAAAAAAATAAGTCTTTTAACTTTTTAATCCAAACCCTATGCGGGACTAAACACGAGAGAAACTTATTCACGGCAGAGCCGTGAATACCTGCAATTTCACAAGCCCATTTGCGCAATCAATGGATGAGATGTGTTTTCAATTTTGACTGGTCAAAAATAATTGTTATCGGGCACAATTGATTTTTAATCCGGACCGTCTAAAACATTTTTGGACGCGAATAATTTAGTACAGAAGAATTAAATAAACGCTATGCAGAGAGAGAGAGAGAGAGAGAGAGAGAGAGAGAGCTTCCCATGGAAGAATCTTTTCATTCCGTTGATGGACAATGGAGTACGTAAAAGCCATGGATCCCATTGTGGCAGACGACTCCCATTCTGCCGTTAAACTTTATTTTTTGGTGGGTTACTTTCATGACCCATTGGGTTATTTAAATTGACCAAATTAATGCCCAATTAAGACCCAACTAATACATGGGTTGGGTGGATGTAGTTGATGGGTATGAGTTTGTTAATGAGTCTGAGTTCAATTTGTCACCCCTAAAAGGCACCAGAGTAAATAGTCAAAAATATAGTTCGTAATATATTGCCCATATGGTACAGATCTATTTGTAATTAATTAAAATAATATGTAACAAGCATCATAAAAATGTCGTGACAAATGACACAAAAAAATAAGTAGTAATATATTGCGCGATTTTAATATTTATTTTCGATTATTGTTAATCCAATGGGCTATCATTGGCATGATCATTAACAACTTAGAAATTTGCAAGTTAAGTTGACCCACCTATCATTTTTTTTTTTTATCATAAAAAAAGTGACGAAATCATGTGATCACTGATCACCGTAGTATGATCTCTTTAGATGATCCTCACCACCTTTTTTATTTTATTTTAATAAACGGATGTTTGGCCAATTTGCGTGCAACTTGACTAATTTCGACGTTTTGAAGTTAACGATCGGACAAACTTCCAGTGACCCCGAGGTTTGAATTATTTTTTCTTCTTGGAATTCGAATTTGCAACCTCTTGCAAAACAATCCCTTTTGGTATTTTCTTGTGCTCACTTGATCGAACCCTTAGAGTTGACGTGGTCAAGTCTGGTGATAAACTATTAACTGTCATGAGATTTAGTCAACTTAACAAAGCCAAAACTTTATTAGGCGTGCATCTTCCATTTACGTTAAGAATTCATTGTATCTAATATTTTATAGACTGAAAACTGAGAGAGGTGGATTATTTTTCAATTTTACTTTAAAAAAAAGGGGCAGGCATGCATTGCTGAGGTCAAAATCAATATTTCCTCTGTCTCATTTTGTTTTCTTGTGTTCCAGTTTGGGCCGACCGAAAATATTTGCTTTATTTTTATAAATAACCACCAAAATTAATCGGGCAAAATTTTCAATTTCTACCCCTTTAAGTTTTTAATTGAATTAAATACCCAAGTTTAATTGTGAGGTAATCCTGAAAATCTAAAGTTTTGACTTTGGCCTCTTTAAAAGGCTGGAATCCTCCTAGCAAGCAAACAATGGGACGGAGGGAGTATCAGTTAGAACGCTAACATCTAACTTTATATGGTCAATGATATGGAAAATGCCAATTGAGATTGATTGGTAAGGGCTCTTTTGGTTCACATGTTGCTTGTTGCTTTGTGCTTAGACAAATGTAATATAGAATTATTTTAGTATAACCCCTTTTGCCTATTGAATAATAATGTACATCCACATTTTCTCTTCAATGAATTAATCCTATTTTCCATACCAATTCACATCCAGGTTCAGTTGGGTCATCACGGAATAGCTCGTCGTCGGTTGGGGGAAGGGCCGAGATAATTATCATTATCGATCCCTGTCCGTGTATCGTACCCGCAAATACTTATCAAAAATAAAATGGAACCAAACGATTCATCTTACCATGAAGAATTGTGCTTATTGTTGAATTGTTATACAAGAAAATAAGCAAAAACTACATGTGAAAAATGGATTGAATAAAACGAGCGATAGTACTGAAATAGTTTAGTAGGGCTTGTGGTCCATGTCCAATGCACAGTGGAAGGTCCCTTTCCTATATAGGTATCTGGTATATATATAATATAATGTCTGTTAACTTGTTAGGCACCTAACAAGAGCTATATTGGCATGTGATCGAACAAACCAAATGAAAACTTATTGCACGGCGGTCGTACAAATTCTACCAAACTATCTTCCTTCCTAATGACATCGTAAACAAGAACGCGGGCATAGGATTTCAGCTTTGGGTAGGCGAACGGTACTAATGAAAAAAAGATTACGTTATAAATGCGATATTATGTTATGCCCGTACAAGTTGCAAAATAGGCGGTCGTACAAATTCTACCAAACTATCTTCCCTCCTAATGACATTGTAAACAAGAACGTGGGCATAGGATTTCAACTTTGGGTAGGCGAACGGTACTGATGGAAAAAAGATTACGTTATAAATGTGAGATTATGTTATGCCCATACAAGTTGCAAAATACTTCCCGAAAGATTGTCGGAAGTATTTTCGATCTATTTATACAATTGCAAAACCATGGTGATCATATAACTATATATCATGCATTGCATCTATATATATTGATATTGATTTCAGAGGGGAATTGAAACACAGAAACTAGTGTTATATTTTCTAATGCAGCATACAAATCTTACAAAGGGTTTGTTGAATCTCTCTCTCGAAAAAAAAACCTTGGATGGGTGGGTACTAGATCTTTTCAAAATATATTGGCTGAGACGGGAGAAGTTATATAACTGAAATTTTTTGAATAAAAACTTGTATTATCCTAAAAAAATTAAAATTTGTATAAGGTAGCATCTAATTAAGCTCATCTGCTCTTCGGTCCAATTATTCATTGAAGTATCTATGTGAAATTCATGCAAATTTAGAAGAAAAAAAATGAGAAAAAGCTGAAATTACCGTATCCATGCGAACACATAAAAATAATAGTACATATATATATTTATGGATATAGCTTTTGTGACGCTAAGTCATGAAGTTCAAAATTTTCGAAGTCTTAATCCTAGCTTTTGTATTCTTGTTAGTTTTTAATATATTGTCTTTTGATGTTATTCACACCCTCTGGCGAAAAATCTATAGCAATTAATGGCGATAATTAATAAAAAAACGGAATAAAAAGTCACGTGCAAGAAAAAAGCTGGGAGGAGGCTCAATCTGATTTAATATCCTATTGATGCAACAAATTTATATGCCCTGCCGATCGAGAAAAAAAAAAAGGAAGAGAAATTGATATGCCGGCTACTTATGTTAGTTAGGAGATCGAATACTGACTCAGCGCCACATACTATCTGTAGGAGACTCTCTACCCCATCTATGTTGAGGCTGATTGATTTTAGCTTATGGTAGCCCAGTGAGGGGGTGGACCGACCAATGAGGGCTCGGAAGGGTAGGGGATTTTTGGGTAGCTGCTTGGTTAGACATTGAATTCGCATTCAAAGGCCTTGGCTATTATAGTTTCAATATTGGTAAGGTTGGATGTGCACGAAAGAGTATGTTTATCATCAAGCGACAAACTCGAAAACACTTATCCGTTGAACCAATCTTTTTTTGTTAATATAGAAATAAAGGATCGAAGGAAGGACGAAGGGGGTGTTATACTTGTATTTGCTTAAGAAAACCATAAAATGAATTATTTTCATTTGTACCCAATAGTATGATATTGAATTAAATACCTTTACTTTGGAAATGATACTTTTATGTCAATTATGGTGGTATTTTTCAACATAAATTTCTAGTTGATCAACTAGCATTGCCCAATTAAATTCTCTTTGTATTGTAGATAGCTAGGTATCCATCTTCTTCTTTTTTGTTTTAAATACCATAACCAAATCATTCATTCATTCCTTACTTTAGTTTTCCTTTTTCAAGCGTGAAAGAACCATGGAGTAGAGAGGAGAAGTGGGGAGGATTTTACGCCACACGAAATTTGAAATCTTCTTAAAAAAAGAAAAGAAAATAATGTACACTTTATGGTTTACAGAAATGCTAGTAGAGAATCTAGAGATGTTATCACCCGATAACGCTGCCGAGAGATCTTTGGTCCAATTGCATAAATTTTATGGTACAATATAGACTTCCGCGGACAACCTCTGACAGACCATTTTGAAAAAGAAATTTTGAAACTCTGTCGGCAAACCCTCTTTCACCCAATCAAAGTTTTAACAAAATTATTTTACGAAATTCCCAGATACTATATTTTAGTTTTTGGAGGCCATATCTGACTAGACATACAGTCACACACACACACACACATATACATATAGCCCCTAAAAATTCCTCCTAATTAATCACCCCTAAATTAAGGATCTCCTCCTCTGCCTGCACTTTGCCCACTGGTGCCTCTTTTTCTCCAACTTTCTCTATAGAAATAAACTCAACGATGTTACCTAGAAGCCGGTAACGTTCCTGCAAGAAATTAATATTCACTCACTCTCACTTTGTTTAAATTACTACTCCTCAATAAATAAATAGTCCCCCTTTGGTTTTTTTAATAGCTTAGGTGTCCGGGTCAATATACGTTCACCTCAATTTATTCTTGGGTCTAGTTCTGTCATCCACTTGCGAGTAGCACAATTAAAGTTAAAGCAGAGTTTCGTGTAGACTGATCATAAATGAGTTGATATATAGCACACAAGAGATTTTGAGACTTTAGAAGTGTTACAAGAAGAGAGCAAATTCCTAAGTTTTAGGCCCTGAACACCGGACCAAAAACTCCAAATTATTTTGGGATTAGAGAGGTGGAATCCAGTGGCGGATTTACATGAAGACCAGTGGGGGCATGAACCCCCACTCTACTTTCCATAATTACAGATTGGCCTACAATATTTAGGAACTATTCTAGTTTACCCCCTTTAGTTATATACTACTATATGTCTCTCATGTAAGAGTAATGCTTCATGTTTTCTTTCCCTTTATGCAAGCAATGCCCTACAAATCTGTTCCACGTATTAATGCATATGTTTTTTTTTTTAGCCATTGATGAGTAGTGATTTTCAGTTTTCACTATGAATTTTCATCTCTCTAGTTATTTTATTGATTATTTTCTCTCTTTTTTCACTTCACACTTACATAGCTTAAGGTTCTCTTGGTTAGTGTTAGTGTATAATGGTTTACTATGGTGCTTTATAATAATAGAAGAGTTTTAATACATTTACTCTTAAAATTTCATTCATTTGGTTGATTTTGAGCTAAACTTACTTATAGACATACAAAATGCATTTCACTTGATTACATCTTGCCCAAAGAAAATTAAATTTCCCTAACCTAATGGTATATGGTGCCCCCACTCAATCTAAATCCTGGCTACGCCACTGGTGGAATCACGGAGTGATTATTCAGTGCAAGAAGCCTAGAACCATGAGCACAAACACTCACATAAATGTGTGACACGATATATATACACTCGTGGTGTAGTGTGTTAGCCCTACTTATTAGTGCGTGTGTTTGTGCATTTTGCTTGTGCTTCAAGACTTTTTGTATTCAGTACCCCAAAAGCATTATCAAGTGGCGCCCCAACTCCCTCGTCGCCCCACCTTTGTGTGGACTCCGAACGATGGGTGATGGGGACCTCACATATATGTGGTGGAAAAATAAGTTGGAGCACCACGTGGCAATGCTCTGGGGCATTGAATAATTCTTCAGAATCATGTTGTTGAGATGTGTTACATAAATTAAAAAATGCTAGAGACTCTAATCGAAGAACATAAATTTATACACAAATGTGTCCAAAATCGTTAAATACACGTGAGGCTCACACGATACATGTGGATCCACTATCGAATGATTCTATACACATCTACATCCAAATCCGTATGGGGGCCATCTATGCAGCATGTTTGTTAGAACAGAAATGATATGAGTACAGTAAAACTAGTACAAACAGCTTGCACAGATCCGTTTTGGATCCGTTTCGGGTTCCGCAAAGATGATCGGAGCCGCTGATGCAAATTCTGAAGCAAAGTTGGGTGATTCGTAAACGCCTTACCGATATTGGATTGAGATGATTTTTTACAGGGATCCTAAAAATTAAATTTTGAACAAAATGAGCTGTTCCGATCATCTTGCGGGATCCGAAACGGATCCAAAACGAATCTGTGCAAGCTGTTGTACCAGTTTTGCTGTACCTCTAGCACGGCTCTTGTTAGAAACTGCTCCTATGAGCAGAATAAAAGTGCTACGAACACGTAGATGTCTGTACAAAAATCCACATACAAATGCATCCAAAATCGTTCGATACACGTAAGTATGATATTTACCTGCAGGCTGTAGATCCCACTGTATATTCTCGCGGACGTGTCTGGTAGAATTCTCGTTTTTTTGTTTTTCCCTCCTTGCAACCGGCTATTGGCGGTAAACTTCTTGCAATAGTAGTTAGGACCGGTAATACCAGACGCAGACAGTCCGCTCCACTCCCCTCTCTCTCTCTCTCTCTCTCTCTCTCTCTCTCTGTGTAAAGTCTCCTCTCTCCCACTATATATACCTACCCCCGCAGTCATGGGCCCTTTTTTCCTTCTCCTCCTCCTCTTTCTCATCTACACAGTCTTCTCCCCGACCACTCTCCGGCTTACTCGCCGTCCGATCCTCAACGCTCATCCTCCACCCGGAAAATCTCATCAACGCCCATTTGAGCTCCCCAAGGTCCGCTCTCTCTCTCTCCCTCCCTCTCTCTCTCTAGCTCTAAGCTTCTTCTTCTCGCATGTAGATCTGGTTTCTCCGTTTCAATCTGGTCAATTTATCCAATATCTTTGCCCAAAAATTTAAGATTTCGGTTTTAATTTGAGATTATTAGAGTGTTTGACTTTACATATGGTGCATACTGCTGTCAATAAGCATAGAAAAAAACTCCAATGCACACTCTCACAGACTTTCATACATTTTCCACACATTTCAATGTACTTGTAACCGATAGAAGACATCATTTACTTATATATGAAATACAAAGTACAAACTCGGGACACTACATGAATTATGAGAGTCTACGAGAAAATCAAGTTCAACAACTTAACAAATATACAAGAAATAATCCCATTATAGGGTAAAAACAAAGAAAGAAAGGAAAAGCCTATCTATGGGAAGAACATTCACACGCAAGTAGATATATTCAAACTTCTGACCTCCTAGCGAGATACAAGAGTCTTGACCAATTGAGATAGCTATAGTTGGTTCATATGGTACTGTTTTTTTTTTTCCCTTGTAAATGCTCTCAAAATTTTGTCTTTTATTGGTTGAATGTACACAACACGAAAGCACTAAAGATGACATATTTGGAGTAGAAAGTGGAGGTCAAGTTGTCCCAAAATAATAGTTCACTACAAGAAGGGGGGCAACTTGGGGGTAAAAAATAAAGTATTTTTGTGCATATTTTTTTAAATCTTCGCACCAATTTAAAGAACTTAATCAGGCATGGAAACGAGGCTGGGCGGGTTTTGCCTTACGCGACCCCGACCCAAAAAATACCACACGTCTTGAACCCAACCAGGTAATTCTTGGGTGCTCTCGTGGGGACAGGTTTACCCTCCCCACCCCATAAAAAATGAGAAGAAAAAATTAACCGGAAAACAAAATGGAAGAAAATAGCTATATCTATTGTGGTATTTTGGTACAATGATACAAATATAAGGGTAAAAATATACAGTTTTAGCTTAATGATAATAATTTTAGGGTAAATATATATATGTATGTGTGTGTGTGTGTGTGTGTGTGTGTGTGTGTATATATATATATATATATATATTTATGTATAGTGAGAATTATATTAAGGTAGAAATATAATTGTTTATATATATGTATAAATAAATACTTCGGGCAGGTTCGGGATGGGTAATGGTAATATCAACCCGACCCCGATCAGGTTTTTTGGAATTTTTCCCCTGAACACACCCCAATGCCATAAACTTTGATGAAAATGAAAACCCGCCCCAATTGCAGCGCGAGCGGAGCAGGGCAAGGCAAATTGCCATCACTAAACTTAATTATGCACAGGAGTAATTTATTTATTTTATGAAAAAATTACACGCTTTTTCGAGGAGACTATTATTTTGGGATGGAAGGAGTATTATTTACTAGATTACATTATGAACTGATGTCAAATTTTTTTATCTACGTAATTGTTTAATTTTAATTTTTTGTTTTATAATGAAAAATAGGAATTTAACCGTATTTTGTTTTCCCCATATTCATCGATCCTAAGTGGATGAGAATATTTCAATTTGGTAGTCCGGATCTTCGATGTTAACTGCAAGGTTAACTGTAAAGTCAACTGTAATGTAAGGATTTAATTGGAGGGATTGGATATACATGATTCTCTTAAAGGTGATTCTTGTCTCACAATATTATGAAGAGTTTTGTTGTTGATAATTACTACGTTATTTTATTTACCTTATTCGAAAAGGAAACATTTGTAAATCATAGAATGGAAAATCACCCAATCAAATGAAAAAAAGGAAACATTACTCTCATTGGCTTCTTCTCTCTTCCCTCTCCTCCTTTCCCTTTGGGTACTTTCTCGTCTGTAAATGTAGATAGTGTTTTTAACTCAGAAAATTAACTAAAAAAATCCAGACAAGTATTGCAGTTAAAAGGTACGTTCATGCTGTAACAATCTGTATAACGTAGCTTCGGTTAATTGAAGAGGGGGAGTTGAGACATTTGTCACAGTTTAAATGGGATGGGATACCACATAAGCATATTTATTTGACGGAGCCCAAACATCCAAGTGAGCAAAATTCGTTAGTAATTTGGCAGATTTAGATGGTAGGTCCATAGGTGCATAATTGAATGAAGGAGCATTAGTTTAGGTGTAAAGTTTAAGTTTACGAAAGTTTGGATGTCTATTTGAAATTGAGGTCAAAGTTTGGGGATTGTGCCAATCTGTAGCTAATTTGGGTTTGTTGAGGGGTCGTATCCTGAATCGTGGTATAATTTGGCAGATTTAGATGGTAGGTGTATAATTGAATGAAGGAGCAATATTTTAGTTGTAAAATTTAAGTTTACGAAAGTTTGGATGTCTATTTGACATTGAGGTGAAAGTTTGGGGATTGTGCCAATCAGTACCTGTCTTGGGTTTGTTGAGGGATTGTATCCTGAATCGTGGTATAAAAGACTGGTCAATTTAGTCTTGAAAACTTGGCACAATTAGTAGATCCACATACTACTTTCTTCCATTAATTTGCAAATTATTTGGATAAACTTAATGGTTTGGTTTTGTAGTTCCTGTGGTTAATCTGGATGAGAGTAAGCAGTTGTAGGGCTTCATTTTTTTTTTCTTGTTGTGTATTCTGTGGCTGGATTAGTTTACTATTGGGTTTTTATCTCTTTGACTTACGGCTCCCGTACATTGATTTGCTTAATCTTTTTAATCGATCTGTTTGGAAGGTATGCCTTTTGCATCGATTGATATGCTCTTTTAAAAGAAACACTCATTTTCCATAAGCACTATTCGAGTTCATATTGCTGTGATGCTGTCTGTGTTCCATTTTTCTTTCTGATCTTTTCATTTTGGGTGGTTTTGAATATTATTTTCATTTAATGTTTGCAAAATATTTATAGTCAACCTTTCCCTAAAATTTCACTCTATTTGATGCAGAATATCTTTGGCTTGAAGTGTTGAGTACTATGGATGGTTCTAAGGAGTATGGACTAAGAAAGGTAAGTTCTCATTGCTCCATCTCTGAGATGGATGATTATGATCTGTCAAAGCTTCTTGACAGACCGAGGATCAACATAGAGAGAAAAAGATCCTTTGACGAGAGGTCGCTTAGCGAGTTGTCCATTGGATTAGCGAAAGGCCTCGATAACTTTGAGGGTGCTTACTCACCTGGTGGACGGTCAGGATTCAGTACTCCGGGTTCAACAGCTCGGAATTCTTTTGAGCCACACCCAATGGTTGCTGATGCCTGGGAAGCTCTTCGTCGATCTATGGTGTATTTCCGTGGCCAACCAGTTGGCACAATTGCTGCATATGACCATGCTTCAGAGGAGGTTCTTAATTATGACCAGGTAAATTGGTTTGAAGTTTTTAACCATGCATTTTGAAAACATCAATAGGTCGATTTTTTTTTCCCTAAGTGCTATGGTAAACTTTTTGAAGCAATGAATGAGCACAATTGATATTTGGAAGATCTTGTTATTGATATTGACAGTACACCAGACATGAAACATAAGTAGGTTAAAGTTCAAATTCAGACTGGCAGCTGTTAAAGTTTGAGTGATTTTGGTATTGGAGTCGAAATTTTGCTCAAGTATTATTTGCTGTGTAGGTTTTTGTACGAGATTTTGTTCCCAGTGCTTTGGCTTTTCTAATGAATGGGGAGCCTGACATAGTCAAGCACTTTCTCCTAAGGACATTACAGCTTCAAGGGTGGGAAAAGAGAGTGGACAGATTCAAGCTTGGCGAAGGAGTAATGCCAGCTAGTTTCAAAGTTCTTCACGACCCAGTTCGTAAAACAGATACTGTAGTAGCAGATTTCGGCGAGAGTGCAATTGGAAGAGTAGCCCCAGTTGACTCTGGATTCTGGTGGATTATTCTGCTACGTGCATACACAAAGTCTACTGGAGACTTAACTCTTGCTGAAACTCCGGAGTGCCAAAAGGGAATAAGGCTTATATTGACCCTGTGTCTGTCAGAGGGATTTGATACATTTCCTACCCTGCTATGTGCTGATGGATGCTCAATGATTGATCGAAGAATGGTAACATTATGCAATGATTCTCTATTGATTGTGCTATTGAGGTTCATATACTTTGAAGTTAATACATTTGCGATTATTGGTGTTTGCAAGAAAAGTAGTCCTCATGTGTAAAATTGATACTATGTGCTCCTTCACTATTCAATGACCTATCTCGGTATTGAGCACAATCCGTTCTGGCTTTCCACAAAATGTTTAGTTTCTTGAAATCTAGTTTTAACAATACCTCTTGTACTTACGAGTTAAAAGTCTTATGGTAATCAGTTCTTCCAAGACTCAAAAGCCTTGTTCGACGTTCGTTTGGGGGTTTTGAGGGAGGTTTTTGAGAGTAACGAGTGGAGATAGATAGAGAGAGTTTATTGGAGACCATGCCCAGATGATTTGAGTCCCCTAAGAGAACAAGGTCAAAGATTCTATGAGTGAATACATCATTGAGTTTCTTCTTTTTCCATGACCAATTGTAGATTAGGGATTAATTGGTACATGAGATTTGCTTTAATACTCGTGTAAGGTGTTCCAAATGAAAAACTGCACCAGTTATCTGGCTTTTCACATTCACCAGAATGTATATGCCCAGTCTGGTCCAGTCCAGATAACAGTGATTATAATATAGTCACAGAATCATTGCATGCACCTTGATGGCGCATCATGCATAGTAATTGCAGAATTATTTCATGCACAGAATGTTCAAATTTCAAAAGCATATATAACTCTGCATGTTATCTTTTCATGCTTTTTTAAGAGCTTTTTCTTGTCTTCCGCAAACTGGATATTTCCTTGCTCTAATGGGATGCATTCTAATTTCAGGGTATATATGGTTATCCTATTGAGATTCAAGCACTTTTCTTTATGGCGTTGAGATCTGCTTTGCCTATGATTAAACTTGATGCGGAAGGGAAAGAGTGCGCGGAGAGCATAGTAAAGCGCTTGCATGCATTGAGTTATCACATGCGAAGTTATTTCTGGCTTGACTTCCAACAGTTAAATGACATATACCGCTATAAAACAGAGGAGTACTCCCATACTGCTGTAAATAAGTTCAATGTCATGCCTGATTCTATCCCAGAATGGGTGTTTGATTTTATGCCAAAGCGTGGTGGCTACTTTGTTGGGAATGTCAGCCCTGCTAGGATGGATTTTCGATGGTTTGCTTTAGGTAACTGTATTGCTATATTATCTTCTTTGGCGACTCCAGAGCAATCTTCTGCTATTATGGATCTTATTGAAGCACGCTGGGAAGAACTGGTTGGAGAAATGCCTTTAAAGATATGCTATCCTGCAATAGAAAGTCACGAATGGCGTATTGTGACCGGTTGTGATCCAAAGAATACCCGATGGAGTTACCACAATGGAGGATCTTGGCCAGGTTCTTCATATAGTTTCTTTTGTTTTTATTTTATTTTATTTAGGCTTTTGTTTCTGCCATTTGGGCAGGTTCTTCACACTTCACCGGTGGTGCTTTTGTTTGCCTTTTCCTGGAGTCCATTGCGTCATTGCTAGGAAATATGTTTTTAGCCTTTTCCGACCTATTTTTTTTAGTTTCGAACTAATTTCTGGGAATCCCAAGGACTGCAAACCCAAGATTCTATTCGATAATCAGAAGTTTGTAGTGTACATCGCTGTCTGCAATTTCTTGGGTACAAGGGAGGGTTTGTAGACTGATAGAAGGAAAGAATCAGGGGGGAAGAGGAATGATTTTAGGGTGGGAAAGAAATATGGTCAGGTCAGTGAGTTTGCCGGTGGCGAAGTTGAGATGGTGGAGACTGAAGATGCCGTGAAATATCACAAGGCTGGTACACTATGAGAGAGAGAGAGAGGGTGGAATGGCATTTTTGCCCCTTTCATTTGGGATATAACTTATAAGTGCCCTTGATACGTACATGACTTATTTTCCGTCCAAAAAGTGAAGCCCCGCCAACAATTGAACGAAGTAGGAAGCAATCAGAAACTTGAGGAGATAAATTTGTCAAATTAGTAATTTAGGGACGAAGTAGAAAAAATGTGGATAGTTTAGGGATAAAAGCAAAAAAAAAAAAAACTCTTTAATTTGTTTCTTCTTGACGTATTTACTTTCAAATGACGAAAGAACTGACAAACACATCTAAGCTGCTATTCCTGGGTGCTAAGGCTTCCTTGTCTCTGTTCTATACCTATCACATTTACATTTTACTCTCGGGATTCCAAGATTGTACCTTGGAAAAAATTACCTGACATTGGATTAATTATATGCATATCCCTCTGTATGATTTAGATATTCTTGTGACCTTTGTTGTTGTGAAACAAAACACATCATTTTGCATGAAGGGATTCCAATTTACTGTCAATTGCAAACATAGGGGTCACAAAGTTCATCATTTACTTTGTAGAATGACTTTTGGGGGAACTTCATGAGTGGCTCGCTCTGCATGGTTTCATTTCGTAACTGCATTAGTAAGGATCCAGTAGCATTGTTGTCATTATTGTAGTTTTCATGACTGAGGCATGGAGAAACCCCTGATTTTTGCGAACTGAGTTTATTTAGCAATCAACTGCCAGTAAACTAAGTTTATTTAGCAATAAGAGAGGACGAGTTCCTCATTCCATATCTTTTATACACTTTTTGAGAGATAAAACAACAATGATGTGGATTTTTTGAATTACACAACTCTGGATTTTCTGAGTTTATAGTGTGCTGAGGTTCGTTTTACTGCAGTTCTTTTGTGGTTGCTAACGGCTGCCTGCATCAAAACGGGACGGCCCCAAATGGCAAGAAGAGCAATTGATCTTATCGAGAGCCGTCTGCTTAAAGACAGCTGGCCAGAATATTATGATGGTAAACTCGGGAGATATGTCGGTAAACAAGCCAGGAAATATCAGACGTGGTCAATAGCGGGATATTTGGTGGCAAAGATGATGTTGGAGGATCCCTCGCACTTGGGAATGATCTCCTTGGAAGAGGACAGGCAAATGAAGCCTGTTCTTAAGAGATCCTCCTCCTGGACCTGCTGAACTTTCGGCTCAAGCAAAGCGGCGGAACATAGCACAGAAGAGGAGGGGTGAAACAGAAGGTGAGAGATCTTGTTTATGTACTTTATAACAGCAAAAAGAAAAAAAGGAAAACAATTGATTCTTGGGCAATTTCGCCATTGTTGGCTTTCATTGTGTATATTAGCATCTCCCGGACTACCCTCTTTGTTTCTTCAATAAGAGAGACCTTTTGATTTGTGTTTTAAATGAACTGTGGATGCTTCTGAGCGATATTGAACTTGGAAAAGTTTCTTTTTTCCTTTTGGTGAATTGCTTTGAACTTGGAAGGTTGCGGGGTAACAACCCTTTTAAGTTTTTCATGTGGCCTGTGACCTGTGGCAAATAACTACTTCCTCCGTCCCTTTTTAAATGTCCTATTTCGTAACTCCAACTTATTAAAAAAATATCATTATTATACCTTTTACATCAATTTTTTCCTCCACTTTCCTTACTTACCCATCATCATTACATTTTTTACTTACTAACTTTTCAAAATGGAATCTACTTTTAGGGACAAAATAGATAATGTACTAACTTTTACCCACTAACTTTACCAAATTGACACTTATTAAGGGACAGTCCAAAATGGAATACTGGACTATAATAAAGGGACGGAGGGAGTACAATTTAGAAACAACTATTGACTGGTTTTAGCAGTTTATTTAGGATGCGAGATGGTTTCGAGAGAACTAAACAAGGAAAAAATGTTAAGAGTAGATGATAATTGCAAGTGACAGGACTAGTGATGAAATTTGACTGCCACTTGCTTTCAATGGTTTCTTAAATTAGTTGGTTGAATTTTTCAGGTTTAATTTGGATGCTTGGCCTTTCTGCATTTGTTTCTACTAAAAGAACCATTTAGTTAGAGGAAATGACTCATCTTGAATAATGAAAAAAACAAGAGAAAAATACTGAAACTATCTTCTAGTTCATAGCGGAAACTCGGTAAGTTTGGCCTTTCTTGCCGACTTCTTCGGATTGACCAGTAAGTAAATTCTTTTATGTACTACTAGAAACGTGGTTTGGAAAAATGGCAATTACGTGGCACTGCTCTAATTATGCCCATTAACAAGGATTTGGAAATGATTTTGCCACTCCATTTTTTGTTAACGCTACTCCTCTGCAAGTGTATTTTTTGTGCAATTGCAGGAGGGTGGCGTTAACAAAAAAAGAGTGACAAAATCAACAGCCGGATTTTATCATGTTGAACATCTAAGCTTCATAGCCTTGCTAGTGTATGCATATTCCACTTGAAAGTCAAGATAATGTACATAACACTTCATCCTAGTAATATGCAGCTTGTGTAAAAAATAAAGCTTGACGAAATTGACGGCTCTGATTATGGAGTTGGATTCAGTATGTAGATGAGTGAACAAAACTACACTCATAACAAGGAATGTACAAACAAAACTATTAGAGAAATAAAATGGAATTTTTCTCTGTTTTAGTAATTGTAAAATAAATGAGCAAAAATAGATGTAAGTAATAGAATTATTTGTGCAAGTATAATTACATTTGTACAAATAATCGAAGTGTATAAATAATTAATTAATCGATCCTATAGCGAATAGGTTGAGGGAAAATACCTCTTTGCTTTTCAAACCTAGTAGTAGCATTTATTTTGAAATTTCAACAATAATTGAAGATAATATTTTTGTTCAAAAATTTGTACTCCAATATTCCTTTTTTGCTCAGCACTAAAATGTTGAATATGGGACGAGGGGAGCGGTTATGGTGCATAGTTTGCACCCATCTCGTGGCATTAAGGGTATCCCAAAAAAAAAAAAAAAAAAGTTATGAAAGTTTCCATGCAGTGAACTATTGAACTTCTTTGTTAGCCAAAAAAAAAAAATCATTCTGTTCAGAACACTTAGTAAAAATGAACAATAAATTGAAACAAAGCACTTGAGTTCCCTCTAGGTCCAAACAGAACTCAAAGGCACATTTGATAGCTGAATTATTTCTTGAAGAATTATAAAAGATGGGACTAATGACGGAGACAAAGGTGACAGACGTGGATACTCCCGTAGTGGCCAAATAATTTCCCACTAATCTATCCTAACTTTAGTTACTAGTGACAAACGTGGAACTAACTAATCCTGAGGGACATGTGGATTCAAATCCCACCATCAAACATGCCCCATGCTTGCATTTGGACGCGCGAGGAAAGGAAACACTAAATAGACAAAACATAGGAAACAAGTATCCGAACTCAGCCTACCGACGACAAATTTGCAGTTCAATAGTCCATGGTCACACACTCGCATTATCTTCCCTGCATTCAAAGGCAGTGCATGGACCTGGCGTAAATCATTTACTAATGAGTAATGACCGAGAGTCCTTCAAATATTTAGGGTCATAGAGTAACTGTTTTAACATTGTTCAGTATATTTGTGATTCGTCCAAATGAAGTCCACCAATCAGTAAGATAAACAGATGATCAGGGAAAAAAAACCCAGTGAGATAGACCGACAAGGTGAGGGGAAAGAAGCAAATCACTCATGATCACAAACGCATCAGAAATCCTACAAAAGGGAAACAACATTCTCACTGCATCTGTTTATGATAGCGCTCCACATTCGTATCCTAATGCACACTAGCGTTCAACCTGTTCTATGCATGGGCAAGATTAACATACACGATGTGTTAATCATGGACATTCTCCATACGATTAACCCATTCTAGCGTTGTGCCCGTTCGATGCATGGGACAATAGAAAAAAGTAGGTTCACATTGGTTTTTTTTCCATTTCGTGCATCAAACAGGCACAACACTAGAACGGATTAATCTTATGGAGAACCACGATTAACACATCGGGTATGTTAATCTCACCCGTGCATGTTAGTTTTGCCCGTGCATAGAACGGGTTGAACGCTAGTTTATTAAAAAACATAATGGTAGCATGTTTACATTAAACACAATTACTGGTATTCAAACTATGCGGTGACAATTAAAGAAACAACTCTTGTTACGACAATGATAAATACTCCCATACTCATATAAATACTTTCTGTCAAGGGCAGGGGGTGGGATAGTTCTAGAGAGAGAGAGAGAGATAGAGAGAGAGATGGCGGAGTGTACGTGGGGGGCTAGGGCTGTTTTCAGTTGAATTGGAGTAGTGGGTTGTGTGTGAGACGGTGAATGTGAGGCAAAACGCGGGTATTTTTATTTTTATTTTTAAATGGAAAATATAGGAAATGTGTGAGAAATGTGAATGTGGGGTTTCATTTTTATTTTTAAAGAAAATAGAAAATCTAGGAAATAAGGATTGGGGGTTTGGAGGCTTTGAGCGGTCCACTACATTCCCTTAGGATATTGATAGATAGATAGATAGATTAGGAATCACATCGAGCATAATTTTGCACAACAAGACGAATTCCTACGTGCATTTATAAGCAATCTGGGGCGGTAATAGCACTTGAATTGAATACCAGAAACTATTTCCAAGTTAGAGCAGAGAAAGCAAAAAGGACAGCAAATACAAGAAAGCTTTAAAACAGTTCAACCAACCAAACCAAGTCCGTACCCACAGTATACCAGGAGGCATACAAAAATGGTATCGCTTATTGCAACAGAGGATTCATAAGGTCGAATTACCCAGAAGCAGTTTTCTTTTGCTGGAAAACCACAGCGAAAATGGGGACACCAGCACCAATGCTGAAGGCAGTGAGGACAGCAAGGGACATCGTCAGCTTCTGGTGCTTCATCCTGTCCAAGTTATACATGTGCTTTGCATGCATGTAGTATGGCTCATTGTGGCCATGGGCATGTGCTCCTCCCATCCTCTTCACCCCAGTTGAATGAAACCCTCTGTTAGCTGTCACCAGAAACAAACAGTGCTATTGTTATTGTGGTTCACAAGCTGGTTAAGGCATCTCAACATTCACTTTCATGTGAATCTCGCAACTACCAGTTGAAACCGTGTGACTATAGAAGAGGATTATTCGTATTTCCAAGTAAAAACATTAGTAGATGAATTCTTTGGGAATCAGGATAAGCATCACTTTCAGGGATCGATTTCTAGTGACATAGATCCACAATACATATTAGTGTTTATGTACGTGGAAATGTCCAATTAGTCTTCCAGTCAATGAAACCACCTTATCTACTGAAATGTGAAATATTATGCCTAAAAAGCATCACAATTATTCAAGAAAATAGCTTGATTTGTAGCTGCAATATGTCATTCTTCCTAAAACTTGATTGCTAACTGTAACGATCCGCTCCCGCCTTGTACAATATTGTCCACTTTCGACGCCCAGATCCCATGGAATTTCTAGTAGCCAGTAGGTCACCATCTAAACAGCATAGTTTGTAAGGGCTTTGGCACGGCTTTAAAAGGCCTTGTACAAGGTAGGGTCACTATCGGAACGAGGCCTTTTAAAGCTGTGAGGGTGCCAAAGCCCTAACGAACTTTGCATCCACCAAGCCATGCTAGACTTGTGACCTATGTAGCACGGACACAGACACTGACACGGATACGGATACGGATACAGATACGGATACGGACACAGCAATTCTAAAAAAACAGGGATACAGACACGGCGGGGGACACGCCACATGTATAAATATATACACATACATATATACATATATTTTTTCTTTTCTCCACTGTTGATGAAGACATGTCCTATATGAATGTTATAAGATTACCATGGTCCAAATAAAGGCATAATTACAGTTTAATCCAAATATTTTTGAATAATTTCATATTAACCCCTTAAAATTAAAAATATATATTACATTTAGACCCCTAGCTGTGTCCCTGGCGTGTCCCTAGCTGTGTCCCCCACGTGTCCCCCATCAAAAAATAATAAAAATTATTGGACACGCCATGTGGCGTGTCCAATACGTATTTGGCCGTGTCCCCGTGTCCAATATGTGGACACGGCGCCCTTTTGGAGTGTCGGTGCTACATAGCTTGTGACCACCCATCCGAAGGTCTTCCGGGACACACAACCGGAGCCTGGTCTCATAGATGTGTGGGCTGTCATTGAGCTGCATGTGAAGGAGGAAGCTGTTTCATGGCATGTGACATCTCAGGATCTTGACCTAAATCTGTCAACGACACCCCGTCGTACATAGGCCAAGTTATTGGGTTCCCCCATGGTCAGAGCACCGTCGTTTCTTGTATGGTGTTGGAAATGTAATTGAGATGTGGTTTTAGGATAGCTTTCCTTCGCCTATCTTATCTCTTGTTTCTTGGAACCAAAAAACAGAAAAAGCACCTCTTATTGACGGTTTTTTTTTTTAATTCTTCTTTTACTTTTCAGCACTATGAACTTGCTACCCAACCTTATTAGCTAACACACCTACCACGCATCTAAGAACTTGATTAACTTCGAGACCCTTTAGGCGGTGAAAAACTAAAATCAATCGTCTCTCTCTCTCTCTCTCTCTCTCTCTCTCTCTCTCTCTCTCTCTCTCATTTATCGAACAAATTATATAATCCCCATTTCTCTCTCTATTTTTTTTTTTCTCACCGTATAGCGCAACACTCAAAATTGAAGCATACGAATCATAACTCAGTCAAGTCGACATTTTACACGTCCCATGTTCCAATCCCTTTCACTGACTTTCGTGGGTATCATTCATCCAAAAAAAAACAAAATTTAACAAGAATCGAAGCCCAAAATCAGTTAATCCAACGGCAAATCTGCCAATTTCCACTGAAGTAAAACACAAAGCAAAGATCTGATATCCCAAAATCCAAACAAAGGAGTTGAAAAAAAAAACCCCTAGAGCGATACAATCGGCGGCGGACTGACCTGATCTGGGGAGAAACGATTCGGTCGAAGTCAGGAGCTTGGAGGCGCACGATCTCAGAACGTTGTTCGACGCCATGGTCGGTTACGCTTTCCACAGAGAGAGAGAGAGAGAGAGAGAGAGCGCTCGAAGGTAGACGAAGGGTTGGGTTTGTTCAGGGTTATCTGGGAGAAATGTATACACGTGTGGTTCGTTCGTGTGAAGTCGCTCGAGGAGCCAAGATCCTCTGTACCGAAAAACTGCTGTGCGACTGTGCCCATGAGTTTTTGGACCGTTGAATTTTGGGCTTTAAAAAAAGAAAAATAAAAAACAAAACAAAACAAAACAAAACACACAATTTAATGGTAGAAAATCCTTCGGCACAGAGGGAAACCTTTGTGCCTCTGCGCTGAGAGATTTTTCGGTTCTTAAATGTTGGTCCTTAAAAAAACGAAACAAAGAATAACAAACAATTCGATGGCCAAAAACCCCTCAACATAGAGACACATAAATTTTTGGCATAGAGGAATCTAGGGGTGATACCGGTCCGGTTTCAACCGGTTTGGGTGTATTTTTCAGTCGAAACCGGTTAGCCGGTTTGAGATTTTTAAAAATCGGAACCGATTGAGATAAATCGGTCCGGTTTCGACCGGCTCAATCAGTTTCGGTCCAGTTTATCCGATTTTCATTCATGGGTCATATTTTGGGCCCAATACATCAAAAAATTCATAATTCAACTCACAAAATATCAACCAAAATTCATAATTCAACCCTTTTTTTGGGCTCAACAAAAAATGATCAATTTTGAGCCCATTACATATAAAAAAAACCCATAAAAATATAAGGAAGCCCATAAAAACAGTTTATATATATATATATATATATATATATATATATATATATATATATATATACACATATACATATACATATACAGTTAGGTTCCGGTGAGGGATCTCTTATTTTTTTTAAATGCGGGACTTTCCTTCCCGATTGAATTTCGATGATCCGAGCCGCTCAAAGTGATCAGAACGTGATTTTAAAGGTCCCCGCGAGAAATCAGCAAAAAAAAAGACCGGGAAGGGCTTCATCCGAGCAGTTTTCATTGAACGGTTCAAAAAAAACTGCTCGGATGAAGCCCTTCCCGGTCATTTTTTTTGCTGATTTCTCGCGAGGACCTTTAAAATCACGTTCTGCACACATTGAACGGTTTGGATTTTCAAAATTTGATCAGAAAATGAAAGTCCCGCATTTTAAAAAAGTGAGGGATCCCTCACTTGATAATTTGTGTGTCTATATATATATATATATATATATATATATATATATATATATATATATATATATATATATATATATATATGAATGATTGATTTTATATAATAAATATATTTATTAGACCAATATACACCACAAAATATCAACCAAAAATCCATAATTCAACCCCTCCCCTATGTTTTTATATATATGTATATATTATACATATATATAACCGGTCCGGTTTCGACCGGTTTTTAAAACACATAAACCGAATCGAAATTATTTTCTGGTTTATAAAATTTTATAAACTGGAACTGGATCGAAATTATTCAACCGGTTTTAAAAATTCGGTCCTGTCTGATTTTTCCGATTTCGATCGATTTTTCAATCTTGGCTAACAGCCCTAGAGGAATCGGCACCTCGCTCAAGTGGTATGAGGCCTTGGGCCTTGGGGTATGCGAGAAGGCATAGCCCATAGGTCATAGCTAGGGCTGTAAATGAGTCGAGCCGAGCAGAACTTTGTCGAGCTCGAGCTTGGCTCGTTTCTTAAACGAGCTCAAAATTTGAGCTCGAACCTTAAAGAGCCGAGCTCTTATCGAGCAGAGCTGAGTCATTTACTAAACCAACCTTTTTAATCGAGCCGAGATTTTGTCAAACAAGTCGAAAACTCGAGCTCAGCCCAAACCTTAATGAGCTAAGCCGAGCTAAGCTTGCGAGCTACTCAGTTCGTCTACAGCCCTACCCATAGCCCAACCCAGTCTTTTTCGAGGACCGATTGGGCTAGAGTTTTGGAGCCTTTTGCCTTCTCTTCTCTGCTTAGCTTCAACTTTACGTAGGGCTAGGGTTTGGCAATTAATTTACATTTTTTTTTGGAGAAGTTCAAAACCAGTTGAGTAGGGGATAAACGAGTCAAGCAGGTGGTTAATTAAGCTTATGTAATCTAATGAGCATTAAAAATATATCCAAGCTTACCTCATTTATGACGAATTGATCTCAAACGAGCTTTAATTGAGCTAAAGATAAGTCGATTTCAAGTAGCTTGAAATTTTCATACATCATGAGCCGCAACGAGTCGAGTAAGAGCTTGTTCGAGCATGGTTAATTTGAAATTTTAACAAGCTTCAAAAAAATGATCAAGCTCGGTTTGTTATATAAGCAAACCAAACTCCTATTAAATAGGGTTATAATGAGCGAACACAAATGTAAACTCGAGTAGTTTGGTTCGTTTAGCGGCCTTGGAGTTACCACCTTGCGTGAGGCACTTGGGTAAATGAAATCAACGAGCCAAAGAATTGATTATTTCAGCCCAGTATGAAAAATTACCGAGATTTTTAAAAATTATGTTCAATTTCGGCATGTTTATGAGGCGATTGAAATCTCGGTAGTTTGAAATTTTTAAACACCATAAATCCAACAATCCGAGGACTCACTAGTAACTTGTTCGAGCTTGATGTGAAAGCGCTTAACTCTCTTTAAAAAAAAGTAATCGAGTTCGGTTTGTTTATTTAACAAACTGATTTCAAACAAGACTTCAACGAGCGTACACATGCTAAGCTCGATTGGTTTGGTCTGTTTATTAGTTTTACCTGGGTTCGAAGTGTCATAATTTGCATCGTGAGCAAGAATGTAAAAACGTATTTTAAAAATATTTTAAGCTACTCGAGAGCCTAAAAGAGAAAGCATGGAGCGAGAAGTAAGAACGAAAACGATGAGTTTTGCTGGAAGAATATGTGAGTAATTTTTCATTGTTGAGAATAGACACTGATAAAATACGAGCATGATGATTTATAGCAATAGTGATTAGTCGTGTTATTTTAAAAACCTGGATGCCCCTTTTTTTTGTCAATCGTTAGAAGAGATTATTTATATCATGTATAAATTACAAAGTACGTATAAAACCGTGACATTGAGTTGTTTGTTAGAAAACTGGGACAAGAGATCCCCAAGAACAGTCCACTACTTCTTAATAAATTTCAAGAGGTTGAAGTATTCTAAGTATCTGTTTCTTTGGTATGGAAGATGGCAGATTTCCAACGAGAACTCGAGGACGAGTTCTTCTGAAGAAAATGAGACTGATGTAGGACAAGATTTTGAAAAATTTTATTCTTATTTTTATGATTTCAAAATTATAAAAATAAGAATACAAAATCTTATTTAGAATTAGAATTTTATTTTAAAATTATATTATTAAGAAATCTTATTTGTGCTGCCTGTTTTGCACATTTTTAATTTTCTTGTTTTAACAGGATTTAGGATTTCTTCTATGAATTTTATTTCCTTTTCTTTTAAGATTTTTTTAAGTCTTTTATTTTATTTTATTTTATTTTCTTCTTTATAATTTCTGGACTAGTAAGAAATTGTCTTATCTAGATTCCTACCTAAGATAGGATTTCTCTACTAGTATAAATAAGGGTTGTAGCCTATTCAATTATTCAACTTTTACATCAATTATATTCAAAGTTTCTCTCTCTTTTCTTTGTGCGCAAGGTTTGCTCGTACACTCGAGTTGTTTATCTCTTTTAGATTAGTACGCAACTAATCTCTTTGTGAATTCCGCTGCGTCATTTTTAGAAAGTGGACGCATATTAATTTTGGGACATCCCAAAATAAAAATATGAACACTTAAATTGGCACGAAGGGAGTAAATTATTTTCCCACATAAAGCAACCAAAATATCATAAAACTACTATTTATCCATCTAGACATTTGTACTCTTATTTATGCTACGAATGTCAATCTCAATTTCATTAAAGTTTAATGTGTAACTTGAAAAATCTAGAAGTATCCTTAAAACTATAAAGAATCAATCCCGAGGATCGGATACATAAGAAAGTATCATATTGTTTGTACCATAAATGGACCGCTCTTATCAAGGAGATCCGTCACGGAAAAAATATCTCCTGGAAAAGATATCTCCTGAAAATGGAGATATCTCCTGACACGGATATCTCCTACTATGTCAGCACGATACATCCTGAAAATGGATATCTCTTGTTATGTCAGCACGATACCTCCTAAAAACTGATATCTCCTAACTCATGGCGATACGTGATAGCATTTGCAACTCATCTAACTGCTTCAAGTTCATGGGGCTTAAATCAAGGAAGGTGGTTGAGATAATGAGGGATAATGGGCCACTTTCTAGATAATGTTGAGCAATTGGAGGAAGTTACAGAATAAGTGAACATGAGACATGTGTCACGTAGAGAAGCCAGCCAAGATATATTTTGGGGCAATTTTTCTATATGAATTCCTATGTGTAGGAATTAATATATTTTAGCTATAATCATGGGAAAATTAAGTGGTCCCACCTACCACCACATGTTGAAGTGGTCAAAGGAAGTTACAAAAGTGTGGGACATTTGACGGCTCAAATTTTATCTTTAGTAGCAAATAAAGATAGTGGACTTGGTCAAAGGGACATATGGCAGCTTGGGAGAGTTTTTTGAGGAAGTGGGCAGAATATGTGCATCATGGAGTCCAATTTTTTGAGAAAGTGAGCAGAAGATGTGCATCATGGGGTCCAATTTTTTCTCAGCCCACTCAAGGAGGATTGTGCCTATAAATACAAGAGTTGGATTATGGGCCACGACCAAAAGCTCACAGCAGTCATACGTATCTTAGAATCTAGTTCAACCCTCTCATGGCTTTTGTGTTTTTTAGTTTAGTATCATCCTATCCTATCTAGGTAGAAGAACTACTCCAAGTAGTTAGTTATTATTTGTTTTTTACTATCTCCTTCCATTCAATGCAAATAGTTTATTTCTCTCGCACTTTGTTAGTTAGTTTCTTGTTAGATTAGAAGTCCTCTTCATTTAGGCAAGAAAAAGAACCAAATGGTCGTTTCTTCTTAGGATATGCACATGTAGCACCTGGAGGAGGTTCAAATTAGGCGCAACATCAGCATCAACACTTGGAGCAGTTTAGCTCCTGGCATGCCCACAATATCTCCTGTACTCGCTAGGAGACATCTCACTCATCGCACGCCAACTATTTGTTAAGGCTCTATTTCTCCTGCTTCTTGGAAAAAAGTGGTGCAACACATATATGTATGCACAATCCGATAGGGATACAACTCCCTTATAGAAGTAATCCTTGAATTTCAACAACAGAATTAATAGGGAAAACAAGATCAAGAACTATAACGACATGCAATTTTAGAATAGTGAGAAATTAAGACTATAAGGTTGTTGTTCCATAGGGCAAAAGTAGACATCCTAAGCATGAAATCTCAATTGGAAACTTCCCACATGAACCGATGAACAACTATTAACACATATTAAACACTTAAGATATATACTTCAAAGAAACCAGGTTCTCAACTGGCTGTTGGAGCAGCATATTGCGGAGGTACCATTATTGGAAGGCATTGGTAGTCCTGGACAGTGGACATAAAGGCACACAGGTGCTTTAGTTGACTTGCTCAAACTCATCTTCGCTACACGAATTGATTGGAACAACAGGGAAAGAGCAAGAGAAATGAAAACGTTGTAATGAGAAAAAAGTAATTGAGATCTATTAGTAGGTGAAAGAGAGTGGGGCACACACCTTTGGTTTTAATGTTGCAAATTCAACTTTCCAATGTTTCTACACTTCATTCACCCAAGTATTTTTTTTTTATCTTACATAGTTTGCTCACAACGGTTCCCATCTCCATGCGATCTCTTGGTGATTCCGATGAACATGCAACTCCAATTGTCAGAATGGAAACCATGCAATCGTTGATCCAACTTCCATTGTTGTGCTCTAGCTGGATGGAGGGATCGACGATATCCATCACTCGTTCTGGCAAAGCATTCTTAACGAAGTTATGAAGATTTAGATGATCTTGAAACAAACTATCAGTTGGTCTTTTGCCAGTAAACATCTCCAGTAGAAGAATGCCAAAGCTATATACATCCCCACTGGTGGAAGCCATGTCACCCACGCCATACTCTGTAGATTGATTCAATTGTTAGTCTATTTTAGTGTGGAAAGTGAATCTGATTGGATGGCACGGTTCTAAACTTCTGATTCTTATATAGAAAATGCATGCAATAATCTGTGAAGCCAGATGGTATTTATGGATATCTGCTACTTAATATGGTGGTTTTTGATTGATGGGGAGAACTTAGGACACTTCGAAGATAGCTACTATCAAATCATTGTGGAAATGTCATATAGGACGATATAATTTTTTAACCATATTTTTTAATAGATTTTACACAGTTATTGATTTTTCTTTTCAATATGCAAAAGATTATTAGGTAAAGCTTCTAACACAAAAAAACAACATATCGAAATAATTAGGCTTGTTTTCAAAATATTTGCTTTTTACAAAAAAAATATAAAAAATATAGCCATAAAGTTCCAATTTGGTAACTTTGCCCTTAATCCTTTGTTTTCTGGGCAAACAAGGGGTATTTTTGGTAACTTTGCCCTTAATTCTGACGTCCCCAAATCCCAGGACTATCTATCGCCCCCCTCCCCCCGGACTATATTTTCCCCTTCAAAAATGACTAATAATCCTATTGGGATTATTAGTCCCGGGATTCAAGATTGCACAAATACGGGACTAAAGTGGATGGGTGGATTAATAGTCTAATCCTAGATCTACTCCCCCTATCAAACCGTGCCTAAAACATTAAGGATATTAGATTATGTATAGAAAGACATGGAGTTTGTATTGGCGAATGCTTTAAATGAAAGGACAAACATATGTAGGGGTCCACTAGTTTACACAAAGCCAAGCTTTATAGCTTAAATTTTATAGTTGATTGAAGATTTTGTACCTGGAGCGATGTAGCCTATTGTTCCCCTTATTGCACTTGAATTGCTTTGATGTTGCGATACATTTGAGTGAGAATCATTTGAGTGAGACACGAATGTTCCTAGGTGCGTTTAACTATTTGAATGGTCTACCGAGCCTTAGGGTAGTAGGCTAGCACACTTGGAAAAATGTTTGTTGACACCTAGAGAAAGTAGGAAGTTGAGATGGTTGATTGTATATTAAAGTTGGATCGGGAATACTCGAATGACGATGATTGATTATATTGATGGAATGAAAATGTGAGTTACAACTATTAATTTCCTCTTGAACTATAAATCGGAAGGTGAAGTCGTCGTTCGTAGCTACTTGCATGAAGCTGTGTTTGTGTGATCAATTAGTAAATACTTGGTAGTAGAGTAAATGGGTTGGTGACGAGATTAACGATGAGAATTGTGGGAAATGTGATGTGAAACGCTTAGCTAAGGATACATATACAACAAGGAATCCTGGAGCCATGTTTGTCTTCATTTGCCAAGTGATATATATACTTATTGGAATTGTTTTAATTGGTGGAATTGTGGAAGGATGAAAAAATGAGCTTCATGCACGACACTTGTATGAATGGTACACTTAAGTATCTGAACAACGCTCAAACAATTGGGGCCCATCGATGGGTGGGTGCCTGGCAGGGGATATCGGGGTCCCATAAATAGCCTGGCAGGAGCTAATGCTCATATTAAACACTCAAGGCCTAACCTTTAAGGTAGGTGCTTGGCAGGGGATATCGGGGTCCCATAAATAGCCCGGGAGGAGCTAATGCTCATATTAAACACTCAAGGACTAACCTTTAACGTAGGTGCTTGGCAGGGGATATCGGGGTCCAATAAATAGCCTGGCAGGAGCTAATGCTCATATTAAACACTCAAGGCCTAACCTTTAAGGTAGGTGCTTGGTAGGGGATATCGGGGGTCCCATAAATAGCCCGGCAAGAGCAAATGCTCAAATTAAACACTCAAGGCCTAACCTTTAAGGTATGTGCTTGGCAGGAGATATCGGGGTCCCATAACACCCGGCAGGAGCACTCGTTCATGACACAGACTAGGCCCACCAACGGGTGTGGTGCTAGGGCAGGGGAAGCGGGTCCCATAACGCCTGGCAGAAGCATTCACTTACGAGAACATAAATGAGAGTTTGAGAATGAAAGACGATTTTGAATGAGGAGCAATTCATGTGAAACACCGATGACCTTATTCGTAACTTATGAGCAAATTCAAAAGAGTTACGGTCATTCTCTACTAGAGTTGTTATATTTTGTTTACCATAAAACATGGAGTTGTGGTGTATGAAAAGGATTTGGGATTTACGGGTGAGTTTCCTTATTGTCGAGGTGCGGTACTATTCGATGTGTCATTGTTATTTCGTACTCTAACTATGCATTGTGTGTGTATTTTTGGTGAGAGGTTGGCTAGTTATTTGAGACAAGAAAAATGATACTTTCCATTAAAGAACTTAGATTAACCTTTAGGTCTTTGAAATGGAAATGAAAAAGTAAGGATTGATTTGGGTAACGCCGTAACGGTAAGCTGAGATTTTAAGAATATTTGTGTGTGTAGGTGAGAGTGTCTGTGTTTGAGAAATGGAGTTAAATATTTTCCAGCATGAATATGGTATTTTGAGTTTCACTTCTGATAAAACCAATATGTTATTGAAAAATGTTTTTCCTTGATATCTGTCTTCACTTATGCATATAATTTAGGCATGGATATCTCTACAAGCTAGTGTAGCTCACCCTACCCTTTCAGGTACTCGTCATGACACTTAGCTTGGATTGCATGGAGTGCACATTGAGATGTCTCATGAGAGCTTCATTGGAATCTTTAAGGAGTGGTTTATCATCAAGTTTACTTCACGTCATGTACTTTACTTGCAATTGAAGGTTATACCCTTGTGATTAGATCATATGTAAAGCAATGTATAAAGTCGTCTCAATGATTATTATGAAACCCATTTAATTGTAAACGTTTGGGAGACTTTATGTAGGAAAAAAAAATTAGAGAGAAGCGACTTGATTTGCTGTTTGGATTTACATGACATTTAATGGTAAATATAATTGAGAGAAAGACTTTTGTTTGTAGAAAATATATTATTATTTTAGTTAAAAAATTGAGGGCGTGACAGATCAACTCCGTCGGCCAATATATATTTCAGTTTCCTTACTCATTTGTTATAATTAAAATGACCCGGTGTAGCATTTGGTTCTGCATGCATCAGGCCATTTTTCAGACACATCTAACCATTCCATTTATAACTCAAGGTGTCCGGATCAACTTACCGACTAATCCCCGGAGACAATCACTCTGTCCGCTTGGAGGGGGAGGATTTGACCGCCATACCAATCCCTAAGTGAGGGTTTTGTTGAATCCCTCTGTCCTGTCTTCTCTTTTATTCTTTTTTTTAATCTTTCTTGAGTTAACTCATTTACTTGTTTTATTCGAGGTGCACATAAGCTAGCCCAAGCATCCTAAGTGACAAGGGAGAAAAAAAAAAAACTAACTTCTCTTTGCTTCAGGAACTGATAGAAATCGAAAGAGGGAAAACAATAGTAAATTTTTACATTTTGAGCAAATTACTGAAACTGATGTCTATGCAGAGATCAAAGAGGGTAAAGATGGTACTCGTCTTTGCCTTTAAATTCGCTAAGAAACAAAACCAATCTCCATTCAGTCTCACGGGCGATTCCATAGAGCAAGCGACTCCAATTTCAAGTAGTGGTAGAAATTTTATACACAACACGGTCAACATGAACTTCGCAAGTTGGAATTGGTTTTTTCCCACATGAACACAAATATAACACGACACAGCGACATAAAACTTTTCCCTATGAAGTGACCATATTTCGGGAGAGGTCATTGGAGGATAAGATCTTTGTTTGTAAAAACTTTTCCCTATGAAGTAGTAAGGTGTTCTCCAAGGGCATGACTCGTATCACTTCTAACTTTGAATCTACATCAGACAATTTTATTTTACAAATATTTTTAAACAAATGATTTCCCACACCCATACGTTATAGGTTGACAACCATTTTTTGTCTTTGCTGTATGGTTTACCCATGTGGGCTAACTTTTCATCGACTTTTGGTATTGCATTTTTGTTGTTTTCTCTTAATTTTTATTTGATTTGAGATTAAATTTTATGTTACATCGTTCGGCTCAACAAAGGGCAATCAAAATAGTACTCCCTCCGTCCCATAATGTTTGACATTTTCAAGAATGCGTGCCATTTTTAAATTGCATATATCTTTCAATCCATAATGTTTTAGGCAATTTTTTGAACTTTGTATAATAGAACAAATTAAACTCTATCAAACAAGATCCATAGTGCTTATAAAAAAATATTATGGATTAAAAGATATTATTGTTAATTTTTTCATAAGGCTGGAATAGTGAAAGTGTCAAACATTTTGGGACGGAAGGAGTATAAAAAAGGCCCAAAGTTGGAAAAAAAAAAAAAAGGTTTACTAAGAATGACCACAAAGACATTATTTTGATTCCCCTCATCGAGCCAAATGAAGTGAAGTAGAAATAATAAAGTGAAAATAACACCAACAAAAAAAACGTGCAAAAAAAGTCCTAAAAAGTAGCCCAAATCACACCATATTGGGACTCCAACCAGAATGATTCACTGCTTCTTATTAGCAGTAATAAATTTCATTCCTTTCCTCCACATTTCCATTTCTAATCCATCAATATAACACCGTGCCTATGACAGAACATCAATTCTTGTCACGCCCCGATCTTGCAAGACCCGAGCACGAGAGCTCAAAAAAAAAAAAAAACAAATCAAACGCTATCATGTCTTCGGATCCACCGCCTTACCTGAAAAAGGTTGGATTATACAACGTGAGTCGACACGCAATAAGAAACGTGCTAAAGGCGAAGATAAGAGAACGCAAGCAAAATGCACAATACACAAAATAATTTGTTCTTGTCTACTTCTTTTCGAATACATCAATTTGAGAGTATACACAATATCCTAAGAAAATGCGCATTTTAATGATCCCAAAAGAAAAACATGGAATGAAATACTAACATTTGCTTCTCAACTATCAAACCGAAGTAAATAAATAAATAAAACAATCCGATACGGTACGATACGGGGAAAATCCAATTCCCAAATACCAAGTTATAATCAAATCACGTAAACTCATCTCATCTTATATAATAATCAAACCACGTAAACTCATCTCGTCTCATATATCCAAAATCCTTCAAACACAAAACACGTTAAATTATTTAGTCAAGTAGGAGAAAATAACAGCACATAAGACCGACGGTCCAAATTAACAAGTTGTGTACCAATCCTAGGCGACTGATCAGGTCCCTAATCATCCAAATTTATGGGCTACTAACCCAAAGGCCTATGGAACACCTTATCCCGCGCGGGTTTACGGACTATACACCGACGGATAACTCATTATCCATATGCTTCCGGCTACACAACAAGTACAAAATGGTCAAGTCAACCTCCAATACATGGCTCACTAGCCCAAACAACAAGTACCAATTCCAAATCATCCAAACTACGAGAAAGATCATACAATCTAGTCATAGTCTCAACAAAGTCATAATCTAGAATCCCGATTTACGGTAGTAAAATTATCATCAAATCAATATATAAGTAGAGTCATTATCAAGTGTGGTGTCTAATTACAAGAATTGGTTTAACATTTCTCTCTGTCATTTTATCAAACACCTTATAGGAATGTATCAAATCATCACATATTAAATCATCCTTTACTCAAACCACGCGATCCTTAAACCAGTCCAACATACTAAAATTTACATAATCTAGTAAATAATCATCAAGGTCATTAATCAATCGTGAAAATTCAAAACTCATGAATAACACACGCTACACATAGTCCACATATACTTTGAACAAAGCATACTACGCATAAAACACCTCTACCTGGAACATATTGGAGTTAACTTAAAATTGAAAAGAAAAACAGTATAATCACAGATTTTTAGGTGTATCTCACTATACTTTCCCATATCTAAGCATTTAGCAAGAATCCTACCTCAAAAATGAAAACCTCCGAATTTGCTAAGAACTCCAAAGTTAGCCGATCAAGATTTTGTTCGGATAGATGCGTAGCCCTCTGTCCGTAGATCACGTTTTCTTCTTGCCTTGTTGCGACATTTTCGAGTCTTGACCTTCGATTTTGCATTTGAACGATGAGGGTTTGTTGAATGTTTAAGAGAGAGAGAGGAGATGACCCAGGAAGAAGAAAAGAAAAAAAAAGAAAAGATCGGCTCTCTCTCTCCTGGACCCATTAAGTATATAAGTAAGCATATTACTCTAACCCCCCTTTACTTACTAGCATTCTCTCTTAAGACCTACTTAACCACAATTCTAATTATAATTTTATGTGCTATAAAAATAAATCTTAACCAATTTTGAAAGCTATCCGACATAGGTCCCCCAATACTCTCGCCCTATGGCCCATGGACTCGGGCCCGCATAACCAACATACGTATATATAAAGAAATCCATTACTCTAAAATTATCTAATTATAATTCCACGTACCAACATCAATAAAATAAATAAATTTAAAATTACACACGGGTCTCTACAATTCTGCTGCCTAAGCTTGTGCCAATAATTCCCTTCATTAACTAGAAAGGTAAAAAAAAAATTAACAGATTGTCCTTAAAAATTGACAATTGTTTTCCCACAAAAAGTAACCAAAATATCCTAAAACTACTCGTTTATTCATCCAGACATTTGTACTCTTATTTATGCTACAAATGTCGATCTCAATATCATAAAAAGTTTTAATGTGTAACTTGAAAAATCTAGAAGTATCCCGAAAACTATAAAGAATCGATCCCGAGTATCGGATACGCAGGGAAGTATCATATACATATGCACAATGCGATAGGGATGCAACTCCCTTATAGAAGTAATCCTTGAATTTCAACAACAGAATTATAGAATTAACAGGGAAAACGAGATCAAGAACTATACTGACATGCAATTTCAGGATAGAGAGGAATTAAAACCATAAGGCTAGCTGTTGTTCCATAAGGCAAATGTAGAAATCCTAAGCACGCAATCTCTGTTGGAAACTTCCCACATGAAGTGATGAACAACTAATACACATATTAAGCATTAACGAAACTTCAAAAAAACCAGGTTCTCAATTGGCTGTTGGAGCAGCATATTGTAGAGGCACCATTATTGGAGGGCATTGGTAGTCCTGGACAGTGGACACAAAGGCACACAAGTGCTTTAGTTGACTTGCTCAAACTCATCTTTGCTACACGAACTGATTCGAACAACAGGGAAAGAGCAAGTGAAACGAAAACGTTGTAATAAGAAAAAAAGTAATTGAGATCTATTAGTAGGTGAAAGAGAGTGGGGCATGCACCTTTGGTTTTGTTGTTGCAAATTCAAATTTCCAATGTTTCTACCCTTCGTTCACCAAGTATTTTTTTTTATCTTACACAGTTTGCTCACGACGGTTCCCATGTCCATGCGATCTCTTGGTGATTCCGATGAACATGCAACTCCAATTGTCAAAATGGAAACCATGCAATCATTGATCCAACTTCCATTGTTGTGCTCCAGTTGGATGGAGGGATTGACGATATCCATCACTCGTTCTGGCAAAGCATTCTTAACGAAGTTATGAAGATTAAGATGATCTTGAAACAAACTATCAGTTGGTCTTTTGCCAGTAAACATCTCCAGTAGAAGAATGCCAAAGCTATATACATCCCCATTAGTGGAAGCCATGTCACCCATGCCATACTCTGCAGATTGATTCAGTTGTTAGTCTATTTTAGTGTGGAAAGTGAATATGATTGGATGCATGGTTCTAAACTCCTGATTCTTATATAAAATGCATGCATTAATCTGTGAAGCCAGATGGTATTTATAAATATCTGCTAATATTGTGATTATTAATTGTTAGGGAGAACTTAGGACACTTCGAAGATAGCTACTATCAAATCACTATGGAAATGTCATATAGGACGATCTAAATTTTTAGTCATATTTTTTAATAGATTTTGCATAGTTATGGATTTTTGTTTTCAATATGCAAAAGATTATTAGGTAAAGCTTCTAACACAAAAAAATAACATATCGAAATAATTATGCTTGTTTTCAAAATGTTTGCTTTTCACAAGGGGAAAAAAAAAAAAACAGAGCCATAAAGTTTCAATTTGTAACTTTGCCCTTAATCCTTCGTTTTTTAGGCAAACAAGGGGGTATTTTGGTAACTTGGCCCTTAATCCCGACCTCCCCCCGGACTATATTTTCCCCTTCAAAAATGACCAATAATCCTATTGGGATTATTAGTCCCGGGATTCAAGATTGCACAAATACGGGACTAAAGTGGATGGGTGGATTAATAGTCTAATCCTAGATCTACTCCCCCTATCAAACCGGGCCTAAAACATTAAGGATATTAGATTATATAAAGAAAGGCATGGAGTTTGTATTGGCGAATGCTTTAAATGAAAGGACAAACATATGTAAGGGTCCACTAGTTTACACAAAGCCAAGCTTTATAGCTTAAATTTTATAGTTGATTGAAGATTTTGTACCTGGAGCGATGTAGCCTATTGTTCCCCTTATTGCACTTGAATTGCTTTGATGTTGCGATACATTTGTTGAGGCTGCAGAAATAATTTTTGCTAACCCGAAATCTCCGACGTGGGCAACCATTGTATCATCCAAAAGGACATTCCTTGGCTTCAGATCACCATGAATGATTGTTGACTCACAACCACAATGAAGATACTCAAGTGCAGAAGCAACATCAATAGAAACGTCTAGCATCTGGATGGCTTTCAGGTACTCATGCTCCCCAACTCCATTTTGATGCAGCCATCCATCTAGTGTTCCATTTGCCATGAATTCATATACTATAGCTTTGAATTCATTACCATGGAAGTCTATGCTAGAACATACACTTAATACCTTCAAAAGATTGCGATGCCTTATGGTTTGAAGTGCTTTGCATTCTAACATGAAGCTCTTTAAAGCTCCCATAAGCTGAAGATTGAGTACTTTCACTGCCACAACAATCTGGTCTTGATCAAGGATCCCTTTATAAACAGAAGCATAATTCCCAACCCCTACTAGATTAGCCTCTGAAAATCCGTTGGTGGCTTTGAGAAGATTTGCATATGAAACTCTCAGAATTTGGTGTTCGAAAGATGGCTTAGAAGAGTCCTCCTTCCTTGAAACACGTTGTCGGCGACGAAACATAAACAAGCTAACTGCCAAAGTTGAAGATATCACAAGAGCAACCACCACATATAGTATTATCTTCGTCTTGTAAGATAGTTTGTTTGTCTTGGACATTGAGGATGGACATGGAGGAAGATTTAAGTCAGCAACACCTCCACATAGATTATCCATTCCAACAATTGAAATCGAACTGGCATTTCGAAAAACTCATTGTGTTGGAACTTCTCCATACAGCATATTGAAAGACAGATTCAGTTTTTCTAATGCAAGCTCACCAATATAACTAGGGATCAACCCCGTTAAATTGTTGCGTGAAAGGTCCAACTTTCGTAAACCCGTAAGCTTGCTCAAACTTTGAGGTATCTCACCTTCAAATGAATTGCCTTCCAAATGAAGAACTTCCAAGCTCAAACATCCACTCAACGAATTTGGAATAGACCTTGATAACCTATTATTGGACACATCAAACTCTACGAGGTTTTTCAAAGACCCGACTTCTGATGGAAGAGAACCAGTCAACGAATTGTAGCTTAAATTGAAAGAAATCGAAATCGATGAAAGATTCATGATTTCGAGAGGTATCAAACCATATAGATTATTATGAGAAAGATCTAATGCTAACAACTGTTGACAGTTGCCCAGACTCAAAGGTATGCTTCCACGGATGTTATTTTGCCCCAAGTAGAGACGATTCAGTGCACTTAAATTACCAAGTGAAGAAGGCAGTTTTGTGAATTTGTTCATTTGTAAATCTAGACAATTCAACTTATGAAATCTACCAATGGTGTCGGGAACATGGCCGGAAAAATAATTGTATCCTAAAACAAAGAAAGTGAGATTGAGGAGGTTCCCGATACCCGAAGGAATACTTCCATGTAGTTGATTCCACCCTAGAATCAAGATGCTAAGATCGATAGAGAGATTGGCTACGGAGTTGGGCAATGAACCTTTGAGAAGATTCTCGCCAACAAGAAGAAATTTCAATTTGGTGCAATTTGTTAGAGATGAGATGAAAGAAATGTCATCCTCCAACTGATTGCCCTCGAAGTTCATCGCTTTAAGACGTAAAAGTTTTCCAAGATCTTTTGGCATCTGCCCGATGAAGTTATTCAAACTAGAGTATATATATTCAAGACTGGAAGCATTAGACAACGAAGTAGGAATCATCCCTGTGAACGAATTATTAGTGAAGCTGAGAAACCGAAGATTAGGAAATTTTGACCCTATATCTGGAGGAATCTTTCCTTCAAGACGGTTATCTCCTACTGAGAATGCAGTGAGAGTGGAGATGTTGTATATGCTAGAAGGAATATTTCCAGACAGGTTGTTAAACTCGACGCCGAGAAATTTCAATAGCCGAAGCTTAGCAATGCCCTCAGGAATCTCTCCTTGCAAATTGCATTCATCAAAGAAAAGCCCGTAAAGTAATGATAGGTTACCGAAATTTTATTTTTATCGAGGGTTAAACCTCGAAGCTTTGACAAAGACCCTAGCTCAGATGGGATGTTTCCACTCAGGTGGTTGTTATACAAGAGCAAGTACTCAAGATGTGTGCAGCTTGACAGGTTCTTGGGTAGTCCACCGCCAAACGAGTTGTTGCTGAGCTGTATAACTTGAAGGCTAAATAAACGACCGATCTCTTCAGGGATCGGGCCGTGGAAGTTGTTGTTTGAAAGATTGATTCTCCTCAGGAAGCTCAGGTTTCCTATGTGAGGGGAGAGTGATCCGACTAGGCCTTTGGATGTTAAGTTCAACTTCACGACTCTATTGGGATGCCGGCGGCTGCACGAAATGCCGTGCCAGTCGCAGTAGTGGACAGAATCATTCCAAGAACTGAGGGCACCAAAAGAGGCTTGATCATCTATGGCAGCCTTGAAGGCTAACAGAGCAAGTCGATCAGTTTCATTTGTTCTCATGGCAAGAGTGGAGGGTGCGTTGCACCACCACACAATTAGGGCAGTGTAGAGCACAAGAAGGAACCACTTTGCCATGATTCTGATTTTGATTTTCTGTTAGGGGAATCAATCAGACATATTTCAAGGTGGTGTTTTATAGTATGAAAATGTCTCTTTAATGTTTACAAGGCGGCAAGTGGGAATCAGAAATTTTTGTATGGACCATGTACGTACGTAGTCTAGAGTCAAGTCAATCAGACATATACATAACAAATAAAGTTAATTAGCAATTAACTCAGTCCTTTGAAATTGTTTCTTCTACAAAGCACTGAAAATTGATCGTTTTAAAATCGTGCTTCGGTCAATATAAGTTTTAGGAGCAAAGGGAAAAATAGGGGTGTCGAACCTGAGAGACTTTGAACAAATTACAATTTTGGAAAATTGATTTCTAAACTAATTATTTGGTGTTTTGAGGTGTGGACTAGATTAAAGAAAATTAAAGATTTTCAGATTTGTTCAATAAATAAATGGAAGCTTAGGGTGTTGGGGTCCACCGCTAGTCTTGTTATGAGGAATTTTATAATCTTTGTATCAATCTCATGATTTAATATCTTCATGTGACCATGACATATTATTCAGCGGCAGAGGCTAAGGATATTGGGAAAACAAAATGGAAACAGAAGTCGATTGAAGATATGTTGGACATTCCGAAATCAAAGAAAAGAGGTGGAAGGAAGAAGCAAAAATGTGTTATGTTGAGGTTGGCAGCAGCAACAGCCATATTTTCATTTGAAGAATATAATAGTAATAGGAATAGAATCATTCTCGATGAGGCTCGAGCAGTTTGGGACTTCGAGAAGACTCTAAGTATGGGCTATGATGGTTAGGAGGAGCTAGGATGTGATCAGGAGGATTGTTCGAATTGAGGAAATTGATGAGGAGCGTTAAAGAGCCATGTTGACTTCGGATTAATGTTTGCGGGTTTGCGAAGTTAAAAATTTGTGTTTTGTTTTTTTATTAATCATCCGTCTTGATGAGGCGAGCCTAAAAAGCTAAATAGCTAGCCTCCACAGTTAGACAAATAAAATATACAAGAGGGGTTAACCTCCTGAGTTAGAAGTCAGATGTAAGAACAGATAAAAGAAAAAAAAAATTTTAAAAAAGAAAGAAAGAAAAGGGAGTGGCCTCCAAAAATAAAGTTAATTAGCAGTTCGATATCAAGAAATTAGGAAGGAGGGGTTAACCTCCAAAGTTAGGAATTAGTAGTCACAAAAGAAAATAGTTAATAACTCATCAGTCCTTCGAAATTATGTCCTCTACAAAGCTATGTTAAACGGTTACAATGAGCAGTTTTGTTTTCAAACAATTTTAGTTTTCGTGATGTTTTCTTTTCTTCTACATTACATATATACATGTACTGTATGATAAATTAGGCAATTGGCAAACTACCTGCAAAAGTAGTGAAATCAAATATAAGATAAATTAAAAAAAAAAATTCTAACCTTCAAATTCAAATCAACATCACTTTTCTACTACTAGTAGTTATGTGGATGTCCCCGCAACAGCACTGAAAATTGCTCGTTATAAAATCGTGCTTCGGTCAATAAAAATTTTAGGAGCAAAGGGAAAAATGGGGGTGTCGAACCTCAGAGATCGGAACAAATTACATTTACACGGAAAATTGATTTCTAAACTAACTGAAGGAAGGTAAATTATTTGGTGTTTTGAGGTGTGGACTAGTTTAAAGAAAATTAAAGAATTTCAGATTTCTTCAATAAATAAATGGAAGCTTAGGGTGTTGGGTCCACCGCTAGTCTCGTTACAATGAATTTTACAATCTTTGTATCAATCTCATAATTTTATATATTCATGTGACCATGCTTGGGCATTCCGAAATCAAAGAAAAGAGGTGGCAGGAAGAAGCAAAAATGTGTTATGTTCAAGTCGACAGTAGCAGCTGCATTATCATCTGAAGGAATTAATAATAGCAATAGAATCAATATGGGCTCTCGACGAGCTAGGCTCGAGCTGTTTTGGACTTCAAGAAGACTCTAGGTATGGGTTACGATGGTGAGGAGGAGGAGGATGTGATCAGGATGATTGCTTGAATGGAGAAAATTGATGAGGAGCGTTATAGAGCCATGTTGGCTTCGGATTATTGTTTAATAGTTCGAGGAGTTAGTTTGGGGTGCTTTTATATGGGTGTTTTTATCTTGGTTGGCATTTTGCCAATCTTTGGTTGTTATTTCATTATGTTTTCATTTTTTTGTTCTTCTTTCTTTTTACCCAAAAGTGCTCCCTGAAGTCTTCTAAAATCACTTCTCCTTTTATAAAGAAAGACTCAATAAAGGAAAAGACTCAATGTGCTTTGGTCTAAAGATTGGATGGAAAATGGAAAAATATGCTTCTAGCCACATGGAATTGCATGTGTCTGTAATACCTTTCAATATGTGTGCTATTAGCTTTCTTGATATGATGTTCAAGCCTTCTGTAATTCATAAGTTTTCTTTAACACTGATGCCAATAGCTTCTTTTTGCAATATATTCGGATGCTGTTGAGTTGTTGTGGGCAGGTGTCCCAAAATTTTCAATTTTTGTTATTTTCAAAATATCGGGTGCGGCCCTCTTTGAAAAGCGCGGTGAAACGCCTCAATTCAGAGTCGCCACTCGGGTTTTAGCGGTGAAAACACCCAAGGAACCGAACTCGAAAACGTTTGCCACGTTTGTTCGATTTTGAAAAAGGCGTAGACCGGTCCGTTGTCACCTTCGATATCTGAGGTTCGGGAGCCAGTTTACGAGAGGGGAAGGGTTTTATGGCATCCCTCTCGCCCAATCCGGAGATCGGTCTCTACTCAGACGTTTTGTTTTATAAAACATTTGCATTTCTCTCTTATTTGATCATTTTTGGCCAGTTAGGGCGGGGGAATAGTTAATGGGGATTAAACTGTAACAAGTTGTGGTTTATGTGACAAAATGCTTTATGGACGATTTGTTTGCAATAATAAATATGGATTGAGAACAAGCACTGAGAACAGCCTGAATAAGTTGGAGTACGCTGCTTAAGAGGGGAATGAGCAGGCTCCGCACCAGCATGCACTGGCTGAGCCACCGCATGCTGATCAAACCTGCGCACGCCACAACCAAACTGGCGTACTCCATTTATCTGGTCTCACAGTCTTTGTTCGCAACCCTCTGGGCTCTGGAAAGGGACCAGCGCACACTCAGGACCAACCATGCAGTTAATAGAGTAGAATAATATATTTACAGATAGATGAAATGGCTTTAAGCCTCGAAAGACAGCAGAATACCCCAAAACCAGTGTGGGGATGTAAAGGAGGCCAAGACTAAGCTGAGATGCAAGGGACAGCCACTGGATCTTAGGAAGAACTGCCGTACGCCAGTCAGAGACAGTCGTACGCCACTTTTACCTTAATCCAGTGCTTGGCTTTGCATTATCTGGGCTCTGAAACATGACCAGAAGGATCCTAGAGGCCTTTTGAACAGATAAAGAGTAAGCATAACCAACAACATCTAAGCAGCTCGAAACATACCGAAAGTAGTAAACTGATTATTATCATGCTAAGGTGATTGACAGAAATGTAGATTTCTCTTTAATTAGCACGGGTTAGTTCACAACTTAAGTATGACCAACAATATTAAGCCACTCCAGGTGTTGTAATGTTCTCAGTTGCTTTTCTTGCTACAACTTTGTTAGCACGGGAGGTATAAAGCCTTTTTTTTTTTGTTGATGCGGAGATATAAAGCCTTGAAGAGCAGTAAAAGAAGAAAACAATAAGTACGACATCGTCTCGGCTCGTCATAGTGTGAAGTACTTTCTGCATTTTGCCCTCACTAACAAGTTCGCCGGTCTTCACCCGTTTGGCTACATGGTTCCATTTCTATTGATTACCTTATCTAGAGCCAGAGGCAACCAAATGCACTCCAACCGCTCAATGAGTATGGAATTTAGTTGAGAAGGAGATTATTTATTTGTCTGCTTCATTTGACTCTTGGTCAAGCATGGAAAATAATGCACCTTTGGTTGAAAAGGAGATTATTGTCTGCTTCATTTGACTCAAATTTCTCTCACTTTTTTTCTGCATAAAGACACAGTACTCATTGCTTTCCATGGTGTTACAATAGCGTACGAGGCCCGAAATCTAGAGTCCAAAGCATTGTCAAGCATTTTATCTTTTTTCAAAAATTTCTGCATAAAAAGACACGGTACTCAATTATCTTGGAAGAAAATTGTTTATGAACCATTAATGGGTCAATTCCTTTTTTTGAACGGCATTGATGCATGGGCCAACTCTGGGCGTCTATGTGGGAGCAGAGAAGGGGGGAAAAGTAGTCATTTGTGTGGGTGCGATTTTCATCCTCTGTTCTTTGGATAAATACGTTTCATTGTATCTTAATCTTCGGTTTTTCGTCATGCCAAAATCCGTTAAACATCTCTTCGATTTCTGAAACTGTAGCATCGGTTTGTATTGAAGAGAAGGAAAATAGATAAAAAGGTGAACTGATATCTAAGTAATTTGTTCGTGAGATATATGTATATATTTGAACTTGTTTGGAGTTATTGGCATATTATCTTCCGCCTAGTGGGCGGAGGTTAGCAAAATCGAAAGGGTAAACATTGATTCTAAAAGTAGATTCTATTTTAAAAAATTAGTGGAGTAAAAGTGTAATGATGATGTTTCCATAGAGAGTAATTAGAAAACGTTACAACTTTTAGAATAATAATGTTGTCTTCATAAAAAAAATTGAATTTACGAAATGAGACTCTTAAAGAGGAACGGAGGGAATGGGAATACTATTATCATTTGTACGAAATATCGGATAAAATATTTGTAGGATGTCCCCACAATGTTGTTAAATTGCATGCAAAGACAATATATAAATTATGCCATTTAAAGCATAATTTTCTGCTCACGTGATAAATTTTGCCCGAAAAGTAACAATCATGCTTACAAGTGGTGGTGGAGTCTAGTGTAGTTTGATTGCTCACCTAACAAGATAATTTGAATCATTTTTTTAATTTTATTTTGATTCTCATGATTAGTTGACGTGCGCGTAAATTGATCTTGACACCTTAATTTTACAAATAAAAAATAAAAATCAACAAGCTTCTAATCAGTCATATTAGCTTCCCAAAAAATGGACAAGTAGAGTTAAATGAAACTAGTGGACCTAAAATCCTCTAATATCCCTCTTCGATTTGAATTTTGAGGAAGATTTTTTTAGGGTAATGAATGAAAAGAAATAGATAAAGAAAATTCATTGAAAACCGTGACAAAAAAATTTTGAAGCTAGGATGGACTCTAGGCATCTGTGCCTGATTAATTTTGGTTCCTAAAGATGGACTTTTGTCAACCAAATTAATTTTGTCCCAGCTGATTTTTGTCTCCAAAACACCAATTTCTTTCTTGTAGTTAGTCTACATTTCATAAAAGGTTTTCAATGTGTAACTTAAAGTAATCCAAAAGTATTCTTGAAACTACAGATAAATCAATCGCATGCAAGTGTAGATAGAATTTGTATAACAACAAAACCACTTCGTCATGATTCTTTCTTTGCTGGGTGTGTTTTGTTTTCTGTTAGTGAATCAGTCATTTCATGGTGGTGATTTATACTATCAAAATTTATCCGTAACGTTTACTAGGCGGCAGGCAAGTGATGAGCCCCCACCTAACCTTGGAAGAAATTTTTGCATGGATCATGTAGTGGGTCAATTTGGCTGGCGTGTCTGCTAGGGCATGCAGACATGGGAGAAAATCATTCCATGAGCTTGGGCACTAAATCATTCAATTTTTTTTTTTTTTTGGTTTTTTAGTGGAGTAGGTAGGGTGAAATTAATCTAAATCCAAAAAATTACTATTTCTTCAGGGCGGGGTAAATTGAGACAGGGTCCCGTTAGGCGGGATAAATTGCCATCACTGTTTAAGAAGGTAGAAGGTTCCTAATACCTTAACAGCTTTCAAAGTTGATGCAGGGTGTGTATGAACTAAGGATTAATCGTGCAACAAACATGAACACAAACTGTAAAAGATAGAGAAAGCTCTCTAGACTCTTTTAATTTCAATAATAATCAACAACTGTATAGCCTCGAATCGACAGTTTCGCCCCTACTTATCCAAAAGTAATACTTACCGATATCCATTAAAGCTGATTTTTTACAGGGCCCCATAAAATAATATTAAAAAATTTATAGGTATTTTTTTAGATTTTTTCGGGATCCAAATGAGGCCAAACGAGTTTGTCCCTGCGGATTGTCCCTACTCATAGTTTTTTTGTTATTAAATAGGAGGAGAAACCTTAACCCAAATTGATTCGTCCCAAAATGGAAACCGAACCAATTAATAACAAAAATTTCCAAAAAGGGAAAATTTCAGAATAATAGCAAACTGGAAAATAGAGAAAATTCTGAGACTTCTCCCAAAAGAACGGCTTAATTCGTATTCTCCTTGCCCAAGTTATAAGCAAGTCAAATCTTTCCTTAAATGGCAAATTTGGATTTTCAGGACCCTAAATGGCCGTAAACGGCTAAAAAACACGCGACACATAGCCATAGGCAATGTGTCAAGAGCCATAGGCAATGTGTCTTGACCATTGGGCCGTTTCGGATCGAACCCATATGGGTCCGTCGCTTAACTTCACAGTCGCGTAATTACAGTTTTGCCATCCTAGGCTTAAAATGCCTAAGATACTCCTCCGCTATGGCATCTACATCAAAAGTGGATGGAGAAACTTCAAAAGTAGACTAAAAAGACTCCAAAACCATTGCAGGATCACTCATTGAGTTATCTTTTCCGTGTTTGGGAGGAAAGAAAAACTAATGTGTGGACAGAATTGCTAGTGAAGAGCAAATGGAGGGACTCTTGGCTGTCGTATGTTGGAATCCAACTCTCGATCCGTCGGCTAAACAATTCCAACATTTTTTTCCAGTCAGAACTTTGAATATCATGTATCTTTCCGTGGTCATTAGACATGCACATAACTCCATCAAATTTGGACTGTCATGCCCCAAATCCGGGAGCATGACCGGTCGTGTACCATGAAGCAATCATGGGACACGAAGCCTAATTAAAAATATTTTTAACAACTTAAAACAAATAAAGTAAAAATTGGATATTTTATTCAAGCAAAATGTGCAAACCCAAAACCAATATTTTTCCATAACAAGTTGGCCACAATATCCGATATTCTCTAACTCCAAATTCCCCAAGAACTGCCAATTAATAAAAGTGCGGAAGCTTTTTGACAATAGAAAAGAAATAAAAATGCAAACTCCTAGAGGTCCAAACAGAAGGTCCCGACAACACCACAGAGTCCACTACAATGCCCCATGCCCTAACCTGAAAAAAAAATGTGGAATAAATCCGTCAGCTTACGAGCTCAGTGAGTAGTTAAGCATGCTAGGGTAAAGAATACAACGTGGCATACTTTTAAACAAAAGATACTGTTGGTTCCAAGAAATGGTTTCAAATAATGAGGGTCGATGGTTTAACAATTCATATCGACGAACTAAATAACGAACGACAAAGTCAATGGCTCACAAAAGGTATCGACGAGATGAATCACTATTTGACGATTTATCACAAGAACAATCCGGATAACAATAACATGCCTTTTATACCAATAGGTCTGCTCAATAATATTAGAACAATGAACCACAATACGCGGAAATCCAAACCAAAGTGGGAACCATATCTTCCAATTACCAAGTACCAAATGCCAAATATTTTCTCAGGGCTTAACCCGTTGGATCCAACACCGTACATAGAGTCACCACAGGATGGCGCCTGGAACCTTTTCCCTAAGCCCGTCCAGAATAGGGTCATAGGGTATTTCACAAGTCTTTTCCCTAACCGTTAAGCACTGGAGTCACAGGATATTTCATAAGTCTTTTCCCTAGCAGCCAAAGTTACCACGATATTTCACGGGTCTTTCCCTTGGACTTTCACAAATATAAACATATCCATGGTCCCAAACACAAATAGAACAATGGCGAGCCAGAAGCACCTGCACCAGGATTATTCCCCGTGCCGTTGCAGAGTCACAATAATATTATGGAGTCAATGAATCGACGACAGTAAAAGTAAGGGCAATCGATCAATTACAAATATTCTCAATTAACCTTGTATGCCAAAGGGTACGTCAATTGTCAATAATTATGAGAGCCATGAATAAGATTAATTATCATCGGATCATAAGAAATAACGAAATTTCAAGAATAGATTGGCTCAAGAGAATTCAAAGAAAAGGATCACATGCTTAACCACTCATCTTAAGTCCGAAAGAATGCAACCAATTGTGATGTTGTAAACAATCCACTAGTCTGTTTTGCAAACAGAAGAAACAAATAAATTTGTAAGTGTTTGAATGATCCACTACTGTACTGTAACCAGTCAATGCCTAACGTGCCACCGACCAACTATACTCCAACGTGCAAATCACCGTAAGCTTAATTTGCAATTGAATACCAGCATTACCTCTCACCTTCACACACGGCATGCACACACAGCACCACATGCACGCACTCCCCCTTCTCTCTCTCTCTCTCTCTCTCTCTCTCTCTCTCCCCACCGCACCGATTCACTTCTCAAACAACAAAAACCCATATTCCATTATATGATCTAAAACTAAAGGGTAAATTACATAATATAATATCTAAGAGAAATTAATTAGAAGACTTACTTAAAAATCACAACTCCGGTGAAAACCTTCCCACGCCGCCGCACTATTTAGCTCTCACAATTCTCTAGAGAAATTAAAATAACCTAGGTCTCTCAACACTTATATATGCAAATAATGACCCACTCTCCCACAACCCTTAAAACTCTCTCACACGGATAAATAATTATACACATCTTATAAACTGACATTTAGTATATATAAAAACACATATTAGAAAAATAGCCCTGATATTATGAAATTTAAAATAGAAGTATTTTATTTTATTAAGAAGTTTGAAAAAGAGAAATGAAAGATTTAATTATTTGGGTCAAAAGTTTTTTTTTTTTTTTTTACCGGAAAAAGTAGGATGTCACATGGACTGCATAATCTTTGACGGTATTTATCTAGATCTACTATATGCAGACTGCCACGTGGCCCAACTCCGGTCCCTTTTAGCTCTCTCAAACTTTGAGGTCCTTGAAATGAATTACTTTCTACTAAACCTATTTATACAACTTCACACTTACTTTATTTTCTCCGTGTTTTTTCGCACAACATGTAACTAGATTTCCCTTGAATAGTGCCACCCGTGCCCGAATCTTGGCTCCGCCATTGAACAGCACTTGCAATTGTATATAAGCAGGGTATTAATGAATCAAAATTAAGAACATCTAGGGGTAACAGGTGGAGGATTTTTGAGGTGTTACTTCGGAGATGTGTGAGGATTGAGTGCTGCAAGTATCTGATGCATTCCTTTAAGGATAGATAAACAGGTTAACTGCATCATTTTCAGGTTATGCAGGTTGAACCCAACCTAGACCTGTTTAGCAATTGTGTTCTCGAGTCGTGTCATATACATGTTTCATGTCAGAAATAGTCAACTCTAACCCACTAACTTCGTGTCGAGTTCGAGGTATGTTATCGTGTCGTGTCACGTGGACCAACTCCGTCGGCCAATTATATATTTGGGTTTCCTTATTTATTTGTTATAATTGAAATGACCCGGTGTAACATTTGGCTCTACATGTATCAGGCCATTTATCTAATAAGATTTCTTTTATTCAAAGCATAAGCAGCCATCCAAAGCAATATGAAATCTTATTAGATAAATGGCTTCAAGGCATAAGCAGCAATCCAAAGCAATATGAAATCTCAGTTGGAAACATCCCAGGTTATTTGGTGGCTGGTGGAGCAGCATTGGACGGCATTGTTAGTAACCTTGAGCATGCTTTAGAAAACTCACTTTACTTGTTTTATTCGAAGTGCACGTAAGCTAGCCCGAGCATCATGAGTTACAAGCAAAAAAAAAACTTACTTTTCTTTGCTACATGAACTTATTGAAATCAAAAGAGGGAAAGCTGTAGTAAATGATAACATTTTGAGTAAATTACTAAACTGATGTCTATGCAGAGATCAGAGAGGGTAAATATGGTACACATCTTTGACTTTTAATTCGTGAAGACACTAACAAAGGAATCCCATCTCCATTCGATCTCGTGGGCAATTCCATTGAGCAAGCGACTCCAATTCCTAGTGGTGGTAGAAGTTTTTTACACAACGCGGTCAACATGAACTTAGAAAGTTAGGATTGGTTTTTCCCCACACAAACAAAAATATAACACGACACAGTGACATAAAACAATAAACAGGTCATGGTAGGATCGATCACGAATAACCGAAAGTAGGCACGTTAAACACGTGTAATTGTAATTTGGATTCCTACATTATTTTAATCCAATCTACCACGATTACTATGCCTACTGTATTTATCGACCTTGTACCATGATTTGTAGAGACTCGAGATGGTGTTTCGATCTGGGTTGTTTGTGATGTAGCCGAATATTTGCTCTATGATTTCTTCTGGGATGTGAGGCATTGTTGCTTTCGATTGGGAAGAAGATGATCGACCTGATTATGAGATACTTCATCTGGGTTTTGTTTATTTGTGATCGTTGGAAATGTAGAGCAAGAGTGTTTTAAAATTTGGCGGAAATGAAAGGTGTAAATTGGATGCAGGAATTTTTGCAATACATTGTTATGATTCCTAAATCCACTCAGGGCCACTAAAGGAGGGTTGACATTATCCGTACATGTAAGCGATGAACTTTGTGTGGTGCCAAGATTGTCCTCGTGTGTCTGTGAAGTTGTGAAGTTGGATGGTTTTGTACAGGGTTGTTTTCGTCGTTCTCCATGCAATCAGTGGTGGATCCCGCAGATTGGGGGTGTGTAGATGGCGTTGATTTTATTTTACTTTAATGGGTTTCTGACTTTCCATGTTTTCCTTCCGTATCCTTTTTTTCCTTCTTTGGTTTACTGTTTGGATTTTTGTGCGGGGGTGCACGTACTTGCTCTGCGTCTCCCCAATGAGTCAGAGTAAAATCTGATTTCTTGTGCTAACTATTGAATGGAAAATCTCTAGAATTGATTTCTTCTGCCAAATATTTAATGAATCTGATTTCTCTCTCTCTCTTTATGCGAGTTATATCCACTGGGGATCACTCGAGGAGGATTGACGACGTTCGTACGAGGAAGGGATGAAGTTTGTGACATGGAATTTGTTTGCTGAGGTCAGGTGTTTGTTGGGATTAGTAATGTTTGTTGGCGTGGGAGGGCGATTGAGAGCCTCGAAGTTGATCGTGAGTATAATCGACGGCTTAGAACTGCTGGACTTCGATATCGACGGTTTCGGCTATGGGACTTGGTTTATCAATTTCTTATTGATTAAGGAGTGGACTAATAATTTGCTTGAAACATTGTTGGTCCATTCAATAGTGTTTGCTGGGATTAGTAATGTTTGTTGGTGCGGGAGGGCGATCGAGAGCTTCGAAGTTGATCGTGGGTATAATCGACTGCTTGGAACTGTTGGACTTGGATATCAATGGTTTTGGCTCTAGGACTTGGTTTACCAATTTCTTATTGGTTAACGTGTATGTTAATAATTTCGTTGAAACATTGATGTGTGACGTTGTTTAGATTTGCTATGTGTTGCTAATGATTGAAACCTGAAGATGAGCTGACGTGGGTTTATTTAGTGTACCTGCATGAATCTCTGTGGAATTTTGTCTGTCAAGAGAGAGAGTGCTAGTGAATAGTGAGAAGAAATTTTGTATTTAATGCTCGACTGTGGGTGGATTTGACGGTGATGTTGTACGGGAGATCTTCTGCTCTGAATTTTTTGTTCAGTTTATTGATGTTTGTTTTGTCATTATTAATCGCTCTACCATTTATCAAGCTGGCTAAGGGTTCCTGAAGTTGGGATTGGTAGCGTTCGCTGGTGTCGGAGGATGATCGACGGTGCTATAGTTCTTGTGGGGGTTATCGACGGTCTTGAATTTTGTTACACTTAGATATTTGTAGTTGCAACTCTGGTTGTCTGTTTATTGATTGGATGTGCTTGCATCGTGTGCTATTCCTAGCGCTGGAGACTAGGCTGAATATGAACTGGTGTGGGTTAAGAGAGGAAATGTCTGCGGAGGGTAGGAAGAAATGTTGCATTCAATGTTCGGATGTACTTGGAAATCTTGAGGTTATATCCATGACGTCACCGTAATTATTGTACCATCGTTCTTGACTATTATATTCCCTCCTTGTGTATTTGTAGGATTATCTCTGCCGTTTAAAAGTAAAATTGTATATATATATATATATATATATATATATATATATATATACACGTCTTGTTGACATTGACATTGTCCGTGCATGTAGGCGATAAACTTTGTGTGGTGCCAAGATTGCCCTCGTGTCTTTGTGAAGTTGTGAAGTTGGATGGTTTTGTACAGGGTTGTTTTGGTCGTTCTGCATGCAATCAGTGGTGGATCCCACATACTGTGATGTGCAGATGGTGTTGATTTTATTTTACTTTAATGGGTTTTCTGACTTTCAATGTTTTCCTACCGTATCCTTTTTTCCCTTCTTTGGTTTGCTGTTTGGGTTTTGTGCAGGGTAGCGAAGGTTATGACATGGAATTTTTTTGCTGAGGTCAGGCAGATTTGATGGTGAGAATGTACAGAGGATCTTCTGCTCTTGCTTTGTTACTCCGTTCATTTGTGTTTTGTTGGGATTAGTAATGTTTGTTGGTGTTGAAAAATGTATGCATTATAATTTGTGAAAATTTATATGCATCTCTATTAATTATTTTGATGATTAATTCAATGATATTTTTATTCGGCAAATACAAAATTATCGAAAAGTCGATTCCCGAATTAAATATTTTCGTGACCTTGAAATATAGCATAAAGTCTCTTGGATTCATGATTTATATTTACAAAGACTTTATTGAGCTCAATACATGCTTTAACGGTTTATTTAGATGAAATTGTGAGCCACATGTTGACGAACCGGCTGACAAGCCGGCTGTCTGAACAGAAAGCTGTGACAACCGGACGACCACCCGGATGACCACTAGTTTCCAACGGCTAGTTTCCAACGGCTAGTTTCAAACGGCTAGTTTCCAACGGCTAGTTTCCAACGGCTAGTTTCAAACGGCTAGTTTCCAACGGCTAGTTTCAAACGGCTAGTTTCCAACGGCTAGGAAGCATATGGATGGCTATATAAGGCATCAAGAACTCATTAATGAGTACATACACAAGCTACAACATTCCATATTATTGCAAGAGCAAATTCTCAAAAGATCAAAGCCAAAAATTCTCATTGTTCTTCCACTTTCATATTATTCTTGAGAGAAAATTTGTACAAGTCGTGAGCGATAATTTTCATACCTTCTTCACATACTTGTATTTCCTAAGTGAGTGTTTGAGTCAAACACTTGAAAGCTTAGAAGACCAAATTCGGGTTGGAATTTGGGTGTTATTGTTTTTGAGAAGTTTTCGGAGAAAATTCTTGCGGTTGTGCTAGCTCCTCGGGAAAGCTAGAGGCATTCGGTTCTTGTAAGCACCCGCAAGACTTACAAGTTGTAATCTTTTAAAGATTAGTCTAACCTTCAAGTAATTGCTTGAGGAGAAGTGGAGTAGGGCCGGACCGTGGACAAATCCGGACCGAACCACTATAAACGGGTTCTATCTCTCTATCTCTCTATCTCTCTATTTTGATTGCATACTTATTGTTTGCATATATTGTTAGAGATAAATTTTTATTGGTAATTATTACTAGCAATCCTATTCACCCCCCCTCTAGGTTGCATAATTTGGGTAACAATTGGTATCAGAGCCTCGGCTCTTGTTTGTAGATTTAACCATCTAAGAGTTAAGATCCATGGCAACCACTAGTAATGTTTCTTGTATCGAAGGTCAATCGTCCAATAGACCTCCCTTGTTCACCGGAGAAAATTACTCTCATTGGAAAAATAGAATGATGATCTTTATTCAATCCACGGATTATGATCTATGGAAAATTATCAAAAATGGTCCCATTATTCCTACTAAGAAAGTTGGAGAAGAGACTATGCCTAAACCAGATTATGAGTGGAGTCATTTGGAAAAGGCTTCAATAGAAAAGAACTATAGAGCTATGAACCTTCTTTTTTGTGCTATTACTCCCAATGAATATGATTGTGTTTCCGCATGTGAATCGGCTAAAGAAATATGGGATAAGTTAGAAATGTCACATGAAGGAGATAGTCAAGTTAAGGAGTCCAAAATTGATATTCTTGTGCATAGCTATGAGCTCTTCAAAATGAAACCGGATGAATCTATATCTCAAATGTTTGCTAGATTTGCTAGTATTACTAACGGTTTAAAAGCTCTTGGAAAGATTTACAGTCAATCCGAAATGACAAGGAAGGTGCTCCGTTCCATGCCAACCAATTGGGACACTACCACCTCCATCATCCTACAATCCAAAGATTTCTCAACATACACGATGGACAAGCTCATGGGATCTCTCATGACGGAGGAAATGCATCACAACCTCAAGGGTGAAAAAGAGAAGAAAGTTAAGGATCTTGCCTTCAAAAGTACAACAAGCAAATCAAAAAGCAAGGAGGATTCAAGCAACGAAAGTGAGGATGATGAAATGGCGCTCATCACAAAAACGTTCAAGAAACTCCTCAAAAATAGAGCATCTCACAAAGGCAGAGGATTTTCAAGAAAAGATGGAGGCAAAGAAGAAAATAGTAAAAAGGATCCAATCATTTGCTACGAGTGCAAGAAGCCCGGCCACATCAAAAGTGAATGTCCATATGCAAAAAAATATTCAAAGAAGGACAAAAAGAGAGCTATGATGGCCGCATGGGACAATAGTGACGATAGTAGCTCCGATGAGGACGATGAGCAACAAGAGGTCGCTAACTTGTGTTTCATGGCCATCGAAGAAAACGAGGTAGATCTCGACTCATCCTATTCCTTTGATGAATTATTTATTGCCTATAAAGAGTTGAAAGTAGAATTTGAAAAGGTTGTTTCTAAAAACAAATTTCTTAAAAAGGTTGCTAAAGATCTTTCACTAGAAATAGATGATTTAATTGAAGAGAAAGATATTTTGGAGGAAGAAAATGAAAGTTTAAGAACCTCTTTGGAAAAAGAAAAAGAGTATTTGAAGGATACTTCCAAAAACGAATCTTTAGAAAAACAAATTGATGATTTAACTAATTCTCTTTCAAAACTCACTAATGGAAAAGAAAGTTTAGACATTCTTCTTGGAAAACAAATGGTTTCTTTTCACAAGGCCGGAATTGGTTATAATCCCACTCAACACAAAAATCTTTTTGAAAAAGATGTTCCTCCTTCTAGCCATTCTAAATTGACATGTCATTATTGTGGTAAAATTGGTCATATTTCTCCTACATGTCCTATGAAAGGATACTCATCTTCTAATGCAAAAAAGGTTTGGGTTCCTAAGAACCGTATCAATGCTAACCTTCAAGGACCCAAGATGATTTGGGTACCAAAAGTCAAGAATTGATGTGCTATTGTAGGTATGCTTCAAAAGTTCTCTCAAGGAAGGAAGTTGGTACCTTGATAGTGGATGTTCAAGACACATGACCGGTGACAAGAGGGCTTTCAATTCTCTTTCGTCTAAAGATGGTGGACATGTCACATTTGGAGACAACAACAAAGGTAAAATCATAGGAATCGGCAATATAGGTAATTCTCCTATTATTGAAGATGTTTTACTTGTTAATGGTTTAAAACACAATCTTCTTAGCATAAGTCAATTATGTGATAGAGGAAATCGTGTTATCTTTGAAAAATCCAAATGTATCATTGAAAATGACAAAAGCAACAAGACACTCTTCGTTGGACAAAGATTTGAAAATGTATATGTTTTTAATCTCAATGATTTAAGTAATTGTGATATAAAATGTTTTTCCGCTTTGAGTGAAAATAGTTGGCTTTGGCATAGGCGCCTAGGACATGCAAGTATGGATGCTATTTCAAAACTCTCTAGAAAAAATTTGGTAAAAGGTCTTCCTAAAATCAAATTTGAAAAAGATAGGCTTTGTGGTCCTTGCCAACAAGGAAAACAAACCAAGGTTTCTTTTAAGTCCAAAAATGTTGTTTCAACTACTAGACTTTTGCAATTACTTCATATGGATTTGTTTGGACCAACTCGCTCTCCAAGTCTTTGTGGAAACTATTATTGTCTTGTTGTTGTTGATGATTTCTCTAGATATACATGGGTGATGTTCCTAGCTCATAAGAATGAGGCTTATCCTAATTTCACTAAACTTTGTAGAAGAGTTCAAAATGAAAAAGGATTTGTTATTTCTAACATTCGTACGGATCATGGAAAAGAACTTGACAATTCTTTATATGAAAAGTTTTGTGATGAACATGGTATTGGTCATAACTTTTCCGTACCTCGTACTCCTCAACAAAATGGAGTAGTAGAGAGAAAAAATCGTACTCTGGAAGAAATGGCCCGCACTATGCTTTGTGAAAACTCTTTGCCAAAATATTTTTGGGCGGAAGCCGTTAATACCTCATGCTATATTTTGAATCGAGTTTTAATTAGGCCTATCCTCAAGAAAACTCCTTATGAGCTTTGGAATGGTAGAATACCCAACATTAATTACTTTCATGCCTTCGGTTGTAAATGCTATGTATTAAACAATGGAAAAGATAACTTGGGTAAATTTGATTCAAAATCGGATGAAGGCATTTTTATTGGTTACTCTCTTACTAGCAAAGCATATAGAATTTATAATAAGCGCACTAATCTTGTTGAAGAATCTATTCACGTTTCCTTTGATGAATCTAATCCTTGTGCTACTAAGGATGTTGTTGATAATGATGACTTAGAGATTACACATAAGATTCATGACTTGACAATTCAAGAAAAAGTTGATGGTGATACTCAAGTAGAAAGCTCTCAAATCAAAGAAGATGAAGTTATTAATCAACCTCAAGATGCCATGGGAGACAACCAAGATCTTTCCAAGGATTGGAGATTCGTGCAAAACCATCCAAAGGACTTGATTCTTGGAGAAGTTTCGAAAGGGGTAACCACTCGCTCGTCTCATAGAAATTTTTGTGAAAATCAAGCTTTTGTTTCTCAAATTGAGCCTAAAAACTTTCCGGAAGCTCAAGATGATGAAAATTGGATTTTGGCCATGCAAGATGAGTTGAATCAATTTGAAAGGAATAAAGTTTGGGCATTAGTACCTAAGCCTCTTGATCACACTATTATAGGTACTAAATGGGTTTTTCGTAACAAGCTAGATGAATCCGGAAATATTGTTAGGAATAAAGCTAGACTTGTTGCTCAAGGTTATAATCAAGAAGAAGGTATTGATTTTGAAGAAACTTTTGCACCGGTAGCTAGATTAGAGGCTATTCGCATATTACTTGCCTTTGCATCTTTCAAAAATTTCAAGCTTTATCAAATGGATGTGAAAAGTGCATTTTTGAATGGGTTCATAAATGAGGAAGTTTATGTCAAACAACCTCCCGGCTTTGAAGATCATGTATACCCCGATCATGTTTTTAAACTCTCAAAAGCTTTATATGGTTTGAAGCAAGCACCACGTGCATGGTATGATAGACTTAGTTCATTCTTGCTTGACAATGGCTTTACTCGTGGAAAAATTGATACTACTCTTTTCATTAAAGCCAAAGGTAAAGATATGCTCATTATTCAAATATATGTTGATGATATTGTCTTTGGTGCCACTAATGATAATATGTGCAAAGAGTTTGCTAAGTGTATGCAAGGTGAATTTGAAATGAGTATGATGGGGGAGCTTAACTTCTTCCTCGGACTTCAAATCAAGCAAACTAATGAGGGGATCCTAATCAACCAAGCCAAGTATGCGAAAGAACTTATTAAGAAGTTTGGCATGGAAGGATCAAAGCCAACGAGCACACCAATGAGCACATCAACTAAGCTAGACAAAGATGAGAATGGTAAGGCCGTCAATGAAAAGATGTATCGAGGTATGATCGGCTCATTACTTTATCTCACTGCAAGTAGACCGGATATAATGTTTAGTGTTTGCATGTGTGCTAGATTTCAATCATGTCCTAAAGAATCGCATTTAAAAGCTATTAAACGTATCTTTAAATATGTTGGCGGTTCTCATGACTTAGGATTGTTTTATCCACGTGGAGTTGCATTTGATTTAATTGGTTATTCGGATGCGGATTTTGGAGGTTTCAAAGTTGATCGTAAAAGTACAAGTGGGACTTGCCAATTTCTAGGGCACTCTCTAGTGTCTTGGCATAGCAAGAAACAAAATTCCGTAGCTCTATCTACCGCCGAGGCGGAATATGTAGCGGCCGGAAGTTGTTGTGCCCAAATATTGTGGATCAAACAACAAATGGAGGATTTCAATTTGCAATATGATCATATTCCTATTAAATGTGATAATACTAGTGCAATTAGCTTAACCAAGAATCCAATTCAACATTCTCGAACAAAACATATTGAGATTAGACATCATTTTATAAGAGATCATGTTCAAAAAGGGGATATTGAACTTAACTTTATTAGTACCGACAAGCAATTGGCGGACATTTTCACAAAACCCCTTGGTGAAGAACAATTTTGTTTCATTCGACGAGAACTCGGCATGTCTAATCATTTATGAAAAAGTTGTGTTCTTGATGTCAAAAGTTTTTTTTTGGATTCAATGTTGAGTTGATTGAATTCGTAAATATCATACTTGATGGAGAGTACAAATGATCTTGATAAAGAAATCACCCTCCAAACATTTTATCATATGTTTCATTTTCCTGTGTTTGGTATGAAGAAAATCAGTTTTATGGTCTTTAATGTTACTCCTCTTAAACGATTTCTGGACTTAACCTGCATTTGTCAGTCGGATGTCCAAGCGGATGTCCAACCGGACAACCGTGAGGTTGAGACTTATTCAAGCTTTTGCGTTGCTAACTCTGATTTATTAAGTCTGTTACACTTAGTTTGTATGAACTTCATGGCTTAGTGCTTAAATTGTCTCTTATATACTTCGCCGATATGAATTTCTTGTCTCTAAGCTTGCAGGGATAATCATTCTCGGTAATACCCCTCGCATTCTTTAAAAAGCTCTCTTTTAGGGGGAGCATGTATTAAGGGGACACAACAATAAACACCCGAACACAATTTTCTTCCCCTATTCTTGTTCTTTTCGGCGCCACCCCTATCCTATCTCTATTCGGCGCCACCCCTATCCTATCTCTATTCGGCACCGCCCCTATCCTATCTCTATTCGGCGCCGCATCTCTATCCCTTTTCCTCAAACACTTCTCTCATACTCTATAAATTCAACAACACTCTCTCTATCTCTTCATCTATCTATCTTTCCTTCTCTCTCGGCCTAAATCTCTCATCAAGCAATGGCAAACATACCGCAAGGGTTACCGTTTGAGTTTTACGAAAGAGATGCCGAACGAGCAGAGTTCAGGTTGTTTATCCAAACCATTTGGATGCAACTCTTTATCTTCATTCTGCTGTGTGCGTTACTTACCATGAGAATACCACCATGGTTCGGATGGAATGTAAATGTGGATACTCTGTGGTATTGGATTGGCATTATAGCTGCCGTTGTAGCAGCCATTATTCGAGAATACGAAAATCAAGGACGCCAAGCTCTCAATGAACGAAGATAGAGTGCTACAGGGCAAGAGCGGCATGGTGCTGGAACCATGGCCCTATTGTTTTTCTCTTTTTAGTTTTTTTTATGATGTCACAGGGGGAGAAAAAGCCAAGTTTTAATTGATCTATCTTGCCATTTTGGGCAAATTTAAAAAATTGCTTGCTATGATCTGATGATTATTGCTATTACTCGTTGATCATAGATAACTGCTTTGGTGCATGTATTAAGGGGGAGATTGGCATAACTCCTACTTGAATAAAAACTATCATTTTGTGTCATCATCAAAAAGGGGGAGATTGTTGAAAAATGTATGCATTATAATTTGTGAAAATTTATATGCATCTCTATTAATTATTTTGATGATTAATTCAATGATATTTTTATTCGGCAAATACAAAATTATCGAAAAGTCGATTCCCGAATTAAATATTTTCGTGACCTTGAAATATAGCATAAAGTCTCTTGGATTCATGATTTATATTTACAAAGACTTTATTGAGCTCAATACATGCTTTAACGGTTTATTTAGATGAAATTGTGAGCCACAGGTTGACGAACCGGCTGACAAGCCGGCTGTTTGAACAGAAAGCTGTGACAACCGGACGACCACCCAGATGACCACTCTATCAAACGGCTAGTTTCCAACGGCTAGTTTCCAACGGCTAGTTTCAAACGGCTAGTTTCAAACGGCTAGTTTCCAACGGCTAGTTTCAAACGGCTAGTTTCCAACGGCTAGTTTCAAACGGCTAGTTTCCAACGGCTAGTTTCCAACGGCTAGGAAGCATATGGATGGCTATATAAGGCATCAAGAACTCATTAATGAGTACATACACAAGCTACAACATTCCATATTATTGCAAGAGCAAATTCTCAAAAGATCAAAGCCAAAAATTCTCATTGTTCTTCCACTTTCATATTATTCTTGAGAGAAAATTTGTACAAGTCGTGAGCGATAATTTTCATACCTTCTTCACATACTTGTATTTCCTAAGTGAGTGTTTGAGTCAAACACTTGAAAGCTTAGAAGACCAAATTCGGGTTGGAATTTGGGTGTTATTGTTTTTGAGAAGTTTTCGGAGAAAATTCTTGCGGTTGTGCTAGCTCCTCGGGAAAGCTAGAGGCATTCGGTTCTTGTAAGCACCCGCAAGACTTACAAGTTGTAATCTTTTAAAGATTAGTCTAACCTTCAAGTAATTGCTTGAGGAGAAGTGGAGTAGGGCCGGACCGTGGACAAATCCGGACCGAACCACTATAAACGGGTTCTATCTCTCTATCTCTCTATCTCTCTATTTTGATTGCATACTTATTGTTTGCTTATATTGTTAGAGATAAATTTTTATTGGTAATTATTACTAGCAATCCTATTCACCCCCCCTCTAGGTTGCATAATTTGGGTAACAGTTGGCATGGGAGGGTGATCAAGAGCCTCGAAGTTGATCATGAGGACAATCGACGGCTTGGAATTGTTGAACTTGGATATCGACGGTTCCAGTTGTGTGATTTGGTTTACCAATTTCTTATTGGTTAAGGAGTGTGTTAATAATTTCCTTGAAACATTAATGTGTGAAGTTGTTTAGATTTGCTATGTGTTTCTAATGATTGAGACGTGAAGATGAGCTGGTGTGGGAGGATGATTGACGGTCCTGTAGTTGTTGTGGGGGTTATCGACGGTCTTGAATTTGTTGCATTTGGATATTTGTACTTGTAGCTCTGGTTGGTTGTTTATTGACTGGATGTGCTTGCATCGTGTGCTGTTCCTAGCACTGGTGACTAGGCTGAATATGAACTGGTGTGGGTTAACAGTGGGAATGTTTGGGGAGGGTAGGAAGAGATGTTGCATTTAATGCTCGGATGTACTTGAAAATCTTGAGGTGATATCCTTGACATCACTGTAATTATTGTACCATCATTCTTGAATATTATATTCCCTCCCTGAGTATTTGCAGGAATACATCTGCCATTTTAGTCTACTTCTATTGGTTGGCATTGGTTGGTATGTCACAGCCAATATAGCCAATACGTTGTGCTTATTTACGGATCTAGCCAACTTTGGAACGGGTTTATAGCGCACCAAACTTATATATCAATATTGGTTTCTAGGTTCCCTGGTTGGGATGAGTTTATCAAGAGGTTAGCGATGATGCAGGGACAGAGCATTTCCGATGGTAGCAGGCGGCCATGCCACGTTACACGAATACCAACCTTACCTGAGGAAGGAAGGTTGCCTCCTACTGCAGCAGGCGAAGGTTCGATTTGGGCTCTTTACTGGCAGCTTAAGCTAGAATTATGCGCTATGTTGCGACGATTGCAAGAAACAGGTGATGGATGTCGAGTGTTGAATCAGGTTCTGGCAGGGGCGCCAGAATTGCCTTTGATAAAGTATCTCGATGAGGAAATATAGCAATACATGGCTGTTAAGAGTGCTATTAATACAGATGACAGGGCAAGTGTGAGCACCATGGAAGATGAACCGGTGGCTGAGAGAACTGAAAATTCAACGGATTTGGTGCAGAATGGTTATTAAATTTATTGTATTGCCTGTATTGAGTTGAAATTGATGTGCGGTTGGGTTCTGTGTGGTTGTGATACTTATTCGCTCGTGGTTGAGTCGTGTCCAATTGATAATAATTGAGCATGCAATCTTTATGGTTGAGATCAATGTTCTGGTAGCTTGTTGGTTAGTTAGGTGGTGTTGGATGTTTTGTGTTACAGTAACCATGGTGTTAGTTTAAAGAAATAATAGTCTTGTGTTTAGTTATGTTACCATTTTAAGTTATCAATGGCTGAACTGGACATGCAAATCGTAGGACGTGGCTTTGAGAGAAATATTAAGTGTTTATATTGCTTCAGGTTAGGGATCCTTGACCCGATTCTGGTAAGCACCTCTCTTTTCTTTTTTTTAATCGAATCTAGATTTTTTAAACTGCTGAATATGATTAGAAAGCTATTTTAGGGATACATGGGCTCACTAAGGGAATATTGAACTGTTGCGAATGTGTGAGTGATGAGATTAGCATATTGTTAGTCTAGCCCGTTTGTTTTGGATTATTCTCGGCATATGGCTGGTTCTTGCGAGGGCGTTCTCGTCACCCCAAGTGTCTCGTGGTGGAATGGAGCTATTGTTTGGTCATTTCCAAATTACTAATATGGGCTTTTTGAATTCCTTGATATTCCATACGTTATGTCAAAAAAGGTGCCTGTATTTGGTTGTTTAGCGTCTAGCATTTGAGGCTCTTCTATTTTAGGTTTTAATTTCTTTTGGTGTTTTAATTGTTTTCAATTGCTCGTCAGTACTGTTGGAATCGCATGCTGAACACGTTCGCTGATTGAGATTATTGAAATGTTGAATTTCAAATTGTTTGGATAAAGCCTTTCCTAATTAATTCTTGTTTCCTTGTTGTGGGCACTTTTAAGGGGACGTCCTAGGTGCGTTCAGTGGTTAAGATCGTTGAAATTTTATTGGAAAATGAGAGGTGGGAATAGCGTCGATTGTAAGAGGTGTGCACCTGATTGGGATTGGGTAAATGTTTGTGACGTGATTATTGATTTGTTAGTTGTTGCTAATGGGTAAAATGCGTGATTTGTCAACAATGCTCCAAAGTTGGCCTGATTCTTTGTAATGCAAGTGTACTTAATAAATGGGTGGTAGCGATTGCAGATTATCTTACGATTAATAGTAGAATAGGCAGATTAAACTTTGGGTGTGATGAAATAGCTAAGAAAACGCTTGCATTTCGGATTAAATGTTTCTGCAAAAACTTTTATGGTTGATTCAAAAAATTTAGGGTAATTATCTTTTTGTAGTGAGGTAATTTGGGACCGGAGAGATGATTGAGTGGTGGAGCGATTTTGGAGCTTCAATATGGTGGAAGGTAGCTTTTGCTAATGAAAAAAATAGCAAAATGGTACTGTGCGTCTTTCGGTGAAATAGGTATTGTCTGATGTCCATTGTAATTTGTTTCAAAGAAAGAGAGGAAAAACATATAGTGTGGTGGTAAGTTTAGGGTGCTACTATAGAGCTTTTTTAATGTCTATTTATTGTAGGCGAGAAAGAGATTAATACATGTTATTATGGTATTAAATGGTTAATCCACCGAAGAAAGTTGTGGAGTGTTATTAGTACAATTGTGTTGGTTCAGGAGCTATGGAGACACGAAAATGAGATAGGGCAAATTTGTAATAATAAAGTGTTTATAGCAGTTGATGGAGGTACGGTATTGGTATGCTTGTAGCATTACCGCAATACATGGATACAATATTGAAATTGCAGTTACGAACGGGACAATTCCGTGGAGGTTGGGATTCCAAGAGCGAGGTGTTGAGTTACTGCATTTCTTGATCGAAGGACGTTTCATCATCTTCAATATTGGTGTACCAGTAAAATGTTCACTCACATCCATTTTGATCAAACACCATTGCTACCAAATTTAGATCAACATCCAAGCTAAAAACAATTATATCATCTTTGCTCAGGGTATGAGCTATCACAAATGATTCCCAACCCAAGCCTTGTAGGCGGCCATCAACGTACAAGATATACCAAGCCTCTTCTTTGGTTCTGATGGTAAATTGGTTTAGACCTTCAACGTATGCTAGTGTGGGCATGCGTGCCCGTTTTCGGAATTTCCGGATTCCGAGACGCAAGGCAAGGGGCCTGGGTCGAGGGAGCGCGAGCGGGGAAGCAAGCGCTCGCAAAATACAGAGTCGCCACTCGGGTTTTGAAGGTCCGACACCCAAGGAACCGTATTTCGAAGCACTTGCCGCGCTGTTTGATTTGAAAAAGTTAAGGAACTGATCCGTCATAACCATATCTGGGTTCGGGAGCCAGGTTACGAGAGGGGAAGGGTTTTATGGCACCCCTCTCGCCCAATCCGGAGATCGGTCTCTACTTAGGCATTTGCGAAAGATGTTTGTTTGCGATTCTGTTTCATTAATCAATTTTTAGCCATTTAGGGCGGGGGAACAGTTTAAGGGGATTAAAACTGTAACATGTTTGCAGGATGTGATAAGATATGGCATGGGTTAGTGAGATGACAAGTAATAAATGGAATGAAGTTCAAAACGTTGATCATATATCAAAACAGCGCTGTGTATGATTTTGGCACAAACGAACAGCCAGCTTGCATGCGTGAGTTCATCCGCATGCAAGCGAACCATCGCGCGACATAACCATATACTTGCGCGAGTATTGACGCTTTACCAATAGTTTGAATTTCACCCCCTTCTGGGCTCTGGAAGGACCAGTGCTCACCCAGGTGCAAACCAAGCAGTTTATGGGTACTTGAAAGTAAACAATATTACAGCCAACAGATGGAAATATTATGAAAATGCAACCCCTAAACAGTGGGGGTGTCTAAACAGAGGCCAAGGCCAGGTTGCTCATGCAAGGGCAATCCCTGAAAGACAGAGAACCATCGCGCGACAGAGTGAGACAGCCGCGCGATTGTTCAGACTGGACTTCCAGGAATTGCTTTGCATACTTAGGGCTCTGAGACATGTTCAGGAGCATCCCAAAAGCATTCCAAACAAAGAGGTGTTATAAACTAAGCCAAACAATGATTTTCAACATGCAAAACAGCAAAGCAGTGAGCTAAAGCTCCTTAAAAGACTTTTAAAAGACTACAAACACAATAATAAACTTAAAGACCAGGGTCCCTTCCCCACGTGGTCCAATCTCACGCAGACAGAATTGTCGCGCGAGGATACGGGACCATCGCGCGAGGGTTTCCCAGCTAACAGCTCTTGAAACTCTGCCGGCTTTAGGGCCAGAACTGGTATCGATTACCAGCCTTGACCCTGCCAGCCCCCCTCAGGGGTTCGAACAGTGAGCAGAAAGATATTATACCTTTGCTTGAGTGCCTTGGAGATGGCTTGAATGATGAGATGGTGAGATTTGGAGGGTGATTATGTGCGAGTGAATGGTGTGAGATGCTTGTGCTTGAGTTTTCCTTCTTCTTTCTTTGAGAGAGCTTTGTAACCCTTTGCAAGGATGCATGGGGGGAGGGGGGTATTTATAGAAAGAAGGGGTTAGTGGATGGCTAACCAAGGCCTTGTAACCAGCCAACAATGCTGGTTACAAATGCTTGGTGGAGGAGTGGGTGGCAAAGGTGATGGGAGAATGGGGGGTGAGGTGGTGCAAGGGGAGCCCCCCCAGAACGCTGTTCAGCCGAGAAAACGGGGTCACATAGGCCTGTAGCCCCTTGACCACCACGCAATCTGGGTGAAAATGACAGGTGTTGACCATCGCGCGATGAAGTGAGACCATCGCGCGAGTGTCCAGCCAACCCCGCGATGGTCAATGGTCAAAGCCTTGACTTTGACCACCACCTGGCAAACGGACCATCGCGCGAGGGTCCTATATTGTCGCGCGACATTCAGACCAAGGTCCAGGTTCTGATTAAAGGTTTTAGGGCTAAGGATGGGTTCCTCACATGCCAAACTCAAGCCATTCCAAGTTCTCGAGACTGTTTCGACCTGATTCATCATCGGGGAATCAAGAAACCAAAGAACAAAGTAAAACGATCGGGAAGTCAAATTCGGGTGTCTATAGTAGTCCCTCTTTGACGGCACGCGGAGCACCATTGGCTGGTACGGGTAACGTCAAAGATTTCTAGACACCCATCCAATCCACCCAAAAGCCGATTTAAACGAAAAGTGCTAGCAAGTATATACAAATACCGTGCGCCAACGAATCGGTGGGCAGATTGATTGCTGATCCGAATTTGGACGGATGGATCGTCGCCGATTGAAATTGGACGGAGGGATCGTCGCTGTTTGAAATTGGACGGATGGATCGTCGCTGATTGATATTTGGACGGATGGATCGTCGCTGATTGATAATTGGACGGATGGATCGTCGCTGACTGATATGGGACGGATGGATCGTCGCTGATTGATAATTGGACGGATGGATCGTCGCTGATTGATAATTGGACGGATGGATCGTCGCTGATTGATAATTGGACGGATGGATCGTCGCTGATTGATATTTGGACGGATGGATCGTCGCTGATTGAAAATTGGACGGATGGATCGTCGCTGATTGATATTTGGACGGATGGATCGTCGCTGATTGATAATGGACGGATGGATCGTCGCTGATTGATGATCGGACGGATAGATCGTCGCTGATTTTAAATTGGACGGATGGATCGTCGCTGATTGATATTTGGACGGATGGATCGTCGCTGATTGATAATGGACGGATGGATCGTCGCTGATTGATGATCGGACGAATAGATCGTCGCTGATTTTGGTGCGGGCGGACCACTGCTGGGGATATATAAATGTGCTTCGGGTTTAAAAAGACATTGACTCGTGATAATCCTCAAAATCGTTGTGGGGCCTAGGCGAAAACCCGTGTGCTTTGAACGGACGGATAAGCAGGATCGGGCTTGTCCAGAAGTTGGATTGGGCCTACGGCCCACTTGAATCATCGCGCAACAGAGCCAGACCATCGCGCGATGGTCGCGTGCTAGGACTTCGGTCTAGGAATGGCCCAAACCCGGCCCAACCTGTTCCACGCTTTTAAACTTCCCGGGGACGTTACAGAAGCAGTTCTCAGTGGTTTCGAAATCCTACAACCCCTCACCACTCTCAAACTTCTCCAAGCCCCCAACTCAAAACCTTTGATTCCTTGACCAAAAACCGACAAACCCACGCCCAAACACGCACCCATGGCGGATCATAGCAATGGTGACGGTGGAGAAGAAGGGGTTGATCGTCCGGAGGATGAGGGAGGACCCACGGAGGCCATTACAGGAGATCAGGCGCAGGCGGAGATGGCTGTAGATACTGGTGCAAAGGCCACAGGCGGCGGCGTCGGAGTTCAGGGCCGCGAGGAAGAGGCGGTTGGCGACGAGAATCGTCGCGCGACGCAGTCAAACCGTCGCGTGACAGTGGAGGTCGGGGCCGCGAGCCCTGGAGTCGTGCAATTGGACTCGAGTGAGGCCGTGAGTGGCTCGGTAGTAGTTGGCGGCACTCTCGAGGGTGTAGGCAGTGGAGGTACCGAGGGTGGTGGCGACGGGCCAAGCGAGACTCCGCCAAGGGACCCGGCGAAGGGCAAGGGCGTGGCGGCCGAGGAGGAGGAAGCCACGGAGATTCCTGAGGAGGAGGTACTGTTTCGGCCGGGGGCCACGTCATCGGGCCACAGGCCGATCACGAGACAGGATCTTGCGGAGTTCCTGAGTGACGAGAGATTAGCCCGGCTTCTGGAAGAGGATCCCATGATTGGGGCTGCCGTGTTGGAGGCTCGAGAGGAGCGAGAGCGGGAGATAGCCGCTTCAGAGGCTACGGCGAGGGCCGAGAGGGCGAGGGCCGCCGAGGAGGAGATTTTGAGGGACGCGGAGGCCGAGGAGCGGGTTGGAGCGAGGGGGCAGGGACCCAGAGTGACAGCAATGTCAGAGGCGGAGGGCTTGACTCGTGCTCCGTTTTCAGCAGAGGGATACAGGTCACCGGTTCCACACCTGTTTGTGCCGTCAGGTTTTGCGGCATACAAGCCACGGCAAGCGGAGTACGACCCCGAGCTCGTTCTGAGAGACCCCGACACCCACATTTCGAGCAGCTGGGCTGAGGTAAATTTCTGAAAATCCCTCATTTACTTTTGTGATTGCCATTTTAATACAACGCATGCTGCTTACATACCGAGAAACATAGGATGATCCTTTGAAGTAGATACGAATAGTGACACTATAGTTTCACGTTGAATGCCATGCATGAGACATAATAACTTGAACGAACCATCTGCTGCCAAGTTGTATTGATTGCCTAGAACTTGAGAATGAAAGCCTCACATGCTGATATATTTCCTGTTGCTTGTTTCCGTGTCTAATGCAGGAGAGAGCGAAACAGAGGGACATCCGGGGTTTCGGGGGCGCCTATAGCTCCTTGGCGTTGTACCAGGGTTTGCCGGAGAGGGTGAGGCAATTGGTGGATATGGCAAGCTTTGGGGAGTTCATACAGACCTTGACTCGGGCCAGAAATGACCACGCGGTCTTGGTTGCGCTTGCAGAGAGATGGAGAGATACCACCAACACTTTCCACCTACTGCTCGGGGAGATGACAGTGACGCCTACTGACTTCGCGGCGATTACTGGTTTGAGGGTTGGAGGCGACCCTATCCCGTTTGACTCGGGCATTCAGGAGGACGAGGCGGCCTTGGAGTGGTTCTTGGGAGAAGTGCCCAAGGTTGAGGAGGGGATGGCGAGATATGGGCAGTTTACCCGGTACCTTGCAAAGGAGGTGGCGACGGAGCAAGAGGCGGAGCAGATGGCCCGGGCTTACTTGCTGTACCTTTTTGGTGCCACCCTGTATCCGAACAGGCGAAGCAAGGTCCACCTATCGTACCTGCCTGCACTGAGGGATCTGAGGACGGCCTCACGTTTTGACTGGGGAGGAGCTGCGCTTGGTGCGGCTTATGGTTTCATGGGGGACTCGTCGAGGACTGAGATGAGCACTGCTGGCTACTGGCAGATTTGGGAGGTACGATCAAAATTGAGTAAAGCACATTTTCCATTATGTACTTATCTGTTTGAATACATAAACTGCTTAAATATATTCCTGCATTGTACTAATGATTTGAACCTTGATAACTGTGCAGCTCTGGGCCTATGAAGTTCTAAACATGTGCCGTCCAGTGACAAAGAGCCTGGACTTGGGGATCCTCCCACGTGCTCATATCTGGAGCAAAAAGAATATGGGAGAGAAAAGAGGGCGAGGCGACCTGAACGGCTTCAGGGTATACCTAGACGAGCTCCGACCCTCACAGGTATACACGACTTCATCAAATATAAATATGCGTCCCCTATATTGCTTTAATGCTGTCGCTGACCGACGTTTGCGTTGCTTGCTTGCGCAGGTAGAGTGGGATCCTTGGAAAGTGGCAGAGTCAGAGCCTGAGTATTTGGCCAGGAGCAGGGCCGTGACGGCGAGCAGAGTGCTGCTGGAGTCGGCTTTTGGTTGGCAGTGGTACTTGGGTGACCGAGTGACACGCCAGTCGCTTGGTCACGCAGGGTTCCAGGTGCCCGGACCGCTTCCACCACGGGCCTCACACACAGGGGAGTACACGTTGGCCGAGCTAGAGGTCTTCACACGGCCCGACACTGACTTGACACGCTATCTGCGTCCCGGCATGGACTATGCAGTTTACCAGAGAGAGCGCTTGGCGGGGCCGTTGAGAGTACGAGAGTTCAGGGAGGTCCGGAGTCAGGCCTGGGGAGCTGCTGAGGAGAGGAGGGCCGTCGCTGCGAGGCAAAGCAGTGGCGAGAGTCGCGCGAGGCAGGGTCCGAGTGGACCTGTGAGAGGTGGGCCACCAGAGTTGACATGGCGTATAGCCGTGGTGGATTCTCAGGGCAATCCGGCCGAGCTACACCTAGTTCCTGCCAGAGTTGAGCCAGCGCCCGTCACTGTGTCGGTAAGGCATTGTACCCTTCATTATTGTACTTCCATAAAGCCTTGAGATATTGCTCCATTACTTATGCTCAAGTTATTCTTGCAGGTGCCCAATGAGTGGGCGAACGAGGCCGTTCGGCGTATGCTCGCATTGGAGAACGTGATAAGGCGGGCGGCAAGTGGCCTGCCTTTGGACTTGCGCTATCCATCACCGGCAGCTCAGAGATCTCAGGTATATACCCTTCAGAGAAACGATACATTCCTGCATTCGATACTTGACATATGCATGCTTTGCTCGATACATAATGTACTTTAATTGCCGTCAACTTTGAAATAGATTGTACCTGCTTGCAAACATACAACATATAGAATGTATACTAAATGTGCAAAAATTTTTACAATGCAGACACAGGGATAGGCGGCTCCTAGGAGGAAGAGCGCGAGAGAGCCTCCACAAAAGAAGCTAGCAAGGAGGACTCCCGCTCCTCCACCTACTACTAGACCACAGACGCAGGGCGTACAGCCACCCGTCGCGAGTGAGGAGGCGGCCCGAGAGGCCGTGGCGCGCGCAGAGGAGAGGTATCAATTGAAGATGCGCCAGAGGCCCTCGCAAGATGAGCCGGTCCGCAAGAAGCGGCTGATCCTGCCCGAGGATTCCGAGGAAGAAGAGGAAGAGGAGGGAGAAGAAGAAGAGGAGGACGAGGAGGCGCCCGACAGCAGTGGTTCAGACGACTCAGCCGATGACCCTGGTTTTAGACAGGATCCTAGAGAAGGAGACGACGACGACGACGACGACGGGGATGGTGACTTGTTCGGGGAGGACTGAGGGCTACTAAGAAGCCTCACTTGTCTCTCCGCATCTTTGATTTTTGCTTTTGGGCCTGCGTGCCCACGTAGATAGATGGAAGGCCGGAGTGCCTTAGTTGATACATGATACATGTTTTTGGGGCCTGTGCGCCTTTTTGATTTGATGGGCGAGTGTGCCCGAGCTGACATGATGACTTTTGACCGGCCGAAGCGCCGCATGCACAGTAGTATTCCTCGTTTTGACGTGGATAGATATGGATTAGCTATAAAATTTGCATTTTCAGTTCATTTTACTCTTGCAATGATCTTAGAATAAATAAACGCTTGCCACTAATACCATGATTGCATTGATAATGTACCGAGACTATTCACAAACGCACACATACATGCGGACAGAACTAATTTCAGAGAAAAACGAAAATGAACCCCAGGATACGGTTAGGATACGAGGATACGAAATATTGGACATTTAAAAGCCAAAACCCAGAATATTCTAACTTGGATAAAAAGAACACCTTCGTGAGGTCATGAATACACAAAATGACTCAAGAGAGCCGACGGACTCGAGGAATACCTCCCGAAATGCAAAATTGCCCAAAATCCTTACGAAGGACACAAAAGGGACACGAGATGGGAAAACAAGACTCTATTATGTCCCGGACTGAAACCGACACCTCCGTACAGTCACAATAGGTCACCATGACCTGTACGGCCTGAGAGAAAAGAACACGACCCTTCGGCACGAGTTTCGACCTTCCGAAACACACGTTTGGCCTTGAAACGAGCCACCGAGGGTTCAAAAACCTCGTAAAACGTGATATCTCGAATCCGATGCTTGGATATGGTTGCATATGCTCACATTGACTTGCCGGAACCACAAAAGTTGCAAAAGTACCCTTGGAATAGGATGCGACCAAAATTGGACAGTAGCTGGTGAAATCTGTCAAAATGCAGGCTGAACCATCGCGCGAGGGAGTGAGAATGTCGCGCGATGGAGTGGATGGTGCTCTCTCGCGCGATGGACTGAGACCATCGCGCGATGGTTGGGCCGTGCCAGGCCACCTTTATTTGACCATCTCAGATTTTTGGACGTCCAAGCCTCGTCATCAACCTTTAACTGCTCAGAGTACTTCAGGGGGGGGGGGGGGGGGGGGGGGGGGGGGGGGGGAGTGCAGAGATGCCCTCACTTTGGAGAAGAAAACGCCACATGGCATGGATGAAGGGACGACACTCTATGCATTCTGCCTATAAAGAGGCCAATATTCTGCAAATGAAAGGCATTCCTCCCACAGTTTGAAAGTCCCACGAGGAAGCAGAATGGCAAATAATCTTCCGGCCTTGATTAGCCCTTGGCTCACGGCCTTTGTTGCTGGAGATTGGCTGTCATTCCGGTTTCATGGGCTGGCCGCATTCCGTTTTCTTCGCAATGTGAGGGTCCGTCCTGAGTTTCTAAGGGCAGCCCTACAATTCTGGGACCCAGAGGTTCACGTATTCAGGTTTGGGATTAACGAGCTGTGCCCAACCGTGGAGGAATTCCAAGCATACCTCCAAGGAGTTGCCTCGAGCGTGATTGTCGTGCCGCCTTATAGGAAGAGCATGCCAAAGCTGTTACAGTCAAGTCTTGATATTACTAGAGGAGCGGCCGAAAGTTTGCTAACCGGAGGGCAAATCAACATCATGCGCCTAATGGAGTGGTATGGGCCAGAAGGGGACGTAGAGAATATAGCCGTGCAGGCTCGACGTCGATTTGCCCTGGCGATCGGCGTGCTGGCTGCTTATTTACTGGTATCTCCAAATGGGCAAGTCAACCCCATGCTGGTGAGCGTCGCCGCTCAAATGGGTGCCCGGAGAAATGTGGTACCACTGGTTCTGGCAGAGACACTCATAGGTTTGGATTTGGTTTCTTCCGGCCAAACAGACGTGTTTGGCGGTAGTCCACTACTACTGCAGGTTAGCTTAGTTCTCACTCAGCTCTCCTTTTTCCGGCTTTCACACGTTCTGTTTTTACCTCATCTCTCAGCTAAGGCTATATCGAAGCTCCTTACTTGTCTTTTCTCTCAAGCTTTATGTGACTTCTCACTTGTTTTTCCACTCATGCAGCTCTGGTTATCTGACAAATTGGGATTGCTCACAGCATCGGAAGCAAATTGGCCTCATCTGCCCGGCCGAATGCACCAGCGGGGTATGATCTATCCGGAAATGTCTGTAATCAATGGTGCGCATTTATGAGAGAAATGCGGCCGAACGAGATCACATGGCGGCATGAAGCTTTAAACATTCCAGACATGGCGCTGAGTTTTGCAGGGTTCGAGAGAGTAGTGATAGCTGGGCTGACCGCTTTCACATTCTACATCCCCGGACGCATCCTTCGTCAGCTAGGAATGAGCCAAGGACTCCACCGAGCTGGGACTGAAGATTTCCAAGTCCCTGCTTTCACTGCCCAGAATCTGAGGGGGTATGAGCACGACTGGGGCCTGTGGCAACTCGGAGGAGCTGACCCAGACTTCAGCACGGAACTTACGCACCGATATCAAACATGGCTAAGAAGGGAAATCGCAAGCAGGCAAAACAACAATTGACTTCTGACGAATCCTGATGATCTAGAATAAACCGTGAGCCTGTTAAGGCCTCGAGCACTTTATTCTGTTTTTATGCTTTAATCTTTTTCAGACTGCTCAGCCTGTGTAATAGAAGTTATAATTTGAATAAAAATGAAAGTTCGAGAGTTGTCCCCTTTTGATCCAAGTGTTGAACCGCCGTGTCCCCCAAGTATCGGGTCGATTCCTGGTAATGGGAAACCGTGGATCAAGTTGAAGGATCGTGACCGAATCTCACAGGGAGATTGCCTACGTATCCCCTTTCAGGGAATCAGGTCAGCACGTAGTTCAGGCCAAGGTTCACTCGAGTATTTTAACTCTCCTTTTGCGCTCTAAATTTTGCCTAGTGCTGCCACTTCGGGTTTTCAGCCTAGCGAGCTTTGATTGATGCCTATTTATTTTTGCCTAAACCGCCTTCTCAGGTTTTCGGTCTAGCAGGCTTGCTCTAATTTTTGCTTGGAACCGCCCACCCTTGTGGTTTTCGGCCCAACGAGCTTCTCTCAGGGATAGTATCGTTTGAGTTGATCCAGGTTAACCGAAGAGCTGAATTCGTTGCCGTCAAGATCAATGAGTTGAGCCGCTCCCCCAGAAAGGATGGTCTTGATGATGTAAGGTCTGGAACGCTTGGGTCGAAACTTGCCACGGGGGTCAAAAACCGGTGCCCGAATCTCTTTCGTAACCATGTCCCCTTCGACCAAGTCTCTAGACTTCACTTTTTTGTTGAACGCCCGGGCAATTCTCCGCTGATACCCCTGAACATGATACAGGGCCTGAAGCCTCCTTTCATCAAAAAGCATGAGTTCAACGAATCTCCCACTGAGCCATTCAGATTCCGAGAGTTCCGATTCTACCATAATCCTCAAAGATGGCACCTCAAGCTCTATAGGGAGAACTGCTTCCATCCCGTAGACCAAGGAATAGGGGGTTGCCCCCGTTGACGTTCGAATCGACGTTCGATAACCCCAAAGAGCTAAAGGCAGTTGCTCGTGCCAGTCCCTAGCGGACTCTGCAGACTTCTTGATGATGGTCTCGACATTTTTGTTTGCCGCTTCAACCGCACCATTTGTTTGGGGACGATAGACCGTTGAGTGATGGACTTGGATCTTGAATTCTTCGAAGAGCTCCAGGACCCTGCCTTTGAAATGACTCCCATTGTCTGATACGAACGCTTGCGGAACCCCATATCGGTAGATGATGTTTTTCCTGATGAAGTGAGCGACTTGAACTGCCGTTAGGCTTTTATAAGATTCGGCCTCCACCCATTTGGTAAAATAATCTATGGCCACGAGGATGAACCTATGACCATTTGATGCGGACGGTCTAACCATGCCGATGACGTCGATACCCCATACAGAGAAAGGCCAAGGCGAAGCCATGCCAAATAGGTTAGAGGGTGGAATATGCATTAGATTAGCATGAATTTGGCATTTGTGACATCGCCGCACATAATCTACACACTGAGATTCCATGGTAGACCAGAAATAGCCTTGGCGCAAGATTTTCCTAGTCAGCATGACGCCGCTCATGTGAGGGCCACAGACCCCCTCGTGGATCTCCTCCATGATTCTAACAGCCTCGGCCCCGTTGACACAGAGCTTGTGCATTCCGCAATGAGACCTCCTATATAACTTTCCCCCACAAATGATGTACTGGGCGGCTATTCTTCGCAATGCAGTCTGATCCTTCTTATAGGCCTCAGCCGGATACGTGCCATTCTCGACGAAATTCCATATGTCATGGTACCAGGGTAGGCCATCATCGACATCATCAATGGCGTTGACATATTGATAAGCGGGGCGGTCCCGTTGTTCAATTAAGACTGGGCGGAGTTTGACTCCGAAGGGTAGTTCGACCATGGAAGCCAAAGTCGCGAGGGCATCGGCAAACTGGTTCTTCAAACGGGTGATGTGGGTGAAAGTCACTTTGTTAAAGCGAGGAATTAGCCCCTCCAAATCTTGATGATAAGGTTTCAACCCCTCTTCACGCACCTTCCAGTCCCCATTGGCTTGAGATACAACGAGATTGGAGTCCCCGATGACTTCGAGTCGTTCAACGCCGAGCGTGAGTGCAGCCTCCATACCCACGATACAGGCCTCATATTCAGCTTGGTTGTTTGTAACATCGAAGTTAAGTTTGAATGCAAGCGGAATATGAGAACCATCGGGGGCGACTAGCAAGACCCCGATCCCAAATCCTTTCTGATTGGCCGCCCCATCGAAGTACAGAGTCCAGACGTCCTCGACAACTGTTAGCACCTCCTCATCTGGGAACACGAAATCTGCATCTTCCGGTCCATCCACAGGGTGATCAGCCAAAAACTCAGCGATGGCTCGCCCCTTTACCGACTTCCTCGTGACGTATTCGAGATCGAATTCTGCCAGAAGGAGCAACCAGCGTGCTAACTTACCAGTGAGAGCCGGTTTCTCAAACAGATACTTGAGCGGATCCATTCGAGAAATCAATTTCACTGGGTAAGCCAGCATGTAGTGTCTCAACTTCTTAGAAGCCCAAACCAAAGCGCAACATGTTTTTTCCAAGGCGGTGTAGCGTTCTTCAAACCCAACCATTTTCTTACTTAAGTAATAAACGGCCTTCTCAACTCCCTGGTCACCCTCTTGAGCTAGCAAGCATCCCATGGATGTAGAACTCACAGATAAGTATAGAATCAAGGGCTTTCCGGGCATCGGTGGCATCAAGACAGGCGGGTTTTGCAGATAGTTCTGAATGGACATGAAGGCAGCCTGACATCTGTCCGACCATACGAACGGGGTGTCCTTCTTGAGTAGACGAAACATCGGCTCGCAAGTCAAAGTTAACTTGGCGATGAATCTGCTGATGAACTGAACCTTCCCCAAAAAGCTCCGCACTCCCTTTTCAGTCTCTGGTGGCTTCATTTCAAGCACCGCTTTGATCTTGGATGGATCGACCTCAATCCCACGCGAAGTGATCATGAAACCGAGCATCTTACTTGCTGTGACCCCAAAGGTACATTTCTGTGGATTGAGACGCATGCGGAACTTTTGGAGCCTCTCGAAAAACTTCCTCAATACAGGAACATGCCCTTCCCGAGTTTTTGACTTAGCAATCATGTCGTCCACGTAGACCTCAACTTCTTTGTGCATCATGTCGTGCAGAATGGTCGTAGCGGCTCTCTGGTAGGTGGGACCAGCATTTTTCAAACCAAACGGCATGACCAAGTAACAATAAGTCCCCCATTCGGTGATGAAAGTCGTCTTCTCATGGTCTTCTGGCGCCATAAGAATCTGGTTATATCCGGAGAAACCATCCATGAACGAAAGCAGGGCATGGCCCGCCGTATTATCAACCAGTACATCGATATGAGGCAGGGGAAAATCGTCCTTGGGGCTAGCCTTGTTCAAATCCCTGAAGTCCACGCACACTCGAATTTGCCCATTCTTTTTAGGAACTGGAACAATGTTGGCAACCCACGTAGGGTATTGAGAAACCATGAGAAAACCGGCGTCGATCTGCTTAGTGACCTCTTCCTTGATCCTCTGCACCCAATCTGGCCTCATCTGCCTTAACTTCTGCTTCACAGGTTTGGCGTTTGGTAGTAAGGGGATTCGATGCTCCACTATTTCTGGGTCGATGCCGGGCATGTCTTGATGAGACCACGCGAAGATGTCACTGAATTCTGAGAGCAGCTCTTTGAAATCGTGATGTTCCTCTGGAGATAAAGTGGAGCCCACCTGAACCATTCGGGGATCATTCTCGTCTTTCAAGTTTATTAAGACTATTTCTTCTTTTAACGGCTGAGCATGCCTTTCGTCTTCCCTCTCGATGAGGGCACGGATTTCCTTGGGAATGTCCCCATCGAAATCTATCCCTTCATCGTCGGGGTCGACACAGTTTATATAAAGATCATTCAAGTAGTCAGAAGAGGATTCCTTCATTTCATAAGACCCTGCAGGGTCGCCAAGTACAAGGGAATCAAACTCAAAGTAAAAGCCATGACGTGGAGGGCCAAGAGGCACAAACTCCGACTCAGAGCTAGACTTAGACTCAGAGGACTCAACAGACTCAGTGTCAGACTCTGATACATCATCAATGCAAGTAAGGCGTGGTTTGAAAATGCAATTTTAAAGGCTACCCTTTGCTTCTGAGATGAGGGAGAGGGGATCCTTGAGGTCATCGGAACCGAGCATGAACACCTCGGCCTCTTCAACTTCCTTGGCCAAACCCACCTGGGAGAATTCATAAAATAACTACTCCAAGCTCCCTTGATCAAAAGACATCAGCCAATCAGTCTTCGGCTTAGGCTGGCTAAGCTTCCTTTTGAACTCCGCCCTTGCTGGCTCTTCATCACTAGAGGACCAAGTGTCATCAGCGAAAACCTCAAACCCAGGCAGCAAATCCCCAGTGACTGAATCGATAAAAGGCTCAGGCTGTCCGGTGTAGACGTCATTCCCCACTTCGCGCACAAAGTAGCTGTCGGGTTCACCATAGAGAGATCGAGGTTTTCCCGTGCATTTCCTTCTTTTGGCATCCTTGGTAGAGGAAGAGTACCCCAAACCAAAGCGGCCCTCGCAGGAAGGGAAGGCAGGGAACTCCGGGATCCCTTGTTGGTGAATCCCAAGACCAAGACCAGGTAAATAGGACATCCTCCTCATGATGTCCAAGGCGACAGAGCTTATGATGAAGTCCCCATCCACATTGATAGTCAAAACCGAACCAGAAGTGTCGAAAGAGAAACCCCCGAGATCAACGTCTTCCTCGCCGTGTGCAATCCCCAAAACAGGCGTGCCATCTTCCTTAAGTGGGCGAATGCCCGAGTCCCCGCAAATAGTCAAAGTTTCGGTAGGGAGTCCCAACATAGCCTTTTGGTGAAGAGTAGACGGTACAGCCATGATGTCAGATCGGTGAAGCCACGGCCTTCCCAGCAGAAGATTAAAGGTGGCGGGGATGTCGACCACATGGAACTCAACATCCATCTCAAATCCTTCAGCGTCAAGTTTGAGCACGAGCGTGCCTTCGACCACGCGACGAGTGCTGTCGTATGCCTTCACAGCCAGATTGGAAGGTGCAAAGTCTTTCTTGGCTAGTCCCAAGCGGTAAGCCACCCTCAACGGGCAAACATTGATCGCCGATCCGTTGTCGATCAAAACAGTTGGAATCCAGAGTCCCTTACACTTAACAGTGATGTGCAAGGGGCGATTGTGATCAACCCCTTCGATTGGTAGATCCTTGTCAGTGAAGACCACGGTGTGCTTCGAAGTAGGCGGGAGAATTATAGATATCATGGCTTCAGGCGTGACATCAGGTTGGATCTCAAGGCGAGAGAGAGTATGGCAAAACTTTTGACGATGCTCGCTGGAGGAACAGATTAGTCCCCAGAGTGATATAGCAGCAGGAATCCGCTCCAGCTGCCTCTGAATCATGTCATCATTCGGGGAGCTAGGAGGTGTCTCAAACGGTGCAGACCTTGAGAATGCAGAAGGTTCGTTCCTTTTGTTAGAAGAATTGGACGAGCTCCCAGCCTGAAGATTGGAAGGCTGAAAAATTCGTCCACTCCTCGTAACGTTGTGAACGTTCTCTAAAGAGGGTATTGCTTGAAGGTCTTGACGGTCATCCCAAAGATCAGCAGGGACCTCCCCCAATTTGCGTTTTCCTTTGTCAGAAGGCAGTGGGGCTACAGGTGCTTCCATGCCTAGATCGAGGTCTTGAGCTAAATCGTTCCATAGCAGCGACTCCCAGAAATTTGGCTCCTTAACAGCTACAGCCTCCCCAATGGGCTCCGTGTTAGCAATAAACGGGACGTCCCAGAGTCCCCCATCGGCAAGAGAGCAGTTGACAGTCCAAACCTCGGACCCAACTTGGATATTAACTACATCATCAACATCCCAGAGGTCTGCTGGTGGAACAAGGTCCGTAACCATAATGCTGTGATCTTCCTCGGTCGGATAAGGCGGTGCAGGGTGCGAGAGTTCCTCACTAATGATGTAGAATGTAGGGTCGTACTCAGTGTTAGTTACAGAGCCAACCAGCCTGTCAAGAGTAGAAGGGAGAAAGCATTCCCCCAATACGCGAGTTTCCTCCTGAACGAGACCCTCCTCTATGAATTGAATCTCGTGATCGGGTAGAGCATATCCTTGAAGAGGATTAAGGTCGAACTCTAATGGAAACTGCCACGTGGGCTCGGGATCCCAATAGTACTCCTCCTCAAGCAGAACAGGCTCAGGCTGTTGAAAAAGCATGTTCAAAAAGAATCCATCCAAAGGGTCAAGCATGCCTGCCTCATAATTAGCCATCCAAGCGTCATACCAAGCATGGTTAAATGGGACGTATTCGGGGTTCTGGGGGAAACCGTCTATCTCTAGCTCCGTCCACTCATTGATTATGGGGGCTGCATAATCATCATTATCGGCGATAGCCCATCCTACTGCTTGCATATCAACCTGCCGTTCCGGTAGAAATGGGACAGCAGACCTAAAGCGGCTTATCAAATTCGGGGAGGAGTTTGGATCCGTCACATCAAAATACGGGCTGTCCAAGGAAGAAGCAGAGTTGAGCTGCACGGAAGGAATGGACTGGTGAAACAGTTCGCTGATGGAGGCGTTGAACACAAACATTCCATTTTGCAGGCGTGCGAGAGGCACATCGGGATTGGACGACTGTCCTTCTTCAAGATGGATGTAGGAAATCTCGGCTTCGGGCTGAGAAGGGATAGGCACGACCGGCCTGGGTTGGTTTGTTGAGGTTATATGGTCAGTGGGGTTGAATATAGTGGAGCTAGGGTTGATATGAGTGGAGCTGATGGATATTTGGTTGATGCGGGGAGCAGCATTGTGCTTTGGCAGGGAGTTGGAAAGGATGTTTGGTTTTTGGGTTGGTAGAGGTGGAGCATGGAGAGTTCCTTCATCTATGAGATCCTGGATCGCATGTCGGAGGCGGAAACAGGAGTCCGTAAGATGTCCAACCCCTTGGTGATAGGCACAATAAAGGTTAGCTTTGAAGTTGGGTGAAGGGTTCTTAGGCAAAGGAGTCGGGTCAAGGGGCTTCAGATGCCCTGACTGGATTAACTTCTCCATGACAGATGACAGTGGAGCTTCAAACGCGGAGAAACTGCGGGACTGACCGCGGGGCCGGTTATTTTGCGGGGTTTGCACCTGGTTAATCTCAGCGACACGATTGGTTGTAGTGGAAGAGGAAGCATTAGCGCCGCTAGTTGCTGTGTTGGAAGATGTCCCACTGCCAAACAACGCATTGGTGTTTCCTGAGTAGACCCGAGGCTTTGGTTTCGAAGGGTTAGAAGACTCCCCTCTTGACAGGATCCCTCTTTGTAGCGCATCCTCGATGGCCATTCTAGATTCGAAGAAAGTATCAAAGTTCGAGGAGGCTTGGACAAGAACCAAATGCCTAGCATAATCAGGCTGAAGATTGCGAGAGATGATTCGGAGCTGATCTCTCTCACTCGGGCGATCGGTCATCTGAGCAGCCTTCGTCCTCCATCTTTTGACAAAATCCGCAAAGGATTCCTTAGCTTCCATTTTCGTGGACTCAAGCTCTCGGGTTGTCATTTTGAGCTGGGAGTTGTAACTATACTGCGAAATAAACGCAGCACCGATATCCTCCCACGTCCTCCTTTTAGCGATGTCGAGCGACAAAAACCAGTGAAAAGCGGGTCCTGAGAGAGTCTGAGGGAATAGCTGTGACATGGCTTCGGGTTCAACAGCCAAGAGTTTCATGGCGGCATGGTAGCCATAGAGGTGAGTCTTCGGGTCACCACTCCCATCAAATTTGGCGAGATCAGGCATTTTGAACTTGTCGGGGAGCTTAGCATTAGGATACAAGCAGAGGCAATCTAAATCAATTCCCCCGGCGCTGATCTTTTCAGACTTGGACACAGATTCCTCCAGCTTGACGATCTTTGCCATGAGAGCAGTCATGTTAGGATCCAGAACGGGTCTTGCCACAGCGAGATTCAGATTCGCAGCCTCCGGGTGAGCCTCTCTCGGGTTGGGCTGAATTATGATCCGCCCCGCATGGTTAGGGTCTTCAACAAAGACCTGTTCCGCATGGTCGTCCTTCGACCTCGCCTCCCACTTCTGCAGCTGGCGGAAGACGAGTGTTGATAAGGTCATTGAGCCTAGTGAGATTTGCATCGGTCTGAGCACCCCTTTGCTGCATGGTGGTGATGCTGTTCTGGATGTTCATGAGCATGGTTTCGAGACTCAGTGGTTGCGGATGATCTGCCATAATGGGGGTCCCGGATGAGCTTGACGAGGACGGGGAGGTTGGTGACGCCGGAGATTCAATTTCCTGGAGAACTGACGGTGATCCTGATCGTAAAGCGGCCAAAAGGGAACACGGAGAGTCTTCCGTTGTGACTGACTGAGCTGGCAACCTGACTAGCCTTTGAACGGAATTCTGATGCAGACGTTCCCAAGTGGGTTTGGCTTTCTGCCTCGATACTTTCCTTGGCGGCGCAATGGTTCAGAATTCTGCTTTGCTTTGCTTTGCTGTAAGAAAAGGTTCGATAAGGGCCCTGCAGCAACCTTACTCTAAGCAAAAGACTTTAAAGTGATAATGCAGCCATCGTCGTCAGTGTCGCCCTTAGACTCTAAGACTACAGACGAGTCTGTCTCATGATGTTCGGACACTGCCAAAATCCTCGGATTTCTTTTTGAGAGCGTATCCTCGTTTGAATCGAATAATACTAAGAGATGTCAAAAATAGCCTAAGCCTCTGACTTTTCCGTTCTTGAAGTTTCAACTTTGAACTTGGAATAACTCGGGGTGAATGACGTGACACCTTAACCGGGACGGCGTAGGCAACACAGTGCCATAGCCTGAGCGGTGTACGTGCTGCGCACGATAACCAGGGTGGTGTGAGCATCACGGCATTCTCTTCGCCGTTCCTTGTTTTCTGTTTGAGACTTCAATCGGGATATGGCCAAGGACTTAGAAAGTTTTGATTTCCCAAAGTCTTGTTGATCCTAGGACTTTTGAAAATCTAACAACATGCACCGCGAAGATGCATGACTCTTCATCGGACCTAGCAGCGTCCTAATAAACATAAGACAGACTCGAAAGAGAGACAACCTAGAAGCCGCCCTAAACATGCCCCTACGCAAAACGGTATGTATGTACAGTGCATGCGATAGGAAAAGCAGTAACACGTAGACAGGATATGGGGGTTAGATGCAAGTAGATCTTACCCTGCAGGTACCTGTCCTAGTTTGGAGGGTTCTAGTGCTTTGTATATGCAAAGGCTGGTTTTGGTTTGTAACGGGTTCCTCGGACTAGAGCCAAGATATACCTCCCACTGCCCGCGTAATTGCAGAGCAACAGTCGAACGGTAGAATGACTCATCATCGTCGAAGGTTGTTGGTCATTCGGGGTCCCTGGGCTCCGGTAAACCGTGCCGGATTGCCAAAACGATCCAACGGGGCTTTATCCCACATCGATGCAAATGAAGATGCTAAAGAAGTTGATTAATGAAAATAGAATCGCAAATTCGCAAACGCCCTTTTCAAATTTGGCTCACTTTATTTAATCAATGCTTAGAAGAAACTACACGAGAGAATGATCGGAAAAGTCCCAGATTGGATTGGCCGGACACGAGGTCCCGTTAAATCACCATTCCAACCTTCGGCAGCGCGAAGCTCACCGTCTTGACAAACTTTTGTGGGATCGTTCTTCAAGTGTATTGAAATCTAAACATAGACCAATATTGGTTCAATCCCCAGCAGAGTCGCCACTGTGGGCATGCGTGCCCGTTTTCGGAATTTCCGGATTCCGAGACGCGAGGCAAGGGGCCCGGGTCGAGGGAGCGCGAGCGGGGAAGCAAGCGCTCGCAAAATACAAAGTCGCCACTCGGGTTTTGAAGGTCCGACACCCAAGGAACCGTATTTCGAAGCACTTGCCGCGCTGTTTGATTTGAAAACGTTAAGGAACTGATCCGTCATAACCATATCTGGGTTCGGGAGCCAGGTTACGAGAGGGGAAGGGTTTTATGGCACCCCTCTCGCCCAATCCGGAGATCGGTCTCTACTTAGGCATTTGCGAAAGATGTTTGTTTGCGATTCTGTTTCATTAATCAATTTTTAGCCATTTAGGGCGGGGGAACAGTTTAAGGGGATTAAAACTGTAACATGTTTGCAGGATGTGATAAGATATGGCATGGGTTAGTGAGATGACAAGTAATAAATGGAATGAAGTTCAAAACGTTGATCATATATCAAAACAGCGCTGTGTATGATTTTGGCACAAACGAACAGCCAGCTTGCATGCGTGAGTTCATCCGCATGCAAGCGAACCATCGCGTGACATAACCATATACTCGCGCGAGTATTGACGCTTTACCAATAGTTTGAATTTCACCCCCTTCTGGGCTCTGGAAGGACCAGTGCTCACCCAGGTGCAAACCAAGCAGTTTATGGGTACTTGAAAGAAAACAATATTACAGCCAACAGATGGAAATATTATGAAAATGCAACCCCTAAACAGTGGGGGTGTCTAAACAGAGGCCAAGGCCAGGTTGCTCATGCAAGGGCAATCCCTGAAAGACAGAGAACCATCGCGCGACAGAGTGAGACAGCCGCGCGATTGTTCAGACTGGACTTCCAGGAATTGCTTTGCATACTTAGGGCTCTGAGACATGTTCAAGAGCATCCCAAAAGCATTCCAAACAAAGAGGTGTTATAAACTAAGCCAAACAATGATTTTCAACATGCAAAACAGCAAAGCAGTGAGCTAAAGCTCCTTAAAAGACTTTTAAAAGACTACAAACACAATAATAAACTTAAAGACCAGGGTCCCTTCCCCACGTGGTCCAATCTCACGCAGACAGAATTGTCGCGCGAGTATACGGGACCATCGCGCGAGGGTTTCCCAGCTAACAGCTCTTGAAACTCTGCCGGCTTTAGGGCCAGAACTGGTATCGATTACCAGCCTTGACCCTGCCAGCCCCCCTCAGGGGTTCGAACAGTGAGCAGAAAGATATTATACCTTTGCTTGAGTGCCTTGGAGATGGCTTGAATGATGAGATGGTGAGATTTGGAGGGTGATTATGTGGGAGTGAATGGTGTGAGATGCTTGTGCTTGAGTTTTCCTTCTTCTTTCTTAGAGAGAGCTTTGTAACCCTTTGCAAGGATGCATGGGGGGGGGTATTTATAGAAAGAAGGGGTTAGTGGATGGCTAACCAAGGCCTTGTAACCAGCCAACAATGCTGGTTACAAATGCTTGGTGGAGGAGTGGGTGGCAAAGGTGATGGGAGAATGGGGGGTGAGGTGGTGCAAGGGGAGCCCCCCCAGAACGCTGTTCAGCCGAGAAAACGGGGTCACATAGGCCTGTAGCCCCCTGACCACCACGCAGTCTGGGTGAAAATGACAGGTGTTGACCATCGCACGATGAAGTGAGACCATCGCGCGAGTGTCCAGCCAACCCCGCGATGGTCAATGGTCAAAGCCTTGACTTTGACCACCACCTGGCAAACGGACCATCGCGCGAGGGTCCTATATTGTCGCGCGACATTCAGACCAAGGTCCAGGTTCTGATTAAAGGTTTTAGGGCTAAGGATGGGTTCCTCACATGCCAAACTCAAGCCATTCCAAGTTCTCGAGACTGTTTCGACCTGATTCATCATCGGGGAATCAAGAAACCGAAGAACAAAGTAAAACGATCGGGAAGTCAAATTGGGGTGTCTACAGCTAGCTCTTGGAGTGTTTGGCACAATTCGTAAGTGCAGAAGAGTTCGTTTACATGAATGAATTAAATCCAAGTAAGAAAGGCATAAAAAACAGTACAGGTATTTGTGATTTGGTTAAGTATTATCTTAATTAGGGAAGGAATACCATTGCAGACCAATTGGCTGGAGTTATTTTCCTGCAAAATCGATATTCTGCGCTGATTTGTCGAAATAGGTGGGGCGTACATGCTGTTAACAAGTTGGCTGCATATTTATGCGTCAAGTAATTAAGAACTATAAATCATGTGATGGTTGTTGTAAATAATTGGGGGTATTGAGACTTACCGCCGATGGCCATGGTGAACATTTGATTGGAATCCCTGGTCGATGGTGCATTAAGATGTTTGACTGGTTCGGTTATGCTCCAATTATACTGAACTGAGTTTCCTTCGCAATCAAAAATAAACATGTCAAGCATTAGATGACCAATTAATGCAAAGTGTGCAGTTTAGCCCTTGTCAAAGGTGTGGTCAAGGATTATGTTCTGCCAGCCAATGGTTATAACAAAGTCTTCTATCTTGGCACAGTAACTTCGTTGGCTGCTCTTTATCATGAGAATTGCTTGCTTGGGTACAAACATGTGTTGTTGAAATAGTGAAGGAATTTGCTGTAGGGATTTGTTTACCGAATTATAGTTAGTGATCAAACGCTTGTGTGAAGGCAAGAATGTTATTGTAAAAGAAATGAGAGAACGTACCACTTTCATCTCATTGTATTGTAGTTTAATTGGAGCTAAAAACCAGCATGAATGGTGTACTGAGGTACAGGTTAGAGGACTAATTAGAGAGCATAAAAATGTCTGCTTTGGTGTAATGAGTAGAGTTTAAATTAATAGAGTACCGGGGTGCTTATCTGGAGCACCAAGTTGGTTGATTGCTCTCAAATGAGGTTCAATAAACTGTGGGGTACAGTTAATTAGGGATTGCATCCAATGCTTGAATTGGTCACAAGCATTCAATGCAAAAATTGTGCCCAGGTTAAACATGCTGGAGTAGCGAATTATGAAGTCACGGTTGACAATATAGCGTAAATTTTTGGGGCTACGTGGGAATGATGATGCAACCAGCACCAGCCTTCCATCATCTATTTGTAAGTAATAATCTAATCCACGACGTTCTGTTCTGTTCTTCCGCACGGATATATTGCCAACAAATTTTGGACAGGTTGACGCCAACCAATTCTGGGATCTCCGGTGCATAGTTTGATTGCTGGTATGGTATGGTCCTGATCTGGGTGGAAAATAATATACAGACGTGATTAATTTTGTGTCACTGTACCATGGCATGGTAATAAATATAATTTTCTGTTCACTAATTTTGTGAACTAGGTTTGGAGGTGTAGGAAATGCTGAATCATGTTGTGGAGCTTAATTTGTAGTTCTGGATATTTTATGTATGCCAGACTAATAACTAACGTAAGATATTCTGTGCGGGGTACAGAGTGAGAAAACATGGTGTGCCGAATTTGCCTAGGACTTCGGAGACTGAATATTAGCCATTAAGAAGTTGTGTGTGGATAATAGAGCGCAAGAAAGTTAGAACTTACTTGTAAGAATTGTGTGGGAAGTGCTGTCAACAGAAACGAACTATTGGGTTGGTGATTTACAATATCCAGTTACGCTTGTTTATGCATAGGGGTATAACATCTTCTACTCATGTAATGATGGTTTCCCCCTCGAAGGAAGAATGGTGTTTTGAGTGCTATAAAACAACTTTGGTAATGTCGTAGTTCTGTATATTTTATGCATGCCAGACTAATAATTAAGCTAAGGTGTTTTGTGCGGAGTGCAGAGTGAGAAAACATGCTGTGTCGAAATTTAGCCAAGACTTTAGAGACTGAATATTAGCAATTAAGAAGTTGTGTGTGGATAATAGAGCGGAAGAAAGTTAGAACTTACTTGGGTAAGAATTGTGTGAGGGCTGCTCGCACCAGAAATGAACCATTGGGTTGGTAATTTACAATACTCAATTACGGTTGTTTATGCATAGGGGTAGAACATCTTCTACTCGCGTAAGGATGGTTTCGCTCGCAAAGAAAGGAAGGTGTTTTAAGTGTTAGAAAACTGCTTTAGTTATGTCATAGTTCTGTTAGAACTACAAGAGAAAATCTAGGTGAGGACAGAGAATAAAGATTAATGTACCCGTGCGTTGGGGGTGTTTTGCACTGGCATGGCTGGTCATCAGATCTGGATTTGGTGTATCAATTTTACTGTTGATAAAGTGAATTGCAATAGTAATCACTATGTCATGTATATTATGCGTATTCCGCTCATTAAATCCATGACGTGAATTTATGTATTTGCGGTCACCAATTGTAGTACTGATGCTGCTGAGTATACGAGGAGTTAAAAATCTGCGTTGTCAGAATGAACGGATACTTGAGTACTGTGATAGGGAAAAAATTATAGAATGTTTTGGTTTTATTGTAGAGTTGTTGAAAACGATTCAAGTTGGATTATTTTTCGATCTTAATAAATTATTTATGGCCTTTGTTAGTTGTTGATTAAAACAAAAAAAGGGCTCTGAGAAATGAATTTTATAATGTATAAAATAAGGATTCGAATTCCAATTTCTAGTGGTACGAGAAAAATTAGCTTATATTCTCTTTTTTTCCTTTTCTTACAATACAAATTGGGGGTTGTGATATTGTGGGTTTGAGATTTGTATAGTCATGGTAAAGTAATAATGCTAGATAACTTATTGACCAATCAACTAATTGCACAAGAGATATGCGAATGGATAAAAAATCAGTGAGGGTTGAGTGAGTATTATTGTGTTGTTTGGATCAAAATTTAAAATGTGTTGTTTGGATCAAAATTTTGATCAAATATAAAGGCGAGTATTGAGATTGTGTACACAACACATGTAATTAAGCAGTGAATAGCGCAGGTAATGTAAAATTTTAAAAAAAATACGGTTGGATAACTATGTTAAACAAATCAGTGTGTATTTGTACCAATAATTTATTTGAGAATCTATTAGACACATTCAAAATCGTGTTTGGTGTTACCAGTTATAACCAATTATTGATACTTCCTATAGTAGTTAATAAATTAGATAAGTATGTGAAATGTCTTTGGTTAAATTTGTAAAGGAAAATTATTTATTACACCGGTGGTTACAGGTAAAATTAGTTGACGAAGTTTTAGTTTCTAGGGTTATTTCACCTCTGTTAGTGAAGAACCAAACTCGGCCAAAATAGTTTGTAAATGATGATTGATTTCTTGGGTGATATAGATGACGTGTTGCGTACGATATTGTAACCTACAGAAAAATCTAAGAAAAATTCGTGATGTGATTACTATAATAAAGGCCTGAAGAAAGTGTTGTGTGCTGAAAGTACAATAGTGTGTTGGTACAACAGTGGCAGGTGTTGTTATTCTGCCTTAAATGTATATGACAGTAAACTGATTAAATAATCAAGTAACAAAAAGAGGTCAGGGAAAAAAGTAAAAGGGAGAACTATAAGGGTATAGGTTGAATTATTTATTGTTTCTTTCCTGGTTGATGCGAAATAATTTGTGCTGATTCTTGAGACTAAAGATTAACAGCCATCGAAAAGGTACGTTTGTCCAGAACTGTTACTTCTATTCTTCGACAGAGTGAAGATGACTATTGAAGTATCTTGGTAGTTATCAACGAAACTAACATGAATTGGGTGTATTGAGCTGTTGTATTCTTGTTGGTAAATATTGTCCTTACTGCTGCTTGATATGAACTTTTGTTATTTGTACATGTTTGCGAAATTAATGCTGCTTGATACGAACCTTTGTTATTCATACATGTTTGCCAAATTAGTATATCCAGGTAGAACAATTTGAAAGAGTTAGGTGTAATGAATGATCTTTTGAATTTGTTTGAAATGTTGTTGGTGAATAGTAATCACTGTTGTGCAGAGCTCGTATAGTTATAGTGTTGAATAATTACTATAAAAATCGTGAATAATAAAGTGCTAATACATAGGACATGAATATTATTGTTTTGTTTTGCTATTCAATTGGTTTTTTGGTAAATATTGTTGTCGTTGCTGCTCAATACGAGTTTGTTTGTTCGTACAATTTTACCATATTAGGATAGCCATGTAGGAGAATCTGAATAATTGAATATCGATAGATAAGATGTGAATAATATTATTACATTTTACAGTACTTTGCTTGGTTAACTATCATGGTTACAAAGAAGAAACCTCGAACTTGCTATGCTGAACTGTCGCAAGAGACGAAAGATAAGTGAAATCGACGCCGTAGAGAACTGGATAATAATCTGCAGAGGCGGTGAGAGTGAAATGCAATGAATGATGCAGCTTGCTTATGCGAAAAAGGCCAATATATATGCTGAAATTCGCGAACCTAAAAAGGCTAGGCTTGATAATAGCTGCAGAGAATTATGGTTGACAGAAGAAAACAGCCACGGAAAAGTAATACAATCGGTTTGCACTCCTATTTTGTTTGAAAATCAAAGCCTGGAAACGGTCTGTTCCATGGTAGCTGAAAAACCTAGTAATGCAGATGACTTGGGAGTTGCGATTGAAGCAACACCAAATGGAACAATATCAGCGTGTGAGAACAGGGTTTCTTCATTATTCCCCGCAGATGCATGCAACGTGATGCGTAATGGACAGTGTAGCTTCGTGTCTATTGATAATGCAAATATGTGTATTAATATTCGAAATTCGTGTAGATATAAACAGAATGAATGTTGTGAACAACCATGTTTACAAAAGGATAAAGGTCCCAAAAATGCAGCACAAGTAGTTTACAGTTCAGAGCTATATAAAAACATATGCGCAGGGATAGTAAATACTATGGTGGATGCAAGATCTCCTTGTCGTATCAACTCAGAGGTTGATACTCGGCAAGTAGCAGTTGAAACGATGCGAACAGATGAGTATTGTATGCAATCATCCATCGCTAGTGTTCTCCGAGGGGTTTTTAGGTCCTCTATTCAATGTTGTGCAACCAGCGTACATGAGATAGGTAAGCTCCATATTTGAGTTGATATTTTAGATAGTAAGGCTGGAGAGTGAGTAAGCTATCTGATAATGTAATTGTTAATTTCGGACTAGATGACAACTGGTCTATATATAGGCTATAATATCAGGTTCAAGCTCTCGTATGGCGGTTGCAATAGAGAGAAGGCCAAGTATGGTTAGCAAATTCAGACTCGATAATCATTTCGTAGTATTAAATTATTATGTAGTGCACCTTTGCCTTTATTGTATTATGGAAACATAGGTAAAAAGACCGAAAATAGCAAACAAATAATTCTTCGCAAGCATCCAGTACCAACTGAGGCATTCGTGCTACCAATTGTACCTAGGTGCATGTCCTGCGATGCGAAATGCTTTACCTTCGAACCTGATGGTTTCTGTTGTTCTAAAGGTCAGGTCTCTGTGTATCCTTTCCACACCCCAGCCAAGCTCCTAGAGTTGTATCGAGGTTCTTCGCAGTAATGCAAAGATTTCCGAGGTCATATTCGCCCGTACAATAATATGTTTGCTTTCACTTCTTTCGGTGTAACTCTGGATCCGCAATACACCAAAAATCATCAAGGAATCTACACTTTTCGTGCCCAAGGTCAGATCTATCATTTCATGCATGGCTTATGCCCTCCAGATGGAAAGCCTTCCTATCTTTAGTTGTATTACTATGACACTGCCAAAGAAGTTGAGCACAGACTAGGGTGTCTTAAGGATTTAGATAAAAGCACTATTACTGAACTTATAGATATCTTGAGACCCAATCCATACTCAAAAATTTTCAGATCCTTGGCAATGATGCCGAATATAGCTAGATTCGTATGAGATAAGGCTTAGAGCTGATCCAATTGTGAGTGATAAAACGTTCGATGCACCAACGGCATCGCAGGTGGCGCTCATCTGGAAGGATAACGAAGATGATTCAGAACTGAGAGAATGTAATATATTAGTTGAAAGGCATGATGGTCATAGTGTTGCAATCAAGTATTACTATGGATGTTATGATCCTCTTCAATATCCATTGTTATTTACATATGGAGAGCCAGGGTGGCATCGTGGTATCAAAAGAAATAACTCCAACAAATATGCGATTCAATCAGCTAGTCAGGTGGCAGGTGGATCCAATACATACACAACGGTAGAACAACTTCTTGGTGCAGAATCCTTACGTGAGTTCAATAATTTAATCAGGTATTTATTGTCAAGATTTGTGTGAATATAGACTTATTGGTGTTGCTTTTACACCCAGATTACGAGGATGCTTCTAGAAGACAAAATATGGTTTCGGCTCGTGAGTTTTATGCGTATTTGTTTCAAGTACGTCCAAAAATTGATTCTATAATCTTAGAATCAGGTAGACTCCATTAACAATATGCCGTTGATATGTATGTAAAAATTGAAACTTCGAGATTGGATTATTTCAGACTTCACCAAGATGAAATAAGAGTAGATTTGTACCAAGGAATTATTATTAGTGTTGCATAGGGAGAATCAAGGGGGTCAAAAATTGGGGCACCAATAATTCTCCCTGGATCATTTATAGGGGGGCCCGAGACATGCACAAAAGGTACATGGATGCAATGACATTAATGGATAAATATGGGAAACCAGATATATTCTTAACCATGACTTGTAATCCCAAATGGATAGAGATTACCAATGAACTCAAGGCGCATGAAGATGTGCAAAATAGGCCTGATCTTGTTACCAGAGTTTTCAGGAGCAAATTCGAACAACTGAAAAAGGAAGTGATCAAGAAGAAATGTTTTGGTCCTGTTCAGGCGTACACTTACGTAATTGAGTTCCAGAAGAGAGGTTTACCACATGTGTATTTGCTGCTAATAATGAAAAGGGGGCACAAGCTTGTAACACCAAATGATTTTGATCAATTTATATCAATCGAAATACCCGAAGAAATTAAAAATCCCCATCTTTATGCAGCTGTGTTGAAACACATGATGCACGGTCCTTGTGGGAAGCTTAATGCAGGTAATGTCTGCATGAAAAATGGTAAGTGTAAGAACCATTATCCCAAGAAATTCACGCAAGCCACCACTGTTGCGACAGATGGTTATCTAGTTTACCGACGAAGAAATGATGGCAAGCAAGTTCGAGTGCGCCAGCAAATTCTAGATGACAGATGGGTCATCCTTTATAGTCCATATCTACTAGCTATGTTAGATTGTCATGTAAATGTTGAGATTTGCTTAACTATTCACTACAAGAAAAATGAAAATTTGTGACGAAAAAGTGGCGACGAAATTTAATTTCGTCACTAAATGAGTATATTTGGCGACGAAAAAATAAATTCGTCACTGTTTTGACAACTTCCGTGACGAAATAATTTCATCACCAATTATACTTATTTAGCGACGAAAAAAATATTTTCGTCACCAAAGGTTCCCATTTGGCGACCAAATACATTTTTCGTCGCCGAAAGCTTAATAAAGGTGACAAAATTATTTTTCGTCGCCAAAGATAATCATTTGGTGACAAAAAATATATTTCGTCACCAAATGAGACCAATTTAGTAACGAAATATTTTTTTCGTCACCAAATGCTTAACTTTGGTGACGAAAAATAATTTTGTCACCATTTGAACACTTTCAGCGACGAAAAATATATTTCGTCGGCAAATGGGTAATTTTCGTGACGAAATTTATGAATTGCGCTTTGTCACTAAATGTATTTCGGACATAACTCTTTACTAAAAATTCCAATTGAGATAATTCAAATTGGGTTTGAACAATAACTCAATTGCCTACAACTTTCATGTTTATCAAAATTGCTAATTTTAATGTTTAAAGGTTCAACATTACATTCGAAATATATTATCATGTTAAACATATATGTTATATATTAGATATTTCAAATATTTACTGAAAAGCGTGTGTGGTGCAGTTGGTTGGAGCTTGCGCAAAAAACTTAAGCGACTCGGGTTCGAAACCTAGCAGGAGCAAGAAAGAAGGATTTTTTTTCCATATGAAAAACGCCTTTTGCAACGAAAAATTTCGTCACCGATTTCTTATATTAGTGACGAAAATTTTCGTCACTGATGTGATCCATCGGTGATGAATTTTTTCGTCGCCAAAAGGAATAATTGATGACAAAAAATTTCGTCGTCAAAAAGCACAATAAGTGATGAAAAAAACTTCGTCACCAATTATTCACTTTTTGGTGACAAAATATTTCGTCATCAAAAGGCAATATAGGTGACGAAAAGTAGATTTCGTCACCAGGTAGGAATCCTCGACAACCTTTAGTCGACAAATTTTTTTTCGTCACCTATATTATTTGTGACAAAAAACATGCAATTTGTGACGATTTTCAGTCGTCACCCAAAGCAAATTTTCTTGTAGTGATTAAGGCTGTTAAATATTTGTATAAGTATATCTACAAAGGGCACGATAAAATCGTCTTCAGAATCATTGCACAGCGAAACAATGAAACTGTTGATGAAATCATGCAGTTTCAAACAGCTAGATGGGTTACACCTCCGGAGGCAATGTGGTGAATTTACAGATTCAACTTGTTTGACATGCATCCATCTGTTATAGCTCTTCAGTTGCATCTTGAGAACTGTCAAGTTGTTGGTTTTAAAAAAACAACAAACTTGGACAACGTAGCTGATTCAGAATTCTTCTCAAGGACAATGCTGACACAGTTCTTCTATATGAATAAATACAATAAGAATGCCAAGAAGGGGAAATTCTTATACAAAGATTTCCCAATAGCAGTTGTTTGGTCAACGAAGACGAGATGTTGGACTGAGCGACAACACAAGAATGTGATAGGTTGTATTATAGCTGTGACTCCATCCCAGGGTGAATTGTACTATATGAGATTATTATTGAGCCATGTGCGATGTCTAACCTCATTTTCTTTCCTAAAGACTGTTGGAGGCAAAACATATGGAACGTATAGAGAAGCAGCAGTAGCTCATGGATTGCTTGTTGATGATAAAAGTAATGAAAAAGTGCTTGGAAGAATCGTGTGGTTATCAGATGCCTAATTCCCTAAGACAATTATTCTGTACTATGCTTGTATTCTGTGGTGTACTTAATCCAAAGGAGCTCCTGCTGCAATTTGAAGAGCCCCTGACAAAGGATTATGTCAAGAAGCAGGGAATGTTGCCGACCGAAGCACGCCAGACTTTATTATGTTTTGTGAAATCTACGCTGGGGTCTATGGGTAAGACTTTACGGGATTTTGATCTCGATGATTTGTTGATAGATGAAAGTCAAGATGATCGATTGTGCAAAGAAATCTTGGATGAACATGATATAGAAGTGTCAGATTTGGATCTGCTAAGCGTGACGAAACTGAATTCAGATCAATCGAAAGCTTATGGTGAAATCTTACAAGCTGTTAAAAATGATGATGGAACCTGTTTCTTCGTGGATGGTCCTAGTGGCACAGGGAAGAGTTTCTTGTACCGTGCTTTACTTGCCACCGTGAGATCTGCCAAAGGTATCGCTCTAGCAACCGCTACTTCTGGAGTTGCTGCATCAATTTTGCCTAACGATCGCACTGCGCATTCAAGATTTAAGATCTCACTGGAAAGAAATGGCAAGGTAACCTGCAATGTTGGCAAACAAACAGGTTTAGCTAAACTACTGAGAGCGACTTCATTAATTATATGGGATGAAGCATCAATGGCTAAAAGACAAATTATTAAAGCACTTGATAATCTATTGAGAGATATAACAAAAGTCGATAGTTTATTTGGTGGGAAAGTTATGGTTTTGGGTGGGGATTTTAGACAAGTGTTGCCAGTAATACCAAAGGGTACAAAGGAGGATTGTATGGATGTCAGCTAGGTGAGATCGCATATATGGACTTCTCTTAAAAAATTCACGTTAAAGGAAAACATGAGAGCTAGAACAGATCCTGCATTTAGTAAGTATTTGTTGAGGGTGGGTGACGGAGAAGAACCATGCAATTCAAATGATGAAATAACAATTCCTCCGTCAATGATTATCCCACCTAGGCAAGATATTGCGGTTGTGGAGCAACTTATAAGTTTTGTGTTCTCGGATTTAAAACGCTATTCTGTTGATGCAATATCTATGACACAATCTGCAATACTAGCACCCAGAAATGATTCCGTGGATGAGATAAACGAGCTGTTGATGAATAGATTTCCAGGAAGATAGTGCATTTATACAAGCATTGATGAAACAATTAACCCAGCAGATCAAGGTTTGTATGTTGATTTCATACACTCAGTATGCCCTCTTGGCATGCCAGCGCACCAAGTTGTGCTAGAGGAAAACTGCTCGGTAATGGTGCTGCGAAATTTAGATCCTTCCAAGGAGTTATGCAATGGAACCCGACTGATATGTCGAAAATTGGATAGGCATGTTATAATGGCAGAAATAGCTATTGGAGAGCATCAAGGCGATATTGTATTTATACCTCGTATCTCATTACAGCCAACCGATGCTAAGCTTTACCCTGTGCAATTCACTAGGCGTCAATTCCCAATAAGGCTATGTTTTGCTATGACGATAAACAAGGCTCAAGGATAGACGTTGGATATTGTTGGCATTAATTTACAGGAATCGGTGTTTTCACATGGACAACTATATGTTGCTCTTTCCCGTGCCACAGCAGCAACGAAAATAAAAGTCGTAGTAGATGCGTCTTCTGATAGAGACAAAACTGCAGCATTGACTAAAAATATTGTGTACGGAGAGATACTAAATGAGGCGCACTCAAAGTGAATAAGAAAGAACTTGCAACTATTCATTGTAAATATATATTGATAAATAAAAGCAAAATATTGGTTTTTGCTTTTATATGCTTTTAGAATCGGTAGTTGATTTAGAGTTAATGTTGTTTGGATTAATCCTTGTGTTTGTAATAATATACACATTTGGATAAATTATATTCATATGCCATAGTGTTAACTTATGTGAATGTCAGATATTCCCGCTGATATTCTGCACTTTTGCAATTGTAGGTTAACGTTATTGTGTGAGCTATGGCAGAGAATTTCTTTGCGATTAAAAATGTCAAAGAAGGAATGATGAACTGGACGGTTAAAGCAATGGTGATCGAAAGAGGTTATCCCAGAGCAACTTCCGGAGATCAGACTTATCAAAAAATCATACTCATTGATTCTGAAGTTAGTGTAATTTCTCCATGCTTCCATCTAACAAAGGTGCATTTAGTTCTCTGATTTTAAATAGTTTAACAACATTCAATGTAGGGCACCAAAGTGCAGTGCACTATTTGGAACATGGATATAACAGTGCTGGAAGATACCCTTGAGTTATATCACAGCTACTTAATAAGTAATGCAAAAGTTGACACGACTATACCAGATTTCCGAATGTTTGATAAACCTCTACAATGGACCCTCTCTGGTCAAACACCAATTGAAGAAATCCCAGATGTTGTGTATGATATTGCGCTTGCGAAGTACGAATATGTTTCGCTTCGAGATTTGGGTGAATACATTCACGACAGTCGAGGTTTTGGTATGTTTGTGTAGGTTTTCAGTCATCGTGACATTGTTAACTGCATCTCAACAAGGTACTGATATTCCAGTTTTGAGATGCAACAGACGTTCTTTTCGCTGTACTTGGTGTTGCTGCTAAGCGTACCACAAGGGATAATTACATCATGCAACACATAACTATTATTGATTCAAGGTACCTGTTGTTTTGTGCGCTATTATTATCGTAAATGTTTCTGCAGGTACAATCAAACATTTAATCTAACCTCTGCACATTATTACCCCCATTTATTTTAAGAGCTATTCATGCAAATGTGTTAAAAAATTCAATACTCCAACGACACTTGTGCTGTGGGATCAGTATGTGGAACAGGAAGGTGAAATAATGAGTAGGCTTGAAGGACCATTCCCTATTGTCCAGGCAACAAGAATGAAAGTAAGCTTGTATCAAGGTAATTTATATATGCTACTCCTGCTGAAAATGGTAAATTATGATTACAGTACTTGAGGATTCTCGAATATAGAATTATCGTTACATTGTAGGGTATCAGCTTGCAACAAAAGGTTCCACCACATTTACTTTCAATCCGCCGATTCCAGCAGCTGAAAAATTACGGACTTGGTAAGGACATTTACATACATATGTTGTCGGAATCAAGTTATAAGAACAAATTAACTACTATTGTAGGTGTATGGCAAATGCCAAGTGAATTGATAATTTACCGTGGCCAGATACAAATACAAGTGTAACTCCATTGCGTACTGAGACACCAGACAAAAATCAGTTCAAATGTGTTAATGAACTTCCAACTATTGTTGACAAGGTACGACTTAGAATTCCTAAATACGTGATTCAGTACTATATTGCAACGGCACGATGAGTAGCATAAGATTATGCGCAGCAAGAATTCCACTGGGTACAAGTTACTTGCAAGGTTGTTGATTTAACACAACAATTTTGGTATCTGAGCTGTTCAAAATGCAATCGTGCGACGGATGCAATGGGTGATGGTCCTTTCTAGTGCAACTATTGTAAAAAATGCATGCCAACAGCGATAAAGTGAGTATTTACCCCTCCAAAGTCTTTCAATTGAGTACACCAGTTAATGTTTGATTTCGTAACTACGAAAGACTAATAGTATTATTGGTGCGAAAATGTTTCACAGCCTCAAATTCAACATCGAATTATCAGACAAAACAGGGTCTGTTGTTGCTACTGTGTTTCAGCGAGATGCTGAAGGGATGTTTCGCATCACTGCCGAGTACATGAGAGAGAACATAGAACAGGTAGGTTACATTACAAATGTTATACGTGGTACAAACTTATTATTATAAATAACTTCTAAAGTGTAGATTTGAATTTAGGGTGAGCTATCTGCATCAGCAGTCGACAAACTATGTCAAGGAGTGAGTTATGCTGTGCGAGTCAAAGCATATAATTATGCAAAATCTAGGCTGCCAAAATGCTTGTATTCAGTTCATGAGTACGATCTTCTATCTAAAATGAAGCGCAGAAATAGTGTAAAAAGTGTAAAAATTGTTGGTGAGTCAGCTTCAACTGCTAAGAAACCGAGCAAAAAAACACGGCGACAATTATTCGTGGATACAAATTGTGATGCGTCGAAAAATGAGGATGATCTTCCATTGGCAATTGCTTTCCAGAAGAAGAAGAAGAAAAACTAATTTTGGCGGCAGTTATGTGTTTCTAATTAATGGAACAACCTTGTAATGTATTTCATTGAACTTGTTAGAATTATATCGCATATCCTATTAAAAAATGATGGAATCTTATGGTTGTGATGCAATTTCGTATTTATGTATCCCAGCATTTGAGTTTGTATGATATGATCATTAAAACAAACTATGCAATACCATGTAATGGTTAGTCTAAACGTTTTATATGAACACGATTCTTAAGTTCGTGATGTAAACTTTTATTTCTTATCTGCTGTAGGAATAATTCCAATTTAAAAAACAGAAACGAAGCAATTATGAGAACATAATACACTTGAAGCGTAAAGTATAGAACAGTACGCAAAAGGTAAGCTATGATAGATAATAAAACTACAAGTTAGTCTTCGAAATGGTAGACATTCAATTGTTGAAACAAATATTGATTGTTAGATTCTTTGTGCAAAACTCATCTTTGCGGACATGAAGTATGAACTTTTTGTGCTTTCTTCGAGCAAAATTTAAACTACTCTGTATTTTTGCGATTATAGATTCACAAATTGAGGGAGGGAAAGAGAAGAAATCGCTTTGGATTGCCAAATTTATGGTTTATGAATGGCAAGGTATTGTGTTCTGAAATATTAGTATCCGAACATAGTTCAGTGGAGTGATGTAGTTTTGTTTCTCGTGTGTGTACTGCTGGGTAACATTTTCTATTATAAACATAATCTCGTTAATTTAAAGCGGAGATATGTTTCCATAATTTTAAAAGTATTTGTTTAATTAGCTAATTCAAAATATATATATATATATATATATATATATATATATATATATTTAAAAATCGTGTTGCAGGTAGATATGAGCTAGAAAGATAAAATGGTTATGCAGTTTGAATGTCATTGGGGTAATTAATCAAACACAGAGCAGGCATGAACGAAACTAGATTGCAGATACATTTGTAGGTTTAAACTGTACGCTTTCTCGTTTGTATTGCCTATTGTTGCGAATATAATTAAGATATACGTGAGGCAGTATAAACAACAACATTTATATACGTTCAATTTTACAATGATAAGCTGTATTCCAAATACGAAAACATAGAATAGAGTGAATTTGTAAGCAAAATTGTAACGCCCCGAATTTTGGGTACGTTAAGAAGACATTTTATTGATAACCTCAAAATAGAGTCTGGCTCTTATTACAACAAATACTCCTACAAGAGTTCAATATTTACAAAAATGAAGGGGATTCTACGGTTTCTAATTACAGCTCCTCAGCTCCCCCATTCTTGCCAGCTCCTCAGCTCCAAAAGCCTCCACGGTGAACTGCTTATCCTGATTATCTACAAAATCTGACACATTATACCAGCGTCACCACCGATATAATATGTCAGGGTCACCAAAAAGGCAACACCGTGAGCTACAAAGCTCAGCAGAGTAATCCCATACCCGCTAACCCATAACTTACAAACAAAGCTATAATACAACATCAATTTCCACATGATAAGTATATACACAGTTAATCAATGACACATCCACAATCGCTATAATCAACTATTGTTGGTGTCCAAGATTTTCGGGTTTCTCCTACGCGACTCATCGTAGACTGTGTCAACAATTTCATTTACAAAACAACCTTTCAAAAATCATTTGCATTGGCTCCGTACCGCGGATAACCAAGCTACACACCCAACCTTTTAAAATCATTTGCATTGGCTCCGTACCACGGATAACCAAGCTACACACCCAACCTTGGTTCCGCCGCGCCGGGTTCCCAAGTATCCTCACAATGGTTCCGCCGCGCCAAGTTCCATTGGCACACAAAAATATTTGCATTGGCTTCGTACCGCGGATAACCAAGCTACACACACCCAACCTCGGTTCCGCCGCGCCGGGTTCCCGAGTATCCTCACAATGGTTCCGCCGCGCCGGGTTCCCATTGGCACACAAAAATATTTGCATTGGCTCCGTACCGCGGATAACTAAGCATACACACCCAACCTCGGTTCCGCCGCGCCGGTCTCCCGAGTATCCTTACAATGGTTCCGCCGCGCCGGGTTCCCATTGGCACACAAAAATATTTGCATTGGCTCCGTACCGCGGATAACCAAGCTATACCTCACCATGGTTCCGCCGCTCCGGGTTCCCATGGGAACGCACACAATTTAAAACCCTCGGTTCCGCCGCTCCGGGTTCCCGAGTATTCCCACAATGATTCCGCCGCTCCGGGTTCTCATTGGGTTTTTCAACACACACCACAATGGGCTACCATGTCCGGCCACATTGCGGTTTTCAAAACATTTCAAAACCTTTTCAAATGTTTCTTTTACATACGCACACAACTCACATAATGCCACCCAAAACCGGTCATTATGTTGTTTCAAAAATATTTCCTTCCTCGGAAAACATTTCCTTTAATCACACCCTAGGTGTCATGTTTCTACTTTCTCGATTCTTGTGTCTCGTTACATGCAAAGACTCCGCGGTACGACAAACGTAAGCAAGAATCATCCTAACAAGATCATCCAATTCTATATTACTCATCACGCTCAATTACTACTTATAGCATAACGCCACATGTACGGACGCCTTTGGAGTGTATCACTTATGCTTTATTCAAAGCACAACGCCACATGTACGGACGTCTTTGGAGTGAAATCACTTATGCTTTATCACATACCACAAGTAATACAAGCAACTCATATACGCATACTCATAACTATCTTAAAGATCAAAATACGAATACTTCTAATCAAACGATAAGTACATAAGTAAAGATAACCTACTTTATACTTGAGCAAGTAAATAAATAGGGAGTAAGTAAGGATTTCCTTACAGTTCTTCTAGGCGGTAGTCGGCTACGGAAGGTTAGTTGGCTACGGAGAGTATGTCGGTGGTCGGGCGGAGTAACTTCCTACGGTATGCTCCCGGTAGCTTTGAAAGAGAAAGGTTTCTCTCGAAACTTCTACTTGACTAAACTACTACTACTTTATGGATCGAAGGGTGGTCGAGTGGCGGTTTAGTGGCGGCTTAGGTTGAGTTTCTTGAAGAACTCAAGAACACTCAAGAACAAAGTAAGAACAAAGAAAGAACACAATTTTTCTAGAGAGAGAAGTTGCTAGGTGAAGGTGTGAGTTGAATGGCATAGGATGGCTTGCTATTTATAGGCCAAGGCATGCCCTCTCCTCTCTCCCAAGGCCGGCCCCCCTCTCTCTCATTCCTCAATTTTTGACACTTGTCAAGCACTTATGGAAGGTCAAAGTCTAAACCCTAGGTTTGCATGGCTAGGTTAGGCTAAATGGTAGGTTTGCATGGCTAGTTTGTACCAAGGATGGGATTTATGGAAGATTTGTTGGAAGATTTGGAGACAATGGTACCAGGTTCTTGGTTAAACAATTGAAAGTTGTACAATGGGGAGTTATGCTTGGTTAGGAAGAAGATTCACCAAGGATTTGAAAGGATGAGGAAGATATGGAAGGTCAAGCAAAGTACAACAAAATCTCTCCCTCTCTTTCTCCTATCTCTCTCTCTCGGCTCTCTCTCTCTCCTCTCCCTCTCCCTCTCTCTCGGCCTCTCTCTCCTCTCTCCCTCTCTCTCTCTCCCTAGTACACACACACACACACACAATGTATATATATATAACTAGAAAGAATGAGAAAGTACAAAGTACAAAGATTCACAAAATCAAATACCCAATTAAGAAATCCATTTAGGCACATGTTTGACTAAACAAAATAGACAAGTGTACAAAGGTACTTTAGAAAGATCAACTCTCCAATAAATTAATCCAATTGGGTACAAAACACCAATATAAAATAATAACAAAGTACTTAGGAGAATATTAGGCCTTAAAGGCTATTAAGGCTACTAAGTACTTTAATAATAAAATAATGTGTACTTTCATCACATGGGGTTTAAGAAAATATTATTTTAATGAACCCATGTACTTGTTGAAAGAATAAACCTATTACCCAATGGACAATAAATTTCCTAACTTTTATTATCCAATGGACAAAAGGTAAAAGGAAACTTTTATATTAAAATAATCAAAGCTGTCCTTTTAAAGCATGTGACAAAAGCCCTATATTAAATATAGGTGTGGTACCAAGTACCCCAATTAAATAAAAAGGCTAGGATTCTCCCCATTAGTTTATAAAAGAGTACAAGTACTAGTTTAAACAATAAAGTACTAGGAAATCTAGGGTTTAGATATACCCCAATAGTTTAATGCACAAAAGTACATGGGAATCCAATTCTTGATTATTAAAATGCAACCTTGTACTTGGTAGAAAGATTTTGGCTATTACCCAATGGATAATAATTTCCCTAGCGGGTAAAGACCAAAGGATAATAGAAGTACAAGTACTTTTTATTTTAAAATAAGATTTTAAAAAGACTACATGTACTTTTAATCAAATACTATAATGAAAAGCTTATTGTCCAATGGACAAAAATTACCCTAACCATTATGGACCAATGGATAAAGACAAAGGTTCAAAAGGTTCAAAAAGGTTCAACTAGTAGCTAGGTGAGTCGGTTGCTCGGTCCCTCCAAGTAGTCGGTTGGAAACTAACTAAATTGGTCACGTAGGGTTTCTAGTCGAGAGCAAAATTTTAACTACGACGAAAATTAACAAGCAATCATATAGCCACACAAGAGAAAATAAGTAATTCAAATAAAATTTAAATATTTAACGAAATTTTTATTGACCAAAATTCAGGGGCGTTACAAAAATTGAGCTATAAATGTGAAAACAGTAGTAGTCCTTGTCGTACCTTCACCTTAATAAATGCAGAGTTATGAGACTGCACCAAAAGAATGTCCATGCCATGATTCACCTGTTGCGCTGAATACCCTCGCAAGATTTTCCCGTAAGAAGCTAATGTAACCATCAATCACTTTTGAGTTTGTGTTTTCTGCTTACCTCATACAGAACAAATAGCTAGGTATGATATATATGACATGACATTTACAGGCACGCTAAACACACGGTTCGATACAGAATTCAACCGCGACCAATAAAGTCCTATTTTCAGTGTTTATGGAAGTATATCTTCCAAGAATATATAAAAGAGAGATGGCTTACAGGCTCTACAGAAATTGAGAAAGCTTGAGATAGAAAAAGGAAGCCATTTCATACAAAATATCACCATTTTTTGTGAGATTTGATGGGTAAGGAAAAGAACCAGTGTAGACATTGCTGTGTTTGGATTGATACTAGAAAAGTGTTTGGAAAAATAGTAAGGGTAATAAGTGGAAATAAATAAACATAGAAATGTTAGAAGTAAGGGTAATTTAGAATTAATTATTTGAAAAATACTTCTTGAAAAAGATAAGTGAACATCTCTTATAATTTCCTATTTATTTCGCACCAGAATATTTAATCCAAGCGATTAATTTGACAAAAAATCGAAAATCTTTTCTCCGTTCTCTCCAGAAATTATTCCATCCAAACGGGAGGTTAACTAATTTTATTGTCTTATTTTCAGAAATCCAATTGTTGTTGCATTTTATCGTTTTATTTCCACCAACGCAAAATTTGTGACCCAAATTTCCCCGAGACAAAAATGTAAGCAGCTTTTAACAATTAGTTGTTACAACAACGAACAATTTTGTAGTTATGAATGAAAATCTATGCAGATTGTGACAGCTGAAACGTCACCTAATTATAACCAGTGTAAATGTAAAAGTAGTTGTTGCCATTCACGTACCTTTTGAGTGTATAAAATGAGGAGCAATAGCAGTGTACGAATTCTGTTCATTTCAAAGTTGTGTCGACTATATGGAAGATACTTACAAGATTTCCCTTTACTAGCTGATTCAAGTATCCAACACATCCGCAATCGTGTTTGGCTTATCGAACATAAAAACCTAGATATTATGTGCAGAGATGAAATCGACGGGTACAATGAATAAACAGTATCTCATACAGAATTATGGCACAGTCAACAGTACATGGAGTGGTTAAATTCACCAACCGTACTTCAGCTTCGTCGAATATCGAGCAGATTGCGAATTCAATTCATGCCAAATAAAGCCTATGAGGATATGGATTGTTTGAATCACATCACATCTCGAAGTTACCCAGAACAAGCTTGTCATTCTTTCCAGTACAAATCTACTCACATGTGTGAACTCAAATCTATCGATTGTATATAAGTGTTTCTCTATTCGGTAATGTAAGAACACGATAATAAATAATAATCGACGGCTTTGGATGTTCTTTTTGATGCCACTCGATGAGATTAGAATTGTTCATCAGTCTTCTCGACAGAGTTGGAATTAGCTTGAATAGCTGTCAACAGTTTGAATTTTTAACGAACGCTAGTGCATCAAGATATTGTTTACGTGGATTTCGTAGAAATCTCATCACCTATCTTGTCAATTCCTAATCTAACAAAAATGAAAAATCTCGTGTAATTCTCAAAATTTCCTTTCACTGTCTTTCAGAACTTGATTAATACTTTAGTTTGGTGCAAAAAAGACCATAAAAGAAGACGAGAAAATAATTGATTTTTTGTCTTGAAAAATGGTATGATTATTTCCTAATAGGGTTTCAATGTACACCAAAACAATCTATATTTGCTCGTCATATTTAAACTATTGTGGTGTTTCTACTTCCATGATACACGTATTAGTACGTTTGACTGATGTTTTGTGGTTTAAGGTGCTTCAGAGTAATTGTATTCTAAGGTTTAGAGTATCGGAATTGTACCCCTGAAAAAAATGTGATTTGACAAAAATACCCTGTTCTACACCAGTGTCCATGATCTATTTAAAATGCCCAAATTCAAACTCAAGCAAGATTGTGCATTAGAGAATAGAGAGTTCGAGAACGAAGTCCCTGCAGTTGCTACTTTGAGGTAATATTGGCAAATTGTAAGTGGATGAATAAGAGAGGAATCAAATCTGATATATGAACATTTACGGTTTCCTGTACATATTTAATATTTATGTTGGCTTGCGTATATTGAATTTATAGATAATTACTATGATTCGATCTAAATTTTAGCTTTAGCTAGAACTCAAATATACCAGATATTATTTACCTAATCATAACTAGCCTTATTCAATACTTTGAAGTGTTTTCTTTGCGATTGAATTTCATGTTCCCTCCAATGATTTGCAATTATTATTGTTCAGGTAGTTTTGAAATTTCTGCTCGATTCCAGGTTATGATAACGAACAACATGGATCAACATGATCCCATGGAAGTTAACAATACACAAGTTTAATCAGAAGTAGAGTTGCTGGTTGCCGTTCAACATGATCAGCTGGAAATCAACAGTCAAGAGCTTGAACCAGAACCACCGGTTGCTGTGCAGCTGATTGAAACATATGAGCATCTCAAAATTGAGATTATTGATCTATTCCAGATGCTAAAAGTCACCCATTCATCGAGCCAACACATTGCACTTGCACTCCAAATCAATCCATCCCTTCAGCTGCTTCGCCAGTTTGATCGACAAGTAGAAGAACAAATCAATGCTAACGCACAGAAAGAATTGGAAGAGTTTCAGCAAAACTTTGTTTGGAATGAAATTGCCATATATGAAATTTCAATCTCGTGGATTCTGGATTAGAAATATTGTCAGTATTATGAAATCGTGATATTAAAGTTACAATCCACTTTTGATAACAGGTTCCGCACAAAAAACAAAATGGTCCTTTGGGTAACGTTTGCGAAGCTTTAATTCGATTTGTGCCTCTTTTGTACCACGAACATGTGATTGTAACCGATCTCCTTTTGTTCATGTTAAAGAACTTCAGCTGTCTAGGATTCATTTGCTGTTTTATTTCCCAAGAATATGGCAGTACCAAATGAGACATCTATATAAGTTATTGTTCAGCTTTATAATCTTTTCAATAACATTTTGATTTTGCTCAAAAAAAATATAATTAGTCGCCAAAATATAATGTTCCTGAAATTCCAGCTCAGCTTGGATGACTAGAATCCTCAATAGAAATAGGAATGTGATTACTAGGAATCAAATTCCTAGAAATTTTATTGAGCAGGGATAGAAATATGATTACTAGGAATGATGTTCCTATGAATACAATACCCGAAGTAATTTCGGTCCAATGTTTCGATTGCTTCAGTAATCTTCTGCAATAATCAATTCTTTTGGGAAATTGTCAATGTCAATATTTTATTCTTTAAATTGATTTAGCCAAGAATCTAAGATTCCCATGGGGCAAGGGAACGATCAAAGTCCCACCCTATTTTATAATGTGATTTTTGGTTAGATGTGTTATCAAAAATCAAGATCCAGTTTATGTCTCTCCCAAATATGGGAATTTTGAGACTGCGACGTCAAAATCCTATTCATGTTCTTTCCAAACGTTAGAATCATGGAAGTATGGTATCATATTCCTATTCATCGTCAAAATTCTTAGCATGCAGACTAAATTAATTGATAGACTATAGTGTTAAATTGGGTTAGCAAAAACTCAAAGGTAGTTATGAATTAGATGTTTGCGCAAATTCCAACATTATTCTATTATCTTGCTTGGTGCAACATAGGTTAAAATCTGTGTATGACACTCACCTGAAAGGTTTGATCTCCTTTAGTTAAGAACAATATTTATTGACCATTTGATATTATAGGGAGTTCCCAACATTAATATATTATAATGGTTTTCGCAAGATGATTTGAATATTAACCATGATACTACGGTAAAACTGTGGTTGTTGCATTGAAATTTTGTAAGAACTTTTGTGTTGATTAAACGAAAAAGCCAAAATATTGAGGCCTTTTTTCCAGACTGATTTTAACCAAATTTCTCAACCAAAAAAGTATTCATCACTCTTGCTCACAATTACTATTCACACTTATCTTCGATCATTGTTTCTGTTTCCCCTGTACCTTTCTGCAATTATTATTTCTACTCTTACTCGTTACTTTCGATTTTTATCTTGAATCATAACCTTACAAACATATTAAGGAATATTACGAAAACGTACTCATTCAAAGACAGATTTGCGTTTTTTGTTGATGGCCCGCAAAAATCTCTACCACACAGATATAACACAACTAGTGTCTAATTTGCACTCTTGAGTCATCTAATGCATCTTTGGCAACTCACATCAAAACTTCAATGCTATTGTCGCTCGTTTTCTCCATCCCTCATTTTTTTCTCTTCGTATCAGCACTGTTCAAAATCAAAATAGATGAATCAGATGCAAGGAATGGGCGTCACATAGTAACCACTCTACACTAAAAAAATAATCGATTGGTAAAAACAAGATGATACAATGCATTAAATCTTTTTTGTTTCATATGATCAAATACAACAATAGAATTCATCTTGTTTGATTCCCATGTCATCTCAGCTCATTTTACTTTTTACAAGTTTTCTCAGCAATCGGACTCATCTTTTTCTCTCTGTCTTTTTCCATTCGTTGCCACTCATTACATGAAAAGAAAATTATCAAAAATGAGAACCAAACAAGCAAAATATCGAATTGTTTTAAAATCATTGGAATTAGTGCTTAGCTTTATGAAGATCTTGATGATTAACTTGTACGATGGAAGAAATCTACCCAAATGGTTTACACGATACCTGTCAAAGTAGATTCAAGTACAACAGTTGTCATTACATCAACTTATGGTAGCCCACTTACACAACCTATGTGACCAACTTGTAGATAGCCTATCATTTGTAAAAAACGGAAAAAGAAAAAAAAGAAAGAAAAAAAGGCATTGGTTAATTAGAAACCTCTGCTCCCTCATGCTTTCGAAATTGTTTGGATATTTGTGAAAGTGTTAACATTAACATAGACCACTCAAAATATAGTGAATTTTATCAGCTTGTCTCTAGGAATTTAAAATTTGCAATATCCTACAGTGTTATTTTCGCGAACAAAAAAAATTGCGTGTTGAAGTTTTGTTTCGATCAATGGTACCTCTGTTGAGAACTAACGAGTAGTTTATTCACTATTGAAAATAACGTGATATTTTTGATGAATCTGTTCGCTATTAACAGCTTATGAATTTTCATTCGCAGATAAAAAATTATAAAATTCTCGCTACTACAAACATCATTTGAAGCAGTTCAAAATAATTAAATTAATAATATTCAATTGAAGAATTATTATACCGTGTTCATAATTATTAGGACTTAGAATTTAAAAAAAAATCTATTTAGCTACCTTAAAAAATAATAAAATATGAACCTTTTTTAATAAATTATAAAAATACATGTGCCATCACCGTATTAAACATGCATTCAAATTTAACAAAAAATTGATTAAAAAACGTGTTCGTTAGTTTTTACTGCATTTATCAATGAAGTAAAAGATTCGAATTAATGTCCACGTACATTTAATTGACTGTAATATTTATTAGAAATTAGCAAAAAATCCGTTAAACCACGATTCGAAACAGAACCAATCTAAAGTAAAGTAATTGGTTGACATTTCTAGTAATATGATTTAGCCATGGTTAAAAATATATATATAACGAATGTGTTTTATAGTTTGATCTACGGATCCATGTTCAAATTTGTGGTTGTAAATTGCATCATATGATTTGTGGATTCATGTTTACAATTATAGTTAAAAAATGCTTTTGGTCCTCCAAATTCATTGTCACGCCCTCGATTTATAACGTAAATTAACAATACCATTTAAAATACAAAGTCCTCACAATCGTACGTACAATACCCCAAAATACAATACAGTTTCCGATTCCATAAATTGGTCTACAAATACAATCTTTCAAAGTAGGAATTTCATAACAAAGTCGTTTGTTAGACAAGAATAATAAAGTACTCTCCAAAATAGCTTTAATCGATAATGTCAGCATGCACTCCAAGTACTCCATGACCATGACCTGCAATGAACCTGAAATGGTAGGTTGAGCAAACACATGCCCAGTAGAGAAATCTACACAACTATTATGTTCGAATGGGATGACAGGTGGAATGAATAACAGAAGCAAGGTACGGTATCTCAAATGATGAAACGAAACACAACTAGTAATTTTCCCAAGGTCGAAGACATAAATGAAGTACCGTGACTACACACCAAAACTCTAATTCAACCACGAGGACTTACTATCTATATGATTTTCTCATGACTGCCACTGTCCCTCATATTACTTCGAATCACCAATCCGATATCTTGACTTATGAAACTATCGTAATCAAAGAATCGCAACACCAATGTCTTTCGTATCATTTACACTTTTAGCCCATTTCCATTCACATCGTGTCACAATTTCCTCATCATTCTGTATCATGAGCAAAAGCTCCTGCCGGGCCAATTAAGAAATCCCGATACTCCCCACTACTTCCATCCTTACTGATGGAGCTAATTCAAGTCACACATCAAAGGTCACCATACCACAATTCCTTCGATACACTTTACAATTTAGCCATTCATCTCATTCACATATAATGAATTCACAACGAAAACTTATTCACATAGAAGTAGTACAGATAATTTCATCTCAATCAACTCCCAATCATTACGTTAGTAGTTTCTCATCACCATACAAGCACTCACACATCAAAAGATAAACTCTCACAACGAGTTCATCATAGATTTCCACCTTGCAACTCGTAAAATCGTATAAGTTACGCAAGAGGTGTACCACATATAAAACACAAGGAAATGTCTCATGTATCCATGCCTAGCATTGTTTAACTCAAAGAAGTGTTCTATGTGTTTGTTTTTCACTTTGCATGTCAACACATTCAACCTTCGGCCACCTATACTCCTTATATTCTCTAAACCCTCGTTTCAGTGTCAAACGACTCATACAGAACCCAACGACCACTACCAAGCGTTAGGTATACCACTAGCCTCATCAAACCATTCAACTAGTACTCAAGGGAACCTAAGAACACCCATGTTTCACCCAAACGATTCTAAGGAAAAAGGATTTTCCAACGTATACGAACATATCTATCTTATTTTGGCTGCCAAATATTATCGGTTAAGAATTGGGAGATGAGACCACCACCGTTGGAAAGTACATTTCCAGTACATGAATTTTGATATAAAATTTGCCCAAAATAGAGTTCGGATGAAAAAGTTATACCCGTTCGAAGTTTTGCCAAAATGTTGAATTTTTCATTTCCTACCGGTAGGACACAGTTTCCTACCGGTAGGAGACCACAATTTCACGAAAATGACATTACTGGACAGCTTTTGTACCGGTAGGAGTTTTAACTCCTACCGGTAGGACCTGGGTTTTCAGTGCACGATTTTCAGACTCCACCAAAACATTTCTAACAACGAAAACAACGATCTAAGGCACGATTCAAACACCAAATCAACACATACACACATAATAGAAATGAGAAATCCCTACCTTAAGGGTTTTGAGTAAAACCTGACCCTTTGACCCAGTCAACCGTAGCTCCACGAGGTCCGATCATGATTTTTCTTGGATATTCGGAAAGCCCGTACTCCGAATAGCAACTTTAATACTCGGGCTTTGTCCGGAATCTCACCCTAGGTGAATGAAATCGAAGAGAGAAGAGAGGCGAGAAAGTTTCGGAGGAGAGGAGAGAGAGACAGCCGTGAGAGAATGAAAGAATAGGGAGGAGAAATAATTCTCCTGGGAAGAATTATAGAAGTGGGGAGCAATCCCCCGCTTCTCGCACCACACACTCACACGTGCACCTCTCACATAATTACCTTTATATCCTTCTACGAACACGTCACACCGAAAATCCGTACTGTCTATTTCGACGGGCCATACATTTATAAAAGAAAAAATACGACCTCAAAAATACGGGTCTCTACATTCATGACTGCTACGTGTTACTTTTACATTGGGTTTACTATAAAGTCAATCGAATTCGAGCCATGGTCACCTGTAATAGTTATTATAGTATTAGAAAAAATACAGCTTATAATTAGGCTGACATCCAACCACTCCCTGTGATGTCTTGTCCTTAAATACATCAAGCATGGTTTTTTTGCATAGCTATTTGGTTTACATCAAGCATGGTTCTTTTGCATAGCTATTGTAGGGAGGTATTCCCGAACAGATACATTTCATAGCCGAACACGTGGTGTTTAGGAGCACGTGGTAAAAATGACAGGAGTTATCGCCGGGCAGTATGGTGAACGTCGATAAGGACCAATGATATGGGAAGTCATTGATCCATGCAGCCTGTTCGGCTGATAAGGACAAAAGACATGTGAAGTCATTTGTCTAAATATATATAATGAGGACCAGGTGCATGTAAGGTCATTGGTCCATGTGGACTGTTCGGCAATGAGATAGCCGAACAGAGAAAGAGGTTGCCCTGAATTCGTGAGGCGGCAGGGACGCTCTAGAAGGTTCCGGAGACAGTGATATTCAGTAAAGGAATGAGATCTCGAGTTTAGAGGATCTGCGAAAGATACCCAACGAGAATGGGATGTTCGGCCAGTAATGGAAAAGAATCCTAAAAGGACTCTTTTCCAATAAACTGATAAAGGAAACGAGAATCCTTGATATCCTGGGTTTCCTATACGAGTTGGGAATCCTATGGAAACAGGGATGCTTGGGCAACAAGCATATACAAATCTATAAATATGAGGTAAACCTAGAGGAAAAAGGTACGCAATACATTGCTTTCTGATTGCTTTCCTACTGATAATTAGGGTTTGATTGCTAGTACGTGATACTAACTTTGGCATCGGAGGGCCTTTGCCACCAGAGGCAAAGGTGCACTCACCCCCTGTCTATTTTGCAGATTAGGGTTCCGACGACGAATTAGGGTTCCGGTGAAGAGGCACGAATAAGCCGTTGCTATCCAAGGTGATCCGAAACATCAATTGTTTTCATCCCCCGACAATTGGCGTTGTCTGTGGAAAAAAACAAACTTCTCTGAAAAAATAATCATGATGAAAGAAGATCCAGTTACTCCTTTTAGTCCAAAGGACCAGTTGGGTGGGGGAAGAGATAAATCCCCACCATGCGCTCCGAGAAAGCCCACTGGTAGACATGACAGAGATAACTCCAAAGAAAAAGGAGACAAAACTGCTACTGGCTCCGCGAGAAGGAGTAGGTCTCATCGAAGAGAAGAGTCAGTTACCCATTCAAAGAGTATACATGATGATAACGATGTCCTTGATAAGAAGAGAAGGGAAATCGAGGAGTACGCTCGTTTGATTAGAAAACGAGAGTATAAGATATGGGAATTACAGCGGGTACGAGAGCACCCAAAAGATTCTGGACTCTCCGTAGGCATTCCCAGAGGGACGGACGGACTCTGGTAATCCATAAGCAGACTCATTCATGGAGAAAAGCGAGCAGGAGTCCTACCAAAGGACGATACGAAACTTCTCCAAGAAAAAGGAGAAGCAAAAGTAAAAGCCGAACACCAAAGAGAAGGGCTTCTTCATGAAAAATGAGGAGCATAGACAAAAGTTTCACCCCCGAAGAGGAGGGAACAAGGAAACACCATCGAGATAGGTACGAGAGACCTGATGCTGATTGGGCAAAGGCCACGGCTCACAAGTCAAAGGAGCTCGAGGATGGGACAATGACTGCATGAGAAACAGCACGCAAGGCCCTAAGTAATATTGCAGCCTCCCCATTTACAAAGAGGCTACAAGAGGCTAGGTTGCCGAGCAGAGTGAAGCACGGTGCGTTCGTACTTTACGAGACAAATACGGATCCCGTGGCTCACATACAACATTATCAACAGGCTATGTTTATGCATGAAGGGGATGATTCCATCTTATGCAAGATGTTCCCCTCCAGTCTTGGCAAGGTGGCTTTATCCTGGTTTCATAAACTGGCCCCACGATCCATACGAGGATGGAGGCAGTTGGCCGAGGAATTCACTGCTCGGTTCTTGACAAGCAGAAAAGCCCCGAAGACCTTTGAAAGTCTTTCCACCATGAAACAGGAAGAGAACGAGCAGATCAGGGATTATGCAAAGAAGTACTGGGAGACTTTCAACGAGATTGAAAGTTGCAGTGAGGAGTATGCAATTGCCACTTTCAAGACTGGTTTGCCTGTTCGGGGAGAGTTGCGTTGCTCATTAAATAAACATCCGGTAGCCACATTGGCTAAATTGATGGAGCGGATAGAGCAACACGCAAGAATAGAGGATGACATACTCCGTGAGGATGGCAGGACCATTGCCGAGCAGTCGAAGGCACCTGTCAAAAAGGTAGATAAGCCAGAGCCCAAGACTTAAAGAGAGAGAAAGGAGTATGGGCAGGCTAAGAAAGAGCAGTACAAGGATAAGCAAGCTCCTGACCCGAAGTCTTTCTTTTCTATCACTACGGTTTGGAAGGAACCAATTTACAGGATTCTTTATCGAATAAAGAATCAGCCATATTTTAAATGGCCCTCAAGTCTAGGCGGAGACATGGATGCAAAACGTGCTATGAATAAGCACTGCAGTTACCATAAAGATTGGGGCCATATGACTGAGGATTGTGAGATGTACAAGAGACACCTTGATGATCTGGTCTCACGGGGCTATCTCAAGGAATTCATCCAGGAGGACCCAAAGGAGAAAGAGAAAGCTATAGAGCTGGGTTACGAGCAAAACCCTAAAGGAGTAATCCATATGATACATGGGTTGGCCACACCTTATACGAGAAATGACGTTAGGCTGTTACAAAGGCAAGTTAAGCACGATCAGCACGTGATGCGACTGGGAAACAAGAGAGGGCAAGTGAATGATGTGTGCAAAGAGAGCATAGCATTCACTGATGATGACCTGGGAGAGGTCCAAATACCCCACAATGATGCTTTGGTTGTAACCCTATGAGTTGGGGACTATGACATTGAAAGGATTCTAGTGGACTCAGGGAGTTGTACAGAGGTGTTGTACTACGATGCGTTCAAGAAGCTGGGGCTGGTCCAGACAGACTTAGAGCAGTCTACAACACCTCTGATTGGGTTCGGGGCAGGAGCAGTCTGGCCCCTTGGAAAGGTAACACTACCAGTTCGGGCAGGATCAGTGGTATTGAGGATAGATTTTTTAGTTGTCGATGTACCTTCTTCCTATAACGCGATTATAGGGAGGACATGGCTACATAAGATGAGAGCAGTCTCCTCGACTTATCATCAGATGGTGAAGTTCCCAGGATCGAATGGGATTGAGGTACTTAGAGGCAATCAGAAGGTGGCCCAACAATGTTTGATCTCCATTATTAAAAGAGCCCCAAAGGTCCACCACGTTCATACATTAGAAGTACCAGATCAACCAACTATCGAGGATGTTGGAAGAACTCCGGCTGAAAAAGTGGTTGAAGGCTTGGAGAAGATTAAGATCAACGAGACTGATCCTGAAAGATATTTCTTAATTGGAGAATCATTACCAGCAGACGAAAAGGCTGAATCGATAAGATTTCTGAAGGTGTATATTGATGTATTTGCATGGGTGCCAGAGGAAATGCCCGGGGTGGTTGCAGATGTGATTTGTCACCATTTAAACATTGATCCTCAGCACAAGCCGATCATTCAAAAAAAACGGAGGGCAGCCGTGCAGCATGTGGATGCAGTAATTGAAGAGGTCGATCGTTTACTGGAGGCTCAAGCAATACGTGAAGTCTACTACCCAGAGTGGTTATCCAACACCGTTGTGGTGAAGAAAAAGAATGGGAAGTGGCGTGTCTGTGTAGACTTCACAGACCTAAACAAAGCGTGCCCTAAGGATAGTTTTCCTCTGCCCAGGATTGACCAATTGGTTGACGCAACCGCTGGTTATGAGCGAATGAGTTTTCTTGATGCATATCGAGGATATCATCAGATTGCTATGTTTGGACCTGATCAAGAGAAGACTTCGTTTATCACACCACGAGGGTTGTACTGCTATAGTGTTATGCCGTTTGGGCTGAAGAATGCTGGGGCAACATACCAAAGACTTGCAACCATCATATTCAAGAAGCTCCTTGGAAAGACTATGGAAGTCTACATAGATGATATGGTGGTAAAGAGTCAAGAGAAACGGGGGCATTTAGCTGATTTGAAAGAAATTTTTGAAATCTTAAGGAAATACAAACTGAAACTCAACGCTTCGAAATGTGCGTTTGAAGTTGGATCAGGAAAGTTCCTGGGCCATTTGGTGACCATGAGAGGGATTGAGGCTAACCCTGATCAAATTGTAGCCCTACAGAGGCTACAAAGTCCCAAAACCACTAAGGAAGTCCAAAGGTTGACTGGAATGGCTGCAGCACTTAATAGGTTCATCAGCAGGTCAAGTGACAAGTGCATACCCTTTTTTCAGTTATTGATAAAGAGGGAGGGATTTGAATGGGAAGCAGAATGTGAGCAAGCCTTCCAGGACCTGAAGAACTACCTGGCCGAACCCCCGCTTTTGTCAACTCCACAGCCAGGTGAGTCTTTAATTTTGTACTTAGCTGTTTCCGAGCATGCAGTAAGTGCGGTCCTGTTAAGGGATTTAGGGATCGAACAAATCCCTATTTATTATGTTAGCAAGACATTGCTGGATGCAGAGACGAGATATCTGCCCTTAGAAAAACTTGTCCTGGCACTTAGGACAGCCACAAGAAAACTGCCACACTATTTCCAAAGCCATAAAGTTGTGGTTTACACTGAGTTTCCATTGAAATCACTGCTACGAAAAGCAGACTTCTCGGGAAGGATCTCGACGTGGTCCGTGGAGTTAAGTCAATACGATCTCGATTATCAGCCACGCACAGCAATCAAAGGCCAAGTATTGGCAGATTTTGTGGCAGAATTTTCTCCTACGGTAGCTCCCCTGCCTCCTACGAGAAAGGAGCAGGCAACAGAGACATCATCCATGAAGAATCAGTCCTCAGCCGAACAGGATCCTATGGAATGAAAGCTATTCGTCGATGGATCAGCATGTAATACAGGTGCAGGAATTGGGATTGTCCTTTTTCCTCCTGAAGGAGTGCTGATTGAACTATCTGTTCGGCTAGGATTCAGTGCATCGAATAATGTGGCTGAGTATGAGGCACTTTTAGCTGGATTGAGAAGTGCAAAGACCCTGAAAGCAGAACGGGTTATGGTGTATTGTGATTCACAGCTTGTGGTCAATCAGCTGTCCGGCGAATATGAAACTCGAAATGAAAAGATGGTGGCCTACATGCAGGCAGCCAAGGACTTGCTTGATACCTTTGAAAGGGTATATATTGAACAGATAAGTTCTGGACAGAATGCCCATGCAGATTCATTAGCTTGGTTGGCTGCAGCTGTACCCACTGAGTTCAAAAGGAAGGTGGCAGTGGAATATCTGAATGAGCCGAGCATTGGGAGGAGTGTAGACTTGGTCTTAGACGTGAACCAAGGACCAAGTTGGATGGATCCAATCATAGAGTTCTTACGAGACGAGATACTCCCTTCTGACAAAAAGGAGGCTCACAAGATAAGGATCAAATCTGCTAGGTTTTGGCTGTCCCCATAGGGTAAGTTATACAGGAAATCCTTTACAGGCCCATATTTGCTATGCATACATCTTGAGATGGTACAGAAGTTCCTTCATGAAATCCACGAGGGAACATATGGGAGCCATGCTGGAGGGAGATCCATTGCCCACCGAGCAATTACTCAAGGCTACTGGTGGCCGCACATGCAAGAAGATGCAAAGGTGTATGTGAAGATTTGTGAAAAGTGTCAAAAATTCTCACCAATGATTCGAACACCCGCCGAGGATCTGGTGCCTTTGACAAGTCCCTAGCCGTTTGCTCAATGGGGGATGGACATCATAGGTCCACTACACAAAGCAACTGGGAATCGAAAATTCCTGCTGGTAGCAACTGACTATTTTACTAAGTGGATAGAGGCAGAACCACTGGCCAAAATCACTGAACCCTTGATAGAAAGGTTCGTGTGGAAGAGCATCATCACTCGCTTTGGGGTCCCTTACTCATTGATTACAAACAATGGATCCCAATTTCAAAAGAAATTCAAGGCTTTTTGTGTCCAGTATGGAATACGAAATTATTATTCCACCCCAGCCTACTCTCAGAGTAATGGACAGGCAGAGGCGTCTAACAAAACCATCCTTGATGGAATCAAGAAAAGGCTGGACAAAGCCAAAGGGAAGTGGCCGGATGAGTTGCCGTTAGTTTTGTGGGCTCACCGAACAACGCCTAGAAGGTCTACGGGAGAGACCCCTTATTCATTGGCATATGGAACAGAGCCTGTCATACCTCTGGAAGTAGGTTTGCCGACCAACAAGACCGTTTTGGTTGAAAGTGGAGGCAATGACAGGGCCCTTGAAATTGAGCTTGATCTCGCTGAAGAGAGGAGAGAAAAGGCCTTGGTCCATCTGGCTTCCTACCAGGAGCAGCTAATGAAGAGCTATAATAAGCATGTTCATCCTCGAGAATTTGGTGTTGGGGACCTCGTACTACGAAAAGTGCTCGGCAACACCAAAGTGGCCAATGAAGGCAAGCTGGGGGCCAATTGGGAAGGCCCGTATCGAGTAACCGAGATTGTAGGCATAGGGGCCTATCGATTGGCAGATCTGGATGGTAATCCAATTCCGAGGCCTTGGAATGTTCATAATTTACGAAAGTTCTTTGTTTAAGAAGCATTAAGTGCTGTCTTAGATTTGCACTATGTGATTGTGTGGGAATAACGAATATAATTCCCTTGTTCTAGTTTTTTTATTTTAGCTGCAAGAGGTACGAATAACGCCCTCTTGAGTTTCATAGATTATGAATAAAATCACTTTTTTCAGTATCAGCTATTGAGTTCTTGGTATTTGTATTACGAATATGAAACTACGGGTTTGGTTTCCTTGATTCGTATTGGGGAGCAGGGAACAGGCACCTATACACTAAGTACGTGAAACTTAAGAAATACAAGTACGAAACACTTATATGGATTTAAAGTACGAGACACTTGTAAAAGTTTATATAAAGCAATTGGCTTGGCTTAAAGCGTAACGAGTATATGTTAGCCACATTTATTCAAGTACGAGAAACTTAAAATAGTTGAGTACGTGAAACTTAATACAAGTATGAAAACACTTGTATGTTTAAGTACATGAAACTTAAACAAAACACTTGAATGCTTGTTTTTAAGTACGAGAAACTTAAATTCAAATAAGTACGAGAAACTTAGAACGTTTTAAAAAGTACGTGAAACTTAACACGTATGAAACACTTGTATGGAATTTTAAGTACGTGAAACTTATCACAACACAAGTATTTGTTAAACGTACGAGACACTTCAAATTTCTTAAGTACATGAAACTTAACTTCAGAGTATTCATTTCTAAGTACATGAACAAGCATAAGTAATGATGATTCACACGATTCGCTACGTATTGAAAGCAAACAAAAAGGCTCAAAAGTACAAAATACTTAAGATTAAACTATTTGCATCAGGACAGATGCAACAAAATAGGGGAGCCGAGCAAATGTATAGAGTTATGCCACAAGGGGCCGAATACCTGTATTATCAAAAGTATTACCATACTAAAGAGAAAGTACTGGTACCACGCAGGGTTGAACTGCTATGGTCATGCAGGACCAGTCAGATGGTTTAAAAAGAAGAAACACAAAAACCTACCTGCTTGCTATCTCAATCCAGGTTCTGAATCTCTGGAGGGATATCAGCTCCAGCAGCAGCAGCAGCAGTATTTTCCTCTGGAACGACAATCTCGGCGGTCACTTCCCAAACAGATAAGTGCTCAACGTCATTTTGTGATTCAACCTGTATTTCTTCATCAGCATCTGCAAAGTCGTCAATCTGCTGATCAACATCGTCAGTTGGGGCTGCAACTTGGCGGCTGGGTAGATCGTTCTCTACCCATAGGGGAGAATCCTCGACAACCCCTACCTTCGTTAGGCACGCCTCCCAGCTAGCAGCCCAGATCTCATCTTGAATGATTGGCATCTGCTCCACGTAGCTGGCCGTCGCAGAGTCAAAGCCTTTCTAGTAGCCATCTTCGAAAGCAGCCTTTTTGGTTTGCTCTATCTCAACCAAGGCATGATTGAGGCTGTCTTCGGCAGTTCCAAGTTTGTCCTTTGCCTCTTCAAAGTCAGCTTTGGCTTTGTCTCTTTCTCTCTCTCTAGTCTTGTGATGGTACGGAGCAGCCTGGTATTGTTGTTCAGCAACACGATCCTTTCATTATCAGCATCCTGGAACTTCTGGCCCAGTGTGACCATCTTTTGAATGAACTGACAAAACACCGAACAGTAAGTAACGGGTGTAGCAATACATGATATGTGGTATACGAAATATACATAACAACTTATATGGAAAGATCAAATCACATTACCTTGATACCACTGACGAGTCCAGTGGAAACAAGCCGATCAGGTGCGGCCTCGGACTCTTTTTGCATGTCAATAGGAAGCAGCAGACTTTGTGCAAGGGCGAGTGCTGTTTTCGAAGAACTGGCGCTATCCCCAACGTGAAAAGGCCGATCACCCCTAATGAGATTGGGGGTCCAACTTTGAGGAAGCACTTGAGTGCTCGATGAAGGGGGTTGCTGGACTGAAGTAGTGGCTTGGGTGGAGGCGTCTCCAGTTTCTTCGCTCCTGGGACGTTTGTCCCGATGAGCATCAGCAGCTTCAAGGGAACTATCGTGTCCCCGAGGAGAAGATGAAGATCGTGTTGATCCCCCCTGGTGCGAAGAGATCGTGGGGGGGGGGCGCCAGTTGAGGCCACCCTACGGTTAGCACCTCGTCCTCGAGTAGAGACGGTAAGAAGGGTGCTGAGGTTTCTAGAGGAAGGACATTCGGGCTGTTGTTGAGGGGCAGTTTGACTTTGAGCGGGTCTACGGAGTCTCAAACGTGGTAGTGGGACTCCTTCTGAAATAGGAATTTCTCCAAGTTGACCAACAACGGTAACACCAGCTTGAAGTCTTGAAATGCGTGGTTGGGGAGCAGTTGATGTGGAGGTAGAAGCAGCACTGGTGCTAGGATGGGCAAGTCTTCTGTCAATGACCCCTCTGTACGAAGGGTCGTATCCCAGCAGCACATCAGCGTTCCGACCTGGACCTGCTATTCGGGTACCAGGTTCACCTGTGTATTTCAAAATCCTGTTGATATCTTCTGTTCGGATGTTGCTCGGTACACGTCTGGGACGATTATTAGCGTTTTCAGCTGCAAGATCCGAATTGCAAAACCAAAGTTAGAACAAAGAAAAGCTATGAGAAAGCAGTAAACGAAGAACTGCAAAAAGATAAAAGCAAGAGCATACATGGATAGCCCCATATGTGGGGGCAATGGAGCCCCAGCACTTGGCCATCTTCCCCTAAAGGCTCGAATGCTCCGGTTACATAGAGGAAGTCGATCTCGTGGTCACGAGCAGAATCTGGCAGATTAAGTACAAAACGTTTGTCTGCCCTCCTAACTTTGAAGTAGTAAGTATTGTACTCGGGGTTTAGTACTATATTGTACCACCATTGGATTTCCCAGATTCCTAATGTTGGTTGAAACTTGCATGGGTGTAAGACGATACCAGTTTAAAATCTGGCAGAGTAATGGATGTAGGGGAAACGGACCCCGCCCTCAACGATAGCTACAATTGGGATACACATCCTGTCCCAAGAGCCAGCATCTCTGTCCGCTCCTAATGGGGCAAGTTCAAGCCCTACATTTTCAGGAATGTTATATTTTTCTCTAAATGCCGCCATGGCAGCAGGGGTATCACAGAGCTTCCTGAACTTACTGGGTCTAGGAGGGTTATCATGTTCATCCGCCATGGATATACTCAAAGGAAACGTAAAACGGAGAATGGGCGTGACTGAAACCCTAGAAATGACCCAAAATCTGAGAATGAGATCTCAGATGGAAACTAATGGAACGAGGGAGAAACCTTAATGGGAAACCTAAACAAAGGAAATAGAGATCTTACGAATTCAAATGAAAAGGTCCCTGTGGCATGAGCAAGTTGCAGGCGGCGGCTATGGCGGAAGAGAGGAAGATTTTCGTCTGAAGAAGATAAGTCAAATACTCTGAATTTTGGATAGAAAATCCAAAGAAAAACCCCTTTCGGGATTTAAGTGAAAGAAACGGAGACGAAACGTCTCATCTCACACCGTTACTCAAACAGTAACGGGAGAAAGGGATTCAACTAACGACATATTAACGTCGTTTAGACAAAGCGTCAGTTCGCATTTAATGTAAAGCGTACGAGAAACGCCACGTAGAGTCATTGCCTCGAGATGGTACGAAGACAAAGGCGCCAAAGAGCATCAATAAATATTAAATTCTATGACTGCTCGGTATCAGAGGAAAAATAGGTCTAAACATTCGTTTCTAAAAAGCTTCATATATTGCCCCCGAACAGTGGCATGTAAATGAAGTTGGGGAGCAATTGTAGGGAGGTATTCCCGAACAGATACATTTCATAGCCGAACACGTGGTGTTTGGGAGCACGTGGTAAGAATGACAGGAGTTATCGCCGGGCAGTATGGTGAACGTCGATAAGGACCAATGATATGGAAAGTCATTGATCCATGCAGTCTGTTCGGCTGATAAGGACAAAAGACATGTGAAGTCATTTGTCTAAATATAAATAATGAGGACCAGATGCATGTAAGGTCATTGGTTCATGTGGACTGTTCGGCAATGAGATAACCGAACATAGAAAGAGGTTGCCCTTAATTCGTGAGGCGGCAGGGACGCTCTAGAAGGTTCCGGAGACAGTGATATTCAGTAAAGGAATGAGATCCCGAGTTTAGAGGATCTGCGAAAGATACCCAACGAGAATGGGATGTTCGGCCAGTAATGGAAAAGAATCCTAAAAGGACTCTTTTCCAATAAACTGATAAAGGAAACAAGAATCCTTGATATCCTGGGTTTCCTATACGAGTTGGAAATCCTATGGAAACAGGAATGCTTGGGCAACAAGCATATACAAATCTATAAATATGAGGTAAACCTAAAGGAAAAAGGTACGCAATACACTGCTTTCTGATTGCTTTCCTACTGATAATTAGAGTTTGATTGCTAGTACGTGATACTAACTTTGGCATCGAAGGGCCTTTGCCACGAGAGGCAAAGGTGCACTCACCCCCTGTCTATTTTGCAGATTAGGGTTCCGACGACGAATTAGGGTTCCGGTGAAGAGGCACGAATAAGCCGTTGCTATCCAAGGTGATCCGAAACATCAATTGTTTTCATCCCCCTACAGCTGTTTAGTTTAGCTTCTAATACTGATACTTCAAGAACAGGGAATGAACGGTGACATGCTGGAGATAGAAAATACCAATCCACCGTGGCTGAAGCAACTATTGAAAGCCAACTTCTACGCTGTCTGTAAAACCCACGAAGACTACAGATGTAATCAATGCAACCGCTACTGCATAGAATGCATTGTAAATTTTTTCTGTGAGTACTGTTTAGATGACCACGAAAACCTCCAAATCATACAGGTAATTGAATATTTTGCTTAAATCACTAAATTACTCTATATAACACACAAGTATAAAACAAAGCATTGTTCTAATTTGCATGCGCCTTTGCATGTTTTCAGATAAGGCGATCATCTCTGAGCAATGCTGTGAGGGTGGATGATATAAAAAACCATATAAATCTTGGTGGTGTGCAAACATACATGATAAATAAACGACAAATTGTTTTCTTGAACTCGCGACCATATACACGGCTCCCTTATGGTGTGACGAAGATTTGTAATATTTGTCGTCATAGTCTGCCAGCTGGTAACTTCAGCTTCTGCTGTTTAAGTTGTAAGGTAATTAACAATTTGGTTAGCTACAGAATTGAAAGATCCGAGCAGTGATTTTGTTAAACTGTAGTAAATCAATTGATAAACATGCTTAAAATTATATGGTTATTGTTCAATGCTACCCTCTAGTTAATATGAAGATCATGAACATCAATATGTCGGTAATTAGTTTGTTCAAATGAACTACGACTGGTAATATGTAGCAAATTTGAAGTCCAATGTTATCAAGCATCATTAGCCCAAATATACTCAAGAAGTATTGTATAAAGGTTTTTGTTTATATTTTACCCAAATTTAGTAACAGCGTATTCTCTAATACACGAGTTATTCAATTTATACTTTTATTCCAGGGTTGCTTTGTAATAACGTCAGATTCATGAATAACTAGTTCCAACGTGATTCATAATTGCTCGTTCAATTGCTGTTACATCATGTTATGCCAGAATTTTCAACCTGAAACTTTTGCATGATCTATGCCATCAACTCTACCTCATTGGATCACGTGTCGTACTTTTAATCGCAGTTAGATTCCTCGTGTATTGTTTTACAGCATGGTTCATTTTCTGCAACCTGAGTCATTTGTTGTCTTTCAAGTTCGCATGGTTGATTTCTACTACTACTAAACACAGTTAGCTCGTTATTTATAATGGAATTTAATTGGTTTTATGTCCTTTTATAGACATCACACTCAATTCAATTGTTTCTTCTCACTTCCAACATAATCAATTGGAAGGGTGCAAATATTCTTCCTTCGATATTTACATATAGAGAGGTATTTTTTTCCACTGCATCCTTTGCAATGTAATAATTATACAGATAACATTCATTGAAACAGTATGTTAAATGGAAATTAATTTCTTTTATGCTGTTGATGTAGCGCGAAGCTATATCTCGTGATTCTACAAAACAAACATTCGCCGTTGAAACAGAGCTTAGTACAGGCGAAATTGATGACAGTTTCCAGATTGACCAATCATCAACGCCAAACAGAAAATTTAAGGTAAGGAGGCTGCATAAATTGCTAGCTAAATCTTCTGTTGCGTCTTCTTCAGCTGCTAAACAGGTTACAAGCAGCATTTATCCTGCAACTACACCTATGTTCAACCATGTAAATTCCAAGAAAAGGAAAGGCATTCCTTAGCAAGCTCCTCTAACTTAATTTGCCCAGTAGTTCAGCAACTGTAACATGTAATTGCAACAAAACAAGAGGCACAATGTTACTGGCACTAGAGAATGGTGTGTAAAATAACTTTTTGCAGATCTTTTGACCTTTTTGTAAGCGCTGGGTTTTCATAGGTTCAGTAATCAGTGGTGATTGTATTCGCGAAATTTTTTTTGGTCTACTTGTAAAGAGTTTGTGACTATGTCTTGCGTGTTTGGACATATCATTGGGGAACATTGATATTTCGATCGTGTGAAAAGAATACGTAAGTTTAAATGTTTTTATTTCGGTTCTAAATGTGATGCTCAGTGCTCCTGTATAAATTAGCTGGCTAAAAATATAAATAAATCGAACTTAGTGAATTTTGGATACACATAGATGGTGTGTCCAAATTTGTGCGCTTAATTTATGAATTTTTGCTTCGCTTTCGTGTATCCTCTGAACAAATTGATGGCATTGGCCAGGAAATCATCTGTTAGACAAGTTCAATTCGGTATTTCTTCGCTGCCAAAAATTCCCCACCAAGATGCGAACAAAAAAAAAAAACTTTCTCAGGCCATGCATCGTCGTGAACGGAACTCTTTGATCTTTCTAGTAGCAAATCTAAGTTCCATTTCTAGATTTAAGGTGTGTGTACGTGTAATAAATCCCTTTAAACGCTTGGAAATGTAAAGAACGCTTAAAAAATGTTTCCAATTCTCCTCAGAGACCCTAAAGTGTACATAAGAAATATGCTCTAATTCGTATATTTTGTTAGGGTATAAAGAGCGTGCTCTAATTCTGTTGCACTCTTGTTTTGATAACTGGCTTCTTTGCTGTAAACAATGGAGGTATATTCCTGGTCACAACATATGTAAGAATGACACATGAAGTAGAAGGTGCACCTGTTCTTTCGAACTTCTTTATTGGCAACCAGATCAAGCTTCGCTTTAACTTTCTTCTGCAGGAAAACTCGGTTCATGGAAAACAAATGGGTATTGTTGGTGTCACCAACCACAAGCCAACATGCTTCGTGTTTCCTCTTCGGATATTTAGCAAAATCAATAACCCCACTACTGTCTTGCCCTTAAGATCGCTTTTCACAAATAACCTGTAAACTGACATCCTCCATGACCCTCACATTCTCAACATTGATGACATCATAGATCAAATCAATATTTAACGAACGATTACAGGACTGTGCAATATCCATTGACTGTAAATCAAGTATTTATAATAGCTGTTGCCTTTGATTGCTCTCCATGTCTAACAAAACAAACATGGCATGTATATTCTTTCCAAGGTTCTTTAAACATTTGTTGGCCAATTCTTTCATCAAATGTCGAAGTTCCAATAGCATGCAATCGCTTTTCCACATGCCCTGTGTTATCAACTGGTTCACTTCCATAAACAAAAATAGTAAACAAAGTAACCCATTATTGGAAAATCTACGAACAATCGGTTGCAGTAATGTACTCGCAGAAGACAGCATACTTGCTGATCAAAACATGAATTCCCATCAAACACATGGTTCCAGATCCAAAACAAAGAGGGCATCCCCCCGGACCAGCAAACGCTCGTCTTCGCAAGCAAATAGCTGAAGGACAGCCAAACCCTTGCCGACTACAACATCCAGAAGAAGTTCACCCTCCATTTGGTGCTACGCCTTATTGGTGGCATCCAGATCTTTGTGAAGACCTTGACTGTGAAGACCTTGACTGGGAAGACCATCACTTTGGACGTGGAGAGCTCCGACACTATTCAGAATGTGAAGGTCAAATTCCAGGACAATAAGAGTATCCCCCCGGATCAGTAGTGGTTGATCTTTGCTAGGAAGCAGCTTGAAAATGGAAGGACTTTCGCTGACTACCACATTTAGAAGGAGTACACTCTGCATCTTCTCTTCTGTCCCCATGGTCTATTTTGAGCTATGTCTAATGGTTTGGTGAGCGGTGTTGGTTTAATTAGGTTCATAGTATTTGTGTCTTATGTGGTGGTTGGTTTGTGGGTATGAGAGAAGTCGTATGTAGTTTGTGATTGTATAAACAATCTGTTTTCTTTGTTTTCGGTTTCCATGTTTAGGTACTGTGGTAGCGTACTATGGCGGCGTGTGATGTTACAGGCCAGTAACCATAAGGTCTTGTTTAGTCTACAACAATATCAAATAGAAGCAGTTTTCTTTATTTCCAGCTTGTTATTGACATTAATTTTGTGCTTATTTTGCATTATCTGGTTGAAACTCTCTTGTAACTGCTGGTGTATTTAAGATTATCGCAAACAAACCTTGAGTAATTATTCGGCTTATGAATCACTTGTTCTGCTTGAAACAATATTAGCAGTAATGTTATAACGTATATTCTGAAACAGAAGCCAAAATCCCTAGAAAACTCGTATTCACTGTTTTGTACGTCCAAAATAAGCTAAGGCATTCTATTATGGTGCAATTGACATAGCAATATCATATTATCGTATCAAAGTTCAAAGATTGCAGCCTCACATTATCCCCAATAGCATCCGATTTCTTTGTTTCGGGGTTCTTGACTATGTTGTCAAGAAGCTCTTAAACATGATGCAACAGATGCTTGTGGCTAACTTCTTGCGGATTATAGTAACTAAGATTCCAATTGAGTGTATTATACATAAACGTCAAAGTTACATGATCGACAACATCCTGCTTTTTCATGGTCACATTAACAACAATTTTTACATTGAAATTCTTATGCAGAAAATGTTACAAATTCTGGAAATATGCAGTTATTCTTGAGAAGAATGTATATTTATCAACCAACACCATAATGCAAAACAAGCTTGTTCTGCTTGGTTACTTTAAATTCACATGATATGATCAATTCTAAAAAACTGTAAGAAATTAAAATTGGGCCAAGCAGATGGATGATTTATGCTATTGAACATTTCAACATATATTTTGCGTGCAATATGCTTATTCCGTATGCAAATCAAATAGTTTCCATAATTCAAAAGGAAGAGAGATACCTTCTCAGTGAATCCAAATGCTTCTCTTTTCCAAGTTGTCCAACATCGTGGAGTCAAGGAGCACTTCACAGTTAGTCTGTGGTTTCAATAATTAGTGTTGTAGGTTGAGATTACTATAGACAAATAAGTCACAAGATAATTGAATACAATTAGAATTAAGCGTACAAACACAAAGATAACATAGATCAAATTCACCAGAATTTAATAAACCTGAAAAGTGGAGGTTTAGCATAATTACAAAATTAATGGAGTACAACTTCCAAAATCCAAATGTACTGTCAAGCCTAACATAAATAGGCAAAAGTTAATGTTCTGTACAGGTAACTACCGAATTTTGGACTTAAATTCCATGAACAATCTTTTGAAATAGCTCCATTTGTTGTCTATCAAATTGTACTTTTCTTGATTCTTTAAAAAGTCAGCCCTTGCCACAGACACCATTGCTTCAATCTCTTGTTCGTCGTAATTGATGTTGGCCAACTCAAGGTTGATTGATTCCTTCTGTGCCAATAGTGACCTTCTTTCTTCTTTAAGTTTGCTCAAACGGGTAACGAGTTCAGCTTCTTTCATATCTATTTGGTGTAGCTTAGCCTTCAGATGTTGAATGTTATTTCCCATTGCATCCAAATTCTTGGAAACATTGGCAAATTGATCCATGGTGTCACGTTCTTCCTTCATCTGCTTCTGGCAAATAGCTACCGTGGTCAAATTCTCGCTTATAGTCGACCAAAACTCTTCAAGTCTAATGTGCTCTGACAATGGAAGCACCTTCTTTACTATCAGTTGGCTCACAGAGTTAGTGAAAGCTATGGTATGATTGGTAGCAATTTCTGCCAAAGGAAGTTCTAACATCCTAAAGAACGATTTCAATTCATGTTTTGGTGTCTTCTCTGAGCTCGTAGAAAGCACAAGGAGTCAGGGATTTAGAAAACTCAGTTACAGACCGAGAAAATGATTCAGAATATAACTTGGCCTTATTAAGCATGAGGTTCAACTCAGAACTAGGAGCCCTAATCAGCTCAGTATTTACCTCATTGACTGAAAAACATGAAGCAATCGGATCCTTTTCAGTTGTCAATTTGTTGCCAGTAGTTGGGAAAACCTCTGTACCTTGTGGTTGCTCTTGCGCTTCAGCAATCTCGGTCAACAGAAAAGGTTGACATCCAATATTACGATTGGAATCGGTAATCGGCTGTCCATCTGTTTCCTGTGCAGTCTGCAATATCTAAGGGATCGTATCAAAGGTGGGAGAAAGAAGACCCTTGTTTTCCATGTGAACGGTATACGTTTCTTCAGAAGACACTGATTGAACTGCTTCTTCATCTTTGGAAGATATAAACGTATATTGGCATTCAAGCTCAGCATTAGATTGTATTTCTTTATTCCCGTGAAGTATTTCTTCCTGTACAACAGTCGCTTCAACGGTTAACATATCCGTCATTGAGATGTCAGCGTTTGGTTCAATCAATTTCTCAACAACTTCGGCAGATATTGTTGGTTCCCTAGGGCTGGTATCACCAGCATTGGGAATTGTTGTGAACAACTGCCTAACTGAATTTTGTACTGAGATAATATCTATTTCTGTGGACTTTAATTGGTCTGAAATTTCAACCTTCTCAGATTCTTTATTCTCTTGGCTTGTTTGAACTTGGTGTTCGAGAGATAACTGAATATTGGACGTAACACTCAAAGGTTTAGAATCCACAAAACTACAAAGCTTCGTTAATGAACCTTTATCAAGACCATTTTCTTCATCTGAAGTGCGTTGCAGCTGTAGCTTTCTTCTTGTTTTCTGATAAACAAGAGATCAATATATTTAGATAACCTAATAGATTACCACACAGTGTATTCGGATGCTCATCTACAAACAATTATTTTGACATAAAATTCATACCCTTCTGTACGTCCCTATGATTTCAGAATCTTTAGCTTCTTCCTTGGAAGTCATTCCTTCTTGTTGAATGGTTGCTTTGTAATCTTTCGTGGAAACAGCCATTATAGGAGGATTGTGAATAACGTCTACAGCTTTAGAACTCCTGGTTCTTTTCTTTAAATTACTTAAATCTTCTGCAGATGTAGCCTTTTTACCCTTCTCTTTGCCCTGCACTTTAGGAGCACATGGCTCTTTGGGAACTGTACCTGTAGAAATAACGCAGATACAATTAGTAAGTAAAACAGAAAGTGCTGCATTAAACAACTGAGTACAGGTAGTATCCAACCTGACTTGGTATTTTCGAAATCCAACCGAAAAAGGCAATTCTCCAAGTCCTTGGTAAATAATATTCCTTGCATACAATTCCACCAGAAATTGAACTCTGGCGTAGATGCAAGGCTAGCAACAAAGCTTTCAAACTGAAAAGTTGTTATGCTTCTTTTGAAATGCTTAACTAATTCTTTGATAACATCAGTGTCGGTCACATTTGGCCTGGTTTGCACCAGATCTTTAATCTTGGGATGCGTATAAGGAACAGGAATCCTTTGAACCAATCCAAACTGCCTAGCACATTGGTTAGGACAATATATCTCAAAACTATAGTTGGAGAAATTTATTGTTGATGGAGAAAATCCAACTGAGATGAACCTAGAAATCAAGATGGTTGCCCAAAATTGGTTCGCCACTCCATCTGGAACCATTAAGTGAAGTATGGGTTTTATCCCCTCGGATGTTGGATAGGAGCATTCCTTAAAAGGAAGCCAATTTGGAGTATCTCCAATACCAGGTTTGTAAAAAGTCTTGAAGTATCTTTTAAATGAAATATTCTCCTGTTTTGGCTCGTGAGATAAGAAATATTCAGCATAACTTAAATATTGTCCATCGTCTTTTCTCCTGCCATAGTTGCTGAGAGGTTTAATGGCTGGAAAATAAGCATATAACCATGCCTGGAGAATCCAAAACGGCCCACCGCAATTACTGGTTATTTTCTTTTGTACAAATGACCAGAGCCCCTTGTATAATGTACCTAAAACAAATGGAGCCAGCGCCAGCTTGGTATTTTGGGTTAGACATATAGCCAAATGAATATATTCTTTGGTGATCTTTATACAAGATACACACATAAGGTATTTATTGAGCCAATACAAATAGAACGCAATTTTCTCGTTAAAACAAGGCTCTTGATCATCTAACCCAGCGTACTTGTCTATGAAATTTGCATAACTACATAAACCTTCAGACATTTTAAATGGCGGATCATAGGGCTTATGATCAAGGGTGGGATTTACCTCCTCGCCCAAACATGACAGACCAGTTAGATGAATAATATCCAATACGTTCGGTGTCATTAATCCACAAGGGAATACAAAAGCATTTGAAGAAACGGACCAAAAGCATGCAGCAGCAGCAATTAAATTTGGGTTTAATTCAAACGATTGAGTAGACAAATCAATAGCCTCGTAAAGACTCATCTCTAGCCATGATGGGGCTAAAAACTTCTTCATTTGACTAACCCACATTTCCCAGGATAGAAAAACAGTTGGCCATGATCGAATGGTACACTTAGAAACCCAGCCAGTTCGATGTAAACCCGGAAGTGAAAGAAGCAAAGGCTCATCACAATTTGCTAGATAATAAGTGGGAAGTTCCGCTGGTGCATGTGGGTAATAAATTGGACCAAGCACAAAATTAGCTGGATTATTGATTACAGCGATAAGATATTCGTGCCTCACCTGCTTCGCCTCTCTGAGGCATTGAGGATATCTTGGTGGATAATTTTGCATTAAAGCTTTCGGCTCTAGCGAACTTTGTTTCTTTGCCTTGCTCTTTCGTGAAGCTGATGATCGAGAAGTAGCTTTCTCTTCGCGCGCCATTGTTTTGCTCGAAGGATTTTCAAATCAAGAGCGACGTAATTAAAAGAACTGTGCCCTAATTTTTTACAGTGGAGGAGTTATACGCATTTGAAAGCCCGTGTACCACTCACGTCTTTTAGGTAATTATTTACTTGCCGTTGGAGTAACTATTTGTAACTCAACTAGATAAGGAGCCATTGAATTTTAGTTCTCTTTGTCGATTGGCAGACACGTGATATGCATAAAATGATACAATGGAAAAATTAAAGGTGGCTTTGGTTTACTTAATAACGACAATAAAACATATAAATATATGCTCCATATTATTTTATTATGGTTTGTGAAATAAATATGGGAGCCTTAATTAAATACTTCGCTAATTTATTAATCCTGTTTAATTTGCTACAATATTTAGCATTCCTTTTTGTTGCATAATTTAAATTAAACTTCTATTGTATAAGAAACTCATTATGAATTTCGCAAATTCCATTTAATTTATTTATTATTTGCGGTGATTGTTGGTATTCTACTAATTTCTACTGTTAAGCAAATGATGAATATTAGCATGTTTTCGTAATTTCATTCATAATAGTTTTAACACCGCATAAGTTGTAATTTAGTTTATTTTAATAATCTTTAGTACTTTAAACGTCTCTGTTTTGGTTTTCCACCTGTCCAAATTTTAGCTGTATTTGTTAGTTTCTCATAAAGTTTATGAACGTTATTGCATCCCCATGATCAAACAAATCCCAATACATGTAAATTATGAAAGAAATCTAATACTACATAAATAAAGGCCAAAAAATTATCATACTGGCTTGTTTGCATCTACACCAGAAAGAAAATATTTGTATTATAGTTTGTAAATTTTAAAATTTCTTTCATCACGACACTACATCAATTCCCAGAAAAAATAATTATATAGTAATAACAATTTAATATAAAACTAATTAACATCCCTTTGGAAAAATTCAGTTGCCCTATTCAAACAAAATAGGCCTAACGAATCATAAGTGAAATAGGTTAAATAAAAAACAAAAACACATAAAACCTTAGGTGGACAACCCCTGCACATGTGAACAATATTGCTCAAATAAATAGTATCCAGTTGAGTTTCTGTAACAACCAATTGACGACATTAGTTCCCACGGTACCCAAGATTAAACTCAAAACAACTCTGCCATTCTGACACACGAAATGCCAACTCCATAACCCCACGATTCCTACGGCTTTTCGTGTACCAAAAACTTCACTCGAACGTCTCTGTAGTTTTCCTTGGTATTTTAAAACTCCAGAATCGCATGGAGTACAGTAATCTTCACGCCATATGGAGCAACACAAAGAAACGCTTCCACTCTCCGCTTACCGCTACCTGAGAAGTAAAACTTCACTATCTCCCTTCCGATGTAATACATAAATTTAGGGATGAATAATTTTTTCTCTGCTCATTGGATCACGAATTTTACAAGAGTTTATAATGCTTAGAACATGTACGTGCAAAGATAAACAGGTGTACCCCCTTTGTGCGATGTAGGTACATAGAGAGCATTAGCATCAACAACACTACTAAAACGGTGTTTTATTTGGTCAATATTTTTGGACATGCTGAATCGATCGCAACAGTGACCAATCGACGTACAAATATAGCAAGATACAGAGCTCATAATGCCTTCATTCAACAATACAGTTATTTGCATGGTGATAGCCCAAACGAATGGATGTTTGAGGATGATTTCCAGGACTGGATAAGCAAACTGCAGTATTATTCGTTTATTGAACAGCGATTGCAAAGTAAATACATATCTTTGTTTCTATAAAGTACAATACTTTTGTAATCTAAAAACTCTATCGCAGAATTAAATTACTGAACTCATAATTTCCTTTGTAAATCACGACAGTGGCACGACCTTGCTGGTTCTTTAAGTGGATTACGGATGATACTCCATTACCAACCAGGTAAACTTTTAAATACTACATCACGTTTCAGTTGTTTAATGATTTCTTGTTTTTAGGTGTTTGTTGGATTTTATAACACACAGAATCTGAGCATCCCAGATGCACTAAGAGAAGTGTTACGAGCTCATGGTAATATTACCTGGATTCTACTTAAAAATCAAGCCAGAGTGCGGCCTATTCAAATAGTAGGTCGCAGATTTGGCGTTGGATGGGAAGAGTTTTGCATCGAGAATCACTTGATTGATGGTTATCAAATGGTCTTGGCAAGCGAAACCACTTGCATTTTTGAGGTTCTAATTTTTAATAAGGAGCATACTGTCGTGTTTAACACATACTCAAACCAAAATGCTCTCCCTCCACCATTCTATCATTTGCCTGGTAAATTCTTGGTTACATTCATCACAACATTTTAAATCTGTGTACCAACATTTCAGTTTAATTTCTTTCCTTTTTGCATGCTGGTAATAGCCGTGGTTGAGACTTCATGGTTCCCAGGGATATGGTTTGACCGCACAACAGTTTGTGAATTCACGATTGGCTGTGATATTGAGGATGACATGGTCAAGGTCTGGATATCTAAGATATGTTTTACATTATTACATTGAATGCAGTGATAACAATTACCATAAATACGTGCCTAATATCATCATTCAACAGGCTTTCCAAGACTGTCGTGAACCCTTTTTTGAACACGATAGTGAGCAGCAAATTGTGTTTGCATTGCAAGATCAAGAATGGACAATTCCAGTTGCAGATGGGGTGATGAATGACGAGGCTCTTATAGATTTCATTGCTGAACTAGAGTTGTTCATTGGTGATTTTATCGCAGTATTGATGACCAAGGAACTTTTAGCAAGAGTGATTGTTTTTGATGGTGAATGAGGAGAGAAAATTTATCCCTGGTATCGAAATCAGTTCATGTGAAATCCAATCCACTTGCTAGCACTTGGAGATAAGTATATAGAATCAAGTTCTAGCAGCTCTGGCATTGTTGGTTGTGTATGCAAATACTTTACTACTTTTTGTATAACTGTTTGGATATGCACCGTTATGGTAACTAAACAAATCACGAGCATCATCGTTTTGGAATACCATGTGTATTACCTACTTTGGATTACTTACAACACAAATGACGATTTACTTGCAATTCAAAACAAACTTATCTAGGCTTATAAATTTATTTTCCTGTGATCCTCTGTTTCTTTAAAAAGTGTTTATGTATATATTAATTTTTTACAGCAGACAAGTTACATACGTTTAGAATCCCATATGCCAAACACAGTTTTTCGGAAATTATTTACACAAGTTGACTATTTTTTACTCAACTAAATAACGAAGGCATTATTTGCTCCATATCTGTCATTTTACTTCTCTCTGTCAAATGGAAGACACGTGACATAAATAAAGGGGACCATTAGAAAATCAAGGGTAATTAACTTCAGTTTACCTGATTAAAATGACAAGTTACTTAATTACAATAAAACTGTAATAAAGCTTTATAAAATAAGTTACCTCCAAATTGCCCAGTGTATGACACATTTATTTCTATTAATTATGTAATCTATAACTTCTTCCTTTTGTCGGTCCAGTTACAGGTGCTAAAACAAAGTACACCTGGTTTATTCTGTTGATCAACTCTTCAAAATTGATTTCTGCAAGAATGTTATGCAATCAAAGATTAGTGATATTATTAATTCTATTTTTTTAAAGAACTACCCAAACGAGGTCTCAAAGTTGTCTAAATCTTTACATCCTTTGCTTATGCAACATTTCTTTTCTCAAGTATACAATGTGCGCTTAAAATCTATTTAAATTCGAAAAGCTGCATTAGACAACATTCATGATCGCCTTCTTGAAATTGCCCCCTTTCTTGGTAACTTGCATTCAACATACAATTAGTTAACTGACTTCCAAGTACAGAAGCACTTATAGCTTCCGCAGTTACCTGTTGTTAAATTTATGTCAAGGGTTATTCAACAAATTGAATTCTCGAGGTTCCAGCTTTTGAGTACGAGAAAATTTAACGCAACGGCATTAGTTGACGATATAGTTGCTCTCTTCCATAACAGGTATCCAAACGAAGTGCTGAGGTTCTTTAACATTTCACAAGGTTTGCTCATGAAAAAAATTTTCCCTCAAGAATTCTGCGTAGGATGAAAAAATCTTTTTATTCCGAGGGGTGTCTTAAAGGACACTCATAATCACCATCAATAAATTACCACATTGCTTAGTATCTTCCATTCAACATACAGTGAGTTGATTGACAAGCAAGTGAAGAAGCACTCAGGACTCCTGACATTACCTGTTGCTAATTTCGTTCTGAGGTCATCGATACTTACTACAAATGACACTTGGGCATGGAAAACTGGGCTTCGAGTTTAGGCTTTGATTGAGCTTTTAAGCCCAAGTCTTCCTTCTACAATTTTACTGGTTGCAGCCCAACAGTCAGCTGAGTTTAGAAGCATTGTAAAGTGCCAGAATTGAAACTCCTCTATTACGAAGATTGATCAGAAAATTGGATTATTGAGATAACAACTTTCAAGTGAGGGGAAATTTTACCCAGGATCCATAGTTCACGACATAACTTCTCTATAGCATAACTAGCTACAATAATTCTAACGGCACACCCATTCACAAATCCATTTGCACACCCACGCTCAACATATGGTTGGCATAATTCTGCTTCCCAATAGTTTCTTTTAATCGATCATACCTAATCAAATTTAAACTAAACTGACAAAACAAACTTTTTTCTCGTTATGCTATGAGTTAACAAACCCACATATTTCCTAGGAATACATACCAACTGCGATCCGTAAGACTATTATGCCACACCGACGCGCGTAGCGCGTCGGCATAGCGCTAGTTATTAACAAAAGAAATCCCTCGACACATTTAGACAAATCTCCAATAAATGTGTTCGGGAGTGTCGGATGTCACACGCCATATTCCATGAAAGTTCGTGTGCTTCTATAATCTATCTCTGAACTCTGACATTCAACAACAGCGAAAAAAGGAGAAAGATCGAACTATTTGGACATGGAATTTCAGCAAAGTGCGAAACTACCACTGTAATCCATCCCTTTCCACACGAACTGATGAACAATTATTATACATAATAAATACCGAAGAAAGGACAAAGAATCACCAATCATCGCTCAAAGAAACCAGGTTCTCGATGATTCGGAGCAGCATATTGTGGAGGTACCATCGTTGGAGGGCCTTGGTAGTCATCCTGGACAGAAAGAAAAATAAGTCTTTAGTTCACTTACACTCAAACACATGCATACAACATGAGCTGATTAGAACCGAAGGGGAAAGATTTGAGTCTGTGCTACACACCTTTGGCTTTCATGTCGCAAAACATTTATCGACTTCCGATTCTTTCCACCCTTTGTCCGCACAAGTCTTTTTTTATCTTACACAGTTTGTTCACAACGGTTGCCATCTCCGTTCGGTCTCTTGGCGATTCCGATGAACATGCAACTCCAATTGTCAGAATGGAAACCATGCATTTGTTGATCCAACTTCCATTGTTATGCTCCAGTTGGATGCGGGGATCGACGATATCCATCACTTGGTCAGGCAAAGCATTCTTAACGAAGCTATGAAGATTTTGATGATCTTTAAATATATTGTCAGTTGGTCTTTTGCAGGTAAACATCTCTAGTAGAAGAATCCCAAAGCTATATACATCCCCTAGAGTGGAGGCCATGTCACCCATGCCATATTCTACAAATCCATCCAAATTGTTATTGCACCTTAGTGGACAGAGCAAATCTCATAAGGTGGCATGCTAATGACTCTAAAATCTGCATTTTAATGTCATATTAAATGAAATAGTACTGTTGATGTTATACGCATGTCATGCTTTTATATCATTCGATAACAATACCATCAATTGGAATTTAGTGTGTGATAAAATGAGATCATTATCGAGAATGATGGAGTTGAATTATATTTTCCACTAAAAAAGGAGACTTGTATAAAAAGTTAAGTTGTACTTTGTGTTTTATAACTGAGAGAGTTTGGAAGCTTAAGCGTGTCTCAACGAATCTCTCATGGATCAATCCCACCGCACACTAACGAGAGGCCATTTAAGGCCAGAGCAATGTTCCGCTCCATAAGACTTGATGGCAGCTAATATCTATATATGCACATTCTAAAGATATGTACAAAGATTTTGTGCATCAAGAAATGTTTATGGTGAGCTAAACTAGTCGACCATTAAAGTGGATAGTATGTGGAAAGTGAGGAGGTCAGGTTACACATAGTAACAGGAAATTTTGGAGCAAAAAATGGGCGCATACATATATTTCACACTTTGTTTTGGGCTTAAGTTTGTAGAGGTTTATTTTTTTTTGATAAGCTTAAGTTTGTAGAGTTTCTAATGATGCTATAACTCTTCTATGCAATTTGCAAATTTCGCTTTACAAATGAGCTTTTGGTTTTGTAATCTCAGAAAACTGGTAGTTTGACATTATGTACCTGGAGCAACGTAGCCTATTGTTCCCCTTATTGCAATTGAAGTGCTTTGATGTTGCTCTACCTCTGTTGCAGCTGCTGAAATAATTTTTGCTAACCTGAAATCTCCAACATGGGCAGCCATTGTATCATCCAAAAGGACATTACTTGGCTTCAGATCACCATGAATGATTGTTGACTTGCAACCACAATGAAGATACTCAAGTGCAGAAGCAATATCTATAGAAATGTCCAGTCTCTGAATCACTTTCAGGTACTCGTGCTCTGCTCCATTTTGATGCAGCCATCTATCTAATGTTCCATTGGCCATGAATTCATATACTATAGCTTTGAATTCATTACCATGGAAGTCTATGCTAGAACAAGCACTTAATACCTTCAAAAGATTTCGATGTCTTATGGCTTGAAGTGCTTTGAATTCTAACATGAAGCTCTTTAAAGCTCCCCTGATCTAAAGATTGAGCACTTTCACCGCCACAACAATCTGGTCTTGGTCAAGAATTCCTTTATATACAGAAGCAGAACTCCCAACACCAACGACATTAGCCTCTGAGAATCCATTGGTGGCTTCGAGAAGATCAGCATAAGAAACTTTCAAATTTTGGTGTTCGAAAGAAGGCATGGAAGAGGTCGGCTTCCTTAAGACACGTTGTCGGCGACGAAACATAAACAATAAAACTACCAAAGTTGAACATATCACAAGAGCGACCACCACATATAGTATTATTTTTGTCTTGTGAGATAGCTTGTTTCTGTTGGATATTGAGGATGGGCAAGGAGGAAGATGTAGTTTAGCAATGCCTCCACATAGATCATCCATTCCAAGAATTGAAATCGCACTGCCGTTTCGAAAAATTTCTTTTGTTGGAACTTCTCCATACAGCATATTGAAAGACAGATTCAGTTTTTCTAATGCAAGCTCACTGATATAACTAGGTGTAGGTGGACAAATTCAAGTAGTGCTCTGAACAGCACTGGAATGCAGCGGCTTCACGTGCCTCTTGAACGTAACCCTAACTTGTCAATGAAAACCTTGTCCTGCAAAACAGACAAGGAGTGAGTGCACCTTTGCCTTTCGTGGCAAAGGCCCTCCGACGCCTTTGTTAGTATTTCGTACTAGCAATCAAACCCTAATTATCAATAGGAAAGCAATAAGAATGCAGTATCTTGCGTACCTTTTACCTCTAGGCATACTCTGTTTATATAGACATTTGGATGCTTGTTGCCCAAGTATCCCTATTGCCATAGGATTCCTAACTCGTATAGAAAAACTAGGATCTCTTGGATTCTCGTTCCCTTATCAGTTTATTTCCTTAATCCTTGTAGGACTCTTTCCATAACAAGCCGAACATCCCATACTCGTTGGGTATCTTTCTTAGATCCTATATTCTTGGGATCTCATCCTTTAACGGAATATCAGTAATTCTGGACCATTTTAGAATGTTCCTTTCAATAGGACTTCTCTCTTTGTTCGGCCATCTCATGGCCGAACAGACGGCCTGGACTAGTTACTTCACATGTAACTGGTCCTTTAGAAATGGTTTAGTCCAGTTCCTTTCTAAGGAGCTCTCCTCCTGTTCGGCTCTCTCTTTGCCGAACAAGATATCTCAACAGTGGCATGACATGTCACTTTCCTTGTATTTGGTCCAATAACGTCTCATGTTACTGCACCGAGAATCGTGCAACCTCTCTAGACCATTGACTTCTCATGTCACTGGTCCGTAGCGTGTTGACCTTTTCTTTGACCATGCTCGGGCCTATTTTGTACCTGTTCGGGAATACCTCTCTACAATTGCTCCCCAGCCTTACTCGTTTATAATTTACTTTGATGACGAGTAAAGCTCTTTTACCGAGCAAATTCATTTTGTTTCTGCACCCTATTTCATATATTGGTGCAATGTTTCATCATGTTGCTAAGGCAAAATCATCTTTTCGTGTGGCCGTCACAGGCTTTTAGCCCTAACCTTTACACGTGTCGATCATCGTATTGCTTTACATTAAATACGAACAGACGTATTTATTGGAAAACGGAACGCTCAAACGGCGTCTGGGGTGACGTTTCACGTACGCCACCAACTTTTAGGGTATTTTTGGGTTTTCATCCCATTTTCAAAAAACCCCAATCTCTCTCTTAGACTCCTTCTGCAAAAAGAGACGATTTCAAGTTTTACCCGCCATTGAAGCTCTGTTCATCATTTCAAGACCTCCTCCTCTCTGCTCTTAGGGATTCAATCGACTTGTTTCGGAAGTCATCATTCCTCTCCTTATTGCTTCTATTTCTCTTGGTGGATTGTTTACAATCTCTCGTTAGGGTTTCATCATCCCTTTTCTTTATACTTCAAAGAACCCCAAAAACCTTTCTGGTAATGGGAAGATTTCGGAGACACTGTAATACTCCTCAAACCATGGCTAGTTTCAGATCTCGATATGGGATTCCTGACAACGTAGCTACTGTTTTGGCTCCTGAGGATGCCATTCGTGAGAGTTTCGATTCCGATACTCTTCACATTCCAGTGGTAGCTGTCGTTGAGGGCGGGGTTAGGTTTCCCTTAGCTCCTCTGCTCCGCCAAGTCTTAGCATATTATAGGCTTTCCCCAATGCAGGTTTCTGCTAACTTCTTCCGAGTAGTTATGGGCATAAATGCCCTAAATCAAATGTTAGGGACCTCCCTAGGCTTGTACGATATCCACCATCTATATAGCATTTCCAGAACTGGGGACGCCCTTACGTATTATTTAAAAAGTAGGGATTCTAGAAAGAAGCTCGTTCTCGAACTCCCTGACTCTGCTCGAGGGGATGACGACGACTTTCTGATCGTTACGGGCAACTTCGAACCCAGAGATGAGGACGACCAAGTGATTGGTTTTCATGCCCCTCACATATTCGGGAGCCCACGTTAGTGCTTTCCCCTAATTTCATATGTTTTGTCCTTTTTCATAGGAAAAGCTTTTTCGTGCTTCTAATTGCTTGTGCTCTGCTTTGTTTCAGCGTCAAACATTAACCGAGGTTATAATATCATAATCCCTCAAGTGCATGTAGTTGACATCAGACGAGCACTTGCTTTCAACGGTGAAGGGACATACCTTGCTGGCCGAGCATGAGCGGCTCAGGTACTACTTAGCTACAAAGCATCATATGGGGGTTTTATTGATCGGCGTACCCGTGCAGCTGACAACCCTGCAATAGCTGGTCCTTCAAGACCAGTTCCCGAACAAGAAGAGAGGCGTTCTCGGACACCTCCAATCTCCAACGAACCTATTCCTCTTGCCGAAGAAGCTTCCAGCTCGACATCTGATTCTTCTTCTAGCGGCTACACCCCCTCACCTCTAGATATGAACCGACCAATTGATTTAGGCAGGCTTCTCACCATCCCTGGTCGAGGTCGTGGCACTGTTCGGGGCCAAGGAGGTCAAGGTCGTGGCCGCCACATCCAAACTCAGATTGATGCTCCTCCTGGATTTTCTCCAGAAGACATTGAAGCCATTCACAGAGAAAAACGTCAAAGGGTGGAGGAATCCCAAGAAAGACCCCCACCTTCCTCCTCGTCTCCTGCTCCTGCATGGGCTCCCTCTTTCTCTCATGGGGACCGAGCCATCACTGCTCGGGACTCTGTTGAGACTGAAGGGACTGCACTTGCATTGTCCCAGGCCTTTCTATTGCCTGTGGACATGCAAAAAGAAGTTGCAATGTCTCCTGACAACTTACTGAGTTCTTTCATGTCCCATAACGCCAAGGTAAAGTTTCTCTTTGCGAACTGTAGTGTATACAGTATTTGATATTTATGTTTAATCATAGCTGTTTTGATCGTTCCAGGTGATGCAAAAAGTGGTGGCCATGGCTCAAAAACTCAGCCAATCCGAGCCCCAACGTGTCAAACTTGTCAGTGAGAACACCAAGCTCCAACGTACCATTATTAGGCTTGAGAGGGAAAGAAACCAGGCTATAGGGACAGCGGATGGTTTAAAGGGACAGCTGAATGGGGCGGAGGACAGTCTTGCACAAACTTTGAAGGAACTTGAGACGACCCAGACTGAAGCCAAAGCTGCTTTTGAGAAAGGGTATAATGAAGGAATCAAGGTTGCCACGGAAAGCTACACAAGCCAAATGCCTGGAATTCAGGACCAAGTTTGGGTGGCTTCCTGGACTGCTTGCCTTGCAAAAGCAGAGATTCCTGAATCATCTCCCCTTTGGACCAATATGGATTTACCAAGTGCTGCTGCTAGCTGTGAGGAAGATATTGTAGAGGAGAGGGCTGAAGAGCAGGTGGTGAACGTGTCTGAACAACCTGTTACTGAAGTGGAGCCACAGAATGATATGACCAACCCTGGCCAAAAGGAAGTCAGTGGTGGTCCACTTGAAGATGAAAATACCACAGAAGAGCTGGCTGCTCCAGTAGCTCGTACAATTACTCCTGCAGCTGTCCAAGATCTCACAGAAGACGAATAAATTCAATCGTTATGTGTCTTGACAATCTGTTTTGCCACATATTTGAATTGTGGTTTTGTGATGTTAGAATACTGTGATAAAAACTCGTTTAGTATTTTGTACTTGTCTTTGATTTGTAAGTTTCCCGTACTTAATCGTTTGAAGGTTTCACGTACTTATGCATATATTAGTATGCTTCCAAGTTTGTGCACATTCTCGTATGCTGTGGACTGTTTGTGCATATTCTCGTATGCTCTATGCATGTATTCATATGCATCACAGGGGTTTTAAGTTTCTCGTACTTTGAATATTTCGTGGCTTACATATTCTTGTTTAAAGTTTATGCATGTCTGTCCAAGTTTCTCGTACTTCAATTTCATACAAGTGTTTCTCGTATGTGTTTAAGTTTCACGTACTTAGAACAATTCACAAGTATTTCGTACTTGCATTCTCACAAGTGTTTCGTACTTGCGTTTAAGTATTTCGTACTTAAATGTTTGAAGTTTACACAAGTGTTTCGAACTTGTATTTAAGTGTCACGTACTTAAATGGATATCCTATACCCTGCTCCCCAATACGAATGAGGGAAATTAATTTCGTATTTCGTATTTAAAACAAATACCAAGAAAACAGCAGGTATACTAAAAAAGTAACTTTATTCATAATCTGCAAAACTCAAGAGGGCGTTATTCGTACCCCTTGCAGCTAAAACAACAAAACTAGAACACAAAAGAGTTTTATTCGTAACTCTCACACAATCACGATGTGCATAAAGAAAAACTTATTCATATAAAAAATTTTCTCAGATTATGGACATTCCAAGGTCTTGGCATTGGGTTCCCATCCAAGTCTGCCAATCGATAAGCCCCAATGCTCGCGATTTCTGTAACTCGATATGAGCCTTCCCAATTCGCCCCTAGCTTTCCCTCATTAGCCACTTTAGTATTACCGAGCACTTTTCGTAGCACAAGGTCTCCAACACCGAACTCTCGTGGGTGTACGTTCTTATTATAACTTTTGATGAGCTGCTCTTGGTATGAGGCCAAGTGCTCCAGGGCCCGCTCTCGTCGTTCCTCGGCAAAGTCTAACTCAATCTCCAAGGCTCTGTCATTTCCTCCACTTTCAACCAAAGTGGTCCTATTGGTCGGCAGACCTATTTCCAATGGAATAACAGCCTCTGTTCCATATGCTAATGAATAGGGGGTCTCTCCCGTAGACCTCCTAGGCGTTGTTCGGTATGCCCATAGAACCAATGGCAATTCATCGGGCCATTTCCCCTTTGCCTTATCCAAACGTTTCTTAATCCCATCAAGAATTGTTTTGTTTGAAGCCTCTGCTTGTCCGTTGCTTTAAGGGTAGGCTGGAGTTGAGTAATAATTTCTTATCCCATACTGGGCACAGAAAGTTTTGAACTTCTTCTGAAATTGTGACCCATTGTCTGTAATCAACGAATAAGGTACCCCAAAGCGAGTTATGATGCTCTTCCACACGAACCTTTCTATCATAGGTTCAGTGATCTTGGCTAATGGCTCTGCCTCGATCCACTTAGTGAAGTAATCTGTTGCAACTAGTAGGAATTTTCGATTCCCAGTTGCTTTGTGTAGTGGACCTACTATGTCCATTCCCCATTGAGCAAACGGCCATGGACTTGTCAGCGGCACCAGGTCCTCGGCTGGTGTTCGAATCATTGGTGAAAATTTCTGACACTTCTCACAAATTTTAACGTACACCTTAGCATCTTCTTGCATGTACGGCGACCAATACCCTTGGGTGATTGCTCGGTGGGCTATGGACCGACCACCAGCATGGCTTCCACAAGTTCCCTCGTGAATTTCATGGAGGAACTTTTGCACCATCTCAGGATGCACACAAAGCAAGTAGGGTCCTGTAAAAGACTTCCTATATAGTTTTCCCTCTGGGGATAACCAGAACCGAGCAGATTTGGTCCTGATTTTATGAGCCTCCTTTTTGTCCAAAAGGAGTGTTTCATCTCGTAAAAACTCCACTATTGGGTCCATCCAACTTGGTCCTTGGTTCACGTCCAAGACCATCTCCACACTTCTCCCAATGCTCGGCTCAGTCAGATACTCCACGGCTATTTTTCTTTTAAACTCAGATGGTACAGCTGCGGCTAACCATGCCAATGAATCTGCATGAGCATTCTTTCCAGAACTTATCTGCTCAATATACACCCTCTCGAAGGTATCGAGCAGATCTCTGGTCACCTGTACATATGCCGCCATCTTCTCGCTCCGGGTTTCATATTGCCCGGACAGTTGATGGACTACGAGTTGTGAATCGGAATACACCCTAACACGTTCAGCTTTTAGGGTTTTTGCACTTCTCAAACCAGCTAAGAGTGCCTCGTACTCTGCCACGTTATTTGATGCACTGAACCCTAGCCGAACAGATAATTCCAACATTGACCCTTCAGGGGGTAAAAGCACAACTCCAATTCCTGAACCGGTGTTGCAAGCTGACCCATCAACAAACAGCTTCCATTCTGAGGGATCTTGCTCGGCTGATTCATGTTTCTTCGTTACAGGTGGCGTTGCCTCATGCTCCTTTCTCGTAGGAGACAAAGGTGCTACTGTGGGTGAGAATTCTTCCACAAAATCAGCCAACACTTGACCTTTGATTGCTGTGCGCGGCTGATAATCAATGTCGTATTGGCTCAACTCTACGGACCAAGTTGAGATCCTTCCCGAGAAGTCTGCCTTTCGTAGCAGTGATTTTAACGGGAACTCAGTGTAAACCACAACTTTATGACTCTGGAAATAATGTGGCAATTTTCTGGTTGCTGTCCTTAATGCCAGGACTAATTTCTCGAGGGGCAGATATCTCGTTTCCGCATCTAACAATGTTTTGCTCACATAATAAACAGGGATTTGCTCGGATCCCTTGTTTCTCAAGAGGACTGCACTTACAGCATGCTCAGAAACAGCTAAGTATAAAACTAGGGACTCACCTAGCTCTGGAGTCGAAAAAAGGGGAGGAGAGGCCAAATATCCCTTCAGATCCTGGAAGGCTTGTTCACATTCTGCTCCCCATTTGAACCCTTCCCTTTTCTTTAACAGCTGAAAGAAAGGTCTGCACTTGTCACTTGATCGGCTAATAAATCGATTAAGAGCTGCTGTCATCCCAGTCAATCGTTGGACTTCTTTCGTTGTCCGAGGACTTTCCAGATTTTGTAAGGCCTTTATTTGGTCGGGATTCGCCTCTATTCCCCTTAGAGTTACAAGATGGCCCAAAAACTTTCCAGAACCGACTCCAAACGCACACTTCGAGGCGTTGAGTTTCAACTTGTATTTCCTCAAAATCTCAAAAGCTTCTCTCAAATCTGCAATATGGCCTTGCCCATGTTTACTTTTCACCACCATGTCATCTATGTAAACCTCCATAGTTTTGCCGAGCAATTTTCTGAACATGATGGTTGCCAGTCTCTGATACGTTGCCCCTGCATTCTTCAATCCAAAAGGCATGACATTATAACAGTACAACCCTCGTGGTGTAATAAAAGACGTCTTCTCCTGATCTGGCCCGAACATTGCAATTTGATGGTATCCTCGATATGCATCGAGAAAACTCATCCGTCCATATCCCGCTGTTGAATCAACCAACTGGTCAATCCTTGAAAGAGGAAAACTATCCTTTGGGCACGCTTTGTTTAAATCTGTGAAGTCAACACACACACGCCATTTTTCGTTCTTTTTCTTGACGACAACAGTATTTGATAGCCATTCTGGATAATAAACTTCCCTTATTGCCTTGGCTTCCAACAAATGATCCACTTCTTCAATTACAGCGTCAACGTGCTGTACGGCTGCCCTTCGTTTCTTTTGAATAACCGGTTTATGCTGTGGATCTATATTCAAAAGATGGCAGATAACATCTGCACTTACCCCAGGCATCTCCTCTGGTGTCCAAGCAAATACATCGACATAAGTTTTCAAGAAACTTATCAGTTCATTCTCTTCCTCTTCTTGCAGTGATTCCCCAATTAGAAAATACCTATCTGGATCAGTCTCGTTGATCAGTGTTTTCTTCAAATCCTCAACTACCCTCTCGGTTGGGTCTTTTTCAATATCCTCAATGGTCGGCAGATCCGGAATTTCCACAGTATTAACATAGTGGGCATTATGGACTCTTTTTATGATGGATATCAAACATTGTTGAGCTATCTTTTGGTTACCTTTGATGTGCTCAATCCCATTAGACCCTGGGAACTTTACCATCTGATGGAAAGTTGAAGAGATTGCCCTCATCTTGTGCAACCATGTTCTCCCTATAATCACGTTATAGGAAGACGGTACATCCACCACTAAGAAGTCGGTTCGTAGCACCACTGTCCCAGCCCGAACAGGCAGAGTTACCTTGCCTAACGGCCAAACTGCTCCTGCTCCAAATCCGACCAAAGGAGTTATTGATTGTACCAAATCTTCTTGTGTGAGCCCCAGTTTCTTGAATGCATCATAGTATAGCACTTCGGTGCAACTCCCTGAATCCACCAGGATTCTTTCCATATCATATTCCCCAACTCGTAGGGTTATGACCAAAGCATCATTGTGAGGTACCTGGACTCCTCCCAGATCTTCATCCGTAAAAACTATGCCCTCGTTGCCTGCCCCTTCGTTGCGCCCTCTTTTCTTCCCCAACTGCATTACATGTTGGTCATGTTTCACTTGTCTCTGAAGCAATCTCACCTCATTTCTCGTATAAGGTTCGGCTAATCCATGTATCATATGGATTACCCCTTTTGGATTCTGTTCGTAATCCAACTCCATTGCCTTGTCTTTATCCTTGGAATCTTCTTGGATAAATTCTTTGAGATAACCTCGTGAGACCAAATCATCAAGATGCCGTTTAAACATCTCACAGTCCTCAGTCATGTGACCCCAATCCTTATGGTAACTGCAGTGCTGATTCGTAGCACGTTTTGCATCTTTATTCCCACCAAGAGTTGGGGGCCATTTGAAATAAGGTTGATTCTTTATTCGATAAAGAATCCTGTAAATGGGCTCTTTCCAAACCGTGTTTATGGAAAAGAATGACTTGGGATCCGGGGCTTGTTTATCCTTGTACTGCTCTTTCTTCGCATGCCCATAATCTTTTCTTTCACGATAAGTTTTGGGCTCTGGCTTGTCAACTTTCTTTATAGGTCCCTTTACTTGCTCGGCGGCCAATTTACCATCCTCTCGTAGGATGTCATCCTCATTCCTGGCGTGCTGCTCAATTCTCTCCATCAATTTTGCCAATGTCTGCACGGGACTCATGTTTAGAGACTTACGCAGTTCCCCCCGGACAGGTAAGCTTGTTTTGAACGTGGCTATTGCGTATTCTTCACTACATCCTTCAATCTCGTTGAAGGTTTCCCAGTACTTCTTTGCATAAGTCCTGATCGGCTCGTCCTCTCCTTGCTTCATAAAAGAAAGACTCTCAAAGGTTTTGGGAGCTTTCCTGCTCGTCAAGAACCGTGCAGTGAATTCCTCGGCCAACTGCACCCATGTTCGGATAGAGCGTGAGCCCAATTTGTGGAACCAGGACAAAGCAACCTTCCCTAAACTCGACGGGAACATCTTGCACATGATTGCATCATCTCCTTCATGCATAAACATTGCTTGCTGGTAATGCTGTATATGGGCCACGGGATCAGCATCTGTCTCGTAGAGGATGAATGTTCCGTGCTTTACCCTGGTCGGCAATCTAGCCTCTTGTAACTTTTTTGCAAAAGGGGAGGATGCTATATTCTGAAGTGCTTTCCGTGCTGCTTCCCGTGCAGTCATGGCTTCATCCTCTGGTCCTTTCTTGGATCTAATTCTTTCCCAATCGGAATCAGGTCTCTCGTACCTGTCCCTATGATGTTTCCTACTCCCTTCCTCCTCGGGGGTAGAGCTTCGACCTCTGCTTCTCCTCTTTCTCAGAGATACCCTCCTTCGCTCGGGTGTTCGGATCTTGCTCCTTTCTTTTCGTGGAGAAGCTTTATGTCGCCTTGGGGTCAGACTTCTGCTTCTGCTCCTCCTTCCTCGTGAAGGAGCCTTTTGGTACTGTACCAAAGCATATTCACTGCCTCTAGAATTTCTTCGAGATAGTCCGGAGTACTCCGGATGTTCCCTGATCCTCTCTAGTTCTCTGATCTCACATTCTCGTTTTTTGATCAAACGAGCATACTCCTCAATCTCTTGTCTCTTCTTATCAAGAACGTCTTCGCTACGGTATACACTTCTGGAGTGTGCAATCGATTCATCCCCTCGATGGGATTTAGTCCTTCTCGTGGACTTCGATGCCGTCTCTCCATCTCTATTTTTGGAGTTGTCGTGGATAGTAAGGGGGTGGCCCTTACTCGTGGTCCTCTTGTGTCCTCCTTCGGGCTTTCTCGGAGCCCCGGGTGGAGACTTATCCCCTCCTCCAATTAACACATCCTTTGGGTCGTGTGGCGTTGCTGGATCTACTTCCACCATGGTCGTATTTCAAAGGGAACTCTTTCGTTTCCCACAGACGGCGCCAATTGTAGGTGGACAAATTCAAGTAATGCTCTGAACAGCACTGGAATGCAGCGGCTTCACGTGCCTCTTGAACGTAACCCTAACTTGTCAATGAAACCCTTATCCTGCAAAACAGACAAGGAGTGAGTGCACCTTTGCCTTTCGTGGCAAAGGCCCTCCGACGCCTTTGTTAGTATTTCGTACTAGCAATCAAACCATAATTATCAGTAGGAAAGCAATAAGAATGCAGTATCTTGCGTACCTTTTACCTCTAGGCTTACTCTGTTTATATAGACATTTGGATGCTTGTTGCCCAAGTATCCCTATTGCCATAGGATTCCTAACTCGTATAGGAAAACTAGGATCTCTTGGATTCTCGTTCCCTTATCAGTTTATTTCTTTAATCCTTGTAGGACTCTTTCCATAACAAGCCGAACATCCCATACTCGTTGGGTATCTTTCTTAGATCCTATATTCTTGGGATCTCATCCTTTAACGGAATATCAGTAATTCTGGACCATTTTAGAATGTTCCTTTCAATAGGACTTCTCTCTTTGTTCGGCCATCTCATGGCCGAACAGACGGCCTGGACCAGTTACTTCACATGTAACTGGTCCTTTAGAAATGGTTTAGTCCAGTTCCTTTCTAAGGAGCTCTCCTCCTGTTCGGCTCTCTCTTTGCCGAACAAGATATCTCAACAGTGGCATGACATGTCACTTTTCTTGTATTTGGTCCAATAACGTCTCGTGTTACTGCACCGAGAATCGTGCAACCTCTCTGGACCATTGACTTCTCATGTCACTGGTCCATAGCGTGTTGACCTTTTCTTTGACCGTGCTCGGGCCTATTTTGTACCTGTTCGGGAATACCTCCACTAGGGATCAGCCACGTTAAATTGTTGCGTGAAAGGTCCAACTCTCTTAAACCCCTTAGCATGCTCAAACTTTGAGGTATCTTGCCTTGAAATGAATTGCCTTCCAAATGAAGCACTTCCAGGCTTGAACATTCGCTCAACGAATTTGAAATAGACCCTGATAACCTATTATTGGACACATCGAAGTCTTTTAGATTTTTCAAAGACCCAACTTCCGATGGAAGGGAACCAGTCAAGGAATTATAACCCAGATTGAAGGAAGTTGAAATGGAGGAAAGATTCAAAATTTCTAGTGGTATTGAACCATATAGATTATTATGAGAAAGATCTAATGCTAACAAGTTTTGACAGTTGCCCAGACTCAAAGGTACACTTCCACTGATATTATTTTGTCCCAAGTACAGAAGATTCAGTGCAGTTAAATTACCTAGTGAAGAAGGCAGTCCTGTGAATTTGTTCATGCCTAAATATAGTTGTTGCAACTTACGAAATCTGCCAACAGTGTCAGGAATATGGCCGGAGAAATAATTCCTTGTCATGTGTAAGACAGTGAGATTGAGGAGGTTCCCAATACCCGAAGGAATACTTCCATGTAGTTGATTCCCGCCTAATACCATGAAGCTAAGATCGATTGAGAGATTGGCTATCGAGTCGGGCAATGGCCCTTTGAGAAGATTGTCGTCAACAAGAAGATATTGTAAACCGGTACAGTTTGTTAGAGAAGAGATGAAAGATATGTCATCCTGCAACTGATTAACTTGGAAGTTCAGCTTTTGAAGATTCAAAAGTTCTCCAAGATCTTTTGGCACTGGCCCAATGAAGTTATTGTAACCGAAGTTTGTCAGTCCAAGCCCGGAAGCATTAGACAACGCGTTAGGTATCATTCCTGTGAAAGAATTATCTAAGACACTCAAAAACATGAGATTAGGAAGTTTTGAGCATATATCAGGTGCAATACTTCCATCAAGTTGGTTAGTGTCTAATGACAATATATTGAGAGTGGAGATGTTGTACAGTCCAGAAGGAATCTTGCCAGACAGCTTGTTATCGGAGAATTGAAGAAATGTCAATCTCCGAAGCTTAGAGATTCCCTCCGCAATCTCCCCCCGCAAATTACATTCCGCCAACATAATTCTTTCAAGTGACGTGAGGTTGCCAACAGAAGGAGTGATGGTTCCAGAAAACATATTTTTACCGAGGCCTAAAGCTTCAAGCTTTGACAAAGAACCTAGCTCATCTGGGATGTTTCCGTTCAGTTGGTTGTTTACCAAGTTCAACTGCTCAAGGTTAGAGCATCGCGACAGGTTTTTGGGTAGTTCACCACTAAACGAATTGTTGGTGAGTTGTATTACTTGAAGCCAAAACAAACGACCGATCTCCTGGGGGATGGGGCCGTGAAAGTTGTTTTTTGGAAGAATGATTCTCCTCAGGAAGGAGAGGTTTGCGATATGAGGAGAGAGTGATCCGACAAGGCCTTTGGATGTTAAGTTCAACTCGACGACTCTATTGCGATGTTGTCGACTGCACGAAATGCCGTGCCAGTCGCAGTAGTGGACTGAATCATTCCAAGAACTGAGGGCACCGAATGAGGCTTGATCATCTATGGCAGCCTTGAAGGCTAATAAAGCAGGTATATCAGTATCATTTGGCATGGCAAAAGTGGACGGAATGTTACACCACCACACAAGGGTATTGTAAAGCACAAGAAGAAACCACTTTGCCATGGGTTTTTTATGGAATGAATCAGGCACTCCATGGATGGTAGTGTTTATAATCGGAAAATTTGTACCCAAAGTCTACAAGATGTCAAGTGAGTCCTTATCTTGGAAGAAAATTGTGTATTAAGTATGAACTATTGTTGAGTCAATTATTGGTGTCTATGGGAGCAGATAAGGGAGGAAAAAGTAGTCATCTGGGGGTGCATTTTTCACCCTCCTTTCTTAATTTGGATAAATACCTCTCCGTCTTTTGGAAAGGTATTTAGTGGCGCAAAAACCAATAAAATGTCCCTTTCATATTTGGAAGCTGTACTATAAGAGCTTGTAGCCCATCGGTTATCTCCTGGCCCTCCCATAAGAGAGACCAGAGTTCGAGCCTCGTTAGAGGTATTTGGGGTTCAGGGCTATGAATAGCTTCTGGACCTCCTGTGTAGTCAGCTTCCGAAGAATGCTCCGTTGTTGCCTTGTAGAATCGATATGGGCTTGTTGTTCCGGGTAAGGTAAGCTAAAGCTTTCTCCATGCCTTCCTGAAGAGCTTGCTTTTCACTTCTAGTTTCCTTCAGTGACTGCCTTTACGGGGAAAAACTGTACCATGAATTGATACATTAAAGGAAAATGGGACGGGGTTATGCAAAATGAGGCTGGGTCCAGGCGGGTTTGGGGTTGGGGCGAAACAGGATAAGTTGGCATCGCTGGCCAACAATCTAAATGCTACTTCATCCGTCTAAAATAATAGTCACCTACGAAAAGATGTACAATTTTCGGATAAAAATATTATTTTCGTACATGATTTTTCGAGTTTCTTCGCACCAAATTAAAGATCTTGATTAGTTCTTTAATTTGATGCCAAAAAAATCAAAAAACTATGAAGGAAAGTTATTTATTTTTTAATCCGAAAATTGCACGTTTTTTCATATGAAACTATCAAAATGGCACAGAGGAGTGCTATTATTCAATACATTCCAGCTATTGATGGGTCCTAATTCGTAAGTTACAGCTTTGAAAGCAACCAATGGGTGCAAGTGGATGGACAACTTCATGCTACACTAGACTCTTATTAGTCCACAGGAGGTGTGAACCTTTTGTGTGTTTGGGATGATCGAGAATAGGTGAAAGTACATGGAGACCCCCTCAACTATGTCTTCTTTTATGGAGACCCCCTAATGTTTAAAATCGCCCATACAGACTCCCTCAACTATATGAAATGAAAAATTGAATAACTCTGTTAACAAAATGAGAGGAAATGACGATTCTACTCCTAAAAAATCGCCCACATTGATCCTCTCATCTATAAAATTGATGGCTGCTTCTTTTGGTTAGCCAATTCCTTGATCAAGGATGGCTGCTTCTTTTGGTTGTTTCTGTGACTTTTGTCTGTCATCAATAAAGTTCCTACCCTTTTGGCGAAAAAGGAAGAATAAAATGCTAGTGGATCATGGAGAAACTCCATGCTCATCTCCAACCCAATTTTCTTAAATAGATAGAGACTCAAAACGTACTTTTTTATCCAAAAAGCAAGTTTAGAGATTTTCACTATTCACTCCAACTTCAATCCTAAATCTCTATTTTCATCTTTACTTGAAAAGGGTAACGAGGTGATTTTAGAAAGGCAAAAAAATATGAAGATCATTCTCTATATGTTTGAAACATCACTATATATAGAGAACCAAATTTCGGTCTCTAAAATAGAGACCCAATATAGAGCTTGATTGGAGTTATTTTGTTCTCTATTTTAAAGATTTAGAGCTTGATTGGAGATGTTGACTATCTGACTAAAGACGCCTAGACCGCCACAGGGTCATTCGTTGAAATGATCCTTTGACGTGTTTTGAAGGAAAGAAAAAGAATTGAGAGGATGGAAACTCGTTTAAATAGTTCCACCAACTTTCTCATTCAGGTTTGTATAGCTGATTGTATAGCTGCTGGTCTGTGTAGGACTTGCAAAAAGATGCTCATTTTGTAGTTAGCTTCTGGTTTATTGTTCAAGGGGGCATGCCCCTTTGACTTTGTATATCCTTTTTGGTTTAATAAAATCTTCAATTACCCACAAAACAAAAATTTCTCATTCTAATTTTGATCTGTTATAGCGTTAACTCGACTGCATAATCTAGGAGATATTTATTTTGATCTATCATATGCGGATTGCCACATGGACCAACTCCGTCGGCCAATATATATTTCATTTTCCTTGTGTATTTGTTACAATTAAAATGACCCGGTGTAGCATTTGGCTCTGCGTGTATCAGGCCCTTTTTCAACCACAACTAACCATTGTCCATTGGAGTAATTGCCCAGTTACATGAAGTGAGGGCTCCACAATCTATTTTACTATAACTCAAGGTGTCCGGATCAACTTACTTACTAATCCCGGGAGACAATCCCTTTGTCCGCTTGGAGGGGGGAGGATTTTGACCGCCATGCCAATCCCTAAAGTAATGGGGTGCATTTGGAACCACATAGGAGCGGGTTTTGTTGAATCACAGATAAGAACAGCAAGGGGTATAAAGGTGGAGAATTATTGAGGCGTTTGGATGGTGTGGCAATCCTTCCGTCCTGTCCTTTTATTTTTCTCCCTTCTTTAGTTTACTCATTTTACTTGTTTTATTCGAAGTGCGCATAAGTTAGCCCAAGCATCCTGAGTTACAAGAAAAAATACTTGTCTTTGCTGCATGAACTAATTAAAATCGAAAGAGGGAAAACAGTAGCAAATGATAGGAGTACCATTTTGAGCAAATTACTGAAACCAATGTTCTAAATGGCGCTTGGCGCTAGTAGGGCGGAGACCCACCTCCAAGCGCCGAGCCGCCTAGGCGGCTCCAAGCAATTCGGCGTTTTTTTTTTTTTTAAACATTTTTTTTTACAATCTGTCATAATCTGTTTTTTTTAACAATCTATTTGTCGTTATAGAATCTGTTTTTTTTTTAAATACCAAAATAAAAAATAAAAACTCAAATCAGAAATGCAAAAATTCAGAAATTTCAAAAAAACTCATCAGGTATATGATCACTGTGAGAGAGAGAGCGAGAGAGAGAGAGAGATAGAGAGAGAGAGAGAACCGAGAGAGAGAGAGAGAGAGAGAGAGAGCTGAGACTGAACTGCCGAGAAAGCCGAGAGAGAGAGAGAGACATACCGGCGGGAGAGAGAGAGAGAGAGATACCGACGGGAGTGAGAGACATACTGGCGAGAGAGAGCCAGAGAGGGACGATGGTGTCAACAGGAGTTCGTCTGCTTCGTTCGTCTGAATCTCTGGGAGCGTGGAGTATTGAATGAGGATGTAAATGTAATTGTAATATATATAGATATGATTTTGTAAAATTACATAATAAGCCCTTTTAATTTTTATACTTTTGATCCTAGCCCTTTTACATTAATAGTATACAATTTAGGCCTCCAAAGACGCCGCTGAGCCCGCCAAGGCCGCCAAGTCCGCCAAGGCCGCCAAACACCGCCAAGGCCGCCTAGGCGGCTGCCAAACACCGCCAAATCTCCTTGGGCGCCAAATCAAACGCCAAGGGGTATTGGCGTGGCGGCGGGGTGCCTCCAAGCGCCTAGGCGGCCGCCAAGGCCGCCATTTAGAACACTGACTGAAACTGATGTCTATGGAGAGATCAGAGAGGGTAAAGATGGTACACATCTTTGCCTTTGAATTCGCTAAGAAACAAATCCCATCTCCATTCAGTCTCGTGGGCATTCCATTGAGCAAGCAATTCCAATTCCTAGTAGTGGTAGAAGTTTTTTACACATTGCGGTGAACATGAACTTAGCAAAGTTAGGATTGGTTTTTTCCCACACTAACACAAATATAGCACGACACAGGTCGGGTTAGGATTGAACATGAGTAACCAAAAGTAGACACGTTAAACACGTGTAACTGCAAATTCATTTGTGGATTCATATTTCAATCCAACTCACCACAATTACTATGCCTACTGTATTTATCAACATTGTACCATGACTTGTAGAGATACGAGGTGGTGTTTCAATCTGGGTTGTTTGTGATGTAGCAGAATAATTGCTCTATGATTTCTTCTGGGATGTGAGACATTGTTGCTTTCGATTGGGAAGAAGATGATCGACCTGATTTTGAGATACTTCATCTGGGTTTTGTTTAATTGCGATCGGAGGAAATGAAGAGCTGTGTTATAAAATTTGGCGGAAATGAAAGGTGGGTAAATTGGACGCAGGATTTTCAGAATATTTTGTTATGATTTCTAAATTAATGCTTATGTATTTAAGGAATCTAACCAAAGAAATCCCTTGACACAGTTAGACAAGTCTCCAACAAATGTGTCCGGGAGTGTCGGATGTCACACTCCACATTCCACGAAAGTTCGTGTCCTTCTATCTCTACCGGTCTGAACTCTGACATTCAACAACAGCGAAAAAAAGAGAAAGATCGAACTATTTGGATATGCAATTTCAACAAAGTGCGAAACTAGTACTGTGCAAAAGAAAGGGAAAAGAATCACCAATCATCACTCAAAGAAACCAGGCTCTCGATGATTTGGAGCAGCATATTGTGGAGGTACCATCATTGGAGGGCCTTGCTAGTCATCCTGGACACAAAGAAAAATAAGTTCTTTAGCTGACTAGCTGTTAATACAAGCCAATTTCTGGTTTGGCAACTACATTAAATTCTATAGTAAAAGGTATTATTTTTTCGGTACTGGTTCAGTCGGTTCAGCTAACACCACTCTATGTGGAGTTGTGTTGCCACTGAATCCCATGCATCTTGAACTGTTTTGTAATCATGGGATAAGGCTTCCCATCTACGACTAGTTAGCGTGAAGTGAGCAATCTGAACGTAACATCTTCGCCTTTTGAAAAAGAATAGACTACAACTCCGCAAGCATAGCTTCAAGCGAGTAAAGCGAGAACGGTCTGACTGTAAAACCAAGGTGTGAGGTACTTACTCCTCCTATAGGGCAGCAGACTGCTGTCATTATGAAAACCAGCTAAAGTCTTGTTTTGCTCCATTCAGTCCACAATTATGCTCGAAGTGCCCTGGCTCTCCACAAAGATAACAAGTCTTCTGGCGTGAAGACCCGGGTGATGTCCTGTGTTGCAAGCACGCAATAGAATAAATGATGTGCTAACGTGGCAAACCCGCAACATATAAAGAAGGGATATAGAATCCCACACCCGATACATCATCTTCTTAAATGACTCCAAAGCCGTAACGAAGAAATTTTGAGTCCATGAGATCCGTCCCCAGGTATATATGTGAAGAAAATGTTCAACTAATGACACTAGGCTGACCAGTACTTCCGCTTGTACCAAACTATCAAGGTCATTTCTTCTTAGATCAAGGTTAAGCTATTATACAGAAGATTCCCCCATTAACCAATTGAAGGGGAAAACACAGCAAAAGTTAAATGCCAACACAGCAAAAGTTAAATTCCAAAGAAATTTAGTCTTCACATGGCCAAATGTTCTCAACAACGAGCACTTTTTAATTGCAAATGGATAATTTCTGCTACCAATTTACAAGGTGAATATCTGACTTGGCATAATAACTGCCTGCTATGAATTCCTGTGCGGGTGGTCACTTGACGATCTCCAAGAGGAAGAAAAAAGTACCCCCAAAAAACTAGTATAGTAAGTTCTGGCTGTCATACACTTTTTGACTACCCTAAACAAACCCTCTAATGTCTTGAATGATTTACCCGAATGCCTCAAATATTGATACTATAATCCCATCACTACTCTAAAGTCTAAACAGTCATTCAACTTCAACCCAACCCATGACAAAATCGACTTTGTGACTCAATGTGATATATACTCTAATAACCCAGTCCAGCTTATTTCTCCTTCATTGTCCATCATTAGATCATTTGGTTGTGGATAAAGAGTTTGACCCTAACCTGTTGTGAATGCAATTAAGTACATAACTCGGAAAATATGAAATGTGATGAATGAGACTATTCTGTAACGAATTGAAACGCATGAAACGCAAGAAAGAAAAAGAAACAGGATGATAACAGGATGCCCGAAGGCCCACAATAGCCAGAAAATCATGCCTTGCTTCTCGCTGTGGGCATCAATTCTTGTAGTGTAAAGGCTGTCCACAATTATAGCAACTCCTCTGGTCTGGATCCCTATGTGACTTCTCTCTTTGAAAACTCTTTTCGTTATCTAACTCCTCCTCCACAGCCAATGCCCTATTAACAGCCTCCGAATATGAGTGCAGATCCAACATAGACACCCTGCGTCGGAGAGTGACCTTTAGTCCCCTTAAGAACCTTCTAATCCTAGTCTCCTCATCCGGAACCAATTCATGAGCATATCCAGCCAACTCTGAAAACTCAGCCTCATATTCTGTGACAGTTATGCCACGCTGCACTAGCTGGAGGAAATCATTCTCAACGCATGTCGGAATATGAGTGGAAAGTATTTGTCAATAAACAAATCCCTGAACTCCTGCCATGTCAAAGTCCGGTCTATCAAATGCCACCACTGGACTGCATCCTCCTCTAACTGAGAGGCTGCTAAAGACACTCTGGTCTGATCATCAGTTATGGACATAGAATTCAGAATCTTCTCCATCTGACTAAGCCAGTGCTCTGCTAACTTTGGCTCTGGCCAACCTCGAAACACCAGTGGGTTTTGTTTCTGAAACTCACGTAGTACCACCATTGATTCGGACTCCTCGCTAGCCGCTGGTTCCCTAGGATTTTGCACCATTACCTTGGCCATCTCTTCCAAGGCTGTCATGTGACTCATGTCAGCCGGCCCACTGCACTCTCCAACACATCCTGACGCTACCTGATCTGTTTGAAATCAAGAGAAGTAATACACTAAGCATGCCAGTAATAAATGAAACAATCACAGATACACTGAGAGACTGAGAGCTCTCAGTCATAAAGTACTACCCCCAAGCCCAAAGCAGTTGTGAAATTACCAAGGTGTTATGCCCGTATTATTTCTTCAGGGAATTACAGGTTCTGAAATTAGTACAGGAATATAAAACTTGTATGTAGCATTTCTATTCACAATATCAAAAAGGCAACATTTCCAGATGGAAATAAAATAGAAAGGTTGTCAATCCAGCAAAGAAACAACATAGATTGTTGAACAACATTCATTACACACAAAATGCAAACATTGAAAGTAGTCCTAAATTTACGGGGTACTTAGAGCTCTTTCGTCCGAAAGCTAAATGCCAAATATTAAGTATGAGACCAAAACCCTTACTCCACTCACAGGTTTATGTAATATCCACTGACATAAATAGAGTTTCAAAGCATAACAACAAAGTCCTCATAGACTGAACTAAATATAAAATAATTACAGTTGTCTCAACAGCAAGAGAACATATAAATCAAATTCATGTTAAGTCCAGGTCATGCCCTTGAACTTCAACCGAGGCATGTCTCGTAAAGTAATGCAAGCATTAAGCTATAGCCATTAAGCTATAGGCATTAAGCTATATGCCCTGTAGTCAAAAACCTTGTGCACTGACCAAATATAATTTCATGATGTGCATCACATGCCTGTAGGCTTCCTGTCCGAAAACGGACATGCGTGAGTTTCCAGAGTTGCCAATTAGGTTTAAGGCTACTCAAGGAACCAAACAGAACACACAAGCAAAGATTACTAGTTCGTCACAACTACAGATTACTCGGCTCAGGAGATAAGTCACAAAACAGAAAGGTGTTAGACACCCCATTCGACCGAAGCCTCGGTTAGTCTCTACTAGTCACTTAAGGGATTTAATTGCATCAATTATTAACTCTAATCAAAACGGAGGTGCAAAAGCAAAACAGTAATCAAAGTATCAAATAATGAACAAACGTGAACGAAATCGATAACAAACTCAAGGTTCTGGGCTTTCACAAACGAACCTGGTGTATGCCAAAATGATGATGAGAACGCAAGGTCAGACAGGGCAACAGACAGGCATACGCAAGTTTTACCCTGCTCTTTCATTACCGTACTACATTTTTCTCAACCACTACACGCTAGACAGCACTCATAGTTTCAAACCAACCCATAAAATAGCCTCACATCACCAAGTTTTGAATAATTGCTTTAACACTCCCATGGTCTCTATAATCATCACATCTCACACAACAAACCCATTGTGCAACTATTTATACATAACAAAACTTCCAACATGACTCCATCTTGCATAAATGTAGCACAAACAAGGATGGACCCAGGTCGGTGGCGGCGAAAGAAAAAAAAAATATCACTTTTCAGAATCCTATTATAACAAGAGTATTCTACATAAATTGATTTAAGTTGTGCAAGTTCGACGCATGACCTTTTTGAAAAATCAAATCTCTGGCACCCAGAAGTTAAGGTGAAAATCTTTTTCGCTGCTCTGTATACGTTCTCTTTCCCAAGGATACAAAGGCGTCTCCATCCATACATGCCCATGCACATGCACAGACACTTAACTTTGTTCTCCGTACCTAGATACAAACAAATCCACTAACTACACACATAGACAGCACGAGCACAACTCAAAGAAACACTCCCCAAGACAATTATTTTATCCCCTTATACCACAAAGCCTTACCCCGCTCTGCCAAGCCAAAATTGCACACCCCTAAAATTTCACCTTCTTCCTACATTAAGGCCCCTTTGGACTAACTTTTCACCGACTTTTTGGCACCTAAGTGTTTTTTCTAGGTGCCAAGCTAATTAATCAGCCGCTAGGCGGGACTAATCGACAATTAATTGCCTAGGCGTTCTAAGCGGCTAGGCGGATTATATGCGGCTAGGCGGACGGTTAGGCGGGAAGGCGATGTGATTTTAAAATATTAAGGGCTTTAGTGTCGTGGTAATGGTAACATAATATAAGGGACTTTGGTGTAGTCTTACTATGATATATACACATTTCCAGTCTACCTAGTTCTCTTACACAATCGAAAATTAGGGAGGGGACAGCAGAATATTTCTATAAAAAAAATATTGAAAATTCGCCTAATGTCTAGATGCCGATTAATCGGCCTAGGTGCTAGGCGGTGCCCAGCTGCCCGACTAGCGCCTAGAAGCTTTTAGAACTTTGCTTAATTTCTACTAGATTTTGGGATAAGTTAGCCCTAAAAAAGTCGGTGAGAAGTTAGCCCAAAGGGGCATCCTAAGAAGTAAGATCTCAACCCCAATCCCCCATGTCAACTCTCATGCGACATGTCAAACCAAAACATCAAACCCACGTCAGAATCATGTATAAAAACAAGGATTGGCGACAAATTACCCAAGAAGTCAATTCAAACACAATCGTGATACCATAGACATAACAAAGAATTACTAACGGGATGAAAAAGAAAAAGCGAGGAGTGGGTTTCGTTGTATGCATCGCCTCACAAGTGTAGCACCGATCGACGAGTGGATTTAGCCGCCTCTTCTTCGGCGGACGGCATTGGCCGCACGCCACCGTCAATAACGCACCTACCCCGCCGCCCAACCTCTGCTTCGTTTGCGCCCATAAATGGGGAAAAAAATTCCTGCTTTTACTGTATTTTGCACTTCATAGTTCATATAGGCCTAGTTCCTCGGGGTTTATTTCTTTATTTTTTCTGTTTGGCGTTTTGTCGTCATTATTTAAAAACTTCGGTAGTTTTGGGCGAAACTTTGTACTAGAAAAAATTCAAGAAAATTTACTTTTATCAAAAAAAAATTTTAAAATATCTAAGATAAATCCTCCAAACCGCTTTTGGGGTTTTAGAGTTTCGCGCAAAACCATCACTGGCGAAATTTTCTGGGGGAATTGCAAGACAGTGGCTGCTGGGGCAAAAAAATTCCATCTCATGGATGGGTTTTTATGGAATTCATCTAGATATGAAAGAAAAGAAAATACTTTCGAATACATGGAAAGGGCAACATAAAAAGATGAATACGCCCCCTCAAGTGAAACCCTAAATCCCCAAATCACTTCCTCCTCTTTTTCCATCCAAACACGCCGTCGATTGAGAACTCCACTGTTTCCCTAGTAATCAACCTTTCCTCTTCTCTCTCTTGTGACGACGAAATCTACCAGACATCTCGACATCAAATCCCATCGATCTTCAAGTATGGGCCAGAACCATATTGAAAATGAAAATTTATATAAATGGTTCTCCTAGTTTTATCCGAGTCTTATTTTCGCCCTCCAAGTATGAATTACAACTCTTTTGACCTTCAAGTTTGGTTTTCGTACCAAATTAGTCTAATTGATAACTTACGTCAGTCAAACTAGACGCAAAAAATTTGATTAAGGGCAGACTTCATCAATTGGACCAACTTGGTACGAACTGCAATGTCCAAATTTCCATCAATCTGATTTTTTCAATTCAATTTGGCTGACATAAGTTATCAATTGGACCAATTTGGTACAAAAATCAAACTTGAAGATCAAAAGAATAGTAATTGATACTTAGAGGACGAAAATGAAACTCGGATGAAACTAGAATGACAATTTCTATAAATTTCCCTATTGAAAAAGCTGCGTTTTTTAAGGTAAGTTTCGGTTTCCCTTTCCTCTTGTCTCTCTCACCGGCGACGAAATTCACCGACTTCTCGACGCCAAGTCCCGACGGTCTTCAAGTCTGGGCCAAGAACCATGTTGAAAAGCTACGTTTTTTAAGGTAATGAACATTACATCCGGAAGCAATTGTAATGGGTCTACTTGATTTGTTCGATTAATTTGAAAGTTGGTTGACGAAATCCATCGACTTCTCAACGTCAAGTCCCATGACTTATGAATTCCGAAAAAGTAGTTCATGAGTTACAACTTATTTGCCCCAGGCTCCACCGAAATGCAATTCCCCCATATTTTCTACATAAGGCCTAATTATTTTTTTGACAAAGAAGAAATAATATTTTTTACCTGTTAAAAGTAGCTTTTAAAATGACTTTTCTACAACCGAAGCACATTATGTACCTGTATCCTTATCTGTTCGATTGAGCTAAATTTTGTCACAACCACCTAGAAAATAAATTTAAAAAATTGAACAATTTCGATCAGCAAAAGGGGACACGGAATAAGCATATTATTGTCGAGGGTGAACAAAATTGCTCTCTAATTACATGGGGTAGATTGAATCATTGAGGAGAAAAAGTTACTCCATTAAACTTGTTGATGGATTGAGAAGGAGTTTTGAATATCAAAGGACTCGAGATATTGTAGGGCGGGTTGTCCTACAGGGTAGTGCGGTTGATACATAATGAACGGCTCGGATCAATAGAAACTCCTGTAGTTCCTATCGATCCGAACCGTTCATTGCCGAAATGGATGGCCCAAACGGCTGCACTATGGTCCTGTAGTGCGGGTTGCACTATAGAATTTCCAAATTCATATTCAAAACAATTTGACATTTTTTATATTTTATCTATTAATCTATGATTTTCCGCGGATATTGTGGAATAAATTTTACAAATTCTGTCATTTCTCCGACACTTCACTAATAACAAGATAATGTATACCCTCCTGTAAATTTTTTTGAACTCTATGAAAAAACAGAAATGATAACAGTACATACAAAAATCTGTACCAGCACGTACAAACCTCTTTTTCGGCCTATTTTGAGTCTCAAAAAAATGATCAGAGCCGCTCATTTTGTTTAGAATATTTTGCTTATGATCCTTGCAAAAAATAAGCTCAATCCAATATTGGTAAGGGCGTTTACAAATCATCCAACTTTGCTTTAGAATTCATGCCTGAATTCTAGAATTGGACGATTTGTAAACGCTCTTATCAATACCAGATTGAGCTTATTTTTTGTAAGGACCATAAACAAAGTATTTTAAACAAAATGAGCGACTCCGATCATTTTTTTGACACCCGAAACAGGCCCAAAAGGAGGTTTGTACGGGTTTGGTATAGATATTAAATCTATACTAGTAGCACCGCTGATGAAAAAAATAACAAATAATAATTATACAATGTCCTTATAGATTTGAAAATTAACGTTGCACCAAGAAACACAAGCCATTGAATTTTTAAAAACTTGGTCTAAGGTTCACTATAACATGTTTGTAACCCACCAAGTCCACCTCTCAAGTTTGTAACCCACTAAATCCACTCAGACAAGGGTTTTGTTTGGCTTAGACAAAAAAAATGCATTTTTATTCTTTTTCATTTTTTGTGTTGCCAAACTGAACCCTTGTCAAGCCAAAAAGGAATTAATACAAGATAAAAATGCCCTTGCCGGTTTTTTTTTCGTTTTTTTTAGAATTTTGATAGCGCGCTCTCTCTGTAACACCCCGATTTTTGGGAGCGTTAATTAAAATAAATACAAATTCGATCCAACATTTATTTTAAATAAAATCAATAATTGAGTCATTACAATAATTAAATTCGAGTTTCAAATACCATTATTCTAATCAAAAGAGAAAGGGCTACTACGGTAAATCTATTCTACTTGATGTCCGGCTTCTTCTTCGATATTCTGCTCAGCTTTGAACTCCTCTGAGTATTAAAACTTCTCATGTTCGTCACCTAGGTCTGGCATAATATGCCAAGGTCACAAAGTAATACCGTGAGCTTTTAAATTCAGTAGCTAACACTTATCCCTATGTCCCATACTTTAGCAAAAATAATATATAATTTTTGCGAAGTAAAACACAGAGATTTAACAATTCAACGTAGAAATAACAATTCAACAAAAAGTGTCAATGTCTTTCAGAATCAACGCAGCGTATCGTAATTCGTGTCACCATTTTATCAGTATCGATTTCACTTTCCATTTTATTATCTCGAGCACTGGTTCCACTAACCGTCTTTCAGATTACATCGGGCTCCCGGGCTAATTTGTTCCACCCAAAAGCATTGATTCCGCTAACCGTCTCTTTCAGATTCCATCGGGCTCTTAGTCTTATTCATTTCATTGGCTCTTTCACCATTTTCACACGACACTAGTTCCGCTAACCATCATTTCAGATTCCATCGGGCTCTTAGTCTTATTCATTTCATTGGCTCTTTCACCGTTTTCACACGACACTAGTTCCGCTAACCATCATTTCAGATTCCATCTGGGCTCCTAGGTCACACACACCCGAGCCATGATTCCGCTGACCATTCTTTCAGATTCTATCGGGCTCTCATGCTCACACACATACACTCGAGCCATGATTCCGCCGACCAGCTTTACTGATCCCATCGGACTCTCATGCTCACACAATCATTAATCTTTTCACGTTTCAATTTCTCATTTATTCTAGTCAACCATTTCTCGTTTTTTGTGTCTCGTAAACATGAATCATTTTCTCGCGTTCACATTATTCTTTCAAAACTTGCTAAAACATGCGATAATAAATAAATCCAAAATTTCATACTTCTTTTTTTTTTTACCATTCAAAAATTACAATAGCAGGTAACATAAGAACAATATTTCCAACACGTTCTCGGTAAACACTCTTACATTTACCACGTAATAACAGTTAAATTCGATTTCCATTTACTGAACTCGAAGTCATGCTTTTCTTAATCTAAGAATAAATAATGGTGGCAGCAACATTCCTTTATTTTAACAGTAATACTATTTTCAAGTTTCCAGGTAACTATTATAATATTTTTTTTATACACTTGCGTGATAGCCGATTTTCGATAACTGAGCAAAATTTATAACAACATATAAATTTTAGCATGCGGCATCTTAAATATCTAATTTCAATATTTAAACATATAGCACATCAACATTATACTTATTAGGTGAGTAGATAGGAGGTTTCTATCATTCTTCTTGGCGGTAGTAGATTACGGATTCGTCAGATTGAAAAATGAACGGAGTGACATCGCCTCGGTTAGAATTTGATAAAAAGAAAAGTAATTTTCTTTTTACTACAAATCCGAACAACTTCTAGGTTTTGGAATTGAAAGATTGAATGGTGGTTTGAGTGGCGGTGGAAAGGTATATATAGAGGAATTTTCAATTGAGGAATCCCTCATTTTAACAAAATGAGGGACTTTCATTTTCCGATCAAATTTTGAAAATTTGAACCGTTCAATGTGTGCAGAACGTAATTTTAAGGGTCCCCGCGAGAAATCAGCAAAAAAAATGACCGGAAAAAGCGTCATCCGAGCAGTTTTTTTTGAACCGTTCAATGAAAACTGCTCGGATGAAACCCTTCCCGGTCATATATATATATATATATATATATATATATATATATATATATATATATATATATATATATATATTTGTAGGATAGGCTATAATATAGGGTAACATGGGAGCATGTGATGAGGTTAGGATAGAAAACCCAACCACCCTCTCTCTCTCCCTCCTGTCGGCAGACTCTCTCTCTCTCTCATGCGTGAGCTACAACAATGGGAACATGACACATTTATTGTTCATCCTTCTCTCTTGTAGGCTCACATGGCTACAACACTAGGATAGTGTAGAGTTAAAATGATGGGATTTTGGATCAAACTAAATTCTCTCCCTCTCTTACACAAAATCTCCTTCAATTAATTACTTGGCCCCCAATTCATGGGATCTCCTATACCCTCCATCTTCATGTATCTATGGGATTCTTTAGGTTTTTGTTGAGCTAAAGGCTAAGGCCAGGTAGTACATGGTGCAGCTAATGGGTATCAAGAGTACTAAATCTTCTTCTCTCTCTTTTTTTTTTACACTCACGACACACACTCACGGCACACACACATGCACATTTTCACTGAAATTTTTAGTACAAGGGTTTAAATGATAATAAGACAATCATTTTAGTAAAAGAATTATAATAATGTGGGGGTGGTTTTCTTTGTGATCCCTTGTGTAGCTGCCGTGAGAGATGACGCCGGCCTTGATATACCTGCAGAACCGGAGGGGGTTGTTCCTCCGGAAAGAAGCTCCGACGAACTTGTCAGTAAGTGGAGAGAGAAGAAAAAGAAGTTTAGTAAGAAAAATCTGTTGGTAGGAAAGAGAGAGTCTGTTGTTTTTCAATCCAGAGAGAGTTTCTCAATGTTAATGCCCTTCTATTTATAGGCAAAGGGGTTGAGTGATGAGCAAGTTGGTCCTACTTTCCACGTGTCGCGTGATACTCGGATGGCGTCCTGCAACAGGACTATTTAATGTACATCACTTCCCAATTTTTACAGAGCCACATGGGTCGATATCAAAAAAGTCACATCGTTCAGAGATGTCACTTTGAATATCAGAAAAGACAGCCTACCTATCACAAGATATTTCTGGAAGGTTCCATAATCATCTGTACTCGGTGGAGCCCACTTCTGACACACGATGAATCCCTGAGCATCGGATGTTCTTTTCGAAGAACAACCGAACAAGAGGACATCCCGAGCGTTTGGAAAGATCACCGAGCGAGCTCAAAAACATTTACGTTCGGTTAAGGCACGCAATGTTCGGTGACGTGCATGGGCATCCGTCTATCCTTCGGATATTTCGGCCCCCTACAAATAAAATATTTAATTTTATTCAAAAAAAAATTTGTTCAAAAATTCGGATGGTTACACTCTCTCTCTCTCTACATTCCAAATCTCACACAATCTGCCGCTGCACAAACAACATTATATGTTCAGGTCTATTAAATCGCTGCGCTGACCAATTCATATAAGGTTGTCTATGGTTAAATATAATTATAGTTTATTATTCTTTTATAGGGTTATATGGTTATAATGAGTAAAGAACAATATGGTTATATAGTTATATATTCAGATCATATATAACGTTATATATATGTTTTCCTTTTAAAGGTTACTTATTACACATGTTGACATTTAACCATGTATATAGCGACTAGATTGGTACATATATGATTATATGTGCAATTCGCTGTTAAGAATATTATACAATGCAGTACCAAATCATAACACAACATCAATTTTAATATATCCAAAATGTACCATATAATACAAAATGTACCACCTAAGTCAGTGGGCAAGTCCAAATTTGTTCAAAATGAAACATCATTAATATTCGGACCATCGAAGACAAAGTTTGTTCAATCCCTACAAAAAAATAAAAAAATAATATAAAATTTGTCCTAATAACACCATATTAGTCCTTCTTTATCACCATCTCATCATTTCATCTGTGCTGAAGGGTTTATCTTTGCTATGGGTCAGGTATTATATGTTCGTTCCATAGGTACCAACTTTTTACTTTTTGATTTGGTTTTGTTATTCCTGCAAAGATACACAGAGTTAAACAGATGCAAACTTATATAACCTAAACACTAGCATGATAATAAAATAGATTCAAGAATCATGTATAACTTAAACAATAGCATTCAAATATAGACGTATATGTTACCATAACCATATATAACAATAGACAACCCTATATGAATTGGTCCGCGAAGCGGCTTAACAGAACTGAACATATAACCATATATGTTACCCAACAGTAGCTAAACAAAAGTACAAAAAATATTCCCAAAGCCAGCAAAAAAACAGTTTCAGTGCAATTGGACTACCATTACTGGAATAGAAAGACATTAATAAAATACCTAACTCCACTTCAAACGACTCCAATTATATAAATGGAAGAAAATTTCATCTATCAAAATAATAATTGAAGTTAGGACATATAACCCTATATACAATAATAAAACATGATCAAACTTGGACATATAACCCTGTGAAAGAATAATAAAGCATGATCAAACTAACATATATATTACCTAATTATACGACTTCACACTTACTTTTTTTTCTTCATATTTTTCGCACAACATGTAACTAGATTTCCCTTGAGCGGTGCCACCCCATGCCCGAATCCTGGTTCTGCCATTGAACGGCACTTGCAAGGCCGACCTTGGGCTAAAGCCCAAGGTGCCATGGCTTTAGGCCTCCAAAAAACACAAATTTTTAGGGTTTCAAAATGTCTAGTGGTCCTATATAGTACTATACCCAAAAAATGGCCTATTCCAAGTTAAAAAAAGGCCCACACGGATACAATGAGAGTTGGGCCCAAAAAAAAACTTGGTGGTAGTTTTGTAAATAAGAGAACCAGATGGTCCATTTTCAAAGAAACAAAACCAAACTCTCTCACGTTTTTTTTCCAAAGAATTGAAGCCAGAGGCCTCTGAAATTGAAAGAATGAACAAGGGTTTTCTTTGTTCCCTAAATTTATTGGCTCACATCACCACGGCACGTCGTCACCAATCCACATCCACCAGTGAAGAACCAACAAGGGTCCTCTTGGATTATGAGTTCTTTGGTTTGAATGTTTGATCCAACATTCCAACTGTAGATTTCCATTTTCCACTCGTAACTTGTAAGTCTCTCTTCTTTTTAAGCTAAGCTTCAGAGGTATATTACAATTTCAGATTGGAATTTGGGTCTAGGCGCCGGACTCGTCTGATTGTCTAAATCGTATATTTGTTTTGTTTAATAAATTATATTGCTTGAAGTTTGAAAATGATTTTATATTGCTTAAAGCCTTAAATCTTGAAGTCTGTGATTACAGTGAAAAGATGATGCTTTTCAAATACTGAAACGGTCGGTTATTTGAGATTTTTTGTTATTGATCAATGCTATTTTGTTTTGGAAAAGGTGATTTGTTTATTTTGTGATTGTCTTCAAAATTCATTAAAGGCCTCATTTTTCATTAGGGCTTTAGGCCTCCGAAAACTCAGGGCCGGCCCTAAGCACTTGGAATGATATATGAGCGGGGTATTAATGAATCATAGTTAAGAACATCTAGGGGTACAAGGTGGAGGATTTTTGAGGTGTTACTTTGGAGATGTGTGCATGAGGACTGAGTACTGTAAGTATCTATCTGATGCATTCCTTTAAGGATAGATAAACAAGTTAATTGCATCATTTTTGGGTTATGCAGGTTGAACCCGACCTAGACCCGTTTAGCAATCATAGATAAACAGGTTAATTGCCTTTTTATAGGCATAGATAGATCGTGACCGTTGGCCAAAGATTACACCTCTTTGATTAAATCCAATAGTCATGTCTATTTATAATACTCATGTCTATTTATTCCACCTCAATAGTCACACATTTTTGTCTAGTAATGCATATTCATTTAAATCTAAAGAGACACACTTTTTTGTGTTTAAATTCAATATTCACGTCTATTCATTTAACCTGAATAGTCACACCTCTTGGATTAAAACCGTTCACCAACATTTACATTTAATATCCATTAAATATTTTGAAAATGTTCTAACAGATTATCAACAAAACTAATTAAGATACTAGATAATCTAGCAAGTACACTACAACAAAAATTACATTTTACAACGTTCGAAAAACACTATTGAATGTCATAGATAACATTCTTCGGAACGCTATATTAGCCGATGCTGTTAAAAGTCAAGACTTTTAATAGCATTTTTTAAACGCTGTCTTAGATAAACTTTTAATAGCGTTATTTGAACGCTGTCCGAGATAAACTTTTAATAGCATTTTTTGAACGCCGTCTTAGATAAACTTTTAATACTTTTAATAGCATTTTTTGCATGCTAATTTTGAGATTCTTTTAATAGTGTGTTTGTCAGTGCACCACTCATTTAATATTATTTTTTATTACATTCAGCACCAATTGTAAAACAATTATTAGAAAAACACGAATATAATCTAAAACTTCAATGTTGCCAATGCAATTAACCAAATTCATTCAATCGGGCAAGTATTCATTACACCAGCTTTCGAAACAACTCGAAAACACAAATTACATGAAAGGGTTGCAAGAATTGTCACGGCCTCGATTTTCAACATAAATAAATAATCATTTTCGATAAAAAGATCCTCACACTACATAGATAAATACCCAAAACAGTTCCCACCTGTTTAATTTTACAAAACAAGTCCCCAAGATAAAAGTTATACAACTTTGGCACTCCGGCCCAAATAAACTCAAGTACAAGTACAAACAAGTTATTAATTACAAATGGTTTAGTCAAAAGGAATTTCAAGTAATTAATTACAACCTCATCTTAATAAAAGAAAGTCTTTACAAAGATAACAAAGTAACTAAATAATTTTAGCTTCAAAAGGTCTTCCATGTCCAAGCACACGATGCACGCATGCTATTGTCCAGCATTTGAACCTGAAAAGAATGATAGATTGAACTACACTAGCCCAGTAGGAAAATCTTTACCAATTCTAAGTGCAAATATGATGATAAGTGCAGAAGGAAGAAGACATGAAAATATAGCTCAATCGATGGATAGCAAACAACTCTTAGGTATGACAATCATTTACTACAATCGTTCTAAGACATGCCACTATCACAATATGTCATATAGTTCACAAGACATCAACTACTCTAACAATCTCGACACGACGCGTCATCACCAATCTCCACCCTCTGTATTTCCACCCCTTGCGTTACAGTATAACACCATGAGGGTTACCATATTTCCACCCCTTGCGTTACGGAGAGCCCTAATAATTTGGATCACCGTATTACCACCCCTTGCGTTACGAGACCCACTTGAGTCTCCGTATTACCACCCCTTGCGTTACGAGACTCTATATCCCAATTTTCAACCCACGCGACTACTTTCTCACTCAATATGCAAGTTAAGACTTCCCCATGGTCACATCCATACATGAAACATCACACAATATGACAACAATACCACAATTATGCCACAAACATTCCCAACCAATCAACAAGAAGCATTTCAATGAGGTTTTAATCAAGTAAACTCTTAATCATTTCTCACTAACAGAAGGCCAAGGGGTCTAGAATATCATCCACTAATAATAGGAAGTCATAATGACAAAACAAGAATCATAGGAGTAGCCAATGGATGTTGGCAAACCGACACACCCTCACTCTAATGGTCATAACTTTATGTGTACTTAGAGCCTTAAGGTGATTTTGGTGGCAATGGAAAGCTGACTTCAAGACTTTCGAATCGATATAAAGTTTGCATGAATCGGACATCGGACGAGGAAGTTATGGCCGTTTGAAGTTGGGCTGAAACCCAGAAAGCGAGCAGAGAATTTCCAGAGAGGGGAGGGATATCCCTCCCCTCTTGGGGATCGATCCCCTAGGGAAAAAATCCAGATTTGAAGTGAGGGATCGATCCCTCATGCTTGGGGATCGATCCCTGTGCGATTTCGGGTGATTTCTGCAGTTTTCGACAGCTTTCGATATGAGCAAAGAGAGACGATCAAGGCTCGATTCTTGCACCAAATCAACATATAAATACATAAAAGAGGTAAAGAAGTCCCTACCTCGCGACGATAACCAAGATCTACAAGATTTGAACGAGCCCTAGCCTCTTTGAACTTCAAAGCTCCGCTCCAAGCTTGACCCAAGGATTTCCGAGCTCAAGAACGCGATTGGAAGGTCGAAGGGAGGTTAATCTCTGAGATTCTTGAGGTCTTGAAAGAGTTTTGAGTGAGAGGGGAAGAGAGAGAGAGAGATACACGGCAAGAGAGAGAGAGAATGGGAGATATAATTATCTCCTACACACACACACACACACACACCTATATATACTCCTATATCTTTAAATCACACACACACCCTCAAGTTTCTATTCTCTCACTTCAATCGTCAATTCCAATAACCACCAAATAAAATTATATTTTCCCAATTAGGCATTTAATAAGTATTTCAATAATTAAAATTATCCGGGTCTCTACAAGAATTACAATGGATTCATATAGTACCTAGGTGTCCAATGTTACCAAAGGTAGCCATAAACAAGCTAACCAACATATTACTTGAAAATTTTCTATGCTGCAAGCTTGTTGAAATTGATGCAATCTTCGAGCAATTTGGTCTCTCTTTCCTCCCAAAGCCAAACACATGGAATTGATGCAATCTTCTTGATTTCCTGTAGTACAAAATTTTGGATCAATAGATGGGTGTAGAATAAGCTCATGATTCACAAAAGTATTCATACTCTAAAAGCAGAAGCAGCATTAAATAAGTGGTTCACTAAGGTGTGTGTATGAATAGCAGAGGTGTAACTCCTACTCTCCATGCACAAAACGGAGCAAAGTAGACTGAAAAAGTAAATCATAGTCTCCTACACATATCAGATGGAGGCACACTTGGAACCAAAAACAACATAACAAGTGGAGGCACATTTAGAACCAAAACCATTCTGAAATATGGACACGACATCAACAAACTTTGTAGTATACTTGATAGTACACAACAAAACCATTCCAGAATGACACACACCCCCACAAACATCACAGTTGGTACCCCTAATGGTAGAAAATATAGACACAGCAGCAACAACAATTCATCATCAGCAAACAAATATCAATATCCGGACAAACTTTCTCCAATGTCATATATGAAAAACAAGATATGGAAAAATCAAGCAAAATAGAAAAATCAATCTGTAGAAGATGCACCTTAGGGCTGAAAGGTTCCCTTCTGTGGAAAAGATGGACACAACAGCAGCCGCAAAACAGCATATCACATGGAGGCACACTTGGAACTTGAAACAACATATCAGGTCGAGGCACACTTAGATCCAAAACCATTTCAAAATATGGACACAAAGTCAAGAAACAAGTTCCTAGATGGATATTTATTCAATGGTTGGCCATCCTAGGTAGACCATCAACTAAAGACAGATTGGCCACTTGGGGATCATACAGAAGTTGTGTTTCATGCCAAAGGATATGGAAACCCACGGCCATTTGTTTTTTACTTGCCCTTCTGCAGCTCAGGTATGGCAAAGTGCTAGGCTGAAATGTGGTGTGGTCCATCATGGATGGGGGGCGCTAGTATGGGTTTTTTAGGGGAGAATCCCAACTTTGCAGATAATCACAGGGTGTGTCTGGACTGGAGTAGCCCTTTGAATGTCATAAAGTATGCTTTGTAAGCCCATTACAGGTGTGCTTGGTTGTGCCTTATTTTATGAGCAGAGGTAGTTTTGTTCAGCTAGCTTTTTCTAAACATGTGGAAAGCTGCAAGAAACAACAACAGTAAAACAACACCAATTGAAGCAACCATCAGCACCAGAAAACAGAAAACCAGAAACAGAACAACACCAAAGTACCAGATAATAAGGACTATATTTTAATAAATGACATCAACCAATTTCCTCCTTCAGTAGTATTGTACTCGGAAAAAAAATACCTGATGTCAACCAGAAAATAAGTTAACAGATCATGCTATACTAAGGACTATGTTTTGAAAGGAAATTGAAAGTGATGGATAATTCTTAGCTATCACAACATCCAGAAAAAGTTAATACCTAATGAAATACTGAGTAAGGACTAAATTTTGAAGCTCATCAACTGATCAAAGAGATAAAGTCATTTTTTTTCCCACCGAATCAAAATGAAATGAAAATAGTCATACTTAATCCTTACAAATATGGGAATAGTGTAGGAATTTAGGATTATCACTTAAGATTCTACATGATCCTCAAGATTAGTATAGGATGAATTAATAAGACAGAGATGAATGTTCTAATACCATTTGAGGTACAAATATGCAAAACTCATAATGAAAAAGGAAGTGCCCAAACATGCCCTGGTCCTTTTATTTGTTTGTTTATGTTTATGTCTTGGGGGAATAATAATCTTCCTTATTGTTCCGCACATCATGCGATACACATCTAAACATGAGTGTGTAAGGTACCAACTATTTGACTACCCACAAGAGATAATGGTGCAGAATAAGATATATGCATTTAGCAAACAATAGAACTAACCAATTGAACAAAATCGTAGAACACAATTCACCCCTACAGGCGATACTTATATATTTGTTCAAGGAGAAGGTCTGAAAACATGCAGAAATGGTAGTCGTTTTGAAGTGGGAAGCTAAATGGCAATGCAATAAGTGCCCTCCTTTACAAGACTCCAAAGGGTGGATAGAGTTGGACCAATCATCTCACTTCATCTGGAAAGTTTGAATACCCTTATATCAGGATGAGATGTAGCACAAATTAATGGGACTCTAGTGGTAGATTGTTTTTAATCCAAATGCACTTCAATTGAAAATCTCATTAGTCGTCCTACGAATTTGGTTCCGTTCAAATTCTTGGTGGATCCACAATTTTAAGACATCAATTTGACTTACATGTATTCATAGGCAAAACACGTTCTCTATTGCTCAAATTATCAAAATCACCAGAGGCGAACATAGCTGGTCCAAGACAAAAGTGACGTGCATGTGTTGCAGGATTGCTGCCATTAGCATTCTCCAATAAAATTTTGTTGTCTGAACAACATTCCTCAACAACAGCTTCAATGTCCTCAATTGAGAATGAGACTTCCAGCTCCAATTTGCTAGTTTCTGAAATTCGTCTTTGAAATACACCACCCAGGTCAGGTATTCTCCAAACCTGCCCCTTAAATATGTTCTAAAAATGTTGGACGGCATACCGTCTAAGTTGGCCTGGATCATCATACACCATCTCTTCAGATTCAATAGAGCCAAGCAAATTCCTTCTAAATCTGTTCTTGGCCACAGGTTGAAAGTATTTTGTGTTCTATCAGCAAGCCTCAACCAGTTACTTCTAGACTGTTGTCTCCAAAAACTTTCCCCCACTTTATCCACTGCCCAGAAGTCCCGCTTGCACTTGTCTCTCTCAAATTTTCTCCTACAGTTGAAGGTCTCAATTCTGCAATCAAACCAAATTGGTTTAAGCTGGCCATCAATGTTTCCCTTTTAGTTGTGAAGTTTCCAAACTCTGATACATTCCACACCTTCAGTCTTGATTTCACCTCCTTTAACTTCTTCACTGCCAAATACCAAGCCTCCTTCACAATCTGCATGCATCTAGGATGAGAGAGCCAAGCATTCACAAGTTGAATGGCTTAGGAACCCAAGCAACCCACCACCCCCGAAGACCGCGTTAAATTGATCCAGCCATTGTTGAGACTTGAGATAGTAAGAACCTGTCTAGTCTGCTCTGGAACTTCTCCTATCACATGTGGTGTGTCCAAATCCTTTTATAGTGCTCAGAGGAACCACTAATCCCGGTTGGAGAAAAGTCTTCAGGAGACTAAATTGTGCCATTTTCATTTTAGAGAAAGTTGACCTCATACCGAAAACAAGGTAAGTGATACACTTGTGTTGCGGGCACCCACATTGCTGCTATTAGCATTCTCCTATAAAATTTTGTTATTAATGTTTTTCTAAGTCATTGATAATGCAAGTTGAATACCCAGTACATTAAATAAACTTATTCTGTCCTACTGACATAAAATATAGGAAGCTGAAAACCCAATTGAGTGAAGACAAAAAAAGCACTCTCTTGAATCTAGGCAGCATTGTTTGTTGTCCTCTAAAAGAAAGTGGAGTCCTAGTCATTAGTATTGGCAAAAGTTGTTTCTACCTCTTATTTCTAGTTCATTTCTTGTTTTGGCAACAAAAAACCTGCTGATTCTATGTTCTAAATCAATGATTCAATAGGGCCATCTTCTTATACAACTTGAGACTTATTTATCAGAATGTCATGACATCAATTTCCTCTCAGGAATTAAATCAAACAAGTGGTAGGATGAAAGAATTGTCTTCTCTAAAGAATATCCGTGACCAATAATGAGAAAGGATGTAATTGCACTTGCCCAAAAAACAAGCAAACACAAATAATCTCACAAACCATGAACTGTGAAAGAATATCACAACGTGAAGATTGAATATAGCTATAAAAAGTAGGGACATGTGCATCATGAAATTTGAGCTCAACAAGTAAAGATCGCATGTGGAGACAAAAAATTATGGAAATAAAAAAATTGCCCATTACCTGTGGAGAAGAAGATTTGGGATGAATATCCAGAAGTGTCTAGCTTGTTTTTTCTCGCGAATACTCCAACAAACATGAAGGAAGATATCAAAGCCATTTTCGGCGAATGAAGGAGATGGAGGGCAAAGAGAAATACTCAGGCCTAACAGCCTTTTGGGGGATCAAAGAAGGACTCAATGGCTTTTATTAGAGATTAAATCAGAGGGAAAATCCAAGCATGGACAAGCAAAAAAATCTATGCTCCAATTGATTCCCAGGTAGGCTTTAATCACTTCTAACTTTATCTTTGCAGTATGAAACTACAAATTAATTATTTCTTATTCGTTAATTCTTGAGGATGATTCTATATAAAATCTGAAAAGATTCACTACAACACTAATTTTGCACCCTCCGAATTAAAAATTTAATCTTCTCTTAAATACCCTCGTATAAATTCACACTTGAAAAATACATAATTAGTATCTATGTTCAACTAAAATCATCCTTATTCACTTATTCACGCATAAAAAAGCAGCCAGTGGGGATGGAGACGGAGCTAGAGGATTTGGGGTGGTTTGAGAGGTGGTGCCCGCTCCCTCCCAGCACCGCAAAGGATAATCCAACCTGAAAACGAGAGAGGATAGGATGAAATGAGAAAATCTCTGTTATGGTGTAGGCTATGGAAGTTCGGAGCTGAAATGTGGGAGTTTGGGTTCCTGTGATTAACAATCAGAGGAGAAATAATGGGGGGTTAGGGAGTTCTAATCGACCTTTGTTCGCTCTTTTCATTGACAACTTGACAGAGGAGGGTGATCAAGGTTGGCTCAGGAAAACTTTCTCTAATTACGGCGTTGTCAAAGATGCTTTCATTCCCCATCGAAAAATGATTGGCTCTTATGCAGTGCAGTGGGGTTGCTTCACAAACCGATTCCTTAGAAGACTTTAAACAGGAATTCCATAAAGAGCAGGGGCCAAATGCCATTGATATGGGTGGAATAACAATCCCCTTTTACCAACCCTAATGGGGATATGAGGAATGTTTCAATCAAAGAGCAATGGCTCAAAAGGTGGTTTGATTCGGTAAAGCCTTTGGAATGGAGATGCGGCGAGTTTGGAAAGGTTAGCTTGGATCAACTGTTTTGGAATCCCTCTTAATTCTTGGTGCATGAGTACTTTCAAAAGGATGGGAAATTTAGGGTCATCACATTTCAGTGAAGGAAGATACCGCGAATTACAATTCTTTTGTCAAAGGGAGGTTATTGATTGTCAATAGAAACGTCCAGCCTTCAAAGCTCTTTTATCTTATATAGATGATGGAGGTTAATCCATCAGATCCAATGGTGCGAGTGTTAGTTAGGCCCACCTGTGAAATAGTCATCCTCGGGAAACCACACGAAAAACGGGTAGAACACCAGGTAGAGAGACTCAATCCTGCTAGTTTGATACCTCACTGCTTCTATCTCTCTATCTCACAGGCCTATGACAGGCAAGACTAAACAAACCTTCATTCACTCGACTTGGTCAATCCATTCCTCTCAGGCCGGTGAGCCAATTAAGTGTTTCAGGTACGACAAGTCCATTCAATGATCATTCTTCCCATTACAATAGGCCCCGACATGAGAATTTCAATAGGGAAGGTGACGGCAGTGAATGAGAAAGATCGAATCTCAGGCTAGGTTGTAAGCGTAAGCTAAGTTTATCATTTGATCACTTGTTTGAGGCGGTTGTACCATCCCATTGGTCAAAGAAATGAGAATAATCAGCACGAAAATAGGCGCTTTAACAACATTCGAATAGAACGAATTGTTTCTCACTTAAGGCCGGTTTAAAGCGAGGGCTATCAACCGGATGCTAGCTTCAGGTTGCTTTTCCTTCGCACAGAAGAAGAAGTTCCATCCTCCTCTCTCTGCTCCAGCCAGTGATCCACTTCAAATAGAATTCAACGTTGTGCGCTAGGTTTCAAGGTCAGATAGGGCTTTGAAGATAGGGGTTGGCAGATAGAGAAACAATTCCCGATCTCCTATAGTAATAGTGATTCCGTCAAGATATCGAGTAGTTCACATAGATTGATCATAGGCCTGCCTGTGCCTTCAGGCGAGAAAGAGTAGAAAGATAGGTTTTCCATCGATTAGTCAAGCAAAGCTAATCGAAGTGAAGGTATTCATTCAAGCAGTAATGGCATACCGATACAAAAAGATCTCCTTCCGACGGAGCAGATAGAGAAAATAAGGTTATTCCCGGGCGAAAGCTTATTAGCTTATTATGTCTATTCCTCTTCTTCGATAGCTTTGCAGAGGAGAAAGGCTGATCTTCTTATCCCCTTACCTGTCTTTGACTGAAGTCGGGCATTTCCTTCTCTTCTTTGATCGTCGTTGCTCACGAGCCAGTTAAGATAGAATATTTTATATGAATAGGAGTCAGTGTTCAAGGTAGAAGAAGAAAAGAAGTCAAGCAGTCAAGGCAGGACGGAGTGAACCAATCTCAGTCAACGGGACTCACAACGATCCAATAGAACGAGAAATTGTTAGTTTGGTAAGCTGGTATAGAATCATCAAATCTTGGAAGGAGGGGGACTCTTCTTTCTTCCACTGTCGGATTCGGTGCTGTAGAGGAACTGTTTCAACGATTGAGATATGGTATCGACCTGTACGATCAGTCTGCTTCTCCTATTTTGAGATATGGTATCGACCAGGTATTTACATATTATATACACATTTTTTCACTCATGCCCTCCTAGAAAAGATTTTTCACCTTTCTTGACTAGAAAAAATGGGCTTGTCTGGATGAATGCTATGTCGGAAGCCATGATTACATAGTAACTTCCGCCCACAGTGCTGTTACGATGGCAGGTCACCGGGAGTGAAGTCAACTCGGCTCGTGATGTAGCATTCATTTGGACCATTCGACGTTTGATTCTTTCTATCAGGGATACCGATGGCTCTGTGAGAGGGCAAAACTACCAAGGTGGTTTCCCATGACGGGTTACCCGGTTCAAGGCTTTGTCTTACTAGATCATCTATTGGTAGCAATGATCGAGAGATCAGGCGTAGAATGCATCAGGATGGGAACGAGTGTTTATTATTATTTCGAATATGACAGCATGTCTTTGTTAATAGAATGTAATGTATTGAATTCTCAATAATGTCTTTCTAGCGGAAGTATTCACGTAGGTCGCTTCTATAGCTCAATCCAAGAGTAATCAATGGAGATAGAGTCCAGCGATTCAAGCAACGCTTCTAAGGAGAGCGGGGCAAGCAAGAAAGCTGGCAAAGTCATTGAGCCTATTCTATTCCGAAAGTTCCACACATAGAATGCCGTCGGCTCTCCTACTTTCGCTGCTACAATTGCTTTAGCGCGAGCAGCAAGGAAAGGGCAGTTAGTGCGAAAAAGGAAGGTCATGACAGAAGGGAGATAGACCTCCTATAAACATGACTCTCTTTTGAGGTAACTTGCTGGCTCTGATATGATTAGTTTCATGGGCTAGTAAGATCACAATTGAGGTGAGGTTGCGAAGTAAATCTTTCACTATTCAGGAGTAAGGGAAATAAAATGTGATCTAAGCAAGACGCCCTAGAATTCAATTTCATTCCGTAGGGAAGGAGAACCTACTGAATAAGTCTCTAATCAATCGTAGGCGGGTGAGAAACTTATTGGATTTTCCTGTTTAATTTAGTGTTCATTGTCGAATCGGACGCTTAACCCCCGCCCCGAACTATGGGGGAAGTCACACTTTCACTTCCTACCGGCCTCACATCGATCGTTCTGTCCACTGAACTCATCAATCAACCTTGACCTTGACTCTCACTACAGACTCCAACTCTATCTGTTAGAAGTTTCAGGCTGAGGTGAGCTACTTCTTTTCTTTCTTTTTTGAGCTCTCACCTTGAGCCGATCTTATTCAATGGATTGTGACTTCTCAGCTTGAGCTTTCGATCGAATTTCCATTGATGGACTAGTGGACTCATTGGACTCTTCTATCTAAGCTTGAGCCCGAAGCGAGTTAAACTCGTCCTTCATTTCATACCTCAGTTCGGTGCCTATGGGTTCTAGCCCCATGACCTTTCTGTATTCGATTCAATCTTGTTTTCGTCTTGAATAGTGTTGGAAATTTATTATTTTAATATTAAATTTATGTACATTTTTTGGTGCTAGACTTTACGAGTCACGTGTATATCCGTGTGAGAGGGTCTTATTCTAGCGGTTGTTTGAATATCTAAGAGCAATCTAGAAGGAGCATATCTTTCATGTTTATCCATATCTAAGTAAATCTAGATAAAATCTAGAGCATATCTTTCATATCTATCCATATCTAGAGCAAATCTATCCATATCTAAGTGGATTTAGTCATTAATGAATATATATGATATCACGCCCTCGATTTTTAACAAAAAAAATCAGTACTTTTCATAATTTAAGAATCCTCACAAATACCCGCCGAATACCCCAAAGGAGATTTTCTATTTCCACGTGATCAAAGTACATGTCCTGTTCCAAGTATTTCAGAAGGTTAAAACCTTGACACACTGGCCCAAATATAACTTTGTTACCATTAAAGTTGAAAGCTAAGAAGTTTACATAAGTTTCAAGTCAAAAGAGTGATAATGAAGGTTACATCATATCTTCCCAAAACTAAATAAACAAGATGTTAAGTAACTACTCGATGTCAGCTTTCAAAATGATGAAGTCAAATGCATGGCAAACACTCCACATCAATGCCCTTGAGGTGTACCTGAAAATAATAATAGATTGAGCTACAAGCCCAGTAGAGAAATCTTTGCTCAAACTATATGCATATGAGGTAGATAATCCACCGAGATGAACATTTAAGAAACAAAGTATCGGATAGGATGAGAGGATATAATCGGACACCAATATCGTACCAAAAATCCAAGACTCAAAGAATACTTTGTTGTCGTTAGCTAATCCATCTAATCAATCATCAATCACATTTCCCCTTTGTATTTATTCGAAGTTTCATTTCGAACACTCCTACATTAAGTGCCTTGCATTCCGGGTCTTAAGGACCCCGTACATCTCCCATTGATCTCCAATATGGACTCAAGTAGCTTTTCCTCCATTAACATACCGAATAGTGAGCTAAGGAATTTTCCGGGTCTTAGGACCCATATGCCCACAATACATTTCCCGGTGCTCGTGACCCCGTACATCCATTTTACATCCCGGGTGCTCGTGACCCCGTACATGTGTTTTACATTCCGGGTGCTCGCGACCCCGTACATCTGTTTTAAGTTCCGGGTATCAAGACCCCGTATGCCAATTCCGATTCATTTGTATTGTATTCCGCCATAAGTGTTTTTAGGACTCTCGTTTGCAAGATGCAATTAATGAGGGACATTGATGTTTAGTAAATGGTTCACTCCTAACTCGCATTTCCATTCCGATCCCAAACTCGTTATCTAAACCCATTCCTTGCACTATATGGCATCACGTGTCAACTTATCACTTTTCGCTCATGATTTATTCACCATTTTATTCAACCATCAACCTTATCTTCACATACGCCATTTACGAGACCATATTATTCATGAGAAACGTACCACAATCCTCTTATAACAACCCGAATGCACAAAACAAAGAACAAGTATCATATTCATTTAGTTTAACACTTTTCTTTATCATAATGAGAGCCAAGAAGGGTGGGGACGAACAACGAATCGTTAGAACACGAGCAACAAGGTTTAGAGATGACTAGAATGTGATTGGGTAGTGTTAGAGGTGATCGGAGTCAATACCATCGACGAATGATATCAATAGAGTTCAATAACAGTTTTCTGAGTCATTGGTACCAATACCTCAAAAAGTAGGTATCGGTACCAAACTAATCCAGAGAGCAATCCGAGACCAAGGTATTGGTACCTCAAAAAGTAAGTATTGATACTAAGGTATTGATACCTCAAAAAGTAGGTATTGATACCAAACCAATCCAGAGAGCAATCTGAGATCAAGGTATTGGTACCTCAAAAAGTAGGTATTGATACCATTGCACCGCAGTGGGCAATTTGCAGAAAATTCAAGAACGAGCATAACTTCGAAATCCAACCAACTACAGCTCGAATTTAGCACACAATCAACTTATAAACATGTAGGGAGAGTAAGAAATCCCTACCTCGATTACCGAAGCCGAACCCAAAGAGATCAATCGAGCCCTAGAGCTTCAAACCTCGAAATCAAGCAAGAATACTCCTCTCCGAGCTTGCTCCAATGAAACCCAAGGTCGAAAGCCCATGAGGATGATGATTTGGTGAAGGATCTTGGTGGGTTTTAAACTTGGAGTGGAGTTTTTGAGTGAGAGGATGAGAGAGAGAGGAGAGGGCCGATAGAGAGAGAGGCGTGAGAGATGAGAGAGAGTGAGATGGGGGATTTTGATCATATACACACACACCCATCTATATATACTAGCACCCAATCAAATTACACTCACACTCACTCAACTTTACAATATTATCACATTGGCCCCAAATCAAATAAATTCAACAAATCTCATAGTTTTCTCAATTTCAAATATCTAATATACCTCTAAAACTTTCTGAAATTATGGGTCCTTACATCCTACCCTCCTTAAAGAAATTTCGTCCTCGAAATTTGATAAACCGAATCTAATCAAGGCATGCGACATATAGATACACGACACCACAATAACCAACATTATGCAACAATTCCATAATCATAAAACCAACGTCAAAACTCGATCAATCAACCGAAATAAATACAAATACTTCCTTCTAACCTCGTCTTCACTTTTCCACGTAAACTCGCACTAAAGATACAATCTTACACTTCAAAACTTGACCAAGCGAATCTAGGATACGTATCGGTTCCTCACCATAGGACACGCCGGTTTCTATCTCAAGTTCGGACCGTTCTAACCTATGTAATGGATTTGATTTGTACCTTTTCAATATCCATACATAAAGCGAATCACAAATACCTGAAAGTTTCGGCGATAATGCCAAACGGTACTTAATTTCCAAGCTCTCCTTTTTATTGCAAAATTTCTATATACGATTATCTATCCATGCATAATGATCTTGCCTCTAAATGTAACCTGATAGTCCAGTTGACTTCCCGTGATTTCTATTTAGAAGGTGCGGTGATCAATCGCCTCTTCCAACTGGATTTCTTCGATTGTCGCCTGGGTATCCGAAAGACACGCACCATATCCGATACATAACCTATCTTTCTAGCGATATAAGCTCCCCTTTTTCTGCCTCAAACAAGATGAACCTCAACGCAGCGATACTCTACGAAATATGTGAGTTCTCTCACTTTGAGTGACAATGGGTGACAACAACAATCAATACAATCCTTTGGTTATCTCAACGAAACAAGCGGACTCCAAAACTCAAACAACACCAATCGAAAACTCAAGAAGCAGGACGAGATATCCAGAGTTTTAAGAACACATGAGATTTTCAAAGTGGTTACAAACCCAATGCACCAACTCATAGCAAACCCAAGAATCTAGGAAAGGTTAACTTCAATTTCCCTATTACTCCACAAGTCTTGGAAACGAGTGCATAAGTTTTGGCAAAGAGTATTCTAATATAGATGACAAGTACAATGCAAAAGATAGGACCAACACTGACAGACAAATGCACCACCAAACTTAGACTAATATCAGAAGGTGCAAGACTCTTAATAGGGAACAAAACAATATAGAATAAACCATGTCCCTTCAAGGTTGAGGACTACATCGATATTTTTTTTTTAAAACACCTAAGAGAGAGAGACCACCGTCGCAACAAGATTTGAATTTGACAACACAAAAGAACACAATGTCATGGAAGATGACACTGCCAACTTGGCCTAGATTTGATAGAAACCACAACAGCAAAGATAAGGTGAATAGCAATAGCAAACCAAGAACTTTGTAACCATAGCAATGGAATTCCAAATTGGCTAGCGAGATTTTATACCATGAATCGTAACGTAAGGAGTAGATCAAGAGTGTGAGACAAAATCATAACAAGGATCCGTATAGCATAAAGCAACACTAGAAATGATTGTGTGGTAATCGATGCAGGTGTCAAAATCTATTCAAGCCAATGAACAAACGACCTCAAGGATAATAAGTTCAAATACAAATTTCAATCAAGGTTCATTTCGACCATAGAGAAAAAAAAATGCAATAAAATAACAACTCGGATGGAGACACAACTGACATATAGCAAATAATCATTGATGTAACCAATCTTTTCTCTAGACAAGATCAAATCTCGCCTCACGCGAAACACGAAGGTCAAAGACAAAACGATCATCTGAAATAACCAGCTCATAGTCTCGGCAAACACAATCAGGAGGGGTTACTCAACACACAAGAATGGCCTAGGATTCCTTGGTGTTCAAATTCAAGTCAAATGAATGATGCAAATCATAGAGATGTGGCATGTTCTCGAATCAAAAGGATTTCTAGCAAAATGATTAATCGAGAGGGGATAAATTACCCTATACATCCGGTGTTTCTGGAGCCTGAGAAATGGTAGGACTCACTCCTCACTCAACTCATGACCCTTGACCCAATGTAGACTGGAACTGTGAATGATGTCGAACAAAACTCTGCCCAGGTCTCACTGAACTAGGCCCATTATGCTCTCCTACTTTCTGAGGGCATCTTCTTGCAAGATGATCAGGTGCGCCGCAAATGAAACATGTCTTCCGTTGTGTACACTGAGCACGAAAGTGACCCGGCTGACCACACCTGTGACACACAATTTAAGGTTTAACTAAAACTCCATGACTTCCCGATGAAGTAGGTGGCCCAAAACTCTGCTGAACTTGCAATGATTGGGGTGGATCCCGTTGTCTCTTCCTCCTTTGGCTCTCAGAACTTCCCGAAGGCAAACTTGCACTAACGATCGGTTGCCTAGGTTCCCACACTTCCACATTTCCCTGCACACCTATCGAAATCTCAACACTCCTCGCACACTCAACAATCTCAGAAAACTTCCCAATACGCTGACTTACTACCAACGGCTTAATAGACGATTGCAACCCCTTCTCAAAGCGCCTACACTTTCTTTCCTCTGTCGCCACTAATTCTGGAGCAAAACGTGATAGAGATTGAAATTTTATAGCATAATTAGAGACGGTCATATTTCCTTGCTCAAACTTCTCGAACTGTTCTCTAAGTTGCTCACGACATGTTTCTGGAAAATATTGGTTTTCGAAGAGTTCCTCGAACTCGGCCCAAGTTAGGTTTTCCTCATCCGGCTCATTCCCTTGATTCACCGCTCTAGCCATCCTTCTTGCGTCTCTTCTTACTCCTAAAATGGATTCCCACCACTCATTAGCCTCACCGATAAGTTGACAAGCTACTATACTCACCCGAAGGTCATCTTCTGTAATCTTAAGAGCGTTAAAAATTTTACGAATTTGTGAAAGCCAATGATCGGCCACAAGAGGATCACTACTGTCCCCATCAAACTGAGGTGGTTTCATACGACAAAACTCTCTCATTGCTTCCATGGCACTGTCATTCCTGTTAGCCTTAAGTGCTGGATTCAGAATGTTTGACTCTGCAAGTGCCGCTACAATTTCTCTAGCAAGTTGATTTTATCCTGTTCCCATTCTTGGATTTTCAATCCTACCCCGCCTATTTTCATGTCTCGGAGGCATCGTGCTACAAGAATTTTTAAACATGAAACAATTAACAACAACAACTACAGCTCCATCGAGAGATTAAGTCTCTAACTTTCCTCACACGTGTCATCAACACCATAATAGTCTATGTTATCGTAAATGCAATGTCACATAGTTCCATGGATGATAATCACACAAGCACACATATGTCATGTAAAAATATGCAATGAGTTTTGAACCCATAAGGCTAAGTCTCCCCACGGTCCCTAGGTATTCTAAACCTAGGCTCTGATACCAAGTTGTCACACCCTCGATTTTTAACAAAAAAATCAGTACTTTTCATAATTTAAGAATCCTCACAAATACCCGCCGAATACCCCAAAGGAGATTTTCTATTTCCACATGATCAAAGTACATGTCCTGTTCCAAGTATTTCAGAAGGTTATAACCCTGGCACACTGGCCGAAATATAACTTAATTACCATTAAAGTTGAAAGCTAAGAAGTTTACATAAGTTTCAAGTCAAAAGAGTGATAATGAAGGTTACATCATATCTTCCCAAAACTAAATAAACAAGATGTTAAGTAACTACTCGATGTCAGCTTTCAAAATGATGAAGTCAAATGCATGGCAAGCACTCCACATCAATGCCCTTGAGGTGTACCTGAAAATAATAATAGATTGAGCTACAAGCCCAGTAGAGAAATCTTTGCTCAAACTATATGCATATGAGGTAGTTAATGCACCGAGATGAACATTTAAGAAACAAAGTATCGGATAGCATGGGAGGATACAATCGGACACCAATGTCATACCGAAAATCCAAGACTCAAAGAATACTTTGCTGTCGTTAGCTAATCCATCTAATCAATCTATCAATCATCAATCACATTTCCCCTTTGTATTTATTCGAAGTTTCATTTCGTACACTCCTACATTAAGTGCCTTGCATTCCGGGTCTTAAGGACCCCGTACATCTCCCATTGATCTCCAATACGGACTCAAGTAGCTTTTCCTCCATTAACATACCGAATAGTGAGCTAAGGAATTTTCCGGGTCTTAGGGCTCTATATGCCCACAATACATTTCCAGGTGCTCGTGACCCCATACATCCATTTTACATTCCGGGTGCTCGTGACCCCGTACATCTGTTTTAAGTTTCGGGTATCAAGACCCCGTATGCCAATTCTGATTCATTTGTATTGTATTCCGCCATAAGTGTTTTTAGGACTTTCGTTTGCAAGATGCAATTAATGAGGGACATTGATGTTTAGTAAATGGTTCACTCCTAACTCGCATTTCCATTCTGATCCCAAACTCGTTATCTAAACCCATTCCTTGCACTATATGGCATCACGTGTCAACTTATCACTTTTCGCTCATGATTTATTCACCATTTTATTCAACCATCAACCTTATCTTCACATACGCCATTTACGAGACCATATTATTCATGAGAAACGTACCACAATGCTCTTATAACAACCCGAATGCATAAAACAAAGAACAAGTATCATATTCATTTAGTTTAACATTTTTCTTTATCATAATGAGAGCCAAGAAGGGTGGGGACGAACAATGAATCGTTAGAACACGAGCAACAAGGTTTAGAGATGACTAGAATGTGATTGGGTAATGTTAGAGGTGATCGGAGTCAATACCATCGACGAATGAGCTAGGAGAGTTCCTATAGCTAGGAGAGTTCCTATATTTCCAGTCCCGATCTTTCATGGCAGGTACGACTAGAGCTGGTACGAGATTTTGAAAGTCTGTCTTTCACATTCAGAGACGGTGACCACATTGCAACTCCGTTAGCCCCTTTCTCTTCCAGCTTCCTAGGTTTAACGCTTTCAATTCTGCTTTTGAGAAGTGCTTCTTTCTTTCTTTTCAAAACAAAACAGGAATGTGCCAAGGGTGTAAGCTCTCTTCTTTCTTTTCTCCTGAGTTAGTCGTTTCCGGACAATAAAATAGGGAAAAGCGTCATTACCAGATGAGTCAGGCCAGGAGGTTACCAAGCTTCCAGCCTATGGGTATTACCTCATCGACGCTTGAAACCAATCAATCGGTGCAGTTCCTTTCTTTCCAGGTAAGCTAAGTCATAGCAGGAGCAATCTTTCTGTAGGTAAGTCTACCCTTTTAGTGAAAGAAGGAAGGAGTCAAGGTATGACCTATTTTCAAAAGTTTGAATCGAGTTGCTAGAGTGACTTTTTCTTGGAGGCTTAACGGAACTAAGGGTTTTGCCGGTCTTGGCATGAATTGCTCGATACAAGGACGGTGACGATCTTTCATTGAAATCGAATCTCTCTTCCTCTTGTTGCTAACATCACAGTAGGTGAGTTGTGTCAGGAACACCCTTTCTTGAACAATACGTTTTCTGTAACGACGGGGTCTCTCCAGAAACCAATAGGGATTTGTTGGAAATTGACTAGAATTCCTAAATTGACTAGGATTCCTTTTCCTATTTGGTTTAGGTTTATTTAGTGTTTTCCTATAAATAGGGACCTTGGGGGTTCCTAGGGTTATGGTCTTTTGTTCAAGGGCTTAGATATTAGGGTTTTGTTTATGCTCTTAGGGTTCCACCAAGGGTTTGTGTCTCCCTTTTGGGTTCCACCAGAGATTTGTCCCTAGATATCTGTTTGGTGCTTCAAATAGAGTTACGGGTATAGCCGGCTCTTTGTTTCTCTCCCCATTTATAGTGAATCCTCTTGCTCTTTTCCCCGTGGAGTACGTTCTTGCTTTGTGCTTGAACGGAACCACGTATATCCTTGTGTTCTTGTTTATCGCTTGTTGATTTATTATATTCTCAATTTCGTGTTCGGCACAACAAATTGGTATCAGAGCTCCGGGTTTCAATCCGAGGCTTTTGTTTTCTGTTGCGTATTGTGCAATTGGTGATCGTTTCAATGGCGACTCGTTTCGAAATTGCGAAGTTCGATGGGCAGAGCACTAGCTTCAGTTTATGGCGTATTAAGATGAAGGCTTTGCTTGTTCAACAAGGATTACACAAGACTTTGTTAGGAAAATTGAAGAAGCCTGCTGATATGCAGGATAGTGTGTTTGAGGATCTCGATGCGAAGGTGCTCAGTTCGATTCAGTTGTGTTTAGCCGATGATGTGCTTCGCGAGGTCGGGGAGGAGGATACTACTGCCGGTATTTGGTTGAAGTTGGAAAGCATCTATATGACGAAGTCTCTTACCAACCGGTTGTATTTGAAGCAGCGCCTTTATACGTTTCGTATGAGGGAAGGTACGCCCGTAAAAGACCATCTAGATGAGTTAAATCGAATTATTATGGATTTAAAAAATATTGATGTTGTGATTGATGATGAAGATCAAGCCCTTATTGTGTTATGTTCTTTGCCTGCATCTTATGAGCATTTTGTTACTACCCTACTTTACGGGAGGGATACGATTTCCATGGAGGACGTTAAGTCTAGTTTGTATTCGAAAGAATTGAGGAAAAAAGTATCCGGTGAGGGTGGTGATTTTGATGCTCAGGGTTTGATGGTGCAAGGAAGAACTTCTGAGAGGGATTATGGCAGTAGAGGGGTTTCTGGCTCTCGTTCCACAAATCAGGAAGTAAAGTGTTTTTACTGTAGGAAATATGGGCACATGGTGAGAAATTGTCCTAGGTTGAAAAATAAGGATAATTTTGAAGAGAAGGTTGTTGCTGGTATTGTTGAAGAAGATTCCGACGATTCACTTATGGTTCTTTCTGTGAGTGTCGGTGATGTCTGTTCGAATAACGAATGGATTCTGGACTCCGGATGTTCTTACCACATGTGTCCGAATAAAGATTGGTTTGATACTTATGAATCGGTCAGCTGTGGTACAGTTCTTATGGGGAATAACATGTCCTGTAGAATTGTTGGGATTGGAACAATTAAAGTCAGAATGCATGATGGGTTTGTGAGGACGTTGTTTGGTGTTCGACATATACCAGATTTGAAGAGGAACCTTATCTCTTTGGGTACTCTTGACTCTTTGGGTTGGAAGCATACCGCTGAAGGTGGAGTCTTGAGGGTTTTGAAGGGTGCTCGTGTTTTGATGAAGGGTCGGAAATCGAATAACCTCTATGTGCTTGATGGTAGTACGATTGTGGGTGCTACATCTTTGGGTTCTTCATCGGTGAATTCGAGTTTGACTCAGTGTTGGGTTTTTAACTCTGTGGTAGAGTCGGTAATTAACTCCGTGTGGAGTTTGAGCAGATCTTCGAGTGCATTCGGGAGGGATGCGTTGGGTGGGAGGTGCCCGTTGGAAGATAGAGGCTCAATTTGGAGGCATGTGCGGCTGGGTTTCCTGAGTCGCGTTTACAAGGTCAAGCAGGTGTGCTTGAGCCTTGCTCGTTTGTGCCGTTGGTGATGGCCCCGTGGGGGGGCTTTTGGGGGAGATGAGCGATTAAAGGAGAGGATTGCCTATTGTGTTGAATTCGATGGAATTCAAGTCAAGGTGGAGATTTGTTGGAAATTGACTAGAATTCCTAAATTGACTAGGATTCCTTTTCCTATTTGGTTTAGGTTTATTTAGTGTTTTCCTATAAATAGGGACCTTGGGGGTTCCTAGGGTTATGGTCTTTTGTTCAAGGGCTTAGATATTAGGGTTTTGTTTATGCTCTTAGGGTTCCACCAAGGGTTTGTGTCTCCCTTTTGGGTTCCACCAGAGATTTGTCCCTAGATATCTGTTTGGTGCTTCAAATAGAGTTACGGGTATAGCCGGCTCTTTGTTTCTCTCCCCGTTTATAGTGAATCCTCTTGCTCTTTTCCCCGTGGAGTACGTTCTTGCTTTGTGCTTGAACGGAACCACGTATATCCTTGTGTTCTTGTTTATCGCTTGTTGATTTATTATATTCTCAATTTCGTGTTCGGCACAACAGAAGTCACTAGCTCACTTGCTTCTTTGGTTAAAAGGCTAACCCTCGAACTCTTCTATTGTCTTGTATTTCCTCTGGCGGCCTAGCTGCACCCCCCTCGATCAATCGTAGCCCACCCCATCTACCTATTGTCAATCGGAGGTCAATCGTTGCTCTCTCTCTCGAGATTGCAATCCCTATCGAGTCGGGAAGGAATGAGTAATGGGTTGGGGAATCGGGCATCGGTCCTCTTGGATCCGGTAGGAGCGGGTGTAGGTAAGTGAGTCTCGATCCAGTGAAGAAAAGAGAATTTAGTTGATAGAGACATTAGATCTGGAGAAAGCATCTGGTCGCATATCCCACTTCCTTCACGGGAAAGGAACGGAGTCACTCACCCTACTTCTAAGGATAGATAGAAAAGGTTGGAGAGGAACGGAGCTAGGGGTCTCACCCAAGCATTCATTATCCCCTGCCCGACGCCATACTCAGTAGCCGTAGCTTTGTTGCACCGCCCACTGCTACTTTAGCCCCCGTTCACTTCGCCCTATGTTTATTGAGTTCGACCTGTTGTTAATGTTGTAGTAGTAGAGAGATGTTCGCATCATGACCTGTTGTTCCGGATCAATGAATACGGAATCAACTACCAGATTTTCATTCGTTACAGCTTGCTTCTCCACGCGCCATGCCATGTTATCAGGATCAAAGGGAATTTCTTAGCCCTTTTTACCCTGCAAGCACTTACTCCTGTCAAAATGAAGCCAAAGCTTGCCCAACCTAGTAAAAAAGGGGGCGTGCTAGGCGCTCACCTTTTTTGTCTTGCTAGTGAGACATGCCCTATGAGTCAGTCTCTATCTGTAACGCCCCGAGTAGACCACTGGTCCAGTACCCTAATTTTGATCCACAAGCCACACCACATGGCCCAAAAGCTTAAGCACAAGGTACTAGTAGAAGCCCACAAGATTTGTTATATGCCCAAGATCATCCATGTAGACTTCCGATGTGGGACGGGATGTTACAATCTCCCCAACTTTATAGCCTCGCGTTCTCGCGAGGGGTTGAGCACTATAATCACCATTATAAATCAAACCAACAACCAAATCAAACCAAACTCCATGGGCCCACACGGTCGTGTACATGGATGGCTTTGATACCACCTGTGACGCCCCGAGCAGACCACTGGCCCAGTACCCTAATTTTGATCCACAGGCCACACCACATGGCCCAAAAGCTTAAGCACAAGGTACTAGTAGTAGCCCACAAGGTTTGTTATATGCCCAAGATCATCCATGTAGACTTCCGATGTGGGACGGGGTGTTACACTATCTGTTTCTTAAAGATAGTTCACTTTTTTATCCGATCAAAAGGTCAGCTTTCAAGATATCCTGTCTTCCTCTTCTTCTCGGGGGAAGTCCTATTTGGATACATGGATTCTTCGGTCACACTACCACTAGAATAGTTAACTTAATCGTCGAACCGCCCGGTCCTATCTATCATACCATTCAACTCTATCTTATCGTCCTACCGTATCCGCCCTCCTCAGCTCTTCTCACATTTCAACAATAGACTTAACAGGGAAAACAAGATCAAGAACTATACCGACATGCAATTTCAGGATACAGAGGAATTAAAACTATAACTATAAGGCTATTGTTCCGTAAGGCAAAAGTAGAAATCCTGAGCATGCAATCTCAGTAGGAAACTTCCCACATGAACTGATGAACAACAATTACACATAATTAACACTTAAGATACTTTAAAGAAACGAGGTTCTCGATTGGCAATTGGATCAGCATATTGCGGAGGTATCATTATTGGAGGGCATTGATAGTCCTGGATAGTGGACACAAAGGCACAAGTGTTTTAGTTGACTTGCTCAAACTCATCTTTGCGCTACATGAGCTGAATGGAACCAAACGGAAAGAGCAAGAGAAACGAAAACGTTATGAGAAAAAAAAAGTAATGGAGATTTATTACAAGGTGAAAGAGAGTAGGGTACACACCTTTGGCTTCCATGTCGCAAAATCTTTTTAAACTTCCTTATGTTTCTAGCCTCCGTTCACCCAAGTATTTTTTTATGTTACATAGTTTGCTCACAACGGTTCCCATCTCCATGCGGTCTCTTGGCAATTCTGATGAACATGCAACTCCAATTGTCAGAATGGAAACCATGCAATCGTTTATCCAACTTCCATTGTTGTGCTCCAGTTGGATGGAGGGATCGACTAAATCCATCACTTGGTCTGGCAAAGCATTCTTAATGAAGTTATGAAGATTTAGATGATCTTTAAACAATTTGTCAGTTGGTCTTTTGCCAGTAAACATCTCCAATAGAAGAATGCCAAAGCTATATACATCCCCAATGGTGGAAGCCATGTCACCCACGCCATACTCTGCACATTGATTCAATTGTTAGTGTATTTCAGTCTGGAAACTGAAATAGCATTGCTTTACACTTCTCATTGTTATAGAAAATCCATGCAATAATCTATTACACCAGATGGTATTTATGGATATATGCTACTGAATATGGTGGTCATTGATTAGGGAGAACTTAAGACACTTTAAAGATAGCCACTATCAAATCAGTGTGGAAATGTCTTATAGGACAATCTAATCTAGTCGCCCATGAGAATGCACAGTACTCTAACATTAAGGATGTTAGAATATATATAGAAGGGCATGGAGTTTGTATTGGCAAATGCTTCAAACGAAAGGACAAAAAAATGTAAGGGTCCAGTAGTTTACACAAAGCCAAGCTTTATATAGCTTAAATTTTACAATTGATTGAAGAATTTGTACCTGGAGCAATGTAGCCTATTGTTCCCCTTATTGCACTTGAATTGCTTTGATGTTGCGGTACATCTGTTGAGATTGCAGAAATAATTTTTGCGAAACCGAAATCTCCAACGTGGGCAGCCATTGTATCATCCAAAAGGACATTACTAGCTTTCAGATCACCATGAATGATTGTCGACTCACAACCACAATGAAGATACTCAAGTGCAGAAGCAACATCAATAGAAATGTCTAGCCTCTGGCTCGCTTTTAGGTACTCGTGCTCCGCAACTCCATTTTGATGCAGCCATCCATCTAATGTTCCATTGGCCATGAATTCATATACTATAGCTTTGAATTCATTACCATGGAAGTCTATGCTAGAACATGCACTTAATACCTTCAAAAGATTTCGATGCCTTATGGTTTGAAGTGCTTTGCATTCTAACATGAAGCTCTTTAAAGCTCCCCTAAGCTGAAGATTGAGAACTTTCACTGCCACAACAATCTGGTCTTTTTCAAGGATCCCTTTGTATACAGAAGCATAATTCCCAATGTCTACTACATTAGACTTTGAGAATCCATTGGTGGCTTTGAGGAGATCTGCATAAAAAACTTGCAAAATTTGGTGTTTGAACGATGGCATGGAAGAGGCCTCCTTCCTTGAGACGCGTTGTCGGCGACAAAACATAATCAAGCTAGCTATCAAGGTTGAACACATCACAAGAGCAACCACCAATATTAATATTATCTTTGTCATGTGAGATAGCTTGTTTGTGTCTGAATTTGAGTATGGACAAGGAGGAAGATATAAGTCTGCAACACCTCCATATAGATCATCCATTCCAACAATTGAAATCGCGCTGGCATTTCGAAAGACTCCTTGTATTGGAACTTTTCCATGCAGCATGTTTAAAAGACAAGTTCAGTTTTTCTAATGCAAGCTCACCGAGATAACTAGGGATCAGCCCTGTTAAATTGTTTTGTGAAAGGTCTAACTCTCGTAGACCCCTTAGCTTGCTCAAACTTTCTGGTATCTCAGCTTCAAATGAATTGCCTTCCAAATGAAGCACTTCCAAGCTCCAACATTCACTCAACGAATTTGGAATAGAACCTGATATCCTATTATTGGACACATCGAACTCTACCAGATTTTTTAAGGACCCAACCTCTAATGGAAGAGAAACCAGTCAAGGAATTATAGCCCAAATTGAAGGAAGTGGAAATGGAAGAAAGATTCAAAATTTCAAGGGGGATTGAACCATATAGATTATTGTAAGAAAGATCTAATGTTAACAATTTTTGACAGTTACCGAAACTCAAAGGTATGCTTCCACGGATATTATTATGTCCCAAATAGAGATCATTGAGTGCAGTTAAATTACCGAGCGCAGAAGGCAGTTCTGTGAACTTGTTATCATCTAAAAATAGTTCTTGCAACTTATGACATCTGCCAATGGTGTCGGGAATATGGCCAGAAAAATAATTACTTGTCATACTTAAGACAGTGAGATTGAGGAGGTTCCCAATACCTGAAGGAATACTTCCATGTAGTTGGTTCCCGGCTAAATCCACGATGCTAAGATCGATGGAGAGATTGGCTATGGAGTTGGGCAACGAACCCCTAAGAACATTGTCCGAAACGAGAAGTTTCCATAAATGGGTGCAATTTGTTAGAGATGGGATAAAAGAAAGGTCATCCTCCAACGTGGAAGGTCATCACGAGAAGATTCAGAAGTTCTCCAAGATCTTTTGGCATCGGCCCAATGAAGTTATTGTAACCGAAGTTTATCCATTCAAGCCTGGAAGCATTAGACAACGAATAAGGAATCATCCCGGTGAATGAATTACCAGCAAAGCTAAGAAACCAAAGATTAGGAAGTTTTGACCCTATATCAGGGGGAATAATTCCTTCAAGTTGGTTAACTAGTACTGAGAAATAATTGAGAGTGGAGATGTTGTATAGGCCAGAAGGAATCTTTCCAGACAGCTTGTTATCTGCGAAGTTTAGATATGTCAATCGCTGAAGCTCAGCAATGCCCTCTGGAATCTCTCTATGCAAATTACATTCGAAAAAAGAGAGCGCGACAAGATATGAGAGGTTACCAATGGAAAGAGGGATGGTTCCCGAAATTTTATAACTAAAGCTCGAAGCTTTGACAAAGAACCTAGCGGAGATGGGATGTTTCCACTCAGGTGGTTATTATCCAAGAGCAAGTACTCAAGATGTGAGCAGCGTGACAGGTTGTTGGGTAGTTCACCGCCAAACGAGTTGTTGCTGAGTTGTATAACTTGAAGGCGAAATAAATGACCGATCGCCTCTGGGATTTGGCCATGAAGGAAGTTGTTCCGAAGAATGATTCTCCTCAGGAAGGAGAGGTTTCCTATGTGAGGAGAGAGTGATCCGACTAGGCCTCTGGATGTTAAGTTCAACTTCACGACTCTATCACTATGCCAGCGGCTGCACAAAATGCCATTCCAGTCACAGTAGTGGACTGAATCATTCCAAGAACTGGACTGAATCATTCCAAGAACTCAGACTCAGGGCTCCAAATGAGGCTTGATCATCTATGGCAGCCTTGAAGGCTAGTAAAGCAAGTCTATCAGTTTCATTTGTCATGCCACAAGTGGACAGTGCGTTGCAAACCACCCTGCCATGATTCTTTTTTGGCTGCGTGTTCTTTGTTTTCTGTTAGTGAATCAGACATTTCATGGTGTTTTTATTGTAGAAAATGCCTCCTCACATTTACAAGGCAGCAAGTGAGTCCCTTGTATGGACCATGTAGCGAGGGTCAACTTTGCGTTTCTATTAATCAGGACAGACAAGGGAGAAAAAATAGCCATTTCGGACAGTCATTTTCACTCCCCTTTCTTCGCATACCGGAATTTCACCTTTTAGGTAAATGCATTCTATTTTTTTGTCTTTAGTCATGCAAATCGATATAATTAATTTCCAAAATAGTTGATGTTTTATCAGGTTTGTCATTTTTTTATCACGTGGAATATTAATATTGTTGTTGCACTATATTTCTATTCTTGCAGGCTGCAGGCTGTGAGGTTGAAATCTTATATGTAAATTCCTATTGAGGCTATTAGTCTGAGTTACTATTTTCCCGACACAATTCAAGTGGAGTCTAAATTCAACTATTCAAGGGAAAGCTTCAGAACCACAGTCTAAATTAATTCAACCATTCCAGCTTCATATGGGGTTCTATTTCGTTACAACTTTGAAAGCAATCAATTCAATTGGAGTCTCCAGTTGGGAGGCTTATCCCCACACTTGGTTAGCCAATTCCTTGATCAAGGATGGCTGCTTCCTTTGGTTTTTTCTGTTGACTTTTGTCTGCCATGAATAAAGTTCCTAACCTTTTGTCGAAAAAAGGAAAAAAGAAAATTCTAGAGGATGGAGAAGCTCCATACTTGGACTAAAGATGCCTTGAGCATCACAGGGTCGCTCGGTTGAATGATCCTTTAACGTGTTTGGAAGGAAAGAAAAAGAATCGAGTGGACGGAAACTCTTTCTTTCTGTCAATGTAGTATCCAAGTCTCCGATGAGTAAATAGTTCCAGCAACTTTCTCATTCTGGTTTGTATAGCTGCTGGTCTGTGTAGGACTTGCAAAAAGATTTTTTTTTTTTGTAGTTAGCTTCTGGTTTGTTGTTCAAGGGTATTAGGGACTATAGCATCAATTAGCTAGCCTAGTCAATTATGGATACTTCCTGTAGCAGGCCGAGCAAAATGGCTCGGGCCATTCCGAGCGTGATCAAGTATTCCTTTCAACTCAAAGACACCATTCTTTGGACGTTCGGGTCAGCAACCGTAGCCGAGGGTCCATGAAGCCGAGGGTCTCTCTATTTATTACTTCCTTTAATGCTCCATTCCCTACACCTGCTCAGGTTGAAGGAACACGTTCGCTTGGATAGCTGCCGAAGGTCCCACAACATGCTCGGTGCCGAGCGTGGCTTGGCCGACGGTCCAGCTCATCCGTATCAGAACAGTAATTATGACAATGATGATGGTCATGACGTCATCCGAACGGTTATGAGGATAATGATGGTGGCACGTGAAAGTGCCAGCTCATCATGAAAACGGTTGCAAAAACCCTAAACGTGATGCAACAGTGACATCAGCCGACGCGTGTCGAGCGTTGGTGCAATCTTGGAGACCAAGCGAAGGGTTTCCTATAAATATCCCATTATGCCTTCTTGGAAGAGGTACGCTAAAACAAAACCCTAGCTCCCAATCTCTAACTCTACCTTGCAACCAAACTGACTCTTGCACTGGAGGGCCATCCCGGAGAACCTCCGGTGTGGTCTCTTAGTCATGCTTCGTTTTGCAGGACTGAGCAAAGGAGACAGGAGCTAACCCCGAACCACCATTCAAAAAGTACGAACCATCCGGAACGGAGCCCCCACAATTTGGTGAACCTGACGTGAACTTGATTCTCAGATCCACGGCGGCTCCTCCACCTCGACCGCCTCGTTCGTACCTAAAAACCTCACCCCTCGAAATCTCCACCAGTCTCCTCCAAAGAAAAATGGGCGGAGCACCACCACCACCTCCTCTCTTTCAACCCCTCAGTTCCTCTTTGCACATCACCTCTGAAACTGGTATCAACGCTGTCTCCCCATCTCACCCTCCTGGATTCACTCCACCAGGCGTGAGCTCTTCCATCCAACGTTCAGTGGGCCTGAGTGAAGACGCTCTAGCATACATACAAATGCTAGAACAGCAACAAGAACAGACCAATGCTGATGTAGCCGTCCTACGAACGGAGATCGAAAAAATCAAGGCCAAAGAATTTCCAACGGCATCCCACTCTGGATCTCAGGGTCGGCGCCGGAGAGGAAATCTGCCACCCCCTCCTCCTTTGGGTGCTGATGCGCGGCCAAAACGAATCTCAGTCCACGACCGCCTGGACCCACCATTGACAGACCATGAACTGGGGATAGCGCTAGCCTTAGGCAGCAACTCTCACCAGTTCATAAACGTCTCGGCAATGGTGCGGGACATAGGGGAAGAGAAGGACGACAAGAGGGGAGCCTGCATACTATTTTCTCGAGTTCATCGGCTGGAGACGAATACTCCCAGGGCTCCCAAAGCTACGATACCGTGGAATTTCAAGACAACGATCAGGCTCTCATCCCGTACAAATCCGAACGGCAAAGAAGCCAAACGCCGAGAAGAAACGGGAAAGGTCCCCAGAGCCATCGGATCGAACATGATGAAGTCCCTCGGGAAAAGGCCTACGAAGGACGAGCAACAAATTCAGTAAGCACTCGGAGGCTAAACCGTGAAAGGAGTGTAAGTGTCGTCGTTCGGCAAGACGATCGCCCTAGCCAACGAAGGGTTTACCATACCGAAAATCTTCCAGAAGAAGACTACAGAAAGGTCCCCATAGAGAAGAGGGAGAGGGGATTTCAACGTCAGCAGGATGAGAACGAAGGAAAACAAGAATGCCGAGCATCAAAGAAGTCTAGAAACGCTCGGGAAGGTCTTCCCCCTCGGCCAACCCACGAGTACCAATTGAAAAAGCTGACAGAATCACCCTTCTCGGCCAAGATCCAAGCCACGTTGCCGAAGCTAGGTCTACATCTTCCAAAGTTCCAGAAGTTTGATCCCAGCACGACCGAGGCATACACCCATCTCATCAGTTACAGAAGCACCATCTCATGCGTCACCGACGACGATGCCATTATGTGCAAAGCATTCCCCTCGAGTCTTGGGCGCCTCGGCTTGCTTTGGTTCAACCAATTAGAGGCTGGATCGATCCACAGTTTTAAAGAGCTTGAAAGAGCTTTTAACTATCGATTCATCACTAGCAACAAGCAAGCCAAGGAAGAAGATGCCTTGGCACAGATGAGGAAGAGGCCCGGTGAAACGCTTCGGAAATATGCCGAACGTTACTGGCAATTGTTTAATGAGATACCCGGTGTTGATCAATACTGGGCGGCAAGGAACTTTAAGAATGGTTTGGAAACTGGAAGCAAAATCTTGGATGAGCTGGCAATAAGGGCGCCTCATGGAATGAACGAGCTAATGAGGACGGTAGAACAGTTTTGTTCGTACGAAGAGTTCCTCGCCGAGCGAGAACTTCAAGGAGGACAGAACTCAATCATACCTCAAAGCCTTCATGTCCCCACGCCCCAAATCGCACCACCGAAGCCCGTGGTCGCTGTCCAGCCGAAGAAGCAGGTCAACACAGTCAAGATGGCAGACAAAAAGGGGCCGAAAGCTCATGACTATATAGCTGAAACCACAGTTTTCAAAGAGCCAATTTATTTCCTCCTCCATACGATAAAGAGGGAACCGTTCTTTGTTTGGCCGAACCCTCCCAAACTGAACACAGAAGAAGGCAATAACAACAATCGGAAGAGATGCTCGTACCATAACGAGCTCGGGCATTACACCACCGCCTGCGCTCCCTATAAGGCGCTTTTGGAAAATCTAGCAGCGCAAGGACTCCTTGATGATCATATCGACTGGACAAAGACGCCGAGGAGACAGCCGAACGTTGGTGGACAAAACCTTATTCCGCGTCCAGTCGGAGTAATCAACGTTATTCATGGGTCAACAACAAAGGAGGCAGCAAAACAGCTTCGTCAAGAGCTTGTCAAAGCTTAGAATGTTACCCAAGTTTTTTCCATCGATCGTGCTCCAAAAAGAGTCAAAATGCTCGAGCGTCCCTGGTCAATAACCTTCATCGAACAAGATCTTCAACGCATCCAAACCCCCCATAGCGACGCTCTGGTGGTCACACTCCAAATCTCAACTCACTCGGTCAAAAGGGTGCTTATTGATCAAGGAAGCTCGGCAGAGGTGATGTATTTATCTATCTTCAACGAGCTCAAAATCCCACAGTCGTGCCTTTTACCAGCAGAAGTCCCTTTAATTGGTTTCAGTGGCACTCCAGTTTGGCCTCTCGGAAGGATTACCCTCCCTGTCGTTACGGGCTCGGTTGCTTCTAATCAAGAATTCGTCGTTGTGAACGCACCGAGCCCATACAACGCAATCCTTGGCCGAAATTGGCTCCATTCAATTAAAGCCGTCGCCTCAACCTACCACCAGGTGGTCAGGTACATCGGCGCTAACGGTAAACAAGAAGATCTATTTGGAGACCAATTACAGGCCAGACAATGTTACGTCTCGGCCATTGGAAAGTCATCAAGCTCCAAACGAGTACATTGGGTTGAAATCCCTGACAAACCAGTCCTCGAAGACGTCGGATCTCTTCCTGAAGAGAAATCAATTGAGGATCTTATAAAATTCCCACTTAACGAGGATGCATCCCGATATTTCATGCTCGGCACTGGTTTGTCCCAAGCCGAGAGTGAAGAAACCTTGCAGTTCCTCAAAAGCAACATCGAAGTTTTCGCATGGACGCCGTATGATATGTCAGGCATTGACCCAAAGCTCATTCAGCACTCCCTCAAAGTTTTAAAATCAGCAAAGCCTGTGATTCAGAAGCCTCGGCGGTCGGCCAGTATTCATGCCGACGCAGTTAATGAAGAAGTTGGCAAACTCCTCGAGGCTGGCGCCATCAAAGAAGTACAATACCCCACTTGGCTCGCGAACCCTGTGGTGGTGAAAAAGAAGAATGGAAAATGGAGAGTTTGCGTGGACTACACCAACTTGAATGATGCTTGTCCGAAAGACTGTCTACCCCTTCCAAAGATTGATCAATTGGTTGATGCAACGGCGAGTCACGCTCGGCTGAGTTTCTTGGATGCTTACCGAGGTTACCACCAGATAGCCATGGATCCCGACGATATGGAAAAGACGGCATTCATCACACCTAGAGGCCTCTTCTGTTACCTAGTTATGCCGTTCGGCCTTAAGAATGCGGGAGCCACATTCCAAAGAATGGTATACCTGTTGTTCGGAATTCTCATTGGAGAAATCATGGAGGCTTATATTGACGATATGGTGGTGAAAAGTCTCAAGGCCGAGAATCACCTCTCTCATCTTGCCGAGGTCTTTGCAATCTTGAAAAAGCACAAGCTACGGCTTAACGCCGACAAGTGCGCCTTCGGAGTTAGCTCAGGGAAATTCCTCGGCTACCTGGTTACTCGGCGCTGTATCGAGGCGGATCCGAACCAGATCTTAGCTATTCAGCAATTAAAACCACCATCCACTCCTCGAGAAATTCAGAAGCTAACTGGGATGGCAACGGCTCTCAACAGGTTTATTAGCCGCTCGTCGGATAAATGCCATGTCTTCTTCCAAACTCTTAAGAAGCAAAGCCGACGAAGTTTTAAGTGGACGGAAGATTGTGATGCAGCCCTCACGGAGCTGAAATCTTATCTCTGTTCGGCCCCTCTTTTTGTCAAACCAGTAGCTTTCGAAATCTCTATTTAGCTGTCTCTCCACATGCCGTGAGCTCGGCACTTGTCCGACGGAAGGCCTTGAGGACCAACCAATCTACTTTTCTAGCCGAACCCTACTCCCAGCGCAGACGAGATATTTGCCACTGGAGAAGCTACTTCTAGCATTGGTTACAGCAGCTCGGAAATTGCTCCCTTATTTTCAAGAGCACCCCATCATAGTTCTCACAGAGTTCCCACTTAAAAACCTCCTGAGGAAGGCTGACCTATCAAGCAGAGTGTCCCAATGGGCGGTCGAATTAGCAAATTTCGATATCCACTTTGAGCCTCGAACTGCAATCAAGGCCCAAGTATTGGCGGACTTCATTGCTGAATTCACCCCTGGAAGCCCGGACGAGGAAACACTGGTCAAGCCTAATTATGGGATGCTAGAACAACAAGAAGCTCGGAAAGCTTGGAACTTATTCAGCGGGGACGTTTGGAAGTTGCACGTTGACGGGGCATCAAACAGCAATGGCGCGGGTGCAGGGGTTGTCCTTGTAAACCCTTGTGGCATCCTTCATGAAAGTGCTATCACAATCAACTTCCAAGCCACAAACAACGAAGCAGAATATGAAGCTCTACTTGCTGGTCTCCGAGCCGCGGCAAGTTTACAAGTTGAAGACCTACAAGTGTTCTGCGACTCTCAGCTGATCGTCAATCAAGTAACAGGTGATTATGAAGCTCGGGACCAAAGAATGATTAAGTATCAAGCTACCGCTCTAGAGCTAATCCGAGGGTTCAAAGGATTCCAAATCGTACAGATCAACAGAGAGAACAACGCTCATGCCGATGCTCTTGCAAGTTTGGCCTCGGCAAGCAAAGCATCTGAATACCGACACATCAGCCTCGGCGAGATTCACCAGCCAAGCTTCGAAGTCTCGGAAGAAGTATTCAACATTTCCCTCGGCCCAAGTTGGATGGATGAAATCGTCTCGTTCCTCAAAGATGATACTCTACCCTCCGACAAAAAGGAGGCCCACCGTGTACGCAGCAAAGTAGCCTACTACTGGATCTCTGAGCTCGGCCAACTATACAGGAAAAGCTTCACTGGGCCATATCTTCGAGTTGTTCACCCAACTGAGGTCCCAATTATTTTAACCGAGCTTCACTCTGGCAGCTGCGGTTGTCACTCTGGCGGCCGTTCCCTATGTCAAAGAGCTCTCAGTCAGGGATACTTCTCGAAAGGAATGAAGAAGGATTGTGAAGAAGTGGTCAAAAAATGCAAGCCTTGCCAGCTTTTTTCCCCTATACCAAGGCAGCCCGCTCAATCTCTCAAACCTATCACTAGTCCATGGCCCTTTGCTCAGTGGGGCTTGGATATAGTAGGCAAACTTCCAACTGCCCCTGGGGGCTTCAAGTTTTTGATCACTGCAACGGATTACTTTTCAAAGTGGGTGGAAGCCGAGCCATTAGTCACGACGACTGAAGCAGACGTTCGGCGATTCGTTTGGAGGAACATTGTCACAAGGTTCGGCGTGCCTTATGCAATTGTGTCGGATAATGGCTCCCAATTCGTTGGAAATGAGTTAACTGGACTCTGTGCTGAGTTCGGAATTAGATTCTTCAATTCAACCCCATCCTACCCCCAGGGCAACGGCCAGGCCGAAGCCACTAACAAGACTGTCTGCGCTGGTATTAAACGTCGGCTGGACTGAAAATGAGGAAAATGGGTCGAGGAACTCCCTAGGGTCCTTTGGGCCTATCGCTCCACTCCCAGACGCTCCACTGGCCAAACTCCCTTTGCAATGGCCTTCGGCATAGAGGCCGTCATCCCACTGGAATCAAGGTTCCCGACCCTGCGCACCGAAACTTTTGATCTTGAATCCAACAATGATGCAGTGGCAACCGAGCTTATCTTAGCCGAAGAAAAGCGAGACGACGCTCAGCTCAAGTTAGCCAACTATCAGCAGGAAGTCGCTCGGGGCTACAATCGAAGCGTAAGGCTCAAGAAGTTCAGAGCCGACGACTGGGTTTGGCGAAAGGTTGTCCGAGCCAACCAGAAGACAAAATTCAAACCGAATTGGGAAGGACCCTATAGGGTGATTAACGAGATCGGCAACGGCTCGTACAAGTTAGAAGACAAAGAAGGAAGGGAAATTGAGAATCCCTGGAATGCTCTGAACCTCAGAAAGGCCTACCTTTGAAGTCTCTCGTCGGTCTCAATCTATCACACTACCTCTCAAGTCTATTACTTTTCTCTTAACAAAAGTGATGTACTTGTTTTGGCAATCTTTTATTTAATGAAAAGTATCTCCTACTTCTGAAGCATCAGTGTTCTCTATATTTGATTACAATGATTCAAACACCAATCGCTATAAGCTCGGTATTCTGACAATTACAGCAACGTTCGGATTTCTTTATTGCAAACACGATTATGGCTCGGAAAATTTCATTTCCAGCCACAACTCGATTAAACATATTGGTTCGGCTATGTTCATAATTTGACTTGAACTAAAATGGCCACTACAAGCAATTACTCCACCTATTACCTTGGCATAAGACTGGCATTTTGAGCCGAGCCTTACACCAAAGTAGGGGCTATCATGAGTAATTACCAAAACCTCGAAAACAAACCAAGGTTGCTTAACCTTCGGCGGCCAAAATCTGAAAATATTTCTAAGGCACAGAAAAATATTCAGTACAGTAACAAAGTTGAGAATTTCTTCTAAGTCATTGAAACACAAACTTGAAATTCAGAAACTCCTACCAAGAGGGCTCGGCTTGGTAAAACGTTCGATGCCGACCCCCTTAAAACTATTACATCTGGCATGGCAAATCCTAAGTGTTCGGAGCTATCCAGTCCAAAAGCAAAATTCAAAATATTCAGAAACAAAATAAAATAAAACTTAAGGAAAATCCTAAACCGGGGTATCTTCGGCAACTTTGTCTTGTGCCTTGGGATGGCTGTCACCTTCACCAGCCTTTTCCTGCTAATCGGCCACAGGCGTGTCGGTCATCTCTTCATCATCATCCTTGGGAGGCAAGGGTTGGCACTCTTCTTCAGTATAAGGAAGGTCAAGATCAGGCACCGTTGGCTCGGGCAGCTGCTTAAGAAAGCCAGACTCGGGCTGAATTGCCATTACACCGGCCATTGCGTCGGCACTGGCAGCATATCCCAGCTTGAAGAAGTCAGGTAACCGAGCTTCAAGTTCGTCGTTTACCATCTTGTGAGCAATCTGGGTATACTCCAGTGCGGCTCGGTTTATTCCGGCCTCATAGCCTCTGGCGTCGGCAGCTTTGAGCTTCTCTTTCTCTTCCACCCTCATTTTTTCGGCATCAGCCTCGGCAGCAGCCTTAACGTCGGCCAGCTCCTTCTTCAGCCTCTCCACCTCTACCTCCGCATCTTTTGCCTGCTGATCTGAGATCCTCCACTTGGTTTGGTAGGAATCTCGGTTAGACCTGTACCGTTCACGCTCGGCAGAGACTTTGGTGGCCTTGTCATAGGCTTTCAGGGCAGCCTGTCCAGCCTGCCAAAAACGTGGAAGTAAAGATTACCACAAGGAAAAATCACAAGTACAAAAACTAAGCACAAGTAATACCTGCACAAGATGCGAGCACATTTCCCCGAGCCCAGGGATCAGGTCGGTCGGCACTTGATCATAGTCTCTCGAAAGAGCTAGACCCCTGAGGAGCGTCACTGCAAGGTTCGGTTCTTCCTTAACGGAATCACTCAACTGCAAGACCCTTCCATCAGACATTGTGTAAGAAGGACTGAATGGCCATCGGACGGCAGCCTCGGTTGCGGGGTCGGTGAGGTCGATATGAGGTTCGGAAATGTTCCTTTGCTCCTTGGGAGGGGAGGCTCGGGCAACACTCGATGGAGCTGATTGAGAAGGGTTCGATGGTAGAACGTCCTCAGATGTCTTCTGTCTTTTTTCTTTCTGTTGAAGCTGCTGGTCAGAAGAGCCTCGGCTTCGAGCTGGGTTACCCGACTTTGTTGGTATCACTGGCCTTGGGATGTTTCTTCTCGACATGTCTTGGGAAGCAGGGTCAGTAAAATCGTCGGATAAAAAAGGGGTGAGCCACTCCTCGGCGGTAAACCCAATCTTCGGCAATCGTACTCCGTGTTGCCGCTTCTCCCGAACGCCTTCGCCGTTTGAAGCACCACCCTTTTTAGACGCTCCCGTAGTCTTTGGGGCACCTACTTTCTTCTTCCCCGGTTCGGCTTCAGCTTCTTTACTCTTCTCCTTCCTTCTCAGCACACCCTTGTATGAGGGTTTATAGTCAAGAAGGGTTGCAGCGTGTCGGCAAGCTTGGGCGAGGAGCATGTCGCAAGCCTTCTCTCGAGAATTTGTATTAAGTCCCTTTGATATGGGACCGAGCTCTGCAAACAAAAGATAGCAGGAATGCAAGCGTTAAGCAACAAAAGTAAAGCCGAGCGAAATTTTACTAAGATTAAGAAAGGAACGGTTCGTTGGTACCTCTCGTATCCTTAACTTTAGGGACTGCGTACCGACGAAGACCATCGCCAAATTCGTAATTTCCGTGGACTTCGAGGTAAAAATCGGCCCATTTATCCGTGTCGGATAGACCCTGGATCAAGGGGCTCTTTTTAGGTCGGGTTGAAAGATACCGACGGCCAGATTTACCATGACGAGACATGGTGTAGGTGAAGAAAAGGTCCGTCGGCCTGAAGTCCAGATCTTGGCTCTCCATTAGAGCAATTACCGACATGATGATTCGGTAACTGTTGATTGTCAATTGATGGGGTGCCAAGCTAAACTTCCATAGTATCTCCCTAAGGAAGGGTGAAGGGGGAACCGTAGCCCGGCCTCGCAGATGGCCATTAGGGGCACGGTTATGTGCTCGGGACGGTGATCCCTGTGGTCCTTTATATCGGTGCTCTTGACTCTATGAATCAGAACGTCGTCGGGAATGTCGTACTTCGTACGGAACGCTGCATACTCTCCCGGATCGCCACTAAAGTAGTGGGCATAAGGGCATAGCAGTCCCTTGTCAAAGAGGTCAGCATCGCTCGGCGCCGACGTTGAAGCCTCGGCTCCTGACATGAGCCTAGATTTGGCTTCTTGTCCCACCAGTGGCTCGACCTCAGACTGGGTGTCAGAAGAGAAACTAATCTCAGGCTCCATAGTAAATCTGTCTGCAGCGTACTCGAAGTCACGCTCGGCGTTAGAATCGTCTGTCACTGGAGAAGTTGCCGACATCCTCGTTGAAGAAGATACAACCGCTCGGCTACTCCTCAACCTACGCCACTCGATAAGTTCACTGAGGAATTGACGATCGGATTCGGTTTCCGAGCAATCCGAGTCTGAAGACACGTCGATGACCTCGTGAGCCAGACCTAGGAAAAGAACAAAGGGGAATTAAGCTATTGAAATCTGCGTCGGCAAACAAAATCGTTTGAAAGTTCGGTTCATCTTATCGGCTCACGAGTCATATGCTAACCTATAGTGGGCTCGGTACTTCTATAAAGACTCCCTACGGTCGGCAAACAAGAGAGTTGGGGAACGTTTGGTTATTTACCCCCATCAAAAGAAATTGTTCGGCGAGCCCCAGACATCCTATGGGGGCTCGGAAGAACAAGTTGAGTTCAGGGATGAACATCATCGTTCTCCCCAGAAATCTACTGTTCATACAGTACAAAAACCCCCAAAGTCATCCCAAAAACCCAGAAAATAAGCGTGGAAAGCAAGAGAAAGAGTGAGACGATAAAAATCGATGACATACCTTAAGATTTCAGTTGGAATGGGGCTTGAAGTTGAGGATCTGGATTCAAGCTGAGTTCTGGAACGAAAATGTAGAGAGAGAAGCTCCAAGCGCTAGAGAGTGAAAGTGCAGAAGAACTTTCTCTCTCCTCCTTCACCGGTATTTATAAACGGGGCGGGGCTTTTCGAATTTCCCGCCCATCATTTCACCGCCGAACCCCTCGCCAACCTCTACGTGACACGTGGCGACTGAAGTCCTTGCCCATGCCAGCCGTCTCCTCGTCTGCCTAGATGTCCTTTCAACTGACACACCCGTTCGAATACTTGACAGCTGTTACCTTATGTGGGGCTCGGATTAATCTGCTGAAAGTTCAAAGCTCGGCCAAATCTTAAATCAACCCATACCGAGTGAAGATCTTCGGCATAGGTTGAGGGGCTATTGTAGCAGGTCGAGCAAAATGGCTCGGGCCATTCCGAGCGTGATCAAGTATTCCTTTCAACTCAAAGACACCATTCTTTGGACGTTCGGATCAGCAACCGTAGCCGAGGGTCCATGAAGCCGAGGGTCTCTCTATTTATTACTTCCTTTAATGCTCCATTCCCGACACCTGCTCAGGTTGAAGGAACACGTTCGCTTGGATAGCTGCCGAAGGTCCCACAACATGCTCGATGCCGAGCGTGGCTTGGCCGACGGTCCAGCTCATCCGTATCAGAACATTAATTATGACAATGATGATGGTCGTGACGTCATCCGAACGGTTATGAGGATAATGATGGTGGCACGTGAAGATGCCAGCTCATCATGAAAACGGTTGCAAAAACCCTAAACGTGATGCAACAGTGACATCAGCCGACGCGTGTCGAGCGTTGGTGCAATCTTGGAGACCAAGCGAAGGGTTTCCTATAAATATCCCATTATGCCTTCTTGGAAGAAGTACGCTAAAACAAAACCCTAGCTCCCAATCTCTAACTCTACCTTGCAAGCAAACTGACTCTTGCACCGGAGGGCCATCCCGGAGAACCTCCGGTGTGGTCTCTTAGTCGTGCTTCATTTTGTAGGACTGAGCAAAGGAGACAGGAGCTAACCCCGAACCACCATTCAAAAAGTACGAACCATCCAGAATGGAGCCCCCACACTTCCTATCAAGCCCAAATCAATCCTTGATATCTGCAAATCATTCCTAGGCTTTCCTTCCCTTCTTGTATTCTAGATTTGATTTTATTAGCTGTGATTGTGGGATTGACTAGCTGTATAGAAGGGTAAATGTATGGTAATAGTTTGTATATATATCAGTAACAATGTAAGGTTCCTGTAAGGTATGAAGAGAGAAACCATTGTAGTTTTCTTCTCACACTTTTCTTCTCATTCCATTTTATTATGGTATCAAAGCAGTGACTGATCTGCCTCTTCAAACCATGACAGAGAAACAAAACGAAAAAGCTTCCAATTCAAATGATGCCTTGGGATCAATCAACGATCCCTTCTTCATTCCTCATTCTGACAGTCCAACTGCTGTTTTAGTTTCCCCTCTCCTCTCAGGAGATAACTATAGAACGTGGCTTCGCGCAATGACCATGGCACTTCGCGCTAAAAATAAGTTGGGCTTCGTCGACGGAACAATCGAAATACTCACGGAGTCCAGCATGTTGCGTCAATGGGAGCGATGCAATGATCTGGTTAGTTCATGGATTCTCAACTCCACAGAAACTGCGATCCGTGGGAGCATTCTTTACGCTGAAACAGCTAGAGAAGTGTGGCTGGATCTTCGTGATCGATTCACCCAAATCAATGCTCCGAAAATCTATCAACTGAAGCAAGCCATTGGTAAAACAACACAAGAAGATACTACCGTCTCCACATATTTTACAAGGATGAAGGCACTATGGGATGAACTCAATTCCCTCTCCACTGTACAGCCTTGCACTTGTGGCCATGGAAAAGCGAATGCTGCTCTCCATCAACAAGATCATGCCGTGGAGTTCCTCTAAGGCCTCCATGAGCGCTATTCTAGTCTACGAAGTCAGATTCTTTTAATGGAGCCATTTCCAAGTGCCGCCAAGATTTATGCTCTCGTGCGACAAGAAGAGAAGCAACAGGAAATACACTCTTCAACCCCTTCTACAACCATGCCCGAAGCTGCTGCATTAATAGCCAATTCAGTTACTTCCAATGGCACAGAAAACCAGTCTACACCTTCTCAAAATCATGCTAATCTCAGCACCAATTCTAGGGGTTCGGGTCATCACCCAAAACAGATCATCCAATCGGTACAACGGAAATCCTAATCAGCGCAACATAGGTGGAGACCATCGCCAAACTGAGAAACCAAGGATGTACTGTGATTACTGTGATCGAAATAACCATAACCAAGATACATGTTATAGGTTGCATGGTTATCCCACAGATAAACCAAGAGGTTCCTCAAATAACCATAGACTTTCGAGTTCCTCTTCTTCAGGAGCTCCTCGATCCAACGATCGAGCAATGGTGGCTGCTCCATTGATTACCCAAGACCAATACAACAATATTTTGGCCATGCTTTCTTCAGGTAGCATTAATTCTCAAGCCAACTTAGCAGGTATAGCTCTTAATGCGTTAGATTCTGCTTGGATTATTGACACTGGAGCCTCAAATCACATGTGCTCCTCTTTGGCATGTTTCTCATCATATTCACCATGCTCCACCCATGTCCAACTACCTGATGGTTCTCATGCACCAGTCACACATATTGGAACCATAAAATTTTCACCAAATTTTCAACTTGAGGATGTCTTCTACATACCTTCCTTTCATTTTAATCTTCTATCTATCAGTCAGCTCACAAAATCTCATCAATACTCTGTGACATTTTTTCATGATCGATGTGTGTTTCAGGACCTGTCCGTGAAGAAGACGATTGGACTGGGTAGTGCACATGGTGGCCTTTACTACCTTCAAAACCCTTCTGCACATTTCATTACTGGTACACCTACCATCGACATTTGGCATTGGCGGCTTGGGCATCCTTCTCATCATCGGTTTTTAGAGTTAGCCAAAAATGTTCCTTTTATTTCTTGTTCCAATAAATATGTTTGTGATGTTTGCCCTCAAGCAAAACAAACCAGGTTGAGTTTTCCCACTAGCTCTATTTCATCTATTAAACCGTTCCAATTGATTCATGTTGACATATGGGGGAGTTTTTCCCAGCAATCTATGAGTGGTGCACGTTATTTTCTTACTATCGTGGATGATTTCTCAAGATGTACTTGGGTATACCTTATGCGTTTTAAATCTGATACAAGCTATCATTTAAAATCGTTTTTTTCCATGGTGAAAACCCAGTTTCAAGGCAAAATAACACATGTATTTTCTGGTGATGGTGACTTATTTCTTCCCCAAATTCAACAAGTTCGTTCTGATAATGGGAGTGAATTTTTGTCAAATAAAATGCAACACTTCTTTTCTGAAAATGGTGTTATTCATCAAAGAAGTTGTGTATCTACACCTCAACAAAATGGCGTTGTTGAATGGAAACACCGACATCTCTTGGAAGTTGCTCGGGCATTAAGGTTTCAATCAAATCTACCTCTTTCCTTTTGGGGTGAATGCATACTTACTGCTACATATTTAATCAATAAAACTCCAACACCTTTACTTCAAAATAGATCACCTCATGAAGTATTATTTTGCAAGCAACCTTCCTATTCCACCCTTCGCGTGTTTGGTTGCCTTGTGTTTGCCCATAATGCCAACATCAAACACAAGTTTGATCAGCGTGCCAAGCCTGGAATATTTGTTGGATCTCCATATGCCCAGAAAGGATACCGTATTTACGATATCAAGAGCAAAACTATTTATGTGTCAAGAGATGTTGTATTTCATGAAACTATTTTTCCATTTCATGATGTCACTTCAACTCCCACACCAACACCAGTCATCTCACTACCTATTGAAGATCATCCACGATATGATTATTACTCACCCTCATCTACAATCGCATCTCCAATGCCAAACTCATCCCCTCCTACAAGTGAACCATCTTTGGTTCCACGAGAATGTCCCCCCATTGTCCAGACATATCATCGCCGAAAAGCAGTCCCTATTATTCCCCAAGAAGTGCAGTCTAATCCACCCACACCTTTGCCTCAAGTAGAAACTGTTGACAACATAAATCCTGCACCCACCAAACATTCCACTCGAGAGCGAAAACAACCAGCCTATTAAAGGGGGTATGCCCCTTTGACTTTGTATTCACAAAAAAAAAACTCTCATTCTAATTTTGACGGTTATACCGTTAACTCGACTGCATAATCTTTGAGATATTAATTTTGATCTACGATATGTGTATTGCCACATGGACCAACTCTGTCAGCCAATATATATTTCAGTTTCCTTACTTATTTGTTATAATTAAAATGACCCGGTGTAGCATTTGGTTATGCATGTATCAGGCCATTTTTCAGCCACAACTAACCATTCCATTTATAACTCAAGGTGTTCGGATCAACTTGCCGACTAATCCCGGCAGACAATCACTCCGTCCGCTTGGAGGGGGGAGGATTTGACCGCCATACCAATCCCTAAGTGAGGGCTTCACAATTGGGTGCATTTGGAACTATATAGGAGAGGGTTTTGTTGAATCCCTCTGTCCTGTCCTCTCTTTTTTTCTTTTTTTTAATCCTTCTTTAGTTAACTCATTTACTTGTTTTATTCGAGGTGCACGTAAGTGATGGGTGCTGTCTGCCTAATTTACGCTTTGTCGGTCCGTTTATATTATTACTTGATATATTTTAGCATTTTGTGGTGTTTGTAGACCTTGAAGACCGATAGTGCAAAAACGTGTAAATTGGAAGGTCTTTACAAAGTTGATCAAATACATCAAGTGGCCAGCTTATTAATTCAATTGGTGTGTCGAAATTATCACGGGAAAGCCATGTAGAGAAGCACCCAATAAAATTACCATGCGGTTAAAGGCTATATTTGGTATGATTGGGCATTACGACAAATTTAGTCCAAGGATGCATAGAATAAGTTTTGGGTTTGGCAGTGGGCCCGAATCAATATATATCACACGGCAGCAACTTTATAAGGAGATGAAGGGTTTTTGCTCGGGGTACTACGGATTCCGCGACAGATGGAAAGAGCGGCTGCTGCGACGAGAAACAAGGTCACGACATCACGGAAAAGAAGCGTGACTTCCACTCTCTTGGCCGGCTAAATCCCTTGTCTAGAGGGAAGATGAAGCACCGTTCCAAGTAATTTTGTATATGTATAGGTTTAGGTTTTAATATTCGAATTGATTGTAAAACTTAGAACCCTTTTCATTACAATTGAATGAATTAATTTTACTTCTTCTTATCAATTGAGTATTTGTATTCGCGATTTCAAATGCCTAGTTTTGCAATAGTTTTCACTGATTGTGGTTCGAGTTCTGAGATAGATTATGTTCGTAAGAGCCAAACTGTGCTGCTGATAGACAGTCCGTGCTATGCGATAGTCTATGCCTTTTAACGACCCAATTATTTTCTTGATAATTATCGAAAGGGATTGCAAGCCCTAACGATAGTCTTAAATTATTCGAATGTTAAACCTAGCCTTTGCATATTGTTATTACGCAGTCGGGGTGGATTCGAACCCTAGATATTTTCCTCCATCGTTTCTAAATCTTTTAATTAAATTTCTCTTTAGTTTAATTAGCTCTTCAAAACAAATCAACCAATCAATCTTTACTTTTTCAAATTAATCTAGAAGTTGATTGAATTATAGTAACTTAGCCAATCTGTCCCTGCGGATCGACACTCGATCTTAACCACTATTCTACGGAGTAGTAGTTAACTCCAAGCTTTTATAAATTTATTTTTGACATGGAACGACGCGGTCAGTAAGCTAGCCTGAGCATCCTAAGTTACGAGGGGAAAAAAAAAACTTGTCTTTGCTTCATGAACTGATAGGAATTGAAAGAGGGAAAACAGTAGTAAATGATTACATTTTGAGCAAATTACTGAAACTGACGTCTATGCAGAGATCAGAGAGGGTAAAGATGGTACACGTCTTTGCCTTTAAATTCGCTAAGAAACAAAACCCATCTCCATTCAGTCTCATGGGCGATTCCATTGAGCAAGCGATTCCAATTCCTAGTAGTGGTAGAAGTTTTTTACACAACACGGTCAACATGAACTTCGCAAGTTAGGATTGGTTTTTCCCACACAAACACAAATATAACATGACACAGTGACATAAAACTTTTCCCTATGAAGTGACCATATGTCGGGAGAGGTCATTGGAGGATAAGATCTTTGTTAGTAAAAACTTTTCCCTATGAAGTAGTAAGGTGTTCTCCGAGGGCATGACTCATTATCACTTCTAACTTTGAATCTTGATCAGACAATTTTATTATACAAATACTTTTAAACAGATGATTTGCCACACCCATACGTCATAGGTTGACAACCACTTTTCGTCTTTGCTGTATGGTTTACCCATGTGGGCTAACTTTTCATAGACTTTTGGTATCGCTTTTTTGTTATTTTCTCGTAATTTTCATTTGATTTGAGATTAAATTTTATGTTACATCGTTCGACTCAACAAGGGCAATCAAAATAGTATAAAAAAGGCCCAAAGTTGGAAAAAAAAAAAAAAAAAAAGGGTTTACTAAGAATGACCACAAAGACATTATTTCGATTCCCCTCGTCAAGCCGAATGACGTGACGTAGAAATAATTAAGCGAAAATAACAACAAAAAAAAACGTGCAAAAAAGACTCTTGAGAAGCTAGGCCAAATCACACCATATTGCGACTCCAACCAGAATGATTCGATACCGACTATGGATAGAAGCTGGAGCTCAAGTGGATAGTTGGTTACTTTGGAGGGAAAGTTAGTTTGTAGAATGGTTGTTGTGCAAGGGTCATTGACTTGTTTGTTGGAGTAAAAAAGTGGAACGAGAGATCCCCAAGAAAAGTCCACTGCTTCTTAACACCGTGCCTATCACAGAACATCAATTCTGCTGCCTAGCTAATTTGTGAAAATCAAGGCGACATTAGTTAGGGTTGCCGAGGGCACCCCCAATATTGGAGAAGAAGAGGTCGCGGTCCAAAGCTTGTGCCAATAATTCTTTTCGGTAACTAGAAAGGTATAAATCAGACTAACAGAGTGTCCTTAAAATTGAAATTTGTTTCCCCACATAAAGCAACCAAAATATCCTAGAACTACTCGTTTATTCATCCAGACATTTGTACTCTTATTTATGCTATGAATGTCGATATCAATATCATAAAAGTTTTAATGTGTAACTTGAAAAATCTAGAAGTATCCTTACAACTATAAAGAATCGATCACGAGTATCGGATATGTAAGGAAGTATCATATACATATGAACAATGCGATAGGGATACAACTCCCTTATAGAAGTAATCCTTGAATTTCAACGACAGAATTATAGAATTAACAGGGAAAGCAAGATCAAGAACTATACCGACATGCAATTTCAGGATAGAGAGGAATTAAAACTATAAGGCTAGCTGTTGTTCCATAAGGCAAATGTAGAAATCCTAAGCACGCAATCTCTGTTGGAAACTTCCCACATGAAGTGACGAACAACTAATACACATATTAAGCATTAAAGATACTTCAAAAAAACCAGGTTCTCAATTGGCTGTTGGAGCAGCATATTGTGGAGGCACCATTATTGGAGAGCATTGGTAGTCCTGGACAGTGGACACAAAGGCACACAAGTGCTTTAGTTGACTTGCTCAAACTCATCTTTGCTACACGAACTGATTCGAACAACAGGGAAAGAGCAAGGGAAACGAAAACGTTGTAATGAGAAAAAAAGTAATTGAGATCTATTAGTAGGTGAAAGAGAGTGGGGCACACACCTTTGGTTTTGTTGTTGCAAATTCAACTTTCCAATGTTTCTACTCTTCGTTCACCCAAGTATTTTTTTTTATCTTACACAGTTTGCTCACGACGGTTCCCATGTCCATGCGATCTCTTGGCGATTCCGATGAACATGCAACTCCAATTGTCAAAATGGAAACCATGCAATCGTTGATCGAACTTCCATTGTTGTGCTCCAGTTGGATGGAGGGATCGACGATATCCATCACTCGTTCTGGCAAAGCATTCTTAACGAAGTTATGAAGATTAAGATGATCTTGAAACAAACTATCAGTTGGTCTTTTGCTAGTAAACATCTCCAGTAGAAGAATGCCAAAGCTATATACATCCCCATTAGTGGAAGCCATGTCACCCATGCCATACTCTGCAGATTGATTCAGTTGTTAGTCTATTTTAGTGTGGAAAGTGAATATGATTGGATGCATGGTTCTAAACTCTTGATTCTTATATAAAATGCATGCATTAATCTGTGAAGCCAGATGGTATTTATAAATATCTGCTAATATTGTGATTATTAATTGATGGGGAGAACTTAGGACACTTCGAAGATAGCTACTATCAAATCACTATGGAAATGTCATATAGGACAATCTAAATTTTTAGTCATATTTTTTAATAGATTTTGCATAGTTATGGATTTTTGTTTTCAATATGCAAAAGATTATTAGGTAAAGCTTCTAACACAAAAAAATAACATATCGAAATAATTATGCTTGTTTTCAAAATGTTTGCTTTTTACAAGGAAAAAAAAAACAGAGCCATAAAGTTTCAATTTGTAACTTTGCCCTTAATCCTTCGTTTTTTAGGCAAACAAGGGGGTATTTTGGTAACTTGGCCCTTAATCCCGACCTCCCCCCAGACTATATTTTCCCCTTCAAAAATGACTAATAATCCTATTGGGATTATTAGTCCCGGGATTCAAGATTGCACAAATACGGGACTAAAGTGGATGGGTGGATTAATAGTCTAATCCTAGATCTACTCCCCCTATCAAACCGGGCCTAAAACATTACGGATATTAGATTATATACAGAAAGGCATGGAGTTTGTATTTGCGAATGCTTTAAATGAAAGGACAAACATATGTAGGGGTCCACTAGTTTACACAAAGCCAAGCTTTATAGCTTAAATTTTATAGTTGATTGAAGATTTTGTACCTGGAGCGATGTAGCCTATTGTTCCCCTTATTGCACTTGAATTGCTTTGATGTTGCGGTGCATTTGTTGAGGCTTGAGAAATAATTCTTGCTAACCCGAAATCTCCAACATGGGCAGCCATTGTATCATCCAAAAGGACATTACTTAGCTTCAGATCACCATGAATGATTGTTGACTCACAACCACAATGAAGATACTCAAGTGCAGAAGCAACATCAATCGAAATGTCCAGCCTCTGGCTCGCTTTTAGGTACTCGTGTTCCGCAACTCCATTTTGATGCAGCCATCCATCTAATGTTCCATTGGCCATGAATTCATATATTATAGCTTTGAATTCATTACCATGGAAGTCTATGCTAGAACATGCACTTAATACCTTCAAAAGATTCCGATGCCTTATGGTTTGAAGTGCTTTGCATTCTAGCATGAAGCTCTTTAAAGCTCCCCTGAGCTGAAGATTGAGTACTTTCACTGCCACAACAATCTGGTCTTGATCAAGGATCCCTTTATAAACAGAAGCATAATTCCCAACCCCTACTAGATTAGCCTCTGAAAATCCGTTGGTGGCTTTGAGAAGATCTGCATACGAAACTCTTAGAATTTGGTGTTCGAAAGATGGCTTAGAAGAGTCCTCCTTCCTTGAGACACATTGTCGGTGACGAAACATAAACAAGCTAACTGCCAAAGTTGAAGATATCACAAGAGCAACCACCACATGTAGTATTATCTTTGTCTTGTAAGATAGTTTTTTTCTCTTGGACATTGATGATGGGCATGGAGGAAGATTTAAGTCAGCAATACCTCCACATAGATTATCCATTCCAACAATTGAAATTGCACTGGCATTTCGAAAAATTCCTTGTGTTGAAACTTCTCCATACAGCATATTGAAAGACAGATTCAGTATTTCTAATGCAAGCTCACCAATATAACTAGGGATCAACCCCGTTAAATTATTGCGTGAAAGGTCCAACTCTCGTAAACCCCTAAGCTTGCTCAAACTTTGAGGTATCTCACCTTCAAATGAATTGCCTTCCAAATGAAGAACTTCCAAGCTCAAACATCCACTCAACGAATTTGGAATAGACCCTGATAACCTATTATTGGACACATCAAACTTTGCGAGGTTTTTCAAAGACCCGACTTCTGATGGAAGAGAACCAGTCAACGAATTGTAGCTTAAATTGAAAAAAATCGAAATCGATGAAAGATTCATGATTTCGAGAGGTATCAAACCATATAGATTATTATGAGAAAGATCTAATGCTAACAACTGTTGACAGTTGCCCAGACTCAAAGGTATGCTTCCACGGATGTTATTTTGCCCCAAGTAGAGACGATTCAGTGCACTTAAATTACCAAGTGAAGAAGGCAGTTTTGTGAATTTGTTCATTTCTAAATCCAGATAATTCAACTTATGAAATCTACCAATGGTGTCGGGAACATGGCCGGAAAAATAATTGGATGATAAAGCCAAGATAGTGAGATTGAGGAGGTTCCCGATACCCGAAGGAATACTTCCATGTAGTTGATTCAACCCTAGAACCAAGAAGCTAAGATCGATAGAGAGATTGGCTACGGAGTTGGGCAATGAACCTTTGAGAAGATTCTCGTTAACAAGAAGAAATGTCAATTTGGTGCAATTAGTTAGAGATGAGATGAAAGAAATGTCATCCTCCAACTGATTGGCCTGGAAGTTCATCACTTTAAGACGTAAAAGTTCTCCAAGATCTTTTGGCATCTGCCCGATGAAGTTATTCGAACCAAAGTATATATATTCAAGACCGGAAGCATTAGACAACGAAGTAGGAATCATCCCTGTGAACAAATTATTATAAAAGCCTAGAAACCGAAGATTAGGAAATTTTGACCCTATATCTGGAGGAATCTTTCCTTCAAGACGGTTAAATTGTACTGAGAATACAGTGAGAGTGGAGATGTTGTATATGCTAGAAGGAATATTTCCAGACAACTTGTTAATCTCGACGCTGAGAAATGTCAATAGCCGAAGCTTAGCAATGCCCTCAGGAATCTCTCCTTGCAAATTGCATTCACTAAAGAAAAGCACGCCAAGTAATGATAGGTTACCAATGGAAGGAGGGATGGTTCCCGAAATTTTATTTGTACTGAGGGTTAAATCTCGAAGCTTTGACAAAGACCCTAGCTCAGATGGGATGTTTCCACTCAGGTGGTTGTTAAACAAGAGCAAGTACTCAAGATGTGTGCAGCGTGACAGGTTCTTGGGTAGTCCACCGCCAAACGAGTTGTTGCGGAGGTCTATGTGTTGAAGGCGAAATAAACGACCGATCTCCTCTGGGATCGGGCCGTGGAAGTTGTTGTCTGAAAGAATGATTCTCCTCAGGAAGCTCAGGTTTCCTATGTGAGGGGAGAGTGATCCGACAAGGCCTTCGTATGTTAAGTCCAACTTCACGACTCTATCGGGATGCCGGCGGCTGCACATAATGCCGTGCCAGTCGCAGTAGTGGACAGAATCATTCCAAGAACTGAGGGCACCAAAAGAGGCTTGATCATCTATGGCAGCCTTGAAAGCTAACAAAGCAAGTCGATCAGTTTCATTTGTTCTCATGGCAAAAGTGGAGGGTGCGTTGCACCACCACACAATTAGGGCAGTGTAGAGCACAAGAAGGAACCACTTTGCCATGATTCTGATTCTGATTCTGTTGGGGGAATCAATCAGACATGCATATTTCAAGGTGGTGTTTCATAGTATGAAAATGTCTCTTTAACGTTTACAAGGCGGCAAGTGGGAATCATAAATTTTTGTATGGACCATGTACGTACGTAGTCTGGAGTCAAGTCAATCAGACATATACATAACAAATAAAGTTAATTAGCAATTAACTTAGTCCTTTGAAATTGTTTCTTCTACAAAGCACTGAAAATTGATCGTTTTAAAATCGTGCTTCGGTCAATATAAGTTTTAGGAGCAAAGGAAAAATAGGGGTGTCGAACCTGAGAGACTTTGAACAAATTACAATTTTGGAAAATTGATTTCTAAACTAATTATTTGGTGTTTTGAGGTGTGGACTAGATTAAAGAAAATTAAAGATTTTCAGATTTCTTCAATAAATAAATGGAAGCTTAGGGTGTTGGGGTCCACCGCTAGTCTTGTTACGAGGAATTTTATAATCTTTGTATCAATCTCATGATTTAATATCTTCATGTGACCATGACATATTATTCAGCGGCAGAGGCTAAGGATACTGGGAAAACAAAATGGAAACAGAAGTCGGTTGAAGATATGTTGGACATTCCGAAATCTATGAAAAGAGGTGGAAGGAAGAAGCAAAAATATGTTATGTTAAGGTTGGCAACAACAGCAGCCGTATTTTCATTTGAAGAATATAATAATAGGAATAGAATCATTCTCTACGAGGCTCGAGCAGTTTGGGACTTCGAGAAGACTCTAGGTATGTGCTATGATGGTTAGGAGGAGCTAGGATGTGATCAGGAGGATTGTTCAAATTGAGGAAATTGATGAGGAGCGCCATGTTGACTTCAGATTAATGTTTACCGGTTTGAGGAGTTAATTTAGGGTGCTTTTCTATGGGTGCTTTTTTTTTTTCACCTTGGTCGGCATTTCACCAATCTTTGGTTGTTATTACCTCTTTGGGTCCTAGCGGCATTTGATCATTGAATGATTTAAAAATTTATATAATCATCACATTAATTTTTTTTTAATTCAAGAGATAAAATAAAAATACTAGAACATGAAACCACGTACAGGTGCTAATTGAAGAAGTCTTTCAAGAATTTCCTCCTCCTTTCTCTCTGCTGTCTTTTTCTTTTTGCTAATTGAAGAAGTCTTCTTCTTTCTTTATGTTTTCTTTGGCTCCTCTCCGCACTATCTTTTTTTCTTTCTTTCTTTTTCCACGAAAGTGCTCCCTGAAGTCTTCTAAAGTCATTTCTTCTATTATTTTCTCTTTTATTATATTATAAAGAAGAAAGACTCAACGTGCTTTGGTCTAAAGATAAGATGGAAAATAGAAAAAGTTCCCATGCTTCTAGCCCCTTGGAATCTTTGCAAAAGAAAATTAAAATATAAGATTAAATAAAATAGCAAATGGTCCTAACAAAATGAAAATTAGGAATAAAATAAACACTTTTACGTGTTTTATCAGTGGTAATTGATGAGTTAAGTGAAGGGAGGGCTGCACACTAACATCATGGTGTACAAGGTGGAGGATTAATGAGCAGCCGAAGGACCTCATTTCGGAAGGTGCCGGAAACCGCTTCATCACAGGAATTTTTGTATGGAGTCCATGTACACAGTGGGTCAATTTGGCGTGTCTATTGTGCCACTGAGACTTTCACATGCACCTACCAATTCCTTGTATGCATAACCACAAACAACTAATCAAACGCCTCCACTTAACACCATTAGGAAATTACGGTATTGACCCTTATCCGCAAGTACATGTCATACTAAGTTCACGTACGCTAATATTTTTGCTATTTTTCGTTTGGTATTTTGTCCATCTTGCCAGAATTTTTGTTAAAATTCATGTTTTGTTTTTTGGATTAATCATCCATCTTGACGAGATGAGTCTAAAAAGTTAAGTGCCTAGCCTCCACAGTTAGAAGTTAGATGCAAGAACAGATAAAAGAAAATTCAAAAAAAAGAAAAGAAAAATGAAGAAGAGGGAGAGTGACCTCGACAAATAAAGTTAATTAGCTGTTAGATATCAGGAAATTAGGTAGGAGCTAAGGGGAGGGGTTCACCTACAAAGTCTTTTTCTTTATGTTTTCTTTTTTTCGTTCTTTCTCTTCCAGTTTTCCCCAAAAGTGCTCCCTGAAGTCTTCTAAAACCATTTCTCCTTTTATAAAGAAGGAATCAATAAAGGAAGACTCAACGTGCTTTGGTCTAAAGATTGGATGGAAAATGGAAAAATATTCCCATGCTTCTAGCCCATGGAATCTTTGCAAAAGAAAATCAAATAAGACTAAATAAAAACACCAAATTGTCCTAACAGAATGAAAATTAGGAATAATAAACACACCTTTATCTGTTTATCAGTGATAATTGAGGAGTTAAAGTGAAGAGAGAGCTGCACAATGGGTGCACTTGGAATGATACAGGAGCGGGTATTATTGAATCACAGTTACGAACATCAAGGGGTACAAGGTGGAGGATTTTTTGAGGTGTTATTTTGGATGTGTGAGGAGTACTGCAAGTATCTGATGCATTCCTTTAAGGATAGATAAACAGGTTAACCGCGTCATTTTTGGGTAATGCAGATTGCAGGGTGAACCTGACCCAGACCCGTTTAGCAATCGTATCTTGAGTTATTTCATATGTGTGTGTGTGTGTGTGTGTGTTTTGTGTCAGAAATAGTCAACCTGCTAACTACGTGTCAAGTTTGAGGTGTGTTATCGTGACGTGTCATTAATTCCCACCCCTAATTCCTCAGCCATGTCCTTTTTTTTTTGACTTTGGATCCTTAGCCGTGACGTCAAATCCGGCTAGGTTAAATACCTCTAACAAACCACAAAATTTCATAAAGAACACCACAAAATTTCATAGCTTAGAGCTGTCTTTTTTAACCTTGAGACTATTGTGCTGACAACGAAATTGAGACCATAACAAATCAACGAGCGATAAACAAGAACACAAATATAAACGTGGTTCCACTCAAGCAAAACGTAAGAACGTGCTCCACGGGGAAAAGAACAAGAGGATTCACTATAAACGGGGAGAGAAACAAAGAGCCGACTATACCCATAACTCTCAACGAAGCACCAAATAGATATCTAGGGATAAATCTCTGATGGAACCCAAAAGGAAGATACAAATCATTGGTGGAACTCTAAGAGATGAACAAAACCCTAATATATATAAGCCCTTGAACAAAAGAACATACATAAGCAGCCTCCCAAACCTGCTATTAATAGGGGACCAAAAACCAGACAAAACCCTAAATGTAAAGACCCGTATATTTCTAATTATCAAAAATGCTTATTAAATGCCTAATTGGGAAAATATGATTTATGTGGTAGATAATTGAATTAGGGTTTAAAGTGAAAGAATGAGAATTAGAGGGATGAAGTGTTACTTTGGATGTGTGAGTGTGAGTGTGAGTGTGAGTGTGAGTGTGAGATGCGAGATTGTGTGAGATGTGAGACTTGTTTGTTGAATTTGATTAATATTGAGAATATGTTTTGTATTTGTGAGCGAACCTCTCTTGCCCATGCTCACCTACCCTCGATTGCTGCTAGCGATAAGAACATTGACACAATTTCCTACAACTGAATATTATTTGTAAAATACAGTCACGTCGGTGCCCATAGCTCACGTTTCTATTTCGCAGGTCATTAATCGAGCACACCAGATACCACCTCACCCAATTTGAAGGATCAGATGAGCGGCCGAAGGACCTCATTTTCGAAGGTGCCGAAAACCGCTTCATCACAGGAATTTTTGTATGAAGTCATGTACACATTGGGTCAATTTGGTGTGTCTATTGTGTCACTGGGACTTTCACATGCACCTACCAATTCCTTGTATGCATAACCACAAACAACTAATCAAACGCCTCCACTTGACCACCATTAGGAAATTACGATATTGACCCTTATCCGCAAGTACATGTCATACTAAGTTCACGTACGCTAATATTTTTGCTATTTTTCGTTTGGTATTTTGTTCGTCTTGCTAGAATTTTTGTTAAAATTCATGTTTTATTTTTTAGATTCATCATCCATCTTGACGAGATGAGTCTAAAAAGCTAAATGCCTAGCCTCCACAGTTAGAAGTTGGATGCAAGAACTGATAAAAGAAAATTCAAAAAAATAAAAGAAGAGGGAGAGTGACCTCCACAAATAAAGTTAATTAGCTGTCAGATATCAGGAAATTAGGTAGGAGGGGGAGGGGTTCACCTCCAAAGTTAGGATTTAGTAGTTAATTGTCCGCTACAAAGTAGTGAAAATTGTCCGCTACAAAGTAGTGAAATCAAATCTAAGACAAAATAATAAAAAAAATTCTAACCTACAAATTCTTATCAAAATCACTTTTCTATACCTAGTAGTTATGTGGATAGTCCCCAAAACAGCACTGAAAATTGATCGTTTTAAAATCGCGCTTTGGTCAATATAAATTTAGGAGCAAAGGAAAAAATAGGGGTGTCAAACCTCAGAGACTGGAACAAATTAAAATTACACGGAAAATTGATTTCTAAACTAACTGAAGGAAGGTTAATTATTTGGTGTCTTGAGGTGTCGACTAGTTTAAATAAAATTAAAGTATTTCAGATTTCTTTAATAAATAAATGGAAGCTTAGGGTTTCGGGTCCACTGCTAGTCTTGTTACAATGAATTTTACAATCTTTGTATCAGTCTCAGGATTTAATAAATTCATGTGACCATGATATATCCAGTTATTCAGTGGCAGATGCTAAAGATACTGAGAAAACAAAATGGAAACATAAGTCAATTGAAGATATGTAGGGCATTCCAAATTAAAAGAAAAGAGGAGGCAGGAAGAAGCAAAAATGTGTTGTCTTTAGGTTGATAGTAGCAAGAGCCATATTGTCATCTGAAGAAATTAATAATAGGAATAGAATCATTCTTGATCGTGATCATCAGGCTCAAGAAGTATGGGCTTTCAACAAGGCTCAAGCAATTTGGGACTTCGAAAAGACTTTAGGTATGGGCTACAATGGTGAGGAGGAGGATCAGGATGATTGCTCGAATGGAAGAAATTGATGGGGAGCGTTAAAGAGCCATGTTGGCTTATGTTTTCTGGTTTGAGGAGTTAGGTTAGGGTGCTTTTCTATGGATGTTTTTATCTTGGTTGGCATTTCGCCAGTCTTGGGTTGTTATTTCCTATTTGGGTCCGGCAGCGTTTGATCAATGGCGTGCAAGATTACCATTTTTTGATTATCTCTTTATGCCGTTGTGATGTCTCTTGCTTAGGATCCTTTTAATTTTGTAATTTGTTTCAAAAAATTAATAAAATCTTTTTTAACTTATAGTTACAACAACCCATCTTACTCACAAGTACATATGGCATGAATTTTCATTTTTGTCGTGAAAATGGTGGAGATCATGTAAACTTTTTGCCTATGAAGAATTTCCTCCTCATTTCTCTCTCGTTTTTTTCTTTATGTTTTCTTTGGCTCCTCTCTGTACGATCTTTTTTCTTTCTTTTCCCCTCAAAGTCCTCCCTGACCTGAAGTCTTCTAAAATCATTTATCCTCCTTCCATAAAGAAAGACTCAACGTGCTTTGGTCTAAAGATTGGATGGAAATTGGAGAAATGTTCCCACGCTTATAGCCCCATGGAGTCTTTGTAAAAGAAAATTAAATAAGAATAAATTAATAAAAACAGCAAATGGTCCCAACAAAATGAAAATTAGGAATAAAATATACACTTTTATGTGTTTATCAGTGATAATTGAGGAGTCAAAGTGAAGGGAGGGCTGCACAATGGGTGCACTACTTCGAATGATATAAAATTAAGAAGGTATTATTGAATCACAGTTAGAGGTGTTTGGATGTGTGAGGAGTACTGCAACTGGCTGCAAGTATCTGATGCATTCCTTAGCCGTCTCGAAAAAATTAATTATTACTACTGGTCAAAAATACAAACACGACTGGACCATTGATTACTGGAATGAATGGTCTGGATGAAAATCCTCACACGATCCTCGCAGAGAGATCCTCATAGAGGATCCGGATCCGTGTCTAATCGATCTGGCTAGGGTAAACATCCCTACCTAAGAGCAGTGGAATAAGCAAAACTAAAATGTTGCTAAGGTTAGCAAAGTTTGCTCAAAAAAGTGCTTACATTGGAATAACCAAATTTAGCAACCTCTTAGCAACTCATCAAATTTTGGCTTTTGAATAATCAAAACTAGCAAATTTTTCCCAATAACCAAATTTTATTTCTCAATCAAGTACATCAACATTACTCAAAAACCTTCTCTCTTCCATTTCTCTCTCAACAATATTTTCAAAAAATAATTTTAAAAAACTTTAATTTTCAGATTTTTTTTAAAAAAAAACAAATTTTTCAAAAATTTTAAAAACTGTAAGTAAATAAATTGTGTTTTTCAAAAAATTGTTTTTGAAATTTCAGAACTATTCGCGTAAATACAATTCTTTCAAAATTTCTCAAAATTGTATTTACAATTTTTAAGTGAACAAAGTGTGTGTTTTTTGTTTCGAAAAACTGTTTTCTTTCCCTTCAAGAACCGCTTTTCCAAAAAACATGCGTAAAATAAAGGGAAAAAGTTTGGAGAGCCCATTGGTTTTGACTATGGACAAAAAATAACCAATGTGAGATTTGGTATTGCTAACTTTAGCAATCTCTAAATGGATAATTAAAATCTGATGTGCATATTTTGATTATTCACATTTGTTTATTCCATTGTTGATATTCTAACAAACCACAAAAATCTGTAGCAAACTCCACAAAAATTCACAACTAAAAAATTCGTATATAAATTTCGTAAACAACACACAAAATTTCATAGCTTAGAGGCGTCTTTTTTTTTACATTGAGCCATCTTTTTTTACTACAAACTATAGAAAACCACAATGTGATGTAAACCCTAAGAAAGAATGTAGAGAGAGAAACGAAGAAAGCTTTTCATTACTCAATTGTTCAATCTGAACCCCGGGTTACAAGAGGGCTTATATACTAACTGCCCTTTACTAATTACATCTCTTAACCGAATCAAGAAATCTAATCCTGCTGACTAATCAAGATTCTTTTCTAACTAAACAATAAGCCGAAACTGAAAACTGTTATGCTGAGCTGGCAGCTTGGTTGCGAACAAACACTGCCTTATCTTTAGTGGCTTTGGCTAACACTCCCCTGCAAACTCATGGGGTGGAAACCACCATGAGTTTGGATTTTAAAAGATGAAATCTATCCACAGTCAAAGTCTTAGTAAAAATATCAGCTACTTGAGCAGAATAACCAATGTGATGAATTGAGATCAGTTTACTGAGAACCTTCTCACGGATGAAATGGTAATCAACTTCGACATGTTTTGTGCGTGCATGAAAAATAGGATTGGCAGCCAAAGCAATTGCGGACTGATTATCACACCATAGATAAGGCAGAGTGGAGAGATCCCAGATGTTATTAAGTGATCACCCATTCCACTCCCAAGCAATGTGGGATTCTATTTCCTTAACACAAACAACACCACAAAAATTTGTAAATTCCGCACGTAGCCGTGTGTCCTGTTCTTTTAGGCTTTGAATCCCCAGCCCTGTCCATAGTTTTAAATATCGGCCGATACGGTACGTATCGGCCGGTTCGTACCGGTATTTTGGACTTTCGGTTCGGATATGGGCCGATATATCGGTGAGACTGAAATTCACAGGCGAATCAGCCGGTTCCCGATACTATCGGTATATAACCAATTTTTGGACCGGTATGGCCGGTACGGCCGGTACGTATCGGTTCGGGAAAAAAAAAATTTCTTATTGAAACTTCAATGTTTATTTTAATGTCTTTATCTTATTTTTGCTATTTATGTCAATTATATCGAAACTTATAATGTTGCATTTTTCTCATATTTGTAAAATCTTATTGACTTGCGGGTTTTGATAAATTATCGGATATTTCACATGAAGAGAATGGGCTATTACATGTCTTAAATTAATTAAAATGTGATAATTTAAGCCAATGTTTGGGGCAAAAGTATATTTTTCAAGTTTTATACATGTTGCTGATGATTTTTAAAAATTCACGACCGCGACACCCGATTCCCGCGACGTATCACCGATATGTCCCGATACCGATATACCGCGACCGATACCGCGACGGCGACCGATACCGCGATTTAAAACTATGGCCCTGTCCCGTTTTTTGCCTTGTTTGCTGTCTAGTATTTGGATTGTGTGTTAGTTTAGTAGTTATCTCATCAACAACAATATCCCTAGTATATTAGTACTTCCTTGTACGTAACAGCTTCTTTGTTTCCTATATATATAACGTTATCTTTGCAATCTTCCAATATTGAAGTTAATAATAATACTCTTTTCGTTTTTCTGATCACTAAAACGGAACAAGATGAGCACTTCAGGGATTAATAGCTATCAGTAAACGGCATTGTGTCAATACCTAGCGGCAAAACAGATTAAACGGCGTCAAAAGAAATTTCATATGGCACTCAAAACTCTCCCATTCTTTCATTCTTTCTTTGGGAATTACTTTTCCTCTTCTAATGGAGATAGAAGACGCAAAAGAATCAGCCATGGTAGAAACTTGTGCACTATCCAGTTAACACATGCTTTTCACTCTCGAAATTTGCTTTTCCTTAATTACGTCCTCTTTTTTTTCCCAAAAATTGTTGGCTGTCACGAAATTAAGTAAAATACTGTTGTTTTGGCTCAATTCTTTGAGTACTGGTCATTTCAGTCAATAGTTAACTTATGATTCTGTTTGTTTGAAAGAGTAAATTAATATGATTCACGAAAAAAGAGAGCAGAAGAGAGGACTTGAGTCATTTGTGTAGTGCATAAATATGTGTATTTGTATTGTGTGCAAAGTGTGGGAGCCCGTGAGGGGGTCTCCCCCCACCACCAGTGGAGTGAAATGTGAGAGTGTGAAACTGTGAATGAGAGATGTGAGACTTGTGTGAGTTGTGTAAAATAATTGTAAGTTGGTTGAATTTGATTCATGAGAATATGTTTTTTGTGTGTGAGGGAATCTCTCTTGCCCACCTACTCTCATTTGCCGCCGACAACAAGAACATTGACGCAATTTCCTACAACGAATAAGGGGGAACTTACAGGCCCATTGGCTGCCAGGTGAAAAAGGGAAAGAAAGGGGATTTGTCTCCCTTATTAGTGAAAGAAGAAAAGAAAGGGGTGTGGTTTCTCACCAACCCATCCAAATACATGTGAGAAATCAAACTCACTCCCATCTCCGGCGACTGGTCTCTTCTCCAGCGACTTGGAACTCTCCTCTCTCTTCTCCGACGGCCTGGAACTCTCCTTTCTCTTCTTCGGCGACCGCACAACCACTAGTCCGACGACGAAAAGACGCCGTCGTAGCCCACACGCGCTGCTGGAAGTTGAGTGAGTGAGATCTACTCTCACCCACGGTCCCACTCGCCTCTCTCTTTCTCCTTTCTCGTGGAATCGCACCAAAAGTGGCGAGAAACAAAAACAGGCATTGAGGGGGCTCTCTTCTCCCGCCCTTCCTCACCCTCACTTGCCTTGTGGATCATCCAAATGGAGGAGAGATTGAGTTCTCCCTCCGTCCCCTTTCTTTTCTCCCGAAATCACTCAATCCATATAGTCTCTTAAAGATTAGTCCTCAGCACCCACCATCTGTAAGTTTCCGTTCGTGTGTTTTTAGGCCATTATGTTTCCATCCTCCTTATTTTTTAATACCAGCAATGCCCTCTATTATACCATATATATATATAGAGAGTCCAGAAAAAAGGGTCTACAACGTAACTCCTCCAGTCCTTTGCGTGAAATCCGGTCATCAATCCTAGCGTGAAATCAGGCCATCAATCACGAAAATTCCTAAGAGTCTAGTGGGATTCTATATAAGAAAGCATCTCTCTCTCTCTCCACAAACAGCTGCCGCCATTCACTAGTCCTCCAACGTCCTCCGGTGGGCATCGATCCACTCGTCCTCTGACGTCCTCCGCCAACAACCACCACCATCCATCAACAGCTGCCACGTCGGAGTTTCAATCGCTATTAGATCAGACCTTTAAAAATATAGGTGGAGCCAACGAATCAGGCAAGCCACACAACGGCCCGTCGCCGTCGAAACTCCCAGCTTTGCCGTATAGATCGGATTTCAACAAGAAGGCCTCACGGATCGAGTTGGGCACCCACGGTGCAATTATCTTTCGATTGGTTGCAAGTATTGGTCATTCATATTCATGTTTTTTGTTTTCATGTATTCCGATATGACTAAATACCTTTTCCGGCCACCAGCGAGGTCATTTGTATTTATGTTTTTTTTTTTTATTTCATGGTTTATTATTTCTTTATGTTTATTTATGTGTTTACATGGTTATGGCATTTTACTTTTCATGATATATTATTTGTATCATTTGCCATGAATCACGTTTTCCGGCCTTTAACTTTTGCCTTTAAATAATACTATGTTTGCACAATGGATTCAAAAAGATACAGCTCTCTGAAGATAGTGGCTCTCAATGAGAAGTTCAGATCATGCGTACCCTGAAGTCGAATTGGAAGCTCCAGTTTGGAGTATGATATGCTCAAACGTGCAAATTCACATTCTAGTCTCGTGAAAGGGATTCCATTCAATTACTTTGGCCAAGCTCTGCTTCTTGGAAGAGAGTTTTATCAAGAGCAATACTGGTGTGGTGAACCTTAATGAAGAAAATCTACATTTGTTGCTTGGTGGAACATCTCCAATAATCTGCTACTGATGCCCAGTATCCTTGGGTGTGGAGTTATGATGGTTCATTACCATTCCATTCTGTTTCAGTGTTGTTTTTGTTGTTGGTGTAATAATTTTGGAAACTTTAGGCCTGGTTTTGCTGGGTTGGTTACTTACCAACACTTCTCCTTTGGAGGTAGCGGGTACGTGGCATATCATTGTCCTTAGCCTAGGTGCCAACATATAGTTGGGATGTAGATTTTTGATTGTGACTTTTGGTTCGGAGATTAATAAAATTCTTTTTATTGATCAAAAAAAAATATCACGGTTTTTGGCCACCGGCAAGAAGGTCATTTGTATTCATGCATTTTTTTTTTTTTTTTGATTTCATGGTGTATTCATGTTTTTTATGTTTATTTATGTGTTTTCATGGTGTATGGCATTTTAATTTTCATGGCATATTATTTGCATCGTTTGCCATGAATCATGTTTTTTGGCCACTGGCGACAAGGTCATTTTATTCATGTTTTTTTTTTTTTCTTTCATGGTGTATTCATGTTTTTGAAATAACATACAAATATATTTCATGGTAAATGGTATAATTTTTTTACCAAGAAAGTTAAAACCATCATAATTGCAATGTTGTAAAACAAGAAAGACTTAATACACCATGAATATTATAAATATGCACGGCTCAAACGGACATTGCATGGCAAACGGTGCAAATAAAATAAAGAATCGTGAAATGGGAATGGGAATAGCAGAAAATGGAAAGAGAAATCTAGGGGATTTGATTATTTCAATGTTTGAAAGTTTGAACTCCTATTATATCTCACTTGATTGCCTAATTTGATTTTCATTTGAATCCCCTTAATTTAGGGAAACAATAAAAGTGTGTGTATATATACTTATATAATAGTAAAAGGGTAATAAAGAAAATTCACATATTGAAAGGATGAAAACATAAGCACAAAAAATAGGGTGGATGGAAACTTACATGGCATGACTAATGGGGATGGATATTCAAAAACAATAAGCCATACTTTTCGATGGCCACCATCAGAAATTTATCAGTTTTTGGGCTCTTGAATCTGCTACCTAATTTGTGAAATCAAGGCAGTATTTGTTAAATGGCGCCCCCGTTGGAGAAGGAGCAGTCGCAATCCAAAGCTAGTGCCAATTAATTTCCTTCGGTAACTAGAAAGCTATAAGAGACTAACGGAGTGTCCTTAACTAACAATTGTTTTCCCACATAAAGCAATCAAAATATCAAAGAACTATTATTTTCTCTATCCATACATTTGTACTCTACAAATTTCAATCTCAATTTCAAAAAGTTTTGATGTGAAACTTGAAATATCTAAGTGTATCCATAAAAATATAAAGAATCAATCCCGAGTATCATATACTAAGGAAGGATCACACACGTATGAGTAATCCGATAGGGATACAACTCCCTTCTAGAAGTAATCCTTCGAATTTTAACAGCAGAATTAATAGCGTAAACATGATAAAGATTTATGTCGACGTGCAATTTCAGGATAGAGAGGAATTACAACCATAAGGCTGTTGTTCCATAGGGCAAAAGTAGAAATCCTAAGCATGCATTCTCAGTTGGAAACTTCCCACATGAACCGATGAACAACTACTTACACATATCCTCCTTGGCTTCCTAAAGGAGGATTGACAACGTCCATAAGTGTAAGCGACGAAGCCAGTGAATTATCCAGAATGCCCTGGCGTGTTTGTGAGGTTGGATCATTTTATTCAGGGTTGCCAAGCAATGGTGGCTCCCATGTATTGGGGTGTCTAGATTATGGTTATTTTTGTTTTACTTTAATGGGTTTTCAGACTTTTCAAGTTTTTCTTCCATGTCCTCTTTTCCTTGCTTTGGATTATGCTCTGAGTTTGTGCGTAGGGGTTATTTGGCAATGTTGCTCGTGGATTTGTTTCGCCTTCCCAAAGCAGAATCTGTTGGTTCAGGATAGCTGTGAAGAGTAATTGCAGGATCTGAATTGGACAGCTTGTTCATTAATTCGTGCTCTGTTTTGAGTTCAAAGCTCCTGACTTGCTCTATTTTGGGTGGAGAAAATCCACAGGGAATCTGTTTGCTTGGGTCAGAACTAAATAGAATTCACTGAAAACTAATTTATAATCTGGCGTGGATTCGATGAGGTGTGTTCTGAATTTCGACAGTTTGTTCATTGATTCTTGTTCTGTTCTTGGTTCAGAGCTTGTACGTTGCTCTGTTTTCAAGACTGTCCAAGAGGGGTGGAGAGAATCCACGAAAAATCTCTTTGCTTAGATAAGGAATGAAAATAATTCTCTGGAAATTGAGTTATCGTTTTGTGCAGATGCGATGATGTGTGCTCTGAATTTTCCTAGCTCAGCTCATTGATGTTTGCTCTGTCCTAACTTCTTGTGTTCTTCATCAAGCTTAATAATGAATTGCCGTTGATGCGATCAGGAATGCTCTGTATTTCTTTCTCTGCGTTTTACCCTTACTCCATTCTTTGTTGAATTTTTACTGCACATGAGCTGGCATGGGAATAATTGGAACTGAGCTGCAATGGGTTGTTAGAGGGAATGTTAAGCAAATATGGGAAGAAATCTTACATTGATTGCTCGGGTGTACGTACCAAATCTTATGGTGATGTCCATGGCATCCTATACATTATTACACCAAAATCTTTGTGTACTTCCATGGGTTGCCATGTGTCATTGAATCGTGAATGAAATCTCCTACTTATACCGGAGCCCTTGGGTTGTGCTAAACTTACAGGTGGTGGCGTGATTAACATCTTTGCCCTATTTAAAGTTTTAAAGTTATTTCAATTATATTCATAGAGAATGGTTGATTAATTTTATACCACTGAATACAGGTAAAATCAGTTTAAGAAATCCAAGTTTTAGCCAAAACAGTTCATGAGTGTTGGTGATATTACAATAATTTACACCAAAGAACAAAATTATAATGGACAAATTAACAGGCTGAGTCGTGGAAATCTCGCTCTCTTTAAGGAGATTCAAGCCCTCTAATGGTAACAAACCAGTGCAGTAGAGAATCTCTGACTTGTCCCCTCCAGGATATAACAGCCCGATAATTTATCGTATGGTTCGGACCTACTCTGCACAAGTAGGAGAACCCAAAGCTCCACAATAAAAACACCTTTACACTTAGCCCAAGACTCTCACTCTCATATTAAATTTACAAGCTATTTGTTTAGAGAATAAAGATGGACAAAGATGGAGAAAAATACTTAGGAGAAGTTGGCTTATGGCTTTATGGCTAGGGTTGCCTCTTATGTATGTAAAGCCTCCCAAGCAAGCCTTATATAGGCAAGAAAGAATCCAAACTAAATCTTTTCATTAATGACTAAATCTTATAGGATAGATATGAATCTAAACCATATCTTTTCATTAATGACCAAATCAAATTAGATATGATCTTGATATTATCTAGATTTATATGGATAAAGATGAAAGATATGCTTGATCCTTCTAGATTAATCCTTCTAGATTGCTCTTACATATTTAAACACCCGCTAAGATAAGAGCCTCTCACATAGATATACATGTGATTTGTAAAACTCTAGTACAGAAAATGTACATAAATTTAATATTAAAATAATAAATTTCCAACATTCCCCCACCTATTTTAATATTAAATGAGACTCCTGGGCAAAGAGGGATATTATGCATCATGAAGGTGTGCTCTGCATTGAACCTTCACTTAGTGAAAACAGTAATCTCTACTCCAGAGTCAATAGTGGTCTCCGACTTGAACTATGACTACTTAGGGGAAATAAAAATACTGCCCACACATAATAGTCCAAGTATTGACATGAGCTTTAATAGCCAGCACATTACGGCCTTGTGCTAATCCCAATTTTCATAAGCGTCTTTGAGAACAAAGCCTAATTCTCATAGGAAGCGGCCCCACTTCCCCGCTCACATAGGTGAAATCTGTCAAGGGTGCTCCTGTAATTCTAACACCCCACTCATAAGAGCTACAGAATTTCATTAAGAGTTTCTTAAAAACTCAACCTCCACAACATTACAGGATAAATGCACTCACACCATAAGGATGGACTTAATCAAAAACTTCAGTGCATTTCCAAACGACCACCATATGATTCGTTCTTCCCATTGAACCCAGTTACAGGATCTCTGGTCCCTGGGTTGGGTATCCTCATACGTGGCTCATGAATTTAATGGCTTTAGTCCCATCCCCCTCGATGTATTCCAGACTCTTTCTCTTGCCAAGGCCTTAGTTAATGGATCTGCAGATTATCACATGATCTTACATTAGTCACATTTATGATGCCATTACTCAAATAAGATCTCACGGTACTGTGTTTTCTTCTGATAGGTCTAGATTTACCGTTGTAATAACGGTTTTGTACTCTACCAATCGCAGCAGTGCTATCACAATGAATTAACACCGGAGGAATTGGTTTTTCCCAAAACGGGATTTCATTTAATAAATCTCTCAACCAATTAGTGTTACGGCCTAGAATTTTAAATTATTTTATTAATTATTTTGCCCATTATTTAATTGAGTGTTATGGTGGGGTCCTAATTAATTATTTTTGCGTACACAATGGATACAATTGTCGTTATTATAACTACAAGGGTATGAGCTTAATTAACCATAGTAATTTAGTTTTTACCTCAATTAGAATTTTAGATATTTTGTTTAACTAGATGGCTATAATTGTGGGTGTTCGTAATTAGTGGGTAGTTTTATAAAGTTACTTGTCAGGAGATATTTCCAGGAAATAGAATTTTTATTCGAAGAGAACGTGGGTCAGTGAAAGTCATTATATTAGACTAGGGTTGTTTATTTTGAGGGAGAGAAGTTGCAACAGTCGAAGTCGACAGCAGCAGTCATGGGTTTCGTAGAGGTCTTCTTTGGATTCTCTGAGGTAATTAGTTTTACATCGTTTTCTAATCTACCGCTTCACAAAGCCTTCCAATCTTTCAATTGGGCTCTAGTTTTTAGTTGATTTATTGCCTGTACGGTGGTGTGTGCGTGGGAAACATCATGTGGTCGTGCGTGCATGTGAAGTAAAGTGGTGATTTAATTTGGTGCATCCAGAATCTAGTTTTACCTTATGCAAACATAGGGATTATGTGTATTGGAAAAGAACAGATGGGTTTTGGCACTTGGAAGGAATCAAATGACATTGGGCTGTGATTTAATGTTGTGCGTACGTGTGGTATATACATATAGTTTAGGTGTGGACAAAACTGGTTTTGCTCTTGGAGTTCGTGGGTGGATTTTTGGAGGCTATACTAGTGGTTTAGGAATTAGGAATGTACGTGTTGGGTTGGGATATTTCAATAGTAGAGGTGTTACTAATTTGTATTGTCAGTGTTATATTCAATTAGTTAGTCACTTGTATATTCTATTTTTGTTCAGGTTAGCCTCATTTTGCGTTGTTCGATCGTACTACTTTTGGACCCAGGTGAGTGGTTAAGCATGTTACGTATTTGCGAACTTTCCCGTATCCCTTAAATTATTGTTTTAGAAAATTAATGATTGAAATTGGGAACATGTATTTGTTTTATTTGGTTCTTGAAATTGGCATGCGGATTGGTGAAACCATTTGTTGATTGAATAATCTTTTGGTGAGAACTTTGTGGATATTGATGGGAACATATTTTGAAAGTCCAGGGAAATTAATCCTCTGTGTGCGGGTGACTCTGGCCATAGGGAAGAGACCGGATTAGGCCAGTGACCCTAATGCTCAACGGTTGTTATCGACCGGATCATTCTTAGGGAAAAGTTCCACGGGCTGCCTACTCGTGGTGACTCTAAGTTTTGATATTGGATCCAATTATGAGACATTTATTCACTGGCATTTGGTTCTATCGATATTGATTGTGGTTCCCCATTTTGTTGGAGATTGGTTTGTGATCACCATTGAGACCTATTTGGTAAATGATTTATGGCCTTATTTGTTGGTTTGATGTACAACTTCGTATGCCAAAATATGTTAACGTGATAATCTATTTTTAGCCATGTTTTAGAACTGTATTATTATACATGCTTTACTACTCACTGAGCTCGTCAGCTGACGGATTTATTCCAACTTCTTTTTCAGGTAAGTTGGGCAGTTAGGAGGACTCTGGTGGCATCTCGGGGATTTTCTTTTGTTGACCTCCTTAGGGTGTTTCATCATTCTATTTTATTAATTGCTTCCGCATTTGAAACTTTTGACAGATAATGGATTCTTTTATTACTGTTGGATCACTGAATTTTATTTGGTTCATGGGATGTTTGTACCCCATTCTTTTGTCTGAACCTTTTTGGCTGATACTGTTTTGAAATAAAATTTACTAAGTGATTCAAAGCTATGGCATTTAATTTATTTTCTTTTTAGGCTGCATGTTCTACGAGCTTTGGTCTTGTGGTTCATGGCCGGTCACTTCTCATTTTGGGGCGTGACAATTAGCCTCCTCACTTGCTGATGCTAACGCTATTAGCTCAGCCTCCATAGTAGAATTAGCAATAATAGATTGCTTTTTCGATTTCCAGCATATAGCACCACCACCCAAATTAAAAATATATCCTGTGGTAGAGAGTGAATCACCTGACAAAGTATTCCAATCGGCAACACTATAAGCTTCAAGTACTGCAGGATACATATTGTAAAACAAGCCATAATTTTTGGTACCAGATAAATATCTCATTATTCCCTCAATGGCTAGCTAGTGTTCTCTGCTCGGCTTGCTAGTAAACCTGCTCAGTACTCCTACTGCATAAGCAATGTCAGGTCGAGTACAGTCAGTAGCATAACGTAAACTCCCTATTATGCTAGCATATCCTTTTTGATCAACAATATCCTTGTCATTTTTAACAGGAAATAAATGCACATGAGGATCAAAAGGAGTAAGTACATGCTTGCAAATATCAAAATGGTATTTTTTCAGAACTTTCTCAATATAATGCGACTGATCGAGAAAAATACCATTACATGTTTTTGTAATTTTCATCCCCGAAATTACGTTAGCCTCACCAAGATCTTTCATATCAAAATGGCTACTAAGCGTATTTTTAGTCTCATTAATAATATGTATATTAGAGCCAAAGATCAATAAATCATCCACATATAGGCTAACAATAACATGTGAATTTTCACAAGATTTATAATAGATGCACTTATCACACTCATTTATCTTATAACCATTTTCAATCATGCAGGAATCAATTTTCTCATGCCATTGTTTAGGCACCTGCTTTAAGCCATAGAGGGATTTAGTCAACTTACACACTTTGCTTTCTTGGCCGGGCTCCACAAAGCCCTCGGGTTGATCCATGTAAATTTCCTCATCTAGGTCCCCATTTAAAAAAGCTATTTTTACATCCACTTGATGAATTTTTAAATCATGAATTGCAGCAACTGCAATTAACAGTCTAATGGATGCTACTCTAGCAACCGGAGAAAATGTATCAAAAAAGTCAAGATCAGCTTGTTGCTTAAAATCTTTTGCAACAAGTCTTGCTTTATATTTATCAATAGAACCATCCGGTTTAAGCTTTTTACGTAGGACCCATTTACACCCAATAGTTTTACAACCCGGTGGTAAATCGACTAATCTCCAAGTTTTATTGGACATTAGTGATTCCATCTCATCATTAACAGCCTCTTACCAAAAAAACAGCATCAAGTGATGTCAAAGCCTCTTGTAAATTAAGTGGAGTATCCTCCACATTAAAAACAAGATAGTCAGGGCCAAAATCTTTTTCAACTCTAGCTCTTTTACTCCTTCTAGGTTCAAATTCAAAATTCTCTTGATTTTGTAACCTAGGAGTTGAAGAACTAGACTCAGATAAAACCAATTCTCTAGATTCTTGACCCCCACCATTTTTAAGTTTAAAAGGGAATTTTTCTTCATGAAAAATTGCATCACCTGATTCAAAAATAATTTTATTTTCCATATCAAAAAATTTATAGGCTGTACTGTTTTTTGCATATCCAAGAAAAGCACAAGTGGTAGCTCTAACACCCAGTTTGGATCTTTTAGGGTCTGTTAGCCTCACAAAAGCCAAACAACCCCAAACTCTCAAGTATCCCAAATTTGGCTTATGGCCTTTCCATAACTCAAAAGGTGTAATTTTAGTCTTTTTGTGTGGCACTCTATTTAGCACATGACAAGCTGTTAAAACTACTTCTCCCCAGAGATTTGAGGGAGCGCTTGCTTCAATAAGCATGGCATTGGTCAAGTCAATTAATGTTCTATTTTTTCTTTCAGCCACACCATTAGACTCAGGCGAATACTGTGGAGTAACTTCATGGATAATTCCCAAAGACTGAGCAAAAGAATTAAATCCAAAGGATTCATACTCACGACCTCTATCACTTCTAATTCTTTTAATCTTTCTACCGAATTGATTTTCAACTTCTTGGAGGAATTCTTTAAATTTGTCAAAAGCATCACTTTTATGTTTCACACAATATACATAAGTATATTTTGAATAGTCATCAATAAAAGTGATAAAATATCTATTTCCTCCACGAGTTAAAATTCCTTCAAACTCACATAAATCCGTATGGATTAGTTCTAACAATTCGGTATTTCTTTGAACACTTTTATGAGGCCTTCTTGTGATTTTTGCTTTACTGCATGTTTCACATTTTTCAAAATCTTTTTTCAGTCTTGGAATTAATCCTAAGTTACTCATGATTCCTACATATTTATTGTTTACATGACATAGTCTAGCATGCCAGAAATTTAAAGAAGACAGCATGTAAACAGAAACAGTAGCTGGTTTATTATTCTCAATATTTAGTTTGAACATTCCATCACATGCATATCCCTTACCCACAAACACTCCTTTTTTAGTAATTACAAACTGATCAGATTCCATAGTCTGCTTAAAGCCAGATTTGTTCAGTAGATAACATGACATCAAATTCTTTCTCATGGACGGTGTGTAAAGCACATCTTTCAGAGTCAGCACACGTCCAGAGGTAAATTTCAAATCAACCTCGCCACTCCTAAGCACCTTGGTAGTACTAAAGTCACCAAGCATCACAATTTTTTCTTCTGCAAAGGGAGTATAAGTTTTGAACCAATTTTTATCATAGTAGACATGCCTGTTGGCACCAGAGTTTGCCCACCACCCTTCCACACATTGAACCATGTATATGTCTGTAATCATAGCCACAAAAGGCTCCTCGACAACATTAGCCTGTGGAGCATTCTGCGTTTTTCGAAACTTGCAAAATCGAGCAATATGCCCACTCTTGCCACAGACAAAGCTCCCACCAGTTTGTTGTGCTTGTGAGGGGGTCTTTGGTTCCAATTATTTTTTCTCATTTGCATTTCACCGCGAGATTTACCCTTATTTTTAAAGTTTTTCTTATTTGGCTTTAAATAAGCATTCTTTAGAAACTGACCTCTGGGTAAGTTATTTTTTGCGGAAACTAAATTTACCTTAGTGGTGGAATGTCCATTACCCTCGTGAGTCATAAGTGCATCTTGGCCTCTAGCCTCCTCCTCCACTCGGATGCTGGTAATCAAAGTCTCTAGGGACGTCTCCTTTTGCTTGTGGCGCATTGATTTCTGGAACTCCCTCCACAAATGTGGTAATTTGTCAATGATGCCTGCCACCACAAGATTGTCCCCAATTTTGATGCCTTCAGACCGAACCTCCGCCACAATCATTTGGAAGTCTTGCCCTTGCTCCACAACAGATTTACCATCTATCATTTGATAGCGAAAAAAACGGCTAGCTGCATATTTCTTTGCACCTGCCTCCTCAGTATCAAATTTGCTCTGCAAGGCTTTCCAAATTTTCTTTGCAGTGGAGTAAGTAGTATCATAATAATCATAAAATTGATCTGCAAGGCAATTTAAAAGATAATACCGACAATTATACTCATCTGTATTGTACTGCTCAACTAGTTCAAGATGAGCATATTTTTCATCATCGGTCATCCCATCAGTGGAGACTTTGTTGGGATCCTTCTCAGTTAGGATGTAGGCCACCTTGAGGAGACTAAGATAGAAAAGCACCTTGCCTTTCCATCGCTTGAAGTGAGCTCCCTTGAACTTGGAAGGCTTGTTGAGATCTCCGATATTTTCATTGGGCTTCTCAGCTGTTTGGTCCATTTATGAATCTCCTTAAAATTGTTGGTGATATTACAATAATTTACACCAAAGAACAAAATTATAATGGACAAATTAACAGGCTGAGTGGCGGAAATCTCGCTCTCTTTAAGGAGATTCAAGCCCTCTAACGGTAACAAACCAGTGCAGTAGAGAATCTCTGACTTGTCCCCTCCAGGATATAACAGCCCGATAATTTATCGTATGGTTCGGACCTACTCTGCACAAGTAGGAGAACCCAAAGCTCCACAATAAAAACACCTTTACACTTAGCCCAAGACTCTCACTCTCATATTAAATTTACAAGCTATTTGTTTAGAGAATAAAGATGGACAAAGATGGAGAAAAATACTTAGGAGAAGTTGGCTTATGGCTTTATGGCTAGGGTTGCCTCTTATGTATGTAAAGCCTCCCAAGCAAGCCTTATATAGGCAAGAAAGAATCCAAACTAAATCTTTTCATTAATGACTAAATCTTATAGGATAGATATGAATCTAAACCATATCTTTTCATTAATGACCAAATCAAATTAGATATGATCTTGATATTATCTAGATTTATATGGATAAAGATGAAAGATATGCTTGATCCTTCTAGATTAATCCTTCTAGATTGCTCTTACATATTTAAACACCTGCTAAGATAAGAGCCTCTCACACAGATATACACGTGATTTGTAAAACTCTAGTATAAAAAATGTACATAAATTTAATATTAAAATAATAAATTTCCAACAATGAGTAATGGTACCAGGGTGGCACACATGGACTAATGTGTACGGAATTGTAGCCTATGAGAAAATCTAAGAAGAGAAGCCACTGATGTGATTTTCCATAGTATCTTAGCTATTGATATGCCATAAATGCCCGAAGAAAATGATGTGTATTAGAAGTACAATAGTATCTTGGGTTATTGTTCTGGCATAAATGCAAATCGTAGTACACTGAACAAATCTGAAAGAAGCAAAAAGGGGAGGGGAAAAAAAGGAACTGCTACAAGACCATGGATTGAATCTTTCCGTTATCCTTTTCTTGCTCCCAGACAAAAGTTGTAGCTATAGCTGCATAGTTCCTACTTTTTGTTGTCAAGCAAGATTAACAGGCATCCAAAAGGTATGTACTTTAATAACTCTTAGTCTCATTCTTCAGTAGAACTATGATAAATATTGGAACCTTTTATAAGTTCTGGGTGGAACAAACATGAATTAGGGATAGAGTTGTATTACTGCTGAACATTAGCTCTGCTTTTGCTTGATAATAAGCTTTGCTGTTTGTATACGTCGACCTTATTTGGACAGCAGAGTCTAGGAGTATGGTGGGTTTGGGCGTAGGGAAACAAATTGTTTGAGTTTGATTAACCTGCCATGCACGAGTGATATTAGTTGTTGCGTAGAGTTAATATAGCAGCCGTGTTGGATAGCTGCTTTTACACCCCCGAATAATAGAATGCTAACTGAAAGAACGTGAATATTATTGGGTTTTGTAGTACCTAGACTGGTTAGCTATCATGCTTGCGAGCAAGAAACCACAAAAGCGGGAAAGCTGATTGAAATCGAAAGAGGGAAAGCTGTAGTAAATGATACTCCCTCCGTCCCAAAATGGATGACAATTTTTGAAACTCGTGTCATTTTTCATCGCTTATATCTTTCAATTTATAATATTTTTCATGAGTTTGAAAACTTTATATAATAGAACTAATCAAGAACTATCAAACAAGATCCACATTGCATATATTTTGAGATCCATATTGAAAGATATAAGTAATTGAAATTGGCACAGATATCAAAAATTGACATCTAATTTGGGACGGAGGGAGTAACATTTTGAGCAAATTACTAAAACTGATGTCTATGCTGAGATCAAAGAGGGTAAAGATGGTACACATCTTTGCCTTTGAATTCGCAAAGATACTAACAATGGAATCCCATCTCCATTTGGTCTCGTGGGCGATTTCATTGAGCAAGCGACTCCAATTCCTAGCTAGTAGCGGTAGAAGTTTATACAGAATCTGGTCAACATGGACTTAGCAAGTTAGGATTGGTTTTTTTCCACACGACACAGTGACATAAAATAATAAACAGATCAGGTTAGGATCCCACATCTTGCTCAACATTTCCAACGATCACAATTAAACAAAACCCAGATGAAGTATCTCATAATCAGGTCGATCATCTTCTTCCCAATTGAAAGCAACAATGTCTCACCATCCCAGAAGAAATCATAGAGTAAATATTCGGGTACATCACAAACAACCCAGATCGAACCACCATCTCGAGTCTCTACAAATCATGGGACAAGGTCGATAAATACGGTAGGCATATCTAGTAATCGTGGTGGGTTGAATTGAAATAATGTCTCAATCCACAAATGAATTGCAATTACACGTGTTTAACATGTCTACTTTTGGTTACTCATGTTTTAAAATTTGGCGGAAGTGAAAGGTGCGTAAATTGGACGCAGGATTTTTTTGTAATACTTTGTTATGATTACTAAATTAACAAAAGAAATCCCTTGACACAGTTAGACAAGTCTCCAATAAATGTGTCCGGGAGTGTCGGATGTTACACGCCATATATATTCCATGAAAGTTCGTGTGCTTCTATAATCTATCTCTGAACTCTGCCATTCAACAGCAGCAAAAAAAGGAGAAAGATCGAACTATTTGGACATGCAATTTCAGCAAAGTGCGAAACTAGCACTATAATCCTTTCCACATGAACTGATGAACAATTATTATACATAATAAATACCGAAGAAAGGAAAAATATGGAGGTACCATCGTTGGAGGGCCTTGGTAGTCATCCTGGACACAAAGAAAAATATGTCTTTAGTTCACTTACACTCAAACACATGTATACAACATGAGCTGATTAGAACCGAATGGGAAAGATTCGAACTGTGCTACACACCTTTGGCTTTCATGTTGCAAAACATTTATCGACTTCCGATTCTTTCTACCCTTCATCCGCACATGTCTGTTCTTATTTTACACAGTTTGTTCACAACGGTTGCCATTTCCGTTTGGTCTCGGCTATTCCGATGAACATGCAACTCCAATTGTCAGAATGGAAACCATGCATTCGTTGATCCAACTTCCATTGTTATGCTCCAGCTGGATGCGGGGATCGATGATATCCATCACTTGGTCAGGCAAAGCATTCTTAACAAAGCTATGAAGATTTTGGTGATCTTTAAATATATTGTCAGTTGGTGTTTTGCCTGTAAACATCTCTAATAGAAGAATCACAAAGCTATATACATCTCCTAGAGTGGAGACCATGTCACCCATGCCATATTCTACAAATCCATCCAAATTGTTATTGAAACGTTAGAGGACAGAGCAAATCTCATTAGGTGGCATGCTAATAACTCTACAATCTGCATTTACTGTTGATGTTACATGCATGTCGTGCTTTTATATCAATCGATAACAATACGTTCAATTGGAATTTAATGTGTGATAAAATGATATCATTATCGAGAATGATGGAGTTGAATTATACTTTCCACTCAAAAAGTAGACTTGTACAAAAAGTTAAGTTGTACTTTGTGTTTTATAACTGAGAGTTTGGACCAGCTTATGCCTCGACGAATCTCTCGTGGACCAATCCCACCACACACTAACGGGAGGCCACTTAAGGCCAGAGCAATGTTCCGTACAAACTGGTTCCATAAGAGTTGATGGCACCTAGTATCTATATATGCACATTCTGACGATAGGTACAAAGATTTTGTGCATCAAGAAAAGTTCATGGTGATCTAAACTAGTCGACCATGAAGGTGGATAGTATGTGGAAAGTGAGGAGATCAGGTTACACATAGTAACAGGAAGTTTTGGAGCAAAAAATGGGCGCATACATATATTTCACACCCTTTTTTTTGGGCTTAAGTTTGTATATATAGTTTCTAATGATGCTAGAACTCTTCTATGCAATTTGCAAATTTTGCTTTTCATATGAGCTTTTGGTTTTGTAATCTCAGAAAAACTGGTAGTTTGACATTTTGTACCTAGAGCAACGTAGCCTATTGTTCCCCTTATTGCAATTGAATTGCTTTGATGTTGCTCTAACTCTATTGCAGCTGTAGAAATAATTTTTGCTAACCCAAAATCTCCAACGTACATCGGCAGCCATTCTATCATCCAAAAGGACATTACTTGGCTTCAGATCATCATGAATTATTGTTGGCTCGCAACCACAATGAAGATACTCAAGTGCAAAAGCAATATCAATAGAAATGTCTAGTCTCTGGATCACTTTCAGGTACTCGTGCTCTGCTCCATTTTGATGCAGCCATCTATCCAATGTTCCATTGACCATGAATTCATATACTATAGCTTTGAATTCATTGCCATGGAAGTCTATGCTAAAACATGCACTTAATACCTTTAAAAGATTTTGATGTCTTATGGCTTGAAGTGCTTTGCATTCTAACATGAAGCTCTTTAAAGCTCCCCTAAGCTGAAGATTGAGCTTTTTCACTGCCACAACAATCTGGTCTTGATCAAGGATCCCATTATATACAGAAGCATAATTTCCAACGCCAAGTAGATTAGCCTCTGAAAATTCATTGGTGGCATTCAGAAGCTCTGCATACGAAACTCTCAGAATTTGGTATTTGAAAAGATTGTTTAGAAGAGGCCTCCTTCCTTGAGACACGTCAATGGCGACAAAACATAAACAAGCTAACTGCCAAAGTTGAACATATTACAAGAGCAACCACTACATCTACCATTATCTTTGTCTAGTGAGATAGCTTGTTTGTGTTTGATATTGAGGATGGGCATGGAGGAAGATTTACGTCAGCAACACCTCCACAAAGATCATCCATTCCAACAATCAAAATCATGCTAGCATTTCTAAAAACTCCTTGTGCTGGAACTTCTCCCTGCAGCATATTAAAAGACAGATTCAGTTTTTCCAAGGGAAGCTCACCAATATAACTAGGGATCATCCCCGTTAAATTGTTGTGTGAAAGGTTCAACTCGCGTAAACCCCTTAGGTCCCTCCAACTTTGAGAAATCTCGCCTTCAAATGAATTGGCTTCCAAATTAAGCACTTTAAGGCTCGAACATTTGCTCAACGAATTTGGAATAGGCCTTCATAACCTATTATTGGACACATCAAACTCTCTGGGATTTTTCATAGACCCAACTTCCGATGGAAGAGAATCAGTCAATGAATTATAGCCCAAATTGAAGGAAATTGAAATGGATGAAAGATTCAGAATTTCAAGAGGTATTGAACCATATAGATTATTATGAGAAAGATCTAATTCTATCAAGTTTTGACAGTTGCCCAAACTTGAAGGTATGCTTCCACGGATATTATTTATTCCCAAGAGTAGATGGTTTAGTTCAGTTGAATTTCCGATTGAAGAAGGCAGTTCGGTGAATTTGTTCATATCTAATTCAAGATAGTGCAACTTACGAAGTCTGCCAATGGTGTCGGGAATAGGGCCTGAGAGATAATTACTTGTCATAGGTATGACAGAAAGATTGAGGAGGTTCTCAATACCCGAAGGAATACTTCCATTAGTTGATTCCACCTTATAACCATGACGCCAAAGCTCAATATATGGACAGATTGGCTATGAAGTCGGGCAATGAACCTTTGAGAAGATTCTCGTTAACAAGAAGAAATTGTAATCTGGTGCAATTTGTTAGAGATGAGATAAAAGAAAGGTCATCCTCCAACTGACATGATTACCTTGAAAGTTCATCCTTTGAAGATCCAAAAGTTCTCCAAGATCTTCTGGCATTGGCCCAATGAAGTAATTTAAACCGAAGTTTACCATTCCAAGCGCGGAAGTATTAGACAATGAGTTAGGTATCATTCCTGTGAACTAATTGTCAAAGACTGCAAAAAACGCAAGATTGGGAAATTTTGAGCATATATCAAGTATGCCTAATGACAATTTATTGAGAGTGGAGATGTTGCACAGTCCAGAAGGAATCTTGCCAGACTGCTTGTTGACGGAGAAATGAAGAAATGTCAATCTCCGAAGCTTAGAGATTCCCTCCGGAATCTCCCCCCAGATTACATTCTGCCAACATAACGAGCCGAACCGAGCACTCGAAGGTAGACGAAGGGTTGGGTTTGTTGCAGGGTTATCGGGAGAAATGTATACACGTGTGGTTCATTCATGTGACGTCGCTCGAAGAGCCAAGATCCTCTATACCGAAAAACTCTTGTGCCATTGTGCTGATGAGTTTTCAGCAGTTGAATTTTGGGCTTTAAAAAATCAAAAATCAAAAACAATACAAAACACACAATTCAATGGCCGAAAATCTTTCAGCAAAGGAAACCTCTATACTTCTGTGCTGAGAGATTTTTCGGTTGTTAAATGTTGGGCCTTAAGAAAACGAAACAAAACATAACACACAATCCGATGGCCGAAAACCCGTTGACATAGAGGCACATGAATTTTCGGCATGGAGGAATCGGCACTTGCTCTAGTGGTATGAAGCCTTGGGCCTGGGGGTATGTGAGAAGGCATAGCCCATAGCTCATAGCTAGGGTTGTAAACGAGCCGAGCTGAGCCGTGTTGAGCTTTGTCGAGCTTGGCTTGTTTACTAAACGAGCCCAAAATTCAAGCTTGAGCTCGGCTCGAGCCTTAACGAGCCGAGCCCTTATCGAGCCGAGCTGAGTCATTTACTAAACCAGCCTCTTTAATCGAGCTGAACCACCTTTAACGAGCCGAGGTTTTGTCAAACGAGCCGAGCCAACTAAACGAGCCGAAAACTCGAGCTCGAGCTCGGCTCTTTTACTAAACGAACCGAGCCTTAACGAGTCGAGCCGAGCCGAGCTCACGAGCTGTTCAGTTCGTTAATAGCCCTACCCAAAGCCCGGCCCAGTCTTTTTCAAGGACCGATTGGGCTAGAGTTTTGGAGCCTTTTGCCTTCTCGTCTCTGCTCTACTAACTTTTAGGGCTGGGGTTTGGACTCAATTAATTTACATTTTTCTTTGGAGAAGTTAAAAACCAGCTGAGTAGGGGATAAACGAGTCGAGCACGTGGTTAATTAAGCTTGTGTAATTTAACAAGCATTAAAAATATATTAAAGCTTACCTCATTTGTGATGAATTGATCTCAAACGAGTTTTAATTGAGCTGAAGACAAATCGATTTCGAGTAGTTTGAATTTTTCATACATCATGAGCTGCAACGAGTCGAGTAGTAGCTTGTTCGAGCATGGTTTGAAACTTTAACAAGCTTCAAAAAAAAATGATCAAGCTCAGTTAGTTATATAAGCAAACCAAACTCCTATTAAACGGGGTTATAACGAGCGAACATGAACTTAAACTCGAGTAGTTTGGTTCGTTTAGTGGCCTTGGCGTTACCACCTTCCGTGAGGCACTTGGGTAAATGAACTCAACGAGTCATAGAGTTGATTATTTTAGCCCAGTTTGAAAAATTACCGAGATTTAAAAATTATGTTTATGAGGCGATAGAATCTCAGTTGAGTTTTTATTGAACTGATCGCAAGCCAATCTCGGTAGTTTGAAATTTTTAAACACCATAAAAAATCGAACAATCCAAGGACTCACTAGTAACTTGTTCGAGCTTTTTAAACACCATAAATCGAACAATCCAAGGACTCACTAGTAACTTGTTCGAGCTTAATGTGAAAGCGCTTAACTCTCTTTAAAAAAAAGTAATCGAGTTCAGTTTATTTAACAAACTGATTTCAAACAAGACTTCAACGAGTGTACACGTGCTAAGCTCGATTAGTTTGGTCCGTTTATTAGTTTTACCTGGGTTCGAAGTGTCATAATTTGCATTGTGAGCAAGAATGTAAAACGTATTTTTAAAGTATTTTAAGCTACTTGAGAGCCTAAAAGAGAAAGCGTGGAGCGAGAAGTAAGAACGAAAACTGTTGAAAGAAATAAAGAAGGGAGAAAATGTGTATTGAATTCAATAATAAATTGTACAATGATGTTCCTATTTATACAAGGTGAGGAACCTAACTATGGAAGGAAAATCAACCTAATTACAATCAAATCATAATCAATTACAATAATAAGAGATTAAGAGAATCATATAATATCAGGATATGATTACGATATTATATGTTTTGATATTCTAACATCCCCCTCAAACTCAAGGTGGAAGTGCAGATATCAGCTTGAGTTTGGACACCAAGTCATGAAAACGTCCAGGACGATGAGCCTTTGTGAAGATGTCCGTAGTCTGATCGGATGAGGAAACTGACAAAAGGCGAACGCTACCCCGAACAACATGTTGCCGAATAAAGTGGCAGTCGATCTCAATATGTTTGGTGCGATCATGGAACACATCATTGCGGGTAAACTGAACAGCACTCTGATTATCACAACAAAGTGTAGTTGCGGTGGAATGAATAACACCCAAATCACTGAGGAGCCAACGAAGCCATATCAACTCTTGAGTAGTGTTAGCAATAGCACGACACTTCGCCTCAGTACTAGAACGAGAAACAAGAGATTGCTTCTTACTTCGCCAAGAAATGAGAGTCGCCAAGAAAGAAGCAGTAACCTGTGGTAGAACGATGATCAGTGGGGTCACCAGCCCAATCAGCATCGGAATATGCACATAACTCAAGGGAGGAATGTGCTGAATAGTAGAGGCCGTAAAATAGAGTGCCTTTGACATAGCGAAGAATTTGAAGAATAGCCTGAAAATGAGTTGATCAAGGGGCATACATGAATTGGCTAACTATGTGAACGGCATAGGCAATATTAGGCTGGGTGACAGTAAGATACATAAGACTACCAACCAATTGGCGATAAATAGTGGCATCAGGGAGTGGCAACAAAGACGAGCATGAGGTTCCAATTTTTTGCGCTCATGGGGTTGTAAGAGAACAAAACAAGCACATCCAAAAATCTTAAAAAGATCATAGGCGGGCGATATACCATATAATCGTTCATAAGGCGACTGATTTCCAATGGTAGGGGATGGGACACGATTAATGGTATAGACAGCAGTGAGAGCAGCCTCCCCCCAAAGTCGCTTAGGACAAGAGGCATCTATAAGAAGGGCACGAATAGTATCCAAAGTGTGTCTATGCTTACGCTCAACCCGACTATTTTGTTGAGATGTACCAGAACATGACCTATGTGGCAAGGTTCCATTTTGGCGAAGATATTTTAAAAATTCTGTCTCTTTATATTCCATGGCATTATCAGCACGAAAAACTTTGATTGGGCGTGAAAATTGAGTTTGAAACATTTTGGAAAAATCATAATAAATCTGTTGTACTTCAGATCTATTCTTCATGAGATATAACCATGTAAAACGAGAATAATCATCTATGAAAATAACAAAATATTTGAAACCGCCCATGGTAGTGTTCAGTGAAGGTCCCCAGATATCAAAGTGAACTAAATCAAAGGGAGCAGAGGACAAAGAGTCACTCGAATGAAATGGCAATGCTGGTTGTTTAGCAAGTTGACAAGAAAGACAATCCACGTGTTCATCTTTTACATGTCCTAAATGTCCACTTGAAACTAGGGTACGTATGTGACCAAAAGACGCATGATCCAATCGAGAATGCCAAATACCAAGAGAATTAGAAGAATTAGACGTAACGGAACATTTCGATTGACTCACTGAATGAGTGGGAGGTGCAATGGACTGTGATGGAATATGAAGATTGATGAGCTCATACATGCGTCCAACCTTACAGCCTATCCTAAGAGTTTTACCTGTCTGAGGATCCTGCACATGACAGCCAGTAGCAGAAAAGATTACGGTAAGGCCAATTTCACGCAATTGACCAACAGAGATTAAATTTAAAGTAAGTTTAGGGATCAAATATGTATCAGATAAAGATATGGTGGAAGAAGAGATATGACCGACATGACTGGCATGCTTGTGAGAACCATCAACTGTTTGGATGGCTGGAGTGTGAGAGGCATGTGACTTGGAGGAAAAAATGGCAGAATCAGATGTCATATGGTTACAACAAGCTGAATCAAAGAACCATGAGGATGTACCTGTGGCAGCAGACAAGGCAGTAGAATTCTTACCAGACTCGGATAAAATACCACATTTTGAGAGAATGGCTACAAAAACATATGGCAATTCACTTTTGGTAAACCGAGTTGACGGATGGTATTGTTTGAGACCTTCCAAGATGACCCGAAAGTATGGTGCCATGACAGATTGCTCCATAGTTAGAGAGCACAAAGTGAATCAACACACCGAAGATCTGATGCAAAATACCAGAGAATAATCGGAAAAGGAGGCAGCGTGAACCGGTAAAAAAAAAAAGGTTGCAGGGTCGGTTTGATGTTAAACCGAGACAGTAATTGGAGGTCATGAATAAATGTGGGAAGCCAAAATGGAAAGCTGAAATTAGGGAATGAATCTGTAGTGATGGAGGCTGATGTTTGGTTGGTAATGAATTTGGAGAGTTCTACGAAAGAAAAGGAAAGAGGACAATTGAAGGTGGTATATATATGGTGTTGATATATAGGTGACTGGTTGCACGTGGATGGTAGTAGCTTGATCAATAAGGTGATGACAAAAACAAAACTTGATGAGTAATTTTTGCTGGAAGAATATATGAGTAATTTTTCATTGTTGAGAATAGACACTGATAAAATACAAGCATGATTTATAGCAATAGTGATTAGTCGTCGTTATTTTAAAAAACTTGATGCCCCTTTTTTTGGTCAATCGATAGAAGAATTTATTTACATCATGTATAAATTACAAAGTACGTACAAAACTGTGACATTAAGTTGTTTGTTAAAAAACTGGGACGAGAGATCCCCACGAACAGTCCACTACTTCTTAATAAATTTCATTCCTTTCTTCTCCATTTTCCACCAAATTTCCATTTCTAATCCATCTATAACACCGTGCCTCTCACAGGACATCAATTATGTTGCCTAATTTGTGAAATCAAAGGCAACATTAGTTAGGGTTGCTGATGGAGCCCCCAATATTGGAGAAGAAGCAATCGCAGTCCAAAGCTCTCGTGCCAATAATTCCCTTCGGTAACTAGAAAGGTATGAAACAAACTATCAGAGTGTCCTTAAAACTACTCTTCCCGTCCCAATTTAAGTGTCTTCCACGGGAAATTGTGCATTTTAAGAAGTCAAAAAATTTTACTCTAAATTTCCAATATAACCTTAAAATTTGTGAAGTTAATTATATGTATGAAAATCCCTTATATCTTTCAATATGGATCTCAAAAAATATGAAATATGGATATTGTTTAATAGATTTCAATTAGTTTTGTTATACAATGTTTTCAAAATCATGAAAAATATTATAAATTGAAAAATATTGTCAATCTAAAAATGACACGAATATAAAAAAAAAACTGTTGTGTACTTTTTAGGGGTAAAATTGGAAGTTTGACATATTTTGATGGTTATTTTTTGATGTAAGACAAGATTCTGAAAGATTTTATTCTTATTTTTATGATTCCAGAATTATAAAAATAAGAATATAAAATCTTATTTAGAATTAGTACTTTTTTTGAAATTATATTATTAGGAAATCTTATTTGTGCTGCCTGTTTTGCATTTTTTTAATTTTCAAGTTTTAACAGGATTTAGGATTTCTTCTACGAATTTTATTTCATTTTATTTTAGGATTTTATAAGTCTTTTATTTTATTTTGTTTTATTTTCTTCTTTATAATTTCTTGACTAGCAAGAAATTGTCTTATCTAGATTCCTACCTAAGATAGGATTTCTCTACTAGTATATATAAGAGTTGTAACCTATTCAATTATTCAACTTTTACATCAATTATATTAAGAGTTTCTCTCTTTTTTCATTGTGCGCAAGGTTTGCTTGTGGACTCGAGTTTGAGTTGTTGTTTATCTCGTTTAAATTAGTATGCAACTAATCTCTTTGTTAATTCCGCTGCGTCAAGTGGTATCAGAGCCACGCTTTTTCTAGTTCGATGGCACCAAACACGGTTGAAGACACACCTATTGACGTTGGTCATAGGAAAGGATTTAACAGAACTCACACCAAGGGATTTGCTCATGGTCAATCTGTTAAATACAAAGTTGATAGGAACCGCGTTGAGGATGAATCTGAAACGTCTCCGAAGGATATTTTTATTACCAACTTAATAGTGAGGATGAATCTGAAGACGAGTTATTTGAAGATTATTATGGATATCAGTCGAAAAAGCGACATTCAAGGTCTGGAGCGTTTTATCGCACAGATGATGACTTTTTAACTTTTCAGGTAGAACCAATAATTCCTACTTTTCATAGGTATTGTCATCCTGAGAATTTTATTTATTGGTTTCGTAAAGTTAATAAATTCTTTGAGTTCTGCAAGGATATTTTAGAAGACAATGAGGTCAAATATGTGACTCGTAAATTACATGATTATATTTTTACATGGTGGGAACAGTTGGACTGCAGCAATATAAACAACCCATTAGGACATGGCCTAGGATGAGACGATTAATGAGTTATAAATTTCTTCAGACAAATCATGGACAAATGTACGTTGTATCAAGAGTATCGAAGGAAGCTTGAGTCAAGCCATTCCTTTCAAGGTACTTTTGATTGGCAATATTTTTCGCAAAGAGTTACAAGTTATTTGAGTAAATACAAAGCAATTTCTGAAAGTCAACAAACTAGCCATGCTCTTTCAACTTCAAATTCGACACTTCTTAATTTCTATGATGGATATGAGATCGCAGAAGAGGAAGGAGATCGAGTTGAACTAGAGGATATGATATTTGTTGAGCCTAACATCGAAGAAACAGTGGATGTCGATGTAGAATGCAGTCATTATGGGCACATTCACGCTGACGGTAAAGAGAAATTTAACCTTGGTATTGGCAAAAAAGGAGGAAACTATAATTGAAGTTGATAATAAAAAAATTGGTATCGATGTTGGTGATCAAGTTGTTGATGACCAAAATAATTGTCCATTGGAGGTGGTTGGTACTATCAATGAGGAGATTTTTGTCAGCGACATTGGCAAAAGTAAATTGGTGTTCGTAAAAATAAATTCAAAAGATTCGGCTAACAATCATGTCGAAGCATACATCCACATAATGGATTCAAACCACGATTGTGGGCAAAACAAAATTAATGATGCTAATTTTGTTAAGTTTTTTGGAGTGCAACAATTTGATTGGGTTCTGAATGTTTGTCTAGTGCATCTTGTCAACAAATTGAAGCAGGGAGAGAAAAGATCATTGCATGAACATTTTTCTGTGAATTGTTTTTGGAAGAAAATCAAGAGGTTGAAGTATTCTAAGTATCTGTTTCTTTGGAATGGAAGATGATAGATTTCCAACGATAACTCGAGGACAAGTTCTTTTGAAGAAAAGGAGGCTGACGTAGGATAAGACTCTGAAAGATTTTATTCTTATTTTTATGATTCCAGAATTATAAAAATAAGCATACAAAATTTTAATTAGAATTAGAATTTTATTTTGAAATTATATTATTAGGAAGTCTTATTTGTGCTGCCTATTTTGCACATTTTCAATTTTCTTGTTTTAACAGGATTTAGAATTTCTTCTAGGAATTTTATTTCCTTTCATTTTAGGATTTTATTGGTCTTTGATTTTATTTTATTTTATTTTCATCTTTATAATTTCTTGACTAGCAAGAAATTGTCTTATCTATATTCCTACCTAAGATAGGATTTCTCTACTAGTATAAATAAGGGTTGTAACCTATTCAATTATTCAACTTTTACATCAATTATATTCAGAGTTTTTCTCTCTTTTCCTTGTGCACAAGGTTTGCTTGTGGACTCGAGTTGTTTATCTCGTTTATGTTTTGTTGGATTCAATTTATGATTTGTGAAAAACAGATATAAATTGTGTTTTGATGGATTCAGTGAATGTTTTGATTTTATACATCTGTTTGGCAAAAGAAGAACTAGAATAGTAAAAGGTAAGAAAAAGAGTTGTCTTGTATATTTTTCACAATAAAAGAGTTTTGCCGCCAATTTATTGTGTAGAGAAATTGGAGCATTGAGAAACATAAATATTATAGATATGATGCATGTAATGGATTCCAATGCCCTAGTATTTTATCATCACTTTTAGTACTTTTAATTCTTGTAAGTTTATTTTTCTCAATCCAAACAAAAATATTGTTGAACTAGATTAGGAAATTTTATTTTAGATTACAAGAGCTATTCAACTGCATACCATCCGTAATAATCCCTGTGGGTTCGACCTCGAACTTGCTAGACTATACTTCAATATGATTCGTGCACTTGTGAGTACATTAAAATTTGCACATCAATCAGACCGAGGATTTTGGAGGCCAACCCCGAATATGGGCCCTCAATATTTATTTAGTTAAAATACAAATAAAAATAAAATGGTTTTAAAAAATAACTTAGAGAAAATATAATGGGTAGAATTTGGCTAATATGGGGAGACTGATCCAATTCAATACTTATGAAGCAACTTTGATGATAGCTCCGACTTTAACCTGCAAAACAAAGGTGATAACTCGTGTCACCGGTATGGTGGCGTGCCAACCACCCTCCGATGCCTAAGTTAGTAGGAACCTTGTTGTAAATGAATGGAAGTTCTCTGTGTTAGAGTTGTGTACCATATACTGGTGTTCTACCGCCGTATTTATAGGCATTACAATCTGAGTTTAAGTCCTTATAGGACTATATCTCGTAGATTCCGGATCTCCTCTTTGAGGAGTGTGGAGTCCTGCCTTAGCTAGGAGTCCACGGGATTCCTGCCAGGGCTAGGAATCCCATCTTCAATCACGGTTGTGCATATCTCTGGCCCTTTGGGCTTATCCCATCCTTCCTTTATCCCTTAGGATTCATTCTTCCTGTCGTGGCATTTTTATCTAAACAAGCATATCTTTCATATGATATCGTAGAAGTTAAGCTTTCCAAGGGAGCTAGGGGCCGAAGCTAGTCCTTGGACTTTCTTCGAGCTTCGGCCGAAGGACGGAGCTGGAAGGTCATTGCTCCGTTCCAATATGCTTTAAACTAAGCATTGTCAAATTGTTTCCCCCGATCCGTAACGATTACTCGTGGCAATCCAAAACGGCTAATAATTAACTTCCATAAGAAGTCAGTGGTAACCTCCGCTGTGATTGTGGCCAGTGCCTTAGCTTCAACCCACTTTGTGAAGTAATCCACAGCTATTATAGCATACTAGACTTGGCCCGCAGCCATGGGAAGTGGGCCAATCAAGTCTAACCCCCATTGGGCGAATGGCCAAGTTCCTTTCATTGGGGTTAAAACCGTAGGTGATCCATGAATTATATTTGCAAAGCGTTGACATTTTTCACAGTTTTGTACCATGGAGTTGCAATCCTTTTGCATGCTGGGCCAATAGTACCCTAACCTGAGGAGTTTGTAAGCTAACATGCGGCCACCTTGGTGATCCCCACATATTCCTTGGTGGACCTCTTCCATAACTTGCATAGACTCCGTTGTGGTGAGGCACCTCAGGTAAGGTAAGGAGAAACTTCTTCTATATAGCACATCTCCCATCATCAAGTACTTTGCAGCTCTGATCTTGAGCTATCTAGCTTTGACCTTGTCTTCTGGTAGTGTCTCATTAGTTATGTAGTCAACTATGGGACCAGTCCATGAGTCACTGTAGTCGATGGCTTGAACTTGTATGTCTAGGGAGACGATACTTGGCAACTCTAAGTATCTTACAGGTGTATTCCGTGGAATAGCGTCCTCCTTAGTCGTGGCTAGCTTTGCCAAATAATCTGCTTCATTGTTTTCCTCCCTTGGGATTCTGACAATATTGAAGCTCTGCAGCTTTACAATTTGAGCCTTTACTTTATCCACATATTTTTGCATTACCTCTTCCTTGATGGTGTACCCCCCGAGGACTTGTCCCACAACCAGTTGTGAATCACTTTTGGCCAGCACATGACTAGCTCCAACGGCACTTGCCAGCTCCAATCCAACCACTAGGGCTTCGTATTCAGCTTCATTGTTGGTTGTTTTGAATTCAAACCTAAGCGCGTAGCTAAGACGTTGTCCTTTCGGAGATGTTAGGATTAAGCCCGCTCCGCTTGCATCCCTAGTTGTTGACCCATCGACTTGGAGGACCCAAGGTTTGGGTTCTTCTCTTGGGAGCTCCTCCGGCTCTGAATATGTGTACTCCGCAAGAAAATCTGCCAACACCTGTGCCTTAATGGCAGTTCGAGGTTTATATTCTATATCAAATTCGCCAAGCTCTATTAACCATTGAATTAGTCGACCTGACGTCTCCGGGGAGTGGAGGATTCTCCGAAGCGGTTGGTCCGTTAACACTTTGATTGGATGAGCTTGGAAATATGGCCTTAGCCTTCTGGTTGCTATCACCATTGCAAAGGCTATTTTTTCAGCTCTGGGGTATCTTAATTCAGCTCCTCGTAACACCCTGCTGATATAATATACTGGGAGTTGGGTTCCCTGCTCTTCTCGAACCAAAACCGTGCTGACGGCGTGAGGGGAGACAGCTAAGTACAGGAATAGATTCTCTCCATCCTGAGTCCTACTTAGCAATGGTGGTGATGCCAGATACTCCTTCAGTTGGGAAAAAGCTATTTCCTTCGTGGTCGTCCATTCAAAGGCCTTTTTCAAAACCTTAAAGAATGTTTGACACTTTTCAGAGGCTCGTGAGATAAACCTGCTCAAAGCTGCAACTCGTCCTGTGAGCTTTTGGACCTCCTTGATATTCCGTGGTGAACGCATAGCAAGTATAGCCTGAATCTTTTCAGGATTTGCCTCAATCCCTCTTTGTGACACCATGAAACCGAAGAATTTTCCTGACGATATCCCAAAAGCACATTTGGTTGATTTGAGCTTCATTTGGTATTTTCTGAGAACCTGGAAGGTTTCTTCCAGATCATCAACATGGTTATATGCCTTTGCACTTTTAACCAGCATGTCATCCACGTATACTTCCACGTTGCGTCCAATTTGTTGCTTGAACATTCTGTTGACCAACCTCTGGAATGTCGCCCCTGCATTCTTAAGACCGAAGGGCATTACTTTGTAGCAATATAATCCCCTATCGGTGATAAATGAGGTTTTTTCTTGATCTCCTTCGTGCATTTGGATTTGATTATTTCCTGAAAATGCATCCATAAAGCTAAGAAGCTCATGTCCGGCAGTGGAATCTACCAAAGAGTCAATTCTGGGGAGGGAAAAGCTATCCTTTGGACACGCTTTATTGAGGTCGGTGAAATCTACACACATTCTCCATTTGCCATTAGCTTTCTTCACCATGACCACGTTGGCCAACCAGTCGGGGTAAAGAACTTCACCGATGGACTCCGCTTGGATGAGCTTATCTACCTCCTTGGCTGCCGCCTCATTTCGTTCTGGAGCAATGGCTCTTTTCTTCTGCTTAACCGGACATAGAGTAGGGTCAATATTCAGCCTGTGAGATATGACCCTTGGGTCAATTCCGGGTATGTCTTCATGGGACCGCGCAAAAACGTCTTTGTTCTTTCTTAGAATTGCAGCAGCTCTGTCTTTGCAGTCGTGCTCAAGCCTGTTCCAATTCTTATTGTCTTTCCTGGTTGCCATGACTCCAGAAGTTCTTCTACAAGCTCTTCCACGGGTTCTCCATGTTGGAGCTTCTCTTCGTCTCGAGTGTCGAGACTTTCTATACTCATGGTAATATTAGCTCCTTTGAGAGAAGTAACATAACATTCTCGTGCTGCTTTCTGATCTCCTCTGATACAGGCAACTCCATCTAATGTTGGGAATTTTATCATCAAGTGGTAGGTGGAGATTACTGCCCCAATCTTGTTCAAGGTCGTCCTTCCTAGGATTGCATTATATGCTGAGGGACAGTCGACTACTATGAATCAATCATACGCGTAATTTGACTTTTCTCCTCTCCCATAGTAATTGGTAGTGCTATTTGACCAGCTGGGTAAACAGGCGTACCTGCAAATCCAACTAGTGGTGACGCCATAGGCCTTAGCCTTTCTCGTTCGACCTTTAACTGGTCATATGCATGAAGGTAGAGTATATCGGCTGAACTTCCGCTGTCTATCAATACTCTTCGTGTGAGGTAGTTTGCTATGACAATGGTTATGACCAGAGGGTCATCATGGGGGATTTGGATCCCTTTGAGATCTTCTTCGGAGAAAATTATGGGTATCTCCTCTTTTTTCTGGATCTTGCTTGGGCGGTCAATTGTGTTGACCTCCAAATATTCCTCCGTTCGCAATTTTCTTAGGTGGGCTTTTCTTGCATGGCTAGACTCTCCACCTCCGGCAAATCCCCCATGGATGACCTTGATCTCTCCAATGGGGCCGGACCGGGGTGCAGCACCGTCCCTTCGCTCTTTGTTTGTGTTTTCCTTTCTGGGTTGCTTCTGGTGTTTCTTTGTTACGAAACGCTGAAGTCTCCCTCTTTGAATTAGATCCCCGATCTGTTGCTTCAAGTCAATGCAATCATCTGTATTATGTCTGTGGTCTCTGTGAAACCTACAGTATTTATCCTTAGCTCTCCTGCTAGGATCGGATCTCAGCTTTCCTGGCCACTTGAGGTTTGGATCGTCTTGCAGATTGTTGAGGATTTGCTCTACCGTGGCTATGAGCGGGGTAAACTGTTTGTATTTTCCTTGGGGAGGCCCTCTAGCCAATCCTCTCTTTGGAGATAATCTTGAATCCACCTTTTTATTCCTAGGTTCTCCCCCTATCTTGCGGACAGCTTCTCTCCTTCTTTTGTCTGTTGAGGGGAATTCGCCAATCTGTTATGGTCCTGCTTGAGGATCGAAACCATCACGTGTACGCCTTGCATAGATAGCCTCTTCTACGTTCATGTGCTTCTGAGCTCTGAGCATGAGCTCTGCCATGGTCTTTGGTGGCTCTTGAGACACAAGATATAGGAATTGCCCTGAATACAACCCAGCAATATATGCAGTTATGCTCACATTATCGTCGGCTTCCTCTATTTGGACCACCTCTTTATTAAACCTTGTGGTGTATTCTCTTAATGATTCCCATCTTCCCTGTTTTACCGTCAGGAGATGCGTTGCTGGTTTGCCGTAGCGTTGACCAGCAATAAAGTAACTTACAAAGCTTGTACTAAGCTCTTTGAAGCTACGTATACTTCCTGGTGGGAGCTTGTTGAACCATGCTCGGGCACTCCCCTTGAGGGTGACCGGGAATGCCCGACACATTACCTCGTCTGGCACTGCTTGTAGGTGCATCAAGGATTTATATGTCTCAAGATGATCCAACGGGTCCGTGGAACCATTGAACGTTTCTAACTGGGGCATTTTAAACTTTCTTGGGAGAGGGCACCCCATAACTTCAGGTGTGAAAGGTGAATCCGTGTTTTGTACCAACTCCTCTACCGTGGCAGGGGTTTGTGCTTTGACATGCTTCATCAATCCTTCGATTTGGTTTTGCATCTTGAGCATCATCTCCTGCTCGAGAGACGATTTCTCTAGGGGTGGTCTGCCATGCTTTCTTTGGTTTTGGCTTTCCTTTTCACTGGATTCGCCCTCCTCCATGTCCTCATCGTCTTGATGGCGACTATTCTACAATCTCGGGATACTTGACTCGGAGATTTGCTTTCGTAAATTTGCGTTTTCTTGCCTCGCAGTCTGTAACCCTTGGGTTAAGGTCTTTATCTGTTCTTGCATATGGGCGAATGCCTCTGGGGTCATCTGAGTACCTCCTACCAGATTCGCCACAGCGGCCTTGGCCTCTTCTGCTACTTTCGCAGCCTTTTCGGCGGCGGCGGCTGCCTTGGCGGCGGCGGCTGGCCGGGCAACCTCAGCTGCCTTGGCAACCTTGGCTGCAGCCGTAGTTTTAGCCACAGCGGGGGCCTTTGCAGCGTCGTCGATGCCAGTTTGTTCGGGATCTGAAGCCATTGTTGTTCTGCTTGATCGGGTTTCTACCATACAAAGCTGTTCACCGTGAGGAAAAACTCGGTTCCCACAGACGGCGCCAGCTGATGAAGCAACTTTGATGATAGCTCCGACTTTAACCTGCAAAACAAAGGTGATAACTCGTGTCACAGGTATGGTGGCGTGCCAACCACCCTTCGATGCCTAAGTTAGTAGGAACCTTGTTGTAAATAAATGGAAGTTCTCTGTGTTAGAGTTGTGTACCGTATATTGGAATTCTACGGTCGTATTTATAGGCATTACAATCGGAGTTTGAGTCCTTATAGGACTATATCTCGTAGGTTCCGAATCTCCTCTTTGAGGAGTGTGGAGTCATGCCTTAGCTAGGAGTCCACGGGATTCCTGCCAGGCCTAGGAATCCCATCTTCAATCACAGTTGTGCATATCTCTGGCCCTTTGGGCTTATCCCATCCTTCCTTTATCCCTTAGGATTCATTCTTCCTGTCGTGGCATCTTTATCTAAACAAGCATATCTTTCATATGATATCGTAGAAGTTAAGCTTTCCAAGGGAGCTAGGGGCCAGAGCTGGTCCTTGGACTTTCTTCGAGCTTCGGCCGAAGGACGGAGCTGGAAGGTCATTGCTCCGTTCCTTGTAGGTCCTTACAGGAGGCTTGGAAGGAAGGTAGCTCGTACTCCCCAGGTCCATAGGCCTGGTAGTGCTGAGCTCCTTAGGTATATTCTACTTATCAAATACAAATAACAACTTTCAAAACTTGAACCTCGGACCAAGCACATAGATGAATGGATACTTTTTTTTTTTCGATCTGCAAAGATGAATGGATACTTTCCGCTACACCAGTCAGGCATTTGGTGAATGGTGGTAACTTTTTTATCAGTAGTAAACCAAATATCTTTTGGGCCCCCGAATTTGGAATGCTTTTTGGAGGCTCCAGGCCTAGGCCTTTTGGGCCTTGCCCTAGGACCGACCCTAAACAAAATTAATAGGGAAAACAAGATCAAGAACTATACCGACATGCAATTTCAGGATAGAGAGGAATTAAAACTATAAGGCTGTTGTTCCATAAGGCAAAAGTAGAAATCCTAAGCATGCAATCTCAGTTGGAAACTTCCCACATGAACTGATGAACAACTATTACACATATTAAACATAAAGATACTTCAAATAAACCAGGTTCTCGATTGGCTGTTGGAGCAACATATTGCGGAGGTACCATTATTGGAGGGCATTGGTAGTCCTAGACAATGGACACAAAGGCACAAGTGCTTTAGTTGACTTGCTCAAACTCATCTTTGCTAAATGAGGCTGATTGGAACCAAAGGGAAAGAGTAAGAGAAACGAAACATTATGAGAAAAAAAGTAATTGAGATCTATTAGTAGGTGAAAGAGAGTAGGGTATACATCTTTGGCTTTGATATTGCAAAATACTTTTCAACTTTCTAATGCTTCTACCCTTCATTCTCCCAAGTGTTTTTTCATCTTACATAGTTTGCTCACAACGGTTTCCATCTCCATGCGATCTCTTGGAGATTTAGATCGATGAGCATGCAACTCCAATTGTCAGAATGGAAACCATGCAAACTATGCAATCATTGATCCAACTTCCATTGTTATGCTCCAGTTGGATGCAAGGATTGGCAATATATATCCATCACTCGGTCTGGCAAAGCAATCTTAACGAAGGTATGATTTAGATGATCTTTAAACATATTTTTAGTTGGTCTTTTGCCAATAAACATCTCCAGTAGAAGAATGCCAAAGCTAAATACATCCCCAACGATGGAAGCCACGTCACCCAAGCCATACTTTTCAGATTGATTCAATTGTTAATGTATTTTAGTGTGGAAAGTGGATATTGGATGGCATGGTTCTAAACTTCTAATTCTTATAGAAAATGCATGCAATAATCTAGGGGTCCACTAGTTTACACAAAGCCAAGCTTTATAGCTTAAATTTTACAGTTGATTGAAGATTTTGTACCTGGAGCGATGTAGCCTATTGTTCCCCTTATTGCACTTGAATTGCTTTGATGTTGCGGTACATCTGTTGAGGCTACAGAAATAATTTTTGCTAACCCAAAATCTCCAACATGGGCAGTCATTGTATCATCCAAGAGGACATTACTTGGCTTTAGATCACCATGAATGATTGTTGACTCACAACGACAATGAAGATACTCAAGTGCAGAAGCAATATCAATAGAAATGTCTAGCCTTTGAATCACTTTCAGGTACTCATGCTCCCCAACTCCATTTTGATGAAGCCATCTATCTTGTGTTCCATTTGCCATGAATTCATATACTATAGCTCTGAATTCATTACCATGGAAGTCTATGCTAAAACATGCACTTAATACCTTCAAAAGATTTCGATGCCTTATGGTTTGAAGTGCATTGCATTCTGACATGAAACTCTTTAAAGCTCCCCTGAGCTGAAGATTGAGGACTTCCACTACCACAACAATCTGGTCTTGATCAAGGATCCCTTTATAAACAAAAGCATAATTCTCAACGCCTACTAGATTAGCCTCTGAGAATCCATTTGTGGCTTTGAGAAGATCTGCATAAGAAACTCTCAGAATTTGGTGTTCAAAAGATGGGTAAGAAGAGGCCTCCTTCCTTGTGACACTTCGTCGCCGATGACACAAAAACAAGCTAACTACCAAAGTTGAACATATCACAAGAGCAACCACCGCATATACTATTATCTTTGCCTAGTAAGATAGTTTGTTTCTGTTGGATGTTGAGGATGGGCAAGGAGGAAGATTTAAGTGAGCAATACCTCCACACAAATCACCCATTCCAACAATTTGTGGGCACACGTCCTGTAAATCGCATCATGACAAGCGGGTGCACCCTTTTTTGGAAAGCGCGGCAAAACGCTCAATTCAAAGTCGCCACTTGGGTTTGAAGGTTTGCCACCCAAGGAACCTAACTTGAAACACTTGCTACGTTGTTTGATTTGAAAAGGCTTGTAGATTGGTCCGTCGTCACCTTGATATCTGTGGTTTGGGAGCCAGGTTACGAGAGGGGAAAGGTTTTAAGTCACCCCTCTCGCCCAATCCGGAGATCGGTCTCTACTCGGGCATTTGTAAAACATTTGCGATTCTCTCTCATTAATCAATTTTTTAGCCAGTTAGGGCGAGGGAACAGTTTAAGGGGTTTAAAACTGTAACAAATTTACAGGATGTGATAAATGGCATGCTCGCTTATTGAAACAGTTAGAATAGGATGAAAATAGACTCCTGTGGGAGTTTAAACAGACTGGGAAGCCCTATTTTGGAGTGTCGTGCACAGGAAGAAACCAACATGCACTGATCAAGTCACTGCATGATGATCTAACCTGTGCGCGCTACACCAAGACCTGCGCGCTACAGTAGGTTCAAACCCACGGTTCTTATTTTCAACCCTCTGAGCTCTGGAAGAACCATTGCACACCCAGGACAAATCAAGCAGTTCATATGGCAGTTTGAATGGGCTACAAAGCCACCAAATGAATAAAACATCCCATGAACACTGTGGGGATAAAAATAAAGGCCAAAGCCTAGTTACCCATGCAAAGGCCAGCCACTGGTCGAGATTTAACCTACACGCGCAGGTAGACCACTGCTGCATGTAGGTTTGAGTCAACAAACCAGTGCTTGGTTCTACATGTTTGTGGATTTTGGGACATGTCTAGAAAGGCCCCAGCGGTATTCCATTGTAGCATGTAAAAATACTAACTAAAAACTAGCAGTTTTAAGAAAGGAAAATAGTAAACTAGTTTTTAGCATACTTGTAGTGGTGTGTATATAAATGCAGACATAAAAGAACAAGACCCCAAGCCCATGCAAGATCTGCGCACAACCACAGAGTGGCGCGCACGTGCTATGGACCGGCGCGGACTGGTCCTTGCCACTATGGTTTTTGAAACCCTGCCAGCTTTAGGGCCAAGACTTGGTATTGATTACTAGCATTGACTCTACCAGCCCCCCTCAGGGATCATAACAGAACTCAGTTCAAAGATATTATACCTTTGGTTTTTGGGTTTGAAAGAGTATTGAGCTTTGATTTTAGGTTTGGATGATGGATGGATGTAAGCTGCTATGTAGGAAACCAAGTGTTTTCCTTGCTAATGTCTTTCTTTGGTGAAGAAGAGATGAACAAGAGGCTAGAGTTAGAACTTTGTGCTTGGAATTTTTGTAACCTTTTGGAAGAACAATGGAGGGTGTATATATAGAGGGAGAGGGTGAAAAAGGGGTTAAAACCAGTCAAAAGGGCTGGTGTCTTAGCCCTTAAGCCTTCCCTCTCATTGGATAAGAGAGGAAAAGGTGAAATAAGGGGTGTAAGGGTTGTCCCCTAGCAAAGACTATTATTTGGACCAAACAGAGCCTTCCTCCGGCCCCAAAAGTCCTCTTGATCATGGCTAAATAAAGGTGATAGGACAGGGTTGGACTGGCGCGCGCGCAAGTCCAACTGCACCTACCTTAGTCAATGGTCAAAGCTAACTGTTGACCAAAACGTGGCACTTGGACCAGCACCCGCTGGCTTTTAACCAGCGCGGGCAAGTTAGGTTTCAGGCTTAAGCTGGGTTAGGTCTAAGATGGGACCACATGCTCAAAGCTCAATCACACTATAGAGCACAATAAGTAACCACTCTGCCATGATTCTTTTTTGTGCTTTTAGTTTTCTGTTAGTGAATCAGTCATTTCATGATTGTTTTATAGTAGAAAATGTCTCCTCACATTTACAAGGTGGCAAGTGATCATTCGATCCCTTGTATGGACCATGTAGCGATGGTCAACTGTGCGTGCCTACTAATCGGGACAGACAAGGGAGAAAAAATAGTCATTTTGGGTAGCAATTTTCACTCCCCTTTCTTTGTATACCGGAATTTCATCTTTTAGGTAAATGCAACTATTCCAGAAATTCAACGATTCCAGAAATTCCAACTTCGTATGGGGTCCTATTTCGTTACAACTTTGAAAGCAATCAATTCAAGTGGAGTCTTGTTTACACTCGTTTTTGTCACCCAGTCCTAGACAAGCGCTGGAGGGCCATTTAATTAATTATTTAATTGAATTGAGCCTCAAAACATGAATGAGTTGAATTAAAATTAATGGGCCAAACCAATGTTAACTGGGCCCGGTTAATTTTAGTTCAATTTGGTTATAACTTGAAATTATGGGCTATGGGTTATACTTATTTATGAGCTAAATTAAGGCCCATTCGGTTTGTATGATGAGAACAAGGCCTTGTTAATTTTAAATAGGCCCATTGGTACATTGATTAAATCATCTGAGGAAGCTTCATGAAGGAAAAATGGAAACAAGTAAGTGGGAATGATTGCCACATGGCCATTTGACCTAGTCAAATGGCCAATTATGTTTCGGCTGCCCACGAAAGAAGGGAAGAGAAGAAGCCCACTACTTTGAATAACTTCTCTCAACTACCCATGATCAAGGAAATACATGTGGGGAATTTCTACCACTGCTACAAACCGCCAACTCAAGAGAGTGGGAAGTTACATGGGACACATGGCGTCATCAGGAGAAGGCGGGAATTCCTCTTGCATGCAAAACCGTGGAGATCCTTGCCTATAAATACAACACAATAAGGAAAAAGGGTTCAACACCTCAAAACCCAGTGCTTAAACCAAAGTCTTCCCAGCAAAGCACCTATCTTTAATTTTCCTGCATTCAACTCAATTACTTCATCAAGTAATTTGGGTTTTTACTTTCCCGTTGTACTCAAACTTTATTATTCCGACATAATAAAGTTATTTTACGTTGTTGCTTCTTTCCTACACGGTTAGAAAATTGCTAAGTTCTCGCTCGTTGAGGCAAAACCACGAACCATCACTGTGATCCAGCCCTTAGGGTCGCAGCACTCTCGCTCAAAGTCAATAAGAAAAAAAAAGGGCATCCCATCCTTTACGTTGGACGCGACAAGTCCTGGCACGCCGCTCAGTCCTTGAGCCATTTTGTGACCAAACAAGTCTCCACTCCAGTTGGGAGGCTTATCTGCCCCCCATCCCCCCACCACTTGGTTAGCCAATTCCTTGATCAAGGATGGCTGCTCTTCTTTTGGTTGTTTCTGTGACTTTTGTGTGTCATCAATAATGTTCCTATCCTTTTGGCGAAAAATGGAAAAGGAAAATGCTAGTGGATGGAGAAACTCCAAGCTTAGACTGAAGATGCCCAGACTGTTACAGAGCCACTCATTTGAATGATCCTTTTACGCGTTTGGAAAGAAAGAGAAAGAATCGAGTGGACGGAACTCTTTCTTTCTGTCCATGTATATCCAAATTCTCTGATGAGTAAATAATTCCAGCAACTTTCTCATTCTAAATTTGACATTAGCTTGACTGCATAATCTTTGAGATATTTATTTTGATCTATGATATGCGGATTGTCATATGGACCACTCCGTCAGCCAATTATATATTTCGGTTTCCTTATTTATTTGTTATAATTAAAATGATCCGGTGTAGCACTTAGCTCTGCATGTATCAGGCCATTTTTCAGCCACAACTAACCGTTGGAGAACTTAGAGTAATTGCCCAGTTATGTGAAGAGAAGGCTCCACAATCTATTTTATAACTCAAGGTGTCCGGATCAACTTACCGACTAATCCCAGGAGACAATCCCTCTGTCCGCTGGAGGGGGGGAATATTTGACCTCCATGCCAATCCCTAAGTGAGGGCTTCACAATGGGGTGCATTTGTAACTATATATGAGTGGGTTTTGTTGAATCGCAAATAAGAACAACAAGGGGTAAGAAGGAGGAGGATTTTTGAGGCGTTTGGATGGTGTGGCAATCCCTCTGTCCGGTCCTTCTTCTTTTTTTCCCTTCTTTATTTTACTCATTTTACTTGTTTTATTCGAGGGGCGTGTAAGCAAGCTCGAGCATCCTGAGTTAATAAGAAAAAAAAACTTGTCTTTGCTATTGATTGAAACCGAAAGATGGAAAACAGTGATAACATTTTGAGCAAATTACTGAAAGGCCCACAAAAATGAGGCCCAGGTTCCTAAGGCTCGTAGGAAATACTTTGCTAAAGGAAGGCGTCATCCGAGGGGCCGTTCCGGAGGAATAGGGACATAACATACTTGTATTGTACCAAGTGAATGTAGGCTTCGGACTTGCCGTCGTACTTGGAAAACTTGGTTTGGGTGAATCCTTTGAGGGGGTGGGGGGGGGGGGGGTGACTGAATCGATCTCTTTAGTGAACAGAGAGGTCGAGAGTCTCTCAAGACGCGCATCGCAATGAGGTCGGATCGAACGGTTGGGACCGTCTGGATGCTCGGTCGCGGTGCGTTTCTTTGGAGTGAGATGGTCCAATCTTTTATAATTCTTTGGTTTCGGCGGAACGCTCCCTGACTTCTGGGGGGTGTTCTCTCTAGTCCTTTAGTCTGTTGGATTTATAGCTGTCTCGAGACTGTTGCTCGAGGCGCTCAGTGACTGGGCTTCTGTCGCGTCCGTTTTTGGGGTGCTCGATGATCGGGCTTCATTCTTGTAACGAGTAAAAACCGCCAAGGGAAAGATAACTCTCTTTGAGATTGCAACGCACGTGACAGCCACGCCGGAACCCTAAAACCTGCGTCCACAAACATGGGTGAGCGCACCTTTGCCTCTCATCGGCAAAGGCCCTCTGATGCCTAAGTTAGAACACGAACTAACTAATAACCTTAACACACGTAGGTATATTTGTGAGCTAATAGCAGCGTACCTTTCACATTAGGTTTACCTTTGTATTTATAGATTTTGTCTAACTTGCTCTTCAAGTCGTCGTGTTGCTCTATGTTTCCTATCCCATATTAGGAAACTTCGGCATTCTGGGGCTCTCTTGCCCAATAAACCGAGATCCCTTTCTCGAAAGGAAACTCCTCCCATATGGAATTTGTTCCATATAGCAATTGTATCTCTGCCATCATGGCAGAATATTCCATCCCCTTATTCGCGGGATCCACCCTCATCTCGTATGGGGTTTTTTCTAGAATCCTCCTGGTTAATCCAGCCATCCATCTCATTTGGTCGGCACTGCTCAGGTTAACACTCTCGTGGTTGCACTTTTTGCTCGGCATTTGTGCCTCATATCGTTATGTGTTATTCCCATTCAGCTACCTAGTTCGACCTTGCACACCTTCTCACGGTGTTGTCATGCTTCCATGTACACCATCTCGGATGCCTTCCTCGTGGTGCTCCCATGCTCAACACGTGGTCAGCTATTATTCCCTGTGGTACTTCCCTACGTGGCACCTTATTCCGGAAGTGCTCTAGTGTATTTTCCTTACGTGGTACCCTATTCCGCACGTGCTCTAGTGTATTTTCCTTACTCAAGGGAAAACCCTACTATAGTTCACGTTCGTTTTTAAGGCATTCGCGGTACCCCTTGGTTTGGATCTCCATGAGGCTGTTGTCCTCTCGTGCGATTTTTATGAAGCTAGGGGTGGGCTCGGTATGCCCCTTGCTCCTGGGAGGATGGGTGGAGGAGGCAGAGACACTTCCAAGCCTCTCGAAGGCGGATCGCTTCCCCAGGTTCTTTTTAGGATTCCGGACGGGAGAGTGGGAGCGCTCCCCGCGCCGCCCATTCTTTTCAGCGCGGGCTGCCTCCTCTGGTCGGTCGAGGCGGTCTTTTGCCGAAGGCCGTGATCTATGTTCCACCAAGGGAACCCCTCCACGACTGCGGGGCGGGCTATGGTGGCTCATTCGCCCCATCACGTCTTTCAGCGGAGTGAGAGATCTGGAGGAGGTGTTTGATCTTCGCCAACTCGTTCCTGACGTGCCTATCCCTTTACACGACCGTCGTAAGGTCGCCGATCGTCCGCTCCAGGTGATGAATGTAGGTATGGATTTCATAAAACGGCCCTGCGTCTGGAGTTGAGGTGCAGGCTCTGACACCAATGGAGACGTGCTTGCCCAGGACGTTAGCTCCGCCGGAGCCCAGGTGAGGAGCTCCGAGGGGTTCGAGTCCGAGAGTCATGTCGCTGAGCGGTAGATCTTGTACCTCTACCATCTTGGTTCAGGAATTTTGAAAGGAGTTTTTGGGAAGGGGAAGAAATGGAATGCTGAGAATGCGATCAGGATTGCCAGCAGAGTCACTAATTGTAGGGGTTTGATTAATCAGGATCTTGACCATGGGTCAGTTTCGGTTCCTTCCTCCGCCGCTCCGCGCGCCCGCCGCTTGACTTGCAACTAATCACTAGGGCTGTGGGAGCCCAGTGACCCTCCGACAATCAAGTTAGATGTAGGGAGAAGTGGATAGGTCTGGAGTTAGGGTATAATGGCATACCTCTCCAAGTTAGAGTCCCTTTATATTTATAGACCTTACTTTGCTTGGCCTCCAAGCTAGCGCGTGGAGGGTAAGCTCTGGTAACCACCTTGGGTGACGTCATAGACGACGTGTGGGATAAGGCAATTACAGAGCACATGGCCAGATCGGCCCTAATGATGATCCTCACACTGTAACCGTTCAGTCCCATGTCATGGTGACGCGTAGGCCTGAAGGTCTTGGTTGCCCAAGGATGGGGATTGTATCTGAGGCTCCACGCGTTGTCTCTCCATGACGTATCGAGCATCTTTAGTTGGTTGTCCAAGCCCTTTAAGAACACCCTTCGGAGCAATGTACTGATGGGCGCTAGGAGCCTGACCAAGAGCGTCCAACGGTAGATGCCTCGGAATCGGCTCGAGCCCGCTTACTCCGAGCCACTACAAATTTGTTGCCAATTTCTGAAACCCGTTTCCACTGTGACTAATTTGGAAGCTCGTTTCCGAAAAAAGGTCATTCAATTGAGGTTTTTGCAAAGCTTGTCGAACCAACTCCTATTTCAATCTGTGTTGGACCGATTGATATACCAATATGTAGACACCCTATTCTGGACCGTCCAGATTAGTTTACTTACGGTCTTTGATTCCCAAATAATGATTAAGGTCAAGAACGTCTTGAGATTGCTGGTGTGTTTGAGCTTTGAGCGTTCCAAACCACATTCAAACCCTTTCGAAACCCCTTTTCAAATCCATCAAGCCAGAACCAAATGGCCTCAGCAAAACCATACTTGCATACGCTGGTACTGTGTCGGCGTGAGCTGGTAAACTGCCACGTGTCAGTCATCGACCGTTGACTCAGTTCCCACTGGCGCACCAAGTATAAGGATGGCATACGCCAGTCAAAACTAGTCAAATATCATTATTCAACCACATGCACAAGACTTTTGCGGCCACCCCAGTACACTGAACAGTCTCCTGATGATTATGGATGTACTGAGATGTTCCCCCCTCTCCTACAACTCCTTTCATGCAAGTCTCATGCATTTAATGCATGGAGACTCTTCTTCATTAACCCAACCAGCCTCAACCAGCCTGGTCACCACCCCCCTTCAGTCACCCTTTGGCCTATAAATACCCCCTTGCATTTATATGCAAAGGGTTAACCCTCATTAAGATTCCAAGTCTCTCCCTCTCTTCATTTCCCTTGGTTTCTTGGTTTCTTGCTTTCTCTCCCTCCATTATTTGGAAGAGTAAGCAAGAAGTCTCTCTGCACCCTCTTCACACCCTTACACTCATCATCCATGTAACGCCCCGATTTCAAGGAATTTCGGGCGCATTACTCTTAAAATATGCTAAATTTTACAAACTTCTAAACCCCCATTTATCCTTATACAAAAATTACAATTTCAAAAAAATACAAAAATCTATGTACATTTATTCAACAAAAGCAACTCCAGAGCGACTCTAGTTTTTACACGAATTCCAAGCAACGTTGGCCCCAGACTCTATTTCAGGGGTCCCACCTGTATCAACTGCTCCACTATGGAATCCTGCACATTCTGACAAATTGAACGCCGAAGCAAATGATTTGTCAGGATACAAACGTATCCTGAGTGATAATTCACCAAACAGAAATCCTAAAACTCAATACCACAATATGCAGATCAACAATATAATAATTCATAATACACAGAAGGTACAAAATAATAACACATCGTCTTTTTCTTTACTATCCATCATCTTACATGTAATCTAAGGATCATCTCCACGAGATCCTTTCCTCCCACATCCACTAACTACAACCGTCTCATGGGTCCACCCTTCCTCTTGCTTATCCTGCACCAGGGTCCTAGGTGAGCGCACCTAAATTATGTACCGAGCATGTTCTCACTTAAGACCATAACAGGAGGATTGAGTCATCCCATGACATATCGTACATTAGGGTCAGACATCCACTACCCCACGCTAACTATAACCGTCTCATGGGACCCATTCTCTTTCCCAAGAGAAACTTCCCATGACGTATCATACATTAACATCTCACTAACTATAATCGTCTCATGGGACCCATTCCCTTCCTCGAAGAGAAACTTCCCATGACGTATCATACATTAGCGTCACAACATAACTCATCACCGGGCCCCTCAGGTAACCCATTTCAACACAGGGCCCCATTGGTTACCCTTGCTATCACCATGGCTCAAATCACAATCCACAGAATCACACTTTCAACACTTTACCAATTTTCATTTACTTAACATCGTCTACGTGAGTCACTACTCGTAACCACCCAGCGAACCTATTTGTCCAATCTACAACCACAACAAAATACCACACGGTTCAATATTTCAACTAAAAGTACTAACATGCTAACAACACATAACCATGCGATAAAATTAATCCTGTCATAGAATTAATCATTCGAGTAACAAAATAATATTCAGTCAAACAATTAATTACTACACTTAAAATTAAGTCTACTTCTCTAGTTTAGAAATTTTATAAAACATTTCTACTATTTAAACCTTATCTTTAACTCTCATATTATTCATAGATTTTACAAACTAATTTTTATTGGAAAATACTTATTGCTAAATTTAGTATTTACTAACTATATTAAATATTAATATAAGATTTTCATAACAACAAAATTATGCGAGGCTATTCTAGTCAATATTTATTAGAGTTAAAGATTAACTAATATATAATCTAAAATATTTCTTGTTTACAATCTAAATAAATTTTTACTAGTAAAATATTCTTGTTAATATTTCATAAACATTTATCTACCCCAATAATTTATTAAACACGTAAACGTCCGCTCAAATACAAATCAACAATGCATCATCAATAGTAATTTCTCAATCAAACACTAATCATTCCAGCACAACCGGACTGAATTTTAATATAAACAGGACTAAAAATAAATTGACAATTTAATAGCAGGTCATCATCTTCAATAAACTTTAAATCTAAGTCCTAACTCCATTAAAATGCAGATTAAGGTTTCGGGTTTCCAGAAAACTACCTCAAACGCGATTCTAAATCCAGATAAGTGTTGTACGGTGTCCGTTGTCACGACCCAAAACTACCTTGGAAGTCATGACCGGCCAAGCGGGTATTAAGACGCCGAAGGCCTGCTCATAGTCTAGTTTAGGAATTTCTCACATCATTGTCATTATAAAGCATATAAGCAAAGTATGCGGAAGCATAGAATAAATAACATAATCCCAAAGCTTCTAAGTGTACAAGTATAATAAATACAAACCATTAGACACCACTTGATTCTCCACAGTTATTCTAACACTTCATTCAGCCCACAACTTGCTATCTACCTTAACCTGAAAAATTGGAAAAGGTTTTCATAAGCCGAAGCTCGGGTGAGAAACGTATACCAAAATTACAAGTTTGACCATGGAAATACCCCACATTATAAAACAGTTCAAAGCAACAATTCAAATATTTCGTTGACCATCTAGTACAAGCATTTTTGTCCGAAAGCTCATTTCTTCGGTCCAAGAGATGGACCATTTTCATTTCATTTCTCTTTCAAGTTTTTCACTTTTGAGCGATAATAGCATTCAACGGTATTTTTGCCAGTCGGTTGGGGAGCGAACCCATTGAAGAGTGGTAAGATATCATTACCCGGTGATGCCTGGCTGCATCTCCTACCTTATTACTTCACGCCACTAGTATCTTTACCCGTCCCCTAGCGCTCGGGACACCGTTCGAATGAATCATATTATCACAAGCATGTACCAGTAACAATTCCAGTCTCCAAAACATATTGCCATGGTCTAGTCTTTAACCGTAACATGTAATATTTATAAACAAGCCATTGCAAGTATTTCTATTTAACAACAGTAATTAAACCAAGTAAGAAGCTCAAATCCACATTCTTTGCATATTCAAGCAATGGCATTTTATTCCAAAAATTTAGAAAAGACAAATAACTAAGGTATGCGCAACTCACCTTTAAGAAGTAGCGGTCACTTTACACGCGTCACCTCAATTCACAGTACTTGCACCTTTGACTTGTCGAGGGCTAAGATGAAAACAAGGTCGAACTCTTGCTTAAGTCTCGGATTGACCTATTTGCCAATTAATTTGTGTCACAACACGTTCAAAACTATAATCGAAATATTTTTAGACCTTCTTGATTGTGAGTCGGCCTAGGCAACAGAAAAGGTTCAAGGTTATGGGTCTGCTATTCTTAATCATAGTCACGTATCCAGAGAACCAAGCTTTGATTAGCAAATTAAGCTACCTACACATGGGTACGTATCTAAAAAGTCAGTAATTTAAGAGGATCCAAATTAACTATGTTGATTCTTTTAGTCTAGCAAAACAAGGTCTGATTAAGGGCTAATTAACATATGAGTTCTTATATCCAAGCCCTGGATGTTCCAGTACCTAATACATACACATACACCTTATAATTTAATACTAGATGCAAAGGCATGCAGCCTACTTCACGCACAGCAGCAGCGGTGCCGCAACTATTCCCGCATCTGGTTTAGGTCGAGGAAAAAAAAGTGTAGGAAGATCCGCCATGGCTGCTGCCGCGTGCAGTGGCCTGCGTAAGGAATAGAGAGAGAGAGAGAGAGAGAGAGAGAGAGAAAGAGAGAAAATTACCCAAAGGATTTTCGGAACGGCAAGCGGTGGTGCGACAACATGTACAGCGGCAATATGTACCGTCAAAGAGGAAAAGGGTTTGCTAGTTCTCCTTCTATTCCTTTCTACTGCTTTGTATCTCTTCTTTTTTTCTATTTCTTGGACAATTAATAGGTTATTTGGCTATTAGTTATTTCGAGCGGTGAAATATCTGATGAGTCATTCTTACCTTAAGGGATCTGTGGACACTTGCAACAGTGAGACTTCCTAGTTTGGATACGTGTAGTGCTAGGGTAAATAGACTACTAAAACTCAATCCTACTATCTAACAAAAATTGATTAAATTCAATAATTCATGTCCGGGTTCCAGGTTCCAATCTCTTAAAAATTACTAACGTAGGACAATTAAAATGTGTACATCATGACGGTGCCGCTCGCTTTCTAAAGAAAATTATTGAACCCCTAAAATTATATCATGCTATCTTCATGTCCTAAAAACGTCGACTGAAAATATTCCCTTAACCGTAATCACTTTTTTTAAATATTGTAACCTAAATAGAGTCACATAAGTGCATTTTAAAAAATCGGGCTTTACATCCGTAGATCGCCGTGGTGGTTTTGAAATCTCGAGGCAGCGTCCGGCGACACTCCGACAGGGCCCACAGCGGCGGTGTGCCCACGAAACTCACGGTGTGCACACACCTACAGCCACAACTCTCTCTCTCTCTCTCTCTCTCTCTCTCTCTCTCTATTCTAGACATCAACAATAAATTAGGAGTGAAATAATATACTGGTGTTCAATTTTTTTGGATTTATGTGGGTATATATAATGAGAGAGAATAAGGTAGTAAGAATGTGAGAGGATAAGTGTAGAAGTGGTGGAATGGAAAAGGAGCGTGAAGGAGAGGGATACTGATAATGATAAAAGGATAGGGGACAAGTGCCACATTTTGGGGGTTTTCAATTCTAATGTATGTGGACGCATGTATGTACAGGGTGAGAATGTATCTGGACGCGTGTATGTATAAGATGAGAGAGAGAAAAGTGGAAAGTTAGTTTGAATAGAGTTCTACCTAGAGTTTAGATAGGAAAGATAAGAGATGAATATGAATCCCCGATTCCCTGTATATCTAAAGTATAAATATATATCTTATACAATAGTGTAAATAATATCAATTGTACACGTAATAATATATTTTAATTATTCAATCTAATTAATTATTGAATTAAGAATTTAACAATATAAATTTGTATTAAAAAAAATTGGGTCGAAAATCCGGGTCGTTACAATCCATCCCTTAAAACTCAAGTTCAAAGCTCTAACATTCCATTAATCTCAAAACCAAAGGTATACCACCTTTTGCAAACTCTCTATTCTGACCCCTGAGCGGGGCTGGCAGGGTCAAGGCTGGTAATCTATATCGGTCCTGGCCCTAAAGCTGGCAAGGTTTCAAAGATCGTGCATAGTAATCAATGGCGCACGCCAGTAAAGTTAAGCCGTACACAAGTCATGGCTATACATGCAGTACTGGCGTGGGGATTAATGATTAGCTATTTTATGCTTTTCTTTCCGTTTATCACCTTATTGCATGCTAAAAATCAGTTTACAGCTTTCTGTACTTAAAACTATGTAGGTGTGTATTTGTTTATTGTGTTTTGGAATGCCTCTGGGATCCTTCTGGTCATGTTCCAGAACCCAGAAGATGCAAAGCCAAGCACTGGACAAAAGGTGTAACTGGCGTACGGCAATTACATCTCATCCAGTGACTAGCCCTTGCATGGCAACTGGGCCTTGGCCTCTGTTTATTTCCCCACACTGTTTATGGAGTGTTCTGTCTATTTTATTTCACTAAAGTCATTTCATCTGTCTGTAACTGTATATATTCTGCTTGATAAACTGTGTGGTTTGTCTTGTGTGTGCAATGGTCCTTTCCAAAGCCCAGAGAGTTGAAAGCAAGAACTGTGAGTTTAGGCTACTGGTGTACGCCAATCCATGAGTGGCATGCGCAGGTCAGGTCTGCATGCAGTAGTTCGGTCAATGCATGCAGGTTTCTTCCTGCGCACAAACATACTGGACCAGTGTTTTTCAGTCTGTTTAAAATACTCATAGGTACTTGTTCTCAGGCCCCGTTCCAGAAACCTTTTTAAAAAATAGGCAGTTTATTTCACATTTTCAAATTTAAAATAATGTAAATGAAAAATAATTTTTCAATTTTTTTTACATCGTATAAAAGATCTCATCGAGATCTTTCAAACAAAATCCATATTGCATATTTTTAGATTTCAATAAACCCATAATTTTTGAGCTTGAAATTGTCTTTTTTAAAAATAATTGACTTTTTTTCGTTTGTGGAACGTGCTCTCAATCTATTATGTCTGTTTAGATAGATCTCATCTGTACCATTTTTATCACATTGCAAACTTGTTATCGTTTTAATCCCTTTTAACTGTTCCCCCGCTCTAATTGGCTAAAAAAATGACTAATAAGAGAAAAAATGCAGGTGTTTTACAAAATGTCCGAGTAGAGACCGATCTCCGGATTGGGCGAGAGGGGTGCCATAAAACCCTTCCCCTCTCATAACCTTGCTCCCGAACCTCAGATATCGAAGGTGACGACGGTCCAGTCTACAAAGCCTTTTTCAAATCAAAACGTAGCAAACATTTCAAGTTCGATTCCTTAGGTGTTTCACCGCTAAAAACCCGAGTGGGGACTCTGAATCGAAGCGTTTCGTCGCGCTTTTCCATAAAGGACGCACCCAATTTTGCACACAAATAAAATTTCAAGGACGTGTGCCCACACAATAATAAAGAATTCTACACTGAAGTCTTCAACAAATTATTAGGAGTCCCCTGCTGAAGTCATTACCAAATTATGGGCTTCTTCCACCTTCAACATTACGCTCGCTGTCAAGCAAGTGACCCACCTCGGCTACAACATCGGAGACACACGTCATGATCGTGTTGGATTGTTTGTTTGCTTCATTTGGCTGACAATTGAGCTTAGAATGTAATTCATATTAGACATAACCGGTACTTTCTCTATGGCTGCAGGCATTGCCAAGATTTGACCCCAAAAAGTGTACCTTCCACCCATGGGTTTGTCCTTCCATTAGAGAAAAATGAATTGTGGGTACAACTGTAATGATTAGGCATACATTAGTTTTGATTAGTTTGCTTTAACAATATATTTTATGCCAATTATTTGGGTTGGTTTGGTCTTATTAGTTTTAGTGTCTAGTTTAAGCATAACTTTGAGGTGGAAAACATATTCTTGAATTCAATGAACTAATTTGTTTTAATTGTCATAGCTCAGATGTTTAAGTTACGTAATGCAGACATCGACTACTTACTAGAAATTAATTCCAAAGTCTATTAATATGGCCTGATTAAAGTCCGGACCAAATCTCATGTAGATTGGTCTTTATGAATTGATAGCCCTTAGTGGAGAGTCAAAATGAGCTTTGTATAGGCTTGACATTCTTACCTGCATGCCCAAAGGCATGTCTCTTCATGGCTTCCCTCTAAGAATTGGGACTATAGGTTTAATAAGTCCCTTTTTTGCTAATGTGCAGGTGGATAAAACGTTGAAGAAGACATTGTTAATTTGCCTAACTTGAAGAATCTAAAGTACGTAAAAATAATTTCCTCTGGTTCTTTTCTTTGCATTTTTTATTAGAGTAATGTTGTGGCCTTTCATGTTGCACCATTTATTTGAGTAGTTGTTGATTGATGTCTAGATTACAGCTTTGTTTTAGCACAGTTTGAACAAAAAGGAGAGGGGAACTCTAGAATCATTTTCAAATAGTCAAGATAAACAAACAAGTAGTAAATCAAACCGCATAAACAAACAATTAGTAACCTTCATGTGTAAAATGGGGGAGACATCGATACTTTATATCAATCATGAGTAATGTTGGATAAATGAGCTTCGTATATGCTTGACATTCTTATCTGCATGCCCAAAGGCATGTCTTTTCATGGCTTCCCTCTAAGAATTGACACGATAGTCTCAATTCACATTAAATAGTGGTATCTGATCAAAAAAAAAAAAAAAAAACATTAAATAGTGGTATTGTTGGAAGCATAAGGAAGCATGACATTCCTTTTTCTTTTCTTATCTGCATTTGGACTTGATATAATATAAATATGGATACTTCAACTTATAAACATATAGGTGCAGAGGAATGGTTTGAGCAATTCTATAGGAGTTGCTGTTTATATGTCCCTAGAATTTCTACTTGTATTGATATTGTTTTCATAGTTCAAAAACATTTCTCTCACTTTTATTCTTTGACCAATTCTTTTTTTATGCTACCTTAAGATTTCATTTACATGTGAATTTCATACAGGAGAACGGGGCTTTGATATCCACATCAATGAGTATCAATGAAGGAGACTAACTGAGTCACATTAAATTTGCAACTGCAAATGGAAGAAAAAATTGCAGCAAATACCTTTCTTTTCTGGTGAAACTATGAATAGGCCTGAATAATCATTATTCTTGAAGCTTATACCTCGAAAACCGGGGCTTTGTGGCATACATATTTGTAGTTTTTTTGTAGACTTTTTGGTGCGATGTGTCTTGTAGAAACCCACAATTGTTTGCAGATTGCTATGTAGTCTTTCTTTTCTGCTTTCTTTTGCCTTCTTATTTTAGTTGACTTCCTTTTTCCACAATTTGGTTTTATTTGGCAACTCGGGGTAGATTGTGGTACCAATGCTGCCATGCATACAAATTTTGAACATTGTTGTGGTTGTTATGTGAATAGTTATTATAGTTGGAATGAACTGTTTAGAAGTGTACAACTATTACTCCATCCGTCTCCATTTAATGGTCTCTCTTATATGCTTTTGCCTTTGTGAATACAGAAGTCAGGGGTTGAAACATTATTTGTTCTTTATTTGCTGATTCAAATTATTCATGTCAATTGAAATGATGGGTAATATTTTTTCGCATAGTTGAATTTGTTGGACAGTAATAGTGGGTTGATATATTGCACACGAGTTCAGTATTTATTTGTGTGTATTGATTGTTCGAGCTATATATCGCACGTGAATTCAATAGTTTATTCGCGTGTGATTGTTCAAGCCATGCCTTCAGGCACGGGCATGCACTTGTACTACGATATACTGTAGCACAAAACTTTTTTGAGGTAACAGTCCCTTTCCATTGACTACCCGCTTGTGAACACATGTTGCCCAAACTGTCTGACAGAAAAAGACAAGCAAAAGAAAAAACTCATTGGAATCATTACTCTTGCACAACCAAAAAAGCGACATTCATGTGTGAGCTCTACACACATTGTAGCATGTGTAGATTTCACACATTATTGTGAGTAGATGTAGTTGTATAGGTGTCAACTACAGGTGTTGTACACCGAAACACATACACTAGTTGTTAGGAACTCATTTTGGGATGTGATTGAAGCCGTTAAAAATTTATTTAAAACATCTTTTAAGAGTTTCTTATTAAGGACAAAAATTAAATAAATAGATTGGAGTTGATATGCAATTACGATAATTTTTAGAAATGTATTTCAACCCTTCCTGATGCAAACACTACTTTTTTTGTCTCTTAGCTAGTGAATATGCGAAAGAGTTTTTCAAATTTCTGAAAAAAATATGCGTGCAGGACTGTTTCGTAAATTAACCCACTAAAAATGGAAAAAAAAAAGTGTTTGCATCAATTAGAAAGTACAAAAACCAATTTCCTAATTTTTTTTACTAGAATATTTGGAAAAAATTAAACAGCTTAAATTATTGGCCTTAGATATCAAGATAGATTTCACACAATCCGATATAAGCTGGATGGTATACCCATAATGGGGCTGCACAACTACCGTTACCCGCCATCTATATCATAGCATCTGTATTCAACTAACTAATTCGCCGATGTGTCCAAATTTTGGAAACGAATTTGAGAAATGTTAATATTTTGAAATGTTTTGTAAAAATAGTCCATTGAACAGTACTAAAATGCGTGATATCAATTTACAAAGCTTGCGTGATATCAATTTAGGAAAGACATCGCGCATCTTCAAGATGCATTTTGAGAAGGGAAAAAAAAAGAAGGAGAACGCACATCTTCAAGACGCATTTTCCAAAAAAAAAAAAACGCTTGCGCCGCCACTTCCCAACCCCCTCAAATTCTCCACCACCGCCCATTGATTTATACGGGAAGCAAGGTGCGACTTCTAATGCAAAATGAATCCGATTTTCCGGAATGAAAAAGAGAAAAAGAGAGAGGAGTGTAAGTGGACAAAAACGAATGGAGCTTTGAACAGCACAAGAATTAATGTAACGGCTACTCGTGCCTCCTTTCCGGAGCCCTAATTCGTCATCGGAACCCTAATCTGCAAAACAAACAAGGGGTGAGCGCACATTTGCCTCTCGTGGCAAAGGCCCTCCGATGCCAAAGTTAGTATCATGTACTAGTAGAAAACCCTAAATATCAATAGGAAGTATCGTCTGAATACAATGTATTGCGTACCCTTTTTTCTCTAGGTTTACCTCGTATTTATAGATATGCATATGCTTGCTGCCCAGGCATCTTTGTTGCCCTAGGTTTTCTATCGTGTATACGACACCCAGGATCTTCTGGATTCTCGTTCCCTTATCAATTCATTACCTCAGTCCTTTTGGACTCGTTTCCATGGGAGGCCGAACATCCCACTCTAGTTAAGTATCTTACCTAGATCCTTTATTCTCAGTATCTCATTCTTTATGGAATACCATTGTTTTGGAACCTTCTAGAACGTTCCCACCGCTTTAGCACTTATGGGTGCTTTCTCTAGAGTTCTTTCCCTATTCGGCCTCTTCATTGCCGAACAGGCCACCTGGACTAGTGACTTCTCATGTTACTGGTCCCTATCAACTACCTGGACCAACGACTTCCCATGTCTTTGGTCCTTATGGACTGTTCGAACTAGTTACTTATTGCCGACCACCGTATTGCATGGCGACTTATCTTATCTTACTTATACCGTGGTTCCACGTACCACGTGTTCGAGCTCTTTTTGAGCTTGTTCGGAAATACCTTCCTACAAGGAATATAGAGCAATTTATATGTACATATCGATGAGTTCTCGCACAATTGAAGCCCCGATCGATTGGCTCGGTCCCTAATTGGACGAAGAACTCAAACCCTAAGAGAGAGAGGGGGAAAGATTTATACTAATTTTCTTTATCTCTCTAACAATAGAAAAAAACATTTGTTTGTAGAGAGAAAAGGAAAAATAGGACTCTGTTTCTCGTCCTCCAAATCTCTGGCGCGCAGCTGAGCCTCGACATCATCGGCGGTGGTGATCCAAAGGACGAGGTTCAGAATCAGACGGACAAGAAATCAAAATTCGACGCCAAGGATGACGTTGAGGCGGCGGAAGTCGGCGGTGTTGAAGGTGTTGAACTTGGAAGAAGGATGGGGCGTTCACGTTTAGTAGGGCCGAGGATATAAAGATGCGCGTTCTCTTGTTTCTTTTTTTCCTTCTCAAAACGCATCTTGAAGATGCGCGACGGCGATGTCTTTCTCAAGACGCATTTTCATCAGTAAGCATTATTTGTTTGCGTGGATTTTGTTGTCACGCAAGCTTTCGTAATGCACGATAAACTATTTTTATAAAACATTCCAAAACATGGACATTTCTCCAATTCGTTTCCAAAATTTAAACACATCGGCAAAAAACTCGCACTTACCATATCCATTTCCAGCGTCTTTTTAGATCGCTATCCCCCGGCCTGGCCCCTATCAATACATATACTCTTATCAGTTATGTGTGTATGAGTAATATAAGTATATACTCCTACGCTACTACTCACCCTATCCTAGCATTTTAAGAAATGCGTGTCATTTTTAAATTGCATATATCTTTCAATCCATAATGTTTTAGGGGATTTTTGAACTTTGATTAATAGAACAAATTAAAATCTATCAAACAAGTTTCATATTACTTATAAAAAATATTACGAATTAAAAAATATTGTTAATTTTTTAGTAGGACTGAAATAGTGAGAATGCCAAACTTTATAGGGCGGACGGAATATATAAGGCCCCGTTCCACTTTCTTTCTAAACCTTTCTTTTCAAAAAAAAAAGGTAATTTTAAGTTCAAATATAATGAAAATGAGAAATAGTTTTTTAATTTTTTTGCATCGTTTAAAAGATCTTTTTTTTAGAAATCGAAACACTCCTAGGCTCTGTTTGGAACTTATGGAAAAGAAAGGAAAGGTAAAGAAAAGAAAATTAAAAAATTTTCTCTTTCATTATTTGGTTGAAAGAGAAAGAGAAAATAAAATATAAGTTTTAAGTTCAATGGATAGAAATTTTTTCCTCCAATTTTTCTCCCTTTTTCTTTTCCTTTCTTTTCTTTTCCTTTCTTTTCTTTTCAATTGGTTCCAAACAGAGCCTAAATATTTTACGCTCGCCTTTTCTGTTTTTTTTTATTTGGATTTGGATAGGATTTACGTTGGCTTCGTTGGGAGGCTCGCGTAGTCAGTAGATTCTCAGTACGTCTGAAGTGAGAGAAAGCATCGGACGACGATTTGGGAGCAATGGAGGGTCTGATAAAGGGCTTGATCGACGTGGCACTGGGTCACGACGACAACCAACAAAGGAACCCCCCCGAGTCTCGTGAAGACCAGTCCAGATCTACTTGGGCGCAGGTTAGCAATCATTCGGGGGTTTTTTAGTACCAGAGCTTATGTTGTTTTTATGTACTCTATTTACGTAGGTGAATGTGTCGATGATTGATTGACGCTGGAATGCGCAGGTGGTGACCGGGGAGCAGGATAACGACGAACCGAGTAGTGACCGGAGGCATGGTTACGATCGAAGTCAGTGGAACACAGAGGTGTTTCTTATTTCTAATTTTATTTACCAAAAATAACTCAACGTTATTTCCATTTTTTTTTTTTGGATAAAAATGCATTATTTTTAAGTTCTTGTTCTGTGGACTGGATAATCTGTTCAGTACGGACGTAGGATTAGTAAAATTGGACCGAAATTCTAGTGATATGCAAATGCGATTGTGCAGGGACAGAATTATGGAAGGACTGAGGAGTGGGAGTCTAGTGGATCGCAGACCTCAGCTCGACCCCATAAGGTTCTCCCTCTCTTCGTTTTATAGGTTTGTTGAGTTGATTTGGTGTCGTGTTGGACATGAAGTCAGGGCAGTCAAATGAATCAAGCTCGACTCGTGTTCGGGCTTGTTGGCTTGTTAAAATCTCAAAAGGAGATCGAGTTGTTGGATAAACACACCAAGTTTTAGCACATTTCGAAAGTCGTCAATCCACCACTTGAGTAATTGAGTTTAGCTTGTGATCGGTTCGTTCAAACCCAGGTCCGCTTGACGAATAGAATTTAGCTTTAAAATACTGCCCTTTTTTTTAAGCTTGTTAAGCTTTCTTTTGTTTTGAAAGAAATCTTGTTAAGTTGTAAGGCGAAGCTTGATCACCCTTCTATCAACTATTGGGTATGAGTAAGACAGCGCTTATTTTCATCCCTGCTTGAAGTTAGTGAACTAACAATGTAGATGGAATTGACGGATTAGGATCACTGTCATAGTATTTAGTGTTTGTTTAGGTTAAGCAAGAACTTATGACCATTGGTTAACTGAACAAAATCGGCTATACATCCCTAGGTTGTGAGGCTTTTGAGAGAGGATTCCATGGTATTTGTTAAATGAAGAAACGGATTTGCCAAAATGGTTTTTGAAGATGACCCACATGTCGATTCCTCTCAAGGTGGCTTGTTTCATTTCATCTTGAATCAACTGTGGAAGTGAGAAATTGTTATCAAACGCGGAGATACACCATCTCATGTATGCCATGGATCCAACTTTGTAAAGGCTACTTTTTGTATTTTCCAGACATGTGACCTTTTCTGTATAGTAGCAATGTAGGAACTCTGATATAATTCTCTGCTTCTTTTCATTATATTGCCAAAAAAAGTTGCAGAGAGCTTGGATGTAGCCCACATTGCCTAAAGTGGCAAGTTAGCTGATTACATGACATAGAGCCGATGATTTTGCTTGATAAGCTGAAATCTTTGGTGAATAGAAATGCGAGATGGATAGTTAAGTACTTGGTAATTGAAGTCATGACAAAGAACTGGAAGGGGTACTTTAACAAATTAAATCACAGAGGTCCATAACTTTGCTTCATCTAAGATAAGAACTAATACTGGTGTTAACTTTCTGTCCTTCAGCTACGAAAAATGATTGAATGATCTTTGTGAACGTAATAATTTGCAAGGGAGAACTGTTGTTCTGATTTAGATTTGACTTTTGAGGGTAGAACAAATCACGGGCATAATTTCATTTTACAATCTGACTACTAATAGTGGTACTCTTTCAAAGAATTTTGAGGTATTCCAATGCATCTTTTTCTGTCCCTTGAATCGTGAAATAAATTGCACCTTCAATATATCTGTTACTTTTTTGTGGTAAATCTTTCCCTATAACCTTGGTCTGTGCTAAATTACACATTTTGTACCCTTTTATAAGTTTTCAGCCATTCACATAACTTAGAAGTATGACTTATGGTTTGGATTTGGAAGAGTACATTCAATTTAACCTTCACTGTTGAATTTCGCCATAATCTTTTTCTACTATCTGGTTTCCTATTTGGTCTTTCAAAACCTGGAGTTCTTGGCAATGTCATAAATGCAGGCTGTCCACGAGGGATATGGAAGGAATGAGGATGTTGGACAAAATCATTCAGACCAAGATCATTGGAACAGAAAGGTAGATTTGGTTTGATGTGCTTATCTACTTTTGATGTAGTTAAAGTTGCACATGAAAGGTTTACGTTCTTCTGTGGAACATGTAACAGGATGAAGAGGAGAAAAATGATGAGTGGCAAACTGTCTGCAAAAAGCCTCCAAAACAACCCCACAAGGTTTTCTCTATTATAATTCATCAAAGGAACGTAAAGATCATTTTCCATGTTATACATCTTTTAGAACTGTAAACGATGGAATACTCCACAGTTCTTTGGTTGTGCAAATGAAGTAATGAATTTTGAAATGCTGGAAAACAAAATTGAAAATGATCTTTTAAAAGTTCATGATCTAGCTATGAGTGATGACCAATTGACTATGAGTCCCCAGTAGTTGATGGTGGTTGGACTGTTGCTTCATGTGACTATGGAAATGTTATGAAAATATAGGGAATCTTAAGGTTAGAGTTACCATATAAGCTTGTAGGGTTTATGCTTACATAGTCCTAAGAAATCCACAATGACCTGTCCCCTTTGATTTTCATGCAATCTTCAACATCATATTCACAGGTGCAAATGAATAACTGGAATGAATATAAACGCCCCTCCAGTGAGCAAGACTACTCTGAGGATGTTGACTATGGTGCCAGCATGGAGCCCTCTGAGGAAGAGCTTTCTGACCTGTCAAGAGCTTGCAACAAGCTTTGGGAACTTGATGTAAACCGTTTAGTACCCGGGAAGGATTATGAGATTGACTGTGGTGAAGGGAAGAAAGTTTACCAAAAGGAAGATATGGCACAAGGAAGCCTGTTCTCTTGGTTAAGTGAAGACATATTCAGGAAGCCTACTTTTTCCCGTTTCTGTTCTCTTCTAGATAATTACAATCCACAAGAAGGGTATAAAGAAGTAGTCACATCTCAAGAGTTGCAAGAGCAAGCAGCATTTGTTGAAGAAATTAGTAGAACTGCACCTATCAAATATCTTCACAAGTATCTGTCATCCAAAGGCATTGTGTCTGAGAACTATCAAAATTTCAAAAGAATGATGACTACTCTCTGGTTTGAGCTTTACGGCCGTGGTGGTACATCTAGTTGTTCTTCTGCTTTTGAACATGTTTTCGTTGGGGAGATCAAGAACCGCGGGGAGCAAGAAGTTTCAGGCTTCCATAACTGGATTCAGGTGCATACTTTCCTTGTTTTTTGCTTCTAAGTTGACAGTGACCTTATTCATTAACAAACTAATGTATATTGTGAATTACAATCAACTGCATTCATGAATTCTTGTTGCCGTGATGTTTTACTTTTTGTTTGTTTATTAGAAGCTGGTTGGCCCGACTAAGAACAGGAAGAGTATCACATCTCAAAATGTTTTTCAAACGATTGATGATGACTCTTGTAACAACCAAATATAGTAAACTAAGGCTCAGTTCTTGTAAACTTTTTTCTCTACTTTTTGTGTGTTTTGCTCATCTTTTCTAAATTTTTGTTAGATTCATATCATATTTTTTGAATTAATCATCCATCTCAACGAAAGGAGTCTAAAAAGTAAAAATTATGTCCAAAAGCCGGAAAAAAAAAATCACTAAAAACGGAAAAAAATACCAAATAGCTGTCCTTTTTTTTGTCTAAAGTGTCGTCTTGTATGAACTTTTTTCAACATTGGACTACATTTTTATATTTTTCGGATTCCTCTCATTGAGACGAATGATTAATCCTAAAAATTACGATTAAAAGCTAAACAAAAGGTTGCAAAAAGTTTTTAAAAAAATGAAAAAAAGTTTACAAGCACGCAGCCTAAAGAAATGGTATTTCAATGGAAGGTGCTTTGAATACCATTAGAAATTTTTTTTTTGTCCCTTGTATTCATTAGCTTTTCATACTAGCTTTTGAATGCAAACTGGTATTCGCTCATCAATGTACGGTTAAATTCACCTTTAGTTTTTTGTCTGATACAAAAGTAATGTTCAAGAATATATGCACCTATAACATGTTTAAATAATTTGCTCGTTATGTCCTCTCTCGTCTTAACTTCAACTGCTTTTATTATGTGAGTTGCTTGTTGAGGCTCCTTTGATGACATACTTTACGATAACTTTGCATGGTTCCCAATCTAACTGCGTACAGCTTCTGTCTTCGGTTACGATTTTACATTTCACTTGTGATTTCTCGTATTTGTATCAATTATAGTTTTGCTCCTTTGGTGTGACCATCTAATGGCAGTTCATCCCTCTGCAGTTCTATTTGGAAGAAGCAAAAGGGAGGGTTGACTATCAAGGTTATATTTTCCCCAGAAGACGTGGGCAAGTTGTAAGTGATTCTATTCACACATTGATTCTCACTTGCAGTAACCACTCTGAATCCAAGAAATGTAGATTTTTATTATCTATTGTCACCGGTGTTTTCTCTTCATTCGAAGGAGTAGTGCATGATATGCACCACAGCATGATTGGAACTAGCTTCTTTTGGAGCGATGGCATCACATCTGGGAATGTGATCCATCACTCAGTTGCATGAGCTCACTTTATGCCGTTATGTTTTGTCACATTTATAGAATATATTCATCGTGCAATCACCATATGAAATTCTATAAGTAGTGCATAGTCATTTGTTTGACTGAAGGTGTTGATTCAAAGGAAAAGAGCATTCTTGCACGTTCAGTTAGAGCAGCTGTTGGAAGAGTGTATTAAATATGCACTGAATAATTGTGGATCCAGAAGTTAATTCCTTTACAACTGGATTGTATCAAGATAAACTTGTAGAGGTAACAACGCATGGGAGAGGAACACTATATAGTATATACTGTAGAATACAAAGTTTGAGGTGAAATATACGGACTACCAGTCTACTTCTTTACTACTGAGAACAAGGAGAGGCTAAACTTGAGAATGCTAAAATCCTTCTTTGAATGTTGACACCATTGAAGAGAAACTACAACTATACTTCTGGATTATTTAGTTAAATTTTCTCATAACAATACAACTGAAAAATATTTTTGGAAATTCAGATTTTAGATGTACCTGCAGACTTGTGCCTGCATTAAGTTGTGTAGATAAGGCTTGAGATTTTGTAAGAGTTGACTAAGGAAGAAGGAAAACAACAGAAGATAATGAATGATGGAACATATTTGGGAATGATCCCTATGTTCGAGTATCCCTACCTTTGCTTCTAGTTTTGTTCCATTAGTATGGTGACTTTGTATAGAAAATGAGATATTTTAGAGAGAGGTGTGATCAAAGAGTTTAAAGATTGAAAATGGCGCCAACTAATTTCTAATATTTTTGGAACTTTTGAGAGTAGTTGATAAAAGGATTTCCAACCTAGGAAACCACCTGCTGTGGTGTGTTGGACATTTCTTCCATTAGGGAAACAGCTTCCTAATCTTTAGTGGTCGTCTAACTGGTGCATCCTGGGATCAAACTAAGTGCTTGGTATCACTAAGTGTTTTGTCCCAGAAAAAATCACCACAAAATAGAAAGAGGGTGATGATGGTAATGGGATATACATGAGAAAGGACGGCACTCTTAGGTTTCTTCAGTTTGAACTGACATTGACTTCGTGCAGCAGTGGGATACCCAAAAGGATTCAAGTGCTGTGAAGGGTATATAGCTTAAATAGAGATCATTATGAAAATCTACAACTAAGTAAGGAGGTACAACCACAAATGAGGAAAACAGGATCAGAGGGCAGTCTGTAATGAGGAATTAGGATATAAGAACATGGCAAAGGAGGAGACTTTATTAGGACACTGAATATGGGAATACAAAGTCTGGGGACAAGTGTCTGCTATTCTAGCCCAAGGTCTCTTCATAGCAATGTCAGCAATTTGCTGATTCATATACCTAAATCTGCACTTTAGCCATTTGCACAAGAAATTCGCCCCTTCTAATTGAACTCCTGTATAAACATTTATTTTCTTAAAGTCCAATTGAATGATCCAGATTAAAACTCCCTGAATGTTTTGAAGCTAACTTCCTTGGTCACACCTATGGGCCTGCACTGGCTCTGATTTATGATTAGCTTTTCCTTTGGTAGCGTATTACTCAGATTGCTAAGTATATTTTCCATTATTTCTCCAACTTCACTCAGATAACGTGTTATTTCTCTTATTGCCTAAAGTTAGCATCATTGCAGGAGTGCATTTCTATTGTTCATTGGATCTATCTTAATGCTTATTTTGTTACTTGTGTCATCCTGCAGCCTGACTCCGAGACTCAGTTGCTAACAGTTCAGTTTGAATGGAACGGTGTACTCAAATCTGTCTCCAGCACTTTGATCGGAGTGAGCCCAGAGTTTGAGATTGCCCTCTATACCTTGTGTTTCTATATGGGCGGTGAAGACAATCAAGTCGAACTGGGTCCATACCCTGTTATTATCAAGTGCTATCGTTTAGGGAACAAAATCGGGTCTGCATTCCCCATCGCAGAAAGCTGATGCAAACTGAACTGAAACTCATAGTTTTCGTTTACCTAAGTTGTCTCATGGCTCCAAAATAGACTGATGTATATGTTGCAGGCTGAGAATGTGTGACAACAGTTTGTGATTCCAGTCAGTCTATCAAGATTTGTACTTAACCAGCTTTCTTATAAAATGCAGAACCTTTCTGTTAAAGTTATGTTTAAAGATTGTACTTAACTTTTGGCATTAGATGGTGGCTTGTTTGTTGGAGCCTGTGTTAACTAAGGCATTCAAGTTTCCTTTGTTGCTTAGAATAGATATCTCCAAATTGGTTATGATATACTTTCCTGACAGAAACCAGTTGATGCAATCATACACATATCCTTTTATCTAAGTTTTTCCTTATTGACATACCTTATTGTACTAGTACTCTTTATGTGCTTCATAAGGTAATGCTTCTCCAAAATGTAAGACCTACATCTTGCTTGAGGTTGTTTTTTTCCTCCATTTAGGCGTATTGCATAAATGGATATCTCTACTATTAAGTTATTGTTATGTTGTGTTCCATAGTTCCTAGATAGGTAGTTTTGCACTTTCAACTAAGTTACAATAAATTCAAGAGGATGAGGACAACCATAAGTTCGGCACGTTCCCTTTTGTTGTTAGCATTTGTCTTCGTCTTCACTTTCATAAATCTATGCGTGGTCCATGAAGGAAAAATGTTTTTCCTAATACTAGTAAGATGTTGCCAAATACTTTCCAGTTGTCTAGACCCATGTTCTTGTGATTATGATGCTTTTTTGCTCAGCCGAATTTAAGTTTCATTGATCCAAGTTCAAGCTTATATTGGGGTACTTGCAGCTTCAACCAGCTCCCTTTGACACCAATGCCCGTGTTGTTGGCACCTGAGCAGACCATTGATATGCATCATCCTGTTTTCAAGATGACTATAGCGATTCGCAATGAGAACCCTGATGGTGTCCAGGTCTATCCATATGTGTACATAAGGGTAATGTTTCTTAATAGCATTCCCACAGCTGAAATTTTACCATGTGGCATGCGAAAGGATGATATTTTATATACTTGATTATTTTGTTTTGATAGGTAACGGATGAGTGTTGGAGGCTTAGCATTCATGAGCCAATTATCTGGGCTTTTGTGGATTTCTATAACCACCTTCAACTAGATCGTCTTCCGCAAAATTCTAGTATCACTCAAGTTGATCCAGAGATATGCATAGAGTAAGAATTCTTTTATTGCTTGTTTGTACACAGCTGAAGTTGAAATGTTTTGTTTACTTTTTCTGTTAGATGATTCTCCTATAAAGTCTCTTAATCACATTATTTATGTGAAACTTGTCACCTGTCTAGGATGTCTGTCACCGCCAAGAGTGTCTTGGCAATTGCTTTTCTTTATTGCTGCCCCTAACTTGTCACCTCTGAGGAATGTGTAGCGCTGTGTTTTAATATGTGGAGTCTTTTGATATCAGCTGAAAGTGAGATAATTTCTCAGAAATGGTTCTTTTATGGGGAAACATGAATTGCGATGCTTGATATATGCTATATCCACTCCATATTTTGAATACTAAAGTATTGTTTGAATTTTACGAGTTGTGGTCTGGATATAGTGTATGCTGTTGATGGATGGATAATTACATGCCATGCTTTGTGTTTATTGTTGTTGGAGCTTGTCCTCCATGGATAAGATGGTTCCCTAAACTATAATATGATCCTTGTGGCTTCACTCATTGCCATTTGTTTTTGACTTTTGAGTGGGATTCTTTAGCATAGTATCAAAGTTAACTCTGGCTTGGCCCTTTGTTTCAATTAGCAGTGATTTGCTAGGATTCCCCTTGTTTGTGGCATAGGTGCACCTTGTTATCCTTCTGGTGTGTCATATCTTTTTCCGGTCAATCATGCGTATAGGGGTCACATGTACGGGGAGTGTTGGAGCTTGTCTCAACATCAATATAACAGTGCCTCCGAAACTAATGTAAGTCCCTTTTGGGCCTCTCAAATACTTGCCATTTGGCTATGCAAGCTAATTAAAAACAGGACTTCCCATAGACATTGTCCTTTTATTTCATTCTTCTTTTCTATTTTCGTCATTTTGGTGACACTCTCCCTGAGGCAAGCTGTCTGAACTGATGTTCATGGATCAGGAGGGTTCAATTTCACCCTACCTGCATGTTAGGATTTCTGGCTTCGGAAGTTGGTAAATGCAGGATAATGCCCTTGCTAGCGTAACCGGATTTTCTTTATTGTTCGGTAGAACATAAGGTCCCTTGCCAATTATTTGCTGTGCATGATCTGATGATCATATTGATCCATAAGACGTCGTAAGCCATTAATTGCAAATTAATGTGCAAATGAAAAGTTTGGGATTTTACTTCTTTTCAGCACATATTTATGACAACCCGAAAAGAATGAAAGAATAATAGAAGTACCAAAAAAAAAACGCTAAATAAACTGAACGGTGAGGAAGATTGAGACTTCCTAAATAAACTGACGCTCATATTAATTGCACCACACAACATAACACTAAGGTTGCCACAATTCATAAGTGTTTTCACCAATTACACAGTACTTCATGTTAAAATATTTTTTGAGCATAGAATTACATAGTGAGCTATTAGAATAGAGTTTCATTGTTTTATCACCTAAAGGCATTTATCCATACAATCTGCCATCACTTTAACTACTACTGTAACTATCAAGAATTACGACCCAACAATCCCATCATGGCTATTATGGTCTTCAAAATCAATCACACCTGAAAAACCAAAAACCAAACCAAAATCAAAACTCTTCTAGAACTAATGGGATTGCATGAACAAAGATTGAAGTTGGATGGTAAACGATTTAATAGCAAGACCCTAGCTAAGAAGCATCACCACAAATCTCATTAATGGAAAATGGATGTATGCACTATGCATGTCCTTAGTATTTTCAAAAATAGCACTATGCTAACTAACTTAGATTACCTAGCCAGTCCCTGAACTAAGGGTGGTCATTGAAAAATGATAGGCGTTACTCATCTATACACAGTCAAATATCCAGATGTAGTTAATCTAAGCAGAACACTAAACATAGTACGTTGAAGCATCATGACAGTTAACATCAATAAGCCTCAGATAAAATTAAAAGCCATAGGATAATTCTCTTGACATAGTAGGAGTTGCGCTTAAAAATAGACACCTTGATTGAATAAATTGCGGCTCATAATCAATGCCTACTTAACATATTAGGATTACAAAGTTACCGGTCAATAAGAAGGTTGTCGGTTGTTGCTAATGATAAGGTGAGGATTATCGCGGCCCTTAAACTTTTGGATAGGGAGAGCTTTGTTCCCGTTAAATCGATAAGATGTTGTGCTAGAGCTCTTGGAGAGAACTTTGTTCATGGGTGAGGATGATTTCGAAGACAGCTTGTGTTGTAGGACATAAGCCTACTCCATAGATCAAGAAAAAAGAATAAGATTATTCTACAATCATACTTGTTTACACATAAAAAAAAAAGAAAAAATTGTAGCAGGATATTACAGTAGGTTATAATAGAGGGGCAAAAAAGGGCCCAAGGCATATGAATCAACGATGTTAACAGAAAAAATGTTATAACCCATAACAAATAAGATTTTTATGAACTCACTGCTATTTATACTCCGGAGTATTGGAAACTATTTTCAATTGCATCAAATTACCACAATAGGATTTTGATGATACCAAAGATTCCACCAACATAGTTCAACTGAGGTATTGACAAATGAAAAAAATGGACACTCAAAAAAACTTATACAGCCTGGAGTTGAGGTATGATAGCCAAAAAAAGTCAATACAGAGTCAGGTCAATAAGTACGTGTGGCTAGAGTTGAGGTACGCATTAAAGCAAGACTTAAACAGCCACCCATAAAAATAAAATGCGTGTAGAGAGCAATCCAATGTAACACACAAATGCTTAAAAACAAATTAGTTAACATAAAAAGGAGAAAACAAATTAAATGATATTGATTACAGTAAGAATCAAATTTAAGTTGAAACATTATTTCCTGTAGCTGCGTTAGTATCCCTTCAGATTGAATTTTGGTCCTCGGTTTGTGTGGAAGTTTGAGCTTGCAATCTTTTGAAAAGAGAAAAATAAAGAGTAGGTCTATTCAATAATGAAAATGCAATTGTCTATTGTATTCAAAATAACATTAACCCCTAAGCTCCAACCGTCAATGTCAAATTATGTGCTCTAAAAAAAAATAAAAAATCATACCTCATCAAGTCTTTAGATCACTGCCCACCTCCCTGACTTGAATGCCCTGTAATACATATACCAATTGTAATCAAAAACGTAAAGAAGATATTCAATCCAACCCCAGCACTAAAAAATAGTTCTCCAAACCATACCAATCCAACCCCAGCACTAAAAAATCACAAATGGTACAACTTACAATTGATCCTGGACTACCAAAACTGACTGAATATATGGATAATCAATTTTTAGAAATAAAAGATACTTATCATTAAAACGGGAGAAGCATATAAACATCATGAAAACAAATACATATACAACCAAACTGTCAAAGTACTCATGTAAGCTACCAATATTCATTGAAGCATCACGATCTTGCTCAGGTAAACATAGTCCGACGACAACCATGTTTAAATGCAAAAAGAGCATATTCCAAATTCCGGAAGGCATGTTACATTTGTTTAGCTTAACCATAATTTTCTCATAAATGCAATAAATTATGGAAAAAAATACCTCTTCTTGGCTCACGTAGTAAATTGAGCATCCAAGAGGGCAACATGATGATTCTCAACAGCCCCAATTTCTTAGCAAAAAAGAGTCACTCAAACCTCACGTACACCTCAACTGCAATCAAATGCATCAAGAATACAATAAAAAGCCAAACTAATTTAAAGAATCGTAGGAAAAAAAAGACATTACAAAGAAGCATGAAATAAATAAGGATTTCAAACAAAATCAGATACTGTAAATAGAAAATATGGACATGAATGCACAAAAACTATTGAGAACTCCAGCCACTTTTGTTACCATATTAGCGCTGATAAATCGAACAGAAACCCATCAAACTATATGAAAATAAACAGAGAAATCACCCGAGTATGTATTACCGATCAAGGGGCATCTAGGGCTAGGGATATCCATATTCAAACCATTGGATGTTCGATCTGAGAGAGAGAGAGAGAGAGAGAGAGAGAGAGAGAGAGAGAGAGAGAGAGAGAGATTGCAATGAATACCTTCTGAGGCAGCCCTGAGGATCTCCTCAATCTTCTCGCACTTCCTGACGACCTTCCCCGGCTCAATCTATATCACCCTGCACTGCGATTTGACGATCATTCTCGTAGGGCAAAGGGTCTTTGTGGAGAGAGAGAGAGAGAGTGAGAGAGAGAGAGACAGGTTCTGTGAAATCGGAGAGAGAGCAAGGGGGAACGGGATGAACATAGTTGTTTTGAGAGAATTTTCATTTGAGATTCCGCTAGGGCTTCCAACAGAATGCCATATGTGATAACCCTCGAATGAATCAAGTATTTACAAAAAAGTCATTGTAGAATGAATGGTGGAGATTTATGTAGGCATGAGGATAAATCTAGAGCGTTGGTTATCTTTTGGATTCAAACAGAGGTCTGTTTTATTATATAGATATATATATATATATATATATATATAGAGAGAGAGAGAGAGAGAGAGAGAGAGAGAGAGAGAGAGAGAGAGAGATTTCTTAAACTAATACATTTTTAAATAGGTTTTGAAAAAATGGAACGAAGAAATTCCCAGTTTGAAACTGCAAACAAAGATTCTCAGTTCAATGATGAGAGAGAGGTAGATAGAGAGATAATAACACCCAACTCTAATGGTAGTGTGGCACGATACAAGGCACGTTTGGTTGCAAATGGCTATCAACAAGCTGAAGGTATAGATTTCACAGAAACTTTTAGTCCAGTCATCAAACAACCTACAGTCAGGGTTGTACTTAGTCTAGCTGTTCATTATGCATGGTCCATCAAACAGTTAGATGTGACTAATGCATTTCTGCATGGAGTGCTGGATGAAGAAGTATATATGAGGCAACCACTGGGCTATAAGGATTCTGAGCATCCTAATTTTATCTGCAAACTGAACAAAGCCTTGTATGGTCTGCGACAGGCACCACGAGCATGGTTTTCTATGTTTTCTGGTTTTCTGATTCAGCAAGGATTTCTTCATAGTAAAGCTGATGCTTCTCTTTTCACTAAGAAAACAGATAAAGGTATTACTCTGGTTCTTGTGTACGTAGATGATATTCTAGTTACTGGAAGTGACAGAGTATATTTCAGATTTGATTCAAGCATTTTTTTTTGCTCGGCAAACAGAACTTTTTATCCTAATTTGATTCAAGCATTGAGTCACAAGTTTGTTATGAAAGACCTTGGTTCTCTAAGCTACTTTCTTGGTCTTGAAGTTCTTAATCATGGTTCTAGCATTATTTTGTCTCAAACAAAATATGCCACAGACCTTAATAAAGCTGGAATGCAGGACTGTAAACCAAGTCTTATCACCATCCTCCTCTAAGCCTGCTGTTTTTTATCCTGATCCTGAGTATCTTGACCCTTATTGGCTTAGGACAGTTGTGGGATCTCTTCAATACTTGACTCTCACAAAACCAGAAATTTCTTTTGTGGTCAATCTCGCATGTCAGCACATGCACAGGCCTCACTATAGTCATTTTGTGGCAGTCAAATGTATCCTACTGTATATTAAAGGTAGTCTTCAATACTTGACTCTCACAAAACCAGAAATTTCTTTTGTGGTCAATCTCGCATGTCAGCACATGCACAGGCCTCACTATAGTCGTTTTGTGGCAGTCAAATGTATCCTACTGTATATTAAAGGTAGTCTTCAATACTTGACTCTCACAAAACCAGAAATTTCTTTTGTGGTCAATCTCGCATGTCAGCACATGCACAGGCCTCACTATAGTCGTTTTGTGGCAGTCAAACGTATCCTACTGTATATTAAAGGTAGTCTTCATGAAGGCCTTCATTTTGTTCCAAGTTCATTGCAATTAACAACGTTTACAGATGCTGATTGGGCAGAGGATCATTTAGATCGCAGATCTACCTCAGGATATTGCTTGTATCTTGGTTCTAATCTCGTTTCATGGTGTGCTAAAAAGAAGCATACCGTTGCTCGATCATCGACAGAATCTGAGTATAGAGCCCTTGCACAAGCAGCTGCCGATATTTCTTGGGTTCAACAACTTCTTGTTGAATTGTATGTTTCTTTATCTTTGCCTCATGTTGTCTGGTGTGACTATATTTCTGCCATTTCCTTGGCATCAGACCCCATCTTTCATGCCAGGACAAAGCATGTTGAAGTGGACTATCACTTCATCAGGGAAAAGGTTCTTTCAAAACAGATTTTGGTACAACATGTTGGGACTCACGATCAAGTTGCAGATATATTCACCAAATCGTTGTCAGTAGCTCGGTTTGTGTTTCTTAAAGACAAACTCAGGGTGTTTCCCACACCCATGAGTTTGCAAGGGTCTATTAAGCAAGGGCGTTAAAGTCAGGAGTGAGTTAGAAAGTTAGAGGGTAATTAGTTAGGTTTGTTACGGTGATTAGTGGGGCTAAACCCTTTGCTTGTATTGTCAGGGACATATATAGCTTGTAATGGTCATTCTGTACCGAACAACGGAAAATGAAATAGAACACCAGATTCTCTCTCTCCCTCGAATCATGTACTGTATCAAAAAAATTTGTTCTGGGACTTTTGAGGACCTACAATTGGAGCACACCAAACAGTTAAGCACACACAAGAGAACTCAATACACTAATTTACGTGATTTTTTTACCAATTTTCCTACGTCCATGAACAAGAAAAAATCCACTAAAATAAAAGTGAGTGCAATTTTATGAGAGAAAAAAAAAACCTCACACTACAGCCCTCGCTCACTTTTATTTTTTCTTTCCCTCTTAAGTTTCTGTTGATCCCTCATTTACTTCACCAAGCATTGTTCTCTTGACCAGTTCTCTTGTTTGAAAGAAAACCCACCATGATTCCTCCATTTCTTGGTCAAGACTTCATCCCAGAATTGTTTTTCTTTCCTTTGCACACATTGCTATACCAATAATGAACCCCTGAATAAGGGAAGCAAATAAAATGGAAACCTCCTTATCTTTTTGTTATCCTATACCAATCCAAGCACGCAAATACCAACAATTCCTCCTGTACCACCCCAAGCGGTTAGAGAGATGTTACCGACAATTTGACAACCAGCAACCAATGACTGACCGGGTGGTGTGTGCTGGCAGATAGTAGATGGTTTAACTGATGTTTATTGCAAAACCATAATCTCTACCCAATAAAAAATTAGGCCGAAATTATCAGTGTAATCCAACAAAACCTTACCCCGTTTGATAACAGTGATAGGTGGATGGGATTCGTAAGGAGATAGGATTATGATTGGGATTCGTAATGAGAAGGGATTATTAATGAGAAAGGGATTGATAATGAGTATGTTTGTTTGGGATGGGATTAGATGATGGGATTATTAATATCATGTTTGTTTGAGATGGGATTAGATGATGGGATTGGATTGATAGAAGAAATTGGTAATGAGATGGGATTAGTAATAAGAATAGGTTGGGATGGGACTACGAATACCAAGTCCCACGGGGTATTGCTAATACCCATGTTTGATTGCAGATTTCGTTTTGGAGGGATTCGTAATGAGGTGGGATTAGGATTGGGATTAAGAATGAGGTGGGATTATTAATGAGGGGATGAATCATTCATTCATGTTTGTTTTGCACAGGATTAGGATTGGGATTGGAATTGAGAATGAGGTGAGATTGTAAATAACATGTTTGTTTTGGCTAGGATTAGGATTGGGATTGGGATTGAGATGGGTTTTTAAACTAGTCTTGCTCAATCCCATGGGGATGGGATTAGTAGTAACACCCCCCCCATGGTATTGCTAATACCCCCATTTTGGGGGATTAACAATCCCATGGGATAACTAATCCCCATCCACAAATGCCAACCAAACAAAGAATTAACAATCCTATCACCTCCTCAATCCCAATCCCTCCCTCCAAGAGGGTTATCAAACACGCCCCTAAAGGCCGGATTGGACATCCCAACGGACTAAATACCCCTAAAGGCCGGATTGGACATCCCAACGGACTAATAGTCCGGACCTTTTTTGGTTACCAAACAGAGTATTAATAATCCCATGGGATTACTACTCCAATCCCAACCCCCAAACCCGTTATCAAACGGGGCAAGGGGTATTGATACCCCTATGGAGCTCACTGCTCATCCCAACGGAGTAATAATCCGGTTATCAAACAGGGGGTTTGGGAAGCCCTTGAAATTGGTAGTCCAATCCTAAGGCATAGTCCGGTTATCAAACGGAAAGGTCCTCATTGGCCTAAAAACAGCACCCAAGTTAATTACCTCACATTAGTCAAAGTAAATTTGACCCTAATCGTCATTTTCATGTCTTTCTTTCTTTTACAACCCCATGATTCTGTGGAATTAATTCTGAGAAGATAGTGACGGGTTTCGTTAAATAACACCTGTTTTAGTTATTGAACCCCATGTTAATCGTGACAGGTTGCTTTTTTTCCCTATGTTAGGTGCATCTGAGGAGGGTGATGCACAGAGACAGATTCATTCGGAAAAGCTCTGTTATTCCTGCTATTGGCAATCGTGTATGGAGAGATTTAACCCATAATCCTCTACACTTTATTTTTTCATTTGATTATGAAAATTAATTATTTTCCTACAGGTATTGCCAAGTAGGAACAAGAAACGTTGCTGCCTGGGGGACATGTAAAGAAAGTATTTAGGCAACGTTTTGAAAACTTCAAAGATGGGAATTGACTATTCCTTATTTTGTGTGTGGTCACTTTATGTTGTAAAGATTTTAAACCTTTATGGCTCTGACATTGTGTTCTAATATTCAGATTGCTTCCGCAGTTTGAAATATTTTTCTTTACAGTCCTTGCATCTCATAGGACTAAGTAATGAGGCCTCGGGTGGAGGCTAGATCCACTGGCCAATCACGATAATCCCTTTATCTTAAGTACTGGGATAGGGTCGTGACATTCTTCCAAGGATATTGTTTTGTCCAAAAGTAGAGAAGCTTCAGTGCAGTTAAATTACCTAGTGAAAAAGGCAGTTCTGTGAATTTGTTATCATCTAAAAACAGGCGTTGCAACTTATGAAATCTGCCAATGGTGTCGGGAATAGGGCCAGAAAAATAATTACTTGGCGTACTTAAGGCGGTGAGATTGAGGAGATTCCCAATACCCGAAGAGATACTTCCATGTAGTTGATTCCCCCTATTTCTATGACGCTAAGCTCGATGGAGAGATTGGCTATGGATTTGGGCAATGAACCCCTGAGAAGATTGCGACCTACCAGAAGATACCGTAAACGGGTACAATTTGTTAGAGAGGAGATAGAAGTGAGGTCATCCTCCAACTGATTAATTTGAAAGTTCATCTATTGAACATTAAAGAGTTCTCCAAGATCTTTTGGCATTGGCCCGATGAAGTTATTGAGACCGAAGCTTATCGTTTCAAGACCAGAAGCATTAGACAACGAATTAGGAATCATCCCTGTGAACGAATTGTTATGAAAGGAAAGAAACCAGAGATGAGGAAGTTTTGACCCTATATCAGGAGGAATACTTCCTTCGAGTTGGTTAAATTGTAGTGAGAATACACCGAAGGTGGAGATATTGTACAAGCCAGAAGGAACCTTCCCGGACAGCTTGTTGTCTGCGAACACAAGATATGTCAATTGCCAAAGCTTAGCAATGCCCTCTGGAATCTCTCCGTGCAAATTGCATTCCGGAAAAGAAAGCACTTGAAGAGATGAGAGGTTACCAATGGAAGGAGGGATGGTTCCCGAGAATTTATTTTTACCGATGAATAAACCTTGAAGCTTTGACAAAGAACCTAGCTGAGATGGGATGTTTCCACTCAGGTGGTTATTAACCAAGACCAAGGCCTCAAGCTGTGAGCAGCGTGACAGGTTGTTGGGTATTCCACCGCCAAACGAGTTGTTGCTGAGTTGTATAACTTGAAGGCGAAATAAACGACCGATCTCCTCTGGGATGGGGCCATGGAAGGAATTGTTCGGAAATTTTGTTTTTATCAATGGAAGGAGGGATGGTTCCTGAAATTTTGTTTTTATCGAGAATTAAAACTCGAAGCTTGGGCAAAGAGTCCCCTAGCTGGGTTGGATGTTTCCACTCAGGTGGTTATTATCCAAGACCAAGGCCTCAAGCTGTGAGCAGCGTGACAGGTTGTTGGGTATTCCACCGCCAAATGAGTTGTTGCTGAGATCTATACCTTGAAGGCGAAATAAATGACCCAACTCCTCTGGTATTGGGCCATGGGAGTGGTTGTTTGTAAGAATGATTCTCCTCAGGAAGCTGAGGTTTCCTATGTGAGGAGAGAGTGATCCAACTAGGCCTTTGGATGTTAAGTTCAACTACACGATTCTATCGCGATGCCGGCAGCTGCACAGAATGCCATTCCAGTCACAGTAGTGGACTGAATCATTCCAAGAACTGAGGGCACCAAATGAGGGTTAAACATCTATAGCAGCCTTAAAGGCTAATAAAGCAAGTCTATCAGTTTCATTTGTACTCATGCCAAAAGTGGAAGGAATGTTGCACCACCACACAAGGGCAGTGTAGAGCACAATAAGTAACCACTCTGCCATGATTCTTTTTTGTGCTTTTAGTTTTCTGTTAGTGAATCAGTCATTTCATGGTTGTTTTATAGTAGAAAATGTCTCCTCACATTTACAAGGTGGCAAGTGATCAGTCGATCTCTTGTATGGACCATGTAGCGATGGTCAACTGTGCGTGCCTACTAATCGGGACAGACAAGGGAGAAAAAATAGTCATTTCGGACAGCAATTTTAACTCCCCTTTCTTCGTATACCGGAATTTCACCTTTTAGGTAAATGCAACTATTCCCAAAATTCAACGATTCCAGAAATTCCAGCTTCGTATGGGGTCCTATTTCGTTACAGCTTTGAAAGCAATCAATTCAAGTGGAGTCTTGTTTACACCCGTTTTTTGCACTCAATCCTAGACAAGCGCTGGAAGGTCATTAATTAATTATTTAATTGAATTGGGCCTCAAAACATGAATGAGTTTGAATTAAAATTAATGGGCCAAACCAATGTTAACTGGGCCCGGTTAATTTTAGTTCAATTTGGTTATAACTTGAAATTATGGACTATGGGTTATATTATTTGTGAGCCAAATTGAGGCCCATTGGGTTTGTACGATGAGAACAAGACCTTTTTAGTTTTTAATAGGCCCATTGCTTCATTGATTAAATCATATGAGGAAGCTTCACGAAGGAAAAATGGAAACAAGTAAAAGTGGGAATGATTGCCACATAGCCATTTGATTAGGTCAAATGGCCCATTATGTTTCGGCTGCCCACGAAAGAAGGGAAGAGGAGAAGCCCACTACTTTGAATAACTTCTCTCAACTGCCCATGATCAAGGAATTACAAGTGGGGAATTTCTACCACTGCTGCAAACCGCCAACTCAAGAGAGTGGAAGTTACATGGGACACCTGGCGTCACCAGGAGAAGGCGGGAATTCCTCTTGCATGCAAAACCGTGGAGATTCTTGCCTATAAATACAAGAACTCAAGAAGGAAAATGGATTTAACACCTCAAAGCCCAGTGTTTAAACCAAAGTCTTCCTAGGGAAGCATCTATCTTTACTTTTCCTGCATTCAACTCAATTACTTTATCAAGTAATTTGGGTTTTCACTTTCCCGTTGTACTCAAACTTTATTATTCCGACATAATAAAGTTATTTTACATTGTTACTTCTTTCCTACACGGTTAGAAAATTGTTAAGTCCTCGATCGTTGAGGCAAAACCACGAACTATCACTATGATCCAGCTCTTAGGGTCACAGCACTCTCGCTCATGGTCAAGAAGTCAGAAAAAGGACATCCCGTCCTTTACATTGAATGCGACAAGTCCTGGCACGCCCACTCAGTCTTTGACCCATTTCATGACCAAACAAGTCTCCACTCCAGTTTTATTTTGCTAAGCAAGTCTCCACTCCAGTTGGGAGGCTTATCTGCCCCCCATCCCCCCACCACTTGGTTAGCCAATTCCTCGATCAAGGATGGCTGCTTCTTTTGGTTGTTTTTGTGACTTTTGACTGTCATCAATAATGTTCCTATCCTTTTGGCGAAAAATGGAAAAAGAAAATGCTAGTGGATGGAGAAACTCCATGCTTAGACTAAAGACGCCTAGACTGTCACAGGGCACCGAGGATCCCCTGTCCGAGTGAAATCCGGACAGGGGCCTGTACCACCCCTCGGAGCCGTTGCTCTCGCAAATCAACGGTTGAGATTTGTTGAGCCAAAACGACATCGTTTTGGACCAGAAAGGGTTTGGCAGATCTCAGCTGTTGATTTGCAAGATCAACGGCTCTGAAGGGTGGGACAGGCCCCTGTCCGGATTTCACTCAGACAGGGGATCTGGTCTCATCACAGGGCCATTCATTTGAACGATCCTTTTTCGCGTTTGGAAGGAAAGAGAGAGAATCAAGTGGACGGAAACTCTTTCTTTCTGTTCATGTGTATCCAAAGTCTCCGATGAGTAAATAATTCTAGCAACTTTCTCATTCTAAATTTGACATTAACTCGAGTGCATAATCTTTGAGATAAGTATTTATTTTGATCTATGATATGCGGATTGTCACATGGTGGTACTCCGTCTGCCAATTATGTTTTTTGGTTTCCTTATTTATTTGTTATAATTAAAATGACCCGGTGTAGCATTTAGCTCTGCATGTATCAGGTCATTTTTCAGCCACAACTAACCATTGGAGAACTTGGAGTAATTACCCAGTTACTTGAAGAGAGGGCTTCACAATCTATTTTATAACTCAAGGTGTCCTGATCAACTTACCGACTAATCCCGTGAGACAGTCCCTCTGCCTGCTTGAAGGGGGAAAGATTTGACCGCCATGTCAATCCCTAAGTGAGGGCTTCACAATGGGGTGCATTTGGAACTATATAGGAGTGGGTTTTGTTAAATCACAGATAAGAACAGCAAGGGGTAAAAAGGTAGAGGATTTTTGAGGCATTTGGATGGTGTGGAAATCACTCTGTCCGGTCCTTTTTTTTCCCTTCTTTATTTAACTCATTTTACTATTTTATTCGAGGGGCGTGTAAGCTAGCTAGAGCATCCTGAGTTACAAGAAAAAAAAAAAAACTTGTCTTTGCTACATGGACTGATTGAAACCGAAAGAGGGAAAACAGTGATAACATTTTGAGCAAATTACTGAAACTGATGTCTATGCAAAGATTAGAGAGGGTAAAGATAGTACACATCTTTGCCTTGGATTCGCTAAGAAACAAATCCCATCTCCACTCAGTCTCGTCGGCGATTCCATTGAGCAAGCGACTCCAATTCCTAGTAGTGGTAGAAGCTTTTCACACAACGTGGTCAACATGAACTCAGCAAGTTAGGATTGATTTTTTCCCACACAAACACAAATATAACACGGCACAATGACATAAAACAATAAACAGGTCAGGTTAGTATTGAACATGAGTAACAGAAAGTACACACGTTAAACACATGTAATTGCAATTCATTTGTGGATTCATACGTTATTTCAATCCAACCCACCAAGCGATTACTATGCCTACTGTATTTATCGACCTTGTACCATGAATTGTAGACATTGTTGCTTTCAATTGGGAAGAAGATGATCGACCTGATTTTGAGATACTTCCTCTGGGTTTTGTTTGATTGTGATCAGTGGAAATGAAGAGCAAGAGTGTTTTAAAATTTGCCGGAAATGAAAAGGTGGGTAAGTTGGACGCAGGATTTTTCGGAATATTTTGTTATGATTCCTAAATTAATGCTTATGTATTTAAGGAATATAACCAAAGAAATCCCTTGACACAGTTAGACAAGCCTCCAACAAATGTGTCCAGGAGTGTCGGACGTCACACGCCACATTCCATGAAAGTTCGTGTGCTTCTATCTCTACCGGTCTGAACTCTGACATTCAAAAACAGCGAAAAAGGGAGAAAGATCGAACTATTTGGACATGCAATTTCAACAAAGTACAAAACTAGCACTCCTTTCCACACGAACTGCTGATCTATTATATACATAATACTCCTAAATACCAAAGAAAGGGAAAAGAATCACAAATTATCGCGCAAAGAAACCAGGTTCTCGATGATTAGGAGCAGCATATTGTGGAGGTACCATCATTGGAGGGCCTTGGTAGTCATCCTGGACACAGAAAAATAAGTTCTTAAGCTGACTAGCTATCGATACAAGCCAATTTCTGGTTTGACAACTACATTAAATTCTATAGTAAAAGGTAATTGCATATACAATAGGTACATTATTATTTTTTCGATACTGGTTCAGTCAGTTCAGCTAACACCACTCTATGTGGAGTGGTGTTGCCACTGAATCCCATGCATCTTGGACTGTTATGTAATAATGGGATAAGGCTTCCCATCTACGACTTGTTAGCGTGAAGTGAGCAATCTGAATGTAACATCTTCGTCTTTTGAAAAAGAATAGACTACAACTCCAAAAGCATAGCTTGAAGCGAGTAAAGCGAGAACGGTCAGACTGTAAAACCATTGAGTGAGGTACTTACTCCTCCTATAGGGCAGCAGACTGCTGTCATTGTGAAAACCAGCTAAAGTCTTGTTTGCTCCATTCAGTCCACAATTCTGCTTGAAGTGCCCTGGCTCTCCACAAAGATAACAAGTCTTCTGGCTTGAAGACCCGGGTGATGTCCTGTGTTGCAAGCACGCAATAGAATAAATGAAGTGCTAACGCGGCAAACCCGCAACATATAAAGAAGGGATAGAGAATCCCACACCTGATACATCATCTTCATAAATGACTCCAAAGTCGTAAAGAAGAAATTTTGAGTCCATGAGATCCGTCCCCAGGTATATATGTGAAGAAAATGTTCAACTAACGACACTAGGCTGACCAGTACTTTCGCTTGTACTAAACTATCAAGGCCATTTCTTCCTAGATCAAGGTTAAGATATTATACAGCCCATTCCCCCATTTACCACTAGAAGGGGAAAACACAGCGAAAATTAAATGCCAAAGAAATTTAATCTTCATATGGCCAAATGTTCTCAACAATGAGCACTTTTTTCGCCATCACTTATTTTCCCTACCCTAGTCTAGAGAAGTTGCAATGCCCTCCCTTCAATTTTACCTGCATAAATTACAAATAGATAATTTATGTGTTAACTACCAATTTACAAGGTGAATATCTGACTTCGCATAATAACTGCCGGCTATGAATTCCTGTGCGGGTGGTCACTTGACAATCTCCAAGAGGAAGCAAAAAGTACCCCAAAAAAACTGGTATAGTAAGTTCTGGCTATCATACACTTTTTGACTACCCTAAATAAACCCTCTAATGTCTTGAGTGATTTACCCGAATGCCTCAAATAGTGATACTACAATCCCATCACTACTCTTAAGTCTAAACAGTCATTCAACTTCAACCCAACCCATGAAAAAATCGACTTTGTGACTCAATGTGATATATACTCTAATAACCCAGTCCAGCTTATTTCTCCTCCATCGTCCATCATTAGATCATTTGCTTGTGGATAAAAAGTTTGACCCTAACCTGTTGTGAATGCAATTATGTACATAACTCGGTAAATATGCAATGTAAATGAGACTACTCTGTAACGAATCGAAACGCAAGGAAGAAAAAGAAACAGGATGATAACAGGATGCCCGAAGGCCCACAATAGCGGGAAAATCATGCCTTGCTTCTCTCTGTGGGCACCCATTCTTGTTATGTGGGCAGCTATTCTTGTAGTGTCCCTGTTGTCCACAATTAAAGCAACTCCTCTGGTCTGGATCCCTTTGTGGCTTCTCTCTTTGAAAACTCTTTTTGTTATCTAACTCCTCCTCCACAGCCAATGCCCTATTAACAGCCTCCGAATACGAGTGCAGATCCAGCAGAGACACCCTGCGTCGGAGAGCGACCTTTAGTCCCCTTAAGAACCTTCTAATCCTAGTCTCCTCATCCGGAACCAATTCATGAGCATATCTAGCCAACTCTGAAAACTCAGCCTCATATTCTGTGACAGTTATGCCACGCTGTACTAGCTGGAGGAAATCATTCTCCAACGCATGTCGGAATATGAGTGGAAAGTATTTGTCAATAAACAAATCCCTGAACTCCTGCCATGTCAAAGTCCGATCTATCAAACGCCACCACTGGACTGCATCCTCCTCTAACTGAGAGGCTGCTAAAGACACTCTGGTCTGATCATCAGTTATGGACATAGAATTCAGAATCCTCTCCATCTGACTAAGCCAGTACTCTGCTAACTTTGGCTCTGGCCAACCTCGAAACACCGGTGGGTTTTGTTTCTGAAACTCACGTAGTACCACCATTGCTTTGGACTCCTTGCCAGCTGCTGGTTCCCTAGCATTTTGCACCATGACCTTGGCCATCTCTACCAAGGCGACAATGTCAGCAGGCCCACTGCACTCTCTAACACATCCTGACGTTACCTGTTCTGTTTGAAATCAAGAGAGAAATACACTAAGCTTGCCAGTCAGTAATCAATGAAACAATCACAGATACACTGAGAGACTGAGAGTTCTCAATCATAAAGTACTACCGCCAAGCCCAAAGCAGTTGTGAAACTACCAAGTTGTTATGCCCGTATTATTTCTTCAGGGGATTACGGGTTCTGAATTTAGAACAGGAATATAAGACCTGTACGTAGCATTTCTATTCACAATATCAAAAAGGCAACATTTCCAGATGGAAATAAAATAGAAAGGTTGTCAATCCAGCAAAGAAACAATATAGATTGTTGTAAATCTGGCTGCGAACAATACACATTACACACAAAATGCAAACATTGAAAGTAGTCCTAAATTCTCATGTACACCAAGGTTAGTTGAAATACCTACTCAATTTGGACCTTTATCAATTTTACATGTTAACTTTTTGTTTGGGGTGGCACCAACACTCTCTATCATCTTCTCTATCCTATAAAATATTAAATTCAATGAGGGAGAGGCATGTAAATCAATGGAGAGGCATGGGAGTTCCTTCCTGCATGTGCACCAAGCAATATTACCCAACAGTACATTTTTAAAAAATTGTTTATATATTAAAAAATATAATTAAAAATTAAGTACTCCAATTTTTAATATGTTTGAACTGGTGCAAAAATCTTGTTATTGTAATTAAATTATTCTAAAGGTTCATAATTTAGTTCTGTCTTTAGGACTTTTATATTCAAGTATTTGCTATACAGGGTCCCCAATGAGAGTCCTAGAGACAAAAATTAATTATGACCCTTTAGGATAAGATGATCAGAAAAATAAAATCTTCATATTAGTTCAAACGGATTAAAAATTGGAACACTTAATTTTTTCACCATATTTTTTAATATATAAACAACTTAAAAAATTAAATACTCCAATTTTCAATCCATTTGAACCAGTACAAAGATTTTAATATTTTAATCCTATTATTCTAAAGAGTCATAATTTAATTTTGTCTATAGGACTTTCATAATCAAGTATCTACTCTATAGGATTCCCAATGAAAGCTCAAGAGACAAAAATTAGTTATGACCCTTTAGAATAAAATGATAAAAATAAAATAAAGTCTTCACAATGGTTCAAAAGGATCAAAAATTGGAGCATTTATAATTTTTTAAACAGATTTTCAATATATAAACCATCTAAAAAAATATTTATGATAATGAGAGAGAGAAAGGAACAATTTAAGAACGAGAGAAAATGAGAGACCGGTAGGGAGGAGAGAGAAAAAGAAACAATATTTTAATAAATCCCTTGTGAACAGTTGCTCGGTAATTGAAGCGAGCTATAGTGCACAAAGGGATAATACCTCACTGTATACAGACGCTGCTGCACCCTTATTTTGTGTCTTACTTCGGTAAATGGCTACAAAAGTTGTTTTTGCTAGTTTGATGTACATGCTCTTAGAGCTCTTTCGTCCAAAACCTAAATGTCAAATATTAAGTATGAGACCAAAACCCTGACTCCACCCACAGGATTATGTAATATCCACTGACATAGATAGAGTTTCAAAGCATAACAACAAAGTCCTCATAGACTGAACTAAATATAAAATAATTACAGTTGTCTCAACAGCCAGAGAAGTAGAGAACATATAAATCAAATTCATGTTAAGTCCAGGTCATGTCCTTGAGCTTCAACCTAGGCATGTCTCGTAAAGTAATGCAAGCATTAAGCTATAGGCCCTGTAGTCAAAAACCTTATGCACTGACCAAATATAATTTCATGATGTGCATCACATGCCTGTAGGCTCCCTGTCCGAAAACAGACATGTGTGAGTTTCCAGAGTCGCCAATCAGGTTTAAGGCTATACTCAAGGAACCAAACAGAACACACAAGCAAAGATTACTAGTGCGTCATAACTACAGATTACTCAGCTCAGGAGATAAGTTACAAAACAGAAAGGCGTAAGACACCCCATTTGACCTAAGCCTCGGTTAGTCTCTACTAGTCACTTAAGGGATTTAATAGCATTAATTATTAACTCTAATGGAAACAGAGGCGCAAAAGCAAAACAGTAATCAAAGTATCAAACAATGAACAAACGTGAACGAAATCGATAACAAACTCAATGTTCTAGGCTTTCACAAATGAACCTGGTGTACGCCAAAATGATGATGAGAACGCAAGGTCAGACAGGGCAACAGACAGGCATGCGCAAGTTTTACCCTACTCTTCCATTACCGTACTACATTTTTCTCAACCACTACACACTAGGCAGCACTCATAGTTTCAAACCAACCCATAAAATAGCCTCACATCACCAAGTTTTGAATAATTACTTTATCACTCCCATGGTCTCTATAATCATCACATCTCACACAACAAACCCATAGCGCAACTATTTATACGTAACAAAACTTCCAACACAACTCCATCTTGCAAAAATGTAGAACAAACAAGTATGGACCAAGGGCGGGGGTGGCGAAAGAAAGAAAAAAAAAAAAAACTTTTCAGAATCCTATTATCACAAGAGTATTCTACATAAATTGATTTAAGTTGTGCAAGTTCGACGCATGACCTTTTTGAAAAATCAAATCTTTGCCACCCCAAAGTTAAGGTGAAAACCTTTTTTGCCGCTCCGCATACGTTCTCTTTCCCAAGGATACAAAGGCGTCTCCATCCATACGTGCACACGCACAGACACTTAACTTTATTCTCCGTACCTAGATACAAACAAATCCACTAACTACACACATAGACAGCATGAGCACAACCCAAAGGAAAACTCCCCAAAACAATTATTTTATCCCCTTGTACCACAAAGCCTTACCCCGCTCTGCCAAGCCAAAATTGCACACCCCTAAAATTTCACCTTCTTCGTACATTAAGGCCCCTTTGGACTAACTTTTCACGGACTTTTTCGCACCATCTTTTTTGTCTCTCTTAATTTCATCAGTGTTCTAAAAAGCGGCCAAGGCGGTACCCTGCTGCCGTGCCTAGGGGCCGGGCTGATTAATCAGCTGCTAGGCGGGACTAATCGACAATTAATTGCCTAGGCGTTCTAGGCAGATTAGGCAGACGATATGCAGCTAGGCAGACTGTTAGGCGAGAAGGCGATGTGATTTTAAAAAATTAAGGGCTTTAGTGTCATGGCAATATAATATAAGGGACTTTGGTATAGTCTTACTATGATATATACACATTTCCAGTCTACTTAGTTCTCTTACACAATCAAAAACTGAGGAGGGGGTAGCAGAATATTTCTTTAAAAAAAATATTGAAAATCCGCCTAATGTCTAGACGCCAATTAATCGGCCTAGGTGCTAGGTGGTGCCTGGCTGCCCAACTAGCGCCTAGAAGCATTAAGAATCTTGCTTAGTATCTACTAGATTTTGGGATAAGTTAGCCCTAAAAAGTCGGTGAAAAGTTAGCCCAAAGGGGCATCCAAGATCTCAACCCCAATCCTCCCATATCAACACTCATGCGACACGTCAAACCAAAACATCAAACCCACTTCACAATCATGTATAACAAGGAGTGGCAACAAATTACCCAATAATTCAATTCAACCAACGGCGGATAGTTTCGTTAACAAACACAATCGTGATACCATAGACATCACAAAGAAGTACTAACAGGATGAAAAAGCAAAAGCGAGGAGTTTGGTTTTGTTGTATGCATCACCTCACAAGTGTAGCACCGATCGAAGAGTGGGTTTAGCCGCCCCTTCTTCGGCGGACGTGCCGCCCGCATCGGCCGCACGGAAGCAGTCTCTGTCGGCTGACTACCGTCAATTATGCACCTACCCCGCCGCCCAACCTCTGCTTCGTTTGCGCCCATAAATGGGGAAAAAATTCCTCCCCCTGTATTTTGCACTTCATAGTTCATATAGGCCTCGTTCCACGGGGTTTTTTTTTTTTTTTTTTTTTTCTGTTTGGCGTTTTGTCGTTATTAAAAACTTTGGTTTGATAATTTTGCAGTAAATTTTTGTAGATTATTAAAAAATTCAAAAAAATTACTCTTACCAAAAAAAAATGGAAAATATCGAAGATTAAATTCCAAAAAATCGGCTTTTGGGGTTTTATAGTTTGGAGCAAAATTACCTAACGAAATGATAAAAATAAAGACTATTTTTTACTTGTTAAAAGTAGCTTTTAAAATGAATTTTCTACGACCGAAGCACGTTATGCACTTGAATCCTTATCTATTCGATTGAGCTAAATTTTGTCACACCCACCTAAAAAATTGAACAATTTCGATCAATAAATTGAAACACGAAATGAGCATACCCTTTACCGACGGTGAACAATCAAATTAGGTGGGGTAGATTGAATTCTTAAGGAGAAAAAGTTACTTAAACTTGTTGATGGATTGGGAAGGAGTTTTGAATATTCGAAGGACTCAAGGATATTGTAGGACGGGTTATCCTACAGGGTTATAGGGCGACAGATTCGAAATGGACGGACGGAACGGCCACACTAAAGCCCTTGTAGTGCGGGTTGCACTGAAGAATTTCCAAATTCGTATTCAAAATCATTCAATTTGGCATCTTGTTAGAACTATGACTCATAGGTTAAGTATGAAGAGATACTAAGGAGTTCTAGAAAGAAAGCAAGATGCCGGAGCGAAGCGAAGCGCAACGAGTGGAGCGTAGCGGAGTAACGGCATCTGACCCATCGCAAATGATCCAGGGGTATTTTTGAGATACAGACCAAATACACCAAATTAGGGTTAGAATAGAGTCGGTATAAATACTCTATGTTATAAACCCTATTCCGTACTGTGATAATAAAGAACAACAACCACTCTCGCTCCCGTGGACATACCCGGTTTTGGGAAATCATGTATATCTCTGTGTTGATTCTTTACTATTTTATACTCGTAAATCGTATGTGTGCACATCTCTTATTTAATCTATGTTAATTTGCCGCGGATATTGTTAAATGAATTTTACAAATTCTGTCTGCTGTGTTTGGTTTGATTTTTGATTTTTTTTTTTTTGAAAAATAGTAGGGGTAATAAGTGGATTGGTTTTTAAATTTTTTTTTGAAAAATAGTAGGGGGTAATAAGTGGATTGGATTTTAAATTTTTTTTTGAAAAATAGTAGAGGTAATAAGTGGAAAGAGATAGGGTGAGAAATGTCGGAAGTATAGGGAATTTAAAGAGAATCTAGGAGGAATTTTTTGAAAAATTCTTTTTGAAAAGCAAAGAGAACAAGGCAGATGGAGGAATTGTCTTTGTTAATGGGGTCATTTCTCCGAGACTCACTGACTAATAACAAGCTAGCTAATGTATACCCTCCTGTAAATTTTTTTGAACTTTATGAAAAAAATAAAAAATAAAAGTAATTATACAATGTCCACAGAGGTTTGGAAATTAATGATGCAACAAGCCATTGAAATTTTGTTTTATAGGTTTTTTTTTTTTAAGAAATCATTCATTTATCATCAGCCCATCGGGCAATACAGATTTCAAAAAAGATACAGGAAAGAACCAGAGCTACCTAAACTTCGATCTCATGCACATACTGTCGAAGTAGCCCCGGCGAAATCGCCGGTACTTAAAAACCAATCTAGGTCCAGATAACAGAGGATCAAAAGATCCACAGCTCAAACCCTATCCTAAAAACTAAGCATTGCTGAAAACTGCAGGCAAACAACAATAATTACAACTACAAGCAAACTACTCTAAGACCAGCCTTCTTCTAGTCGAACTGTTGCGCAGCCAAACCAACACACCATCGGACCACCACCAACCCTTGTTACACCACCGAACTTCCAACAGCCCCAAACAAACATCAAAAAACCACCATCAACGGACCATTCCTCAATAGCCGCAGGATTATTCGCCTACCACCCGCCGGATCTGGGGGAGACCCAGACCGGAAACCCACCGGATTTGGAGGAAATTCAGATCGGTAACACAACCGGACAAGCCGGGAGACCCGGATAAACCGGTAAAAGCAACAGAAAAAAGAAAGAAAAAACTACTCTACCCACCTACATAAGGGTCCTCGCCGTTATTCGCAACCCACCACCTACGCCCTCTGAATCGTCAGGCCCGCCACCAGATCTTGAGGTTGAGGAGGAGCCCGGATCAAACCAGATTCACAAGCCGGCCGAAGTCAAGAAGTGAACTCAGTAACACTCGAACCAAAACCATAATCGGAGGAAAGTCGAAAAACCAATTCAGAGAATGGGGGGGGGGGGGGAAGGGGGGGGGGAGGGGAAAGGGGAGGTGGAGCTCCGGGGGAGGGAGAGAGGAGGCGGCGGCCCCCTCCCCCAGAGAAGCCAGATCTGGAAAAGGAGAGGTGGGGTTAGCTCGGGGAAAAGTAGAGAGAGAGAGAGAGAGAGAGAGAGAGAGAGAGAGTACAGAGAGACAATTATCTCACTTGTCCCTAAAGAAATACAATTACGAGGGGCAATTTATGATACAGATCAAATTCTTGTTTTATAGGTTGATTTTGGTGAAAATGGGATGTTGATTGTCGAGATGACATATCAATCAACAGTTGCCAATCACATCCCCAAAAGAAGTTATTGAACTAATCCAAAACAAAATATTTCACTGATAAGATACAGTTTCTTCCTACATGGAATGAATGACAAATGGCTACATATACGATAAGGGCAGAGGTAGCTAGTATGAGGCGCAGGGTGGCACGTGCCACCCCTGCTCCAAAAACAAAACTATTTTTGTTCTACAAAAATAACATTATTCTATGAAATGCGGGTATTATTTGTGGGAATTAAGTATGTTGATGACTGCTGAGTGATTAAACGATCAAAATGTGGACCTTTTTTTTGGGTATTGTGAATAGTTACTTTAGAACATGTGGTTTTTTTTTAGTGTAATAAAATAAGTATGTTGATGGATGATTACATATGAAAATATATGTGTTTTCGATTATTATGCATAATTAACCTTAGAATATTTGTACTTTTTTATGCTAATTACTCCCTCCGCCCAGTAAAGATTGCACGGTATTATTTACCGTGAGATACGGATTAGGATTGGATTTTCATTTCAAAACCGTGGATTAACCGAACCGGACCATGAGATATTTAAAAAAATAAAAATATAGATATGTGTGTGTAATATATATAAATAATTATAATTTTACTAATTTGGTTGTTTGTTTTGAGAAACTAATTTGCTATTTTTTGTTTGGTTTTTATGGGTTGTAATAAGTAGATTATGCTTGACTAGAATTTGTATATTTTGGACAATGCTTAGTTTCATTTGGTTGCTATCTTGCTGCATTTATCATGTTTATTGCCTTAATGCTTTTGCTGCCTTTACAATTAGGACAATGTTTTATGGAAATTAGTGTTTGTATTTTTATTTGGAATATGATCATGGTAGTAGCATCATTTTATTTTTTTGGAAGGAAATCCGTGGATAAAACCGGGACCGAACCGTGATTCACGGTTCAGAATTCAAACCGAACCGTGAGACTTTTGGATTAAGATTGGATTGCATTTTCTAATAACCATGAGATACGGATTAGGATTGGATTCATACGAATCCGATCCGGACCGTGGACAGCCCTAATGTTTTGCTCTAAAACAGCAAAGGCACGATTCTCGATATTCTACAATTCGATAGATGCTGGTGGAGCTCTAGGCCTCTAGCTGTTGGTTGCCACAACTAGCAAAACTTCTGTGATGCTCCCAAGTGGTATGGGAGCATCATACTCCCATTGAATTACAACCATTGGATTGAAAATAAATAAACCTCAGCCCTTGGATTGAAACCAAAAACTAAAACATGGGTGGTTTTGTTGAAAATGAGGTGGTTTTGACCAAAAAAACGGAGAATTACTTACCACAGAACAGGCAATTTATACCATTTACTAAGGCAACACTTACCATTGTATAAGGTAACACTTACCACACAAACAGGCAACGCTTACTACAATCGGTTGGTCAGGTAACAAGTTACCATTAAGTAAAAAAAAAAAAGGTATCTGATTTTTTGGCGGGAAAATTTGCAGATTTTAGGGATTTAAATATTAGAAGAATTATCTAAAAAATATAAAATTCTTAATTTTAATTGGTTATGAAAATATAAAATTTTGAAAAATATTTTCCATAATTTCCAAATGACATTATAAATGTATTTAATTGATTAATTTTTAAATAATCCTTTATTATAGATATTAGAAGGTATCTGAGTTAAATAACTTAGTTTTAAATATTATGGAAAAAATAAAATATTTATTAATATTTTGATAGCTTACAAATATAGTTAATAGATATTATAAAATGACGCCACAAGTTGATTGTTACAACAACATTGTACGATAAATATATTTTTGATTAATAGTGATTGAATAATTTTGTAGAATTCTCTAGTATTTAATGAAATTAGGCCATTCAAATTCATTAATATAGTTTATAGTGATCAATATGATATATTTTACAAATCTAACAACTAATAGTGTTGATACTAATATATTTGGCAGCGATCAATCAACGAGAATTGATTCATTTGTAATTGATTGATCTGGTTATATGTTCAGCCAATTGGCAGATGTGGTAGTTAACAATGATGTTGAATGATAGTGATTAGTGAAAATTAATATAATTGTCTAAAGTAGGTTGACTAATTTGTTTAACTGCTTAACCACATATTTATCTATTTCAATCCTTCAAGTTACACAATTAGCAAATTTGAAAAATGGTTATTTGATGGTTAACATTGATCACTTAACAAATGAAGGAGTAATAGTCCTTGAGATTAACATTGATCACTTTGCTAATGTAAGAATAACCACTAGTGAACCAGTAAATTGAAATATCTCATTTATTTGATCCTTTTATAAAAGTAATTTTATTAATATGACTGCTTTTATTTAATTTATCATAAAAGTAATACAATATATCCAAATAAAATTTAATGTGGTAGGTAATAAGACATTAATGGGTAATAAGACATTAATGGTGATATACATTAATGTATACCTGCCCGTCATTAATGTTATATTTACTATAGAATAAAGATTACTTACCAAAGAATATGGCTAGAGATACCACAAAAACTGAATTTTTACGACGGACTAATATTCATTGATAAAACTTACCATGTGATTGACAATACTTACCATGAAATAAGGGAACAACGACTATATACTTAGACCAGTTTTACCACACAAACTTATTCACGGTTTGTCAATTGCCTTGTTTACCTGCCATCAATTATGACATTAATGGTACTAGGTTTCTCCACACCTACCTTAAACCCTGCAAACTTATCCACTCTAACTCCTCTAGCTCCCATTCATCTCTCCTCTTGTCCAAAAAGCTCACATTCATCTCTTCTCTTGTCCAAAAAAATGAAGATTTAAGAAGAACCTCCATAACAAGTTGAAGAAGCTCACCAAGTAAGTTTTCTTGAAGAATAAACTGAAATTAGTTGTGATGATTACCTCATACCAACTTACCAAATGATCATAAGTTGAAAAATCTCGAATAAGTGTTTCACAATAATCTAATGAAGCTATTTTTACGTTTTTTATGGTTATACTTACCATTTACTATGGCTTTTTATACCTCTTTTTATTGTATTTTTACTACGGATGAAAATCGTATTTAGGAAGTATCAGAAGAATAAGTTCTCTATATTCCTGGTAAGTATATCCAGAATTTAGTAAAAAACCCTTTTGTTATGGTAATTATGATCATGGAAATGGTAGGTAATCTCCATAGGTAACAGTTTTGCTTGCCATACCGTAGGTAATATAGTATTTGTGGTTAACATATGTATGTTAGTTTTTACCATTGTAGAGAACAAGAAAATGTGGCAATTGTAGAGAATCTGGTCACATAAGAACCAAATGCCCCAAATTAGTGCATGGAGATAATCTAGGAGACATGAATGAGGATGAAGACACATATGAATCAGATGTGAGCGTTATTCACCAACAATCATTTACCGGGCGAGACTCGTCGATATATCATTCATCCTTTAAGCACACTGATTACACAATCAATGGTTGTGAATCCAGTGTCAACCCTAATTTGGTAAGCCTCTTACTATCTAGTTAGTTGATAGACTATTATTTATTTGTCCATTTACTAATTTTCAAACTTGAACTTTGTAGACTGCTAACTGGTCAAGAAATCCTGAGAGTGTGCAAGCCCAGTTCCATGGCAGCAACATTGGAGGATGGGAAGATGATTTCGGACAAGGATTGTGAAGGATAAATGTAACCTTTATTTGTATTAAGGCATTGAGTGGGGACAAGAAATTTATTGTAATCTTTTAATTCAGTAAAACTAAGGTAATGATCTGGACAAGAACTTATCCGTAGTCATGGTAAGACAGTGAGTACGATTATTGAAATGGTAACAATGCCCAGATTTTAGCAAGCATACCCTATTTATATGGTAAGTATTGCTTTGGCAATGAGAAGAATGCCCAGATTTATGTAAGTTATTGAGATGGTAAGAATCCCCATATTTTAGTTAGGATACTCTGTATAAATGGTAAGTAATGCTATGGAAATGAGAAGTACGCCTAGATTTTTGTAAGTACTGTTATTGAAATGGTAAGAATTCCCAGATTTTAGTAAGCACACCCTCTATAAATGGTAAGTAATGCTATGAAAGAGTGGTAAAGCGGGAAGGAAAAATATGGTGGGACTTGGGAGCAATAGCAGCATGTAAGGATGCAGTAGCTATACTTAGTACGGGTGACAATACATAGCCCACCTGAAAACCAAAATTACTTTTTTAGAGATGGCATCTGGTTCGGCCTCCATTACTGATTAATGTGACTAGGAAAAACTTTAACTTCAGGCAAAAGCGTAGTAGAAAAGATTAAGCAAATAAAATGAAGAGGAAAACTTTGAGCAGGAAACTCGGATCCTGGTCGATTAAACTTGAGAAGGGTCTTTTAAAAGCCCATGGCCAATGTACAAGAAGAACAAAGAAATTTACAGAAGTTTCTCAAAAGAAAATAAGTGAACTAAAGCACTCTATTGAAACTTTCAAAACTTTAGTAGAACTCGTTATTGTTACCTGCCAAGTTCTCTTTTCTTCTACAAAGACAACTCGTCTGAATTCCCAGATTTTTATAAGTACTGTTATTGAAATGGTAAGAATTCTCAGATTTTAGTAAGCACGCCCTGTATAAATGGTAAGTAATGCTATGGAAATGAGAAGAGCGCCCAAATTTTTTTAAGTACCGTTATTGAAATGATAAGAATTCCCAGATTTTAGTAAGCACTCCCTGTATAAATGGTAAGTAATGCTATGAAAATGAGAAGCATGCCCAGATTTTTTGTAATTACGGTTATTGAGAGCACAACAATCTGTTCATGGCACACCAAACAATCTGGTACAAAAGTGACATGGGTAGCAGACATAACCGAATACATAGCTTAAACCAAAGCAAATACATAGCTTAAACCAAACCATAGCAGCCAGCAATAGTTCAACAGCAAACAGCAGTCATAAAAAAAAACAGAAGGCAGCCGTAGGAGCAAAGCAGCAAGCAGCACAACACCTGGACAGCAGCAGCAGTTCAATAGCAAAACAGCCATCCAACAGATTACCCAACACCTGCAGCAGAAGAAATAGCAACAGCAACAGAAAACTGTCCAAAATAGATCACCATTACAACGAGCTGTTACCATTACAACGAGCTGCTACCATTACAATAGCAACAAACAATAGAATGATCTAAATTGAAGGCAGTATTTGCCATATCAAGTTTACAACAAAAGCCACAAAGGCACCTCACATTCATCAAGTTTACAACATGATTGAAATCAAGTTTACAACAAAAGCCACAAAGGCGCCATGGTATCAAATTATCCTTCTAGTGTTGCGGTATTTTTCTTGAGCCTTTCGGATGACTTCATTCCTGATTACGTTCTCCCCACAAAGGATCAAGTCCAAAATCAAGTTGTTCCTACCCTCTTCAGAAGTGAATCTCAACTACATTTAACAAAATAACCAAATATTAGAAATAATGAGTGGTCCAAACGAATTGTAACTTGTGGCCATTAAAGATACTCAAAGTCTCAAAAAGACATACAAGAAATATATCCATCCATTACAAGGATGCTTTGGAACAGCATTACGGTCTTCTTTAACCATTTTCAACTCCTAAAACAAATAGACCTGTTAAATAAAAAATTGATAGTTAGTTTGTGAAAAGCAAGGTTGAATACATATGTACAATGCTTTCAATATTACCCCATGGTCCCCATCCCAATGGAGGGGCAATTAACGAAACCATGATGGCAAATTTACCATGATCATAAAAGCAAATTAATAGCCATGTCGATCATTAAACCTATCAATTACCGAGAAATTAATGTGAAACTACCCAATATCTTCAACATTTTGTCCCATGGCCTTCGGTAGAGGAAATTTCCCAATCTAAATGATCTATGGTCTGCTCCATTAGTCATTGGACTACATAAAAGTTCCACAGCATGCAAACAGCCTACCCAAAAAAAAAAAAAACCCTCATTCTCTACTCCTTACCCCCCACATATAAAAACGGCCATTTCTTTGACGTGTGTAAAAATGGGCTTTGATTAGTATGTCACACATAGAGAAAAAAACATTTTTGTAATTCAAAATTGGCTTAACTATGCATTGACCATTTTTGTAATGCATGAATGATTTAATTAAAAATTTAGTTGATAATATCTACCACATTCGATCTTATTTTAAGGGCCGGCACACAGTTTTAAATTCCTAGGCGAATTTCCAATGTGAGGTGGTTTAGTCGATAATATCTACAACTGATGGGGCCATCGATTCTCAAACTTGTGCATTGACTAATTAACTATGATAAGATGCACAATCAACATGACCCACAATTGTATATTCTCATGTACAGATCTAGTTTTTCAACTAAAATAATACAAATCAGTTCATAGGAGAACCCACAAATCCACGTTAAAACAAAACAAGCCAACAAACCCACGTCAAAGCTTAGCAACAAAAAAAAAAATTGTCAAAAGAAAAGGAGACTGTTCCAGAGAACCCACAAAACCCTAAGTGCAGGGGTGTTTGTGTATTGTAGTGGTGGCTGTGTGTTTGAGAGAGTGAGAGAGAGAAATACCTCGCACAATGGAGAGGGCTTTTCGTTGTGACTGACTGTTGAGGACGAGAGAGGGCTCGTCGTTGTTTGTTTAGGGGCTATGGAGGTATAGAGGTGGAAGAGTGGTGAGGGTTTCCGTTGACTGTGCAGAAGGGAGAGAGATAGAGGCGTTTAGAGCTGTGGAGGTGGAGGCGTCCGGCTATTGAGGCGTCGGAGAGGTAGACGACGATTGATGAGAGGAGAGACGACGAGAGAGCGGCGATTAGGGCTCAAAATTTTTACCTGTGATGCGTACCTTTTTTGTTTCTTTTACTCGGATGTATTAGATGCAACCGGAATAGCAGGTGCTGAGATAAAGAGAGGAGAGAGATGAATTGCATTCAGGGATTTAATGAATGGCCAGGATTAAAACAATCACATCCTACGGCCTAGGTTTGATGGGAGTATCATGCTCCCAAAACCAGCGGTTTTTGATGGGAGCATCACAGCCTTTGCCACAACTAGAAGACGTGAGGTAAGAAGAGGAAGAAGAGTTGAAAGGGGAATGATAGTATCGAGAGAAAGTGTCTATGTGTGTGGGGTTCCCTCCACAATACAATGGGATTGGGTTTAATATTATGTTCTCTCTCTAAAACCATATTTGCTCTAATACTATTTACGGAATGTAACAGTAGAGGAAGATGAATAGAAAGCAGTGGCGGAGCCAGGAATCAAAGTCAGAGGGGGTTGAGATATTAATGAAATTTTGGTTCGACAAATTTTTCAAGACTAAATCCACTCATTCGAGTTTCTTTAGGACGATTTTGATAAATTGAAGGATTAATCTCAAGTATTGTTGCTATCATATCATTCGGCAAACGCATTATCCTATCATATCATTTGGCGAACGCATTATCGTTATTGCACGATATTATTTACCATAATTTAGTGTTCTCCACATGAAAATTGATCTTACTTTTAATTATGTTTCTAAGTTTTAAAAGTTTTTATCAATATATTTAAAAAAAATATACAAAATATACTCCAAAATATGAAACTGGGTGGGGCCGGGGCCACCTCGGCCCCTACATACCTCCACCCTTGGTTGAAAGGGGAAGTATTGAGAGGTGTGTTTGTCTGTGTGGTTCCTTCCACAATACGAGGATCGGGTTGAATATTATGTAACAGAATGGTCTATGATGACATCATTACATAGTTGGGCGGATGAAACTGATGGTTTTTGAAGACGAGGGGGTGTCCGAAAATTTAAGCCAATGAAAAATACAAGGGGGTTTTGGTGACATTTTTTCAGATTCCAATTTCTTTCCCAAATACTGGCTGAGAGCTGAAGCTTGAAAGCCATTTGAAGTTTGCGCGCCCTTATTCTCCCTTCCCCTTCACTCCTCACTTGCAAGGGTTTCTCTCTCTCTCTCTCTCTCTCTCTCTCTCTCTCTCTCTCTCAGTGCCCAGAGAAATCCTTTACTTCACACCACAATGACTTCAACCAGTCCACACCACCTCATCGACGACGACGATGTGAGTGTTCATTTGCAATCCCACTTGTTTTTTTTTCTTTCTTTTAACTACATATCTATATCTATACATCTCCTTTGCTTTCTCTCTCATACTCTCTCTCCTCTCTTTCTCTCCCTCCAGGAATTCGACTGGGAAGCAGCCGTCAGAGAAATCGACGTCGCCTGCCAATCCACAAACCCCACCATTTCAAGCCCAAATGCACGCACTAATAACTCCGTGTCTTCTTCTAGGCAGTCCACTCTCGATAGATTCATTCAGAAGGCGGGACCCAGTGTCCGATCGGAGGACCGGATTGACAGGGAAATCGATCAGGACAGGGTCGAGGAAATAGACCTAGATAAGTTCCAGGGTAGTGGACGGGTGAGCTACGTTGAGATCGATGCCGAGGCTGCAAAAACCTGGATTTACCCAGGTTTTACTGACTACTATTCATTCAATTTGCCTCTTTTTTTTTTTTTTTTTTTTTTTTGTATTTTTAGGTTTTCAGGGTTTTGGTTTATCTGTTTGAAAAGGGTTATAAGTTTTGTGGGTTTTGGGTAATCTATTGAAAATGTGACACGTGCGTGCATATATTTATGACAAGCGGTAGGACAATTATATGACCGTGTTACGATAACTGTACACTACATCAACCATGGGAGGTCTGCAACAACTAAATCAAGCCCAATACGGAACAAGAACAGCGTCGTACCGGGAAGTAATGAACTGATAACGAAAGATGTTATACAGGAGAGAATTGATAATCACTAATTGTCTTTGGCAAGATTTGACTGGAGAGTGTACAAGAGGCCCAACTAGGCTAGCCATAGTTGGTTTACTGAACATATGGAACTGTTGACTCTTTTTAATTGCTCTTCATGTGGCAGAAGTTTATGTAGGCATTCTGGGAAAAAAATTATATGGCATGTGTGGAGTGATGTCTAGGGTATTTACCCGTCTATGCATATGAATGAAAGTTTGCGCTAATTTTTTGTTCAAGACTTGCAAAACGAATTTGATATATTTTCTTTCATTTTCTGGCAGCAAATGTTCCTCTTCGAGAGTATCAACAATCCATAAGCAGGACTGCTCTATTTTCAAACACATTGGTGGCGTTGCCAACAGGACTTGGGAAGACTCTTATTGCTGCTGTTGTAATGTATAATTATTTTAGATGGTTTCCAGAAGGTATTCGATGTTCTACCACACTTTTGTAGGATTTTCTCTTATTTATATCACATTACTTTAATTTTTTTTCTTTTTCTGTTGGCATCCGTTCCCACTTCTCGCATATTTGGAACATAAATTAGGGATTGTTGGCATATGAAGTTGATTACTCTAAGCTTGTCTAAAATATGAGCTGATGATTGATTGTTCTGCAACTGAGTTTAATATCGTATGTTTTTTACCAGTTCACCTCTTCTCTTTTCAGTACATTGAGGATTTAGTTTCATTAGATATCCATAACCATCTGGGTGAAAATTACTTAGTGACGACATTGATTTCACACGATGAGGGTCAAGTAATGGTAAAACCTATTTGAAATACTTAATTAAGCGACATTGAATCACCAAATTTGAAAAAGCACTGAATTTCAATCGTTGGATTTACTCTTCTGGTGTTTACTAATTGTTAAAGATGCTCTTCTCTGTGTTCAAAAAGTGTATGAATGCTTTAGTCTTGTTAGTTAGGGAAATAACCTGAAAGTCTCTAATACTTTTGGCAAATGTTCCTGTTTAATTTGCTTTTGGAGATAGTTTGGGAACACTAATGTACATCTTGGTGTTTCCATGGCAGGGAAAATTGTTTTTGCCGCTCCTTCTCGGCCGCTTGTTTTGCAACAAATAGAAGCATGCCATAATATTGTCGGAATACCACAAGTAAGACTGTTTTTTATACTACTATGTGGTGATTTGCCATCTAGTCTTTGAATAGGGACATTTGTAAAGTCAGCATTGCCCACATATTTAGACTGCATTGGTATCGAATTGGTTGCAGGAATGGACAATTGATTTGACAGGTCAAACGAGTCCTACGAAAAGAGCTTGCTTTTGGAAAGTCAAACGAGTTTTCTTTGTTACTCCACAAGTACTTGAGAGGGATATTCAATCTGGTGAATCTCTGAACGTACTTCTCATATATTTTTTCAAAAACAACCGAATGGACTTTGACATGGCTGATATTTCATTGAAGCATTGCAGTTCTTTTTGACCATATTACTCATTTGAAGATGTGAAGCAAAATAAATCTGTTGAAAGTATTATTTTAGTGGTCATGGATACGGTTATATTCGTTAATGAGAACATCATCCTCAACTTTCTGAAGATTATAGAGATATTTTTGTGTGTTAAGAAATTTAATTGGAAGTTTGAAATGAGTTCTTCCAGGTTCTATTCTTTCCTTCAACCTGGAAATATGTTCCTCTAATTTGTAATCTGTGTTGCACTAATGTTTACCCCATTTGCTTGCCACTCTTATTGTAGAAGCGTGACAAAAGAAAATGGAATATGATTCCCTTTAAAACCCATAGGTCAATAATCTTCTTGACATAACAATATTAGGTTTTTTATAGAGACATAGATCGTGTATAAAGTGTCAGAAGGCTCTAGAATGAATTTTACCTTGAGGACGTCCATTAATAAAAGATTATTTTTACTTTTATAATCATGACCAAAGATTCAACTTTAGTCTCCTCTACTCAATTTCTGTAGCACCTAAAAATTGTTAGTTTCTTTCTCCTTTACTTAATATTGTGACCATACCGATGCTCTGGCAATGAAGGAAGCATGGTAATGTGCACATAAATTGAATTGGGTCTCTAGGCCTGCCCTCTCTGATGCCATTCGGCTTTGATTTAGGGGACATGGTTCTGCAGCAAAACAAGTATATGGGGGCCACTGTTTCAGTGGTATTTTGAGAGCAGCCACTTTGTGCATATTGCCAAAGGTTATGTCTGTCTCCAATCGTCCCCCGCCCATACCCCCAATGATTGGGGACTACATGGGTTATGTTGTTGTTGTTGTTGTTGTTTCTCCTCTACTTAATACCTTGGCCTTTTAAAATAACATATCAAATTTTGGAGACACAAGACCACTGACTCAAGGGCTAAAAATAGGAGCCAGGAAGCATGTTTCTAGGTGGCAACCTCTCTTTGTCAACATTGCCATAGGTATTATATTATAGGGGGATTGGAGGAAGATGAAGCAAACCCGGTTTGACTGAATCTAAAAGCAACATGACTACTTGACTAGATATTTTCTCGAGGTAGGAGATGGCAGTCATGGTGGCAAGCCCTCATTGCAGTTTGCAACCAAGTAGCCAAGCTTGCCTTATTGGGTTCAGCTGTGGACTTAGGCCAACCGTCCACTGAAAGTCACTGACCTTCAGAAGATAATATGACCTGTAGGAATTTATCTACCTAATAAAACACAAGAGTATGGGCCCCCACACAAGACAAGTTGATCCAATGGTTGAGATTAATTTGATCCAAGGGTTGATGTATGCTCTCCAACTCGATTGATTTGATCCAAAGGCTGATCTATGCTCTCCAACTCTCTTAAGAAAACACTCACACTTTTACAAATATATTACAAAAATGCCATCAAATGGTGGGTAGTGCCGTAGGCATGAGCAAACACTAGTAACTCATAAGCTAGGTGGGTAGATGGAAAAAATGCTTTGCCAGAGTGAGAGAGAGATAGATCTTGCAGATGTGGCATTATGATTACTTGGCAATGAAGAGTTTCTGAAGTAGTTGAGAAATTGAGATAGTTTAATTTTGTGGCACATTGTGGGGGGTGATGTTATAGGGACTCTACCTGTGTTAGACACTCGATACTAGAACAAGGGATAGGATCTGTGTGTGACATGTATTAGACATTCACCTTGTAGGTATATTGTGTAATTTGAATTATACCATGAACTAAGGATAGAACTTCTATGCTACACTTGAAATTGCCCCAAGGCACCTTGTAAACCAGAACCCAGAACCATACCAAAGAATATGAATATTTTGGCTTTCCATGTAATACCCCAGATTTGGGGGGAGCAGTCATCTGGTCCTAAGGGGCGGTCGACTGGTCTAGTGTGTGCGTAGTTCTACGTCGGTTGGGAGTTGGAACCTCATTTGGTATATTAACTCCCATCAAGGGCTACATGATACCTTCTTAGGTATACCTTTTAAGGCCATGTGTTTAGGCCGAAAGAGGGTCCACGGTTAGCCGAGTCGGGTCGTGACATTTCCCATTGTCCTTCGGGTGGAAATTAGATGCATTTGATACTTAGATAGATTTGATACTTAGATAGTTGATGGATGACTGCATCCGATGCCTGTTCCTGATTCAATGTTTACAGGTCGGTAGAGTGATCAGAGAGGTAGGTATGGAGATAGTCTATTTGTCTTTTGCTGGTTTAGAGAGAGTATACAAAGCCGGAACTTGATGAGCTGAAGGGGAGGTCTTCAGCTCCATGTATATCTGTTATGTTACATTATAGAAAGTTGAAAGACTAAAGTAGCCAGTTCTTGCATTGCTGTTAAAAAGACCTTTGGATTTGGATACTTCGTGGGATGAATGTGTAACATTTTTAGTTTGGAGGGTTTAAGTGATATTGAGTCATAGTTCAAGGGGGCCTTGTGTACTCAACCTATAGAGTCTGTGTATTGCATTTATTTTTTTTAAGTTGCTTCTCATTCTTCACATTATTCAATTAAATACCTTGCCTCAATTGGTTGTCTTTTAATCATTTTTACATGCTCTATCTATGGCCGTACTTGGTTCAAAATAGGTCTCAGTTGCATCTATTGAAAGGAAAAGAAGCACCACCGATTCACCATTATATTTGTACCATGTCACATTCTTGCTAGTTCTAAGTGTGAACAACTAACCTGTTTTAATTTTATTGTTGAATTTGAGGCCTAGTTTGTGTTATATTCAGCTTTAACAGGTGTATACATTCATAATTTTTGTGCTCTTCTTCTGTGACATGCATCTCCATTTGGCACATTTAATGGGTTTTGCTTATACGTGAGGTGTTATAGCCTTATAGGTACAACACGTTTATGATGAAAAATACGTGAGGCTTTGTTCACTTGGTGTTCCCAGAACCTATCTCTCTCTCTCTTAACACGGTTTCCCAAAAAATTTCTAACGCAACGGAATTCACAAGAGACTAGTTAGCGTACTAGTCCAACGAGATAAACACTCGAATCCATGAGCAAACTTTGCGCACAAGGAAAATAGAGAGAAACTCTGAATATTATTGATAGAAAAACTGAATAATTGAATATGTTGCAACTCTTTTTATAAGACCCTAATCCTAGAAATCCTAAATAATGTCAAAACAACCGGCATTAAAGAAAAGATAATTCCTAATTAATTAAAATAAAATCCTAATTCTTGTAGACCAAGAATCCTAATAAAGTTGGAAATTAAAATCAAACCAACTATGAAAAGGTAATAATTCTAACCTAAACGAAAATATTCCTAGTAAAACTCTTTTTCTAAAACAATTAAATTAAAATATAGAAACTCTCGAATCTTGTCCTACATCAATCTCCCTTTCTTCAAAAGAACTCGCCCTCGAGTTCTTATTAGAAATTTGCCACCTTCCATTCCAAAGAAATAGACATTTGGAATACTTCAACAACTTGCTCTTCTTCACAAAATTAGATAAAAAACTGTAATTGCAATAATCTCTTCTCTCCATGCTTCAACTTATTTAAAAGACTCACAATTCGAGAACCGAGTATAAACTCAAATTGATCCACCTCAAGAAAATCAACAATATGAACTTTATGCTGAAGTTGCAGCTTCTCTTTAGGTTGAACCATCACAGAATTGATTGGTACATCGAATACAAATGCTGTAGCATTAAGAGAACGTGTACCGAATTCACCATTAGGGCCAGTCATACTTTCGAGTGTCTCACAAGGCTCAACATTGCAGGTGACATTATCGAGTTGAGAAATTACCGGCCCCAATTTGTGATTTTCCTCTTCCTTGGATTCTAATGTTTGGTTTGTCGTTGCAACATCTTTATCCTCCCATGCAACTACCTCCTTTAAAGCATTCCCATCAGAATCGAATTGTCTTTTGAGATCTAATTGACTTTCGAACATTGGGACACTCAAAAGTTCTTCTTTGTTATCAATTTCTTATTGAGCACCACATTCAACCTGACCTCCTTGTTTTTCAATTCATATCGATCCTTATTATCAAGAATCGAAATAGCTGAGCTTGAAAAATATGGATTGGTTTGTTGACTTTCAGAAATTGCTTGGTATGAACTCAAATAATTTGTAACTCTTTGTGAAAAATATTGCAAATCAAAAGTATCTTGGAAGGTATGTTTTGACTCTAGCATCCTTCGATACTCTTGATATGACATTTGTCCATGATTTGTCTGAAGAAATCTATCACTCATCAATTGTCTCATCTGGAGCCATGTCTTAATGGGTTGTTCATATTCCTGCAATCTATTGGACTGCAATTGTTCCCACCATGTAGAAACATAGCCATGTAATTTACGAGCCACATATTTGACCTCCTCTTTTGGAATACCCGTGTAGAACTCAAAGAATTTATCAACTTTACAAAACCAATAAATAAAATTCTCAGGATGGCAATACCCATGAAAAGTAGGAATTATTGGTTCTACTTGAAAAGTTGTCATCTGTGTGATAAAACCCTTCAAACCTTGAATGTTGCTTCTTCGACTGATATCCATAATAATCCTCAGATAACTCGTCTTCAGATTCATCCTCACTATCAAGTTGGTAATAAGAATATCCTCCGGAGACGTTTTGGTTAATAGGTTGGTTGTGGGCAAATCCCTCAATGCGGTTCCTATCAACCTTGTGTTTAACAGATTGACCATGGGCAAATCCTTTGGTGCGAGTTCTGTTAAATCCTTCCCTACGACCAACCTACGACCAACGTCAATGGGTGTGTCTTCAACCGTATTTGGTGCTATCGAACCAGGCAAAGCGTGGCTCTGATACCAGTTGACGCAACGGAATTCACTAGAGACTAGTTAGCATACTAGTTCAAACGAGATACACTCGAATCCATGGGCAAACCTTGCGCATAAGGAAAATAGAGAGAAACTCTGAATATTATTGATAAAAAAACTGAATAATTGAATAGGTTACAACCCTTTTTATAGAACCCTAACCCTAGAAATCCTACTGGAAAAGAAATCCTAAATAATGTTAAAACAACCGGCATTAAAGAAAAGATAATTCCTAATTAATTAAAATAAAATCCTAATTCTTGTAGACCAAGAATCCTAATAAAGTTGGAAATTAAAATCAAACCGAATATGAAAAGGTAATAATTCTAACCTAAACGAAAATATTCCTAGTAAAAATCTTATTCTAAAACAATAAAAATAAAATATAGAAACTCTCCAATCTTGTCCTACATCATTTTCTCTCCACTTATTACTCTCATCTCTCTCTCTCTCTCTCTCTCTCTCTCTCTCGACATATTACCCCCAAAACCTTTACCAAACAACACCCAGTTCTAGTGTTTTTTCTTAGTAGCAATGATAATATCAATGCTATAACTTACCATTTTCTTTCATACTCCATGTAATTATCCTGGGTTTTGCTTGAAAAGTATAGTGTTGTAGGTACATTTGCGGTGAAATACCTTGTGTGTTTGGTGATTGATGAGGCTCATCGGGCAACGGGCAACTATTCCTACTGCGTGGCAGTTCGCGAGGTTTGTAAAGCCATTTCTTCTAGCCATTCTGTATATGCTGTCACTCTGCCCTTCTGTTATTACTTGGTGTGTTATTTTCGTACTCTTGTTCCTTTTTTCTATTGTAAAATTCAAATGCTGATTTCAACCTGTAGTTGATGGCTGTTCCTGTAGAACTCAGAATATTGGCTTTAACTGCAACACCAGGATGTAAGTTTACTTGTATCCAATTTCTCTTTTTGGATGTTTCTTGTTGACCTGATAATTAAAGTGCCTGGTGTTAAATGTGATTATTCAGCAAAGCATCAGACCATACAGAATATTATTGATAACTTACAAATATCAACACTTGAGTATCGCAATGAAAGTGACCCTGATGTAAGCCCTTATGTGCATGACAGAAAGGTTGAATTAATAGAGGTATGGACTAATTTGTTTGTGCTGAACCTAAGTGTTCGTAAAAGCAAAGTTATGGGTCTGACATTAGTGTTAGCATGTTGCTAGGTTGCCATGGCCGAAGTTGCTGTTGAAATAAACAATAGGCTTTTGGAAGTAATACGTCCGCTCTTTGCCAGGCTTTGTGCGCTTGGAGTGCTTCAGAATAGAGACATGCAGACTGTACGGTTCCTTCTATTTTTTTTCCCTGTGAATTTTTTTGGCAGTACAGGTTACTGTGTGAAACTTTCCTGTCAAACATGATCATTCTGTGAAGATCATTTATGAATGCACTTGTTGGAAATTTGTACTTTACCCAATTGTCTAGTGCCAAGCCTGTAATGTGGGTGTCAGCCACAGTTTCAGGCTATGAGAAGTTATGAAACAGGAAATAACACAAGACCAAGGTCATGTACCCCTTCTTTTCAGGAGGAGAAACACCATCTAAAACAATGGAAGTGAAACTGATGGTGCTCAAAGATTATGTGAGGATGGATCAGTTAGATAATAGGCTCTTACAGTTCTGGACTGAGTTGCCTTAATCCTCTCGTTGTGCTTAACTTGCTCCTGCTGAGAGGAAGAAATTCAAGAGATCCTTTTCTTTTATAAGATTTCTTTCTCACCAAATGCATTTAATGATGGTGGCTAAGTAAACTTGGAACTATGTATGTACTAAATCTTTTTGCCACTGAATCTGTCAGTAAAGCAACTTTTTGCCAGCAGCAGTTCTCCTAAGCTTCACCATTTTCCATTTCATTCAAAACAGTCAAGGGTCCCTTGACTACCTTCATTGTTCAGAGACACTTTTCTCCAGTAACTTACTTATGACTCCAATGAACCCATGGTGCCTGAGGTGATAATGCTCCCTCGTTACTAGGAGCTTGTATCAGTGAAACATCTGTAATCGAGCTGCAGCAGGTGCCGTTGTCCTTATCTTGTATATAACATCTCCTAAACTTGGTCTGATAGTCATCAAAACCATACTGGTGGAACCACAAGTCTGCTAACGCTATGTGGTTTGCAAGATCTTAATTGTTATTCTAATACAGAACTAGTGGGCTTCCTGGTCTTGGCCACCAGCTTCGTTCCAAAGTTGCAACTTTTGAATCTTGCTACTAAAGCTTCTATCTTGTCTCTTTGGTACGAGTATCGATGTTATGATTCAATAATGGTAACCAGCCTGCCAAGTGTCCAATAAGTTGGTAACTGGTTTACTGTTTTAACTGGTTACGCTCGGGCCAGGCTTGTTATGAGTTTTATGACCATTGTCTTGTGATGTAAGTGGTTCGATAGATTATAAGTTGGCCATCCGACCATGCCATAACACCTTAAGCTTTTTTGGAGAATTCGTGATCTAAATGGTATCGGAACTTGAGTTTTTGGGAGGCCTTGGGACTTGGGTCCAAGCCTTTCTTGCTTGCATTTGTCTTCCATTTTCATTGGCTTCTCTCCGTTGCTCTCTCTTTGGTTCAATGTATGGATATTTTGCATTTGCACGTGCAAGACAAGGTTGCACATGAGGGAAAGTGGATAGCTTAATATACATTGTTGGCCCATTGCCAATCATCTTAAGATTTTGGGCAATTGGTGAGCTGACAAAAAAGCTGTATTAATGCTAGTCTTATGGGAGAGAATCTCTAGATTGTTTCTCTATTTGTTTGGACCATAAGTGCATTTAATTTCCTTGTAATTTCTATAGTTTAGATCATATGGTTACCTCTCCACATGCAACTCGGGAGTTGCAAGAGCATAATCATCACCTCCAAAACTAGTGTACGAGTCTGGACAACTTCTCCACTCATTGCTAATTGGTTTTGAGCAAAGTCCCTTAATGGTAGTATTTTGTGCTCATAATCTTATATATATCAACTGTTACTTTTTCTCTTAAATGAAGTGAATGGACGGAAGTACTTGTTGCCATCCTCTATTATACACTGAACATTTAGTCAATTTTTAAAGGGGTTGTTGGCTGTTTTTCATCGTGCAATCTTGCTTTTACACATCTGTAGTTGGAAGTTCTAATTTCATACTCTTCGTCTATCTTGGGCTATAGATATGAGTTGACTTGCATCTGTCAGTATTGATCAGTTCCTCCGTCCCATTCATGGAAGGATCCCTGAGCCCATAGTTGGCAGGTCCAATCTTCGTGCTCTTGTCCTAGCCTTTGGGAATATATGTGAATTGGCTTGCCTTACGTTGAATTTACGAGATTTTTCAAGTTTGGTTGTGCAGCTTGTGCTTATCAGTCCATTCTTCTTCCATTAAAACTATACTTCAATTTCTGACAGTTGAGCCCTATGGAATTACTTAACGCAAGGGATAGATTTCGTCAAGCACCTCCACTAGACCTTCCCCAGTTGAAGCATGGAGAAGTGGAAGGATATTTGGGAGTCCTTATTACTCTTTACCATATTCGCAAGTTACTGTCAAGCCACGGTGTAAGGCCAGCATATGATATGATTGAGGATAAATTGCGACAAGGGTATGTCCTTGTTCCTCCTCAAATAAAGCACCGTCTCAATTTCAAGGGCATTTATTGTGACTATCGGTTTCTGAATTTATGTGAATCTATCAATTCTCACTAGAATCTATTTGGTGTAGTTTTAGTTAGCATAGTAAATTGATGAAACTGAATCACCTATTCAACTTCTAGCTTGTGGGACAAAACTTTGCACTGGGGATCCTAGTGTTAAGAAGTCAAACTGTTCAAACAAATAAGGTCCCCTCCTGGTACAAGCATATTCATTTTTCAGATTTTGGGAGGGGCGGAGCCTAGCATGTGAAGATGATTCTTTTTTTTCTTTTTTTTCAACTCATTTGAAAGATCAGAGGCACCAGGTTGTTCCTAGAGGAGGGATGATTTGGCTTGACTCTCGAGTGCTCGCCCAACTAAAAATTCAACACAAAATTTAGCACTTAATTCTGACTGCCAATATATGTCAATTTAGTATCTGTCTGAACTTTTACGAAAAGGAGATTGTGACATTTCGTGTTAGATACTAATTTTTAGCATATTATTTGTAGTATAAAGTAAAATCTTTTGGTACTTTTTCTTGTTCTTATACGAAGGCCTAATGATTATTAGTTCAATACTTCAATTAGATAACTACAGTTGATTCTCACCATTAATGAGCTTATATGTTATACAACACGAAACAGACAATTTTTTTGGGCAAACATATCTTGAACAAGGCTCAATGATTGCAGGTATTTTGCACGGCTTATGACTAGAAATGAAGTTTTGCAGAAATTAAAGCTTTTAATGGAGCAAAGCTTGTCGCATGGAGCTCCTGATCCCAAATTGTCGAAAATGTTAGAAGTTCTGACTGATCATTTCAGTATGTGGCAGTTTCCACTTTCTCTTTCTGCTTTGTACTACTGGCAATACATATTTAAAGTTTCTTTTGTAATTTTGACTCATCCTGAGGCGAACAGATGTGATATTCAAAGCTCTCACTATTCCCTACTCTTTTATTTAATTCACATAGATCTAACGACCTTTTAATTTGTCTTTGCAATGAAGTATTATTACCATATAGTTTCCTAATGATATTTTTGTGACTAAATTTTCAATTAATCAGTAATCTTTCGAACTTAACGTCAATCCTTTCTCTTAGATTGTCTTGTCCAAAAATGTATTAGTTAGCCTTACATTAGTCAACCTGCAAATAATGCAAAATATGTGAAATTTAAAAAATTGATGGTTTCATCCTAAACAGCACGTGTATGGTACGGGTAAGGATATAATGCGGGTTTGTCGATATGGAAATATGTAAACAATTAGTTGTACGGCTAGGGTATGACTATAGCATATGCATCTTTATAATTCATATCAATGTATTACGTATAATAATTACACTTCAAATAAAGATGTTAGAGCTTGTCCCACATTGGTTAATTATCTCCTCTAAAACTAGTATATGAGCCTGGACAGCCTCTCCATTGATTGCCAATTGGTAATGAGTTGGATGTTTTAACATGGTATTAGAGCTAGGCTTTTGGACTAGACTCTATGTCGTTGATGGTTGGTTCCCCTTTGGTTTGTCGTTGATGGTTGATTGTTGTTGTATGTGTTGAATCATTTGTTTACCTCACCACGTGCATGGGAGCTTGTCCCACATCAGTTAATTATCATCTCCAAAACTAGTATATGAGCCTAGGCGACCTCTCCTCTCATTGTCAATTGGTTTTGAGTTGGATGCTTTAACAAAAGAAATAGCTAAATGACTTGGGCAATTAAGAATGCAACATCAAGTAGAAGTCTAACTCCAAACTTAAGGTACAAATCAGAGTATAGTGCTATTAATCTTACCAGTCTACAAGAAAGAAGGCAATGAGCAGTGAGTTCCAGGTGCAGCTTTATCGATAGGGGTAGTAAGATACAAGAAGCAAGTATAGAACTTGTAGACCAAAATCTTTATTCTACAGTCATTATATCAACAGAAAAAGGAAGTCTTATCAACTTAGCTACATCTTTGTGTTGCGTACAAGCTCAATATATAGTGGTGTACTTCTGCGGATTGCGGTTACTTCAGAGGGAGATGTTTTTGTACCTATTTTGTGTACCCGGTATGGATTTAGAGGTACCATGCAAAGTACCGGTACCTACTACGTTACGGGTACGAGTATGCCCGGGTTTTAGAAGTACCTGTTCTTCCTAGGACTTTCATCTAATTTCATTTTTTGGTTTTAGCTAGATGTACTTGGTTCAGTCAAAACCCGCGCATTGTCATGTCTGATGTAAACAAGCTGCTATTCAACTATTCAATTCTTTATGAAATGAATAATGCTCTAGTCATTTACTCAAACAACACAGGTGTTGCATTATCAATTATAGATCTCTGCATGTGAGATTTTTTATTATTTAATTGACTCCTTGTTTATACAAAAAGGAGTCGCCGTGCTATTTTAATTGCAGAATTTGAATTTTGCATCTAAGCATGTTTAGTTGTCAAGAAAAAGGTTCAATTGTTCTTTCTGGAGAATCTGACAACTATATCTATATGTGGTGATGCAGAAATGAGTGATCCAAAAAACTCTAGGGTTATCATTTTCTCAAACTTCAGGGGAAGTGTCAGGTGAAGATGACTTCTTGAATCTCAATTGTGTAGTAGTTTTCATTGTTCTTTTTGCAATGTATTTTTATGTGGGTTGGTTTTGGAAATTTCCACCGTGACAATGATACCTACTTCAGGGACATAATGAATGCATTAATGACCATTGGAGACTTTGTTAAAGCTACTCAATTTGTTGGCCAAAGTTCAGGTTTGTAATCTAGTTATTAGTTAACATTGTTTTCCTTTTGTAGTACTTTAGTGATAATTTTCTATTCCTTTCCCTGGGTTGTAGTGATTTATCTATATGCTGTTGCATCCCATGTATGTAACTGTCTATTTGGTTTTCTGTAACATATCACATATGCAGTATATTTCCGGGATTTCCGAGTTATCGAGTTATAATGTCCTGTACAAATATCTCAATCCAGAGAAGCCTAATCTTGCAGCTCAGTCTTTAGTAGTAGGATCCTTCTAAAATGGTACGCTCCCAAGACGGGGCTCGAATGGGCACTCCCAAGATGGGAGCTTGATGGGAACTCGCTCCCATCTAGATGGGAGCTCACTCCAAACTAAGATGGGAGCTTATCGAGCCATTAATGCAATTATTCTCTTATTTTTAAGGGAGTTATGCCATTGTGGAAATAAGAATATGAAAATCATCAGTCAAGAAGTTTTGCAAATTGAAAATATCTAACTTCCGATAATTACCCTTTAAGATTGTGAAACTTCTCAATATGTATCACTTTTCCTTCAATGGTTAAGTATTTAAAGGCATGTTATATACGTATTTATATATAATCTATATACGCTCTTTAGGCTCTCCCAACTTTAGGAGCTTATAGGTGCCTCTACTCCCCCGCCCCCGCTCCTGCTTCGTGCTACTAAGGCTCAGTCTTTTTACCCAAAAAAGGAAAATATTCTTACTGCTCAGTCACGACTAGAATGTTGTTTTGCTTCTGTGGAGTTATAGGGTTGTAATAAGCCACTGTAATAGCTCTAATCTATGTCAGCGTATAGTTTTCGTACTTACCTAATTTTGTTGCTTTAATGAAGGGTTTTAGTTCGTGGTTCCAGAGACGGTTCTTTATGCAGCAGCCAAGCTGCCTATAATGACTGAAAAATTGTACTGAGTTTAGTAATAGAGAAATTGTAAAATGTTTTTGGTGGAGATAAACCATTTACTTGATTTCATTTTAATTGCAAATCAATTGGTCTTTGGTCCTTAGTTAATTTGCAACCACTGTTATTTGGCTTTCAGCTACGATGTGTCGATTCTTCTATATTGAGGTGATGTACTATCTATGTAATGGATATAGTTGTTCTTTAGATGCTCATAGATCTGCGTCCAATAAAGTTAAAAAGGAACTTTTATTGAAGGTTGAGCAAGTATCTGATACTCGGACTCCCATGTACTCCCGGTTTGTATTTTGTTTGACGATTTCAATCTGGGGTGTTCTAAAAGACACGTCCACTTCGAGAACTCAATGTATTGAACTTTTTGGTTTGCTGAAACCATCCCTAATGAAAGGTTATTTATACTCTACAGTTGGGATCAACGGTCAAGGCTGTAAACCATTACATTCTGATGTGAATTTGAATACTGCATCAAAGAGACTAAATTCTTCCCAAACGATGCATAAATCCTGTGGTTACGGCATGCAATGTCACCCAGCTTGCCTCAACTTAAAAACTGTATTTCCCCTTAACCATGAAACAAGACATGTATCTTCCCAACAAAATATTGGTATATATATGACTATATATGCATCTTATATCCACGGCATAACACCCTTTTAGTTTCTCCCTTTTTGGAGATATAAAGGGCCACTTCAGTGGTAAAAGATTGTGAGAGTAGCCGCATTGTGGATATATTGTCAAAGGTTAGGTATGTCTTCGGTCTGCCCCCGCCATACCCCCATTTATTGGGGATTATAGGGGTACAGTTATTGTTGTATTTCCATATAGTTGATGTGTATAAGCATCTATATAGTGGCCAATACGTATTCGGCTTAATTAAAGAGAGATCTAATGGATCGAATGGCTTTGTATAGTGAAAGCAGTGAAGGTGGTGGGGCTACAATGGAGAAGGGAGGGGGGAACGGGATGGTGGTGGCAGAGTCGATGGGGCTGTAAGGACAGATGGGGAATGGACGATGGCAGATGTTTGGGGATGGGGTTGGCCTGGTGGTCAAGGTCTGGAACTTAGTGGTTTGCTCCATCCTAAATCCTAAGGTCTAAGGTTCGAAACCTCCCAGCTGCTATCAACTCTTTTGAGCCAGTTTGATACTTAACTTTTTGTTGATAGGCAAGTTTGATACTTAACTTGATGTTGGAGTTTGTCCCACATTGGTTAAATATAATCTCTAAACCTAGTATATGAGCTTGGGCGGCCTCTCCACTTCTTGCCAATTGGTTTGGAGTTGGATGCTTTAACATGGTATCAGAACTAGGGTTTCGGAGAATTTGTTTCCCCTTGTTTGTGCCATAAGTGCACCATTGCTTGTTGTGATCCAAGTATTATGGATCCTTTGTTTACCTCTCCATGTGCGAGTCAGGGGTCGCACGTGCGGGGCGCACATTGGTTAAATATAACCTTCAAACCTAGTATATGAGCCTGGGCGGCCTTTCCACTTCTTGCCAATTGGTTTGGAGTTGCATGCTTTAACACTTGATGAATGTGGGTATGTGGAAATCTCTATATTTGTATAATAGTGGATAAGGCTCCCATGGAAGTAGGCAATTTTAGCCAAACTTCGTAAATTTGGTGTGTTCTCATGGTATGGTTCTTGGCAATAAACATCGACATTATGTTTTCTTTTTCTCCAGCGCTCTGGCAGAATTTTCTTTTCTTTTTAGGGTAAGAAGGTCCTTGCGTTCCAGTTGCGGTCTAAAACACGAAATCTTCAATTTTCCAGCTCCGAAAAATATAAAAGGAATATATGAGCTTAGATTGATAGGTGGGTGTAGCTGTTTTTTACCCTCTTCTTTGTTGCATTTGTTTGTTTTTGTTGACTGTATTTAATGTATTGAATGTAATTACGAAGATACTCAATTTGGTAGAATCAATTAGGGATTTGATTAGGTAGAATCAATTAGGGATTAGTACCTAATCAATTAGGGATTTGATTTGATTTGATGTTCTTTCTTTATTTTACCTTGTATTCGGTCTATATATTGTACCTCATTGTGAGAAGAATAATATATCAATCAAAGTATTTCGATATGGTATCAAAGCGGGTTCCAAGAACCTGATTTCTTCTTTCTCTTCTTTTCTTGGTCTCTCGACCAAGTATCGTCTTTATCCTCTTTTTCAGAGCCAGGGAGCCTGTCTCTATTCTCTCTCGAACGATCTCTGTTTCTTAGACCTATCTGAGAAATCCCTCTTGTCCGACGAAGTACTCTCAGTTCTCAGCAATATTGAGACTGCCTTCTCTGACCTTCTACAGACTCACCCACTCAGTCGGACTCCGGCAACCTTGCCTGAACCCCAGTCAGCAACGTCAGACCCTCATCTAAACCATATCAACTCCGGGTATCTTTGTTGCATCCCCACCAGATTCGGTAATATCTGGTTTATTCCTATTTTTTGGTTTGCTCTCGTATTATGGGTGATAAGGATATGAAAACCGAAACATCTGGCTCTAAGGACACTGTTAGGGATCCATTTCATTGTCGTTCTCTCACCTCAATTAAATTAAATGGGGCCAATTATTTGCCATGGTCACGTGTTGTGACTGTTTCTTTGCGAGCAAGTGGTGAGACTTCCTATATCACTGATGCCCCATCTGAAGATTCTGTTTGGATTCAAAATGATTTGTATATTATGACTTTGCTTTGGAATAGTCTTGAACCTGATATTTTTAACAATGTTGCATGCCTTGACACATCCAAAGAAGTATGGGATACTTTACATGAGTTATATTCATCCGAACAGAATCTTTCTCGCATTTATCAGATTTATCATAATATTTTCTCTTTCCAACAAGGAGATCGATCGGTTGATGAGTACTTTTCCACCTTAAAAGGGATGTGGGATAAGTTAAATGTTTATCAACCTTTAACCACAGATTTAAAGGTTCAGTAGAAGTACAGAGATGAATTTCGAGTTACCAAATTCTTGTCCGGGCTGAATACAGAACTTGCTCCTCTCAGTCCCCAAATTTTTTCCGGCAAGGAAGTTCCTACTGTTGGTGAGGCTTTTGCTCGTGTTCGAAGGGCTGCTCCTCAGTCTTTTGTTTTAGAGTATCCAACTCCATCTGCTCTAGCTGCTCCTGCTACTGGTCCTATTCCATCTTTTGGGAATTTTAGCCACTCTAATCCTCCCCATAGTCGTAGTGGTTCTTATGAATGTGGTGGTCGACGTGACGGCCGTGGGGGGCGTGGTGGTCGTGGCACCAAGAAGTGTACACATTGCAATGCAACCAATCACACTGTTGAGTTCTGTTGGAAGCTTCATTGCAAGCCGGCTCGGGCTAATCAGGCTACATTTGAGGGGGAGCCATCTAGGTTGGCTCCTCCAGATCATATTACTATCTCTAGGTCTGAGTATGATTCCATGTTTCGCAAGGCTAATGCATCTTCGACTTCCATGGCGACTCATGTCTCATCAGGTAATACTTGCCTTCACTCATCTTCTCGTACTGGCAGTGCTCCATGGATTCTCGATTCTGGCGCATCTGATCATATGACAAGTGATTTGTCTCTTCTTATTGATGTCGTTACACCTTCCGTTCCTTCTTATGTTAGTATTGTGGATGGTACTAAAATTCGTGTACATGGCTTTGGTACTTATCGTGCCTCTGACCTTATTTTTACTTCTGTCTTATACTTACCACAATTTTCTTTTAATCTACTTTCCATTCATAAACATTCTCAAACTCACAATTGTTCTGTACTCTTTTATCCCTCTCATTGTGAATTTCAGGATCTCAAGACGCAGAGGATGATTGGTGGGGGGAATGAGAAGAATGGTCTGTACTACCTTCAGCCGTCCAATCCTTCCAAGTTATCTGCCTTCCACTCCACTACCACACCTTACCAGTGGCATTGTTGTCTTGGACACCCATCTTCTGCCAATCTTCGCAAGATAGTCCCTGATTTACCTAGTTTTTCTCCTTTTAATTGTGACACTTGTGAACTCAGTAAACATCGTAGAGTTTCTTTTCCTTTACGAGTTGAGTCACCTAGTTTAGAACCGTTTTTTTTAGTTCATTCGGATATTTGGGGACCATCTCGTACCACAAGTTTATGTGGTGCTCGCTATTTTGTTACGTTTATTGATGATTTTTCTCGTTTAACTTGGGTATATCTTCTCAAAGATCGGTCTCAATTATTTTTTGTGTTTTCTAATTTTTATGCTGAAATTGTCACTCAATTTAATGCCAAATTACGTATTTTGCGGACTGATAATGCCCAAGAATATATTTCTCATCAATTTACGCATTTACTGAAACTCATGGCATTATTCATCCAACTTCTTGTGTAACCACCCCTCAACAAAATGGGGTTGCTGAGCGGAAAAATGGACCAATTTTAGCAGTTGCCCGAGCTCTTAGGCTTCACATGCATGTTCCAAAACATTTTTGGGGGTATGTAGTTCTTACAGCTAATTATCTTATAAATAGAATGCCATCTCGAGCTTTGAACGGCAAAACTCCGTACCAGATTCTCTTTCCTGACAAGGATCTTTTTTCTCTTCTCCCAAAACTTTTTGGTTGTGTTTCATTCATACATAATATCTCTCCAGGTCGTGATAAGCTTGATCCTCGTTCTTATAAATGTATATTTCTTGGTTACTCTCGGACACAGAAAGGATACAAGTGTTATAGTCCCTTGCTACGTAAGCACTTTGTAAGTGCTGACGTGACATTCTTTGAGACCGTCCCATATTATTCCCCAGCAGATGCACGGTTACAGCCACCCATGTTGGCTGATCTTGGTCTGTCACCTTGTCTTCCTGAGATTGCTCCTCGACCACCCATTACACCTGTCCGTCCTCCCGAGACTGCTCCTCGACCACCCATAAAACAGGTTTATGTTCGTCTTTGTCGCTCTTCCGCCGCCGCACCACCCATGGCTCCTACAGACCCAACTTCTTTACCCACATTATCTCCTTCACCGTTTGAGGATCCGGATCTTGACTTGCCTATTGCCGTTCGTAAGGGTACGCGTTCTTGCACTTTCCATCCTATTTCTCAGTTTGTGTCCTATGATCGTTTATCTCCATCTTTTTGCGCTTTTTCTATGTCTCTATCTTTTGTTGTTGTTCATAAGTCTTATTTAGAGGCTCTTTCTCATCCTAGATGGCGCTCCGCTATGGAAGAAGAGATGCATGCCTTGTCCATAAATCATACTTGGACCCTTGTTTCCAAGCCTATTGGAGCACATATTGTTGGTTGTCGTTGGGTGTTTACTGTCAAACAAAATCCCGATGGTACTCTTGATCGATTGAAAGCTCGTTTTGTGGCCAAAGGTTTCACCCAAACCTATGGACTTGATTATACTGAGACTTTTTCTCCAGTGGCCAAACTTAATTCTGTACGGATTGTTATCTCTCTTGCGGCAAATCTTGATTGGCCTCTCCACCAACTTGATGTTAAGAATGCCTTTCTACATGGGGATTTGTCTGAGACTATCTATATGGCAAAACCACCTGGTTTTGAGTCCAAGGGGGAGTGTGTGTGTCGTCTCCACAAATCTATATATGGCCTCAAACAGTCTCCGCGGGCTTGGTTCGATAAGTTCAGTAACACTATTATTTCTCATGGTATGACTCGGAGTCAGGCTGATCACTCCGTGTTCTTTAAAAAGACCACTCATGGTATTGTGATTCTTGTGGTTTATGTGGATGATATCGTCATCACTGGTAGTGATAGCATTGGGATTCAAACACTAATTCGTCATCTTGGTTCTAGCTTTCTTACCAAAGATCTAGGCAAGCTTCAATATTTCCTTGGCATTGAGGTGGCTCGTTCCAAAGCGGGTATCAGTTTATCACAAAGGAAGTACACTCTTGATCTCTTGAAAGATATAGGTTATATTGGGTCTAAACCTGTAGCTTCTCCCATGGAAACTAATCTTAAGTTAATGCCTGAAGATGGTGAGCTGATTGACGACCCTGAGATGTATCAGAGACTTGTGGGAAAACTTATTTATCTAACTATTACTCGACCCGATATCTCCTATGCAGTTAGCATTGTCAGTCAATTTATGACTCGTCCTCGAGTTCCTCATATGGAGGCAGTTGTTCGTATCTTGAAGTATCTCAAAATGCTCCTAGACGTGGACTTCTCTACAAATCATCTGGACATCTTCGTATTGAAGGATATACAGATGCTGACTGGGCAAGATCTCCTGCTGATCGTCGTTCTTCTACTGGCTATTGCACCTTTATAGGAGGCAATCTTGTGACATGGAGAAGTAAGAAACAGTCAGTTGTAGCACGATCTAGTGCTGAGGCAGAGTATAGAGCAATGGCTCATACCGCTGGTGAGTTGACTTGGTTGTGCACACTTCTACAAGAGTTTGGGATCCTGGTACATGGTCCTACTCTATATTGTGATAATCAAGCTGCTATCCACATTGCTAATAATCCAGTATTCCATGAGAGGACCAAACACATTGAAGTTGATTGTCATTTCATTTGGTCAAAGGTGGAATCTAAAGATATTAGCACTCCTTTTGTTCCTTCAGGCTCTCAACTGGCTGATATTTTCACCAAGGCACTTCCCAAGACTTCCATTGATACTATTTGTCACAAGCTGGGAGTACACGATGTTTATGCTCCAGCTTGAAGGGGAGTGTTTACTGTATTTAATGTATTGAATGTAATTAGGAAGATACTCAATTTGGTAGAATCAATTAGGGATTTGATTAGGTAGAATCAATTAGGGATCAGTTAGGGATTTGATTTGATTTGATTTGATTTTCTTTCCTTATTTTACCTTGTATTCGGTCTATATATTGTACCTCATTATGAGAAGAATAATATATCAATCAAAGTATTTCGATAGTTTTGTTCCCTTTTCCGGCACCTAACATCCTATTAAAGTATTTCAACATGTTCAAGAGTAAATAACAGAAACAATTTCCAGGAATGAGCATAATACAGCAGAAATGGATTTTAAGAGTATTTCTCTTGTAAAACTCTCTTCTTTATTGCAACTTTTCTTACTCTTTCATTGAAGTTGATTGCCATTTCATCGTACGTGACATTCTTTTGGCCCGACAATCTCTTGTAAAATGGTCCATAATTGTAAATTGTGCAGGAAAAACATTAAAGGGACAATCACAAAAAGTTCAACAAGCCGTTTTGGAGGTAAATTTTATCATCTTTTCGCTTTTAAATCTTTTCATAGGCTTATGTCATTCATTCACAGAAGTTTCGGGCTGGTGGATACAATGTAATTGTTGCAACATCAATCGGTGAAGAAGGTTTGGACATAATGGAGGTTGATCTTGTCATTTGTTTTGACGCTAATATCTCTCCCTTGAGAATGATTCAGCGCATGGGGAGGACCGGAAGGAAGCATGATGGACGAGTTGATATCCTTCTCCTGTGTAATCAATGCATAAATGAAATAGATTGTTTTTATTTACCCAAACAAAGAAATAGATAGTTATCATTATAGGTATGAACTCGTGATCATTGCATATTTGGTGAACTACTTGCCTATATATCTTGGGCATTATGTTTTAGAAGTCATTAAGACAGAATTCTGGTCAGAAATCTGTTACAATTTCTCAAAGGGCTCCTTAACAAGGTTTACTTGTTTTAGCTTTTCAAGGGACAGAGCTGAAGGGTTACCTGCGGAAGCAAGCAAATAACAAATCTATCAATAAGCACATGCGAAACGGGGGAATGAATAGCTTCAATTTCCATTCTAGTCCAAGGATGGTAAAGTTCACGAGATAACATTGCCTAGTGATTGTCTTGGAGTTTTCATTTGTTACCCTCTTAACCTCTGTATGCGGTGTTGCTTTATTCGTAGATTCCACATATTTTCAAACCAGAAGTTGTGTCAATTGAGCTATCTATTGAACAATTCATTCCTCGTGGAAAGAAAGGGAAAGTGGATGATGCTAGCCAGACCCCCGTGTTTAATGCCAAGCTATCTGATGCTGAGACTGATTTAGTCGCTAAATACTTCGACTCTACCAAAGAGAGTATATGGAGACCATCCCTCATCTCCTTTCCCCATTTCCAAGCATCTCCTTCTAGAGTGCTCAAAGTTTTGCATTCATCCAGAACAGAAATGCTGATTGATGCAATGCAACATTTGCAAGGCTTAGCCATAATTAGAGACAACAGTACCATCTTAGTTGAGGTTTGCTTTTGCTTTTGGGTTTGAGTTGGCTTTCTTTCTTTGTTCTCTGTTTTCTCTTTGCGGTACATTTGAAGACAACAAAAAAGAAAAGTGACATTCCATTTGCCATTTTTCAGGATGAAGCCCTGTCAAATCTGCACTTGGGAGTTGAAACTATTGAGCAGCATGAGCACAGTAAGGAAGGTAGTGCCATCTTCCAGACTTCCACTGACTCAAATGTTTCTGGGACAAAATAAATTCTATTGTGCAGGAGGTGTTATATAGTTTGTGAATTGGATAGCACATCTTCATGATATGCAGCATATGCCAATATGGAAAAGGAGATCGAAAGGAAATTATGATAAATCGATTTGCGTCTTTCTGATGGCTTTTGTTTCAATTACCGCATCATCAGTTCTCTTTTGCATGCAAATGGATTTCAGAGTTGCTTTGGAACGTCTTAAGTTCCTATCACTGAGATAGACATATATGAATACTTGTAGAAGCTGTTAGGGGTCAAATATTCGTTTATACGGGTAGTTAATTCAACCAAATGGTTGAGCTGCCTGAAAAGGTATATCAAAGTGTCACAAAGTCCCTTGCACGGAAGGCTCTCTTTGTTTTTGAACGGCCACAGAAGGCTCTCTTGAACATGAGGCGACTGATTACCGTACCAATAGAACTGAATAAGGAGCACAAACACACTCATAATGGAGTCCATACAACCCACTCAATGGGGGAACAACATACCGTTAGACTTGAACCAAGGACCTCAAGAAATAAAGCTCTGATATCACCCTGATGCCCAAGAAGTTATGTGCCATTATGGTTCCTTAAAAATTTTGTGGTGTTCTTACCATGATTTCCAACATGCGTTCACACCATGTTTTTCTTTCCTTCTCCTACCGGCCAAATTTCTATAGATCTTATCAGGTTGTGGGGATGTCTCTCTTGGCAGTAGACTCGTGCTCGCTGAATCCTTGAGAGCCTGTGCACTCCATTACCAAAAGCCCACTCAATGACTGATGCATGCCATGTAAACCAATTCAATTTTGCGCTCCAATACTACTTTAAATAGGTGATCTGGGAGAAGTTTGGGATTTTAGGGATTACATGGATGACAAAGAGATTGGATTTGGCGGCTATAATTAGGCAGTAAAAGGGCAGCTTTAAACAGACGCAGCACAGGTGTGGGCTGTTCTGTGTGATGTGAACAGTAACTTTAGCACATTTGTGTTGCTTTGCAAGGTAGGGTGCTAGGGTTGAGCTGAGGGATGAATAGGGGACAAAATAGTCAATGAAAAAGAACGTCTAGGAATCACTCCTTCCTAGATTCCTAAAGCCAAAGGCGTCTTAACAGCATCCACAACTCAGCTCTATAATAGGCATTACATACATTGATATAGACTACGCACTTCCTACACCAACTATTACTAGAATTTCTAGATGTAAACTTCTAAAATCCATCTACTACTTGATGATAGCTTGACACATAGAAACAACCCCTGGGAGATTCCTACAGCCCGAGTACAGGAAATCTAGAATAACCAAAAAAATACCTGAGTCAAAATTTCATCAATGGAAACCAACGTCCAAAATTTTCCAACCTTTTATATCTACTTTTTCTTTAGCTCTTTATCCTGCATCAATAGGAGTAAACTAGGGTTGAACTTGGCCAACATTTTGCAATTTAAAAGAACTCAGTCCTAGAACTAATGCAAATGCTCATTCTTGTATATCTGTGATTCTGTGTGGTAATGGAGTGAAGCTTTGCATAGAACAGCTGTTGGTCTTGAAACTATAACTCCTCTACCACCTTCTCTGGCAGAAGCAGTGTCGCATTCCATCTGCTTACCCGAAAACATGCTCGGTATTTGGCATCTAAATGATGTGCTCTTCCAAAAGAATTACATGCTTGCTATGCTTCTGTCATGCCTTTAGACGCACAAAATTTTGCAAATGCCTTGCATGTTTTTCTGCTTCAGCATTTAATTCTCGATAGCATACTTTGGCTTTGTTCTCACTTCTCACCATTCCCCATAATAGCCTTCACAAAGAAAAGTATTATTCTGATACATTACCTGTGGAGAATTCAGCAGATGAGGTTAATGCGAGAATAAAAGACTTTTCTGACCGGACAACTTCCTCCTGGTCAAGGCGCAATGAAAACAAGAATATGCCGACATCAAAATGCAGCTCTGTTGCCCAGCAAGAGAATGCAGTGGATGTGGATGACAAAATTCTTCAGACCCCTGTTTCCAAAATGAATTCTTCCAACGAAGGAGAATATGTCATTCTTGAGACACCTCAGGAAAGGAAAAGAAAAGTACAGTTAATTGATGATTCGAGCAATGGCTTGCGAGATTTTGAGCTCAGTCCCCGGTTATCTAATTTTATCAAGGCCGGTGTGGTTCCAGAGTCTCCAATAGATTATGCGGGTTCGTATTCTTCCCAATGATGTTTGCATTTACAAGTTAATTGTGTAAAATTAAAAATGTTTGCTAACATCTGTTCTGCCATAATGGAGTAGTAAAACACTATAAAGCTCGGAACAACTCATATACTCCAAAATGCCACATACCACTAGCCGATATGTTACATCAGATAGGTTTGAAGATTTCATGAGAGTCAAACTGTAAACTTTAGAAATTTTAATTGAAAAGATGTAATAGAAATTAAAAAGTTCAATAGCACATGCCCCCTTAATGTTTCATCAAAGTTGCAGTATGAATTGAAAGTCTTGCATTCATTGAAGTTCAACAGGAATTCACTGTTTAACTTACTTTTATATTTGGTTTTGGCATGTGTGGATTCTTGACATTTTCATCTAAACGAAGCTATCTTTACTCTCATTTTACTTTCATGCATATGACAGTACTTTTAGCAAATGTAAATATTCGTTACAAAACATTGCGTCGAGGTATTGGTACTCTACTATTGTACCTTTTTGTATATCTCCCTATCCCGTTCATATCTTCATCCCGCTTCTGTGCTTCCTAACTATAATATGATGAAAGAGTCTTTAATTTTGCAGGGACATCAAAAGGTAAAGGGGTAGGTGATTCAATGGACCCAAACTCTTGCTCACCGGCTAAGTCAAATAACAAAGAATTCCCTATGTCTTCAATTCCTGAGAAGGAAGAAAAGATGGTTTTGGATAGCAGTGCTTGTGGAAGAAATGTTCTAGCTTCTGTTACTGAAGAGATTCATACCCCTTTACCTAATAGTAAATGTGAATCCACAAGAGGAAGCATATCTGCTATTCGGATCGTTGAAGACGTCAAAACCCCTTTGGCAAATTCAACAACCAATAGTTGTAGCAAAGACTGGTGTTTGGATTCTGGAAGCAAATCCGAAAGTATTAAACAGGAAAAAAAGTTCAAAAGATTGCGCAAATATGGAGAGCAAGGTAAACAGAGGCCTCTAGATGGTGATATTGGCCCGAACAGAAAACCAACCAGAGCTTGTGGAAGTCCACGTCCGATCCTGGTAAAGAATGACAGAGGTAACATGAAACTTATTCCTAACCATTGACCTCTCTCTCTCTCTCTCTCTCTCTCTCTCTCTCTCTCTCTCGTGGTTCTGTTTTTTCTTTGGTTACTCAATATATGTTGATTTCATTCAGGCAAGAGGAAGCCAGTAAAGGATGTCAGAGACTTCATCGAAGAAGAAGCTGAGTAGGTGTTTCTTATTTCGCACAGCATCATGTGATAACTTTAGGATTATTAGCATTTGCATTTCTGGGTCATGGGAATCACTGGACACAAGTGAAGTGATGATTTATCCACTTCACCAGAGTTAACAGAAAATTTCTGAGCCATAATTATGTTATTTGATTCATTATGGTCAGGGTATCATCAGAAGTTGAAGTGTCGGATGATGAGGAAGTTGAGCCGGACACTAATTCCTATGACGATAGCTTTATTGATGACAGGATTAATCCTACACAAGCAAGTACTCAACCTGAAACCAGTGGAACTGATATGATGGCTATTTACAGGTTTTTGATGAACTTCTACATCTGTATCTTCTGTCCTCTGTTCATTTGTTTCTTGGAGTATGTGTGTGGATATATGTTTTTCCTTTCCGTGGTAATTCATATTGTTTTCTAGAAGGGGATTGCGGAGCAAGAGGAACCTGTATCTTTAGTTATCATACTTGTAACCCCTGTGATAAACTTAACTTTGGCTATTAGAGATAGGTGTTCTGCTGCTGCTGCTGCTGCTGCTATTCTAAGCTGAGAAGCATGGAGGATGCAACACTGACGCAGCACATTAGTTTTCCAAAAAATTAGGACATATACACTTTGGGTGGAATAATGATATCACAGCTACATAGTATTAAGTAATTCCTACAAGCCAAAACAGTATTATAGCTATTACTCTACGACATGTTTGGAAGTTGGAGAGAGAGAGATTATTGTTTCCCGTTGCGTTTTTTTTAAAAAGGACGTTGAGGAAAGTTGGAAGAGAAGAAAATACAGTAAGAAGTAAAGACACTGTAAAGATAATCCGGCTTGTATTTCTTCGATATTTTCCTGTCCTCTTTCGAAATTAAGAATCAAACAAGGAAGGATTTTCTCCCTATCTCTCCCTTTCCCTAACTTCCAAACAAAGCCTTAGGAATAAGAAAAGCAAATAATATCAAAATTGCGAAGATGTGATATTTCATAATGAATTATTCAGGAACGAGTCCATGACAATTTTAAACCTATCTCAACTTTGTAGAAATGCATTGTGACCTAATGTTGTCCCCAACATGTTCCGAACATGTCGTCATCAACTGACCTCCGCGTGTTGGCCTAAAAAGGATATACTACTAGGAAAGTCCTGATAAATTTGGGCCGATGAGTATGTCTGATATGTTTCGGACAGACATGTGAGACTGGTAGACTTGTTAGTACTTCATGCATTCTAAGGCATGTATTTGGCTCATGTGATTATAATTCGAACTGACTTATGTGTTATGGCAGGCACTCTTTACTCACTCAATCACCGATGGAAAGAGTACCTAATGGTTGTACAGATTTTAGTCCCACCTCTGTTGCTTCCAAGACCCGGATGAGTGATAGTGGGAGCTCGTCTGGGACGGTAAACCGTTCTCTTCAAACACCTCAAACCGGGTCACAGTCTGTTGCAAGGATTTCAAATTCCTTTCTGTTGAAATCTAAGCAGATAGCTACAGAAGAGAAGCCATGCACAACAGATGGTATCCCCAGAGAAAATGAAAGCAGGATAGGGGGTCTGAAAAGGAAATTGAGCTTTTACCCAGTGGGGTCAGTTCCTGCCATAAATCTGGATCAGGTGTTCTTGTCCCACTCTGTAGCTGCTTGTAGAGAGACATCAGTGCAGGATCAAGTGCAAAAATCCCAACCAAATGGAGATATCTTTGATGATGATCAGTTTTATGAGGGTCTTGATCTTGATGCAGTGGAGGAAGAAGCTGCGAAACTACTCGGGTACAAATCAGAATTGCCAGTGAACAAAAAAGTGGTGATTCCTGATCCTAACCCGCTGCCACTTCGTGTTATGGGTTCTCCAACATTTGACCTTGGAATTTGATTGTTTTAAGGATCCTAATTATTTAGAGCACCGGTGAGCTCTAATGCCCTTCAACTACCTGGACAATGTTCCTACAAAATTGTGGGTTGAGATTTATCTGGTTTGGTGCAAATCATGCTCTGTTGGGCTCACTAAGTCTGGTTAGCCATTACTTGTAAAATTAGATTTTTGGATGCAAGCGTAGCTGTATATATCGTATAGTTGATAGTGAAGTTCTGTAAATGAAACACTGAAATCCTTTCATTTTGTTTTGAAAATTTTGTTGCTGTAAGGATCCATTGTATTTAAGTTATGAAGAAAGTCTATAAATCTCACAAAGCAAGCTTCTTATATAAAGATGTTTTCAGTGCGGCTTTGATAATTTTGTAGTAAGATCATTTCTCACCACACCACCCCCCGTCCCTCCCCCCCCCCCCAGCATGATGTTTTCCAGGTTTGTTTTCTTTGATAATTTTTGCACTTTGTTTTGAAGAGAGAGAAGTCATGCCTGAAAATTGTTCATATATATATATATATATATATTCTGGTTTTTAAGGGCAAGCCCGCAAGGGGGATTGTAAGGAAATGAACAAACGAAACCCATCAATAACAATCTAGGATTCACATCCAGTTTTGTAGGTTTTCTTTTGGTTGTACGTTGACTAGTGATGGTCCATAGCAGATTTTTGATTCTATCACAAATCTTTGATCCTGTTACACTTGTTTCGAAATTGATCTTTGCTTGGCGCAGCCTTCGACATATCTTTGATTTCCTGACCAAGTCCAATCCCAAGCACATAAAGGATGTATCCAAAAACTTGTGACGCCTTGATGCCATCAAGGAAAAAAATGTTTGCATTGTAGATTTGAAGAGGAATTTAATCGGGGAAAACAAAAAAACAAAGGCAAAGGCAAGTGATGAAGCTTGTTGTCGCGTTTCCCATTATTATCCCAAGCCTCGATAAATCCCTTTCCAGATTCATATTCCAAACACAAGCCACAACTCAAGGTTATGTGTAGGCAAAACATATCTATTAGAATCCTCCATCTATATCATGCTTACCTCCATCAGCAATTCACTATTTGACGCAATAATCTGCATGTTCAGGCCTCAAAACAGTCAACTAAGAAACAGGCCGTGTCATCTTCAACTGACAAATTTGCGGAGGAAAAATCATAAAGCAAGGAATTTGTGAAGGTTACTTATTCCCTCCTTTTCTCATCGCTTTTCTATTTTCAAACACAAACCTGTCTACAGATACAGGATCCAACACAGTTGTAGCCTTCAAAGAAACAGCTAAATAGAGCACAGTGCCCGTAGTTGAAGACAAAGCATCTTGATCCACATCTCTGAAGGTTACAAGGTCTCGAAGTTGAAACGATCTCACACGTGGAGAAACAAAAGTTCAATCTACACCTACCACAACCACGTCGGATTCAGAATCTACAGGGGGGTGATTCCTAACTATGCACTAGGACATTTTTCTCCACACTAAGCTTGTGACAGCTCATGTCCAAATGTGTTAGCAAGACCTGGAATTGACAGAAAATCCCCATTGTATTCTAAACCTACCATATATACAGAGATGGACTTGGGATCCACAACAATGACCAGAAAATAACAGAGGCACTATCCAGAGATAGACGGCATTGCTCTCCTAAAATCCAAAGATTCGAGGGGCAATCCTGGGAAATGCTTTCCATTCGGTACCCAGAACCCACCGTTGTTGGGTAGCAGTAAATTCGGTTGGTTACTCTTTGCCGCTTGACCAACTTTGTGTGTTGGGTCTTCCTTCTTTTTCTTCACAAATTCAAAAAACGCAGCCACTTGGCGTGCATACCTGCAGAAAAGCAAAATTGACAGAGGGTCAATGTAGGTCAATGTAGAACATTTAACACCCAATTCCTTGAGTAAAAGAAACACAATGAAATGAACCTAAAGGAAAAAAAAGAAATTAAACAAGTCATGCAAAAATAGAACATCAAATAAAAGAAAAGGATACCAAAAGAGGGAATCAGCAATCCGTGAATGCATATTGAGACCCAAATGTCTTTGCATTTACTATGCAGGTTACAGCACCAAAGATGGAACCAAATTAGAAACTAGCCTATCTTATAAACATCCTCATTCTACACTGCATTCTTCCAACAGCTCAGCTTCACTATTATCCTCCCTAAAAGCCTTTGTGGACAGGTTCATAGAACTGCTCTATTGAACCTTGTAAACACCTTTTACCTAAGAAACTAAAAGAAAAAAATGAGAACATCTTGCCATTTGCAGATGAACTGCTCTACTACACCTGTGAATCCAGCAAAAAATAAAATGCTTCCACGCGAAAACTCAAAATATTGTTAGACTTGTCCCACATCGCTCATCTAAGCCACCTAAACTTGGTTAATAAATTCTAGAGGCTACTCCACCTATAGCCAATTGGTTTTAGGTTGGAACCCTCTAAGAAATCTAACATGGTATCAGAGCTAGGTCTTGGGTGGCCTCACCTCTCGTGGGAAAGTCTCTGTCGTCTCTGTCATCTCTGTCACCCGAGTCAGTCAGTCAGCTCCTCCTGGTCTGTCACCTCCACGTGCAGTGCACGTGAGGGGGAGTGTTAAACTTGTCCTACATTGCTCATCTAAGCTACCCAAACTTGGTTAATAAATTCTAGAGGCTACTCCACCTATAGCCAATTAGTTTTAGGTTGGAACCCTCCAAGAAATCTAACAAATATCCCATGGCCTCTCGGCCCTCTCCAATTAACAGTTCACCACCCGCCTTAGGGAGTAACATTAATAACACAAATCACTCGGTTAAATGAGATATGCCAAGTTCATGCACCACATGCAATTCGCATTTTCCAGAAAAGTGTTTTTTCCTGTGTTAATTGGTAGTAGATAAATTACAAAAACCATGATAACATCAAACTGGACAATCAATAGTACGGAGTACAAGAAACTCCAACCACCAGTCAGTCAACAACCACAACATTGAAATCAAGAAGCAATTGACAAGTGAATATAATAACCAACTCAAGAAAATGGTGCGGAACAAGTTGAAAGAGTGCAAACCAATTGGTGGGATGGCTGCTCGTATAGGGGCTTTTAAGGGAACTGAATTTAGCAAAGTGGGACAAGCATCCCACAAGTACAAGTTAAATATATAGCTTTCATATGCTTGGAAAGATACAATTCTTTGAAAAGTGCATGCATTATACAAAGAACGGCGCTAGATGGAGTATAAAAAGGAAAAAAATCCCCCAAGCATCAACAAATTAAAGAATGCATGAAAAGATCATTCAAAGCTATATAAGATCCATTCCATGCCTTCATGCTTTCCGGATTCACACATCCCCCATACCAGCAACTAAAGATGATTCATTGATGCGACGTCACCAAGCCATACCAAAAAATAACAAGATACCAAAAAATAACAAGATACCAAAAAATAACAAGATAACCCAACAAAAGATGGTTTCACTGACGCCCCTATGCACTTGCAATGCAACAAAGTTTTTTATGGAGTACTGCGATGTGAGGGAGGTCCCTATGCTGTGGGGGAAGATAAAGGGGGGTGATTGTGGAGAGAGAGGATTGCCACTGGCACAGTGATATGGGGAGGTAGCTCTGCCGTGGCGAGGTAAGAAATATTCTGAGTGACAGCAAGAAAAGCACAATACAGTCAACTATTACACCGTCACACAGAATATCGAGAATATAACTTACCATGTCATGGCAAAGCTACCACCCCAACTCAAGGAAAAATATTAGCATGAGTCTCACCTTTCTGAATACTGAAACCCATCACTCCAATTGCCACCGGGAAATATTGAGAAAACATGTGGGTATATTGTTGGAAAGAGTCGCAGGCACAGGTAATTGGCTAGTTATACTACATTGGAGATGTGGGTCTTGAAATCAGAACCCGCGTTATAATAAAGAATGAGGGGGCAAGGTTTACCATATAACCCTTATCAGATACAATAAGCAATCAGATAAGTCAATAACATTTAACTTGCAGCTAATGTAACTCACACAACATTTATGACTAATAGTACTTGTATTTTTTGATGTTTTTGATGATTCAAAATAGGAATTCTTCCTCTATTTGAGCGTCATGAATGGTTTCTCACACATACTACACAACAACATATAGGCATTAGCACGTTAGATCCTATGAAAGAACCACAAAAAGCCCCCAAGTGCAGCGTTTGAAACTATTTCCAGACAAGGTTCAAGCCTCACAAGGAGATTGAATAACAATCCACGTAAAAAAAGTGGAAGTTTGATGACGGAGTGGAGGTTTAGTCTTAGATCTGAGTCCTCAGTCCTCCCAATAGACAATCTAAAATCGGGTAGAATGATGAAAAGAAAAGATATCCTATGTTCCATGAACCATCTTCGAAGGGGATCAATATCGGAGCCGAGGTTAGTCTTGGAAGTCGTCCCAATGGAGAATGTTGAGCCAGGATAAAAATAAAGAAACCTAAACGATATCGTCTGATTAGCTCATGTCCAAAGGGCATAACATAATACGATTGCAGTGGACTGTCCCAATACTATCATCTGACTGAAACTAAATAGGACAATACAGTGTAAACAAGAAGATAAATTCAGAAAACTTGAAGCAATAATTATCTTACTGCCGCTTTGCTTCAATATCTTTGTTAAAATCGATATCGGGTTCACAATCAAGAACCAAAGCAGGAACCTGCACGTAACCGAACAGGGCTAAGCAAAAACCATTATGTCAAATCCCAAAAATCAAGCAAACAATGCAAAGTATAGTACTTTTTGAATGCTCGAATGCATGTGATCACCCTCCAAATAAAACACACGGTCCCTTATATCAGCATGTAAAGAGCAGTCCATGTGGTGGGGCAGCTTACTGACAGACAATACCCCATGTGGTGGGGCAGCATGTAAAGTTGGCTCCTCCCTTTTGGAAGGGAGAAGCCAACTTTCATGCTTTTCATGCAAGTCACGAAGGTAGTCCAGAGTAACTCCGCCTTCCTCTGCTCTCTTGCGTAGCAGCATCCGCTTGTGGCAAGTATCAGGGCTTGCTCTAAGATAGACAAAGGCATCGGGAACAAGGCCAGGCAAACTTGACACAAATGGATCAAACCATGAGTCATAAATACTGATCTCCATCTCATTCATCCACTTAGCTTCATGAACAGCTCGCACAAAGACCTTTAATCAAGTACAAGAAAAATACATCAGCCATGAAACTATCATCAGCGTTTTCCTCCTCTTAAAGTGGATTAAAAATATGGGGAAAAGGCAAGGCTCCCATATTTTAGTCAATCAGTTGCACTCTGGATCAAAAAACCAAACCCTCCTATCTTGGAAAAATGGAAACCAAGGATTCCCACATTTTAGTCAGTAAGTTACAGTCGGGGTCATTAAAACAAATCAACAACATTATGAAGTGAGATGCGTACCATCCTATCGGTGAAAACACTCCTCTCCATCAACCTGAGGGGCTTAATTCCACCAGATGACTCCATCTCCTGCATGACTCTAGTAACAAACACATAGTTTTGGAAGGTATATGCATACCTTTGCGGCTCAGCATAGAATGCATCTAGTACATTAAAGTGATCCGGTCCAACATCCTGCCATTTGTTAATAGGCTCAGGAACAATTTCAACAAGATCTTGCAGCTCAAGTGTTTCATTAGCTATTCTCTGCAGGAATGTTGTCTTTCCAACACTGATATTTCCTTCAACACAGAAAGTGAGTCTCTTCTTAGGGGTTGGCTGCATATCAGGCTTTGAACTCTCCTTTAACTCTTCATCTACACTCTGTTTGATAAAAGCAGTTATACTCTCAGCATGGTTTCTATGAGTAATGCCCACTGAACTCCGCAGAAAGTCAACCATCTTCTGACTCGACTTCCCAAAAAACTGCAAGAGACCAAAGAAAACATTTTCATTCTGGAATGCTAGAGGTTCACCTTAACTGGCTTAACATAATAAATAGGATGATGCTATGGTGTCCCCGGTCATTTCGGGGATACCGTAATTTTTGGCATAACTTCACCATTATGAGCATAACTAAAACCCATTACAAGCATAACATAACCCAAACAAGGCATAATCAAGGAATATCCAAAAAAACAACCAAGGCATAACCAAACCCAACCAAGGCATAACAAACAAGTTATGCCTTGCTATGGTTCTGTTATGCTTGTAATGGGTTTTGGTTATGCTCATAATGGTTTTGCTATGCCAAAAGTTTCGGTGTCCCCAAAATGACCGGGGACACCGAAGTCATTCCCTAATAAATATTTATTCAAATTTAATTCACGTCGACATATAAGCTTGCTATCAAGTGACGGTGCTGTCAATTCCCAAACTCATGACTAGCAGCAACTGGTTGGAGAATTGGATTTCGAAATCCTCTGCTAAGTTGGGTTTCAATATCAGCAACATCACTGAATCCTGATACATATCATGTACCATTCTATCGCTTAAACTTGTATGTTGTGCATATCACGTAGGATGGTACATTGTACGACACCTTTGTCTATTGAGTATATAGGTACAAAAGAAACAAGGTGTCCACAACAAACGTACACACATACGCAATAGCGTAATAACAAACAATTTGAACATCAACAAGAGAGAATTCTGACTCTAAGACACAAGCATAGCCACTTTCCACCACGGGGACAAATAAAGACGGCAAGGGGGTGGGTCTCACTTGACAATGTGACTAGTCGGGCCTCACTTAACAAGGGACCTAGTCAATCGTAGTGTTCTCAATAAATTTTGAACTACTTATGTAAAAGAATAAAAATATTGTTCAATGTAACCCACATGGCTCAAAATAGTTATATTTCTTGTTATCTAATAAAATGCAAACTAAATACCTCACTAGTATAGATGCATGGTGTCCTGGAATATTACGTAGGGGTCATGACCCTGACTCTATCTCCACCCCCATAAGAGACTTTGCATATGAGGGTAAAACATATTAACAAGAAACCTGAATCCTCACAGCCACAAAAAATATACTCACAGGAAACGATATATATTTCACATACTGAGAAACAAAAAAATCAATGAATAGCAGAGCTGCAGAAGATATGACCCATTGCAAAATAACAATTTTATTGTTATTTTAGAAATCCAGGCCTACTAGCTTGTTCATAGATATGCTTGGTTTCAGGTATCAACCAAAGACATTATGCTGGACTTGTTTAAATACAAGTACTCCCAAGAAAATTGGTTACATGGTTTGTGCCTTTGCGGTTATAAAACAAGTCTTTCAGTTCAAGTATTGGGTCCCAACTCCACTACAAAGGTCTAGAACACGTTGATCCAACACGCACTAAGCCACTGCAATAGCTTTTTTCTTTCGGTTGAAAACTTAAAAAACCCACAGACGCTTTTGTGTGCTTTTATGAACTGCCTGTCCGTGTTGACTGAATCAAATCCATGAGATCAGTTTGATAACAAAGGGAGTAGTTTTTTTCGGAAAGTTTATTGCAAATTTAGTCTCATTGCATGCGGTTTCAACTTTCAATAACATGATTTCACAAGGGTTCAAGAGTTGAATCATGGAGATTGGACAATGCTAATTGCTAATAGCCTAAGAGATCTATATGTCAAGGAAAAGCTAGATATTTAAGTGTGATGTGCCTTAAATCAGACTATGGACAGACATCATATGAGAGGTACTACACTACAAGACTAAGTTACCCAACTATACACAGCATCAGATGTATTTTCCTTTCATAATGTCTCATGAAAATAGTGCGATGGGTTTTTGAGAACACTGGAAATGACGCCCCCTCTCAAGATTTTCATGCAAGTAAAAGTTCAGAGCAGATTTGTTGAGATGACGGCTTGGATAAATAACTAAAATTTCATTTCTAACAAGTTACATAGAGACAATACGAAAACATTCACAAGATATGGATCAAGAAGAGAAGTCACGTGACCAGAAAACAAAAATAAGGTAAGATTTCGACCCAGAAACACATCATAGAATCATGAAGTAACTAAGAGAAGGCTAAAGGGAAATTTACAATGTCTTTGTTGTTAACTGAATTCACATCAGCTTCCCCTATCCTCATAAAAGAAAATAAGTCAGCTAAATAGTATATACGATATAGCATGTGACATCATCCTCTTATGCAGAAGTTCACAAAAACATCCTGAAAAAACACCACCTTCCCGTCACCAGAACGAACTTATGGGTGATTTGCTTGCTCTATGATTCAAATAAAAAGAAATTATATGTTTCATAAATCAAAGGTCTAATAGATCACCGCCTATGTAGATCGATAAACTAGCCGAACGAGATTCAAATAAAAAGAAATTATATGTTTCATAAATCAAAGGTCTAATAGATCACCGCCTATGTAGGATCGATAAACTAGCCGAACGAGTCAAGCAGGTGGTTGATCAAGCTTGGTTAGAAATTTAGCGAGCTTCAAAATTATATTCCAGCTTAGCTTGATTATAAGACAAGCTGAAGTCAAACAAGCTTTGATCGAGCCGAACACGAGCCTATCTCGAGTGGCTTGAACTTTCTATACTTCATAAGATGAACAGGCAGAGTAGTAGCTTTGTTCAAACTTGGTTTGAAACTTTAACGAGTTTCAAAGAATGTTTGTTTATGTAACCAACTGATCTTAAACGAGTTTTTTTAATGAGTAACACGAGCTCAAAGTCGAGTAGCTTGATTTGTTCAGCATCCCTACACCTATGTACTCTAAATATGCAGTCACAAGTAATCCAACCAAAGAAACACAAATTAGACACAACACCACTCAAAACTAGCAGAAACTTCAATAGAACACAACAGAGAGAGTCCAAAAGGCGGACATATATACACCTTGTCTTTGTAGAGTTGTTTGAGCTCAGTAACACCAGAAAACCCCTTCTCCACAAGCTTCCTCGAATTCCTCGGCCCCACGCCCGGAATCCCCAACAAATCAGGGTTTCTCACCACAGAAGTACCCCTCTGCCTCCTATCCATCCTCAACACCGGCTTCACCTCCGAACCCCTTTCCACTGATAACTCAACCTTCTCCTTTCCATTCTCGACTTCTCCCTCCAAAGCCTTCAAACCCTCACCGGAGTGGACCGCGGCGGCAACCTTTAAACTCTTATCCGAAGCAGTGTGAAACCAAGCCCTAAAGGGAACGATACTGGGGGTTTTGGTGGGCAGAAAGGTTGTAGGGTTTTTTACGGCGGCGGGTGTGTGGAGGTGGAGGAAGGGGGGAGCAGGCATGGTGAGGTGGTAATAAACCCTAAAGAGAGAGGGCTTGGTGGTGTTCCTAATGTCGGCAAACCCTAGGGAGAGGTTTTTAGTGTTGTGGTGGCTGTTGGGGTTAAACCCTAGAGAGAGAGAGGTGGTCGTGGCGGGGGTGTTAGAGAGAGAGCGGCGAATGGGGGGTGAAGGGATTTGACGCAGCAGCTTCTGCATCTTCTCTGAGCATTGCCAATACAGCCAAGAAAAGGTCAGCTGATATAGAGACAGTGTGAGTGTGTATCGGTATATGTGTAGAGAGAGAGGGCGGGAAGGCTTTTGGTGTCTGATGGGTATTTCACTTTCCACAGTTGTAAATTTTGCGAAAAGGGGTTTTCTAGGGTTTTGGGAGAGAGAAACTTCAATAGACACGGCCTCCCGGCCCTCCCCCAAGATTTAAAAACCTTACAATTTATGGTTGCTTGTACTATAGTAATTACTGCATTAAGTATTTGTGTATTATGTAAATGTTTGTTACCGTAGAAAAGTTGATTATCGAAAGATTTTTCTATCAAATAGACACTAGCAATATCTCGGTCCGACTTGGCGTGTAACTAGTCATGCATAGACCTGATCATGACACCACCAATATTTTCGGTACGCCTTGGCGTGTAATTAGTCATAAGACCTACGATTAGCCATGAGCTAGCTTCAACTTGCTTGATGAAAAAGTTTTTTTTTTTTTTTTTAATTTTTTTGATGGTCTTACAGCCGCTGTCACTTGATACTCAGTATCACTCAACACTGAAGATATCTATAGGATACATCAATAAATGATTTTTTATATAGACCGCTACAAAAGCATGTGGCATAGAGGAGTGTTGGAGACTATTTTTATTTTTATTTTATATTCACCACTTATAAGTACATGAATTCAACAAAAATATGTGACATGGACGAGGTGTTTGGGAGATGACTTGACGGTGCCACAGAACTAGTAAATAATTATTTTTTGCTATCGCATGCTTGGTAGCGTTGTATGTTAGCCATTAACGAATAACTTGCCCAACGGTTTGTATTCCACGTCAATTCGACTCAAAATTACTATATTATCCTTTAGTACTTGTTTACTAGGGGTAAGCAAAAAATTCGTCAAACTGCGAATCCAGTCCAAACCGAATGATTTGGTTAAGTTTTTCAATAGTGTGGTTTGGTTTTGGTTTTAAAAATTTAGAAGCCGCGTTAAATGGTTTGGTCTGTGGAATTACGTTAATGGTTTCAGTTCCAAACCGAACCGAACCGTATGTAGATATAATATATATATACACATAACTCATTTAATTTAGATACACCAAGTATACATGAAAGGCACGGTTAGCTAATTTTCTAAATTAATAATTTATTCAATCTACTATCTTATTCATTATTCATTTACTACCAAAATTATTTAGTATAAACTTCTATATATCACAACTCATTCCTATAATCTCAAAAGCACATTGTATGTAGATATATAATGCTCCATTCAGTGAGTATTGATTCCACGGCTCAATTAATTCCTAAAATTTTCTATAAATAAAAATCAATTCTTAGTTTATCTCCTCAATTTTGAGTACTTTAAATAATTTACGAAGATGATATCTCAATATCAAATAAACCATGGTTCAAAATCAAAACCGAACCGTAGTCTAATGGTTTGGATTAGTTTGGTTCTACACTTTTTATGGGTTGGTTTGGTTTTCCAAATACATAATCCGTATATAGTGGTTTGATTTTTTGTTTACTATAAAACCGAACTAATTCGGTCCATGCTGTTTACCCAGAGGGATGGTGGAAATCAATTGCTACTTCTAGTAACATACTGTACTACGGAGTACATTATGTTATCAACCATCAAATTATCTTGGTAATGAGAGCTCACGCGTCGGATTATTAACTTTCGTCTGACTACTAACACAGCAAAATTGTGCACAGATCGTGCCCAAATTGTTGTGGGACTTATTATGTATCTCATACAAATGATTCGAGCCGTTATATTTAAAACAATTTTTCAAGGACTTCTACGAAAAACTAATTGAATCTAATATCTATACGTACTTGATCTAATCGTCTAACTTTTCTTTCAGATTTTTGAAAGAAAAGTTAGACGATTAGATCAAGTATTTATAGGTATCAGATTGAGATAATTTTTCGCAAGGAACCTTGAAAAAATATTTTAAACGTAATGAACGGCTTGGATCATTCTTGTGAGACCCATTATGTGCCCCACTACGCAATCTATGCACAATTTTGTTATGTCCACAGACTTTCTGAGTTTCAAAAGGGCTTTGAAAACAAAAATGATAGGGGTACATATTTTTTATCAGTACCATCAAGTACATATCAATTTTGGGCCCCTTTTGGATCCAAAAAAATAATCCGATCTGCTTATGTTGTTTAAAATATTTTATTTAGGGTCCATGCAAAAAATTAGCTAAACCGGATATTGTTACGAGTGTTTGCGATACATCCAACTTTGCTTCAAAATTCTAACCTGAATTCTGGGACAAAGTTGAATGCATCGTAAACACCTCTACCGATATCTGGTTTAGCTTATTTTTTGCAGGGACCTTGAACAAAATACTTTAAACAAAATGAGTGGCTTGGATCATTTTTTTGAGACCCAAAACGGACTCAAAATTGGTTTGTACACGGGGTATGTATTAGTATGTCTGTACATATAGCATCTCTTCCTTAAAAACTGTCATAGCTATTTGTTTACCTTCGGAAAGACAATTGATTTTGCTACTCTCCTATTTGTTAACATCACTTTTATTCTTGTTTTTATTAGATATCATAAAGTGCAAGGGTATTTTAATAAATTCACCGAATAAAAACAAGAAGAAGAGTGACGTTAACAAATAGAGGAGTGACAAAATCAGCTGCATTTGGAAATTATACATCTTTCCGTTTTGTATATCATTTACCCCTCTTCTCAATGATTTTACTTGGCTCCCAAATAATTCTTAGTTCAGTTTCTTTTCACAAACATTTAAAGTGTTAGATATAGTTTCAATTATATTTAGGGAAAATTCAAAATGCCACCTGAACTTTGTACCAAATGTTACAGAGACATTTGAACTTAAGTTTATTTTAATTAAATACCTGTACTAACAAAATCTCCAAATTTAGACACCTGAACTTAAGTTTATTTCAATTAAACACGTGTACTATCAAAATTCCCAAATTTAGACTCTCGTCGTTATACTCCGTCCCAAAAATTGCTGATATGGCATCTCCAACCCGTTTAAGTTGCCCCATTGCACGTGTTTCCAACAGGGGACGATGCACCCAAGTGAAACCCATCATTAGAAGTATGCCGAGCAGAAAGAAGAATTGGGTTTGGGCAAAAAAACATGGTTTGGAGGGAAAATGACCTTAACCTAATTGATTTCCCTTCATTTCTCTCTCCAGAAGTCTGCCTATTGTTCCACCATCTCCCTCACTTCAACCTTAGACCTGAAGTCTACCTATGGATTTCCCCTATAACTATTTATTTTTATTTTTATTCGAGTAGCTTAATGGATTTTCATCATTGTTCTGGTACATTATGATTTGATATTTTACGTGTCAACCCAGTTGAGAACAAACCGTATTAAACATTTCATACTCAAATCAAACTCAACATTGTACATCTCTTGAAACAACAATGTAGTGAGTTTGGACTAAATTAATTATTCTTAAAAATAGTTTAGTATATAATAATGCGGACAAAGTTAATAAAAGTTTAAATAAGACAACTGAGTGAAACTATCATTTCCAAACTTTTTATTTTTGGTCATAATTTTACACCTTTGAAAATCCTCTCATCAAGCAAAGTCACGTACTCAATTTATTTGCTTTGATAAATGAGTGGCTAATAGTATAGTTTTGAAAATAAGCTACAAGAATAAAAATGTGTCTAAATCAAATCTACCACAATATAGTCAAATAATCTGAAATTTGGGGTGAGGCCCCTTTGCAGTAACCGCATGTGTGCTCTGAGGTGAATCTCAACACGCAACTTATTTCTGTCAAAATTTACTAGAAATCATGAAAAGATACATATGGTCATATGGGTCTTGTTAATGTCTGACTTAAAGACATTTTAAATGCGTTTCACTAATTAAAATAAGTATTTATTTTTTGAATTAAATGTGATGTATTATGAGAGAATGACTTGTCTCGTAATGTGAAAATTAAGTACATAAAAAATAAGAACCTTAGCGGAACGAAGCCGTTGTGGGCCATCTCCTGAGTTTTTTCAAGTTTTACTCAAATGTGGGTAAAAAAAGAAGAAAGTGAAAGCTCTCTTTAGTACTTTGTACTTCAATGAGAATCTTAACTCAAATTTTGTTTCAAATAAATTTTGAAGCAAAATTATTGTATTCTTCCCGTCATTCATCATTCCCAAAATCCTCCCCATCCCATCTCGACCATACAAGAATCCCCTTCACCACCAATACCATGAACTGCATTTTTCAGTAATTTTAATTTTACCCCTAAATTATAGAAGTCATGACAAATTCGATACCCAAAATTATATACATTCCTTTTATTTCACTTACATCCCCTCGTATCCTTGGCAAGTTTCTAAAAAGAGTCTCTTAACTTAACGGTTTTACATAAAGACCCCTTATGGCATTACCTATACATATATTCCAGCACATTTTATGTTTTAAGTTCATTTCGGTTTTATTATGGAATTGATTTTGCACTCCATTTTTGTTAATGTCACTCTCTTTCTCTCACAAAATAAATCATCTAATCAAGACACACAAGAGAGTGGTAAAATCAATCCCCTTTATTTTTTGTTGTTTAGTATATGCAAAAGATAGACAATTTTAAGACCATTAAGATCATGTTTAATGGTGCTCCTGCCGAACAAGATTTTTTGCTACGCCCCTTGCTAAATCCATCCATCAACAGAAACAAAATAAAATATGGATAATTTATGAATACAATAGTTGATTCGTCAAGTAAGAATATACCAGCAGGCAAGGGTCGTAAACAAATGTGTTAAGGTCGCCCACCAACAGAAACGAAAATAGTGTACGGGTAATTTCTCAGTGCAATAGTTAATTGGTCGAGTGAGACCATGTAAGCAGGTAAGGGTCTTACTCACTCAAACTTGCAGATTTGACTTTCATAGCAAGAAAAAAGATCTCGGGGCCACTGAAAAGTTTAATGGGTCATTTATTGAAGGGTCCGAAATTAATTGAGATACACATAAACAGTAGACATGTGTAATTAAAAGAATTTTTGCACAACAAAAAGGACATTTTAACACCGTACTGTTGTCCTTCATAGTTAATATTCAGATTTTATTCATGTCTATTTTACCTCCAAAATTTCAAATCTTCGAAATTGCATTCTGCAGAGCTGTTTGAAATCCATATTTTGTACCTCTCCGGGCTCCGGTCCTTAAGGCTCCGTTTGGAACTTATGGAAAGGAAAAAAAATAAAAGGAAAATAAAAGAGGAGAAAAGTGAGAAGAAGATAGGAGAGAAAATCACTATTCACTACATTCAAAATCTTTATTTTCTTTTCTTCCTCTATAACTAAACAATAGGAGGAAAAATTCTTTAATTTTCCTTTCCTTTCTTTTCCCTAAGTTTCAAACAGAGCCTCAAGTGACCTGAACTGAAGCATCTAGTTTCACTTAGTCGTAGGCTCTAATTGCAACTAGGGCTGCAAATGAACCGAGCGGCTCGTAGTTGGGTTCATTCAAGCTCGGCTTGGAAGTTAAACGAACGACCTCGAGCCAATTTTTCAGCTCGTTTTGTAAACGAGCCAAACTCGAGCAAGGATAAGCTCGGCTCTAGTCGGCTCGCGAGCCGGGGTATATATACTTAAGTTTAAGATATTTATTGTTATTTCATAATTTGTTCTTCCCGTTTTCACTTTCTAGTCAACCAAGGGAGGGGAAAACACACACACACTAGTACACTCCCGCTCCATAGGAAAATGAAAGATATATACCTTCACAATCAAAATATTTGTGGTTATATTAGGCCTATGCGAGGATATATATACATTTTTCGTTGGTCCGTTGAGGCTCGTGAACAAACTCGAGCTCGAGTCAATCTAAGGCCTGCTCGGCTCGAGCTCGACTCATTAAGTTTTCACTGAGCTCAAGCTCAAGCTCGAGTTCGTTAAAAATTTAATAAACAAGCTTGAACACTGTAAAGCTCGGCTCGGCTCGGCTCGTTTGCAGCCCTAATTGCAACCGTTCGTTTCTTTTAGAGCTCATCTAGTTCATTTTCCATGCTAAAATTCAAGGTGACCTGGGAATAAATAAATAAACTGCACAAGCCTAAGGATGCATATCTGCAAGTGGAGCCCTCCCTAATTCCTGACTTCCAATTCCCAGCCACATAAACAAGAGGCAATGAAACTAAAACCTATCTCTTCCAATGAGCAACTTCTAAAATCAGGCCATCTTTTTTTCTTTTCTTTTTTTTGGCTTTTATAACTCTTCCCATGGCTTCCACAGCTACTCCTCCAGCTTCATATTCTCTCATTCTAAGGCCCAAAAACAGATGCAGTCACCAGAGGGAAGAGCACCTGTTATGGACAAGAAAGGTAGTTGGGCAATTACCCAGAAGAAAAATCAGGCATAGTTTGAGAGTTTTCGCGGCGGCGCAGGAATCGGAAAGGCGGCAGAGAGCCCCGCCCCCAAGGCCGGGATATGATACTAGGATTCACTGGGAGAATGATGAGGATGGGTGGATTGGAGGAGGTAATAATAGCAAGTCGAAATCAACACAAGAAGAGAGCCATGATGACAACCTCTTGAGTGAGAGGTTTTCGGAATTGCTCAACAGTTCTTCTGATTCTCATTATCAGTGAGTCTCCATCTCACTTCATATATGGGATTGAACTGATTCTATTTGTATTGAATTGTTTTCTTGCATGGATTATTCGAAAATGTGGATGATTGTTGAAGTAGGACTAACACGAGTCCATACTAGCAAGTGGACTAGTAGCTCATCGGTAGGCATCATGTAATCCCATGCATTTGACCCGGCTCGAAACCTAACTAACTCCTCTTTCCACGAGTTTCAAACACAATGAAGATATCTTGGCATGGTAGGCAATAGAAAGTAGAATAGGTGCAGGTATGTGTTTAGGACCTTTAGGTGTTAGATTTATGTAATGCCAATCTTAAGAACACGGGGATTCGCCAAAACATTCAATATTTTCCATATAGTTCTTTGATTTTTCGGATAAATAGTGATTCAAAGTATCTTATAGACTATTTCATGCTTAAAATGCGAATTTCCCACATAGTTCATGGTAGCATGCTTGCTGGGTAAATTTCCCTCTAGAGACGTTGGACACGGATTTCTTAACCTCATCCGAGTATCTAGTGTCCAGCATGTGTATTTTGATTTTTTGGAGGATCCATGTAACATTCTTCACTAAAAGGGGTTAGCATCTATGTCATATGGATCCCTGATTTTTGGGGTAAGCTCCCGTGTCAGTGTCTAGATGTGGGATACACAACGAATTCGCCCAAATAAATCCAGACATGCCAGAAGAAAAGAGGGAAAGTCGTACCAAAGAGGCCTTGAATGTTTCACAGAAACGGTTAACCAACGCCAAGGGTTTTTGTTAAAGCATCCAACTCCAAACCAATTGGCAAAGAGTGGAGAGGCCGCCCAGGCTTATATACTAGTTTTGGAGGAGATAATTAACCAATGTGGGACAAATCCCAACAGTTTTATCTAATTACTGCCCATTTTTATGAGGTTGTGAAGTGGATACTTATATCCGATTCACGTACCCCTGTCCGTGTAATGTAAGTCAGCACCAAATTTGAAGCAAAATAGTTAGTTTCTCGCATACTTACCATAGATATTTTCTTTTGCTTAGTATTTGTCTATCTAACCAAACTAGAACTGATAATCTCTCTTCTCATTTCCATTTCCATTTCCACCAAACCCTGTAACCAAACTGCACTCCATAGTGTCAGCATTAAAACAGTTTTTCTTACTGAACAGGTTCTTGGGGGTTTCAGCAGAAGCAGACTTGGAAGAAATAAAAGCGGCCTATAGGCGATTATCAAAGGAGTACCATCCGGACACAACCTCGCTTCCGCTGAAATCAGCGTCGGAGAAGTTCATGAAACTGAGGGAGATTTACGACGTGCTGAGCGACGGAGAGAAACGCGGCTTCTACGATTGGACGCTGGCTCAGGAGGCGGCCAGCCGGGAAGCCGAGAAGATGAGAGTGAAGCTGGAGGATCCTTACATGAAGGAGGTGGCGAATGCTGTGCCTATGCCGGACGTGGTGGATAGGCTTGGTGGGAAGAACATGGACCTTAGTGATCAAGCACTCTCTGCTCTCACCTTCGACGTTGTGATTATACTGTTCGCTATTTGTTCTATCGTCTATGTACTCGTCTTCAAAGACCCATATTATTACTAGCTAGTTAGCTTCTTGGATGGCATTCAAAGGGCTAGAAACTTGTGTAGTTAATGAAGATATGAATTGTAAAGGGAAATCTCTTCTTGGATGGGGAAGGCAAATAAGAACATGTGTTGTATGTGTGTACTCATATAAGTTGGATCAAAGGGACTTTTATCTCTCTCTTTTAGATTGTTGTTGTTCAGAAGCCTAATGCTGCTATGATAATTAACTCGAACTACACCCCTTCGTCGTAACCTATGAAGCACAAATGCTGTCAAGAAGAGACGTATGTCAATGTCTGTATCCACGTCGGGTATCGACATTCCTTGGATACGCAACCATTCAAATATCCATAATCTGAACTCAATTTCCTTTAGCTTCATGAAGTATCGGATGGTACTTTTCAGACACTATGTGTCATCTATCGAAACTTTTGTTTTTGTACAGACTGTGTTCGATATCTGCAGCACTTATCCTCGAGCTAGACTTAAAACAAAAAGATGATGCGCTCCACATTCTAAACACGCCAATTAGATTCGTAGTATTAATTTGGAATATGTCAGTTGCTTTTCATCTACGAGTCTATGATCTTCTATTTAGATCATTTTGAACTGTGCCTTCAACATAGTTTCTCCGTGTCTGTATGCAATATCAGAGGAAATTTCGTGTTCTAATCAGATTTGGCTGAAAAGCATATACAGTCAAAGAAGTTCCTTTCTGGTTCCGGCCTGGTTATGATCTCCGGTCTCCTCCGCTGATTCGATGCAATAGCAGAGGGTACTACGTTTTGGCTATCCATAAGCTTCTTGCCATCATAAACAATTGCAACCTCACAATAATCTGGTGCTTTCTTCTGAACAAATTCTCCATTTCCCAGCCCCTTGATCAGTCGCCTAAAACAGAACAATGTCAACGAAGAAAAAGTTAACATCCTCTTGAACAAACAGTTCTTGTGTTTATATTCGAAATGGAAAGTCTTCAGTTTTCGAAGTTTTGTCAATAGGTGATAACTTGATAAATAGAAAAACTGCAAAATCAGTTTGTATTTGATCTTCAGAGATTTTGAGTTCGACTTCCTCCCTTTTGATCGTAAAGGCAGCCGGGACATACTATTAGCCATAGCTTGTAAAAGTGCACTAAATGTACCCAGAGCAAGTTCATCCGTTGGTGTCAAAATGATTTTGCCAAAGTTACTTTTTTGACATGTTGAAAGGCAAAAATTGGCAATGTTTGTTGCACCCGCTGGTCTAATGTGGCACACTTCTGTTTTTTCCGTTGAAGGATGAGAGGAGGGAGAGAAATTAGTTGGGCTAGGTGAGGTGGCAAGGTTTGACGCCAAACTTATTGCCAAATTTCGTACAGAAATGGTTTTGCCGAAACTCAACAGCAAGTTTAAGTACCCAATAGAGAGTCTTACTTTATTTTCTCCATAAATATTACAGAGAGTAGCAGTAACAAGAGATCCGACATGCCGGTGAACTTGCTCTAACATGTGTTTGAGCACTATCTATGTTTGGATCCTCCCTCATGCCTTTAAGCACATTTTCGTGCTGTTTTTGTGCACAGAACATCGACACTAGTGACCCTACAGAGATTAGGAGCATCTCCATTTGACTTTTTAAAATTGGATGTGTTATACAACAAAAAATAATAAAAGTGGGATCCAATTTTATTATTAGTTAAAGAAGGATGAATTAATGGTCCATTTGAATAGTTTAGATGTGTGTTAAAGTAGAAGAGGTTCCACTTTTACATGTGCCTGTCTCTCTCCTCTCTCTATCTTCATAACCACAAAGCCACATGTATAAGGGCTTACCAGAAGACACTAATTAAAGTCATGTTAATTTAAAGAACCAAATGGAGCACAGAAGTTTAAGAATTCAAGTTAACCCATAGAGTCTGAAAATGTGCTAAAGTGTCAAATGGAGATGCTCTAAGGACCCAACATGACGTCGTCACGTTTTCGTGTCTTGTTTTTTTTGCACCTAATGTCTTCGTGTCCGGTATTTGCACACATTCAACGGTGGAAATTGATAAGTACCATTCAAGCTGCAGCAACTGTACTGATAAAGAAGTGGATGTTACCTAGAGGCAGGTGGGCGTTTGGTTCCCATGACTAGGTAAGTGATGTTAAGGACAGGGATGAGATCAAGAATTGCTTTGGCTGTTGAATTGCTCTCCAAAAGCATTGTATCCACAGTCACCTAACAATTCAAATTCAAGTATAGAAAATCCTTGGGCTTAAAATGTGACAATAGGACATCGAAATTCACACAGATGCGTACCTTGGCTTCAGCGCATAGTTGAATGTACTTCTGCAACACGTTCCTCCGCCTATTGTTCTCTTCGTTGACATAGAATCGGACCTGTTCTGGGGTCAATTGACTTCTCGATAGCCTTCCAACTATAGAAATCAATCGATAAAATTTGCAAGGAATGCCATTAGAGAGGAGATGTTTCGCAGTCGACTGTTTGCTAAACCTATTGATGATTAGTAATAAATTTGTCATTTTGTCTTTAATCTTGAATTGCATCCCATTTGTAAAACCTACTATCCATATATGTTTTCCTTTTCCCATTTTTTCATCCAAGGAAGTCCTAGAACAAGGCATTGAGCCACATCACAATTGTGTATGTTAGATTTGTGAAGACTGATTCAGTTTGGTTTATCACTCCACGAGCTAAGCAAGGGTATTAAGGTAATTGGGATGTAAAAAACTCTAGGCCACATAAAAAAACTGGTGTGATTTGTAAATCTCTTAATTGGTCGTGCTTTCTTTGCGTGCTTTTTGCTTCATTATTTTTCGTGTGATTGTGTGTGCGGTTTTCCATCAAATCCACAATAACCTAGCCTTTCTATTGCTCAAGAATTACTTTCCCACGTTGATTTTGACCGGAAAGGCTGTACATGATAACAGCTCTACCGTGCTATATGAAACCACAAATGGAAAATAATAATATCAGAACTGTTTTTGTGAATGCCAAAAATCTTTGTGCGAAACAAAAACAGTTTCGATGTCAGCATCACCCAACACAGTAAGATGCCAACATCATACCAATCAGTCTTACCAGGAGTGGAGATGTAGGTGATTGGAGGGAAAACATGGACAAGGAAAACTCTAGCTCCAGGGGAGATCATAGCATGATCAAGAGCCCATTTCACCACATCCAAATCATTTTTTCCAACAGCAACATAAACATCATTCATGCCACAATCTCTGCTGCTTATACTCACAGTCTTGTTACCTTCTCCAATCTCCACAATCTCTGGCGACATCACTTGCCAATTACTCCGGTACTCGCAATGCTCTTCATCCGGCCGTGCATTCCCTCCTTCCATGCCTATCCCACTCTCTCTTCTCTCCCTCTCCCCCTCTCTCTTTCCCCTTCCAAAAGAATGAAAATGGTAATGGAGTAGTACAAGGGGAAGGGACAAGGATATGAATAAGATATCAAATTGTGGGGAGTTGGGAATTGGCAGTTTTATTTGCTTTTTGATAACTCAGGCTGTCCGGGCCTAACCTCTGGGGACCCAATTTCGCTGACCACGATCAGAGAGTAAAATTAAAAGACGGAACATATTCATGTATGAACTGGTCCACAAGAGTTGATAGCACGTGATGTGAGAGGTTCGAAGCTGAGATCTTAGGAGGAAGCAAGCTCCAAAGTCTCATGCTTTGACCACCACCGAGAATTGGTAGTTTACAACTAAAGAGTCGTTGCTATCAAAGATTTTACTAAAAGAAAAGATTCTCTTTTGTCAAGATTTGCAGGCTTCTTGGTATGTCATGTTCACAGACCACTGGAGACTTTAGTGCATTAAAGATGATCTTTGCTTTCTTTTTCTCCCAAAAAATTGCATGTTATCTGGTACTTAATCATTTTGATAGACTTTCCACAATTCAGATAGGGTTAAATTGGCTAATAGCATCTGCTGCATATATGATTTATATCCTCCTCACAAGAGAGAAAGAAATCAATAAGTTAGGTTTGTGCACATGGCATGTTTGGGTAGACCGAATCTGTTGTTGGACTGTATAGAAGAATCCAAATGACACATTGATTGTATATAGTATACCATCTCAGATTTCTATGAATTTTGAGCTAAAAAATTGTATAGATCGATCAAATTGGGATCAGTAAAATCTTGTAAATTTAGAGGCTGTTTGTTTGACCAGATATGAGCATTAGTTGGAACTTTATATCCCACGTAACCAAATAGCTGGTATTTGATTAAAATATTAAAGACCCTAGATATGTACGACTGTTGCGATCATATATAAATCCCTTCCCTATTAGTTCCGTGAAATAATTGGCCGTATCTTGACATTTTTTCCTCCTCATGTGAGCATGTCAGGGGGAAAAGGTCGTCCAAGTGGAGAAAAGGATAGTGCTGTGCACCCCTGCACAGCACCGTGTCGTGCACTATTCGAGTCGTTCGATTCAATGGTCTAGATTTTATCTCGGCAATGAACGGTTCGAATTGCCCAACGGACATTGATGAAATCTGCACAATTGAGTTGCCGAATAGACGGCTCGGACGGTGCACAATACGATGCTCTGCACAACACCATCCCGGTTCCAAAAACAATGGCTAGATTGTGATTTTTAGTTTGGGTTGGTACCACCCACCTTTCTGAATTACCACCACAGCTAGGAGTCTGTTTTCTAAAGTGAACTTCATTATCTGTTGGTTATCACCATAGGTGTCTGTTTCATTTGCCAAAACTTTTGGTGGACTAATAAGAGCTACTTTTCACAGGAACCACTCAGTTTTTTCTCTAGATGATGATGGGATTCTGTTCTGAGCTACTTGAATCGAAAGATGTAGTTAAGATCATCACAAGGGAAAAAAAACATCATCGCAAAATCATTGGGATGCAAAATGGAAACGAAAAAAATCATGGAAATGAGTTTATTTATGAATGAACTGGGTAAAGAAACTTGGGGGAAAAGGCGAAAAAGTTTGGTACTGAGAGTCATACAAGTGCTTGGTAAATTCCGTTTGGCAAACTCAGATAAACCTATTAAAGTGTAGTTGTCGAGCTCGAGCTTGGCTCGTTTACTGAACGAGCCAAAAATTTGAGCTCGAGCCTTAATGAGCCTTATTGAGTCGAGCTTAACCATTTACTAAACGAGACTCTTTAATTGAGTCGAACCTCCCTTAATGAGCCAAGCTATTTTCGAATGAGCCGAGCTCCCCTCAGCTCATTTACTAAACAACCGAAAACTCGAGCTCAAGCTCGGCTCATTTACTAAACGAACCGAACAGAGCCGAGCCGAGCCGAGCTCGCAAGTTACTAAGTTCATTTGAAGCCCTAGATCATGTTGGCAATGGAAGAAAGACCATTGGGTGTTTTTCGGGTGATTTCTTTAGTTGGTGACTACTCCTTTTGGGGTTGGCGAGTTCATTATTGCTCAGTTCGTATGTGTCAACTTAGTTGGGATATATTTCGATCACAATAATGCCGTTTTCCATTCTCTCTATTAGGTTGTCGTAATATCTACACTCAAGTTAAAAATTTTTTCGTTCTTATTAAAAAAACAAACAACAAAAAATTTGTTTGAGGGTGTTCATAATTGAGTAACTTAAATTTTTATAATTTTTTAAATAAAATAACATGTAAAATAATTAATCAATTGGTATAACGCTTTGACACTAAGCATTAACTTTTTCATATTTTTTTTGCCTTCTTGCTGTAAATTTAGTTTTTCATCCAATATTAGGTATTCAAATTCATTTTGTCTCGGTGAGGTCCCAAATGTTATTAAGTGATTACCGGACTATATTTTTTTAACTGAACACCTTTGGTGCCTTTCAAAAAAAAAAACCTGAACACCTTTGGCTCAAGGTAGAGCCGCCAGTGCAACTTTGCACTGGCCAAATGGCCAGGAAACGCAAATGGCCATATTTTAGTATGCAAAACTCCCTTCCATTAGCCTGATGTGAAGGCATGCAAAGTTCATTGTGGTTGTAGGGAATGCTCGATCCATTAGCCTTGGTGCCAAAACTTGATAATAGTGCTCCATAAGGCAACTTGTTCTTTCTCATCCCCCTTGCTGATTTGGGGACCCCATAATGTGTATATCTTCACTTTCATCATTCCAATAGTTCCAAATATGGATATTCCTTCTCTGTAAATCAGGCGGTGGGGTGCCGCAACTGACAAGTGCTTGAAGTACCATGGAAGTACTACTCAAACCAATGCATCCATGTTAAGACACATCTGGGCTATTAGCAAAAAGGCTGATACCCTTTGGGTGCAGTGGATTCATACTTTCATGATTAAAAGTCATTGCTTTTGGAATATGGCGACTTTGCGAAAGATCTTCAAGTTAAGACCTCTAGCTCAGTCCATTATTAAATCTGTTATTGGTAAAGGAGAGTCAACTTTTCTTTGGCTGAATAATTGGCACCCCTCGGGGCCCCTTTATCTTGCGTTAGGTGATATAATTAGGTTCAATATGGGAAGGAATCTTCATGCTAAAGTCAGCTCAGTGATTAGAGGTAGAGAGTGGAGCTGGCCCAGAAGTAGGAGTTGGTACGCCTGCTTCCTTTATCCCTTTGCCTGAAAGAGATGATAGAGTTATTTGGTCAGCTTCTCCTTCGGGGGAAAACTCATCGAAATCTGCTTGGCTAGCTATAAAAAGAGGAGCATCCTGTGGTGGGTTGGTACAGGGCTGTTTGGTTTAAAGGACACGTTCCCAGATGGGCCTTCATCGACTAGATGGTGTGTCATGGTCGGCTTAGCACTAGGGACAGATTGATGAATTGGGGGATTTCTGTGAAAATCTTGTAGCAGTTACGTTCTATTTCTGAGTTTTGTTTTGCTCAGCCTCTGGTTTAAGATTCTTTTGTAATGTTTGGGGATTTTTTCGAGGCTATCCCCTTCGTCTTTTTTTTGGGTGGTTATAACAATCAACTTTCCCCCCCAAAAAAAAAAAACCAATGCATCCAGTTCCCTTGGTTGTGGTGGGGAACCTCACGCTGGTTTTTGGAATTCGACATCAGGAAGTGCTTTCACACCATCGACCGACATCGACTCATCCCAATCTTTAAGGAAGAGACCGATCAATGATCCCAACTTCTTTTACTCCATTCAGAAAGTCTTTTTGAACACAATGTGGATTCGACCCAAAACCACACGAACACACAATCGCATGGAGAATAATCAAGCAAATACAGAAGGGAAAAAAAAAAGTTGTCACAAAGATTCACGTGCTGTTGCTTCTTTATTTTTTTTCCTTCTCTTTTTGGTCATTTGGTAGGATGAAATAGAGGAAAGGAATGGTGTTTTTGGACTGTGATTTTCAGTTTTCTTGTTTGAAAAATTACACGAACAGATATTGAAATAGCCTTTCTAAGTATGTGGTGGATGGGATACATACTAAATGGTTTTTCCCACTTAATTGTGGGTATAGTAGGACCAGTGTGTGAGTGCTTTCTCCATTTTTCATTAAGTATCTCCACAAAGATCATGATTCTGCTGGGCTCCTTGCAACCTAAGCTTTTACAGCTGTCATAAAACACGCCTAAGCTTTTACAGCTATCATAAAACATGCCGTGACGTGGAGGTGATGAGCAACATATACTATTGTACATAAGCATAACTGAGATGAATTCATATTTAGGTTATGATCAAACCAAAGGTTAAAGCAGAACTACACGAACGGATTCAGTCACTAAATGATGTTGACTCACGAAATGCCTATGGAAAGATCCTCATCATTCACCAATGTCATCATATAGTGCAGTTTAGATTTGCTGTTACCTGCTAGTTTGTAGACAGGCTATTCCCTTTTGATCTATTGCTCTCAAGACTTTTGGCTTATTGTTATCTACCGCTTTATTTCTGCACTGTTGTGGGTGGAATCTACGCGAGTGTGGATTGTGAAATGATGAGCACGAGGCGGCTTCAGACAGCTTTGGGATTGAATTCGCTTACGATTTGCTGTGGTCCACAGTAAGGTTTCACATCTTGTGTTGTAAAATGTGAATTAACCATCTGCATGCCCACATTAATCGCAATCGATTCTTGTTTCCTCAAATTAAATCTTCTTTGTTTTCACGTTTACAGTCCCTGTTAAATATTGCTTGTTTTTTTATCAAACACTGATTTTCTGAATGTCAATGATGCAAAAGCAGAGTAATCCCATAGCTTGCAATGTCTGGTATAATGCAGGAAGATGAAATGTTAAAATCAACTGTAGTGGGTTGGACCACATATCCACTAGTTAAAATAAGCACCAATTCTTAAGAGGAAAGGACGATTGTAATGGAATTCTTAAAGCCTCCAATCAATCACAGTGTACGACAGCTTCCAACATTCGCAGTGCTAGCCTCACATACACGTCATTGTATACATAAACTGATGTGTTTCCTGGAATCATTTTCCATTTTCATTAGTCCCATCAGAGCTAATCAATGAAAATAAGAAGCTTAAGCTGAAAAATAGAAATACCTTTAGAAATTGAAGTGCAAACTGCAGAAAACAGCCCCACGCCATCCTATCCCTTTGCTCTTTTTATTTTTTTGGATTATAGGGAATATTGTGTCCAAGGGAAAGGCTATTGAAGTGAGAGGCACTCCTGAAATGGCGAGTGCTAGTAAGACCTTTTGTTAATCTCTTAGTGGCTGTCAATTGTCAATCAAACTTCTATATAAGCATATTCCTATCGTACTGAAGAAACAAAGTGCTCAGTCCACAGCATCAAATTCAGGAGATTGACATGGCGATCCCCTTCCTTCTTGTTGTTCTTAAGTTGCTGATGATCTTAGTATTTTCGGGTTGGGTTTCACTTTGGCTTCTTAAGCCCACGGAAATATGGACACAGAAATGGAAAGGAGCTGAAGAAAGTGCAACCACCACTGTATTTGGCTACAATGGTACAAACATCTGTTGAAAGAATCAATCCCCTTTTCGGACATATAGTTTGCATAATTCGCATTTGTTAGTTTGTATGAGTTATTATTACTAAGTAGGTGTATTCATTCGAGACACAAACAAACTACACAGTTAAACGAATGTGTTGGTTTCAACATTGATCTAAAAACTACTGCTCTGCAGGGCTTGACTTTGCTGTCTATAGCTTTCCACTTATTTTTCTGGCTATAGTTGGATTCATTTACTTGGAATTAAAGCAGAAGGAGCCAAGAAGCAGGTAAAAAAACCCTTATCAACATAAAACTTGTCTATCTGCAATAAACTTTGTTTTTGTGCATATTTTACATAACTTCCACTAGAATTTGAATGACAGGCAAGCGAGAAGTCCTGGAAAAGCTCTCTCAAATCCACTCATTGTCAACAGTTATGTTGGTATCGTATCTGCAGTTGAGGTTCTTGCAGTATCGCTCTTTGTCCTCTTCCTGGCATGGACGTTCTATACTCGCATCTCCAACGATTACAGAAAAATGTTGCCGGTCAAAAACATGAAACTGAACATGTCAGTATTATCGTCACTATGCATATGAAAAGAATTAAAAAAATCCAATCTTTATTGATGTTGCTTGTGTATTTCAGGTGGCAGTTCAAAATCTTTAGGGTGGCAACGCGGTTGGGTTTGTTAGCAGAAGCATGCCTAGCGCTACTACTTCTTCCTATATTGAGGGGTTTGGCCATATTTCGGATACTTGGCATCCAATTTGAAGCTTCAGTAAAATACCACATTTGGCTTGGAACTGCAATGATACTTTTCGCCACCTTACATGGGGCAGGCACCTTCTTCATATGGGGTGTCAAAAACCTTATTCAAGATGAGGTGATTTCAAATCCCATCTCTAATTTTCCCCTTAAATGTGAAAGTTATTGGTATTGTGACAGTTTTGTTGATTTATTTCTTTTTATATTGGGGAACAGATGTGGAGATGGCAAAAAACAAACAGAATATACCTTGCCGGTGAGGTTACTCTTGTTACAGGGCTAGTCATTTGGATCACATCACTTCCACAAATAAGGAGGAGACAGTTTGAAATCTTCTACTACACACACCATCTGTACATAGTCTTTTTGGTATTCTTCTTGTTTCATGGTGGAGATAGACACTTCTACATGGTATTTCCCGGGATTTTTCTCTTTGCCCTTGATAAGCTACTCAGAATCATACAGTCAAGACTAGAAACGTGCATACTTTCTGCTAGAGTCTTCCCTTGCAATGCTATAGAGCTTGTTCTTCCCAAAGACCCAAGTAAATTTTCATGTTCTCACTTGCCCAAAAATATAAATATCAAGTGGTCTAAGTTGTCAGAAAAAAGGTTAATGAGAACACTAGAAAGCAACTCAATTTACCTTTTTCTTTGGGTATTCATTTCAGGACTGAAGTATGCTCCAACAAGCGTGATATATATGAAAATACCGAGCATATCTAAATTACAGTGGCACTCGTTTAGTGTATCGTCTAGCTCGAGTGTAGATGAAAACACTATGTCTGTGATAGTCAAATGCGAAGGAGGATGGACAAGTTCTCTGTACAACATGGTACAAACTGAGCTAGGCTCAGAAGCTGATCAGATGAAGTGTATTCCAGTTGCAGTCGAAGGGCCTTATGGACCTACTTCACTCGACTTCCTTAGGTACATAAAAACCTCCAACAGCAACAACAACATATTTGTAGTTAGGAACTCTCAAATTGTATGATTTTTACGATGATTTTTATTTTGCAGGTACGACAGCCTACTCTTGGTTGCCGGAGGAATAGGGATAACACCATTCCTTAGCATGTTGCAAGAAGTTGAATTTGTCCAAAGCAGTGGAAAAAAGAGGATCCCTTCACAAATACAACTCATTTATGTAGTGAAGAAGTCCCAAGACATATGCCTTTTAGAGTCAGTTTTGCCTTCACTGCTAAACCAGAAATCGGAACAGTTCCACCTCAAACTAAAAGTGTTTGTGACCCAAGAGCAATCTGGTGCAACTATTCGGGAACTACTGAACGAGTTTTCTCGAGTGGAAACAGTAAACTTTGACACTCAATGTTCAAATTACGCCACGTTTGGACTCGAGAGACCACTCTGGATGGCTGCCATTGTTGGGCTTTCTTCAATCGTGTTTCTCATCGTTCTTTGTTGTTTCAACGCCGCCTTTTTTCATCCCATTAAAAAGGCCTCCAAACCAAAGTACCCCACTTCGGTAATTGACCTTTTGCTAATCTGTTCTTTTTCTATAGCTATCATGTGTGGAACCTTCGTAGCTATTGTTCTAAGATGGAGGAAGCTACAAAAAGAGCTTCAAATACGCTCTCAAAATCCGGTAAAAGAAATCAAACCAAGTTTGTTGGAATCAAGTCGTGCACTCGAGGAACATGAAATTCATTTCGGAGGAAGGCCTAAGCTTCAAGGTAACCATTTTGTACACCCCTTGTTGCATGAATTCTTCCTCTACCTTTTCGCAACCCATCATCCACATTTCGTATTCAAGTACATGGTTTTTTTATCATGCGGTGAATTGTGCAGACGTATTTGCACAGTTTCCAAACGAAACAGGCGGTTCCGATGTTGGAGTCTTTGTGTGTGGACCTGAAGGAATGAAAGACTCAGTGGCCTCATTGTGCCAGATGAAGTCTCAAGGTATCAGAATGGGTGCTCACAGCAAGAAGCCATACTTCAGTTTTCACTCACTCAATTTCACCCTCTAAGGGCTTCAATAGACAGTGGAATTCTCGAGATGCTCTGTGTATCTCTAAGCATATAGAATCATAGATACTTCTTTCTCATATAAACAGAACCAGAAGTTTGTTAGTTTGCTCATGTTGTGGTCTTTAAATCTTCAAAATAGCAACCCATTTCCTTGTATCATAAGTTTAGACAATCTGCTCACATGCTGAGCATTTCTCTACATTAGACTGTTATAGTTTTCGTTAGAAAGTCCGCGATTCTAAAGAAATAGTTTCTAAAAAATGTAATCCGCAACATGTACAAACTCGCCTTTCGAAGATCAGAATCATGCATCCGTCCATGGAGTACTACTTTTATTTTGACAGGAGCCGCGCTCGCGCAAGATGAATGTAATGTTGTAAGTAGTACAGTGTGTGGTTCAATTGATCATTGATGGCTCATGAAATGGCAATCAAATCATGAGTGGGAGATCAACTCTGGATTTTATTTTTGCAAGGATGAAGCAGTTGTCTTTTCTCCACCAAATTTTTCTTGATTTAAACCAGCCCACTATAGGTGCCGGGCCAGCTTATTTGCAACTCAAATAATCATGGGACCAATCCCACTCACTACAGACTTAAGGCGTCAAATTTAGTACTATCAATCACTGTCCTATCATGGTGAAGACACTTCAATATGTTGGCCGGTTGGGGATTTGGTCCATGTGCACCACAATGGAATACGTACAAGTCTAGCAAAAGAAAACAGGAGGCATTGTCTTGTTTGGCGGGTTGGGGAGGCATGTCCCTACCCTTGAATTATCAAACCAACTTTTTTTTTTTCACTCGATAGATATCTAGCCAAGGACCGGGGAACGTGCTGTGCACCATTCGAGCCGTCCGTTCGGCAATCTAATGGTCCAGATTTCAATTCTGCAATGAACGGCTAGGATGCTACACGGAGCTAAGATGAAATCTGGACCGTTAAATCGCCAAACGGATAGCTCAAATGATGCACAGCACCATTCCCCGTTCCTTAATGTGGACTCCTAAGTAGATAGAGAAAGGGTACCGCTAAGCGGCATTGGGATGAGGCAAGCCCAAAGGGTATCAACCACAACAAAAAGAAAAAAGTCTATTATATTTTCGAAGTTCAAAACATTGTTTACAGTCGATAAAAAAAAAAAAAAATACATTGTTTACATAGTTATCCCACATTTACACGTTTTTGTATACATATATTTTTACTATTTTCAACCCACTTTTGAAACTTTAACCTTCTAGTGAATCATCATAAGTGGAATGTGTTTTTCCTTCCAGTTCACTTTTCCAATTCATTGGCATTTCTTCTTTTCCTCTGTTTTTTCAAGTTTTCTTGTCATCATTTCTATATATTTCAACCAAACAGAAAAAAAGAGTAACAAAGCTTATCACCTAATTCATTTCTTCAGTTCTTTTTTGATCCACAAGTTCCAAAGTCCAAACACAACTTAGGCCGCATTTTTCCTAAATTTTGTCAGGTATTTTGTCAGTATTTTTTTTTCTTTTTGTAACTTCATGTTTAATTTTTCATCGTAACTTTAAAATTAATTATTGTTTCGACGATAGAAATAAAAAAATATTGAAATATAGATCGAAGTTGAAATAAATTAATATATGATGGCATATAAAAACAAAAATACCAGCTGTTTACTTGTTTGGTTTTTTTTTTTTTTCTTCAGCAAATGTTTTCATCTTGGGCATAATTTTTGACTATTATTTAGACTCTTCTACTCGAAATAAATAATTAATTCGAAAATAAAACATGAACATAACAAAAATACTAGGACAATAATACCAAAAATTTAGGGAGATTGGGGCTGAGCTTGCAACTCAAAAGCAAGGGTTAATTCGGTTGGTTGGTGGGTTTGCTCCCCACACAATTGATCAGAGTTCGGTTATTGGGATCATGCCACGACAAGTAATTTATTGTGAATCTCTCTTAGGAATGGACGCCTTTGAGTGGACCGGAAATGAAATTAGTTGAGATGTGCGTAAGCTGGCTCGACCACTCTTCATCGTAAAAAGAGAAGGCAACACAAAGTCACAAACACATGCCAACTAGTTGACAAACACTGTCCATTGGCATCGAGACACAACTATATAAACGTAGCGTTTTACGGGCTGTTTGCATTAGTTTACAGAATCGAAGCCAAAACAGCTGCGATTTGGGAGTCGCAATTCAACTAGTAATCCACGTCTCTATCCTTCGCGGAAATATTTGCGTTGCTTCAAAACTGTAGGAGTAGATGCCTTTGTCGTAGTGCCCACCACCCGTTTGATAAATTGCCTCCGAGAGGAGCATGTAATTTGAGCCTCCTTTCTTTCTTGTTTCAAACAGAGACAAGATCCAGCTAAATTCCCATATTACTTTTCCAATGTTGCGGAATTTCGTTGTATCGTCTGCTGTTAGAAGTGCTAAATCCATTGCAAGAAGTATTACGTGCTATCAGTTTTCAGTTGATGACGACCGATTTCGCTATCCTCGTCATGTCATTACGTTGTCACTCATATTCAGTCGCTGCCATTGTAATTACGACACACCCACATCACATATCCCCTTGCCACCTTTTGCATTTGGTCGAAGTCCGAATTTAACAACAAGGTTGACACTGCCATATAAAGCATGCCTACTTTTCTTGTGCCCTTCACCTTTCGCTGCCCGGGTGAGTGGATATTCATATTGTTCGGAAACTGTTGCAGTGGATTTATGCGTTACAAACGATGTCGATAAGCTGTACAGAGCTATAACCGATTCGTCTTCTGATCCGAATCCTCATAACTCCATGGAGAGAGGTCTTGACCAAGTTGGCGTGCAACTGACGACTCCATTGTTTGTTGAGGTCCTCCAAAAGCTTTGTTTTGAAGAAAAATTGGCCTTTAGGTTCTTTAGTTGGGCAGCACGCCAAGAAAATTACTCTCATGAACCTCAGGCATACAACGAGATGATTGACATTCTTTCTAGTACGAAATATAAGGTCAAGCAGTTTCGGATAATTTGCGACCTTCTGGATTACATGAAGAGAAAGGAGAAAAATAGTGTTCCTGTTGAGGTAATAGTTAACATTTTGAGACAGTACACGGAAAAACACTTGACTCATCTTGAGAAATTTGCCAAGAAGAAGAAGATAAGGGTGAACACAGCCACAGAGGTCCATGCCCTCAATTTACTTTTGGATGCTCTGTGCAAGTGCAGTCTTGTTGAAGATGCTGAAGCCATGTTTTCAAAGATCAAGAACAAGGTTAAACCTAATAGCCATACATTCAATATCTTGTTTTTTGGATGGTGTAGGGTTAGGAACCCCAGTAAAGGCATGAGCATTCTCGAAGAGATGATCAAAATGGGTCATACGCCTGACAATTTCACTTACAACACTGCCATTGATACTTTCTGCAAAGCGGGTATGGTGAAAGAGGCTTCAGAACTGCTGGAGTTTATGAAGACGAAAGGTTCGACAATGTCTTCTCCCACTGCAAAAACTTACGCTATCATGATTGTGGCACTTGTCCAGAATGATAAGATGGAGGAATGCTTTAAGCTTCTGGAGGATATGATCAACAGTGGATGCCTTCCCGATGTATCAACTTACAAGGAACTTATTGAAGGCATGTGTTTGGCCGGAAAGGTTGAGGCAGCTTACAAATTACTGGAAGAGATGGGAAACAAGGGTTACCCTCCTGATGTGGTCACCTACAACTGTTTCCTCAAGGTTCTTTGTGACCAAAAAAATAGTGACGAGGCGCTTAGGCTTTTCAGTAAAATGATTGAGGTGGATTGCACGCCTAGCGTACATACGTTTAATATGCTAATTACGATGTTTTTCGAGATGGGTGATCCAGATGGGGCCTTTGAGACATGGCATGAGATGGATAAGAGAGGATGCAAACGGAATACTGATACTTACTGTTTGATGGTTGATGGGCTTTTTGATTGCAACAAGATGGAGGCTGCCAGTTTTCTTTTGGAAGAAATTGTAAATAGGGGGATGAAACTACCGTATCAGAAGTTTGACTCATTCTTGAAGCAGCTTTCAGGGATTGGTGATCTCCAAGCTATCCATAGACTCTCAGAGCATATGAGGAAATACTACAATCCAGCTATGGCACGGCGTTTTGCATTGACTCAGAAGCGGAAGAGCGCAAGCTTAAGAGGGAAGTAAAGATATTTGGTGGGAACGGAAAAGTTAGTTGACCTCTCTTGTTCTTTGAAGGATGAATCTGAGTGTTGACGGAAATGGAACATTATTTCCACCATAACTGATAAAGAGGTTATTATCCAACGCTGCATGGATAGCATAATGACATTGGAAATAAACGCTTACCAAACTGTCTTTTGGTTGAAAAAAAATCTATTGAACCAACCAAGCAAGACTGGTGACGTTGTATGATGTCTGAATCTTCAAGCTCCTCAATTATGTATCCCTCTCAAGTCTCAAGTCAAGCAGCTTTAATGGAAATCGGGTACTGAATCGTCTCGGATGCTCATTATTTCCTTTTCTAGCAGAGCATGAGGAAATACTACAATCCAGCTATGGCACGGCGTTTTGCATTGACTCAGAAGCGGAAGAGCGCAAGCTTAAGAGGGAAGTAAAGATATTTGGTGGGAACGGAAAAGCTAGTTGACCTCTCTTGTTCTTTGAGGGATGAATCTGAGTGTTGACAGAAATGGAACATTATTTCCACCACAACTGATAAAGAGGTTATTATCCAACGCTGCATGGATAGCATAATGACATTGGAAATAAACGCTTACCAAACTGTCTTTTGGTTGAAAAAAAATCTATTGAACCAACCAAGCAAGACTGGTGACGTTGTGTGATGTCTGAATCTTCAAGCTCCTCAATTATGTATCCCTCTCCAGTCTCAAGTCAAGCAGCTTTAATGGAAATCGGGTACTGAATCGTCTCGGATGCTCATTATTTCCTTTTCTAGCATCCCCTCGGGTGCTGAAATATAAGAAAGTTGAAGAAGATAATTCAGATTTGAATCCCATGTTTTATGTTGACTTACCAACTCAGTTCAATTGACGATTCACAGAGCTTTGTCTACGTGGGTTGCTCACATACGAAGAGTGCAGTGATGTAATATCTATTCTGAGTGATATTAGAGGTCTTCTCAATTGGTCCGCATTTGGACACACTTGATCGGGATTATTTGATCGAAGAGTTAGATCTTCGTCGTTGTAATTTAGATCCTTTGAATGTGTTCGACAAAATCAGAGCTGATTTGCAAAGCGCCTCTTACAGAAACCCATCACTCTTGGGTATGTTTTTTTCAACAGAATTCACGAAGTCAGATTTCTTCATTGCTAGCTTTTGATTGGCATTTGATTTCGAAATCGGATGGTCCATTGTTTCTTGTTTTGAGCGCTTTGTTTCAAGTGCATCAAACTTTTGTTTCTTGTCATATATATTTATTTAACATCAAGGGAGTTGCTGTTCTTGTAAGTGGGGCATGGTTTGACCATAGTCCCGAAGTTTGCTTTTGTGAAATCAGATGCTTATGATGTCTGGAAATTATGTTGCATATGGCACTAAAATGGCTTATACCGATATGAATTTTGCCCGGGAACTTTGTTCGTACAAAAATTGCTTTCGTGTTTTCATCTCCTTAGCAACTGAATGCAAAAGTCTTAGATGGCTTATCCAATGCTAGACTTGTTCTTTAACTATTCAAGCAATTTCTAGAGGAGACATTTGGATGAAAATGAAGTGCATCTTCATTGCAATTTTGTTTTCTTTGGGAGGAAGGGTGTCACTGTGTCAGGATCTGAACTCCACCCTATGTGCAGTACTGGCCGTAAGTGAAGGCGAACAAGACTTTTGCCTTGGGACCCCGAATATTTTTTAAAATAGAGGTCTCTGAATCTGATGTAGTACCCATTAAATCAAGCATCTAAGATTATATTCAGTCAAACGAAGCCAATCAAATACGAGAGAACCAATCGCATGAAACAAACACAGAGCGGTCTCAGATCCTATGAAAAGAGAGTTGCAAATGGTCAAACCAGAAAAAAAAAAAAAAAAAACTCTAAAAGTTTTACGCGTTCAATACTTGAAATTTATTTAATTGGGCTCATCTTTGAGGTTTGTTTTGGGTCGTAAAAGGTCATGCTGACCTTGCCTATGCAGATTAGGCCTCTTTATCGGACCAGTAGCCTCGGGCTATCAAGACCTAACCAAAAGAGAGACATATGCACTGCTTAATGGTTTGCCTAAATTAACCGAAGTCACATCAGAAGCATAACATGTTAGTGTGCTGAACGCAGAAAATCTTGTGCTGCCTTCATATGCATCAACTGAAAGTTGCCTTGCTGCGATGCCATCTTGCTCCTCCCCCATTTAATCTTTGTACTTGTTTCAATGGTTAATGAAATCTTCTCTTTGCTGTAAAAAAAAAAGGGTTGTGCAAGTCACTCCTTTTTGAAAACAGCCAAAAAAAATCGAAGTGTTGCACATAGGTCAAAGTGGGGAGGAGCTAAGGGAAGGAGGGGGAGCACCAAATAGGCACCCACAACCCAAGCCAACCAAAGCCACAACACCCATGACAAACCAAGAAAGAAAATAAACACAGCAAAATGGTTGGCATGACGTACACCAACCAGACCAAAATAGCAAAACCAAAGAAAAACAAACATCAACAACAGAAATTGGAACTACTACAATTGCTGCAAAAACCACACAACTGCTGAAACTTCACAGGCCTCCTGATAATTGAAACTGTACCAGAATTGATACTCCTACAACTGCAACACCCAAACAGCGGATGGCTGCCACAAAACACTGCAGTAGCTGCAACAAGAAGTAAGTTCCTTATTTGGGGTTGGCTAATTCCGTGACGTTTTTGTGTAATTGATATCCTTTATAATGGCAAGTTAGTTGTTATAGTGTTGGAGTTGGAGTCTAACTTGTAATCAGAGCCTTAGCCAAATTGGATTTGGGGTGTGACATCAAAGTTTGGGATCCATCAAATGGATGAATATTACAAAATCTAAGAACCAACTTTTGGAATTGATGCTAAATGGACTAACAAGTGTCACAACCTATGTTACCAGAAAATGCTAACACCCTAGCAAATTACATTGTGGAACTATCGTTCTGAAATGTGGTACAACAACGTTCCAATACGATGAATTAGCAATCCAAAGGGATCTCAAAATTTCTCCTATGAAGACTAGAGATATTAGTGCTTTAGCAAGACAAAATATAAGAAAAGTTGCTTATAACACTTCTAGAAATTTATTTTTCATGAATTGTTAGACAAACAATTCTTTATTTTGTTGTATGATTCTTGGAATGTAAGCTCTAGAAGCCTGCCTACTCACGTCTTTCCAAAAATTCAAGCATGCGCATACCACATTCCTGTTCCTCGTATGGGAACAATCTTCGTTCCAGGTAACATGGGTCACAACACTTACGGTGGGTTTTTATTCCTTTTATTTTCTTTGTAACTTTGTAAGGGTAGTTTTAGGGTCTCCGCCCCACTCTGGTACTCCTAATTGTAAAGCAAATGGAAAACGAAGAAGGAAAAAAACAAAAAAAACAAGCATCTTATTCACTTTTTCTTGCAGCCAAAATGTGGACGTTTTGAAGGAGGACAAGAGGGTAATTTCACATACCAACTCACCTAGGCAATTGCTGACTATGGAGAGGCATAATGGATCTTTTAAACACACATACACAATACCCAAACTCTCGATGTAGAAGCCATTCCAGCTGACGCAGGCTCAAGAGCCTCGCCACTGAAGAGTGGCACCACGACAGAAGGCTCAAGGGGCCTGCACCAGAGGTCAAGCACCCAAACCACAACGGGTGGTGGACGTTCATGTTGATGTTCAAAGAAAGATACTTTGTTCCTTTCCAGAAGAAATATCCAGGAGTTTGGAATTTTTCGGTGTCAGGTGAGTATATTTTAGGTGGTACCTGCTCGGCACATTCGGGTCATCCAATACACTCTTATACGGTTTGGATTGAAACTCTCTCTCCTCTCACCCCCAACATTTTCTCTCTCCAAATCTGAGCCGTCTAAAAATGCAATAGATGGCTCAAATGCACCGAGCGACTACCACGTGATACCCATCTGGCAATGAAAATTTTTCCCCAAAAATGTGAACGTTCATGTTGATGTTCAAAGAAAGATACTTTGAGCATCAAGGAGTTTGGAGGCACTCACCCCTTTCTCATCCCCAATCCTCAGCCATAGAAAAAGAATCTGTCACCATCATCTTACCCCGCCGTATTCTATCAAATACAGCTTGCATTTCTAACCACATATGCCACAAATCACATCCATTTTTTGTTATCACTTGAACGAATATTGGATTGTTTGCTGATTCCTCAAAACATCGAAATTTGTTATTGGATCAAGAGAAGAGAAAAAGCCCTGGACAAGTAGGTACAAGTACACCACTATCCAGTGGCAGCTCCACCCTTGGAACAAGTACACCACAATGGTGGTCACCTGAAAACAGTCCTGCTATGAGTACACCGCTAGGTGTACGCTGAAGTATATGTTGCTATTGGGGTCACACATAAATAATTCGGAGCCGCTTAATATATTTAAAATATTATTTTTAGAACCCTTGTAAAAAATAAGCTTAGCCAGATATCGATAAGAGCTTGAACGATTCTTCACTCAATTTCCTATCAGCAAATTGAGCAAAGCGATCGAGCTCTTACTAATATCTACTGGAGTCTTTAAAACAATATTCCAAACATATTGAGCGTGGCAACAATTATTTATGTGAGATCCCGAGATGGGTCCCACACGACGTGATGTATATTTGGTGTACCTCAAATTTTATTGATTCCGGAAAGGGAAAATTAGTCATAAGGATGATAAAATAGTTTTCATTTAAGAGAAGAACACCGGCAAAATAATTTTCAGTAGAGGTCCTTAAACTTTTTGAGTTTTTTAGCTATAAGGCCAAAACATGTTAAAACACTTTCATAGGTTTTACGGTGCACTTTCCTATTATAGAATTAGTGGTTTAAGCACTTTCATAGGTTACCTTAGGGCTTTAGGCACTTTCATATATAGGATACCCTAGGGCTTTAGGCACTTTCATATTTAGGGTACCTTAAAATTTTAAGCACTTTCATTAGAGTACCCTGAGATTTTAGGCACTTTCATAGACGCATTTGTCCTTATGTTTGATTGTAAAATATATTTGTCATTGAACTTAGGCTCCGTTCCGGAAAGGAAAATAAGTACTTATTTTTTAAGAAGGCAATTTCAAGCTCAAAAATTATGCGCTTACGCAAATAATTTTTCTATTAATATGGATCTTGTTTGATAGATCTCATTGAGATCTTTTATACGGTGCAAAAAAAATTAAAAAATTATTTTTCATTTACATTATTTTTAAGTTTGAAAATGTGAAATAAGTACTTATTTTTTAAGAAGGTGTTCTGGAACGGGGCCTTAAACAATATAAATATAAGTGATTTTTTGCTAACCCTCCCCTCCTTAGCTATTACAAGTAATGGGTAAAGGTGAGAAAATGTTGAAGTGACCCGTCCTTAGCTATAAGTCCCGTCCTTGTTACGCTACATTTCCCTTCCGGAGTGGTTCCCCTTTCTTGCTTCCCCAAACCTACAAGGACGAGAAACGAACATGCGGGGAGCCTGTTGCGTGTTCCGGGCCATGCCTCACTATCGCGCATAGAATACGGTCGATAAACAAATCAAATTGTTTGAATTGGGGTATTGTTCCTTTGTCAAAAGTTCGTTAGAGTTTGAGGTACATAAAAACAAGGGAAGTGCTACAATACACACCCCTTATTTGGGTGTGTATCATATGCACCCTTATTAAAATACACCAAAATGTTATGAATCCCAAAATGTTACGAATCTATTGCTAAAAAGTTACGAATCATATTGTTGAAAAGTTACGAATTTTTAGTATAAAAGTTACGATACGAAATAAAATGTTATGAATGACCGGTCCTACAAGTAATTTTTTATGAGGTGGCACAATATGAACCACACAATAGGTGCATATGATACACACCTTAAAGGGGTGTGTATTGAAGACTTTCCCTAAAAACAAAGTCTTAAATTTGAATATTTTTCAAAGCTCACGAAAACTTTATATTAATGATGCTCGAACAAGTAACTTTTTCGGCTCATTCAACTTTCAATGTTTACAAAATCAAGATAATTGAATTCACCTCGATTGAAACTCATTTGTATTCAACTCGCTTTACAGATAAAACCCTATATTGAATAACTCGTTAAATTGAATAATTAACCGTTTAGATCGTTTTGTTTAAGTATGCGTGTGCATGTTGACATGAGCGTGAATGAGAGCCTAAAGCGTTTTTCGGTAACATCATAAATTATCGAGAATTCGCAAGAGTGAGAATTAAGAGGGAAAATGTAGAACAAAAATAGAGAGGTTGTTGGAGAATAGACTTGGGTTGTCAGCAGTTGGTTGGGCGCCGTGCAGTTAGATCATTTTCGGTCTCGTGACAGATTAATTGATGATCCGAACTGTTCATTTTAGTTCCCAACTGCCGACAACCCGGCCAGGTCCCTTGGAGAATTATCTGACTTTCTCTCTCCTAGTAGGGCCACCTAAAAATCTCTATATATAAGCAGAGCTTAGAAAATCCTTTTAAGGTTGTGAAGGTGAAACTTGACTCTCAACATCTTCCCCCTCTTTCTCTCCCATCTATATATATATAATAATAATGATGACGCCAATTGTGAATTCAAATTACGACGACAACGCAATTACAAACAGCGCCCAAAAGATCAAGTTCCTCTACAGCTATCGCGGCAGAATCCTCCCTCGCCCCACCGACGGCAAGCTCCGCTACGTCGGCGGCCACACCAGAGTTCTCTCCGTTGATCGTTCCATCACATTCGCAGGTTGGTTAATTCTCCAGTTTCTTTTCGGTTTTTTTGGGAAGGTATGAGGCGGTTGGCTACGTGTTTATATCTCTCGAATTTCCACTTTTCCAGTGAATTGAATTGAAACTTGATTGTTACAGAGCTAATGGTGAGATTCTTAGAGCTATGCGGATCCTCGATGAGTTTGAAGTGTAAGTTGCCGACCGAAGATCTAGACGTCCTGGTTACAGTCACCTCTGACGAGGAGCTCGTTAACCTCATCGAAGAATACAATCGATTCTCGTTGTCTGCAAATAAGGACCTGAAGATTACAGCTGTGTTGTATCCCCTGGAATCTCTCAAAAAAATCTCTCCTCCTCCATCTACCGTTTCCAGTCTCGATTTCTCCTCAGTCGTCATAAAGTCGCCTTCCGTCACAGGATTTTGGTTTCGGAATTCGTCGCCTGCCTTTGGATTTCCGGCGGGTGTGCAGAAAGTTGGTTGCAAAGTCCGTTATTGAGTAGTCTTTAGCTCTTAAAGACGAATATGACTTATTCAGATGAATAGCTAGCAATGAATCTTATTGTACGTCACTAGGTCCTATAAAAGACTACGACATGAGAAGATCTCGATACCATTTGGAGAGCAAGCATTAGGCAAGGAATGCAAAAGCTTTGGTGATTGAATGTTCCAATCTTGAAGTCTGGACAAAAAGGTCATGGGGTTTTTCTGGTTGAACAAGAATTCCTAAAATATGGTTAAGTCAAATTGGTAAAAGATTCACATGGTGCCCCGAGACCACTGAATATTTACTGGGTGCTGAGTGTTGGGTGTCCCTGCATTAATTATCCAGAAAGTCTAATAGTACAGATATAATATTTGTACCAGTGTGTACAAATTTCTTTTTGAGCCCATTTTGGGTCTAAAAAATAATCGGAACAACTTATTTTATTTAAAACACTTTGCTTATGGTCCTTCAAAAAAAAAAAAACTCAATCTGATATCAGTAAGAACATTTACAAAACATCCAATTTTGCTTTAGAATTCAAGCTTGAATTCTTAGACAAAGTTGGATGTTTTGTAGATGTTTTAACCGATACCGGATTGAGTTTATTTTTTGTAAGAGCCGTAAACAAAGTATTTTAAATAAGATGAGCAGTTCTGATTATTTTTTTGAGACTCAAAACGGGACCAAAAAGGGGTTTGTATACATTGGTACAGATTTAATATCTGTACCAGTAGCACATCTATTAATTACCATTTGAGAGGCAGTTCTGTTTTGAACGGTGCTACACACAGATAAATAGGTATCAGATCATGCACAGATTTTTATGTGGGGCTTACTACGGGTCCCACACAATCCGAGCCATTCATTAAATATAAAATAATTTTTCACGTGCTCTCGCGAAAAATTAGCTCAATCCGATACCTATAGATGCTCGCCCCAATCATCAGACTGTTCATTTATTTTCAAGATAATGAAATGTTAAATGATTAGATCAAGTAGCTGTAGGCATCGGATTGAGTTGATTTTTCGCCAATGGACTTGAAAAAAATGTTTTACATTTAATGAACGACTCGAATTATTTGTGTGAGACCCGTAGTGGGCCCCACACAAAAATATGTGCTGGGTGCTTAGCCTTCAAACCTCGCCTTCAAATAAGGTTGAGAAAAACCCCAAGCGTAGGGTTAGGTCGTCGGTAGCATAATAATCGAAAAGTCCGGGATCGTACCCACAGAGAATCGAAAATAACTTATTCGGAATGTAGGTTTTATATGGTGGATTGTGGCGTTTAAGACGGCCAACTTGGCTTTGCTTTTAACGGTGAAAAGACTAAAGTAACAAATTAGATACGAGCTTTATAAACTAAAAGAGGCAAGTCTAGGGATCGTCTAACCCTTGACTTAAGCCGTTACCGGTTCTCAATTATAACTCAAGTGAGAGTCATGACCGCGCGCTTACACTCGAAAGATTTAGCTTTAAAAGACTATGTTTATCGAAAGATTTGATTAACCGGAATTAAATCAACTTATTTTTGCTAATGTATCTAACACGTAGGAGGCCACGAGCCCTCAATATGTCGCTTGCCAAGACCGCTTGACTAAACGATAAATCAAGGAGTTAACACCTCTCGCTTAGACCAAAATGATTAGGTTAATGAAATTCCGAAAACCATGATTTTAAGCCCGAAGGTTTGAGAACCAAAAAACAACCTAAGTCTTTGGGAAAGAGTAGCCCAAGACTTAGCCAAAAGACTACTCACACATGTTGAAAAGACTAGAAATTATGCTAAGAATTGAAAACATGATTAACCGATAAAAAAGGAAATAAACTTGATATTCACAAAGATCTAAAGAGTAGCTACAATTTTAATAAACGAGAAAACATCAAACTAGGAATTAAATTTACAAGTATTGAAACTTGAAACTAAGAACAACAATGGAGAAAAACTAGAGAGAAAACTAACCTAGAACATAAAGTAGATATGAGATAAAGTGGAAGAGAAGAGTATTTATACAACTCAACTTCTCTCCCAACAAATATCCTAGAAACATACTATAAGTAGCAACTATTCCATAAATGGAAAGTCCAAAAAGCAGCAAATATCTGGCCGAGAGCTCCCCGTATCGATACAGATTATGCAAAGTATCGATACCACATCGCTGAGCTGAGAAGACCAATTTCCCGTAACGCGCTTGTATCGATACGGTTTATGGCCGTATCGATACGGAACTCTCTGCCTGCCCAATTAATCAACGCGTATCGATACAGCCCTTAATCCGTATCGATACAGGGAGCTTATCTCCAGTCTTCAGGCCAGCCTCCAAGACTTGGCACCCGACGGCTCCGGAGCTCCACAACATCTTATTTTCATTCTCTAAAATTAAGTAAAGACTACATTTTAAACATTTCTTTTACCAGACTACATTTTAAACCTTTCTTTTACATTTTCTTTACTTTAATTTATTTAATGAAAGTAAGAAAGTACCCCCCATTTGAAAATAATGACATTACCAGAATTTTAAGATTTCAATTAAATCAAAATGTCAACCCCCACTTTTAGTGTAAAATGAAAAACTGCACATTTTTCGCAAGAGAAAATGGCTCAAAACATGACCTTGCTCTTCAAATAAAATCTTGTAACTTTGTAGTTACTCTTAGAAAAATTCAAGGATCAATTACCGCCATTTTTAATCTCGAGAATCGATACTTTTCCTGAAAGTCATTTTTCCATACTTGGACAGATTTTAAGGGGCCGACAGGGTCTTCGGGTACTTGAAAGCACTTGGGCCATCCATGGCATTGAAATGCGCCTTATTTGCACGGTTTACTTGAAAACACAAAAAACACACCTTACGTGCAATATCGTTATAAAAGCTAAACAAACGCAAGTTAAAGCAACATAAAACGGGACTAGTCGCACCAAATATCTACAATATTGGGTGCTCATCACTGGGATCTCTGTACAATAAGTCTATGTCGATAAACTCTGTTTTGTTTGGTTGGTAGTTTAGTTTAATTTAGTTTTGGTGGTGGGTGGAGAAAGAAATAAGATTTTTTTTTGTTGAAAATGTCAATTTCATTTCATAATAAACCCGAAGGCAAAAATTACATCGCAAAATACAGGAGTGCACCGAACTACCTATTCCGGGATTAATGAACACCCTGCAAAAGCAAATCAACACTAGGTGCATATGAAAATCTCATTCGGGACTAGGCAGAGAGAAATCGAAACGAAATTCCAGTACAAACCATTACACAAACATAATAGATGTAATTAGAACAATAAACAAATCACAAGCGAAAAGGCCGGCCGAAGACCAAACCGTCCTTCACCCCGACTTGTAGTCGTCTTCGCCGGCACAAGACCGGCTCACGACAGAAATCAACCAAATAGGCAGCCTTCTGGTCCCATGGACTGCTGTCCTTTTAGCACGCCGGCCAATCAGAGAAAACTTCGCAGCAAGCCTCCGCTGCCACGACAAGCTCCAACCACGCAACCGAAGCAAACCTAACTAGGTCCGGGCGGCTGAGCGTGGTCACGGCAATCGATAACCGTCAAGAAGACTATTCGTTGAAACTCATCCACAACCCATACCAGAACAAGAAAGAAAAGGTAATTATTTGCCCATCACCACAACCTCACCAGATCCGGGGGAGACCCGAATCGATACACAATTGAACTGGGAAAACCAGCCGGTAGAGGAGACGAAAAATTGTCGGAAAAGGAAAAGAAAACCCTAACTCCAAAACACCTCACCTTATTAGACTCAACCACCGACCACCAGCTACTAGATCCAAGTCTCCACTGTGAGGACCGAACGGAGAAACCCACAAGCTATGGCCGGAGTCAAGCGCCAAGCTCAACAATGGACAAAACAAGAACGGAGAGGTGTGAACAACAAAAAGGAGGGGAGAAAGGAGGAGATTAGGGGAAAAAGGGGGGAGGAAGGAGGGGGGCGGTAGCCCCTCCCCCAACGGAAAAACTTAGCTGTAGAAAAGTTTAGAGAGAGAAACAAGAGAGAAGGGAGAGAGAGAGCTGTATTTGCACAAATAAAGTAATGATTAAAGAGATGAGTAATGATTGAAAAGAGATAGAGAGAGATGGGAAAGTAATAATTGAAAAAATAAGATAATAATTGAAGAAAAAAATAGGATAATGATTGAAAAACTAAACTAAAATGTGAACCAAACACAACGATTATTGTTTTGTTTTTGTGCTTGAAGTATGAACCCAATTATTACAGTGATGTTTAATCATGATTTTACCTTGTTTCCAAAATTACATCATCTTCTCCTAAAAATAAAATAAAATTACATCCTCTGATGTGACAAGAAATCATATATTTTTCCTTGTATTTCATACCTGTTTTTCCTTAACGGGCTCTGATGTGCCTCAGACCACATTAGAGATCCTAGGCTCTGTCTAGGAGTCTCATTCTGTATCACATTTTAAAAAATAAAGTTGATTGACATTAACATGAATGAAATACATTTGTCCCGGAAAAAATTAACGATTTGTATGAATTAATAAACTTCAAAACAAATGTACGATATTCGATCAACCAAATTCTTTTGCTAACTACTCGAACCAAAAAAAAGATCACGGTGCCGATCATTTTTGGGCCTGAACAAAGCCTTTAATTGTCGTATATTGTTTTTCATTTAAGCAAAACTCCAATTTGTTTTTTTCCCCTATAAAGCCAGCTTCGTTTTGAAATATCTTTGTTTTAACCGAATTTTTTAGTTTGTTTTTTTTAAACATATTTGATTCGTCTTAAGGGTAGTTTAAATTAGGTTTAAATTCAATCGTACGTTGGATAAGAAAAACTAAAGAATAAAGTTTTAGTTTTTCCGTTTATATCTCCGAAATGAGTTTTTTTTCTAAGAATCATATTTGTTTAATTTGTTTGGATTAAGAAAACAATCTGTCGAAGAGAGGGAATAAATAAACTAAAATACATAATGATTCAGGAATTAGGAAGGGAAATAATTTTTGCACTTCACTTTCTTAAGCACTGAAAGACAAATTTTGAAGTGCATTCATAGAAAGTGGAGTGCAAAAATCATTGTCCACCCATAAATAACAACGCCAGCCCGTTTTGTTTGGGCTTCTCCTGGACATCTTTCGTATAGAGAGTGCCATAAACAATGATTCGTCCGCCATTTAAACAGTACTTTGGGCATGGCCATAGCCACATTTGTTTGGGCAAAGCCATGTAAGAGCATCTACACATCTAGCTTTTTTTGGCATAATTTCTTGTCATTTTTGAAACGGTACCAAAAAAAAAAAAAATGGTGTATTAGGTGCACACCCACAATGCCAAAATTCTCTCAAATTTGGCAAATGCCAGTTGTGATTTTTGAGATTGAAAGAACTGAAAGAAGGAAATAGCAAAACATATATTGCTATTTTTTTTTGGCAACACGACAGTATTCATTTTTTTGGTAATGAACGACAGTATTCATTTTGTCCATAAATGAGAATGAAAATGACATATCCATGGGTGTGAAAGCTCTAACAAAAGTCCTTTGCTAAATGAGAAACAATTCAGTTCCCTTGTCACTTACGAACAAGATCGTTCTGTGCCTAGAATTTTTCTCTCTCCTCTCCCCTTTTTTGGGGTGATTAGGGTGTTTTGAACCAGTTTGTACACGCGTTGAATTAATTCTTACAGCTTCTTTCACAGTTTTTTCACACGTTTATGCGTGGGAGTAAGATGTCTTTAAGAGTTACTGACAAAGAAAATCAAACCTAAAAGTAGGTGTGAGCATGCAAACCCCCAAAGTCCATGCCAATCCCTACACGCTTTCACGCTTTCCCCTTCTCTCTCTCCAAAATATCCATTAAATCCATGGACAATCGAATATTGGCTAATTGGTAAAGATCCTCGAATTGGAAAACGACCCATCAAACTACTTTCACCAGCCACGCAACAAACCACGGTTGCCGACAATAACAATTGTCCAACAACAGCTTCTCCTTGATGTGGAAATATTAGCTCAGGTGATGGGGTGTCGTGTGGGATCTCTCCCATTAAATTACCTTGGGCTCCAACTTGGTGCTAATCCTAGAAAAATTCAAAGTTAGCAACTTGTGGTAAATAGGGTGGAGAAAAGATTGGTATTATGGAAGAGGAGATTTATCTCCTCAAGTGGTAAGTGGACACTTATCGATTCAAATACTAATAATCTGCCTATCTATTTCATGTCTATCTTTAAGATGCCAATTTCTGTTGCAAGGACACCATAGTTTTAAATATCGGCCGATACGGTTCGTATTAGCCGGTTCGTACCGGTATTTTGGACTCCCGGTTCGGATATAGGCAGGTATAACGGTGAGACTGAAATTCACAGGCGAACCAGCCGATTCCCGATACGTATCGGTATGTAACCGATTTTTGGACCGGTTCGGCCGGTATGTATCGGTTCAGCAAAAAAAAAAAAAAAACAGAAAAAACCAAAATAGTCATGGTGATGATCAAGTTAATGAGGAATATGTAAATCCTCCGGTACCTCCATGTCATTCATTCTGGCATTGAAGTTGTATTAGCAAAATTATGTATGACTTAAAAGTTATGAGCTTGAAACTAGTTGTGGCTAGCGATTATGTAATGTAAAACCTCTATGGTGTGTTTATTTTAATGTCTTCATCTTATTTTTGCTATTTATGTCAATTATATCGAAACTTATAATGTTGCATTTTTCTCATATTTGTAAAATCTTATTGACTTGTGGGTTTTGATAAATTATCGGATATTTCACATGAAGAAAATGGGCTATTACATGTCTTAAATGAATTAAAATGTGATAATTTAAGCCAATGTTTGGGGCAAAAGTATATTTTTCAAGTTTTATACATGTTGCTGATGATTTTTAAAAATTCACGACCGCGACACCCGATTCCCGCGACGTATCACCGATATGTCCCAATACCGATATACCGCGACCGATACCATGACGGCGACCGATACCGCGATTTAAAACTATGAAGGACACTTGAAAATTGCGAAGGCAGTTTTTTTGGGGGGGGTGGGGGGGATTTCATTGATAAGAAAAATATCCACTTGGTTAAATGGGATACTATAACAAAAAGTAAAGAATATGGAGGACTGGGGGTGAAAAGATTGATTAAACAAAATCATGCTCTCTTAGCTAAGTGGTGGTGGAGATTGAGTAGATAAAATGATTCCTTGTGGGCTAAAGTGGTATGCAGGAAGTGTGGGTTATCACATGAAGATTGGCTCCCCAAATTACCATCTTCAGGCCGAACATCTACAATCTGGAAAGACATTTGTGAAATTGGAAATTTGGCTAATGAGGTGGGAAACATAATCCAAGCAAATTTCAGAATTCAAGTTAACTAAGGTAGTACTACATTGTTCTGGAAGCACAAATGGCTAGGGGATCAAACGTTGCAAGAGGAATATCTTAGACTCTATTTGGCATCGACGCAAAAAGAGGAGTTGGTTTGTAATATGATCAATACAGCGGGCAGAGGGGATAGGACTTTGTTATTTCTGAGGAGAATATTTAAGAGGGAAAGAGCACAGTACGATGAGTTAGTAATGAGATTACATAATTTAGTTTTGGAGCCGACAAGACTGGATGCAATGCTTTGGATTGGTAATTCTAATAATATGTTTTCTGTGAAGTCAGTGTATGGTCTATGGGAAGCATATGCTTTTCCCCCAATACTGGACTTGGATCTTTGTGGAGAAATCATAGTCCTCCAAAGATATAGATTTTTGTTTGGTTGGCGTGTCAAAACAGGATTGCGACTAGATCTTTCTTGACTAGCAGAAACATTTTGTTGGGAATGGATGAGCAAGCTTTCACATGTCCATTTTGTCTACTGGAAGTGGAAACACCAGAGCATGTCCTGCTAACGTGCCCGTTTTCTAGGCAAATCTAGTTGGAAATAGCAGAGTGGTGGAATATAGATTGGGTGATTCTTTGGAATCTGCTGAGTTTATCTTCTTGGTGGTTTTCTTTTTGGTTAAGAAATTTGAAAAAATACTTTTGGGAGTGCTGTTTTTTTTTTTGCAACGTTGTGATCTATTTGGATTACAAGGAATGATGTTGTCTTCAACAACAAAGCTGCTGATCTCAACCAAGTGGTAGAATACTAGAATCAATCAAAATAAGGGCAGCTGTGGGTCAAAGTCAGATTTGATGTAAATGTGTATACGGTGGAAGATTTCAAAAGGCACGTTGATGGTGTTAGAATGCTCATGATTTAGGTGTATTTTTGGGTGTAATTTTTTTCTTTTTTTAAAATTTTCTTTTCCCCAAGGGTTGTGGTAAACTTTATGGTTCTCCCTTTCCTTTTACTCGATTTACCCTCTTCGAGTCTAATAAATTTTTACTTCGCCGAGGAAAAAAAAAAAAAAAACAGCTTCTCCTCCTTTGTTGCTTTGAAGCGAAATTGCCGATTACAATTGGATAATACTAAGACATTAGCACATCTAATTCCACGGTACTCTCTTACGAGTAAACAATCTCACTCTGGGACCGATTTACACGGGGCACATGCCCCATTCAAAATGAAAATATTTTAAAAAAAATATTTATGCATAATTAGCGTAATTATGAAAGTGTGCTAATATATAAATATATACACTTGTATTTATATCGAAAATACGCATATAGAATTTAGTTTAATACCTAAATTTCATTATATGGTGCATTTATACTTGTTAGTTTACGAGCTGTTTGCCTATTTGAGGTTATTCTTTCTTGATTCTCTTTATTTTTAACCGTCTGAGAGAAATATTTTAAAATAAAGTCATTAACAAAGCTAGCTTCATCATTCTAAAATTTCTTGATATTCATTTAAAACATACTTTAAAAGTTTTGTCTAAGAGCATCCACAGTGGAATAATCAAAAGTCGCCACATCATCTTTTGATTATCTATTTAAGGAGTTACTAAGGTTAGTAATGTAGAGGTCCACAATGGTACAATCATAATTAAATAACCAAAACTTGCCACATCACCTTTCAACTTATAAAAATCTAAAAATTGTGACATAGAAAATATATTTTTAAAATAGTTTTTAAATTAATAAAAATAGGTTATTAGAAAAAAGATAATATAGTTTATTGAAAACTCTGATTTTAAAAAAAATACAATTTTTGGGAAAAAGTTTCAAATTTTTTTTTTAGAAAGAACAGTTTTTGAAAAAAAAAAGTCTTAATAATAAAACTGTTTTGAAATTAATTGTTTTTGCAAAAAAAAAAAAAGGGAAAATTTTTTTTACTAAAAAAACAATTTTTGCAAAAAAATAAAAACTATTTTTAAAAATATTTTTCTTAGAAACATGTTGAAAATGGAAAATAGAGATGATTTTTTTGTAATGATAGTATGCTTGATTGAAGAAATGTGGGGACAACTAAATTTGATTATCCAAGGTCCAAAATTTGATGGGTTGTTAAGAGATTGCTAAGTTTGATTATTCCATTGTGAGCTATTTTTTGAGCAAATGTTGATAACCTTAGCAACTTTTTTGTTTTGATTATCCATTGTGGATGCTCTAAGATTTTGTGCTTATTTTTACCTAATTTAACTTAAAGTACGCGTTATAAACTTTTGTAATTAGTAATGCGTGTTTTAATTTTGTACAATTTTACTATGGTTGACTAAAAAAAATAAACTTTCGCCATTATGATTAACAGGTGCCCCTACTATGGTATATTCCTGAATCCGTCAATGATCTCACTGCCCACTTGCAGGGGAGCCCAATTAACCGGCGCAAAGCTTCGACCATATGTACTGACTTAAGGAGTTGATATCACATAGGAAGTTTCGAACCTAAGACTTTAGGATGGAGCAAACCTCTAAGTTCCAAGCCAAGCCCTGGGGTTGATATTGTTAGAGAATATGGAGAAAGTAATATTGTATTGAATTTAATACAATGAGGTCCCTATTTATACAATGTGAGGAAACCTAACTATGGAAGGAAAATCAACCTAATTACAATCAAATCATAATCAATTACAATAATAAGAGATCAAGAGAATCATATAATATCATAATCATATCATATCAGGATATGATTACGATATTATATATTTTGATATTCTAACATCCGATATTCTAACATCCTCCCTCAAACTCAAGGTGGTAGTGCAGACACTAGCTTGAGTTTGAACACCAAGTCATGAAAACGTCCAGGAGGATGAGCCTTTGTGAAGATGTCCGCAGTCTGATCGGATGAGGAAACTGAGAGAAGGCGAACGCTACCCCGAACAACATGTTGTCGAATAAAGTGACAGTCAATCTCAATATGTTTGGTGCGATCGTGGAACACATCATTGCGGGCAATCTGAACAGCACTCTGATTATCACAACAAAGTGTAGTAGCGATGGAATGAATAACACCCATATCACTGAGGAGCCAGCGAAGCCATATCAACTTTTGAGTAGTGTCAGCAATAGCACGATACTCCGCCTCAATACTAGAACGAGAAACAAGAGATTGCTTCGTACTTCGCCAAGAGATGAGAGAGTCACCAAGAAAGAAGCAGTAACCTGTGGTAGAACGACGATCAGTGGGGTCACCAGCCCAATCAGCATCGGAATATGCACATAACTCAAGGGAGGAATGTGCTGAATAGTAGAGGAACAATGATAATCACGCAGATGAACAGGTACTTCCCTTACCCGAGTAGACCGACGAAGTGGTGAATCATCAGATAGAGGTGGTGCAGGAAGCTCAATAGGAGGAGAGCTGGGGAATGTGAAGGGCACATTGGGAGCAGAACCAAAACGTGAAGGCTCGGGAAAGGACGAGCCAAAAGGTGTAGGAGTAAGGCTAGGAGGTGCAGGAGTAGGATCATCAGACAGAATCGGTGCCTCGGGATAGATCGTAGAAGAAAGCTCGGAAGAACCTGTATCAACATCATCAAGAAATATATCTACAGAAGGGTCAGTGAAGAGCAATGAAGTAGACACAGGGGGTAAGTGAAATTTGGACATAGAAGAGAACATTTTGTGTTCCCAAAATATGACATGCCGGAAATGCGAAGGCATTGAGAAGAGGGATCCCAACATTTGTATCCTTTATGCTCAATCGAATACCCTAAGAAGCAACAAAGACGAGCATGAGGTTCCAATTTTGTGCGCTCATGGGGTTATAAGAGAACAAAACAAGCACATCCAAAAACCTTAAGAAGATCATAGGCGGGCAATATACCATATAATCGTTCATAAGATGACTGATTTCCAATGGTAGGGGATGAGACACGATTAATGGTATAGACAGCAGTGAGAGCAGCCTCCCCACAAAGTCGCTCAGGACAAGAGGAATCCATAAGAAGGGCACGAATAGTATCCAAAATGTGTCTATGCTTACGCTTAGCACGACCATTTTGTTGAGATGTGCCAGAACATGACCTATGTGGCAAGGTTCCATTTTGGCGAATATATTTTAAAAATTCTGTCTCTTTATATTCCATGGCATTATCAGCACGAAAAACTTTGATTGGGCGTGAAAATTGAGTTTGAACCATTTTGGAAAAATCATAATAAATTTGTTGTACTTTAGATCTATTCTTCATGAGATATAACCATGTAAAACGAGAATAATCATCTATGAAAATAACAAAATATTTGGAACCGCCCATGGTAATGTTTGGTGAAGGTCCCCAGATATCAGAGTGAACTAAATCAAAGGGAGCAGAGGACAAAGAGTCACTCGAATGAAATGGCAATGCTGATTGTTTAGCAAGTTGACAAGAAAGACAATCCACGTGTTCATCTTTTACATGTCCTAAATGTCCACTTGAAACTAGGGTACGTATTCGACCAAAAGACGCATGACCCAATCGAGAATGCCAAATACCAAGAGAATTAGAAGAATTAGAAGTAACGGAACATTTCGATTGACTCACTGAATGAGTGGGATGTGCAATGGACTGGGATGGAATATGAAGATTGATGAGTTCATACACGTCCAACCTTACGGCCTATCCCAAGAGTTTTACCTGTCCGAGGATCTTGCACATGACAGTCAGTAGCAGAAAAAATTACGGTAAGCCCAGGTTTACACAATTGACCAACATAGATTAAATTCAATTTAAGTTTAGGGATCAAATACGTATCAGATAGAGATATGGTGGAAGTAGAGATATGACCGACATGATTGGCATGCATGTGAGAACCATCAGCTGTTTGGATGGCTGGAGTGTGAGAGGCATGTGCCTTGGAGGAAAAATGGCAGAATCAGATGTCATATGGTTACAACAAGCTGAATCAAAGAACCATGAGGATGTACCTGTGGCAGCAGACAAGGCAGTAGAATTCTTACCAGACTCAAATAAAATACCACATTTGGAGAGAATGTCCGCAAATACAAATGGCAATGAACTTTTGGTGAACCGAGTTGAAAAAGGATACTGTTTGAGACCTTCCAAAATGGCGTGGGCATACGATGATGTGTCAAATGGTTCCATAGCAGCAAACCACAAAAAAATGAGTGCAAGATGCAACCGCTCCATAGAGAAAAGTAAATAACAATGTAGCGGACAATAGAACTAGGATAAAAGGTAACTTCCTTTTCTTTTCTTTTTTGGGGAGAAATATGTGGCGATCTGTTGGTGCAGCAGTGGTTGACAAGGATGGACGATGTGAAGCGGCAGCAATTGAAGGTGGTCGACCACGTAGAGTGTCGTCGAGTGGTTACTGCCGAAAACGTTTGCGAGTCACAGAACTGACGGTGCAAGTGAGCTGCAAGTCGGACAAGTTGAGGCAAAACAGAACCGGTACTTCGATGTATTAAGTGAATACTGGGTGATTGGGCTTGTGGGTTTGATGGTGGATAATTGGGATACCACTAGTTTCCAGAGAAAAATGTTTGAAAGGGTGATTAATGTTGGTGGAAGAAATAACCCATGGTGGGATCTGGGCATCTGACGATCGAAACAGAGGGTTAAATCGTCACTGGAGATGAAGAACGCAAACTGATTCGATGGTGGTTGCGGGTAAAGATTTGGTCACTGGTTATTGATTTTCTGGTAATTCAAGCGAAGGTAATTGATTTGGATGAAGAGGGCGATGATCGGAGCCGTAGCTCTGATACCATGTTAGAGAATATGGAGAAAGTAATATTGTATTGAATTTAATAATAAACTGTACAATAAGGTCCCTATTTATACAAGGTGAGGAAACCTAACTATGGAAGGAAAATCAACCTAATTACAATCAAGGCTTAATTGCAAAAATACCCCTTGAACTATCACTTTTTTGCAACTTGACCCCCTCATGTACAAAACTCGACAACATGACCCCCTTAACTATCAAAATCAAACAACATCACCTCCTCCCCTCATTTCCGTTAACTTTTGCTAACATTTTGGATGGAAAAATGTTGAATTGGATGGGAAATGATTTCTATTCCTAAATACCCCTTCCCCATGGCGGGAAATGAACTTTTTGGGGTATATGTACATCTTTCATCCTTTTTCCTAACCTACCAGGTTTGTTCTCTCTCTCTTTTTCTCCCTCTCTCTCCCTCTCTCTCTCTCTCTCTCTCACACACACACACACACAATTACCTCCTCTCCCACTACCACCATGAAATTTGGTGGATAATACCAAGTTTGTTCTCTCTCTCTCTCTCACCACTACCCCCGCCCCACCACCACACACTATGAAATCTGGTGGAAAATGAAATCCAGAACATTTCCCACTTCTTTTTCTTCTCTTCTCTCTCTCCATAACCAAGAACACCTTAAACAGCAAAAACACCCAGTTTGAAACCCCAAACCCAGATTTCTTCTTCTTATTCTCTCTCCATAACCAAGCACCATCCAAACCCAAACCTTGACCAAGAACACCATCCATTGCCCAGTTTTTGGACTAAAACCCACAACCAAAAAATTTGAAACCTCAAACCCAAAAAATTTCGGACCAAATCTGTCTGCCTTATTCTGAAAACCAAAACCAAACCCACTGACAGTCCTCACCTCATTTCATACAACATGAGCAGCTCTAGTTACACCAACATCAACTACTCACCGTACAATGGAGATGAAAAATGCAAATGTGGACGGAAGGCAGTCATGAGACTGTCATTGACTGTGAAAAATCCAGGAAGAAGGTTCCTTGGGTGTATCAACTACAAGGTAAATTTATCCTAGAATTTCTCTTCCCATTTTTTATTGGCCTTTTTTATTTGATTGTACAAAATTTGAAATGTGTCATGTTTATTTTCATAAACGAAATGGATGCAATTTCTTTGAGTGGGTCGATCCAGAAACCTGTCCTAGAGGATTGGAATATGCCAAGATAATGCAAGCTAAAAAGGAAGAACTTGAGAGACAAGTTGAAGAGTTGAAAATGATTAATGAGGGGTTGGAAACAAGAAAACAAATGGTCGAAGAAGAAAATGAAGCCCTGTTCGTGAAAATAGCAGACTTGACTGAGATAAATGTTAACCTAGCAGCTACTAATGAAGCTTTACGTGCACAAATTGGAACAAGGAAGACTAGACAGATTGGAACATGTTTTTGGAACATTATAGTCTTGGTGGTAGTCATTGTGCTTGTGATTGGTGTACTTGTGTCAAGTGTGAAGCACACCCTTAAGAAGAAAACTTTGTATCTTCCTAAAATATGAATGAAATGCAGGGTTTTTCATACATGATTGAACAATATGAATGAATGAAATTGATGAATTGATGCAATGCCAATGTTTCCATTCCATACATGTACAATAATACCAAAAGATATAAATACCAGACTAGTGCCAAGCCAATGCAGTACGAAATACAGCAACACAAGTGCCATACTAGATCAGATCAATTGAAGCAAGGCAGTGCCAAAACCTGTTCAACACCAGTGCCAAACCAAGGCAGTACCAAAACCTGTTGAACACACAACATAATTGAAGCATAAGTACACATTTAATTAGTAATATTCACCTCTTTTCTCATAAGGCATCCCAAAAAAAATATAAACTTGATTCTAAAACATAACATTCAATCAACAAGGTACCAAAAGATTACATATTGACTACTGCCAAGCCCAAGGCAATACCAAAATAATTCATTACAGTGAACAAAATAGAGTTCTTGACATTGTGGCATTTGGTACAACAAAAACCATTACATTAAGTCATCAAAACAAAAAGTACTAATGCCATTGGGTACCACTTAAACCATTACACATTACAAACCATCACACAATATTAAAGTTTAGCCATAAGCCTAAGATAAAGCTGATTCAAGTGGCAGATCTCTGGGTACTTGGTGTTGAAGTTGCTCCTTGGGAGTCTAGCCTAGGAATATGAGTGTTTGGCATTGTGGCACTGCCACTTCCACTACCACTACCACATGATGCTGCAGATGAACTTGCTGTCTGATTCCAAAAAAAAGCATTTCCTAGCCTTGTGGATCTCCTCCAACCCTACATTGACAGTCCAATATAAATAAGTTCACACATATTGGCATCGACTAAACTATAAACAATGGACATGAGGTTAGTGTTATACCTGTGGTATTGGCAAACCCACCCTTGGGGCAATAGATTCTGCACCTCCATACCTTGTCATTGGTATTTTGACTTTCCCAACTATTGGCTCCTTACCCTTCCCACTCTTTGCACCTTTATTTGTTCTAAGATCCACTTCAATGTTTGGATTTCTTTCTCTAATGACAACACTAGGAAGTGTAGCAATGGTTCCACCTTTTCCTTTACCTCCACCTCTACTACCATTCCCATTGTTTGCACCTCTTCCTCTTCCAAGAACCATTTGAGTGTTTACAGCTCTTTCCCTACCAATGAGAATACCCTGATTTGGGCCTCTTCCTTTTACAACCAACCCATTATTTGCACTAGTGTTTGCTCTACCTCTACCTCTACCACTACCTCTACTACCATTGTTCACTCCTCCAGTACCTCTACTAGCAGTGGGGACCCCCCTTCCTTTACCTCCAGTCACTCCTTTTCCTCTACCTTCAATCACTCCTCTTCTGCCACCATCATTCTGAATTCCTCTTCCTTTACCTCTAATCACTCCTCTTCCTCTGCTACCCTTATTTTGAATTCCTCTTCCTCTTCCTCCCACCACCATCACACCCTGTTAAAGCCAAATAATGAGGACTTATAATGAAATAAAAGTGTTGTAAATCATAAATTATTAATGTAGTCATGACAAAAGAAAAAACAGATTGACCATATTTGTTCACCAGTGCTGTTCGTTGACTTGTGAGGGCAGGTTCTAGCATTATGACCTGGCTGCTTGCATTGTCCACACTTTAGGGTTGTATAATACTTCCTCACTCCACTTGAAGTAGTTTTTGGCTCATCAGGGTCTTTCCTCCTATTTTTTTTTGGGTCTACCACTCTTTGCCCTAAAAGGAGGAGGGCTGATTGGATCAAAGTCTGTACGAACCCACATTGTTTGGTCTAGAATTGGTTTAATTGTGAAGCTGTATGTCCTCGCAAAAGTACTTTGATGAAAGCACTGATCAACATAATCTTCAGGATCACTTTTATCTGTTATGATTGCAGCCATTCCATGTGCACATGGTATCCCACTGACATCCCATTTCCTGCAAGTGCATGTTTTCTGTCCTATGTCCACAACATAGATCCTAGGTACACAAATGACTTCAAATATGGTGCCACCACTATACATAACCTCATATTGCCCCATTAGTTGTTGGGTTCTCTCAATTCTCCTACTAATCCTTGGACATATATTACCATTCCACCCCATGCACAATTGAAGTCTAGTTTGCAACCTTGTCATTAGGTACCTTCTAATACTTTCCACCATGGTCAGAATTGGTTGGTCTCTTGCATCTTTGATTGCTGTATTAAAAGCTTCACTTGTGTTATTATCCATTCTATTGCACTTAGACCTTGTGCTATACATGCACCTAGCCCATGTTGTTGGTTATTCTCTCATCAACCATTCATATGCAGTTTCATCAATCTCTTTAATTTCATTCATCCTCTCTTCAAACTCCTGCACTGTGTAAACTGATGCAGCCCCCCACATGAGATCTTTCCACTCTTTACCCTTGTATAGTTTATTGAAGTTTGAGTACATGTGTCTAATGCAATACCTATGTTCTACATTAGGGTATTTTTGAGCAAATGTTTCTGTCAAACCCTAGAAAAAAATGAAACAACTTAAGAAATAAAAAAAAAGCAACAAACATAATGTAAACAATATAAACATTTAAGTAAGTAAACAACTTAAGTAACAAATACCTTCTGCCTATCAGAGATGAAGCACCAACCCTTTTGCTTTGGATTCCCTATCATGTCGGTTAGATTCTCCAAGAACCAAGTCCAACTGTCTTTTGTTTCTGCCTCAACAACAGCAAATGCCAAAGGAAACATCTGATTGTTGGCATCTTTTGCAGTTGCATGCATCAATTGACCTCCAAATGGGCCTTTTAAGAAACATGCATCCAACCCAATTATAGGTCTGCAACCAGCTAAAAACCCCTTTACCTGTGCATCATAACCTATGAACATTCTCTGAAACACTGGACCTTCATTAGGCAAGGGTCTTTCAACATTCAGTTTAACCACACTACTTGGGTTCTGTATCCTAACCATCTCACAATAATCCCACAACTTCAAATATTGTTTTCTATGATCTCCTTGAATTAGCTCAAGTGCCTTTCTCTTTGCTCTATAAACTTTGGTATGTGAAACATTTATCAGCCACTCCCTCCTAACTATGTTCTTCATTGATTTGACCTTAGTCTCAGGAGCATCAACCAGCTTGGTTATGTACTTTTGGGAAAGCCACGATGAGGTTGCATTATTATTAGTGTAAATCCTAGTACATTTATGCATTTGCGTTATCTTTTTAATTTGAAAGGATTTCTCATCGTACATGGGAGAGGTATGAAGCCTAAAGCCACAATCATGTGCACACTTCACAGTCACTCTTGTAGACTCATTCTTCAAAAATGTGAATGTATACCCCTCCTTTATGTGGTATTCCCTCAATAATTTCGTAAGCACCCGCACATTAGGAAACTTCATCCCCTCTATTAGTTGGGGTTTCTTCATGTAACTCTCTTTAAACTCAGGAAAAATAGGTTTCCCATCATCATCATAGTCCTCTCCCAAGTTGTTATCATCACTGTCAGAACTAAGATCTTCATCACCTTTACTCCCAGGGTTGTAGGTATTTCCTAAACCTACCAAGGGAATGGTCTCCTCTTGTTCTTCATCAGAAGACTCTTCTATCCCACTAAAAGATCCACAAGAACTTTCACTATCATTATTGGGCTGCCACTCATAATCAGAATCACTACCCTCATCCATTTCTTCTGCATCCACACCTTCTTGAACTATATGTTCAACTTCTTCTTCATCACAGCTTTCTTGAACTATGTGTTCAACTTCATCTCCATGAAGGTGTTCCACTACGTGTCCTCCTTTGTCTAAGTCACCTTCCAATTCAGTTAAGGAGCTAGGGTCAACAGTAGTATTTGTCTCTCTACATATCACCTCCACCTGATCCTCACAATCCTCGTCAGATTCTACCACATTAGGACAATGGACATATACATCAATTATCATATACTTCCTACCAGAATGCGCTGCAAACATTTGAAGCATATCATCATGAGAAGTCAATTCAACTAATCCATTGTTCGTTTCATGCATTGGAAGTCTATAAAACACAGTTATGTATTCTGTTACTCCATTAAAATCTGTTATTCCATACCCCATCTGCCTAATATTATCCACCAACTCATAAAAGGTGAAGGAATCTGAATCTACCTTCATTTCAGCAATGACCCCATTCAAGTATTTTGACTGCGACCCCCTGACTACTTTACCACCAACGCGGATATTCAAAGTACACCTCAGATCAACCATGTTTTCTGTGTAACATAACAAAAAAAAATAACAAAACAGTTGGATTAATATCAGGACCAACAAAACCATACAATGGGTATCATTTAAATAAAAAATATGAGTAATAACAAACTAGCAAAACAATACAGTGGGTGTTCTTTAAAAAATATGCATGTGCCTAAAAACACTATTTTAAACACTGTTTTGTACTCTATTTTAGGATCCCAGTCCAATTTTGTAAAGCACCAATATGATACCCAATTTTTAATGCCCTAATCTCGTACTTTCAGGTTAAAAAATAAAAAGTTCGGGAAACCCCAATTTTTAAGCCCTAAAAATCTCACAGTTCGAAAATCCCCAATATTTAAACCCTAATCTCGGCTTTTGGGGGAAACACATTTTCAATATCCAGAAATTCCCAAACCCCCTATTTTTAAAGCCACAATCATTGACTTTTATGGTTACATTCATTGTTTAGGGTTACATTCATTAAAAATTTTGAAAACCCCAAAATCCCCCAATTTTTTAAACCGAAAAGCACGTGAATACATAAGTTGATATAAACAACTTACAGAAAACTTATGTATTCGCAGGAGAACCAAGAAAACCAGGTAGAACTCGGCGTACAGAATTGAACGAAGTAGACTCGGCATACGGAATCGAACGACGTAGATTTTGCCACTCTAGGGTTTCGACTTCTGAGATGCTTCTGTCGATTGATTGGAGATGGGTGGGAGATGGAGATGGCTGGGATGGGTGGGTGGAGATCGGTCTCAATGGTCGTGGTGGGCGGCGGCGATTATATCATTGAGAGAGAGAGAGAGAGAGAGAGATCATCGACAGAAAAGAAAGAGAGAGTGCGTGGTGTGTGGTTGTGTCTTTTTTTGTTTTTATCTTTTTCCTTTTTCCTTTTTCCTTTTTCCTTTTTCCTTTTTTTACCGTATTTTTTTTAAGCCGGGGGTACTTTCGTCTTTCTCTTTCACTCCGTCCAATTTTTAACGGAAATGAGGGGGAGGGGGTGATGTTGTTTGATTTTGATAGTTGAGGGGTTCATGTTGTCGGGTTTTGTACATGAGGGGGTCAAGTTGCAAAAAAGTGATAGTTCAAGGGGTGTTTTTGCAATTAAGCCTACAATCAAATCATAATCAATTACAATAATAAGAGATCAAGAGAATCATATAATATCATAATCATATCATATCAGGATATGATTACGATATTATATATTTTGATATTCTAACATCCGATATTCTAACAGATATGAAGAGTCACAGCCGGATTGTTAGATTAGCACATTAAATGAGGAATTGAGCTCCTAATTAATCTCATTCTTTCTAACACTTAAGTGCACACAGCCTATGTCGATCGTCGGGTCAAAGGCATCTTGGCAATTTGTCTACACTACGTTTACGAATATTTTTGGAGTAGAACCGATTTGGGAAGAGCAAAAACATTTTTGTTTGTGTTTTTGTTAGGGTGTTGATAGTGGTCCCACTTATATGTTTGTAGTGAGATGGAGATCAATTCCTGTTGGAAGAGACCTGATATATATTAGGAATAAACTGCAATATGTCCTTGGAGGAAATTATGTTTGTGGAGTACATCCCTATTGTACAATCAACTTGGTACTACTAATTCCACAGAAAAGCCTCAACAACCCATAGGCAAGGAGATTAGATGGCAAACAACATGTCCTTTCTCTTTACAAGTCTCTTCTTCTCTTTGTGCAGTCACAAGCTCGTGGCCTCCCTCGGGTTGCACCAGCCTCGTATGTTTTTGGGACTCGGTCATGGACCCGGGCAACAACTTTCTAAATACTCTTGTGAAGTAAATTTCACACCTTATGGCATTGTTTTTTCTGGTCGACCGACGGGCAGATTCATCAACGGCTACAGTCCTACTGCTGATTTCTGGTTAAGTGTTCGTCTATTCGCACATAATTTCTATACAGAAAAAAGTCATTGCTTTATTTAAGGAAATTTGAATAGCATGCTGGTATATTGACTCCCCAACAAATGAAAGAAAATAGGACATCTAAGAGCATTTATACGTTGATATTGGTTCTATAAACAATGGGTGCTTATTTTGCCACTCCCTTTTTTATTAACTCCACTCCCTTGCAAGTGCCAAAAATACACTTGCAGGGGAGGAGTGGCGTTAACAAAAAAGGGAGTGGCAAAATCATTTCCCTACACAATTTGTTTATGATTATATGATCTCATGGATTGCATATAAATGGTCCAATAAGCGGTCTCACAAATCCATCCCGTTGCCATACTTGCATCCTCTCAGTAAGCTGAAGTTAGATACCAAAACTTTCAACTATGCATCTGAAACAACCGGTATCCTCCGTGATACTAGCCGTTTAAGTAAACATTGTCTCGCAAACAAAAATCCTATTTTTCGAAAGAGAAATTGCCAAAAGATATACTGAACTAATGAGACCACTATAGTTTTTAAAACAAAATTCTGGGTCTTAAGTTCAAAATGATAAGACTGAAATCTAAGACGTCTTTCTAAAAAAATTATGTGCGGTTCTTGCGGTTTTTATGCCTAGGCAATTTTCCATTCTCTTATTATGTTCCATTTGCAGGGGGAGAACTTGCCACTGGGGCAAGAAGTCAAGTTATTTAAAGAGACTACGTATACTGAGCAATACCTACCATCTTTGGGAGCATACAATAACAAAACCAGGGGGAGAACTTGCCACTGGGGAAATTTGTGGTGATTGAAGTTGCCCCACTCGGTTGCTTGCCAGATGTTCTTGACAAAACCAAACCGTCAACACTATGCGATGAGCAAATAAATGGCTTGGTATCAGTTTTCAATACCAATCTCGGTGTACAACTTAACAAACTTAAGTCCTTTGCTTAATGGCTCGACATTCCTCACTGAAAAATCTTACCAACTTATTCACGACGTCATCCACACTCCCCAAGACACCGCAATAATTTTTTCGTGCCCAGGGTTGTTTTCTCAAACAGAGTTTAGCGGACTAGATTATCCGACTTTCAACACCCGTAAGTGGTTTGCATAATGCACGGTTATCGAAACCAAAATAAGGGGGTGTACCCTTTACTACGGTCGTGTTTGTACCATATTTCACCGCCTGTCGATAATCGACCGAAAGGTGACAATTATGGGCATGCTTCCTATTTTATTATTTCGTATTAATAATATAACTAGTTTTTATTTGTTTGTATTTTAATAAAGTGCAGGACACTTGGCATGCTCCTATACATTTGGAAGTTAAAAAAACACTTGTCATTGTCCTACACACTTTGAGGTTGAAGAGAAGTTATTTGGACAAGTGGCATGCTCCTACACACTTTGGAGTTTGTGGGAAGTTATTTGGACACTTGGAAGATGATGAAGAGTAGTGAGAAGTTAGGAAGTTATTTCCTACACATTGTATTTTCTATAAATAGCCTCTTTTGGCTTCATTGTAAACTCCTTCAAACAAATCAAAGTCTTCACTTTGTTCTTATTTTTGTCTTCCTAGGAGTAGGATTAACTTAACTCTCTTACTTTCAATGGGGATCCGTCCTTTTTGATTGTAAATCTACCTTGGAAAAATAACAAAGTCCATTTGTTATTTTTCTTCCGCTACACCCCACTTCACTAAACCATCAATCCACTCCGCCCAATCGATGGGTCGATTCCGTTCTTGGAGATTGGCGGGTGACGGTCTTCTTTTACGAGTCAATTCATCACCACCAAAAAATAGCATTTGATTCATTCGCCATTTCTTTTCCGGTGAAGTCCTGAAATACGGCAAGGAACCTCAAATCCGTTTGTGGAGACAAGCCGCATTTGCCTTTATTTTTGTTGTTGGCTTTGTTTCCCGAAATCTCCGTCGATTTCGATCGAGGGAAAAATTGGTAAACAGGTCGGGAACATTACTTCGTGAATAGCCTCTACTAGCTCCTCTTCATTACAGAAAGAAGTTTCTGTGTCAATTGCTTTCATTCTCACCTTTATATGATGATATATGAAGGAGCATAAGCTAGAACTCGATTAGTGTCTTTTAGGAATGCTATTACCTCGCATTGCGCAGTAATTGGTAACCCGTTATTATCGGATTGATGCTTATCACCACAACCTCGCATTCAAATATAAGGTTGAGAAAACCCCAAGCGTAGAGCTAGATCGTCGGTAGCATAATAAATCGGTAAGACCGGGATCGTATCATAGGGATTCAAAGATAGCTTAATCGGATTGTAGGTTTTATAAGGTGGGTTCCGGCGTTTAAGACGGCTAATTTGGTTTTGCTTGAAAGTGGAAATACTAAGTAAAAAGACTAGAAATGAGTTTTATAAACTAAAAGAGGCAAGTCTAGGGATCGTCTATCCCTTGACAAAGGCTGTTACCGATTCTCAATTATAACTCAAGCGAGAGTCACGATTGCACACTCACGCTCGAAAGATTTAGCTTTAAAGACTACGTTTATCGAAAGATGTGATTAAACAGAACTAAACCAACTTATTTTTGCTAATATATCTAACACGTAGGAGACCACGAGCCCTCGGTATGTCGCATGCCAAGATCGTTTGACTAATCGACATACTAAGGAGTTAACACCCCTTGCTTGGACCAAAATGGCTAGGTTTATTTAATTCCGAAAATCATGATTTTAAGCCCGAAGGTTTGAGAACCAAATAACCACCTAAGTCCTTGGAAAAGAGTATTCCGATACTTACCCAAACGACTACTCACTCATAGCTACAACTTTAATACTTGGAAAATTCACAAACAACTTAAACATACCAAAGTTCTTGAAGAAAATTGCCAGGAAAGCTTGAAAGCCATTAATGGAGCTCTAAAAAGTAAAATACTTAAAATGATATAATGTGCTAGATACAAAGGAGAGAGAGGGTAGCCCTATTTATATAAAGTGGCCCCTCTCTTTCTGCCAAATATCTGGAAACATACCAAAAGTGAAAAACATTCCATAAGTGGAAAGTCCAAAAAACAGAAAAGATCTGCAGAAAAACTCCCGTATCGACATAGCAAAAATGCCTGTATCGATACAGCATAACTTCAAATTTCTTCTAACTGCTCTGTTTCCTTATGGTATCGATGCAAAAAAAAAAAGGCATTTAATATTGAAGTGGGAGTTATTGAACAAAATATGTTTGATATGCGCCTAAACTATTTGAGCTAGTTGACTCAATTACATAAAAACAATAATTGTTTGATTCAAGTAAAACTATAACTACCAATTTCAAAAAAATAACTAAAGCTAGAACGAGAAAAAAAAATTGCAGTTGGGCCCCTGCCCCGGTGGGGTAACTTTGCTCAAAGAGCGTTTTATAACAATTTGGTAGAATACCCTCTCTCCTTCCTGCTCTGAGCATCTCTACCCTCTCTCCTTAATGCCATGAGCATCTCTAATGGGTACCTATATCTCTATTTTGGAGACCAAATTTATTTATTAATGGAAGATTTTGTAATTTATTCCATATTTTTTTCAACTTTTTATACTTTATCGAGAAAGCTTGAAGGGGCTCATCGTCATTTTTAGAGATTTGGAGCTTTTGAGTCTCCAAATATAGAGATCCAAAAAATTTTCAATCAAGCTATAGGAACTGACGGTCCCCATACCGAAACTGTACCGATGGCCACGCCGGGCTATCTCCGGCCACTGGACGGCCAATCTGAGCAGTCCAAAAATTCTAAAAAAAAGAGAGAGGGGTCTAAGCGGGAATCAACGGCATTTGATGTGTGTAGGGTGCTTGATCCAAACACCTTATTTTTCGTGTACATATCATTTTTTTTAGAAGTTTTGGACGGCTCGGATCGACCGGAGATGGCCTGGCGCGGCCGTCGGTACAGTTTCGGTATGCTATCCATCAGTACGGATATCACTACTCAAAATTTTTAATCCCCCAAATTTTTTTATAGAGTTCAGAAAATTGAAAAAAAGAAGAAGAATAAATTACAGAATTACCCTTCAATATATATATAGAGTTGATCTCTAAAAGGGAGTCCTAGAGTCATACGGAGTATAACTTTCTCTCTCCTAGAGTCCTAGGGCCACCACCTAAAAAAGCTCTATATATACGCAGCCTACACATTCCTGAAATTCTTCAAGGTGCAAGCAACTTGACTCTCAAGTCTCCACCTCGTCACTCTCTCCTCTCTCTCTCTCCTCCATATCATGACCAGAATTTCGAACACAACCGACGAGAACGCAATCAGCACCCAAAAGATCAAGTTCCTCTACAGCTACGGCGGCAAAATCCTCCCTCGTCGCACCGACGGCAAGCTCCGCTACGCCGGGGGCCACACCAGAGTCCTCTCCGCCGATCGCTCCATCACCTTCGCGGAGCTGATGGTGAGATTTGTAGAACTATGCGGTTCCTCGATGACATTGAAGTGCAAATTACCGACCGAAGATCTCGACGTCTTGGTTACGATCACCTGCGACGAGGACCTCGCTACGATCGTTCGCGAATACGATCGGTTCTCGTTGTCTACGCAGAAAGACCTGAAGATTACGGCAGTGCTGTTTCCTCGCGAATCTCTCAAAACAATCTCTCCTCCTCCGTCCACCGTTTCCGGCCTCGATTTCTCCTCCGCCGTACGTATCCCGCAGCCTCTAATTGGTACCGGGAGGAATCCGTCGCCGGCAATTAGATTTCCGGCCGGTGTTGGGAAGGACGGTGGTAAAGTGCGTTGTTATCAACTAGCAAACCCTAGGCATCTCTACTTTGTACCGCATCAGAATTAATTACCGACGAAGAACTAAAAATATCTGAGGACAGTGGCTCGATTGTACATGGTAGTTTGTGTGGTGGTGATACAATTGAATTCTCCTAATACTCCACTCAAAAGCCAATTTTGCAAAATTTTTTGGTTTGTTCACTCCAAATATACAGATACTATTTGCAAATGGTTAATTCCTTCACTCCAATATTTTGGTTCATCTCTGTTGAATTTTGGCGGCCATACCAATCGGATTCGGGATAGAACTTTTTCGCGGTTAGGGTTTTGTTATATGCTGTTATCTGTCTCCTTCCGTTCTGCCTCGCTTATCGTGTTGCTTAGCCCTAATTTTTAATTCCATTAGGGTTATTCGGTTATGTACCCCTTTTTGAGTGTTCACTTAGATTCTGCGTGTCATTTTCAATAGTTTATATCTCACAACGTATGTTGTGTTTTATGTTCTTAAAATCATTGCCTTATAAAAAATTAGATCTATCAAACAAGATTCATATTACATATTTTTAACAATATACATTGAAGAGAGATAAACAATCGAAATTGACACGCAGAATCGTAATGGACACTTAAGAAAAGACGGAAAGAATAAATTGAAGCCATTGAAAATAATTTGAGAAATAACGGTGAAGCGCACAAACGACTAAAGTTCAGAGTTCAGGTGGCCTGCTTTATTCTTTTTGGTTTGGCACACGTTTGAGAAGAAATATGCTTTAACAGGTTGGGAATGGGGATCATCTTTGGAGTAGTACTTCCTTAGCTTTTTGGACATCGATGGATTCCTTAGCTTTTTGATGACGAGAGGTTGCTCTTGGGGCAATTGGTCCATAATCGCCATTTGACACAAAAGACAATATGAGTCCTATAGTATTGTTAATCACACACGATTTATGATGCGTTTGGTTAGATAGAATGAAATATAAATTGAAATGGAATTAAGAATGAAATAGGATTGGGGGAATTGAGACTGCAATAATTATTCTCATTCCTATGTTTGGTTGTGGCTAGGAATCAATAGCAAAAATAGAATTCGCATTCCAATTCATGTGTTTGGTATGTTAGAATCACATCGATCTCAATGCAATGGAATTTTGGGGAATGGCAATAGTAATGTTGGGAGTGACAATAGTAAAATTTGGAGGCAATAACAAATTTTAAAAGTAGCGATACAAAATTTAGAGCGACATTATAGGAATTATGTGAGTGACATGAACAATATTCCATAGAGGGACGATGGAATGAAATTGTTATTCTTTACTTTTTTCAAATGGAATAGCTATTCTTCTATTTGGATGAATAATAATTTCATATAGAATAACTATCTCTTCAATTTTTAATGGACCAAACATCGAAGTAGACATTCCATAGGAATCTATTCCACTCCTCAATATTCCATCAAACAAAACATAGTCTGGGTAATCGTTTTTATTTGGACAAGTGCTGCCTTTTCGTAGGAGGCTTTATTGGCCGCCACCACCAATCTGTCTCAGTGTTTAATATAAAATTAGATCACTGAGTGAACAGGTGAAGGGACCGGATGATTCGCTGAATGAGTTATTGGTTTAATCTCGTAAGGCAAACTCACTACAGGGTTGTAGTGCACCTCGACATTGCTTTTCGAGATATTAGAGGGATGGCAAACAATGTGTGTTTGCATATTTTTAGGATGTGCGGAGATAATGAGGAAGTGGTTGTTGGGGTGGTTTTTAATCGATTATCATTTTGCATACAATATAGTTAAAGGCACGTTAAAAAAGAAGTTGTAAATACATACTCCCTCCGTCCACTTTTTAATAGTCTAGTATTCTATTTTAGGCTATTCCTTAATAAGTGTCAATTTTGTAAAGTTGTAGGTAAAAGTTTGTATATTTTTCATTTTGCCCCTAAAAGTATATTCTATTTTGAAAAGTTGGTAAGTAAAAGTGTAATGATGATGTCTCCATGGAGGGTAAGTAGAAAAAGTGGAGGTAAAAGTTAATGTAAAAGGTATAATGATGATATTTTCTTAATAAGTTAGAGTTACAAAGCAGGGCACTTAAAAAAGAACGGAGAGAGTAATTTTTTGAAAGAGCAATTACGAAAATCAGTTTTGTGATGGGGCTTCCAAAAATTGGTCACACCAAAATCACTTCTCCCTTTATATATTACTACAAAATAGAGAAACATAGGACAAAGGTTTCTTGTATACGGACCATAGACATTTATAAAAACATGATCAAGTGAAATTTGTCTTACAGTTCATTCTCTAAATCATACAGTACTAATCTTCATTTTGAACAACATATGTAAAAATTTAAATATAGTAAAAAAATAGAATAATTGATAGGTGTGCAGGGGCCGAACCTCGCTTGCATAAGTTTTGTTTTTCCATGTTTGGTTGTTTTAGTAGAAAGTTGCGTTGTTAAAGTGTTACAGAAATATTTCTTTTAACCATGGCTTTCAAAAAAAATAAATAAAAGTGTTACAGAAACCGATGAAAGTAAAATTTGCAGAGGCCAAACATATCAAACTTTGGATTACTGAAAGGTTTGCCGAGTAGTTAAGTTAAGGATTTCAGAATTAATCGAAAAGCACCCAAGTTGGATCGCACATTCGACTAGTTCGATCTGAGGCCTCGGGACCCCTGGCAATAAGAAGAGAATTCGCAAATCATGATCATCCTGGACCCCTGCCAATAAACACGGAATCAACCAGGCTTTTTAAAATGAGATGATAACCCTTTTCTTACAGTAAAGCATGAGCATAGGGAATTATTTAATTTTTTCGGAAACGTGGTTATGTGATGTGTCCAACTAATTTTTTTTTTTTTCCAGGCTACGGAGGAACAACCCTACGGCTAAGTCACTAAATGGACCTGACTGCGCAATCCAAACTTCCGGAGAAGCTAGCGCGGCCGCACAACTCACGACCCTCCATTTACTTAAAAATACTTACTCGGTGGCAAATCGAACCCCAGACCTTAAGGAGTACACCCAAAGTCTGGACATCCGCCTGAACCACTGTAGCAACCCCTGGATGTGTGTCTAACCTAAAATTGATCAGTCATAAAACCATTGTCTCATTTTTTTTTTCCCAGAAAAAAGACACATGGCTTGCCTTGGTTGGTTGGCCATACTACGTTTCTTTGTTCCCCCAAGCTAAACATTTTCTTGGCAGGTTGGCCAGCAAAGGTTAGAAAGAGAGAGTGAAAAAAGATTCAATCATAATCCCAATTTTTTAAACAAAGCCAATTTGGAATCCCCACTGAGGTGCATTAATTAATTAAGCATGTTGATCAGAAAGAACATCACGTGCGCAAAGGTGTTTGGACAATAATCTTCCCAAGAGGGGAATTATCTAGAGGAGCATGTGCGGTGGCCCCAAGGTTTGCGGATAGTTTAGTCATTATCTTTATAATAATTTTTGATTCTTCTTCCCGTAAGCGAAAGTTTGTATGAAATAGTTGTGGGAAGGAATTCCGCCGGGTAATGCCCAAAGCAAAGTGATATATACCTACTTTGGTCCCCATGCACCACTCCTCAACTAATGGGGGGCGAGGCCCCATAACTTATTCTCTTAATCTAGCTAGCTAATCTAATTTAAGACTAAATGACAGTTATACCTCTGTTTACCAATATTTCCTCGATCGAAATCGACAGAGATTTCGGGAAACAATGCCAACAACAAAAATAAGGGCGAATGCGGCCATGTCTCCACAAGACGGATCCGTGGTTCCACGCCGTATTTCAGGACTTCACCGGAAGAGAAATGACAGTCGAGTCAAATGTGAAATTGATGATAAGAAAGAAGGAGAATGGAAGAGATTCTTCCATCAATCTTCAACGATTGATTTATCGCCGTGAGCGACACATCGAAGATCCTAAGTTAAGCTTAGAATATGAAATTCTACTCCTACTCCTAATTATAACCCGAATGGGTTAGTAATGCCAAAAATTAAGACAAATAAAGATAGACTTTGATTTGTTGGAGAGGAATTACAATGAAGTCTTAAAAGACTATTTATAGAAAACAACAAACGTAGGAAATAACTTCCTAACTTCTCCACTAGTCTTCATTCAATCTTTTGCTTCCACTTGTCAAAATAACTTCCCACTTCCCTTCAAATGTGTAGGAGCATGACAAGTGTCCTTTTAACTTCCACATGTGTAGGAGCAAGCCAAGTGTCCTGCATGCAAATAATAATAAAAGGAATACTAATATTAGTTCTAATATTAATACGAATACTTAATAATAATAAAATAGGAAGCATTCTCATAATTGCCACCTTTCGGTCGATCATCGACAGGCGGTGAAATATGGTGTAAACAATGCCCCCCTTATTCATTTGGGTGAAGAGCTAACGTAACCCAAGTGAATAATTTAACTAGTTTTAAATCACCCCTCTGTCGATATCGACGGGTGATAACTCTTTACGGTGTAAACATTTATGTCTCCCAACTCTTAACTCTCGAAGAGTTTTAGATAAATTTTACACAACCTTTTCACTTTTCGACTGGTACAATAAAGCCTTCAAGGCTTAATAACCACTGTTGAGAATAACATGGCTCTGTCGATTAGTTCCCTTGACGGAAACTTTGGTCAAATCGTCCGCCCTCCACTGTACAAAAGCATGGAGCAGTGTCTAGACATTTTTTATCTATCAAGGGATTACATAGTGTTTTTGGGAGCCAAAAACAGTTTACCCATAAACTCCACTGCCTTCTCGTAAATCATCGTATAATGAGGCCATTCTGACAGTCGATTTGGCCATATTAATTTCCTTCTAGAAACTGCAAGCAGTTACCCCACTTCTTGGGTCATTTTGGACATACGTGGCCTCAATTGATGGGAAATATAAATTGAGGCGGATCAATTGTAACTCAACCTTCTCATCGATTGAAGCAGATCGATTGTAACTCAATCTTCTCTTCTGTGATTATTTTGAACATACGTGGCCTTACCAATAAGCCATTCCTAAAGAAACAATTTCTTTCCCAACTCTGAATTAGGCACTCATGAATTTCCAATCGATGGTCCAAAACATATTTGATTCCTTCATAAAGGAAACAAGAAACAACAAAACATGGCCTATCGAATAAAGGCCTATCAATCAAAACTCTAAGAATGGCCTATCGATAAAAGGATTTATGCCATGAGTTTTAATCAAGCACAAGCATTTGTTTACTTAATTTCTCCCCCAACATTTGATAAAGAAATGGCCAAACCCATGCGCGCAGCAATACAACAAACATTCCCTTGATCAAATTATGGGAGTTGAGATTCTTTCGATAAAGAAAACGTCAAGACACGCACGTAGCAAACGACAAACATTCCCTCTATCGAATTCATCCGAGATTTCGGAAAACAAAGTCGAAACAAGAATAAGGGCCAAAAGCAATAATTTCTTTTGGATTTGGAGGCCAATGGAGCTTAACCTCCAATAGTAATGGCATGAACATCCTTTACGTCGAAGATCGACAGGTTGCATCCAAAATGATAGACTGGGAACAAATTTGTTCCCTGTTTGATATCAAGAACAAGCCAACAAATGGCTGTCTTTAAATGAATACAATATCAGGCCTTATAAGGCTTTCATTGGAATCCTTGTACTGGGTAAAGTACAAACAATCCCAGAAACTGATTTTTCCATTCCTAAAGAAGGACTTTTATTGGACAAACGAAATGTGGAAGCCTTGCAATTAAGGCCTTTTAACCCCAAAATCCTCCAATAGTTGTCCATCGAAGGGCTGGCTTTCCTTAAACAAATAAATTGTTTAGGCCTTTCATGCCATGCTTTTATATTTACGTAATTTGGCTTCACATAGATGAGTTTTGCCCCCCAAGTTCATTTGGCAAAACCAAATAAAATTGGGCAACCATCAACCATCACAAATTTTCAGAGGGTTCTTTTGGCCCATAAACATGATTAAAGTTTGTAATCAAAGGTCAAAAATTCAAGAACCGTGCTTTGAAAGTGTGTCTCATTCATTTTCGACTCAAGTCTTTTCAAATCGACGAGAGCAAAACCTGCCATTCATGGCAAAAATCAATGACGTACACTGTCAATCGCGCCTCAAAGTATGGATTAGCCAAAGATATAGGCAAATCAAAGTCCATACAAAGCCATATTATACACGACAATGCAGACTATTTTTGGCCAAGTTAGCCATTTATATTAGCCCAAAACTGTAGACAAGGAATGAGCACTATCTATGTAGTTTTAAACAAAGATCGACTGAGGATGATAATTGTACCCAAGTGCACTGGGCATATTTCAACCAAAGCCAGTATAAGAGGCTTTGAAAAAAATTCATCTCTCATAACATATGAATACAGTCGATCAACAATTCATAGCGCCATATAATTGGCTTGAACTCATACTCCATGGGTAAGGTTTTCACCATTCTTAACCAATATAGATGGATCGGAGGAATCATTTTCTATTTCGACCATTCATGGTCCAAATTGAAAAACTCTAGTCGATTGATTAGTTTTATGATACGACTTGCATTGAGTTTCAAACATTCGAGCCACTTAAGTTTTATGATTGGCTCTTCTAAAGATAAGTTTGCCCCCCATGCAAACTCCATATCAAAAAGAAGGCTATTTCTCATTTCATAATTTCGCCAAATATGTTCTCATTTCTTGTAAAACAGGCCAAATATGTACAAAATATTCCAAAATCGAGAGAAAGTGATTATAATAGCCTTGTATAGATGTTTGATATACATGGCCAAATGGAGGTTTGTAATTCAAAAAATGGACCAAATCCATTTGCATCCGTAAAGCATTCAAACCTTATAACCAAGGCCTTCTGTGATACTAACACGTTTCGTTCGTGGCCAAATGGTCACAGATTACTCCATTCATGGTCAATCTTTGTGATCAGGCTCTGTTATCATAAATGAAACCTTGAAAGGCACCAGAATGGATCTCTATACTAGATCCAACAATTGGCCAACGAATGGCCAAGTTTGAACAAATAAAATGTTGAAGCCTTTCTCGGCTTTCATTTCTCATTATACTGGCTTCTCATTCTGTCGAATTTTGTTTTTCTTTTTCTAGAATGATTCCAAAGTCGGCCATTAAATGGCCATTATTCCGTTTCTGCAAAATGTTGAAGCCTTACATGAAGGCTTTCATTTTCACAGTCGATCTTTGCCATTACTTCCGATTTAGTAATGATGCCCTCCTTCTAGCGCCAAAATTGTTTACCAATATTTCCTCGATCGAAATCGACAGAGATTTCGGGAAACAATGCCAACAACAAAAATAAGGGCGAATGCGGCCATGTCTCCACAAGACGGATCCGTGGTTCCACGCCGTATTTCAGGACTTCACCGGAAGAGAAATGACAGTCGAGTCAAATGTGAAATTGATGATAAGAAAGAAGGAGAATGGAAGAGATTCTTCCATCAATCTTCAACGATTGATTTATCGCCGTGAGCGACACATCGAAGATCCTAAGTTAAGCTTAGAATATGAAATTCTACTCCTACTCCTAATTATAACCCGAATGGGTTAGTAATGCCAAAAATTAAGACAAATAAAGATAGACTTTGATTTGTTGGAGAGGAATTACAATGAAGTCTTAAAAGACTATTTATAGAAAACAACAAACGTAGGAAATAACTTCCTAACTTCTCCACTAGTCTTCATTCAATCTTTTGCTTCCACTTGTCAAAATAACTTCCCACTTCCCTTCAAATGTGTAGGAGCATGACAAGTGTCCTTTTAACTTCCACATGTGTAGGAGCAAGCCAAGTGTCCTGCATGCAAATAATAATAAAAGGAATACTAATATTAGTTCTAATATTAATACGAATACTTAATAATAATAAAATAGGAAGCATTCTCATAATTGCCACCTTTCGGTCGATCATCGACAGGCGGTGAAATATGGTGTAAACAACCTCCTAAGAAAAAGTCTAGGAAGGTTCAATAAATAGATAGAAGTTCATATGAATAGTTCACTTAATGAGGTGCGTAGATTTTACGTGAGCCTCCGTTCATTTGTCAAGAAAATTGATCTAGAAAAATTGATGTTCCTTAGAAAACTTGAGTGAAGTGTGGGAAAAGGAAAAGTATTTTCTACATGTATTCATTTGATAAAAGAAATTTGTGGAAAAGTCAAAAAGCAATGGTTTAATTATATGGGAAAATAGAAAAAAATAATAATAATAAGATTCCCGCAAAATCTTGTGTTTCGCAAGACAAGTTTTAACAGAAAACTGAATATAGTGAAAAAAGTTAGAGATGTAGATCCCACAACTTTTTGCTAACTAAACACTTCAAAAATATAGGAAAGTTAGACATTCCTTTCCTTTCATTTCCTAGCAACCGAATGGGCGACATAACGCATTTCGTTTGAGAGAATTTGTGCAATTGCATGCCTGTGACTTTAACAAAAATATTAAAGTCAGTAGTCAATCCCTTGAAAAATCATATAGACGGCTATAGACCAACGAAACCGGGTGGAATAATCATCCAGATTCTTTTCTTGCTCAGACGGACCGTCGTCGGCTGTTGACTCATCTGGCCGGCCGGATTGTCAGCATCAAGGTTGTTTTCCCACATTGTACGGTTTTTTCGGTTTTGACGGGTTTTTATTTCACCCCTAACAATGAGGATAACGAGAACTATATATATGTCAACTAGCTAGCCCGATTAATTAATTCGGAGAAACAATCATAATGTCTAATAGCAAGGGCCAAATTAAAACCTGGATAAAATCTCTCACGAATTGGCTTTACAATTGAGGCGAAACGGGTAATTTGGTCAAATAAGTTGAAACAACGGAACGGAACGGAAAAAATTCCAATATATAGTCGGCTCTTTTGGATGGACCAAGCTCCCATTTAGTGTCCATGGGGTCGCTCCGGTCCAGTGTGGGATATTGTAGACCTCTCCTAGACTATTATCAATGATCAAAATTACCCATTTTATAAATCATGTAAAGTGGATCATTGACTTATAGCTTGAATATCGATATATGCATAAGCGATACAGATTTTTTTAAGGAAAAATAGACAGTTTTCATTCGAAATCATCTTTTCTCTGTCCATTTTTCTTGCACGATTCTGTTTTGTTTACGCAGTTATCATTGATCAAGCTGAGTTATCACATCGATGATCTACACACAAAATTCTCTTGATAAAATCCGATGAATTAATAGAATTCGCATTTTTCGCAATTCGCACACAAAATGAAGACATATTACCAACTTGTGCCCTTTTTAACCTGTGACATTGGGCTTTTTCTTCTCTCCTAAATAATTAGTACTTCCCAAGTTGATCAAGATTGAGAGGACTGAAAGGAAAAAGACAGTGATATTATTCGAGGTTAATTTGTCTGGTTGTTAATTTAAAAGACTTACAAGTAATCAAGGTACGCTTACGCTTAGCTAGATATACATGCCACTTGCACTGTTGCAGATGAAGCCAACTCCTCCTTTGTTCTTTTTTCCTTTTAGAGATTTTAATGAACTGGGTGATCCTCTAAAATATATTAACCAAGTTTAGGTGGCTTAGATGAGCGATGTGAGATAAAGTCTAACACTCTCCCTCACGTGCAGCCCGGATGCACGTGAAGGTGCGAATTGAGCTAACTAGGAGATTTGCTTCAGGCGACAGAGACTCTCCCACGAAAGGTGAGGCCACCCAAGATTTGACTCTGATACCATGTTAGATTTATTGGAGGGTTCCAACATCAAACCAATTGGCTATAGGTGGAGTAGCCTCTAGATTTTATTAACCAAGCTTGGGTGACTTAGATGAAGGATGAAGTCTAACACTCTCCCTCACGTGCAGCCCGGATGCACGTGGATGTACGAATTGAGAAAATTAGGAGATTTGACTCGGACGACCCCTCACATGCAGTCTGGATGCCCGTGGAGGTATAAATTGATGAGGTGCGGCGATTGACTCGGGCGATAGAGACTTGACCACAAGAGATAAAGCTATCCAAGACCTAACTCTAATACTATGTTAGATTTTTTAGAAAATTCCTACATAAAACCAATAGAACTAGAGAGAAGTTATTAAATTAATCCACAAAAAATTTAAAAACTGTCCATAATCCTGAACTACGAACGTTGGTCGAAACCTGACCCCCACAAAGGAAGCTAGACCCCATTGGCCTTTGGCGTGATGAGATGAGAATGATGCCCCCGAGACATGTAAAAAACACCATGGACCACATCCCACTTCTCCCAACACACTCAAATCAGATGCCATTCTTTCAAGTCTCAACAGAAGTCTCAATACAAGTGGGGTTTGGGGAATAACCATAAAGTAGTATTAAACAAATGCGAAGTCTTAAAAAGTGATGTCAAACTGACCTCCGTCCCCGATTTGTTTTTTATGTTTATTAACTTTATTTGGGATCTATTACAAAATAGTCAATATGTTTTAATTTATAATTTTTTTATTTGTGATATGAATTCTATTTAATAAATTTTAATTAATTCTATAATATAATATTTTTGAAATTATATAAAGTAACATAAATTGTGAGATATAAACAATATTTTAAAGATATACCGAAATTGGATAAATAAATTGGGACGGAAAGAATATCAACACAACTAATGTGGCAGTGACATAAGCTGAAATCTCTATAAAGAAGAAAAATAGGAGCATTGATAAGTTGTCAAAACTGAGCCACTATTCAACGTCCTATTTAATAAAGTAAGTTGAGGAAATAAAACTCATAAGCTAGAACCGTGCAAAACCCAATTTATCTAAGATATGAATTTGGATTTGATTTCTCTGTTTCATTGATGAATTTAACATATATCTCAAGGTATTCGAACCATTTATGTACACCTAAGACAATTTCATGATCCACAAGCAGAGGGCTCATGTAGAGCGAAGCTCCGAATGAATTAGCTCATGATAAAAGCTGGGTAGCATAAGGTTTTGGGTTATTTATAAGGACATCCCCTCAATTATTACGTTTTGTTAATATGATCCCCTCATGTTTAAAACTCATCACCATCACCCCTCAAATATCAAAACTAAGCAACATCACCCCCTCTGTCCAAATCTGTTACAATTTTGGACGGAAATAAGAGAAAAGACTAAGATACCCTTATCATGTTAAAAATGTTAATTAAAAAAGTATGTTTTTTCAAAAAAAAAAACAAACAAAAAATTAGCAAAAACTCGTCTCTCACTCTCTCATCCCCTCTCCCACCCACCACCACCACCACTCCCACTCTCTCTTCCCCCCATTTTTGCCAAAATCCCACCACCACAACTCTCACCTCCCCTCTTTTCTGTTGAAATCCCGAAGCTGGGAGGCCATTCTCATCCAAAGAATCAAATATGGTTTTTTAAGGAAACCCATTAATTAAATCTTTTCTGACGTTGCGGGAGGCGCCGTGGGAGGTGGCCGAGTGGACATAGAACCGGTTGGGATGGGTCGACGCAGGGACGGATGCGAACCATCGGTCGAACACGACAAACTCGTTGGCCAACTCGGTGTAGACCGGTACCAGCTCCGGCTTGAACCCGCTCATGACGGTCCTGGCCATGCCCTTGACTTCCATGTTGAATGCTTGCTGGATGAAGCCCGTCATCGGTGCTGGGTTAAGAGACGAGTCGTTCGACTCGAATATCAATGTCAATCTCAACCTCTTTGCCTCATCAAACACGGAACCTCCATTATTTACTATTCTAGATCTGGTCAAAATCGAAGCTTTTCGAAAATCGATTTTGATCAGTGGTCTAGGTATGCCTCACTGAGATGATCACGTTGGTGGTGACGTGATTGAGTTTAGTCACCGGAGGAGTTCGTACGATCGATTTGAACGGTGGCGGGCGGAGGCGGTAGAGGCTCCAAGGTTGATCAGAGAAAGAGAGATCCTACGAAAGTTTGGAGTATAGGGTCTTGTTTGTCTGGTCGAGACGATTCAAGATCCGGTTGGAACGTCGCCGGAAACCTCAAAAGTAAGCTTCATGCTCCAGTTAAAAGCGGCGCGTGGAAGTCGAAAACTGGGTTTGGGGCAGATGATTGTCTTTGATTTTGGGTACATCTGGGTTTGGGTTTGGAGAGGATAAGAGATGAGTGGGGGAGGAGAAGAGAACAGATGGGAGATGGCATTTTAGGGTTAAATAATTTTTTTCCTTCCAAAATACTTTTTTCCCGTCCAAAAAGTTAACATTTCTCAACAGAATTGGACGGAAGGAGTGTAGTTGACGAGTTTGGATAGATAAGGGGGTGAGGTTGATGAGTTTTAAACGTGAGGGGGCCGTGTTGACAAAACGTGATAGTTGAAGGGGTGTTCTTGCAAATAACCCTAAGGTTTTCACACCTGAAATTTTAAAAGGCGACGCTTATGAGCTAAGAAAGGTGGTAGTTGACTCTTGATCTTATCTTGAACTGGATGGGGCCAGATTTTTTAACAATAAATAACTTTTACTCAAACTATTTTTTGACATTTGTTAAAATTGTTTGGAACTTAGGGAAAAGAAAAGATAGAAAAGTTTAAAATTTTCTTCTTCCATGTTTGATTTGAGAGAAAAATGACCAAATAGAGTATTAATGGGCATAACAAAATTTCTCTCTGATTTTCTCACTCTCTTTTTTAATAATTTTTTTTTCTTTCCCTTGCTTTTTTTGTCACTCAATGGATGTCTAATATACTCTCAAAGAGATTGGAAAGGGATATCGCTAAGCGACATACAGGTGTGTCAAGTCTAAAGGACATCAACTACCATACAAAGCAATCGCATTCTTGACGAGAATCAATCCCTTACCTTTCATATGTAAGATGTGAGAAAATACCATTGTGGGACAAGGTCATTTGCTTTTCCCTCTTCAAGTTTCAAACTGGCCAAATGAAAAGGGAAAGTGAGGGAAAAGAAGGTAAAGTTCAAAATTTTCTTTACCATTATTTGCTTACAAGAGAAAGAGAAGAAAAAAGAATAAATTCTAAGATAATGAATGGTAAATTTTTCTCCCATTTTTCTTTTGTTTGCCCTCACTCCCAAACAGAGGATAGATTTCTTGACGTTTATTGTTTTCAGGATATCAAATTCCTCGACCAAAAATAAATACTCATGACTGCTTCCGCTGAATTCTTTGAGAAGTAGTACTTAAGATAACCTCGAAAGACTTTTTGCCAAAATCACAATCCACTTTCCCAAAGAGCCAATCAGATGACAAATCAGTTATCTTAATGTAACCGACTGGTTTTCTCTCTCTCTCTCTCCCTCCATAAAGAACTTCCCCCCCTCGTGTCACCTTCCTCTTTCCCCCACGTCTCTCCTCCATGGCTTCACCGAAACCCTTCTCTCTCCTCCCCACACCCCCACCAACACCAAAAGCCATTCTCATCCCCAAACCAACCCTTTTCCCATCACTCACACACTCGCACAAACATGAGGCTGTACGTGTACGTGCTGGAGGCCAGAGATTTGGCTTCAAAGCACACGTACGTGAAGCTTCGGATTGGGAAATTCAAGTCCAAGACTAGGGTTTTGAAGGACACCTTAAACCCTGCTTGGAATGAGGAGTTTGCTTTTAGGGTACATGACATGGAAGATGAGCTTGTGGTCTCTGTGTGTCACCATGAAGATGACTCTGGCTTCTTCAATGTGTCAGCAGATTTTATGGGTCGGGTTCGAGTTCCGGTTCGGTCCATTGCTGCTGAGGAAAATCACAACTTGCCCCCAACTTGGTTTTCTCTTGAAAAGCCCAAGGCTTCAAAATTGGTAAACAAAGATTGTGGTTAGTGTCCCTCCTTTTTCTTTTTCTTTCTCTTTTTTCTTTCTTTCTTGTGGTATTCTTTAAAATGTGGGATTTTTTTCTGTAAACGGATAAGAGTAGTTTTTATTTAGGTAATAACTGATGGGTTCTTTGATGTTTGATCAATTTATGTGTCTGCCTGTCTGGTGTGTGTATAGGAAATTTTAGGACTTTGGCATGAATAATGAGGTTTGAGTAATTGGACAATGGGCATTTAGATGGAATTGAGACACATACAATTCAACGATAATCTGGCTCGGTACCTAGGACTGTCTCATTAGGATAGTTTTCAGGTTTTAAGAGGTGGAGGGAGATAACATTCAGAAGAAAATCAGAAATATTAGATACCCAGAGGGATTTCCTGAAAAAAAAGAAGAAGAAAGATTCAGGCCCACATGTTCTGAATTATATGTATTGTTTGGGCTTACTTTTCTACTAGTGTAGCATTGTTGGCCAATAACTAAGAAGAAACAATGCGTAGCTGCTACAAGATTATTTTTTCAAAGATGGTATAGTGTGAATGGTTTGGGAACTTCGAATGTGCTTGTTGGTAATTGGTTGTCGGGGACTCGGAGTTCCCTGTGTGTATCAGTTGCTTTAATTGGCGAATGCTGGTAGACCTCAGTCGTCCATTGGGCATCCGGAGTCCATGACATTCCACAGGGATGGAGCTCTAGCCCATTTTGTTATACTTATGCGTACACAGCTTTGAGTGGATGGAGTAACTGACTCTTCAGTTACAGGACATGTTCCTAATCGTTCATCTTTGCTAATTGTTTGGGATAATGACATTGAAAGAGTTAGAGGTCAACAATAATGTGGATTGTGGAATTGAGTCCATTCAACTAGTTTGTTGTTCTACTTGTTTGGGCGAGGGTAGTATTAGATGTCGGCCCTGGATGTTCTAATTCAGAGTCATTTAGAAGGACCAGTTGTATGAGTAACTGTATTGTGAATTTTTCTTTGTAATTGCAGGGGGTCTAAAACAAATGCTTAGCAAACTTTTGATGGGAGATCAAACATGCTCCCCAAGAACTGATAATTATCAACTTATCATTGCTAACTAAATGCTATTTCAAAAGAACACCCGATACTAACAAACTTGCTAGTACTTTTTATACTAGATTAGAGGAACTCAGAAATCAACACCATTTATCAGGAGAGGCTGACTTGAGGGCCTTGGGCATAAAATTGCAGGTGCAATTGCATTATTGCCTTTAAAGATTGGTTAGTTTCCCTTTACAATAAACGTATAATGAGATAGAATTGGGTTTTTAGGCCTATCCTCTCTGATGCCATTTGGCTTTGATTTGGGGGCATGGTTCTGCAACAAAATAGGTATGGGGGCTACTGTTTCAGTGGTATTCTGAGAGCAGCCACTTTGTGCATATTACCAAAGATTAGGTCTGTCTCCAATCCTCTCCCGCCCATACCCCCAATGATTGGGGACTACATGGATTCTGTTGTTGTTGTGTTGTGTTGTTTAATGAGATAGAACAATAATGCATGAGTAATTGGAGATTCTATGTCAGTTGTCAAAAATGCTTTTCTTTATGGCTTGTGTTTGGTCTGTTTGGTGCCATGGGGGTTCTTTTTTTTGATGTCGGGAGTAAATTGAAGTTAATCAACAAAAAAAGGACAATAATTTAAATAAAATGATTCGGTCCTTTTCATTGGTTTCTCAGAGAAGTAAAAAAATGCGGTCTCAAGAGTTGTGATTAATCATATGGTGTACGCAGAAAGAGCTCAGAGCTGTGTGTTCTGCCAATTAAAAATGGTTTTCCCTCATGGATGCAGGGAAAATTCTTCTTGCTCTTTCTCTGCATGGAAGAGGCCAAGATATATGCGCTGACCACCTTTCACATGAACATTCACGTACTAGGAATAGGGATTCTAAAGAATGGAAAAGTCCCCATGTCATGTATCAGGATATTCTTAGCTACACAGGTCCATCTCGGAAGATCCTTTCGGGAAAAATGAAAGATATTGCAGGCCATTTGGAGAAGCTTTTTCATCGAAATGACGTTAACCCTAGAAGTGACGATTCTTCAGAGCAGTCCAGTTCACTTTCTGATTATGAGGATTGCACCGAAGAATCCCAATCTTGCTGTACCTTTGAAGAAGCTATGGAAAAGATGCAGTCAATAAGTAATGACATTGAAATGCCTAAAAATTTGCAAGGGAGCATTCTTCTTGATCAGACATATGCAGTGCCTTCTAAAGATCTCAATACATACCTTTTCGCTCCCAATTCACAGTTCAGGAGAGATCTGGTGGACGTGCAAGGAACAGCTGATTTCCATGAGGGGCCCTGGATGTGGAAATCAGAAGACAGAGACGTGGCATCTTTAACGCGGGTTGTTAGCTATATAAAAGCGCCAACAAAGTTATTTAAGGCTACTAAGGCCACTGAGGAACAATCCTATATCAAGGCAGATGGAAGCGAATTTGCTGTTGATGTAAACGTGAGCACACCCGATGTTCCATACGGTAATGCATTCAAGATTCAAATTCTTTATAGTATAATTCCTGGTCCACGGCAATCTTCCGGAGAAGAATCCTCCTGTCTTGTAGTATCTTGGGGAATTAACTTCATTCAGAATACTATGATGAGGGGCATGATTGAAGGAGGAGCTCGACAAGGACTAAAGGAGAATTTCGATCAGTTTGCCAGCTTGCTGGCTCAGAATGTTAAAACACTCGATTCGACAAATGTGTTAGACAAGGATCATATGTTGGAAACTTTGAAAATGGAGCACCAGTCAGATTGGGAGCTGGCAACTGCTTATTTTTGGAATTTCTCTGTGGTTTCAGCTTCTCTTGTGACTTTGTATGTATTTGTGCATATTCTACTTTGTAGACCGGGGGAGCCACAAGGATTGGAATTTTATGATCTTGATTTGCCAGACAGTTTTGGAGAGCTCATGACTTGTGGTATTTTGGTCGTTTTACTAGAGCGTGTTTATAACAGGGTATCACATTTTGTACAAGCTAGGTTCCAAAAAGGTAAACAGTTGAACAACATCCCTATTATTATTTGAACTGTTGTATCAACGCTTTTGCGCCTTCTGCTCACTCTCGCCAATGTTTTTTTGTCAGTAAATGATAATGGAATCAAAGCTCAAGGTGAAGGATGGGTGCTCACTGTAGCTTTGATTGAGGGGACAAACTTAGCGTTGTTGGATCCAACGGGGTTCCCGGATCCCTATGTGGTGTTCACCTGCAATGGTAGAACGAGAACAAGCTCTGTTAAGCTTCAAACTCTTGATCCTCAATGGAATGGTACGATCTTTACTTCTGTTTTTTTTTAAAGTCCCTTTTTATTAATTTATACATACTTCATGCAGAGATACTTGAGTTTGATGCTGCTGAAGAACCCCCCTCAGTGATAGATGTGGAGGTTTATGATTTTGATGGTCCATTTGACCAGGCTGCCTCACTTGGGCATGCAGAGATAAATTTCTTAAAGCACACATCCACAGAACTGGCAGACATCTGGGTTCCCCTTGAGGGAAAACGTGCTCAGTCCTCCCAGTCAAAGTTGCACCTCAGGATATTTTTGGACAATGACAATGGAGTTGAAACAATTAAAGATTACTTAACAAAGATGGAAAAGGAAGTTGGAAAGAAGGTAAAGATTTTTCTCCCCCTTTTGTCATTCATTACTCCTATCACTTACCTTTACCTTGCCTCGACTCGACAGCAATTGATGCAATCAGAGCATCATTTAATTTGTAGTTTCCATAACTTAAGCTTGGAGTTTCATCTGAAGTGTTAATCTGATTTTGCAATGCGTACTTGACAGTTGAACCTTCGGTCACCTCACAGAAATTCAACATTCCAAAAACATTTTGGATTACCACCTGAAGAATTTCTCATCAGTGATTTCTCGTGCTCCTTGAAAAGAAAGATGCCATTGCAGGTAAATATACAGATGAGCACATCTTACTGAATGTCAAAAGAAATTGCATTTTGGAGGTTCTAAAGTTTTGAACAGTAAAATAAAATACAATACGGTATATTGTAGTAGAAATATTGACCAAGTATACTTATATTGGATACTTGTGAGGCCTTTATCTATCCCATTAAAATTGCTTTGCTACATAGTCTTTAACTGCATTTGATCTAGAAGCTGTAGGGGCAGCAAAGGCAGTCAATGTGCAAGGATATTAGCTCTTTCTAATCTCAAATTCCTTCAATCTAACCAAGTGTTAGCAGAACTAAGCAAAAACATCAAAATTCTACTGGAATCATAATGTACTTGTATTATGTTCTGTTTTTTTGATGACGAGAAACCCTTTGTTGGGGGAAAGCCTGGGTCTATGTATACTTCACCATACACCTGAACTGTGAAAAGCCAAGACCCAAGAAGACCATGCTTATCTTGCATAGGTGGCCTCAAGAGTTAAGATGAGTTGGAAAACAGATCATGGATCCATTCCCTAGTCGTGGTGCCTTGACAACTAATATGCCCTTGTGGTCTACGTAGGACAAACCGTGGGTCCCGTTTGATGGGGTGATACAATAACATGAGTATTTTGCAGTTTGGCTTCGAAGAAAGGAAAAAAAAAATCGGAAAATATAAGCAATGTAGGATTGCATTTGTGTCCATTCTTCTTAGATGTAACCTTCTTTTGTACAAGTGTATGGATACCGTGAATCTAGCCAAAATTGTAAAATGAATTCTTACACGTGCATAGCAATTAAAAAATGTTTGCCAGTTTCTGACAAAACTCTCATTTAGCATTGGACAGTGCATGTAGAAAACTTTATTGCTTTTTGCTTTTCGTTCTTACACTTCCACTGCCTTGTTACTTTTTTCATTTCAACCAAACATAGACTTACAATTTTTAATTGGTTATTGATAGGGATGAAATTCCCTATCTAACCTGCTTGCCTTTTAGTTTCTAGGATTTGGTCTCACGCATCATTTGGGTGCAGGGGCGCCTCTTCCTATCGGCAAGAATTGTTGGGTTTTATGCCAATTTGTTTGGACATAAAACCAAAATTTTCTTTCTTTGGGAGGACATCGACGATATTCAAGTACTTCCCCCATCTCTATCATCCGTGGGCAGCCCTCAGTTGCTTGTAGTTCTGCGTAAAGGTCGGGGTCTAGACGCCAGACAAGGTGCAAAGTCTCAAGATGAAGAAGGACGGCTTCGGTTCTATTTTATATCATTCGTCTCATTCAATGTAGCCAGTAGGTATGAATTAAAAGAGTATTAATTGAGCCTCACATTACTAGTCATTGAGAAGAGATAATGCATTTAACATTTATGCATAATTTTTGAGAAAGCAATTGGATTGTTGTGTTGTGTTGTATTGTACTTACAGGACAATCATGGCTTTGTGGAGGACAAGAACTCTGACTCCAGACCAGAAAGCCCAAATTGCAGAAGAGCAGCAGGAAGAAGATGGAAAGTCAGTTTTGCTGGAAGACAATGGGTCCTGTTTGGTTATTGAAGATGCCAACATGTCTAGGGTGTACTCCGTCGAACTTGCTGTAGATGTAAGCAATCACTGCTTTGTTTACCAATGGGTCTAGTCCTTGTTATATATGCCAACTTTAGATGATATCTCTCATTTTGACATTTTTACTGGTATTGGTGTTTGAACTTTGACATCCTCTCTCTGCCTGCACTAGGAAGATTCTGTTTCTTTTCTTGTTGACAGTGTATACATATTTCCTCTTTTGTATCGAATTTAGTTTCAATTAATGTCTACATAGGTGATGAAACTGTGTGGGAACTGTCGTACAGATGAAATCACTGATGGAAATGTTTGAGGGAGCTGACTTGGAGTACAAAGTGATGGGCAAGTGTGGTTGCTTGAGTTATGTCTCGACGGCTTGGGAGCTTGTAAAGCCAGATGTGTTCGAAAGACGTATATGTTACAAATTTAACCGTCAGTTCTCAATCTTTGGTGGGGAAGTTACCTGCACACAGCAGAAAATTCCTCTTCCAAACGGAAAAAGGTGGATTGTAAATGAGGTTATGGCCCTACATGACATCCCATTCAGTGATCACTTCCGTGTAAGTACGCTTTTTGCGAAGTTATCTGGTGTAAAATCTCCATCCCATACCGCTCTGATTGCTTATCAGTTCCATTCTTCTGATGCAGGTTTATTTTAGGTACCAGTTAGAGAGCTCCGTTCTTGCCGCTCGGAATTCATGCAAATGCGACATTTATGTTGGTGTCATGTGGCTGAAAAGTAGCAAATTCGAACAGAGAATCACAAGAAACATAATTGAGAAGTTTACTCATCGGTTGAAGCACGTTCTTGAATTGGTGGAAAGAGAGATCTTATTAGCAAATGGTTCGATCTGACGCCGCTTGAAGATGTGTTTCTCTTGTGGAGGAATTCATCAAGGTAGAAGAAAGTTATAGGGAAATCGTAGATTACTTTCGCTTTGGTTTGTTCTTTTCTTTTTTAACTTCTTCTCCCCTACATAATCGTCTCAACAAGTACTTCACAATTGGATAACTTCTTCAATGTGCGAGAGCATATTTCATTGATGTTTCGCGACATTCATCCTGATTAATTTTCCTTCTCGCACATATCATTGATGTTTCGCGACATTCATCCTGATTAATTTTCCTTAATGGCTTAGTAGTAGTTGAATTCTTACTTGGGTTTTGTGTCGCATAAGCGCCTTACCACCTTTGCTTTTCAGTAGAATATTTGTGCTTAAGGTATGCGTGCATGTTTCCGGTCTCGGCGGTGATGAAACCTGAAATCTAAACTACTTCTATATATTGAGCACAATAGTGTTTTTATCCAAAGGGCTCTCAGAGCCTCCAAGTGGCATGCCTTGATTGGGTGCAAGATAGATCAATATAGATCTCACAATTTTTTTGAAATTTTGGTTAAAATAATACTCCTAAGAACCAATCTATAAAATATATAGCAATTGTCTGCAGGATGCATTCTGAAAATTTGCCCCATCCAAATGTACTACTTCCTCCGTCTCTTTTTTAGAATCTAGCATTCCATATCGGGCTGTCCCTTAATAAATGTCTATTTTGTATAGTTAGTAGGTAAAAGTTAGTATATTTTTCTTTTTGCTCTTAAAAGTAGATTTCATTTTGAAAAGTTAGTAAGTAAATGTTTAATGATGGTGTTTCCATAAAGGGTAAGTAGAGAAAGTGGAGATAAAAGTTAATGTGAAAGATATAATGATACGTCTCCTTCATAAGTTGGAGTTACGAAGCTGAACACTTAAAAAGAGACCAAAGGAGTATCATAATGCACCCTATTCATCCATTAGACTTGCAATGTGCCACATAAGCTCGGAATGGGAGGGGTTGTAGTGCATCCGCCGCACTATATTGTGTAGTGCTGCTGATCCGACCGTGTATCTCGGTGCGGACGGCTTGGATTTAATTCGAATTCTTACAAATCCTAGTTGTTCATTGCCGAGATGGACGGCCAGATTGGCCACACTACACGTGTAGTGCGGGGGTGCACTACAGCACCCATAATCTCAATAGAAAGACTCATTATCTTAAGTTATATTTTGAAGGATCATGATTTCTGGGAAATGAATTAAGATGAATGGAGGACAACAATATGTAGTCAAAATAACTTCTTATCAATCAAAAAACAAAAGAAAATGCCTCTATGTTTCTATACTGATTGTTGATCTGCCGGGATTTTAATTTGATCAATGAAGCAGGTTCTGAACTGTCTTGGAATTGATCAATAAATTGAGTGACATTTTGAAGGAAATGCCAAATCTTCAGGGTTTAATTGCCAGTTCAAATCATTAGGAAACTTTTAACACTACACCTTTAGTGTGTGTAATACCTCGGATTTGGGGGTTTGAGAGCGTTTAGTCTCACATTGGTTGGGAGCTAAAGCCTCATGTGAGCGTTTAGTCTCACATTGGTTGGGAGCTAAAGCCTCATGTGGTAGGTATATTAACACCCACCTAGGGTTACATGGTACCTTCTTAGGTATACCTTTTCAGGCCAAGTGTTTGGGCCGAAAGAAGATCCATGGTTAGTCGGGTCGGGTCGTTACAAATGGTATCTGAGCCCCGCCCTGGTCTAAGTGGTGGGTAGGATGCGCTTTGGCACCACGGCGGTTTTTGATTTTGATGGTACATTTGACCAGGCTGCCTCACTTGGGCATGCAGAGATAAATTTCTTAAAATCAAAGACATCTGAGTTTCCCTTGAGGGAAAACTTGCTCAGTCTTCCCGGTCAAAGTTGCACCTCGGGATAGTTTTGGGCAATAACAATGGAGTTGAAACACTTAAAAGATTGGAGTACTTAACAAAGATGGAAAAGGAAGTTGGAAAGAAGGTAAAGATTTCTCCCCCATTTGAAACAGTTAAAGAAAGCGATGGACAATCATGGCTTTGTGGAGGACAAGAACTCTGTCTCCGGACCAGAAATCCCAAATTGCAGAAGAGCAGCAGGAAGAAGATGGAAAGTCAGTTTTGCTTGAAGATAATCAGTCCTGTTTGGTTATTGAAGGTGCCAAGATGTCTAGAGTTTACATACTCATTTTGACATTTACCGGTACTGGCGTTTGATATCCCCTCTCTGCCTGTAGATATACGTACTCATTTTGACATTTACCGGTACTGGCGTTTGATATCCCCTCTCTGCCTGCCCAAGGAAAGAAGAAGATAACGTCATCGGTTCTTTTCCTTTTCTCTTGGATTTTTTTAATAATCCGTACTATTTTGCTTAGCTTTATATTCTCAAGTAATTTACATGGGTGATGGAAATGTTCGAGGCAAGAGACTTAGAGTACGAAGTGATGGGCAACTGTGGTTGTCTGGGACTCTGGGTAGTGTCACCATGGCTTGGGAGCATATCAAGCCAGATGCGTTTGAAAGGCGTATATGTTATACAAATTTAAGCGCCAGTTCTCAATCTTTGAAGGGGAATTGTTTTTTTTTATTTTATCGGCAAACAATAATGCTACACACACAGATTTTGTGCACAGATTTTTTGTGGGGCCCACTACGGGTCCCACACAAATAATTCGAGCCGTTCATTAAATGTAAAACATTTTTTCAAGGGCCCCTGCAAAAAATTAGCTCAATCCGATATCTATAAATGTTTGATTCAATCATTTAACTTTTCATTATCCTGAGATTCGAATGAAAAGTTAAATGATTGAATCAAGCATCTATGAGTATCGGATTGAGCTGATTTTTTGCGGGGGCCCTTGAAAAAATGTTTTACATTTAATGAACGGCTCGGATTATTTGTGTGAAACCCGTAGTGGGCCCCACAAAAAATCTGTGCACAAAATCTGTGTGTAGCATTACTGATCGGCAAAAGATGAAATTTTATTAAAAACGGGGAAAGGGAATTGTTTTTTTTTTTTTTTATCGGCAGAAGATGAAATTTTATTAAAAACGGGGAAAGGGGAAGGGAATCCAACAAAGAGTTGGAAAATACACCACAAGGGTATAGCCCAAAACACCCAAAGGTCTGCCAGGGTCCACAACAAAATAAGACAATTTTACCTGCATACAGCAGAAAACTCCAGTTCAAAATGGAAAAAGGGTAGATTGTAAACGAGGTTATGGCCCAACATGACATCCCATTCAGCAATCACTTCCGCGTAAGTAACGGTTTTTGCGAGGTTATCTGGTGTAAAATCTCCATCTCATATCACTGCGATTGCTAATCAGTTCCATGTTTGAGAGTTCTGTTCTTTCGGCTCGGAATTCATGCAAATGGGACATCTATGTTGGTGTCATATGGCTGAAAAGTACCAAATTTGAACAGAGAATCAGAAGAAACATAGTAACTGAGAAGTTCATTCATCGGTTGAAGCACATTCTTGAATTGGTGGAAAGAGAGATCTTGTTAGCAAATGGTTCGATCTGACGAAATGAACTGCTTCAAGATGTGTTTCTCTCATGGAGGAATTCCTCCAAGGTTGAAGAAAGTTATAGGGAAATCATAGAGAAGAAAATGTAGTGTGTTTTTCACTGCATAATTGTCTCAACAAGTTTGCGACTGGAAATCCTATTCAATGTGCGCGAGCAAATTTCAAGTCTGGCTATACTTAACACTTTACGCGTTCGTCTTCTCGTTTATCGCAACGGAAGGATTTGTGGACGTTGTCCCCTCCTCCTGAGTTAGCTTATGTACTTGGAGCTTCTTGTTCTCTCAGAAGATGGAAGTATGTAACATGAAGTAGCAAAGCAGCTCTGATACAGTATGAAATTTCTAACCTAGAAAATGAACAAATAGAATATAAGCAGAATTTGCCAAACTTACTATCATTAAAATACAAAATAATATTCAATAACACATTACATACGTGCCTTGAATATTCCAACACCTATCAATATAACACTCGGAACTAGAAATAGCGATATCTAACGCTATTTTTTAACTTGTGAGAGAGAATGTAAGAAAGAGTGTGTTGTTCAAACTTCAAATAACAAACACCGGATCGAATTCAAATACAACTACTAGCACTAGCACCACCACTACCACCCCATTGATCAGACCAAGCATCAATCACATCACCATCCTCCATTTCCAGATCACCGGCAGTTTGGTTGTCGCCGATCCTAGTGCCATCATAAGTGAAGCGAACCTCGTCGCAGTCCAAACCTACCCGGTCGCAGTAAGCAAGCTTGAGTTTACGCAGCGGTACTTCAAGTCCCACCCTTAGATAGATGTCTATCATTTTTTCTCTCTGCACTTTCACAGTTACATGTGTTCTTTCTTTCTTTGGTTCTCCTGCTGGCCACTCCATTTTTAGCCTTTTCCCCTGCCACTTCACAATTTTGGAGAAATTACACCAAAGAAAACTTAAGGATTGGTCCTTCATCAAGGATATATATACGTAATGAGAGAGAGCAAGAGAGAGAGAGAGAGAGAGAGAGAGAGTGAGAGAGGGGCCTTGAATCTGTCAAATCTTTGGGATTCCAAGGACTAAAAGAGGCAATGTTTGTAAGCCTATATATAAAAGAGGCAAACTCTCTGTATTCTTGGCGGCTTGTCTCAAGCTGGCCCATTGACTGCACCCCGTGCTGTTCTTTTTCGTTTTTCCCGGTCACCCCGTGCTGTTCACCAAGTTTAATTTCAACCCTATTTCGGATTCATTTTGATGTTCAAACTCCTTGTAGAGCACGTCCCATAGCAAAAAATCACGTTAAAGTGGTTGGCCGGCTTACGTGCACTTCGACCAATCTTTGGGATCGTACTCTCACTGTTAAGCAAGGTGCCCGATTAATGTCGGGGTCAAAACCTCGTATGGACTTTGTAATAGTACTACTGCACTTTGAGACCCAAACCGACCAAGCGAAATCAAACCGAAGCACTCCCATGCACAATAATTTGGTTCGGTTGATTACAAATATAGGCCAGTCTGATTTGCAAATCTGATGAAATTAGTCCCGCGGGAAGTTATCCTGAAAATCGACCAAACCAAACTGTCTCATCCCTAACAACAGGGTCAGTTGTGCTCTTCATATGAGCCTCATTTCAGGCCCAAAAGTGATCCGAATTATTCATTTTGTTCGGCTCGCAAAGTAGCTAATGCTTGCAAACAAATTATACTAATCAGATATCGGTATCCATATAATTGGAACACATTTGTCTTAAAATTTAGGGTAATTGACACTTACCTTCCCCGAGGTTTCTGACAAAAATACGCTATGCCCCTAACCTTTCAACTTATTACACCGGCCTCCCTCAAATTGGAATAACTACGCTCAGTTAGATCCATTTCATTGTTACATTTGTTGCTTCCAAGTTACTGACCTTAAAAATAAACTTTTAAGCTCTCATTTTGCCCTAAGTTTTCCCCAAGAATCCATACCAACGAACTAAGACTTTGCAGGAATAAATTGGATGGAGAGTAAAATTGTATGTTTTTCAAGGTCAGTAACCCAGAATCCACAAATTTAACGGAAGAATAACAGAGTGGATCTAATTGACCTAAGTTTTTCCATTCAAGGGAGGCTAGTGTTATAAGTTGAAAGGTTGGAAGCATAGAGTATTTTTCAAAAACCTCAGGGGAGGTTGGTGTAAATTACCTTAAATTTTAGGGTCCGGCTCCTCTCTAGTCCAATGGTTTTGAGACAGTCCAGATCGGGACCATCCATTGGTAGATTCAATGGTTCGAATTTTCTCATTCACTTTTACCAGTAAGAGCTTTTACCGTTAAGAATACACTCTTGCCAGTAAAATTGTAAAAATACATCCAAATCGTTGATTACAGCAAATGAACGGTCCAGACCAGGTCTCCTCCGGTCCAAAACATGAATTGGGTTTTGAAATCGAACTAGCTGTTAAATTTTTCAAGACATAGTACAGTTTGATCTGAGCATCTGATCACCCTAATTTTGCACTAACTCATGACAAATTGAGCAAGCCGTACGAAAATAACATATGGTGTTGTTCTATTGTCACAGCCTAATTAAGTATTAATGACTGCCTTTTGTATTGTGCATAAACTGTACCAGTGATACTTTTTATATTGTACAGACTTGCTAGTTTCCCCTTAAGAGGTTAATCTAGCTTCGTCCTTGCCCAATTGTTCATGGGATCAACTATTTTCAAGTTATCGCTAATTTGACGGTTTTCATCTTCTAATACCTGGCAATACCTTTCTTTTTGAAACAAGAATTAACTTTTGATTCATATTTCCGAGAAGTGTGAATAATTATTTATATAGATTCCATAGCAATATTTTATAATTCTAAATTCTAGTGAAATAAATAGTTACCCATTTGGATTTCACGCATTCCGATTAGATAGCAGTAAAGTAAAAAAAACCGTTCGAAAATCATTTAAAAAAGATGAGCCATAATATTAAACTACCTCTAAATTTCAGCAATCAACAGTAAAATGTAAATAAAAGAGTTTCGAAAGTGAGAAAAGTATAAAAGATTGGTAAAACAACACCCATTGACCATTCTGTTTGCAGATTAGAAGAAAAAAAAAAAAAACAGCCAAGGACCAAACCCATTAGAATATCTACGGGGGAACAGATTTGCAAAAGAAGCCAAGAAGCAAACTTGTTTACCAACATTGGCACATTTAGCATCATTTTTCCAAAATAAATGGTCAGCCGAAAAAAGAGATTCAAAAACCCATACTGAAAACGAAATCTTCAAGATGGAAATTCCCAAATAAAACAAAATACCTTTTCGACCTTCGTGAGGAAACCCTAGCTTCCGATTCGAACTTCAAATCTACAAAATCGAATTTCTTAAAAACTCACATGCAAAACAAAAACATCACAAAACTGGAAGACATTGTGGAACAAGTTCATGAGGAAAAGGAGGAATACCAGAAAACACATTGAGGAGGGAGACCGACGGTGGTTGAAGACCGGCGTGCAGGATTTCGTCCCCCACGGAGGTGGGTTGCTGCAGACCGTGAGTTAGAGAGAGGAGGGAAGAGTCACGGAGCTTCAAGTGAAAACGATGATAACGATGTACGTCAACTTTAGGGCTTCTTTTTTGGCGCGCTGGCTTCAGTTCCCCCCCCCCCCCGTGCTTTTTCGCCGCATTGGAGGCCCTTACCACTATCTTTTTCTTTTTTTTTTTAACGTCACTTTCCGTATATTTTCATCAAAAATGAACTTGCAGGGAAGTAAAGTTAACAAAAAAAAGAGTGGCAAAATCAGCGGCCTTTCCGAAAGGGAAATACGTATTTTTAATAAGGCAATTTCAAGTTCAAATATTATGTGCTTACGTAAATAATTTTTCTATCAATATGGATCTTGTTTGATAGATCTCATCGAAATCTTTTATACGGTGCAAAAAAAATTGAAAAATTATTTTTCATTTACATTATTTGTGAGTTTGAAAATGTGAAATAAATACTTATTTTTAAAAAAAGTATTCTGGAATGGGGCCTTAGAGAAGGAAAACGAACTCTGCCCAGGTAGCATTAGACCTCAGCCAACCACTTGCGTTGGCTACAGGTTTCCCAAATGCTTTCGGTGACAAACAATTAAAATTTCTAGTCGTTATATTCCGCAACAAGTTAAATTTGTTGACACCGAAGAGTGTCGCCGTTGATGTTTTTTCTTGTAGCATCGTACTCTCTTTTTATCCGCATGCATTTTTTTTGTCTTTATTTATATAATAATATTAGTACAAAATTACCCTTACATTGTAATTAGCTCTTCACTTATGAACAACAATCTTGTAATTTCATGTGAATGAAAAAGAAAAAAAGAAGTGCGTGTAGATGAAAGGGGAGTGCAAATATGAGTTCCCATTGGCTTATGAAGTTTAGAGGTATTAAAGAGCAGGATGTAGATTGCATATTTGCATTTAGAGAAATGAAAACTGAGAATTCAAAAATCGATCTCCACAAAATTTTCCATCACAGAAATATTCTTTTAGAAAATTTTTGATTGTTTCGTCAACCGTGTTTTTTTTGTTTTTAGTGTTTTTGTATCAAAAGTTCTACCTTATTTTTTACTTTTTTATGTATATAGCGTACTTCTATTTGAAAAGTGAATTTTTTTTGTTATAATGTCAAAAAAATGGACTAAAGACAAAAAAATGCGAAAACCTATTAAGTATATTTTTTATCTCAAAACTGACAATCAAACAAAAAATTTAAAGCTACTGTTTTCTTAGTTCCCCCCCCCCCCCCCCCCCCCCCTCCCTCTTATGCGCATCTTTACATACATTTGGACTTATTAACCTTTTTGGTCTCCTAAGTATTAATTTCGTCTCATTTTCGTTCCCAATATAAACATTGGAGACATTTGGTCCCCAACATTTCAATTTTGTACCAATCAAGTCCCCAAATCTAACGCCGTGAACCCATCTGTTAAAACAAGGGGCATTTTTGTCATTTCACCAACCCAAATTCAATCAAAGAAAAACGAAAAAGAAATAAAAGAAAAGAGAAAAAGCTTTGCACAGCCATGGCCGCTGCGGCCATGGTGTCCAGCTACCCCCACCATCCTCCTCTCCTCTCTTCTTTCTTTTCCCCCTCGCCTACAACCATAGGAAAAGAGGATAGGGGGAATGATTTAAATTTCTTCAAAAAATTCACCACGGTTTATGAACTGTTTGGATTCCTCCTTTCAAAAAAAAAAAAAAACTGTTTGGTCGTTTTCTGTTGCTATTCTTTTACAATCAAAACACAGATCTGAGCCTTTAGCTTTTTTGTTCCATCAATTTATCGTCACACTTCTTCGGAGCCCGTACCCCTCCATGGGCGGAGCCTAGAATTGAGCCGCCGTAATCCTGACATCATCCTCTGTCGTGGCGTCGGCTTTCGTCAAAAAATAATCCAGAGTCATCTCCGGCAGCTCGCGACTCCTTCCTCCCGTAATGATCTCCTTCCAAACCTCCTCTACGGTCTTGTTCGAAACACCGCCGTTTTGGACGGCGGAGGAAGATTCGTCTGGAAATACGGTATGGGCGTCGTCGGTGTAGACTGTAGATGTTTCTGATGATGTCGTCCATGTTCATGGAACCTTCGGCGACAGAGTGAGAATGTATAGAGGACAGCTGTTGCTGCCGGCGTGGCAGATCAGAATTGGAAGGTGATGTAGAAGAGGCCATCATCACAAGTTGCAAGAACGAGATCCTTCAACCACAAGTTCAGAACTTGTTATTGTATCTTTTGATTTGATTTTGGGGGAAAAAAAAATCAGAATTTTTAGAAGCTCCCAATTAGCTTTGGAAAACTGAAAACTTATGGTTGCCGGCTAGGGAGAAAAGAAAGAAGAGAGGAGAGGGGGAAAAGGAGAGGAGGAGGATGGCGGGGTAGCCGGCGGCCATGGCTGCGCAAAGCTTTTCCTCCTTTCTTTTCTTTTTTTTAATTTTCTCTGATTGAAATTTGGGTTGGGCAAAATGACGATAATGCCCTTCATTTTAACGGATGGGGCTCACGGTGTTAGACGTAGGGACTTGATTGGTACAAAATTAAAACGTTAGAGACCAAATGTCTCCAATGTTTATATTGTGAACGAAAATGAGACGAAATCAATACTTTAGAGACCAAAAAAGTTAATAAGCCCATGCATTTGTTATCGAAGGTTTTTGTTAAGATAATACTAGCTTATCTTTCTCACTTCAAAAAGGGAAAATTGATTTGACAATGTAATTACAAAGTATTGTCCAATTAACATTAATTGTATTTAAAGGTGATCCTACTCACCAAGTTTTATGGATGATTAGTTCAAATTATACTATTGAGTTAAATAAGCCACTTTGGCTTATTTTTTGTCCTTATTCAAATTTTTTTCGTATCATTTGGCTTATCATCAATTTTTTAGGGATTATTGCATCTTTACGACAAGAGAAATCTAAAAAGTAATAAATTTTGATCGAAATCCAATTTTTTTTGAATAAAGATGAAAAAATTGGCTTATTTTCGTCTTTATTCAAAAAAAAATTGGATTTTGGTCAAATTTTTTTTACTTTTTAGATTCCTCTTGTCGTGAGGATGCAATAATCCCCAAAAAATTGATGATAAGCCAAGTGATACGAAAAGAATTTAAATAAGGACAAAAAATAAGCCAAAGTGGCTTATTTAGCCAAACGGCCAAGAACATTTCTGAACTACAATAGGCTATTGTGCTGTGCTTTTGGAGTACAACAAAAAAACATCTTCACCATTACTAATTGAGATTAAATTCAACCATGGGTTTTCTAATACCGGCATTACGTGCCCACCGTGCATTTATTGGTGATATGAACTGTTCAACTTGTAAGACATGCAACATCAAAATGTGGATCAAAAAATAAGCTTTATCAGACATAGATATGTGTGTAAATTTGATTTATAAAATGGACGGTAATTAATAGTTAAAACTTGCTAGAATCAGACCTTTCATTTAATAAATGAAAAATCAACTTTCGATATATCTATCAATGTCTGATAAAGTTATTTTTTTGGGTGAATATACTACTTTGTGAGCCCTACAAAATGAAAGGTTGAAATTATAATAATGAACATATTGTGAGGCTCACAAGTCACAACGGCGGTGATGGACAATCAATTAGCTATTTAGCTAGACTGACAATGAGTCGAGAGAACCAATATGGTTGGAGAGGACCCATATTGAGTATCATGAAATATTTCCAGACTTATTTTTAAAAGTTGTTAAAAACAAAAAGTTTATTCTACCCGCAACCAATTAAGGGTGAGAAAACGAGTGTGTGTGTTTTTTTAAAATCTGAAATGATGAAAAACAATTTAAAGAGAATTGTTCTTTTCAACACTAAACTCTAAAAGTTGCAATTTCCCTACAATCGACAACTGATAATGAACAAATAAAATAGGAGATTGATTTACACACTTTCTTTTTTGTTCTTTAGTACGTAAATTTATCAAATCATCCCTGCAATTTATGAAAAGTGTATTGTTTCAAAGACTGTTCGGTGAATTCAGGTGCTAAATGACAAAAAAAGAAGAAGAAGAGTGTTTGCACAAAAAAATGAGGTGTGTAAATCAATTTCCAAAGAATATAAGCAGAATGTGCCAAACTTACTCCTATCATTAAAGTACGAAATGATAATCAATAACACCTTAGACATACGTGCCTTCAATCCAACACCTATCAATATAACACTTAATTAGAACTAGAAATATCGATATCTAAAGCTATTTTTTAACTTGTGAGGTGAGGGAGAATGTAAGAACGAGTGTGTTGTTCAAACTTCAAATAACAAACACCGCACCGAATAATTCAAATACGACAACTAGTTAGCACTAGGCACTCGCACCACCACCACCACCCGTTTGATCAGACCAAGCATCAATCACGTCATCGTCCTCCATTTTCAGATCCCCGGGGGTTTGATGGTCGCGGATCTTAGTGCCATCGTAAGTGAAGCGAACTTCGTCGCAGTCCAAACCTACCCGGTCGCAGTAAGCAAGCTTGAGCAGACGCAGCGGTGCTTCAAGTCTCACCCTTACATAGATGTCAAACTCTTTTTCTCTCTGCACCTTCACAGTTACATGTGTTTTATCTTTCTTTGGTACTCCTGCTGCCATTTTTTTGGCCAATTCCCCTGCCACTTCACAACTTTGGAGAAGTTACACCAAAGAAAACTAAACGATAAGTCCTTCATCGAGGATATATATATATATACACACACACACACACAAAATGAGAGAGAGAGAGAGAGAGAGAGAGAGAGAGAGAGAGAGAGAGAGAGAGAGAGAGAGAGAGAGAGAGAGAGGCGAATGACGCCTTGAGTCTGTCAATTCTTCGGGATTCCAAGGACTAAGGGAACTACAACGGCCACTTTTCATTAGTGGAAGTACAATGTTTGTAAGCCTATATAAAAGCGGCAAACTCTTCGTATTCTTGGCGGTTTGTCTCAAGTTGGCCGGTTGGACTGCATAGGGTGCAGTCCAGAAAGTTTCCGACCTTATTTCGTGTTCACTTTGATGTTCGAACTCATTGTAGAGTACATGCAATAGTGAAAAATTACGTTAAAGTGGTTCGGGTAAACTTAGACACATTTCTACAAATCTTGGGATCTCACTAGCTAGCTCTCACCATCAATTAATAGGGTGCCTGTTTATTGTCGAGTCAAAGCCTCGTACAGACTTTGTACGTAAGAGTATAGCATTTAGAGACCCACAACGATCAAGCAAAATCGAACCGAAGCACTTCCATGCACAATGATTTTGGTTGAGTTGATTACAATTATAGGCCAGCTTTGGCTTACAGAACTAAGATATGTCGATGAAATTAGTCATGTGCGAAGTCATACTAAAAATCAACCAAACTGAACTGTTCCATCCCTAACAACAGGGTCCATTGCGCTCTTCTATCATATGGGCCTCATTTCAGGCCCAAAAAAGGAGATCCAAACTGAAAAGTGAGATTATTTAAACCAATTTATGTCTTTTTTGTTCTTTAATTATTTAGAATCGTCAAAACACGCATGGACAAAAGAGCACTCAATTTTACAAGTACATCTACCCAAAATTAGTGTAAGAGCTTAAGCACAATATGGACATTCATTTGATAATAAGTTATTATAAAATTAAATAGTAAAGGAACCACTTGAGCATTGGACATTTTGAAAAATTATGCGACTAAGGTAAAGGACTTGTGGTAACATGTGTTAGGCCCAATTTACTACACATTCGTGCGCCCCGCCGACGTCAGACTGGAGCAAAATGGACCTGGGGTCCGAGGTCTGGGCTGAGTTTGGCTTGGGCCTTGTGCTTTGAGCTCTTAAGTAGTTTTCTATTCAAAGAACATTGGGCTCGCTTGGACTTGGGCTTTCTAGGATTTGGATTTGTATACCAGCTTTGTAGCTTTGTTTTGCTTTTGATCGGGTCCCCTTTGATCAAGAAAGTCACAAACAAATCATCTAGCCTATGCAGCGGCCAGCGGGAACAGGCTTACCACTGGATTCTAAGGACTCTCCACCTTCCTCTTGGTTCCGACACTACCGTTGTATTTTTTATTTTGTTTTATTTTGTTGTTTTCCTTGTTTTTCGGACCGATGGAGTTTCGGTCATTTGTACTTTGTTTTTTATATACTATATAAATGGGATTTTTTATACTATATAAATGGGATAATCTTGTTCATAAAAAAAAAAAAAATGCTAGGATACAATCAAAGATGGAATCAAGCACCTGTGTGGCATTGAATAAATTTTCCCACCATCTCCTATTGTCCTATACAAAACTAGACCTCCACTACTACACATCCATTACCACTCAAATGTGAACCTAATAAATTAATACCCTGGCCTATTCTACCCTATCTCCTCTACCCATATCTATCCATTATTATACCGAAGAATCACCATCGATAATTAAAAAAATCCTCTGTTTGCATTACTTTTTGAATTTTTTTTTTCATTACATTTACTTTCAATCATTACTCATCCATATCTTCCATCATTATTCTCACTTCACTCTCTATTTCTGTCCAATCATTACTCTCATTTCTCTCTCCACTTATAACCCTACAAAATCTCTCAAAAACTCATCCAAACACAGCATTCATCTTTCTATCACTTACCTGAAAAAAAAAAAACATTTTTCCATGAAGTTGAGATTTTGAAATGTGAGGCCACTGACACAATTTTATTTTATTTTTTTGGATAAGCACGTTTGCGGATCAACTTACACGTACCTCGATACGTCACACACAATTCTTTTATGTCCCTTCCCCAATTGTTTTCCTATAAGTACTAAGTGGAACCTTCGAAGCCCAGAGTCAGAAACAAAAGTGAGAAAAGAAAGCATATATGGCAGCTAAAGGAGTAATCCTTGTTTTCTTGCTCCTAGCTTCAGGTATGCAATTCTATGCTTCTCTTCAATTCCCCCTTTTCTACTCCTAGAAATTCAAGCAATTTCTACTTTCAACGTAATCAACAGGCCAGGTGTGTTCTCGGTCTGAGGTGTGTTTAAATATGTGTAAGGGAGTAAAGCAACGAACACATACATATCAAATACTAATCCGAATATAGATGTGTAAGTAGCTAACCATTAGATGCATGTAAGCCGTCACACACAATACACGAGAGACTAGAAGCATCGGATGGCTACTAAAACATCTATGTCCGAATATCAGTGTTTTCATAATTTCTATACATGTGATATACTTACATATATACACGTATGTACTATATGTATATACCAACGAAACATATACCTTCTGCTCTCTTTAACTAATTAAACTATAGTGTGTATGTTCTTTATAACCTGTTAATATAGATAGTCTTAGGGTATTCACAATGCTATAATCAAAAATTGTTAACTAAAAGTTGCCACATCAGTTTTTGATTATTTATTTAAGAGATTCTTAAGGTTAACAATGTAGACGTCTACAACGGTATAATCAAAATTGGATAACCAAAACTTGTCATATCATCTTTTCAAACTACAAAAAACTAAAAACTGTGAATAGTAGAAAATAGTCTTTCTAAAAATAGTTTTGAAATTAATAAAAACTATTCACTAGAAATAGAAAATAGTTTTTAAAACTTTTTTTTGGAAAAAAAAAACTATTTTTAAAAAACTGTTTTCTAAAAAATAATAATTTTTTAGTAAAGTATTTTTTTTTTCAAAAGTATTGTTCGAAAAGAAAGAGAGATAGAACATTTCTGTATGATGATTGGTGTATTTGATTGGGGATATGTTGGGTCTATTAAATTTGATTATTGTCAAAAGGTTGCTAGTTTTGGTTATTCAAAGCAAAAAATTTGATTATTTCTAATGAGGTTGTTAAGTTTGATTATAGCATTATGAGCCATATTTTGCACTAACATTATTAACTTTAAAAACCTTTTTACTTTTGATTATAGCATTGTAGATACTTATGGGAGCATTGTGATACATATAGTGCTGATGTTTTATTCTTTTGGTGACCAAATTCTCGAGATTGGGGTGGGACAAAAAACTCACCTGTATCGAAAAGTGTCAGTACTTCTGTAGCAATTTCCTAGACTTTTGTATCATTGTACTTAATTTGTTGAAAATAAAGTGCAGTTTGACTAATGAATTTTTTTCATTCAATAAAAATAAAAAATAAAGTGTGTTTCAGCCAGAATGCCAAAGCTTGCCCTCAATATTGCTTGGAAGTGGAGTACATGACATGCAAATCATCTGGGAATGAGAAGCTTTATCCTGGATGCACCAACTGTTGCTTCCTAGCCGGAAAGGGCTGCACCCTTTATTTTTCAAGTGGGAACCCTCAAACCTGTCCAACATAGCTTTTTAGCAATGGACAATGGAGATCCATCCATATATATGCAGCAATAATATACAATAAACGTGCAGTTCCTAATTGTTGGTCCTTTTTTCGATTGCCCTACTTGTAATACGATTTAAAAGAAACATTTTCCTAAATAACTTACTGAATTGTTTTACGATGTTCAAAAGTTCTTCAATTTTCGAATAGCGTAAAAAAAAATTCACAAAGTTGTTTACGAAATACTGGTACTATTATCGAATATGAATCAACAATTAGGAATGAAGGATGAGCTAAATCCTTTTCTAAGCAGTCTTTGGTGTAATAGATGAAATACAATCAATTAATAAAGCGATGATCTCATTGTATCTGTAAGAATTAAGGGCATGCGACTTTTTTCGTTTTGGTGTCTTAAAATTCTTGGGCAAGTTGTTCAATAAACACACTCTCTCTCTCAAAAACTTTCCTCAAAAGTCAAAACCCAGGTTTGGCTGCCTGTTCGATCCAACAGATATTCGTTGGGGGATGATCACATGCACTCTCAAAGTCAGAAATTCTAGATTCGTTCATTGACTGAATGACACTGTAATATTTTTCTTAGATTGTCTTCTTTCCCTTGTTGGGGTTTTAGCGCAAGCCATTGAAGGCCGGGATTTAGAAATGCTCTCTCCGTCCGAATTTAATTGTCCATAGTTCTATTCTAATTGGCTAAAAAATGAGTTATATCTTTGAATCCGTAATGAATTTCATATCGAATATGGATCTTGTTTGATAGATCTCGATTAGTTCTATAATACAATATTTTTTAAATCACGTAAAACAATATAAATTGAAAGATATAATCGATTGAAAAATGACACGAACTCCAAGAAATGACTATTAAATCTGGACGGAGGGAGTAGTAATTTACAATAGCAGCAAATAAATGAGGGTAGAAAAAGAAACTCGGAAGAGGAATACACAAGAATTTACGTGGTTCGGCTAAAGTAACCTACATCCGCATGAGTGATTTGTTATTTAGTATGCGAGAATAATAACAAGAACATGTACAGAACTTGGGCTAAATTACACACTCTAATAGCCAGATTGGGCTGGGGGAGCAGCTTTTATTTGCGCTCGATTTCACTGTCTATCTTGACAATCAATAGTCGGAATTTTAAAAGAACTCTTCTGGAGAATCGTTCTTTTAAAATCCGGATTTTGGACGGTTAGATTTAGCAAAGCCCCCAAGTCCCTAATTGCCACCCAAAGAACAACTCACAATAGGATTAAAAAAAAAAAAAATAGCCTACTTTCTCTCACCACAAGAATGCAAAACTCTCCCCGCCTAACACCCATCGAGAATGCTAGGAACACAATTTCAGACATAATTGCATACAAAATCGTTCTATGCACATTTACATACGGAACGATTAAACGTCTCCAAACACATTTACATATGGAGTTGTGTCCGAAAATTGTGTCCCTAAACCTTTTGGAACCCATCTGCACAGCTATTAATTTTACGGATAAAACACGAGCAGAGCATTAAAACGTGGAAAACTCATGCTAACTCGAAAGTCGTCCGAGACATCAATATCCAATCCCTTTTTTTTTTTGAACAGCATCAACATCCAATCTTTGATTGATATCTTTCAACTTGCGCTGTATCTTTGACAATGACTGATCATGAGCCAAGATTCAACACCCCTAGCTAGAGCATGTGAACCAGTTCTATTCTAAGCTAAAAAAGTCAGTGAACAAAACATATGTTGTTATCCATGCTTGCTGGCTGGCCTAGAGGAGGATTGGCACTTTTAGGAAATGTAAGCCACCAAAGAAGTGTTCTTCCCAAAACACCCTCTTGTGTCTTCCTTTAGTGGCCAAGTTGGATAGGTTTGATGGTTGGCTGTGGGAGGACTTTTGGATAAGTTAAATGGGTTGTCAATCGTTTTTTTCCATTTTACTTTAATAGTAGATTTTTCTAACTTTTCAAGTTTGCCCTCCATATCCATTTTTTTTTTCATTGTTTCGTCTGGTTTTGTCTTTTGCAAGGGGGTCTTTTGGTAAAGTCATACTTAGATTCATTGGAGAATCAGAATATCGCAAACTAGGAGAATAAACCTCTTGTATTGGACAGGGCTACAACGCCTAGCTATATATCCCCAAGCTGCTGGCACATTGAATAAGAAGATCTTCCCAAAATCTTCTGCAACTAATCTTCCTATCTTTCCAAATCTTGGGGTTCCATCAAGATTAAGTGTTGTTCTCTTGCTTCTCCCAAGAGAAAATTCTGTCTAAAATCACTCATCCTATCTATATGCTTATATGTCATATGCAACTGTCAAGAGTGAATCGGTCCGTACAAGAAAAAATAAAACAAAAAAACAAACATGCAATACACTTTTCGACAGTTTTTATGCCTATATGTAATATCAGACGAAACTACAAAGTCGTTGAACCATTAAAAGATAATTGATCAATTCCCTGCTTTAAATAAATACGCATGTTATTCTAGAAGGAACGTTGACCTAGTTTGGTCATTTAAGCGACGAAGCCATTTTGGCTTGAGGGGTCCAAAATATCCTTGCCTTTGAACCATGAAGGTGCCTTTGATTATGTGCATTGGCATCATTTCGTAGGTTCTAGCCCTACTTTCCATGCACTGTGCAAGTTTTTTTTTAATTACTTCAATGGGTTTTCCGATTTTTCACTATTTCTCTCTATGTTCTTTCTTCCTTCTTAGTTTCTCGCTTTTTTATCCTTTTGCGCAAGGTTACTCTAGTAAATTCATGTTGGGAAATCTTCAAAAATTAAAGCAAAATCTCCTCAAGATTTTGCTAGGATTCTCATTAGAGAGAGAGAGAGAGAGAGAGAGAGAGAGAGAGTCACTGGGTGTTTCTAGATTTTGCTAGGATTCTCATTAATGAGAGAGAGAGAGAGAGAGAGAGAGAGAGAGTCACTCCCTTGATTTTTAAACATAAATAATAATCATTTACAATAAACAGAATCTCTACTGAATTGAAGTACCGATAATATCCAAATTACATTTCTTCCCTTGTTCGCGAATTTAAATTTAAAAGATATGAGTTTGGCTCGAAGCCCCAAGTTATTAATACCAAAATAATATTATAGTTTTTTTTTTTACATTTGTCATTCTTTCAAATACTACTTTCAAAATAAATGCCAATTGTCACTTCTTTTATACCTTCGAAATTCATGATCGTTAAGCATGCAATGCACACTATGCCAACTTCGTTGATTGGTACCTAAAAATGATAGGTTGAGCTACACTAGCCTAGTAGGAAATTCTAAACTCAAACTATATGTAAATGCGACGAAACTTGCAACTAGATTGAATGAATTTCAACAAACGAACGTGAGGTACAAGGGCTACCACTACGAACAGACGAACTAAGACTGGAGAATCCTGGATGTCCTACAGATGTCCCTAACCATTCATACGTCAATTAGAAGCAACATTTAAACTCATACCATTCACCATAGAATCTCATTTCATAAAACTTTATTTTTTTTATTTTTAAAACAATTTAGAGAAAACCCAAGACCATTACAGGTCAAACTCCGTTGATTTGTGCCCAAATACCAAATCCGTTGATTCGCTCAAGAATACCGAAGGATTTTTGATAAAAATCCTCTTTTCAAAATCCAAATCTTTTTCTTTAAGAAAACCTTGATAAAACCAACATTTCATTCTCTTTTTCGACAACCACAATCCCAAGCAACAAACAATCTAAACATCAACATAGACTTCTGAAGTCAATCAAATTCTCTTCATCATGCGAGACATTCAATTGTGTTACCATCCCCTGTGTCACATTGAATTCTCTCCACCACACCTTGCGTTGCAGGCCCTCTAGAGTCTCCGCATTACCACACCTTGCGTTGCAGGACCCTCAATTCAGAATTCACAACTCACGTAAACATAAAAGCATTATTAATCCGTATATAAGCTGACATCATTTTCCAAGTTCACATTCATTCATTCATACATCATCAATAATGTATTACAAACTCATAAGTATACCCATTGCATATTGATAAATACTTTAAATCCACGTTATTCCTCTAAGTCTGTCACGATGCCCTACTTCACGTACCGAATCCACGACTCCACGACACATCACCGGCTAGGTACGAGGATACGAGTGCCAAAGGAACCTAGGGAGCTCAACAAGACGAGGTACGAGGATACGAGTCATAATACTACTCATCGGATCACTAGACAAGCTCATGTTCACCCATAACACTCACCACTTAATCCCTTATCGTCTACGGTACTCCTATCAACCTTATGATACATTCTCTACCGAACGACACTAATATTATTTTCCAGCGAGTGCCAAGAGACAAGATCAAACAACGAGCCATTAGGACACAAGCAATCATATTCGAGAGTGACTTAAACATATTCTAATCATATAGGGAGTCATAGCATGGATCGAAAACAACCATAGGAGTAGCTACAGATATCGACATATTGACACGCCTCTATTCAAATGGTCATAACTTTCTGTGTACTAAGAGTTTTAAGGTGATTCTGATGGCAAATGAAAGCTGACTTCAAGACCTTTGAATCGTTGTAAAGTTTGCATGAAACGAACATTGGACGAAGAAGTTATGGCCGTTTGAAGTTGGCTGAAACCCAGAAAATCGGCAGAATTTTCAGATTCGACCGAAATACAAAACTCAACCTCAAGCACGAAACAAAGCACGATTTAAGTGCATAAACATCACATAAACCCATAACAAGAGTAAGAAATTCCTACCCAAATGGGTTTTGAGCAAAACCCTAAGTACACCGAGCAAAGGTCCGCCAAGAACAAGCTTTCCCAAAGCAATACCACAAGATCTACAACATCCAATAATGAAAAAATTCGAAACCCAGTTGATATTTGAAGGATTAACACATAGATCTTGAAGATTTGTTGGAGTTTGAGGTGTAAATCTAAGGATTTGGGTGAGAGATTGAAGAGAGAAAGGAGAGAGGCGATTTTAGGGCTTGGTTCGAGGTCATAAGGGGTCTATTTATAATGCCTGAATCGTGTGCTGAATTTTTTGAAAATTGGTAGCGGGTACCGGTACTGGGCGATTCCCAGTACCGGTATTGGAACCCCAAAAATATCGAACTGACCAACTTCTGGACATTGGGTACCGGTACTAGGCAAAAGGCAGTATCGGTACCGACTGGAGAGAAATTTAAAATTTCACCAACGGATACCGAATCGAACCCCACTTGATACCAACACCTTCAAACATCATTACAACATCAAAATACGATCTTCCACATATTTAAACGATTTTAGAAAACATAATAATACGAGTCTCTACACAGAGAGAGAGAGAGAACCACTGGGTGATTCTCTGACAGAGAATCCTTGGAAAATCTACAAAATATTCCCAAGATTTTGCAAGAATTCTGATTCTCAAAGGGGGAGATTTCAAGAGGATGACGCCAGTCATGTGAGACAAAATGATCCGGGGGGGTGGGAGGTGATAGTGTTCCCTAGAATGGAGAAACTCAAGTAAAGCCATTGTGATTTCAAAATTCATCCACCAGAAAAGTCTGCATGTTCACAAGCCTCTATATTTGAATTTTTGAAGTTACCTTGTTCTCTTTGCAACTTAAAAAGAATTTTTCAAAAAATTCCCCCTAGATTCCTCCTACTTTTAACATTTCTCTCTCTATCTCTCTCTACTCATTACCCCTACTTTTTTTCAAAAAACTTTTCAAATTGCAATCCAAACAAAGCACTCTGTCCCAAATATTTTGTTACTAGAAGAGTATGAGATTTACCAAACAAGGAATAAAGTGAATGTTATAGATGAAAGCATTCTAAAACTCACCTAAAGTTTCATTCCATTCCAAGTTTTACAAACTACTTCATTTCTTTTCTTGACAATAGATCGAATAAAGAGATGAATTCATACAAAAGACTTGATTGCTTCCACCAAAAGTTCTAACTTATGTTTCCAAGTTTCTCATCATCTAGAACATGTGGTTGTCATTTAAACAATGTGCGGAAAATCTTATTGCACATGACATTTGAAAGGGATACAACAAGAGACATAACAACAGGCAGAGAGACAACTGTGCGATGCTCTTTCAAAATAGAATAAAAAAATATAATAAATCTAATACAGTTGTGCGAGTCTAGATAGAAAGAGAGTAGTAAGCATTAAAGAGAGAGATAGAGGCAGAAAAAATGAATCAACCAAGGATTTAATTCTGATTATGAGGATTTGATTCTTATTCTTATTCTGCATTCAATGGTGGGAGAGAATGTGAGAGCTTGAACTAGTTGAAAGTAGGTTTGAAGACTTTGGATTGATGTTGTGTAGTGAGGTGCATACTATAGTGCTGCGCACCTCCGAGCCGTTGGATCGTGCATCTAACGGCTTGGATTTCATCTCAGCAATCAACGATTGAGAGCCGTTTATTGCCGAGATAAGATCCGAGCTGTCAAATGCACTATCCGATGATTTGGAGGTGCGCAGTACGGTGCTGCGCACACCATTGCACAGCACCATGAGCACATAACAGCCTAGTACCACGTATAAGAAGATAAGATGTAACTTTTTTTTATCCACTGTTTATCTCTATCTTCTTTTTCAAAGAATCCTTATCCACCCACTAACGAATATATTTAATCCCATTCCCACATACTTCACATCTTAGGGATGTTTCCACTAACCTAAAAATTATGGACTAAAACTTTTTTGTTTTGTCCTTATTCAATTTTTTTCGCGTTTATTAGTTTTTTACCAAACTTCTATATATTATTTATATGAGAGGAATCGAAAAAATCAGCAAAAAAAGAAGAAGACTGAAAATGGTTTGATCTGAGTAGTTTTTAGTTCAGATTTGATGAACGGTTCAATTAAAAACTGTTCAAAACAAGCACTTTCCGGTAATTTTTTTTTGCCTATTTCTTGCGGGTACCCTTAAAATCATGTTCTGCACACATTAAGTGGCTCTGATCATCAAAAATCACGTTTCAATTTTCAATCCGTTTGAACCGATGCGAAGATCTTATTTTTCTGATCATTTTATTTTAAATGGTCATAATGGATTTTTGACTCTAAAACCTTTCAATTAGCACCCTAAGAGAGCCCTGAAACTAAATAAGGAGTATTCGGGTGCTTATTGAAAGACCTTAGAGCCAAAAATTCATTACGATCATCTAGGATAAAATGATCAAAAAAATAAGATTTTCGCATCGGTTCAACCAGATTAAAAATTGGAGCACTTAATTTTTTTAATCATATTTTTCTGTTAGTTTCATTAACGGTGTTAACAATTTTACCAATTTGAAACGTAAACCAAACTATAGGGTTTATTTGGTAGCAATTGAAACTAGAGGGATGAAATTGAGATAACCGTAAAACTGGAGGAACGATTACGAAAATTTGCCCATAAATTTATGAAAAAAAATTTCAATTGTGTACCATTCAATTGTGTACTAGGAGCGAGTCAGTAATTCTATGAGACTTCATGTAATGCCCCGATTTTTGGGAACGTTAATTTAATAAAATTTTCAACATTTATTAAATAAAAAGAAACATAAAGTCATTACAAACCAAATTATCCTCAAATTTGTGTTACACATTTTTAAATAGATAAGGGAGGGGTACTAAGGTAACTTCTACTCCTTTGGACGTCCATCATCTTCTGCATTATTCTGCTCAGTACTGAACTCTTCCAAATTATAAAATCCCCCATGTTCGTCTCTAAACTCTGACATAAGATGCCAGAGTCACAGAAAGTAACATCGTGAGCAATTAAGCCCAATAGCTAACTCCTACACCTATATCTCATACACTAACAAAAATAACATATAACATTTTATCATTTCTATAAAAAAAAAAATTAGCATCACAAAAATAATCAAAGGTGTCGGTATCTTTTAGAGTTATCGCAACGTATCAAAACTGTGTCATCATTTTTCAAGAATCGATTCCACTTTCCATTTTACTTCCTCGAGCGCTGGTTACCATCTTTCAGGACCTACCAGGCTCCCAAGCTAAGTTCAGATTTTACAACCCAAAAGCACTGATTCCGCTGACCTTCTCTTTCAGGACCTACCAGGCTCTCAGACTTTAATCATTTCATAACGCAGACACGGCACTAGTTCCGCTGACCATCCTTTCAGGACCTACCGGGCTCCTAGGCCACACACGCACGCCGTCCCGAGCCATGATTCCGCCGACATTTCTCTCAGGACCTACTGGGCTCTCATGCACACTTGAGGCATGATTCCGCTAACCATCTTCAATGGACCTACCGGGCTCTCATACTCACACAATCATTAATCTTTTCCGTATTTTATTTCTCATTTTTCGTGTTTTGTAGACATGCATCATTTCCTCGCGTTCACATTATTCTTTCAAAGCTTGCTAAAATCATTGGATAAAATAAATCCTAATTTTTTTGCTTTTCTACATCGCCAAATCTAAAATTATATCAGCAAGTAGTATAAAAACAACATTCCTAATATGTTTTCTGTAACACATGCACTTGGCATCTTATCACTAAATTTTTGTCATGTAAAAACAGTTGCATTTCGATTTTCCATTTACTAAATTCTAAGTCATGTTTTTCTTACTAAGGAAAAAATAATAGTAACAATAATAAATAGCAGTGAACCAAAGATTTAGTAAAATTCCTTCATTCCAACCATGATACCATTTCCAAGGTCCAGTTAACCATTATTATTAATTTTTTTTATAGTTAACGTAACCCAATTTCCGATAATCATAAAACTCAATTTTTTTTTTGTCGATCAATACTTTTTAAAATTAAGCAAACAAATAGAACTACTATATTTAGGGGAGTAGATAAGAGGTTTTTACTATTCTTCTTGGCGGTAGAGCGGCTACGGAGTACCTCGGGTGAAAATGCAAGCAGAGTAACGTCGTTTCGGCTTGACCGAAGAATAAAAAGAAGGTAGTTTTCTTTTTCTAAAAACACAAATATTTCTAGAAATTTTGAAATTCGGGATCAAAGGGTGATTTGAGTGGTGGAATTGAACTAATTTCCTCCTCTTTTTCTTTTTCTAGCCCAAACCTCTCTCTCTCTTGCTCTCCAAACTCATACTAATGAAGCATGTGAGAAGTGGATGATTGGTGATATGTGTGTGCTTATGAATGTGAAAGGGCATGCCTATTTCTACTAGTGAAGGAAGAATCTAGATCATATCTAGAAATCCTAATCATATCATATACAATCCTACCAATATCAAGCAAAATCTATATAATATCTCTGTAATATCTAATAAAATCCAATCCAATCTTAATATATCTTATAAAATCTAGGGATATCTAGGAAAAATCTATATCAAATCTCTCTCTCAATCTTGTACAATAAACTCTTAAGATTTGAGAGAATCGTAATCTTAGATTGTATATCATATCTAGATTTTTCTAGAATCCTAACTAGATTTTGCATATCCTAGCTAGATTTTTCTAGGATTCCTTAAGATAACAATTATGACTCTCTCCTTATCTATATTTTTACACTATGACTATACTTGGATATCAGCCTCTCCCACTTGCTAGGATTTGTAAAAAAAAAAAATCTAGGTTAGGGTTTGCATGTACAGATATATCCATATAGCTTTACATATTTACTCAATAGGGTTTTAGTATTTTCTTTTAAATAATAATATAAAAAAGAAAATGATATTGACACTCCAAAAGTTGATGCAGACACTCCAAAAAACAAATGAAAGTGGCTTTGGTGTTACACTGATTTTGGAGTGTTTGCATCAATTTTTGGAGTGTCAATATCATTTCCTTATAAAAAAATCGAGTCATTTATTAAAAGAATACTAAATTAATAACTAAATGAAGAATTTCAATTAAAACATTTAATTTTATTATAAAAGTTAGGGTTGTTACACTCCAACTAACAATACCTAAACAAAAAATAAAATAACAAAGAAGACTTGAACGTTTGGAAAAAATTGAAGGAGAAATCCGGGTCTAGTTTCCCTTCCCATTTCCCCTCCCCCAGATAAAAAAAGTAGCACAGTAGAGCAGCTAGGGGGCTGGAACTGAACTCCGAACTGACTTCGCAATCTTTTCCTTCTACCGCGGCAGCATAATTGGCTCCGAAAACCCACTACGTCCTACTCTAGACTTTGGAGGACAGGTGGTTGTAACAATTACGTATACAACTTTCATTGCGCGCACATACAAACAAGACCCTGGGGATCATGACGACAAGTGAATATAATAATGTAGATGACCACTTTAGTGGTTTGTTCCCAATACCGGCAATACCGAAGTAGAAGAAACCCTACCTTCGCGTGGGTACTAATGGGAATGGGAATTGGGGGAATTGAAATTAGAACGGTGGGTGGGATTTGAGGTTTAGGAATTTTTTCAAAAGAGGCATAATAGTCTTTTTAGGTGACCCTCTCCATGTATTGGGAAATATTTTTCTCCTTCCCATATTTAGATGAATTTCCTAAAAACTAGTCCATGACCTGGGCATTTTTTGCCCATCTGTCCACTGTTCTGCAATTTTCCCAACACAAAAAATGTTTGCTAACTGTTTTTTGTCAGTAATTTCTGACCCTAATAATGGGTTAATATCACCCACTAGAGATGTCCACTGGATTCCATGGACTCTCCATCCTCCTCCTGGGTTTCGTCACTGCCATTGTATTTTTTATTTTGTTATTTTTATTTTGGTTTTTTGTTGTTTTCCTTGTTTTTTCGGACCGATGAAGTTTCGGTCCTTTGTACTTTGTTTTTTTATATACTATATAAATGGGATTTTTTATACTATATAAATAGAATAATCTTGTTCATAAAAAAAAAAAATTGCTAAGATACAATCAAAGATGGAATCAAGCACCCGTGGGGCATTGAATAAATTTTCCCACCATCTCCTATACAAAACTAGACCTCCACTACTACACATCCATTACCACACGTGAACCTAATAAATTACTAATACCCTGCCCTATTCTACCTTATCTCCTCTACCCATATCTATCCATTACTATACCGAAGAATCTCCATCGATAAAAAAAAACTCATCTTTCCATCACTTACCTTAAAAAAAACCATTTTTCCATCAAGTTGCGATTTTGAAACGTGAGGCCACTGACACAAATTTTATTTTATTTTTTTGGATAATCACGTTTGCGGACCAACTTACACGCACCTCGACACGTCACACGCAATTCTTTTATGTCCCTTCCACAATTGTTTTCCTATAAGTACTAAGTAGAACCTTCAAAGCCCAAAGTCAGAAACAAAAGTGAGAAAAGAAAGCATATATGGCAGCTAAAGGAGTAATCCTTGTTTTCTTGCTCCTAGCTTCAGGTATGCAATTCTATGCTACTCTTCAATTCCCCCTTTTCTACTCCTAGAAATTCAAGCAATTTCCACTTTCAACGTAATCAACAGGCCAGGTGTGTTCTCGGTCTGAGGTGTGATTAAATATATGTGTAAGGGAGTAAAGCAACGAACACATATATATCAAATACTAATCCGAACACAGATGTGTAAGTAGCCGTTAGATGCATGTAAGCCCTCACACACAATACAAGCAAGACTAGAAGCATAGGATGGCTACTAAAACATCTATGTCCGGATATCAGCGTTTTCGTAATTTCCATACATGTGATATACTTACATATATACACGTATGTACTATATGTATATACCAACGCTACATATACCTTCTGCTCTCTTTAACTAATTAAACACTAGTGTGTATGTTCTTTTAGTACCAGTTAATATAGATAGTCTTAGGGTATCCACAATGCTATAATCAAAACTTGATAACTAAAAATTGTCACATCAACTTTTGATTATTCATTTAAGAGATTGCTAAGGTTAACATTGTAGATGTTTTTTTTTTTTGAAGATGTTTACAATGGCATAATCAAAATTAGATTACTAAAACTTGTCACATCATCTTTTCAAACTACAAAAAATTAAAAACTGTGAACAATAGAAAATAGTTTTTCTAAAAATAGTTTTGAAATTAATAAAAACTATTTACTAGAAATAGAAAATAGTTTTTCAATCTTTTTTTTGGAAAAAAACTACTCCCTTCGTCCCTTTTTATAGTTCAGTATTCCATTTTGGGTTGTCCCTCAATAAGTGTCCATTTTGTAAAGTTAGTGGGTAAAAGTTTGTGAATTTTTCATTTTGCCCATAAAAATTTATTCCATTTTGAAAAGTTAGTGAATACAAATGTAATGATGATGTCTTCATAGAGGGTAAAGAGGTAAAATGGAGGTAAAAATTGATGTAAAAGGTGTAATGATGATATCTTTTTAATAAGTTGGAGTTACGAAGTAGGACACTTAAAAAGGGACGGAGGGAGTATTTTTTAAAAACTGTTTTCTAAAAAATTATTAATTTTTTAGGATAGGAAAGTATTTTTTTTCAAAAATATTGTTCGAAAAGAAAGAGAGAGGAAAAAGGAAGAGAGATAGAACATTTTTGTATGATGATTGGTGTATTTGATTGAGAATATATTGGGTCTATTAAATTTGATTATTGTCAAAAGGTTGCTAGTTTTTGTTATCAAAAGCCCAAAATTTGATTATTTTAAGGAGTTTGTTAAGTTTGATTATAGCATTGTGAGTCATATTTTGCACCAACATTAATTATTGACTTTAAAACCTTTTACTTTTGATTATAGCATTGTGGATACTTATGGGAGCATTGTGATACATATAGTGCCGATGTTTTATTCTTTTGGTGACCAAATTCTCAAGATTGGGGTGGGGCAAAAACCTGATCAAATCACATGTATCGAAAAAGTGTCAGTACTTCTGCACCCGTGCACAGGGTCGAGGTATATGGAGGGTGGGGGCGGCACGTGCCATCCCCAGTTCCGCATAAAAATTAATTTTACACTAGAGGTAGTTGATTAGGTACTTGTTAGTAACTGAATAATTTGATTTTTTAACTAGAAAATAATTAAATAAATAGCAATAAAAGAAATAAATGGCTCTGATCATAAAAGTAATAGTTCAATGATTTTCATTTTAAGACCACAAGATAGTTGGATCAAACCTTTATTCATTTTAACAGAAACAAAAATCCAAGACAAAGTCCAGTTTTACGTTTAACTTTTCTCTTTGTATTGTTACTAACAACATGTAACGTATACTAGCTAGTGAAACTCCAAGAGGTTGGCCAAGTAGCTTGGCATGGGTCTTTTGAGTTTGCTCTTTCGTAAGGTCTTAGGTTTGATTCTCCTAGCCAGTAATTCTTGGGATCACCTCACTTCCACGAAACGTGTAAAACGGTTTTAGGGAGGAGCTGCAGGGAACTCCAATTAAATAGTGCCACCCCTTAGTTCAATCTTAGCTCCGCCACTGCTCGTGCAATTTTTGTAGCAAAATTGCACGAAAAGTATCTTCCCTATTCCCGTATCATTCACATATGCGATTGAAATTACACGAGAACAAAGAACGAACACCTTTTGGTATAGGTGACCTGGTGAGCCTGTTAAGAGGGGAGATTCGGCGCCCAAAAATTCCCTATTCTGGATAAAGGGAAGATGATATTCGCCCTTGACCTGATCCAACGCCTATTATCCTAATTCCTAACCAATCTTTAGATTGTCTGAATTGTTAATAGACATGCATACTTGGATGTGTCCGGGCGGGCAGCATGCACTCTTTTGAACCGCTTTGAATTCACAACCTTTTCTATGGAGACTTGCGCGTACCAAGTTGAATGAAATTCACAGCATTGATTACAAGATTCATAGCATTTGCATAGAGATTCGTGACATTAGCTTAAAATGCATACTGCTTATCATACCTATCTTATGAATTCAAAGGCGTTTCGAGGGCTGCATATCATACATATCCAAATAAGAGTGGATGGTTGGTTTTTTAGACTTTTTTAGTTGGTTTCTCGCCAACTTCTCCTTCCTTTGGTATCGGGTGGCATATGATTGTCCTTTGCCTAAGTGCCAACATAGTTGGAATGTAGGTCATTGATTGTGATGCGTTTTATCCTGTTTCCTTTTAATCTTTGATATTTCGGTTCGTTGATTAATAAAATTTTCTTTTCTGATAAAAAAAAAAATGTATATTGTAGCAATTTCCTAGACTTTTGTATCATTGTACTTAATTTGTTGAAAATAAAGTGCAGTTTGACTAATGAAATTTTTTACATTCAATAAAAAAAATTAAAAAAAAAGTGTGTTTCAGCCAGGATCCCAGAATTTGCCCTCATTATTGCTTGAAAGCGGAGTACATGACCTGCAAATCATCTGGGAATGAGAAGCTTTATCCTGGATGCACCAACTGTTGCTTTCAAGCCGGAAAGGGCTGCACCTTTTATTTTTCAAATGGGAAAAATCAAACCTGTCCAACATAGCTTTTTAGCAATGGACAATGGAGATCCATCCATATATATGCAGCATAATATACAATAAACATGCCGTCCCTAATTGTTGGTCCTTTTTTCGATAGCTGTACTTGTTATATGATTAAAAAGAAACATTTTCGTAAATAACTTATTGAATTGTTTTACGATGTTCAAAAGTTCTTCAATCTCTCTTGAACAGCGTAAAAAAAATTCACAAAGCTGTTTACGAAATACTCTATTTTTTTTAATCAAATACTGGTACTATTATTATCGAAAATGAATCAACAATTAGGAATGAAGGATGAGCTAAATCTTTTTTTAGCAGTCTTTGGTGTAATAGATGAAATGCAATCAATTAATAAAGAGATGATCTCGTTGTATCTGTAAGAATTAAGGGCATGCAACTTTGTTCGTTTTGGGGTTTTAAAATTCTTAGACACGGTGTTCAATAAATAAAGTCAAAACCCAAACCGAACAGGTTTGGTTGCATGTTGGATCCAACAGAAATTCGTTGGGGGATGATCACATGCACTCTCGAAGTCAGAAATATTTCTAGATATGTTCATTGACTGAATGACACTGTAATATTTTTCTTAGATTGTCTTCTTTCCCTTGTTGGGGTTTTAGCGGAAGCCATTGAAGGCCGAGATTCAGAAATACTAGTAATTTACAACGGCAGCTAATAAATGAGGATAGAAATAGAAACTCGAAAGAGGAATACACAAGAATTTATGTGGTTCGGCTAAAGTAACCTACATCTGCATAAGTGATTTGTTATTTAGTATGCGAGAATAATAACAAGCACACGTACAGAACTCGGGCTAAATTACACACTCTAATTGCCGGATGGGGGGGAGCAGCATTCATCAGCGCTCGATTTCACTATCTGTCTTGATAATCAATGGTTCGAATTTTAAAAGAATTTTTCTGGAGAATAGATTTTAAAGTTCTTTTAAAATCCAGATTTTGGACGGTTAGATTTAGCAAAGCCCCCAAGTCCCTAATTGCCACCCAAAGAACTACTCACAATAGGATAAAAAAAAAAATAGCCTACTTTCTCTCACCACAAGAATGCAAGACTTGTATTCTCTCCCTTGTTCTGCCTAACGTCCATCGAGAATGATAGGAACGCAATTTTAAAACACAATTTCGGATATAATTGCATACAAAATCGTTCGATGCACATAGTACTCTCACGTACATCAAACGTCTTTGAACACATCTACATATGGATTTGCGTCCAAAAATTGTGTCCCTAAACTTTTTGGAACCCATCTGCACAGCTATTAATTTGATGGATAAAACGTACGAGCAGAGCATTAAATGGCTCTCAATCTTGTGTATGTAAAAGCAAGGATGGATTTTCAAAACGTGGAAAACCCATGCTAGCTAACTCGAAAGTCCGAGACATCAATATCCAATCTTTGATTGATATCTTTCAACTTGCATGCGCTGTGTCTTTGACAATGAGTACTGATCATGATTCATAAGCCAAGATTCAACACCCCTAGCTAGAGCATGTGAACCAGTTCTATTCTAAGCTAAAAAAGTCATTGAACAAAACATTTGTTATATATCCATGCTTGCTGGCTGGCCTAGAGGAGGATTGGCTCTTTCAGGAAATGTAAGCCACTAAAGAAGTGTTCTTCCCAAAACACCCTCTTGTATCTTCCTTTAGTGGCCAAGTTGGATAGGTTTGATGGTTGGCTGTGGGGAGGACTTTTGGATAAGTTACTTGGGTTGTCAATCGTTTTTTTTTTCATTTTACTTTAATAGTAGTAGATTTTTCTAACTTTTCAAGTTTTCCCTCCATATTATTTTTTTCTTTCATTGTTTAGTTTGGTTTTGTCTTTTGCGAGGGGGTCTTTTGGTAAAGTCATACTTAGATTCATTGGAGAATCAGAATATCACAAACTAGAAGAATAAAACCTCTTATATTGGACAGGGCTACAGCGCCTAGCTATAATCCCAAGCTGCTGGCACATTGAATAAGAAGATCTTCCCAAAATCTTCTGCAACTAATCTTCCTATCTTTCCAAATCTTGGGGTTCCATCAAGATTAAGTGTTGTTCGATCTCTTGCTTCTTCTCCTAAGAGAAAATTCTGTCAAAAATCACTCATCCTAGCTAGCTATATGCAACTGTCAAGAGTGAACCGGCCCGTACAAGAAAAACCAAAATGAAAAAACAAACATGCAATACACTTTCGACAGTTTTCATGTCTATATATAATATCGGACGAAACTACAGAGTTGTTGAACCATTAAAAGATAATTGATCAATTCCCTGCTTTAAAAAAATACGCATGTTATTCTAAAAGGAACGTTGGCCTTGTTTGGTCATATAAGCGACAAAGTATTTTGGCTTGAGGGGACTAAAATATCCTTGCCTTTGAACCATGAAGATGCCTTTGATTATGAGCATTGGCATCATTTCGTAGGTTCTGGCCCTACTTTCCATGCACTGTGCAAGTTTTTTTCGAAATTACTTTAATGGGTTTTCTGATTTTTCACTATTTCCCTCTATGTTCTTTCTTCCTTCTTAGTTTCTCGCTTTTTTATCCTTTTGCGCGAGGTTACTCTGGTAAATTCATGTTGGAAAATCTTCAAAAATTAAAGCAAAATCTCCTCAAGATTTTGCTAGGATTCTCATTAATGAGAGAGAGAGAGAGAGAGAGAGAGAGAGAGAGAGAACCACTGGGTGATTCTCTTATTCTCCTTGGAAAATCTTCAAAATATTCCTAAGATTTTGCAAGAATTCTGATTCTCAGAGGGGGAGATTTCGGGAGGATGACGCCAGCCATGTGAGACAAAATGATCAGGGGAGGGGGGAGGTGATAGTGCTCCATAGAATGGAGAAACTCAAGTAAAGCCATTGTCATTTCAAAATTCGCCCACCAGAAAAGCCTGCTTGTTCACAAGCCTCTATATTTGAATTTTTGGAGTATTTAGTCTCCCAAATATTTTGTTACTAGAAGAGTATGGGATTTACCAAACAAGGAATAAAGTGAATGTTATAGATGAAAGCATTCTAAAACTCACCTAAAGCTTCATTCCATTCCAAGTTTTACAAACTACTTCATTTCTTTTCTTGACAATAGAATAAAGAGATGAATTCATACAAAAGACTTGATTGCTTCCACCAAAAGTTCTAACTTATGCTTTCAAGTTTCTCATCCTCTAGAACATGTGATTGTCATTTAAACAATGTGCAGAAAATCTTATTGCACATGACATTTGAAAGGGATACAATAAGAGACATAACAACAGGCAGAGAGACAATTGTGCGATGCTTTTTCAAAATAGAATCAGAAAATATAATAAATCTAACACAGCTGCACGAGTCTAGATAGAAAGAGAGTAGTAAGCATTAAAAAGAGAGATAAAGGCAGAAAAAATGAATCAACCAATTGTAAAAACTAGGGTTGTTACACTCCAACTAACAATACCTAAACAAAAAATAAAATAATGAAGAAGACTCAAACGCTTAGAAAAAATCAAAGGAGAAATCCGGGTCTAATTTCCCTTCCCATTTCCCCTCCCCCAGATAAAAATAGTAGCATAGTAGAGCGGCTAGGGGGCTAGAACTGAACTCTGCACCAACTTCGTAATTAATTTTTTCCTTCCACCGCGACAGCGTAATCGGCTCCGAAAACCCACTACGTCCTACTCCAGACTTTGGAGGACAGGTGGTTGTAACAATTATGTATACAACTTTCGTTGCACGCACATACAAACAAGACCCTGGGGATCATGACGACAAGTGAATATAATAATGTAGATGACCACTTTGGTGGTTTGTTCCCAAGACCAGCGATACTGAAGTAGAAGAAACCCTACCTCTGTTGTTCTCTTCCTCTTCAGCGCCGTGGGTACGAATGGGAATGGGAATGGGAATTGGGAGAATTGAAATGAGAACGGTGGGTGGGATTTGAGGTTTACGGTTTTTTTCATAAGGGGCATAATAGTCTTTTTAGGTGTGTATTGGGAAATATTTTTCTCCTTTCCATATTTAGATGAATTTCCTAAAAACTAGTCCATGACCTGGGCATTTTTTGGCCCTCTGTCCACTGTTCTACAATTTCCCCAAGACAAAAAATTGTTTGCTAACTGTTTTTGTCAGTAATTTTTGACCCTTATAATGGGTTAATATCACCCACTAGAGATGCCCACTGGATTCCATGGACTCTCCATCCTCCTCCTGGGTTTCGACACTGCCGTTGTATTTTTTATTTTATTATTTTTTTTGGTTTTTTGTTGTTTTCCTTGTTTTTTTGGACCGATGAAGTTTCGGTCCTTTGTACTTTGTTTTTTTATATACTATATAAATGAGATTTTTATACTATATAAATGGAATGATCTTGTTCATAAAAAAAAAAATGCTAGGATACAATCAAAGATGGAATCAAACACCTGTGGGGCATTGAATAAATTTTCCCACCATCTTCTATACAAAACTAGACCTCCACTACTACACATCCATTACCACATGTGAACCTAATAAATTACTAATACCCTGCCCCATTCTACCTTATCTCCTCTACCCATATCTATCCATTATTATACCGAAGAATCTCCATCGATAAAAAAAAAAAAATTCATCTTTCCAGCACTTACCTTAAAAAAAAACCATTTTTCCATCAAGTTGAACAACAGACAGAGAGACGACTGTGCGATGCTCTTTCAAAATAGAATCAGAAAATATAATAAATCTAACACAGTTGTGCGAGTCTAGATGGAAAGAGAGTAGTAAGCGTTAAAGAGAGTGATAGAGGCAGAAAAAAATGAATCAACTAAGGATTTGATTCTTATTCTTATTTTGCATCCAATGGTGGGAGAGAATTTGAGAGCTTGAACTAGTTGAAAGTAGGTTTTAGGACTTCGGATTGGTGCTGTGCACCTCCGAACCGTTAGATCGGACTCATCTCAGCAATCCGTTCATTGCCGAGATGAGATCCGAGCTGTCAGATTGCACGATCCAACGATTCGAATGTGCGCAGTACGATGTTGCACACACCACTGCACAGCACCATGAGCACATAACAACAGCCTAGTGCCACATATCTATATTATAAAACAGAGCGGTTTTTATGTACACATACAAACAAGAGTACCTCTCCAACCGTCAGATCAAATTTTCAATAGGTTATAGCCATCCAATCAACTTCTTTAATAAATTTATCCTCTCCCTCCCTCCCTCTTTCCTTACTTCTTTGGCAATGTTGTCATTTATAGGGACAAACATTTTTTTTCTTTATTTAACAATGAGCCTTTTATTATCAAAACGTTTTCTTTTCCCTATCGTCAATCTTTAACTCTATTATTGGGATGTTGTGCATTGTCCACTCATCTGTTAGAAAACTCTATTTAATTTCTTTCTTCCATCAACTGAGGTAACAATAGAAAATTATTATAAAAACTTTACCCATACAAAAGAATAAACTTAATTTTTTTTTTTGGTAACAAGTTGTTTCACCTATTTCTTGGACGCATGATTGAAAGTAGTAGTGCTTGATAATTTGTCTCAGTTATAGGCCTGTAGCATTCCTTTGATTTGAAGGGGGAAAAAACTCAAGTTGTGGCATTCCGTTGCAAGAATTATTTTCAATGTAAAAAAAAATATAGCATTCATTAACTTACGGGAAGTGGAGTTTTAAAACTATTCATTTTTTTTTGGATTAGTTGTAGGTTGAACTATATTAGATACGGGTGTGATATAAGTATTGGTTGATCGTGATAGCTATTAATAAATGGTTGTGCATAAGTTAATTACAAATTTCATTTGGGTATGTGCTCCTACTTTTTCAACGAGTGTGGTATTATTTGTTGTGAAACTATTCTTAGAAGAAATTAGTTCAATTTATACCATTTGTCTATTTGAAGAGAATTTTAAAAAATAAATTATAAAATTTTTCATTTGGGTTTTTTAAGATTACTAGAAGGGAAGGATAAATTTTTTTAAGTTGTAATAAAAAAGTGTTGTGTCGTGCCTTTTTTTTTTATCAGCGTATTGTGCCGTGCCTTTAGGCACGGGTAATCACTAGTAAGAAGATAAGATGTAACCTTTTTTTTATCCACTGTTTATCTCTATCTTCTCTTTCAAAGAATCCTTATCCACCCACTGACGGATATATTTAATCCCACTCCCACATACTTCACATCTTAGGGATGTTTCCACTAACCTATAGATTGTAGACTAAAATTTTTTTATTTTGTTTTTATTCAATTTTTTTTCGCGTTTGTTAGATTTGTGCCGTGAAGAGCTAAAAACTGATACGAGAGGAATCGGAAAAAATCAGCAAAAAAAAAAATGACCGTGAAGAGCTTGATCTGAGTAGTTTTTAGCTCAGATTTGATAAACGGTTCAATTAAAAACTGCTCAAAACAAGCACTTCCAGGTATTTTTTTTTGCCGATTTCTCGTAGGTACCCTTAAAATCATGTTATGCACACATTGAGCGACTCAAATCATCAAAAATTGATCGGAAACTATGAGATTGAGATTTAGGGTATTTTTTTAGATGTTTTTTAAGATGTCCCTGAAACCGCCCCATTTTTCATAATATCCAAGAAATTTTTTTAAAAAAAATTGCTTTTAGGCTTTTTTCTTGGATATTTTCCAAAAAATTTAGGTAAAAGTAAAAAAAAATTACTTTTTCGATTTTCTCTCGTCAATACGAACCAATGATACATAAAACTAACGCAAAACTAATAATTGTGAAAAAAAATTGGATGAAGAAAAAATAAAAAGTTATAGTCTACAACTTATAAATTAGCAGAAACGGGGTGTTAGTTGATGAGCACTTATATCATACATAAAACAACAACAACAACAACAATAACAATAACCGAACCCATCTAGTTCCAAAAAAAAAAACTTAACCATGTAATAAGACCCAAACTGAACCCTAAACTCAATACATATTAGTACTAGCCAATCTGACCTTCGGATGGAGTGACCCAGTTTTGGTAATCCAAACTCCCAAACAAGAAAGAGAGAAAAAGAAAGAAACCCTTCACCCACAGTGAAACAACTTTCTTTTTCTGCAAAAGACTGCTAAAGGTCCAAAAACAATTCCACAGTCCATGATTAAACACAATTACACAAGCAAATAACTATAAACCTAGACAGAACCCAACAATGTGCAGTTTAAAAATTACATAGCTCATGTTCATATAAAAAGACAGATAAGCACAGCTTTAATATTTTCATGTAAATACCAAGTAAAAATGGGGACTAAATCTGACCTTCGGATGGAGTGACCCAGTTTTGGTAATCCAAACTCCCAAACAAGAAAGAGAGAAAAAGAAAGAAACCCTTCACCCACAGTGAAACAACTTTCTTTTTCTGCAAAAGACTGCTAAAGGTCCAAAAACAATTCCACAGTTCTTAAAACAAAGGTAGGATCCAAATGGTGACAAAAATAACAAAGAAACCAAGCAGCAAAGTGAATAAGGCAAAGAAATACATAAAAACCTTTGTCCAAGCAACCATAATTAACTTATTAAACCACAAGCAGCAATTCCATGTCCCATTGTAATAAACTTTGACCTCACGAGAGCATTGAGGTCAAGGAAAATGATTGTGAAACCGAAGACATAATTTAGTTTCGTAAAATTAATGTCTTCTTCAACACGTACATTTCCTTTCCCTCCCTAAATATCTCTTTCATTCAACAATCCCAACACAGACTAAAGAAAAACAAAACGGAAAAGAAAATGACAAAAAAATCTCGCAGATGCACAAAAACGCATAAAACTGCTAGCAGGTCACTTCAAGCTGGTGCAGTTCAAAGCAGAGGTAATATTCTGGATAGTTGAGCTCACGAGAGCATTGAGACCAGTCACCAACTGCATGTCACCACCTGTTAAAATCTGGAAAGCCACTGTGAGAAGTGAACCACTGGACATGGGGTTTGCAGTGGAAGTGCTGCTTGAAGCTCCATTAGCCCCAGTGTGAGGATGGCCATCACTGGAGATTATGAACCCTGATGGAAGAATAGTTATGCCGGAGGAGTCTGCACCACTTACTGCCATTTGTACAGATTGTATGTCGATGGGAGCGTAGACAATCATTGATCCCAGGGGATCGACACAGCTCTCCTGAAGCACCAGCATATTGCCCTCACAAGGAAAGAAAGGCTGCTTGGCATAGGAAATTTAAGTGAACCTTAGTAACTGTTCCATCGCACAAGGAAACAACAGTGCGATATACTACTTCAACAAGTACAATGACTTTTAAGTTCAGTATGTTTTGTTAACTGATAAAGAAAATGAAGACCGTGGTCACGGCTAGGTGACGTTAGGCTTTTTCTCTTGTTAATTGGTTAGTTGCCAACGATAGCTGAGCTGGCAAATGTAGTTTCATTTGAGTAGAATCTTAGATACACTTACATTGTATTTGAGCTGCTTATATACGTGTAATACTCTCGCTGTTCTCTTGTAATTAGAACTCAAATTACAATCTAATGAGATCGAGTTTAGGGTTTCTTCAAGTTCTGTAAAAGTTTTCATGGTACCAGAGCGGGGCCCATTCCACCTCACATTTTAAAAATTCACAATCCACACTCCACAATGACAGACCAGCAAAAAGGCTGCACGATGATAGAACCCAAAAGTGACCACACGTGACAGACCTCAAACGCGGTTGCACGTGAGGGACCATCCCCAGTTGAACTCATTCATATGGATGTTTGGGGACCATCCCCAATTGCATCTTTTTCTGGATATAGATACTATTTGTTACTTGTAGATGATTTTACAAGATATTGTTGGTTGTTCCCTTTAAATGCTAAGAGTGATGTCTCCTCTCATGTCAAAGCATTTCAAGCGTTTGTTTCTGATTACTTTAATCATTCTATCAAGACCTTTCACACAGATTGTGGGGGAGAATTCCTTAACAAAGTTATGACCTATTTTTTCTCTCAATTTGGTATCTTTCATCGAACAACTTGTCCTTACACTCCTCAACAAAATGATCTTGTGGAAAGAAAACATGCTCATATCATAGAAACAGCTATTACCCTCCTTCAACAAGCTCACCTTCCCATTACATTCTGGCTTGAAGCTATAAATACAGCTCTATATCTTATCAATCGCTTACCTCATTCTTCACTGCACTTTGATGTCCCTTTTCAAAAACTCTACAATACTGCACCTGATTACATGCTCCTTAAACCTTTTGGTTGTTGCTGTTTTCCTTGGCTTCGACCTTATGCCTCCAATAAACTTGAACCTAGATCCACACCATGTGTATTCTTAGGCTATTGTGCTAGTACCAAGGGTTATAGGTGCTTCGATCCCACAACTCACAAGGTCTATGTTTCTAGACATGTCAAGTTTCTTGAGCATGATTTTCCTTATCCGACTCTTATTTCTGCTCCTAAGCCTTCTACCTCATTTTATTCTTCCTCCTTCTATTGTAACTCCTCAATCTCCTGCACCTTCTAACTCTTCTCTTGTTCACTCTTTTTCCCCTATTCCTCAAGGTTCTATCTCCTCTACTCTAGCTATTCCTGTTTCCTCTAGCCTTCCTTCCCCAATTCCTAGTCTTACTCCTACCTCCTCTACCCCTCTTCTTATCTCTTTTATCCCTAGTTCTTGTCTTCCAATTCTAGCTCATCCCATAAACTTGGTCAAAAAATGGTATTTCTGTTCCTAAGATTCCATTTTCTTTATTAGTACAAACTCCTCCCTCTACTGAACCAAGTACTTTTAAGGAAGTAATGCATTTTCCTGAATGGAGACAGGCCATGTCTGAAGAATACAAGGCCTTAATGTCCCAAGGAACATGGTCTCTTGTTTCTCCTCCTCCTGGTGCTCCTGTTATTGGTTGCAAATGGATTTTCAAGATCAAACGAAATCCAAATGGCTCCATTGCTAGATATAAAGCACCATTGGTGGCCCAAGGGTTTCAACAAACTGAGGGAGTGGATTATACTGAAACCTTTAGCCCAGTTATTAAGCAACCAACTGTCAGGATTGTTCTATCTTTAGCACTGCACTTTGCTTGGCCTATTAAACAGTTAGATATCTCAAATGCTTTCCTTCACGGTTCTATTTAAGAAAAGGTTTATATCAGGCAACCACAAGGCTTTGTTGATGACCAGTTTCCTTCTCATGTATGTCAGTTGCACAAAGCCCTATATGGCCTTAAACAGGCCCCAAGAGCATGGTATGATATGCTATCTCAACCTTTGATTTCTCTTGGCTTCCAAAACAGTCTTGCTGATTCTTCGTTGTTTGTTTTACACAAAGGCTCAGATTTGGTTTATGTGGATGATATTTTAATTACTGGTTCAAGTTCTGAGTTAGTTGCTACTATAGTTGATCAGCTTAGTTCTTCCTTTGCTCTTAAGGATTTGGGATTGTTACATTATTTTTTGGGCATTGAAGCTATTCCCACTGCTGATGGTTTCATTCTCTCTCAAGCCAAGTATGCCTTGAATTTACTTACCAAAGCTGGTATGATTGAGTGTAGGCCTTGTCACTCACATTCTTCTCTCAAACCTGTTACTCCAGGAAACCTCACTCCTCTTACCAATCCAGAGCACTATAGATCTCTTATTGGTTCCTTACAACACCTTACTCTCACACGCCCAGAAATCTCTTTTGCTGTCAACACCGTCTGCCAACATATGCATGCACCATTAGAGTGTCATCTCACCGCTGTGAAACAAATTTTACGCTACATCAAGGGTACTTTGGCTCGTGGGCTTGCCTTTTCCAAGAGCTCTCTCACTCTTTTAGCATTTTCTGATGCTGACTGGGCAGGCAATGCTCTTGACAGATGTTCCACTGGTGGTATTGTGTTTTTATCGGTTCTAATCTCATATCTTGGTCAGCTAAGAAACAAATGACTGTGGCACGATCATCTACTGAGGCTGAGTATAAAGCTCTAGCTAATGCTGCTGCTGAAGTGATTTGGTTGCATCAATTGTTCAAAGATTTAGGTGTTCAATTGACTGCTCCTCCTATTCTTTGGTGTGATAACAATTCTACTCTTTCTTTAGCCACAAATCCAATCTTCCATGCTCGCACAAAGCATGTTGAAGTTGATTTTCATTTTGTCCGAGAAAAGATAGCTATCAAGCAGTTCAACGTTCTATATGTTCCTTCTGTGTTCCAAATTGCAGACATTCTTACTAAACCTCTCACTGTGGCTAGATTTCTTCTTCTACGTGACAAACTGAAGCTGTTTTAAATACCAGCATCAGTTTGTGGAGGGCTGTTAACTGATAAAGAAAATGAAGACCGTGGTCACGGCTAGGTGACGTTAGGCTTTTTCTCTTGTTAATTGGTTAGTTGCCAAAGATAGCTGAGCTGGCAAATGTAGTTTTATTTGAGTAGAATTTGAGATACATTTACGTTGTATTTGAACTGCTTATATACGTGTAATACTCTCGTTGCTCTTTTGTAATTAGAACTCAAATTACAATTTAATGAGATCAAGTTTAGGGTTTCTTCAAGTTCTGTAAAAGTTTTCATGTTTCTGCAGCAAAGCCTTCCAAAACGAAGTGGCACTGGCTTCGGCGTTTCATGAATTATGAGCCACAACAAGTGTAAAGCACTTACAGAATTATCTAGAAAATGACTTTTTTAAACACTTCCTATATTTTGTCTTACAAGTGATTATGATGTCTTAATATTTTGTATTTTTTGCATTAACAGTATAGAAATTTTCATGTATAAAAATGATCACAATATATACGTCTCATCCAAAATGACATTAGTGACATTTCTTGAAATTAAGAGCTTTAGGCAATAAATGTTGATTATGTAAAAGTGGAATCACAACGAGCCAAGTCAACAAACCCATTCAAGTGAGAGTATTACACGTAATGTTGACAAAAGAGTATTACCTGGATGATGGATATGTGGTTTCCTGGATGATCTCCATAGGAGATTCTTGCACTCTCTTGGAACGGGTTTCCATTAGACATTGCATCCCACTTGTTGACAAAAAGAAATAAACCCCCAAAGTTAATTCTAATGGTTTGTCACATTTTAACAAGAGATAGATGTAATGTTCAAATGAGGAGAAATAATTCAAGTGTCGCAAACCTGGGATTGCGTCTCTGTATTACTAAGGAAATCAAACAAAGCTTGCTATGGCAGTGGGAGCCAAAGGGAGGTAGCAGCACTGACAATCAAGCCACTGGGTTGACCTAGTCCTGTGCTCTTGCGACTGGAGAATCGAATTCCACCACTATTCAGTTTGGCTAGTTGAGGGATTTCTAGTTTGCGTTTCATGGTTAAATTTGCACACAAGTACTTGACCATCCTATGTGTAAGGTTCATTATGCTTCTCCTACCTTCAGGTGTACTTGCCCATTTAGCTCTCTTTCTTCCTGTTTTATTCATTTTTTGTGAATCTACGACACTTGGTTGTGAGATTTCTTCTCTACAAAGTCAAAAATTTCTAATATGTAGTATCAAGGGTGAGTCCAGCATTTTTCAAGCAGACAGACTGATGAAATAACACAAGTCCATGTCTAGTGTTGCAAAGAGAGTATCCTTTTTTTGGAAAAAATTCTGTATCGGCTATTGCATGTTTGTATTATTGTTGATGGGGAATCACATTTCCTTACTGCAATTCAACATCATTTATAATGTTCTGTTCCAGAAAGACACTCCCTATTAATTATTCTCATGTATCAACAACTAGTGGACTAATCCGAGTGAAATTTGGTAGTTTCATGTATGGGCAATGTGGTTTGGTACTAGGGTATGGGTTATTTTGTCTCTTAATTTGTGGTTTCGGTTACCAATATTGATGTTATGGAGAACGATGATTCTTGTCTATGATAGCGAAGGGAATCCGAGTGTAATTCATTTGCTTTTCTGTGATCAAGCACAATGTAGGTTGTCAAACCCTTCTAATCTATCAAAATAATCTTGGGTTGGGTGCTGCTAATTTCTCCTCCATCATAGGAAGAATTCATACAAAACATTCTCTGATTGCTCTGTCATTGATCGCTCTAATGATTTCAAGTGCTCCTATCACGAGGCTATGGTATTCCTGTAATGACTTGGTTTTTATTAGCATTTTGGACGAGACTATCTTTGTCTGAAACCCATCTACTGGAACCCAACAACTTGCGCGTTGTATTTCTGATTTCCCTTACCGTCAATCAGTACTTTCTTTTAGGGCTTGGTTTTGATAGAATGTCCGATGAGTACAAGGTGAGTGGGGCATACCAGAAATTTAGCAGCGGCGATGACTGTTTGATGCTTTGCTCGTCATTGTTAGGCACAAGCAATAATAGACCGATGATAACAAAAATTGATTTCTCTTATCAAGTTACGGAAGGATAAACCAGGGACTGATGTGGATGGAGATCTGTAAATGATGGTTAATCGCCAGTCGAATGTTGTTTCTGTGATTGTTTAATTCGATTTTGCAGCAGAGGTGATTGTTGAAAAGACACAACCAAGTCATTATTGGGAATCTGGTATTTTGCCGTACTGCTTGGAGGTTTTGAGTGGATCCCTTTGTATTTTTTCCCATAGAAAAGACAATGTTGAGGTTTTGGGGTTGAAGAAGTGTGGCGTGATAGAATCGCGGTCTAGAATGTTTGTCATTCCTTATGACACAGGGAGTGTTCAGTTTAAGAGGTTGGCGCCTTTGTGTTCTGCAAAGGATGGTGAAGAAAAAAACACATGGGTTGCTGTCCCATCTTCCTTAGGAGGACAAAGAAGATTGTCGGGAGCCACCGCAAGGTAAGCGGGGTTTAAAGTTGAATGGAAGTTGGTTCAAAGTGGTGGATGTTGAGAGTCTAGCCTCCCCTAATAGCGCCTCTAAGTCAATCGTGAATCCTTGGTCAACGGGTAAGTGAGGGCATGTTATGTCATCTCCCCCTTCTTTTTCAGTCATTTGTCGATGCATATGCTAGGTTTTTTGGGCTTAACTGATGCATTTGGTTGGTTTTACTACCATGTATTGACTCACACTTATTTTGAGATAAAAATAGAAGCAGAATCTTTGGTGTTATTCTAATTCTCAAAATGTTAATTTGATTTGGATGATAAGTGAATAACCAATGCGGCAGCTTATATGTTAAGCTGAGCGTTAAGACAAGTGAGCCCTGGCCTTATATCTTGTAGAGTTTATCGTATCCTTACAGCCCACAGAAAGTGGATTGATGGACAAAAGACTTTAATTTGGGTTATATGTTGGCACATAATCTGGTCTCAGCCTTCCTATTCTCTATAGCTACATAGTGGAATCAAAAATATTTTACAGCTCTATCTAGGTATCCAAAGAAAAGGCTTATCCCCAAGGCACACTCTACCAGAGGATAAACCTTCGGGAGAGTATCCCTTGGTTTTGCTGCACGCAGTAGCCCCACATACCGTGCAGCGGTTAAATCTAAAGTATGCAGCTGCAAGGAATCGAACCTTAGTTCCCAGCCTTGGTATGTTTCAACCTCAACAGAGCGGCCCTATCCTTGACCAACAGCACTACACCCCTGGGGGCAATCTATCTAGGTATACAAGTACACAATATTTGGAGGAAAGACAGTCAGTTTCAAGATATGTACATTGGCTCTCTCTTTCCCTGTTACGTTTGATTTATGCGAGTCTGTGAAACTTAGTTATGGTAATTGTATCCCTTATGACGAGATGATTTCCGATACGTAGTATCACGGCGAGTCCAGAAATGTTCGATTAGATGGACTAATAAGATAACAGCTCCCATGTTTGGTGTGGCAAAGCATTTACTTCCTCTTTTGGTTGCAAGTGGAAAAAAGGTTGTTGGTACGAACATTGTACTCGGCTTGTTGAATTAAAGGCGAGGGTATCATGTTTCTTCATTTCAGAAATGAAACTTTATTTTGGATGGTCCGATTGGAAATATTGTATTCCTTACCAACTACCCTATTGTATCCACAAGTACCATGGACTAGGTGATTTGAAGGTTGGTAGTTGCCTGGCAGGGCTATGATTAAAGAAGTTTTACTACAGGTTGCGATGTGTGTGTTGTTTTCTCTGTTTGTTTTTCTGTTTCTTTGTCATGTGTTCTAGCGTTATCCAACACATTGTTAATCATCAAACCCATCCAATCTATCAAAGTTAATCTTGGTTGGTGCCTGCTTGCTCTCCTCCAGTATAAAAAGACCACCCCAAAAAAGCTAGTACGATATAATCTTTCATTGGGCTCGGTGATAAGATACTTGAGAGACTTGCATCGGTCTTAGACTATTTATGCTTTCTTTACACTGCTTGCTTCTTTTATTGCCTTCCAAATTTTTCTCTGATGAGTTGTGTTCCATTGTTCGTTGTCGCATGGTAAATGCCCACTGCAGCGTTGTCTTATCTGTTTTTCCGGTTTTAAGTGTAAGCAATGTTTTAGCCTTAAGTTAGAACTTACTCTGACTTAGTTGTGATCTTGTAGTCCAGAAGCAGTTTAGATTGAGGTGAATCATCGGCAAAAAGGAATCCCAATCCCGATTTGTCGGCCATCGTGCATGACAGCAATATACATTCATGGCATCTGTTGGATCCTGCAAAGAAATGGGAGATTTCTAAGGCAGCAAGAAGAAGAGAGGAAGATCATCTAGATTAGGCGAACTTAGACGCAGTATTTTCTTTTCTAATTTCTAATGCCCGTAATTCCGGTCTATTGGCATCTTCGAATTGCTCTTGAACCTACTTATCGCAGTGAAAAATGGGAATCTTTCTCATAATAGTGTTTGCCAGACTGATTCGGGTCGTTTCTAGCCCTTAATTCTGAGATATTACAGCCGATTAGCCATGTTGTTCCCAGTATTCTTTTCCTGCAGGAAATAGTAAATTGCTATGAACGGTTAATTTTGCTACAAAATGCGACGCCGATGTTTCTTTGCATGAGGTCTGATATAATTGTTCTGTATAAACGGTTAACTTGATGGGTAGTCCTATGGTACACACCCCTTATTAGGGGGTGTACCATATGCACCATGATTTTAAATCATTGGATTTAAAAGTGAATAATCCGAACCACTCATTTATTAAATCAATTAATAAAATAAAAAAATGGCTTAGCAGGTAATAGGTTATTCTCTCTTCCTTGACTCTCTCTCTCCCTCTCCCTCATTTGTAAAATACTGCAAATTATATAACATAACCATAATTGTTATGATAACACAAAAAATTGGCATTTTCTTACCACAATGTATCGTATCAAAAGAACATTTAGAATTGTGCATTCAATATACTTGATATAAAACCAATTTCTCTGTTGTAACTGAATGTACGGTTCACTTGCAACTGCGACCCAATAATGACGATCAAAACCATTGATTTCGTTATATTTGTTGATTAAATAATCCATATAATTTTTTTGCTCAATAGGGTTTAGAAAGCCCTTTCATCGGCACCCGAATTCAATAGTAAAAGGATTTTTTTTGTCTGATTAAGGGTCTAATGATAAGCGATTAACTTCATTCTTGTATCTAGATACATTAAATTTTTTCGATTACGCAGTTGTCGATATCTAATTTTGGTGAAAATGCTGAATATCGTATGACTTGATATTCTAACAATTACGATCGATCATTCTAAAATTATACTCGCTAATGACGTTTAGTATGGCATTTTGCCGATTATAATTATCGTTAACTGAACATTCTGATTGAATTTTTTATACGACGCATTGTGAGTATGAAAACGTTAATTTATGGTGTTGTCATAACAGATTTGGTTATATTACTGAATTTATGGTTTGGTATTTTGTTGATTATAACTATCGTTAACTGAACATTCCGATTGAATTTTTTTCATACGACACGTTGTGGGTCTGAAAACGTCAATTTATGGTGTTGTCATAACAAAATTTGTTATATTACTGAATTTGTGGTTTTGTATTTTGCTAATTATAACTATCGTTAATTGAACATTCTGATTGAATTTTTTTATATGACACATTGTGGATATGAAAATGTCAATTTATGGTGTTGTTATAACAAATTTGGTTATATTACTGAATTTGTGGTATTTTGGTCTTGTTACGGAATATTTTAATCAATTTCCTTTGCTATGACAGTTGTGCGCATGAAAATGCCAAATTATGGTATTGTCATAACAATTATGGTTTGTTATATAATTTGTAGTATTTAAATATGTTTTCTTTTGATATGACACGTTGTGGTAAAAAAATGACAATTTTAGGTGTTGTCATAACAAATTTGGTTATTTTACTGAATTTGTGGTATTTTACACATGTATTTTGTTCGAGTATAACAATTGTTGATTCTGGTACGACATATTTTGATTTTGTTACGGAATATCATACGTGTCAAAGAATTTTTGGTACGTCTCATTGTGGTAAGATAATGCCAATTTATGGTGTTGTCATAACATTTATGGGTAGTATTATTTAATTTGTGATATTGTATACATATATTTGGTTGGGGTACAAGTATTATGGTTTCTGGTACGAATAATTATGGTTACATAATAACAATATTTTTTAACTATAGGTAACTTGCTAATGACCTGTTCAACAGGTTAATTTTAAAGTAAAAGTCGTAACTAGCATAAAAAATATGCCTTAGAAAATCAAAAATCGTCATAATGAAAATCACAAATTGTCATAATTTAGACATACGGTATACCCTGTATACCATAACTTTGTCCACTAATTTGATTCCCATCTTTCTTTGTTCTTTCTACATGGTCTAGGCGCATCTCCAACATTGACTTCAAATATGAGGACGTCAAATTTACGTGACAATTTGATGTGTTAGAGTTGGACAACTTCAATGTACTAACTCCCAACGAACATATCAAATTTATTATTCTAGGAAGTTTTCAAATAAAGTAATTGAAGAAATTTTTTGACATCACATGTCAAATTTGACATGGAAGAGGGTATGTCAAATGACACATAAGCAGTTGACATTTGGGTTGGAATTACTTTACATGTCAATTCTTTCACTTGGCATGCCATATCAGATTTGACATCTTTGGTTGGAGATGTTGTGAGATGGTGCTGTGCGGGAGCCGTCCGTTCGACGATCCAACGATCCAGATCTTATCGTGGCACCGAAAACCATTTGAGCTGTTCATTGCCGAAATGAAATTTGAACCGTTTGATCGTTGAACGCATTTTAACCACTCTCAAGATGTTCTTTACTGTTGTTCAAGTCAAGGCAAGCTAATGTCGTACAAATGGTCATGCCAAGTGATCTGAGACTACGGATCAGCTGCAAAGTAATAAAAAACACACACGGGCATCATTTGTTTTCTTTTTTTTTTTTAGTGGACGGTGAGATTAATTCTCAAAAAATTAATTGAAGTGCACATAAAATGATTCAGACACTACCATAAACTATTAGCATGTTCTTGCATTAGTATTTAGTAAGACATAATAGTATCGATTATGGGAGATTAAGTACGTGATGTTGAGAAGTCGGCCAAACTAACAAACACACAATACGTGAAAAACAATCAAGAAAAGAATCAGTAAATGCATGACAAAAGAAAAAAGGCATTCACAATGCGTGAAGAACAATTAATTAGTGTGATACGCACATAATTTTCGGGTAACATTTTGAATTTTCCGTTAAAAAACTCAAAATTTTCATGAGTACTAAAAAATTACTAATAGTAAGGAACTCACGTATTACTCCGGAAGAGATAAAAGAAAATCGTAATTATTTCTTACAAATTATTTTTTATGGGACTGCCTCCTAAAAACAATAAAAAAGTAGTAAAAAAAACATACTAGTATAATATGTACCGTCCGGAACTCATCCGGTGCTGACATAAAAGAGCCTGGAGTTCCGACCAATATTTGAACCAGAACGAAACTAGAGGAGTAAGATGCCGGTTTTATGATAAAGGTCGTACTTGTGATCCGTACAAAACAGTATTCACAGCCTTGATTTGACTAGCCTACACCATGTACTTACTAAATAGGAGTACTAATTTTTCCATAATTGATACTTTTTATGTCTTGTTAAATACCCCCTCTGTCCTTTTTTAAGTGTCTTATTTCGTAATTCTAACTTATTAAAAGGACATCATCATTATATCTTTTACATCAACTTTTACCGCCACTTTCTCTCCCTACTCTTTATGAAAACATCATCATTATGTTTTTACTCACTAACTTTTCAAAATGGAATTTACTTTTAAGGGCAAAATGAAAAATTCTTCAACTTTTATTCACTAACTTTACAAAATGGACACTTATTAAGGGACAACCAAAAATGAAATACTAGACTCTAAAAAAAGGACAGATGGAGTACTAATTTTTCACATACTAATGAGAAAATGGTACCGTTGTCCATCACACCTTTTTGTTTTTGGGTTAATTACTTGTTGCCCCCTTTATCTATACACGTTTTTCACTTTACCCCCTTTTACTATATAACACTACAACCTACCCCTTTATCTTCTAATTCCTAACACATAAGGCCTGCCATTAGTCTGGGATCCCAAACTTAGTTAACCATTTTGTTTTTAAGTATGGATGAATGTAAGGGCAGTGGCTCTGCCATATTTTGCTGGAAACTTGACAAGTTGGACGTAGTTGACAAAAGTTTTTGGCCTTATCTTTTGCTAAATTCTGAATTCTGAATTAACGGCAGGCCTTATGTGTTAAGAATTGGAAGATAAATGGGGTAGGTTGTAGCATTTTATAGTAAGAGGAGATAAAGTGAAAAACATGTATAGATAAAGGGGGTAACAAGTAATTAACCCTTTGTTTTTTGTCATATAATTAGCGGGTGAGTCGAAAGTTAGTTAACGGGACTCAAAAGCTATTCATAGCTTTGCCTTGAAATTCTAAACTCCGCCGAACTCCAACGTTAATTTGAAAGTTAGTTAACGGGGCTCAAAAGCTATTCATAACTTTGCCTTGAAATCCTAAACTCTGCCGAACTCCAACGTTAATTTTCATGGAGGAAACATGAGCAAACCATCTAACCATGGTTATTGGTTTCTCACACTTTTATGTTACGGTGTCCAAAGATCACAATTCTTCTTCATTAGGACTCTAATCTACTCTGGTCGAGCGGACAAACCCAGGTACCCTACCACACTCTCTCTCTCTCTCTCTGAACTGACTGGAAATGGAACGGGGTTTACCCCATCTTCCCCTTGAGCTTATCTCCAACATACTCTCAAGGCTGCCCGTCAAGTCTCTGTGCCATTTAAAATCGGTTTCCAAGCCGTGGCTCGCTCTAATCACCGACCCCCACTTCATCAAATCTCACCTCCATCAATCCGTGCAATACAACATGAGCCAGAAGCTAATACTGGCCTATCAATCTTCTCGCAGTGTCTACTCGCTTGATTACCAAGCACCTGACCCCGCCATAGCCAAGCTGGTATTACCCTATGATCGCTATCAGCGTGATATTGAAATTCTGGGTTCACTTTATGGTATTTTACTCATCAGCACTGGTAAAACCTTATGCCTATGGAACCCATCAATTAGCATGTCCCAGACATTTTCACCACCTAAAACCCCGAGTGGGTATACATTCTATGGGCTTGGTTATGATTCTGTTAGTGATAATTTCAAGGTGCTTATGGCTCTTTGGCCTTCAAGAAAAAATGGTTGTTCAGCTGTTCATGTGTTTTCTTCTACACTTAGTGAGCTTCCATTAGAAAAACTGATTCTGTCTTTTACTATGCTGCATGGAGAAGTTCCAATACAAGGAGATTTTCGGAATGCCAGTGCAATTTCAATTGTTGGCATGGATGATCTGTGTGGAGCTATTGCTGACTTAAATCTTCCTCCTTGCCCAATCTTAGCATCCAACAAAACCAAACTATCTTACCAGGCGAAGATAATAGTGTATGTGGTGGTCTTTTGTGATATGTTCAACTTTGGTAGTTAGCTTGTTTATGTGTCGTCGGCGATGAAGTGTCACAAGGAAGGAGGCCTCTTTTAACCCATCTTTGAAACACCATATTCTGAGAGTTTCTTTTGCGGATATTCTCAAAGCTACAAATGCATTCTCAAAGGCTAATCTAGTAGGCGTTAGGAGTTATGCTTCTATTTATAAAGGGATCCTTGATCAAGACCAGATTGTTGTGGCAGTGAAAGTGCTCAATCTTCAGCTCAAGGGAGCTTTAAAGAGTTTCATGTCAAAATGCAAAGCACTTCAAACCATAAGGCATCGAAATCTTTTGAAGGTATTAAGTGCATGTTGTAGCATAGACTTCCATGGTAATGACTTCAAAGCTATAGTATATGAATTCATGGCCAATGGAACATTAGATGGATGGCTACATCAAAATGGAGTTGCGGAGCACGAGTACCTAAAAACGATCTAGAGGCTGGACATTTCTATTGATGTTGCTTCTGCACTTGAGTATCTTCATTGTGGTTGTGAGTATGGTGATCTGAAGCCAAGTAATGTCCTTTTGGATGATACAATGGCTGCCCACGTTGGAGATTTCGGGTTAGCAGAATTATTTATGCAGCCTCAAGGGATGTATTGCAACATCAAAGCAATTCAAGTGCAACAAGGGGAACAATAGGCTACATTGCTCCAGGTACAAAATCTTCAATCAACTCAAAATTTAAGCTATAAAGCTTGGCTTTGTGTAAGCTAGTGGACCCCTACATATGTTTGTCCTTTCATTTGAAGCATTTGCCAATTCAAACTCCATGCCCTTTTATATATACTCTGACATCCTTAATGTTAGAGTACTATGCATTCTCATGGTTGACTAAATTAGATCGTCCTATAAGACTTTTCCACAGTAATTTGATAGTAGCTATCTTCACAGTGTCCTAAGTTCTCCCTCTCTATTAGATTGGTAACTACCAACTCATCTAAAAGCTTAAGCTGTTAGAGAGAGGTACAACTTTATTATTTATATTCTCAACACACCCCTTCACGTGTAGCCAAGCTCACCTCCATAAATGGGCTAAACATGTCTAAATTTTAATCATTAGGTAGGCGGTGAGTTTCGAACGCAGGATCTATTGCCTATTCTGATACCATATTAGATTTCTTGGAGGATTTCAACCTAAAAACCAATTGGCTATATATAAGTAGAGTAACATCTAGAATATATTAACTAAGTTTGGGTGGCTTAGATAAGTAACGTGGGATTAAGTGATTAAGTCTAACAGAACAAATGTAGTGTACCGTGTGGTGTGGGATTAATGGTTGCTCGAAATTCAGAGGATGTGATCATTAATTGGGGCTGCTATCCAGTCAATGGGTGGGAAATTTTCACGTCGAGTTGTTGAAGCCATGGGTTTCCGATTTGCGCTAACGACAGCATTGTAACAGAACCTCAAAACGGATTGAAGCGGAAGGCGATGCTAAGCAAGTGTTTCGAGCTATCAACGGCAAGAGTACTTATGCGGATTGTGACTCTTTTATCCGCACACAACAATTTATATTTTTTTGAATAGCAAAGAAGAAAAATATATTAAGAGAGAGGAGAACAAAATACAAGAGATAATTCCAAAAAAAGACGCCAAGTTGAAAAGCTGCCACACTACTCCTTAAAACTAAGGTGTTAAGAAGTTCATGTCCAGGCGATGTGGGACACTTTCCAACACACCCTCCTGGACCACAACACATGGCAACCGGATAACGGATAACGGTCCACCAAACAAAGGCCCAACCAAGCTCTAATGCCAAATTGAAAAGCCCAGCCCACACTACTCCTTAAAACCCAAGTGTTAAGAAGAGGGAAACTGAAACCTTATAACCAGCACAAACGGGGCATGTCCAGACGATGTGGGACACTTTCCAACAATGGATACATCCCAACGAGGTTGGTACCTATCCAAAGCATCAATACAACAAAACCGAAAAGCCAGTTGATAAGCAATCAACTAGCAAACCAAACGAAACAGAAACGGAGAGCCTCCATGGAAAGGAGAACATAAATGGAACTGCCACAAGTGATTTGAGCAGCTCCCTTGGAAAGGAGAACAAACATTCGCCGTATATATGATTGGAACTGCCACAAGTGATCTGAACATCTAAGAGCCATAAGCAATCGAATAGAAGCAGAGTAGTTCACCAACGCTTGTCATCTGCACACAACATGACAAGATAGTTCAGAATATTTGATTTCTTTTGTAGGCATACACAGACTAATTTTGTGTTCTCACTCAAATATAATTACCAACCGAATACTATGGAGTTATGCAAATTATGTGTTCTCACTCAAGTACAACTACTTACTCGCTGGTGTCAGCTCTTTATTCCTAAGCCCATGATGCTTTCTTAAGGTATGGGAGGAATGGCTTTCAAGGACTTTGAAGCGTTCAATTGTGCTCTTTCGGTGAAACATTTTTGGATATTGATCAAGAATCCAACAACTTTTGGGCAAGAGTGCCAAAAGAAATTTATTTCCGGAGTAGCTCTTGCTTGAAAGCTGGAAGGGGTGCAGCTCCATCATGGCTTTGGCACGCGTAGCCTTTTGGAGGGAAGAGCTTTGCTTGAGAAAGGATTAACATGATGTGTGGGGACTGGGGAGAATCTTAAGTTCTGGGAACACAAATGGATTGCAAATACCCCACGGAACAAGCTTGTTTTCGCTGCATCCACAGGAGTGCGTTTGGTCAAATGTATCGGATTTCATCAATCAAACATCACAATGGTTTGGGATGTTGAGAAGCTGAGGACTTCCGTTTCATTGCAAGAGGTTAGAGCCACATCCAAAAATTTTATCAGTCTAACAAAGGCTGTGGACAAGCTTGTTTGGAGCCATAATTCTTGTGTTATTCGGTGAAGTCAGGATATACCATCTAGCTTATGAGGTTCGGTCGAAAGTGAATCCCCACCAAACGCCGTGCTCGTACGTTCATCCAAAGGCTTTATGGTCTAAACTCTGGACGGTCCCAGTGGCTCCTAAGGTGCGCATTTTCTTATGGAAGGCTGTTAAAAATTGGATTGCATATGCAAAGCTAATTTGTTTAGGAGAAAATGTGCTATCACCTCTTTGTCCAATTTGTGAAATGGAAAATGAAACTATTGAACATATCCTCTTTCGGTGTCCATGGACTAAGGCGGTTTGGTTTCATAATGGTTTGGCTTTCTGGACTATTGATAATTCCATTGTTTCAGTTGATAGATGGGTGGTTGAGATATTGTGTGGGAGTTTAGCTAAAGAATTGACTGTTGAATTGATTGGCTCATTTTTCCAGTTATGTTGGGCCATATGGAAGGCTGGAAAAGAAGGGTAGTCCTATGGTACACACCCCTTATTAGGAGGTGTACCGTACGCACCATAATTTTAAACCATTGGATTTCAAAGTGAATAATCCGGACCATCCATTTATTAAATCAATTAATAAAATAAAAAAAGGGCTTAGCAGGTAAAAAATTGTTCTCTCCTCCTTGACTTTCTCTCCCTCTCCCTCATATGTAAAATACTACAAATTATATAACATAACCATAATTATTATGACATCACAAAAAATTGGCACTTTCTTATCACAATGTGTTGTACCAAAAGAAATCGATCAAAAGATATTAGACACAAGACCAAAATATGTCGTAGTACAATCAATAATTATTATATCCAAGCAAGATACATGTCTAAAATATCACAAATTAAATATTGTATAACTTGACATCCTAACAGCCCTGATCGATCATTCTAAAAATACACTCACTAACGACATTTAGATTGTACATTCAATTTATATTTGATATGAAACCTAGTCCTCTGTTGTAGTTGAATATAAGGTAGCCATGCAACCGTGACACAATAATAACAATTAAATCCGTTCAATTTTTTATGGTTGTTGATTAAGTCACCTACGTAAATTTTTGCCTCGATCAGGTTTAGGAAGCTCCATCATCAGCACACAGATTGAATAATAAAATAATATTTTTCATCCAATTAAGTGTCTAGCTATAAGCCATCAACTTCATTCTTGGTACGTTGTAGATATGAAAACGTCAATTTATGGTGTTGTCATAACAAATTTGGTTATATTACTGAATTTGTGGTATGGTATTTTGCTGATTATAACTATCGTTAATTGAACAATCCGATTGAATTTTTTTATACGATGCGTTGTGGGTATGAAAACGTCAATTTATGGTGTTGTCATAACAAATTTGGTTATATTACAGAATTTGTGGTTTTGTATTTTGCTGATTATAACTATCGTTAACTGAACATTCCGATTGAATTTTTTTTATACGACACATTGTAGGTATGAGAACGTCAATTTATAGTGTTGTCATAACAAATTTGGTTATATTACTGAATTTGTGGTATTTTAGTCTTATTACAGAATATTTTAATCAATTTCCTTTGCTATGACAGTTGTGGGCATGAATATACCAAATTATGGTATTGTCATAACAATTGTGGTTTGTTATAGTAATTTGTAGTATTTAAATATGTTTTTTTATACGACACGTTGTGGTAAAAAAATGACAATTTTAGGTGTTGTCATAACAAATTTAGTTATTTTACTGAATTTATGATATTTTACACATGTATTTTGTTTCGGTATAACAATTGTTGATTCTGGTGCGATATATTTTGATTTTGTTGCGGAATATCATACGTGCCAAAGAATTTTTGGTACGACTCATTGTGGTAAGATAATGCCAATTTATAGTGTTGTTATAACATTTGTGAGTAGCATTATTTAATTTGTGATATTGTACACATATATTTGGTTGGGGTACAAATATTATGGTTTCTGGTACGAATAATTATGGTTTCATAATAACAATATTTTTTAATTATGTATAACCTGCTAATGACCTGTTCAACAGGTAAATTTTAAGTAGAAGTCATACTTACCATCAAAAATATGTATTAGAAAACCAAAAATCGTCATAATGAAAATCACAAATTGTCATAACTTAGACTTACGGTATACCCTGTGTACCATAACTTCTTCCAGAAAAAGAAAGTGTTTTCCAGGGTATCTTGCCCAAGCCAGAGAGGACAATTTTTAAGGCAGGCCTGGCTAACTCGGATTATTTTATTTTTTTATTTTTGATCCGCGCTAACTCGGATTATTTACGAGCGATTAATAACAAGGAAGCAAATGTTGGCCTCCCTAAGCCAAGGAGAGAACAGAGGCGGTCTCCTCCTCCAGATTATGGTTTCTGGTACGAATAATTATGGTTTCATAATAACAATATTTTTTAATTATGTATAACCTGCTAATGACCTGTTCAACAGGTAAATTTTAAGTAGAAGTCATACTTACCATCAAAAATATGTATTAGAAAACCAAAAATCGTCATAATGAAAATCACAAATTGTCATAACTTAGACTTACGGTATACCCTGTGTACCATAACTTCTTCCAGAAAAAGAAAGTGTTTTCCAGGGTATCTTGCCCAAGCCAGAGAGGACAATTTTTAAGGCAGGCCTGGCTAACTCGGATTATTTTATTTTTTTATTTTTGATCCGCGCTAACTCGGATTATTTACGAGCGATTAATAACAAGGAAGCAAATGTTGGCCTCCCTAAGCCAAGGAGAGAACAGAGGCGGTCTCCTCCTCCAGATTACATCCAATTATTGCTAGGGATAATGGTGGATTGGCTCGGATTGGGAGGTGTGGTAAAATAATGGCTTCGTCTACGATCTTCTTTGAGGCTTGGGCTTAGCAAATAACTTGTGGTATGGTGGTGGATATGGGTTTGTCCGATGCAATTTTTGAGTTGGATTGCAACGTGGTGATTGATTGCTTCAAGAGAGATACTTATTTTTACCCTTAGGAGATTTCAGCTTTAGTGGAGGATACTCGACGGTGGGCGTCTTCGACAAATTGGGTCTTTTCCTGGTGTTGCAGGGAAAACAACTAATTGGCTCACTGGTTAACTTCCAATCGTTTAGCTAGCAATGAATTTTAACTTTTCTCCGGATTGTATTCCGCCTTGCAAAGAGAGTCAACTTTTGCAAGATAGGCCGCGTTAGCTCACTTTTGCTTTGTTTTATTTCGTGTTGCCATGTCAAAAAAAAAAAAAAAGTGAATTATGAACAAGTAAGATATTACTAATTAGAAATTAGTTCCATATTCTTAGCCAGTGTATGGAAATTGAGTTGAGTACACACACGTGTGTCATAATAAGGATTCATCAATTCATTATGAACAAGTACAGTATTACTAATTTGTTCTTCTACAGAAAAGCTACCCAGATATTAAAAATTTATACTTTTATGTATCCAGACATTTGTACTCTTATTCTATGCTACGAATGTCACAGTCTACATTTCATAAAAGAGTTTCGATTTGTAACTTAAAGTATCCAAAAGTGTTCTTGAAACTACAGATAATTAAATCAATCGCAAGTATTGAATTTTGTATAATAAGTACCATGTACGTGTCTACGAGTAGCCGAGGAGTACATGACTCCCTTCTAGAAGAAGTGTCCTTGATTTTCAACAATAGAATTAACAGCGAAAACTGAAGAAGAAAGACCTATGCTGATATACAAGTTCAAGAAAGAGAAAACAAAAAGAGAAAGCTGTTGTTCTACAAGGCATAAACCTTAATCCTAAGCCTTCAATCGCAGTTGGAAACTTCCCACATGGACTGCAGAACAACTATTATACATAGTGAATACGAAAGATAGGGGGAATCACCATCCACCCCTCACAGAAAGCGGGTTCGCAACAGGCTATTGGAACAGCATATTGTGGAGGTTAACATCATTAGAGGGCATCGGTAATCCTAGACAGTGGACGCCAAGGTGTAAGTGCTTTTGTTCACTTGCTCAAACTCATATTTGCTACATGAACGGATGGGAACTAAAGGGTCAGAGCAAGAAAAAGGAAAACATTATGACAAAAATTGAGATCTTTGAATAGGTGACAGAGCGTAGGGTACATACCTTTGGCTTCCATGTTGCAAAATCTTTTTAAACTTCCTTATGTTTCTACCCTCCGTTCAACCAAAGTTTTTTTTATCTTCCACAGTTTGCTCACAACGGTTCCCATCTCCATGCGATCTCTTGGCAATTCCAATGAACATGCAACTCCAATTGTCAGAATAGAAACCATACAATCGTTGATCCATCTTCCATTGTTGTGCTCCAGTTGGATGGAGGGATCGACGATATCCATCACTCGTTCTGGCAAAGCATTCTTAACGAAGTTATGAAGATTTAGATGATCTTGAAACAAACTATCAGTTGGTCTTTTGCCATTAAACATCTCCAATAGAAGAATGCCAAAGCTATATACATCCCCAATGGTGGAAGCCGTGTCACCCACGCCATACTCTGCAAATTGATTCAATTGTTAGTGTTTTTTAGTGTGGAAAGTGAATCTGATTGGATGGCATGGTTCTAAACTTTTGATCCTGTGAGACCCCAAGTCTAGGCATGAGTCCCACATCGGTAGTGTACAGCAAGTTAATTCCGTATATTATGAAATGCAACGAATTACTGTACAACTTGACGTTAATCTTTTGAGCCACGTGGTTAGGCGAATGGTTAGCAGGTCAGCTAGCATGGGTTGTGACATATTCTTATAGAAAATGCATGCAATAATTGTTGGAGTTTGTCCCACATCGGTTAATTATCTCCTCCAAAACTAGTATATGCGGCTAGGCGGCCTCTCCACTCCTAGCCAATTGATTTGGAGTTGGATGCTTTAACATGGTATTAGAGCTAGGGTTTGAAGAATTTGTTCCCCTTGTTTGTGCCATAAGTGCACTGATGTTTGTCGTGATCCAAGTGTTATGGATCGTTTGTTTACCTCTCCACGTGTGAATCAGGGGTCGCACATGTGGGGGAGTGTTGGAGTTTGTCCCATATCAGTTAATTATCTCCTCCAAAACTAGTATATGAGCTTGAGTGGCCGCTCCACTCCTAGCCAATGGATTTGGAGTTGGATACTTTTAACAATAATCTATGAGACCAGATGGTATATATGGATATCTACTACTAAATATGGTGGTCATTTATTGATAGTGTTGAAAATATAAATAATAAAGTTGCCCCTCTCTAACAGTTTAAACTTCTAGATGAGTTGGTCATTAACAATCTAATATAGTATCAGAGCAAATGTGTTTGAAACTCACCGCCGACCTAATGATTAAAATTTAGACGTGTTTAGCCCACTTATGAAGGAGAGCCTGGCGCGCTACACATGGAGGGACGTGTTGAGAATATAAATAATAAAGTTGTCCTTCTTTTTTACGGCTTGAGCTTTTAAATGAATTGTTAGTTAACAATCTAATATATAGGGAGAACTTAGGACACTTTGAAGATAGCTACTATCTAATCAGTTTGGAGATGTCTTATAGGACAATTTAATCTAGTCAACCATGAGAATGCACAATACTATAACATAAAGGATGTAATAGTATATATGGAAGGGCATGGAGTTTGTATTGGCGAATTCTTCAAATGAAAGGAGAAACATATGTTGGGGTCCATTAGTTTTCACAAAGTCAAGCTTTATACCTTAAATTTTACAGTTAATTGAAGATTTTGTACCTGGAGCGATGTAGCCTATTGTTCCCCTTATTGCACTTGAATTGCTTTGATGTTGTGTTACATCTGTTGAGGCTACAGAAATATTTTTTGCTAATCCGAAATCTCCAACGTGGGCAACCATTGTTGTCACGACCCAAAACTTACCTTGGAAGTCGTGACCGGCCAAGCGGGTGTTAAGCCGCCGAAGGCCTGCTCATATTCTAGTTTAGGGATTTCTCACATCATTGTCATTTTAAACCATATAAGCAAAGTATGCGGAAGCGTAGAATAAATAACATAATCCCAAAGCTTCTAAGTGTACAAGTATAATAATTACAAACCATTAGACTACACATGATTCTCCACGGTTATTCTAGCACCCCATTCAGTCCACAATTTGCTATCTAGCTTAACCTGAAAAATTGGAAAAGGTTTTCATAAGCCGAAGCTCGGGTGAGAAACGTATACCAAAGTTACAAGTTTGACCATGGAAATACCTCACTTAGTAAAATAATTCAAGAGCAAAGCACATTTCAAATATTCTCATCAAATTCTCCAGTACATGCATTTTGATCCATAAATTCATTTCTTTGGTCCAAAAGATGGACCCTTTTCATTTCATTTCCTTTTAAATTTTTGCACTTTTGAGTGATAATAGCATTCAACGGTATTTTTGCTAGTCGGTTGGGGAGCGACCCCATTGAAGAGTGGTAAGATATCATTACCCAGTGATGCCTGGCTGCATCTCCTACTTTATTACTTCACGCCACTAGTATCTTTACCCGTCCCCTAGCACTCGGGACACCGTTCGAATGAATCATATTATCACAAGCATGTACTAGTAACAATTCCAGTTTCCAAAACATATTGCCATGATCTAGTCTTTAACCGTAACACGTAAGATTTATAAACAAACCATCGCAAGTATTTCTATTTAACAACAGTAATTAAACCAAGTAAGAAGCTCAAATCCCACATTTTTTGCATATTCAAGCAATGGCATTTTATTCCAAAAATTTAGAAAAGACATGTAACTAAGGTATGCGCAACTCACCTTTAAGAAGTAGCGGTCACTTTACACGCATCACCTCACTTTACGGTACTTGCACCTAAACACATAATTATTGTGACAATTACTCACAAAATTACCTTCACTACTAACTTAGTTAAAACTAGAGTAATATCATTTTTATGACTTAGTTTTGGGCATCAATCTTGCAATCATCTTAGGAGATAACTCAGGTTAAAGGCTATTTTTCCATAGAAAAGGGTTACAAAGGGATTTCTGGAAAAATTCCCAAATTTGCTTCAGTAACTCGATTGGAATTCTTACTCCCGGCATCAGTGGCCCACAATGATTGGATAATTAACTTAAACTCCTAGGATTCTAATACTTCAATTAGAGACTTAATTATTGGCGATTTAATATTAATCGCGTCGAGTCATGATTCCAAATATTTTCCGGAAAGCGGGGTTATTTGTTTTGAGTAGATGACGGAGAGAACTCGAGAGAAGGAGAAGAGTGTGGTGGAGGAGCAACGGGAATGGCCGGAGCAGCACGAAATGGCCGGCAACCGAGGCCGCCATTTCACGGCGCGGCGCTGTGCGTGATTTGTTTCTTGTACTAATCACTTTATTCCTAGGTTAGATACATCAAATACTCATTTTAATGTAATTTAGAGAGGGAGGAGGTGAGATTACCAGAAGAGAGAGAAGGGAGTTCGGCAAGGAGCCTTCCGGCGAGCAGCGTGTTCGTCGGGATGGAGGTGTAGTTCTATTTTTTGTTTTGGTTGAACCTATTCTCTTTCTTCCTTTGCTTTGTATATAATATATATATATATATATATATCTATATAATAAAACAGAGCTGTGTTTGAATCTAAAAGACAACCAACGCTTAAGATTTATCCCTCCTTCTGCATAAATCCTCACCCTTCATTCTCCAAATGGCATTTTTGTAAATAATTAACTTTTCTTGACCATTTCTCAAACAAACCCAGCCGTACTATTTTTTTTTTTAAATAATGCCTCCCCATCTAATTTGGAAACATGATTTCCAAACCACAACACCCCCCACCACCACCACCCCCCCCCCCCCCCCCCCCCCCCCCCCCCCACGCGCTCTCTCTCTTTACGATCAAATAGCCTCCCCCTCACCCAACTTCGCCTCTGCCTCCTCCCCTCACACAGCTTAGCCATCGCCTCCCTCTCTTGCTCAACAACCACAGACAGACGGCGCCGCCGCCGCTCTCCCCGCACCGGCAATCTCCGCCTTCATGCGCTTCCTCCAAACACTGCTTCCTCCGCCAATCTCCGCCTACTGCTTCCTCTAGCCCTAATCACTTTCTTTTAAGTAAGCTCTCGATTCCAGAAGTTGTATTTTCATACTTTATTATGCTTTAATCTGAATCTTAATCGGGAATAATCACAAAGTTTGGCAGGGATGTATTTTATTATGACTCCTGTTAGAACACAAAGTTTATGAGAATGTCTTTTTTTTCATATCCCTTATTAACTAGATTCATTCAGTGCTGCTTCTAGGGTATTTTCCTCCACCACCTCACGAAATTGTGCAGGACCATAGTTAGGTTAGGAAAAAAAAAAGAGCTTAAACGACACACAAACCGGCCCGCATACACTTTCGAAGACTGTAATTGACTAGGTGTTTGTATAAATGCCATTCCCAAATACTCAATTGCTGTGAGCATTTTATTGACTATCAGGTGTTTGTATAAATGTCGTTTCCAATTCCTCTAACTGAAAGATTACCAAAGTTCAAATATGCAACGTCAAGCAGTTCCACTTTTTAGGTCCGAGAATTGCATTGTTGGTACTGGTTTGGAACGTTCGTCATCATTTTTCCCTCCTTCTACATAAACCTCACCCTTCATTCTCCAAATACTCAATTGCTGTGAGCATTTTATTGACTATCAGGTGTTTGTATAAATGTCGTTCCTAATTCCTCTAACTGAAAGATTACCAGAGTTCAAATATGCAAACGTCAAGCAGTTCCACTTTTTAGGTCTGAGAATTGCATTGTTGGAACCGGTTTGGAACGTTTGTCATCATTTTTCTTCAGGTTGTATGCATTGCGGAAAAAAAATTTCAAAAAAGTTGGGTTGCCCGACATAGCTTCTGGATTGAACAGTTTTGATTAGCCTTAAGCTAAGGTTTGCTCATGGTCTCTTTCTCTGTGTATTTTTGTAGTTTTCTCTCCAAGTTCAATAAATAGAATAAGTTTGATCCACACTTTTTGCCTACTGATGATATGAGACAATTGTCTACTAGAATCTTTATGTCTACATTTCTTTTGAAATTGCAAACTTAAGTTGTACATTTGTTTTTCAATACTTAACTTACAGCAATGATAATGTACCAATTTATGTCATGTTCTTCTAACAACCCTGTGACAGATGACCAAAGAGAGAGACTTCACTGTTGTGTCGAGTTTTCTCAGCTTTCTACCATTTTCTTGACATCTTGACTTCACTACAATAGCCTTATGCTTTTCATGTGCTTCTCCACAGTCTCGAATGAGTTTCCTTTAGTAAACCAATTAGCCTCACTATTTACGATAAGTGACTGCCAAGTGTTTGAGAAAATGTGTACTTCAACTACCAATTAGCCTTATGCTTTTCATGGTCTTAATTTGCCTGAGTTACTGGTATAATTTGCTCCAACCAAGCAGTAATCCATCTGCCTTCAAACTATTTGATAAAATGTCTCAACTAGGTTTCATAGTTTAGATTTTTCTGTCATGGACTTAGCTGTAGTTGAGGCATTTACGTATGCACAAATGCATGAATGTCTGCATGCATTTATGGGTGATATGTTTCAGTCTTGGTTGTGCGTGCAATGCATGAATTTAGTATGTTTGTATTGAAGTATGCATGCAATTAGTGTTAGCATTATCAATGGCGTAGATGCAGCCAACACTTTTGTTTGTCATTCACATGCAAACCACTTGAACCTTCCTCTGTAATGGAGTTCCTGTCTTAATCTCATATGGGAAGTTGAAATCACCACGTGTTGTCGTGTTCCTTTCATGATATATATTAGAGAAATTGAATTGGAGTTCCTATCTTAACCTCAATTGGGAAGTTGAAACTGCCACGTGTTGTCATGTTTGAGATAGGAGAATGGTGGTCATGATAGGAGATTTATTCTTATTGTTGGTGGCTAACCCAAATTTGACGGAAAGGAAGCAAAAAAAAAAAAGGCAGTAAAGAAAAAAAAAGAAAAAAGAAAAAAGGGTTCTATTGTTAGTCGTTTTGAATGGAGATTTATTCTATTGTTAGTGGCTAACCCAAATTTGATTGTGGATTTGATTACACTTTCTATTTAGTTGTTTCATTTTTTTCCTATTAGGGTTCTTAATTGGGTACGTTATCAGGTCTCATTATGTTTGATTTCCCCCTGCTTTTCGCAGGTATCATTCAGTGACCAAATGGAGCCCTAATTGCATGTGTTAATTGGAATTTCTTAGGAGCCCAACTAAGGTAGCAGTTTACAATTTATATTCGGTTGTCAACCATTGTCCTATTTTTTTACTAAAATAGATATTTTGCTCCCATTCAATTTCTCCAATATATATCATGAAAGGAACATGACAACACGTGGTGATTTCAACTTCCCCAATGAGGTTAAGACAGGAACTCCATTACAAAGGAAGGTTCAATTGTTAGTCGTGTCTTCTTCAAATGGAGATTTATTCTATTGTTAGTGGCTAAACCAAATTTGACTGTGGATTTTACTACACTTTCTATTTAGTTGTTTCATTTTTTTCCTATTAGGGTTCTTAATTGGGTACGTTATCAGGTCTCATTATGTTTGATTTCCCCTTGCTTTTCGCAGGTATCATTCAATGACCAAATGGAGCCCTAATTGCATGTGTTAACTGGAATTTCTTGGGAGCCCAACCAAGGTAGCAGTTTATAATTTATATTCGGTTGTCAACCGTTGCCCTGTTTTTTACTAAAATAGATATTTTGCTCTAATTTGTAGGCCTAAGGATGCTGATTGAAAAGATAGAATGAAAGTTAGTGATTTTTGCCTTCGCTAACCCTCTAATGTGTATTCACTTTTTCAAATCAAGTGCTGTAATGAGCTTAAATGGATTTCTACTCAAAAGCTATAGTAAGAGTCTTGCATATTCTCAAACCAGTAAACTATGTCCTTAGGTTCATTTAAGAAAACACTCATCAATTATGATTTCAAGGGGGCAGAGTGAATGTGCTTTTGTTTGAAGCGAACATGTTTTTTGATTCTTAATAGGGTACGACGAATTAGAGACAATGGCTAGCAAATGGATCCAACACATGTGGCCAATGGAGAAGAATATTCACGGGTATGAGCCTGCACATGTGGGCAATGGCTTTTTCGGGAAAACAAGATTTATGCAAAACATGCTTTAAGCAAGTTCAAGATCAGTACGGCTAGTTTGTGCGTAAGCAATGCGGACGAGAAGATGTCGAAACCGTAACCAGGTATTCATTTTTTACTATAACTTAGATGTAACACAACCAAAACGATTGAAATATTCGCATGCATTTTAGGTATAATGTCAAGATGGTCGTGAAAGACTCCACTGGCTCAATGGAACTCTTGCTAGAGGATACGAAGGCAGAATTTATTTTACAATGTGTTGCATCCTATCAAAAAAAATTAATGTTAAAGGTAAATACTTAAAAGTTAGATATAAATTACACTGTATAGAATTGAAATAATATTGCAGTACTTTTATTTGCTTATTGTTTTGCTAGGATAATGGCATGCAAATGCTCAATGACTATATTTCTCAATATTATGGGAGCTCATACGTGTTCATTATTCCTGCTCCAACAACTGGAAGTCTTGACCATGGTGCCTCTGTGGTGACTTTTGTTTTAAAAGTTGATTGGTCAGAAGAGTGTTTGCATCTTTCCAAAGGTAATAAACGATTACAAAGATTGTAGGGGGGGACATTCCTTTGTTCTTCATTGTCATATCTAGATTACACATAAATCAGTCCATATTTTGTGATGGATTTAATAATTCTTAATCTTATTTATGTGGGAATGTCGAGGACTGGCAAAGGAACAATGGGGTCGTCATGATAAGAGCTTTGTTAATAGATTGGGAATTTCATAAGGAATTTTTATTTGTTAGGTTAAGTTTTACAAATATAATCGGTTTTATTACATGTGCCGAGTGATTTATGGATTAGGGATATTTTTGACCTGTTTGAATATTTTTCGCACCTCGATTTGACCTGCACATATACCGTATTTTACTTTGTTCCTACCCATTTTTTTCAACATGTCCTCCCTTTGCTCATTTTTCGACCTGTAGCTTCAATTGTCTTCAAAATGTGTTGCGCTGTGCCTTCAGGCACGGGCATTCACTAGTATATATATAAAACAGGTCTTAGTTCCCTTTCTTGTTTGATATATATAAGAAGCGGTGGAAGTGGTGAAACAGGTTAAAGAAATAATATGTGTTTCCTTCCCCTATTGACACGACGTGTAATGTGTTCGATCATCGCATATTCTGTCCGTACGCGTTCAGATATTAGCCTTTGAAAATTCTCAAAAATTTAACATAGACTAATAAAAATATGTGGATTATCGTGGCAGTGTCCGATTGTAAAGGAAAGATTCCAATATCGCGTAATTCATAAAGTGTATCAAATGTAACCCAATTGTCCCATAATATTTACAAAATTAAATCAAAATTCTCACATTCATTCAGATCACGAAACACTTTGTGTAGCCTAACTTACTATTAGAATTAAATTAGAGTGTCGAGTTCCTATTCGGATGACGTGACTAGAATTTTAAAAGTCAGGATTTTACAATTGTATCATCCAAAAGGACATTACTTGGCTTCAAGTCACCATGAATGATTTTTGACTCACAACCACAATGAAGGTACTCAAGTGCAGAAGCAACATCAATAGAAATGTCTAGCCTCTGAATCATTTTTAGGTACTCATGCTCCCCAACTCTATTTTGATGCAGCCATCCATCTAATGTTCCATTGGCCATGAATTCATATACTATAGCTTTGAATTCGTTACCATGGAAGTCTATGCTAGAACATGCACTTAATACCTTCAAAAGATTTCGATGCCTTATGGTTTGAAGTGCTTTGCATTCTAACATGAAGCTCTTTAAAGCTCCCCTCAGCTGAAGATTGAGTACTTTCAAAGACCCAACTTCCGATGGAAGAGAACCAGTCAACGAATTATAGCCCAAATTGAAGGAAATTGAAATGGATGAAAGATTTAGAATTTCAAGAGGTAATGAACCATATAGATTATTATGAGAAAGATCTAATTTTAACAAGTTTTGACAGTTGCCCAGACTCGAAGGTATGCTTCCGTGGATATTATTTTTTCCCAAGAGTAGACGGTTTAGTGCAGTTATATTTCCGAATATTGAAGAAGGCAGTTCGGTGAATTTGTTCATATCTAATTCAAGATACTGCAACTTACGAAGTCTGCCAATGGTACCGGGAATAGAGCCTGAGAAATAATTACTTCTCATACTTAAGACAGTGAGATTGAGGAGGTTCCCAATACCCGAAGGAATACTTCCATGTAGTTGATTCCCCCCTAGAACCATCCGGTCAAGCCCAATTGAGAGATTTGCTATGAAGTCGGGCAATGAACCTTTGAGAAGATTCCCGTTAACAAGAAGACATTGTAATCTAGTGCAATTTGTTAAAGATGACATAAAAGAAAGGTCATCCTCCAACTGATTATACTGAAAGTTCATCCTCTGAAGATCCGAAAGTTCTCCAAGATCTTCTCGCATTGGCCCAATGAAGTAATTTAAACCGACGTTTACCAGTACGTCCAAGCCCGGAAGCATTAGACAACGAGTTAGGTATCATTCCTGTGAACTGATTATCAAAGACATAAAAAAACGCAAGGTTAGGAAGTTTTGAGCATATATCAGGAGCAATACTTCCATCAAGTTGGTTCATGACTAATGCCAATATATTGAGAGTGGAGATGTTGTAGAGTCCAAAAGGAATCTTGCCGGACAGCTTGTTATTGGAGAATTGAAGAAATGTCAATCTCCGAAGCTTAGAGATTCCCTCTGGAATCTCCCCCCGCAAATTACATTCCGCCAACATAATTCTGTGAAGCGACGTGAGGTTGACAACAGAAGGAGTGATGGTTCCAGAAAACATATTTTTACCAAGGCCTAAATCTTCAAGCTTTGACAAAGAACCTAGCTCATATGGGATGTTTCCGTTCAGTTGGTTGTTTACCAAGTTCAACTGCTCAAGATTTGAGCAGCGTGACAGGTTTTTGGGCAGTTCACCAATAAACGAATTGTTGGTGAGTTGTATTACTTGAAGCCGAAACAAACGACCGATCTCCTGGGGGATGGGGCCGTGGAAGTTGTTGTTTGAAAGAATGATTCTCCTCAGGAAGGAGAGGTTTCCTATATGAGGAGAGAGTGATCCGACAAGGCCTTTGGATGTTAAGTTCAACTGCACGACTCTATTACGATGCCGGCGGCTGCACAGAATGCCATTCCAGTCACAGTAGTGGACTGAATCATTCCAAGAACTGAGGGCACCAAAGGAAGAGGCTTGATCATCTATGGCAGCCTTGAAGGCTAATAAAGCAAGTCTGTCAGTTTCATTTGTACTCGTGCCGAAAGTGGACGGAATGTTGCACCACCACACAAGGGCAGTGTAGAGCACAATAACTAACGACTTCGTCATGATTATTTCTTTTGTTGTGTGTGTGTGTGTTTTGGTTCTGTTAGTGAATGTCCTTTCATATTGATGTTTTATAGTACGGAAATTTCTCCTTAACGTTTACAAGGCGGCTTGGAAGAAAAATTTCTATGGACCATGTAGTGGGTCAATTGTGCGTGTCTCTTGGGCAAACAAGGTAGAAAAACATGTTAGTGTATACAAGGTTGTCAAATTGCAAATCTAGTCATTTATGCTTTTCGGAATCGTAAATCGTAATGACTCGATCCAAATTTTGAAAATACATTTGGGAAATGTATTTGCACCTACATAAGAAAGATACATAATAAAATTGAAAACTTAATTTAAGCTTAAATCTGTATTGAATTTTATTTTTCATTTTTCAATTTATGATCACATGGTCTAATAGGAAAGACACTTGTACATAGTAAGAAAAATAGTAATACAACAAAATAGATATGTGTGCCTTAACACTATAAAAGTATGTAGCCTAGCTAATAGGTACGAATGAGCTTATATGAAAACATTTGTGGATTGGTTAGAGGCTATGACTTATGAGCCATTCCCCCTCTACGATTTATTGTGCGCGTAAAATGATCCGGACACCTTAATTATAAAAAAAAATATTCAACAAGCTCTCTAGACTCTTTTAATTTCAATAATAATCAACAACTGTATAGCCTCGAAGGCTTACAACTTATTAAATAGGAGGAGAAATCATTAACCTAATTGATTCGTCCCAAAACGGAAACGGAAACCGAACCAATTAATAACGAAAATTACCAAAAATGGAAAAATTCATAATTATAGTAAATTGGAAAATAGAGAAAATTCTAAGACTTTTCCCAAAAGAATGGCTTAATTCGGATTTTCCTCGCCCAAATTATAAGCAAGTCAAATCTTTCATTAAACGGTAAATTTGGGCTTTCAGGATCCTAAACGGCTAAAAAACACACGGCACATAGCGAAGGCAACGTGTCTTGACCGTTAGGCCGTTTCGGATAGACCCATATGGGCCCGTCGCTGAACTCCATAGTCGCATAATTACGGTTTTGCCATCCTATACTTAAAATGCCTAAGATACTCCTCCGCTATGGCATCTGCATCACAGATTCAAAAGTGGATGGAGAAACTTCAAAACTAGACTAAAAAGACTCCAAAACCATTGCAGGATCACTCATTGAGTTATCTTTTCCGTGTTTGGGAGGAAAGAAAAAATAATGTGTGGACAGAATTGCTAGTGAAGAGCAAGTGGAGGGACTCTTGGCTGTCGTATGTTGAATCCAAGTCTCCGTTGATGTTTTGTTTGGAACATTTTTTGAAAAAAAATTTGAAAATTCCAACATTTTTTTCCAGTCGGAATTTTGAATATTATGTATCTTTCTGTGGTCGTTAGACATGCATATAACTCACATCAAATTTGGACTACATAATCTTGACGTATTTATCTAGATCTACTATATGCAGATTGCCACGTGGCCCAACTCCGGTCCCTTTTAGCTCTCTCAAACTTTGAGGTCCTTGAAATGAATTACTTTCGACTAAACCTAATTATACAACTTCACACTTACTTTTTTTTCTTCGTGTTTTTTCGCACAACACGTAACTAGATTTCCCTTGAGCAGTGCCACCCCATGTCCGAATCTTGGCTCCACCATTGAACGGCACTTGGAATGCTAGATGAGCGGGATATTAATGAATCACAGTTAAGAACATCTAGGGATACAAGGTGGAGGATTTTTGAGGTGTTACTTTGGAGATGTGTGAGGACTGAGTACTGCAAGTATATGATGCATTCCTTTAGCAATTGTGTTCAGGTTATGCAGGTTGAACCCGACCTAGACCCGTTTAGCAATTGTGTTCTCGAGTCGTGTCATATACGTGTTTCGTGTCAGAAATAGTCAACTTTAACCCACTAACTTCGTGTCGAGTTCGAGGCGTGTCATCATGTCGTGTCACGTGGACCAACTCCGTCGGCCAATTATATATTTGGATTTCCTTATTTATTTGTTATAATTGAAATGACCCGGTGTAATATTTGGCTCTGCATGTATCAGGCCATTTATCTAATAAGATTTCTTTCATTCAAGGCATAAGTAGCAATCCAAAGCAATATGAAATCTCAGTTGGAAACATCCCAGGTTATTTGGTGGCTGGTGGAGCAGCATAGGACGGCATTGTTAGTAAGTTAGTAACCTTGAGCATGCTTTAGGAAACTCGCTTTACTTGTTTTATTCGAAGTGCACGTAAGTTAGTCCAAACATCATGAGTTACAAGAAAAAAAAAACTGACAACAACATTTTGAGCAAATTACAACATTTTGAGCAAATTACTAAAACTGATGTCTATGCAAAGATCAATTAAAGAGGGTAAAGATTGTACACATCTTTGCCTTTTAATTCGCGAAGACGCCAACAGAGGAATCCCGTATCCATTCGGTCTCGTGGGCGATTTCATTGAGCAAACGACTCCAAATCCTAGTGGTGGTAGAAGTTTTTTACACAACACGGTCAACATGAACTTAGCAAGTTAGAATTCGATTTTTCCCACACGAACAAAAATATAACACGACACAGTGACATAAAACAATAAACTGGTCAGGTTAGGATCAAACAAGAGTAACCGAAAGTAGGCATGTTAAACACGTGTAATTGTAATTCGGATTCCTACATTATTTCTATCCAATCTACCACGATTACTATGCCTACTGTATTTATTGACCTTGTACCATGATTTGTAGAGACTCGAGATGGTGTTTCGATCTGGGTTGTTTGTGATGTAGCCGAATATTTTCTCTACGATTTCTTCTGGGATGTGAGACATTGTTGCTTTCGATTGGGAAGAAGATGATCGACCTGATTATGAGATACTTCATCTGGGTTTTGTTTAATTGTGATCGTTGGAAATGTAGAGCAAGAGTGTTTTAAAATTTGGCGGAAATGAAAGGTGCGTAAATTGGACGCAGGATATTTTTTGCAATACTTTGTTATGATTCCTAAATTATTAACAAAAGAAATCCCTTGACACAGTTAGACAAATATCCAATAAATGTGTCCGGGAGTGTCGAATGTCACACGCCATATTCCATGAAAGTTAGTGTGCTTCTATAATCTCTCTCTGAACTCTGACATTCAACAACAGCGAAAAAAGAAGAAAGATCGAACTATTTGGACATGCAACCAAGTTCTCTATGATTCGGAGCTGCATATTGTGGAGGTACCATCGTTGGAGGGCCTTGGTAGTCATCCTGGACACAAAGAAAAATAAGTCTTTAGTTCACTTACAGTCAAAACACATGTATACAACATGAGCAGATTAGAACCGAAGGGGAAAGATTCAAGTCTGTGGTACACACCTTTGGCTTTCATGTTATATGCATGTCGTGCTTTTATATCACTCGATAACAATACGATCAATTGGAATTTAGTGTGTGATAAAATGAGATCATTACCGAGAATGATGGAGTTGAATTATACTTGCCACTCAAAAAGTAGACTTGTATAAAAAGTTAAGTTGTACTTTGTGTTCTATAACTGAGAGAGTTTGGACCAGCTAAAGCATGCCTCGATGAATCTCTTGTGGACCAATCCCACCGCACACCAACGGGAGACCATTTAAGGCCAGAGCAATGTTCCGCACAAACTGGCTCCATAAGAGTTGATGGCACCTAGTATCCATATATGCACATTCTAATGATAGTTTATGGTGATCTAAACTAGTCGACCATGAAAGTGGATGGTATGTGGAAAGTGAGGAGATGAGGTTACAGATAGTAACAGGAAGTTTTGGGGCAAAAAATGGGAGCATACATATATTTCACACCCTTTTTTTTGGGCTTAAGTTTGTATAGTTTCTAATGATGCTATAACTCTTCTATGCAATTTGCAAATTTTGCTTTTCATGTGAGCTTTTGGTTTTGTAATCTCAGGAAACTGGTAGTTTGACATTTTGTACCTGGAGCAACGTAGCCTATTGTTCCCCTTATTTTAATTGAATTGCTTTGATGTTGCTCTACCTCTATTGCAGCTGCAGAAATAATATTTGCTAACCCGAAATCTCCAACATGGGCAGCCATTCTATCATCCGAAAGGACATTACTTGGCTTCAAATCGCCATGAATTATTGTTCACTCGCAACCACAATGAAGATACTCAAGTGCAGAAGTAATATCAATAGAAATGTCCAGTCTCTGGATCACTTTCAAGTACTCGTGCTCTACTCCATTTTGATGCAGCCATCTATCTAATGTTCCATTGGCCATGAATTCATATACTATAGCTTTGAATTCATTGCCATGGAAGTCTATGCTAGAACATGCACTTAATACCTTCAAAAGATTTCGATGTCTTATGGCTTGAAGTGCTTTGTGTTCTAACATGAAGCTCTTTAAAGCTCCCCTAAGCTGAAGATTGAGCACTTTCTCTGCCACAACAATCTGGTCTTCATCAAGGATCCCTTTATATACAGAAGCATAATTCCCAACGCCAAGTAGATTAGCCTCTGAAAATCCATTGGTGGCTTTCAGAAGCTTTGCATATGAAACTCTCATAATTTGGTGTTTGAAAGATTGCTTAGAAGAGGCCTCCTTCCTTGAGACATGTTGACAGTGACAAAACATAAACAAGCTAACTGCCAAAGTTGAACATATCACAAGAGCAACCACCACATATACTATTATCTTTGTCTTGTGAGATAGCTTGTTTGTGTTTGATATTGAGGATGGGCATGGAGAAAGATTTCTGTCAGCAACACCTCCACACAGATCGTCCATTCCAACAATCGAAATTAATGCGCTAGCATTTCGAAAACTCCTTGTACTAGAACTTCTCCATGCAGCATATTAAAAGACAGATTCAGTTTTTCTAAGGGAAGCTCACCAATATAACTAGGGATCAGCTCCGTTAAATTGTTGAGTGAAAGGTCCAATCTCGTAAATGCCTTAGCTCGCTCCAACTTTGAGGCTAGTATCTCGCCTTCAAATGAATTGGCTTCCAAATTAAGCACTTCAAGGCTCGAGCATTTGCTCAACAAAATTGGAATAGGCCCTGATAACCTATTATTGGACACATAAAACTCTCCGAGATTTTTCAAAGACCCAACTTCTGATGTAAGAGAACCAGTCAATTAATTATAGCCCAAATTGAAGGAAATTGAAATGGATGAAAGATTCAGAATTTCAAGAGGTATTGAACCATATAGATTATTATGAGAAAGATCTAATTCTAACAAGTTTTGACAGTTGCCCAGACTCAAAGGTATGCTTCCACGGATATTATTTATTCCCAAGAGTAGATGGTTTAGTCCAGTTAAATTTCCGATTGAAGAAGGCAGTTTGGTGAATTTGTTCATATCTAATTCAAGATAGTGCAACTTACGAAGTCTGCCAATGCCAATGGTGTCGGGAATAGGGCCTGAGAGATAATTACTTGTCATAGGTAAGACAGTGAGATTGAGGAGGTTCCCAATACCCGAAGGAATACTTACATGTAGTTGATTCCACCCTATAACTATGACACCAAGCTCAATGGAGAGATTGGCTATGGAGTCAGGCAAAGAACCTTTGATAAGATTCTCGTTAACAAGAAGAAATTGTAATCTTGGTGCATTTTGTTAGAGATGAGATAAAAGAAAGGTTATCCTCCAACTGATTACCTTGAAAGTACGTTCATACTCTGAAGATCCGAAAGTTCTCCAAGATCTTCTGGCATTGGCCCAATGAAGTAATTTAAACCGAAGTTTACCAGTCCAAGCCCGGAAGCATTAGACAACGAGTTAGGTATCATTTGTGTGAACTGATTATCAAAGACATTAAAAAACGCAAGTAGAGGTGGCAAACGGGCGGATTTGGGCGGGTTGAAACGGGTCGTGGGTCAAATATGGGCGGGTCAAATATAGGTAAAAAAGTAAACGGGTTGAAACGGGTCTGGTCAAATATGGGTCAAGCCGAACCAAGCCCGCCCGACCCAACCCATTTTCATTTTCATTTTCATTTTCACGGATGTTCTTAATCACCAAATTTGGAAAGACGAAAATGGTGATCTGTGTGCTAATTAATAAATGTGGCCTATTATTAGTTTAAAAAAAAAAAGAGGCCATAGAGAGCAGGGCAACTATGCCGCCATTTGGTTTAAACTTGACACAACATGCTTATTAATAAATGTGGCCTATTATAAGGAACCTTTCAAGTAATTAAGGCATTAAAAACCCTCACTATATTAGGCCTATTATGGATTGACTTCAGCAGCTTTTTTTGGACGAGAGTTCTGGCCGTGGGAAAAAAAAAAGAGGAATTGGTTACAACGTGAACAGCAGCTTTGGACATCACGCAGAAATCGACAGTCAAGTAAGACCGGGGCTGCGAGACTTTTGTTCCGAAAGTTTTTCTTTCGAGTTTTGTTTCTTTCAAGTTATTTGAAGCTTTGTTTAATTACTTGCACTCCGATAATTCATTTTAATTTCTGTTCTTTATAAAAGTTGTTCGTTAGTTTTTGTTTAACTTAGATCTTTTGTTTATTTTTCATCTCACGTACTACTAGCATGTTCCAAACTAGGGTTTCTTTTGTTTCTTGCTTAATAATGAGTGAGTAGTTGTATAGGTAGGGTCACATGGTGATTAGCACACCGTGGTCAGGTCGGACACGTTATGTTCATGTTTTCCGACATAAAAATTGAAAGGGCAATTTTAGGTTAATTAAGAACATCCGTGAGACGAATCTGGGCATCGTCAGAGCCCATGTGAACAGGAGAATGGGGCAATCCGGGCATTGTCGGAGCATACGTCACTGTCTCTGTGGATTCGACTCCGGTCTTACCGCATATTGTGCTGCGTTGGTCTCCACCCTACGCTTGGGGCAACCCATTATTTTAGGACTATGAAATCGTCAAGCACTCATCTTGACGAAACGAATTGAAAAACCAAAAAATTTAGGCACAAAACTAACAAACGCAAAAAAAATTCAAATAAAGACAAACAAAAAAGTGAAAAAAATTGTTAGTGGAATGGGGTCTTTAATTAAAATAATGTAAAATTCTTAAATATAAATGCAAATTTAAATGTAAAAAACATAATTTCGTTGAAAACATAATTTCGTTGAAAACAAAATTTGAGTTAATCAAATTAAAATTAAATAAGTATTTCAATAAAATAAAGAGAGGAATTAAATAAATAAATAATATAAAAGCAATTAAATAAAGAAAAGAATTAAATAAAGAAAAGAATTAAATCAAGAAAAGAATTAAAGTGTGGAGTGGGGGTATTTCGGTCAAATGGACAAAAAGGTGAGAAGAGGTGTGTGTCAGGAGGGGGGCGAAAAACAGCTCTCTTCGATTGCAAATAGTACACACCTGGGTCTAGATTTTTGGTCTTTTCGGTTTGATTAAGAATGGGTGAATATCATTAGTCCACGTCCCCGTAACACCACCACCACCACCACCCCCACCCCCCCCCCCCCCCCCCCCCCCCCCCCCCCCCCCCCCCCCGCGCCCGATTTGTTGGGTACAGGTGGAAGCATCTGTGGAGAGACACAGAGAGAGAGGAGTTCTTGGGCGTTTTCTAATTTCTCCATGCTTGCCTCCGTTGCTCCTTGCCATGCGAGATAATTTTTTTTTTTTTGGGTAACTTGCGCATTTTATAACCAACCACCTCAAAAAAACAAGGAGCTAAATCCACATACAAGAACTATATAAAGGAAAGCCTCAATACATTCTACCTAAACTACACAACTGAGGTCCTAAGGACTCTACTTGAGATATTCCAAAAACTACACAATCTTTGATTCTCAACAGAATTTGGAAAAAATTCCCAAGTACTAACACGAAGTCGAACATCATCTTCAATACTTGCTAGCACACCATTTGTTCCTCTGTGTTTTCCTCCAAAAACGCGAGAATTCCTTTCCAACCATAAGTGGAAAACCCCAGCTGCTAGGACTAACTTGAATAAGAAAGATCTGAAGCTTTTTCCTTTACAGTAATCAATTAATGGCCCACTGGACTTCACTATCCCATTCCTCTGGAGTTTTCTGAAGCTGGAACTTGTGAAGAATAATCTGCCAAATACTCCTTGAGTAGCTACAAGCAAAAACAAGTGTTGCAAGGTTTCATCACACTAAGAGCATAGAACACAAACAGGGTCAATGACCATCCCCCATCCACAAAGTCTCTCCTTTGTAGCTAGTCTTGTCAAGCAAGCTTGCCATAAAATAAAAGACCATTTAGAAACACTTCGTGAAAACCACACAATAGAAGCCCACTGGACTTTCTCTTCTGTTTCTGAGAGACTCCCAAGTATGTTTAGAAGTATAATGGCCAGTAGGAGATATAACTCATATAACTTCATCTTTTTTCTCCTTACTATATAGGTTGAATTGAAGTAGGAACTGAGTGTTGAATCTGCTGAATCAAGAAAGATCTTGGTCGAGGCCAATTCCACTCTCCATCCAAGATAACAGAACTGACTTTAGCAGTGATAGATCTTCCTAGATTAGCAAGCCCTCGATCACTAAGAAGCTTGTATAAAGGACCACTGGGATGCCAATTGTCAAGCCATAAGAAAGTACCCTGTCCATCACCAATTAAGTGCTTAACAAAGCTTTGACACTGAACTCGCAACTTCAACAATTTCCTCATAGTCCATGAGCAATCTGTAGGTAGTTTTATAACCCAGAAATTCTGGTTTTTAATGAAGTAACTATGAATCCATTTTACCCACAGAGTATCCTCTTTTTTACATAAAGCCCATATATGTCGCAGCATTAACACTTTATTCCATATCTTTAATGATTTCAAGCCTAAGCCACCTTCATGTTTTGGAGTGCAGACATCAAACCAGCTAACTTTAGGTCCTACTTCTGTAAGATTAAGTCCAGACCACAAAAAGGATCTCATCATAGCCTCCACTTTGTTAATAATCTTCTGAGGGAGAATGGAAAGGGAGCACCAATAAGTCTGCATGCTGAATAGAACTAATTGAATGAGTAAAGCTCTGCCAGCATAAGTAAGAGACTTATTTGTCCAGCTCTCAGCACGTTGTTGAGTCCTTTCTTTCAATTGAATGCAGTCCTCATACCTTAGCTTTGTTGAGATGAGAGGCACCCCTAAGTACTTGACTGGTAAAGAACCCTCTGGTATTGGAAGGACAGTCAGAATTTCCTCTTTTATCATAGGAGAAACACCAACGAAAAAGAATTGGCTCTTTTGTAGATTAGGTTTCGTTTCAATCTAGATGAATGATAGAATTCATCCAAAGCAGCTTTTATAACCCCTATAGAGGATAGATCAGCTCCAGCCAAAAGAAATAAATCATCAGCAAATGCAAGGAAAGAAATGGAGTGAAGGTTGCACTTTGGATGGAAGGTAAAAGAGCCCTGAGATATCCTCCTCTGAAGAATAGCATACAGCCCTTCCATTACTAAAAGAAAGAGATAGGGTCTCCTTGTCTAAGCCCTTTCTCTCCCTTAAAGAAGCCTTCAAGTTCACCATTAACCACAACAGAAAACATAGCGGTTGTTGTGCATGTCCTAACCCATGAAATAAACAATGGAGGAAAGTCCATGGCAGTCATGACTTCAAATAAAAAATCCCAATCAACCGAATCAAATGCCTTCATTAGATCTACCTTAATAGCACATCTAGCCACTCCAGAATCCCTTTGATAATTTCGAACAAGCTCTTACATCAACAAAATGTTGTCAGAAATAGACCTACCCTTAGCAAAGGCTGCTTGAGCTTTATTAATGACACAAGGGAAGACTGGTTGTAACCTTCTAGCCAACACCTTTGTAATAGTCTTGTAGATTACATTACAACATGCTATAGGACGATACTCTTTCATAGATCGAGGACAGCAGGTCTTAGGAATTAGTGTAAGGGCAGTCGCATTAGCATCTCGAAATAATGAACCAGACCGAAAGAAGTAAAGGATTGCATCTGTTACCTCTTTGCCAACCACCAGCCAGTTCTTTTGGAAAAAGCTTGCATTAAATCCGTTTGGGACTGGGGACTTGTCTCCATCAATAGAAAATAAAGCCCCTTTAATCTCTTCAGGAGTGATAGGAGAAGTAAGGCCAGCATGGAATGAAACAGGAACAGTATTAACAAAATGAAGCCTGTCCTCAGGAGTTTTTTCTGATCAAATTTAGTGCCTAACAGCTTCTAATAGAACCTTAGGATCTCCCCCTTAACTTCCTTAGAATCTTCCAAACGATTACCATTCTCATCGCATATTGATAAAATCTTGCTCCTCATTCGATGACTGGCTACCTTTTATGGAAAAAACATGTATTATTATCCCCCAACTGGAGCCAACGAACCTTGGATTTCTGTCGACACCAAGCTTCTTCAGCAACACTAAGATCATTGAAATTCAAGAGGCACAGTCTTTTATACTCGAGCAAAATAGGATCCCCAGGTAATTGAGCACATCTATACTGTACACCACTAAGCTCCTCCCTAGCAATCAACACCCTTTTCTGAATATCACTATAAAACTCCTTATTAAACTTCTTTAGACAAGGTTTTAATCTTCTCAGCTTTTCATAAAGGATAAACATAGAAGAACCTACTTTATCCACTTTGCCAGACCAGGACTGAATAAGGAGAGGAGAAAATTTCTTATGATTCATCCAGAAATTAAAGAATTTAAAAGGTATCCTCCCTCCCTTGTAAGGAAATGCTGACACTATAAGTGGGCAGTTATCAGATACACTAGGAGCAAGAGCTACTACTTCTGATTCAGTAAACGCAGTCTGCCATTGAGAATTAACAAGGGCTCTGTCCAACCTACAACTGCAGTGACCAGCACCAATTTGTTTATTTGACCAAGTAAACCACAGTCCTTTTGAATTTAATTCCTCCATTTCAATGTCTTCTATGCAGGTATTAAACTCACCAGTAGCAGTAGCATCAAAATGACTAGAGCTGGACTTCTCATTTTGCCATCTAACTACATTGAAGTCACCAATAACAATCCAAGGTTGAGCTCCGACAAAACCACAACTACTCCTGAGATCATCCCAAAGCAGTCTTCTACAACTAGGTTGATTAAAACCATAGACAACAGAACGAAAAAATATTTTCGTATCCACCATAACAGAGAGCAGCATCATTTGATCAGAGTAAACAAGCACACTAACCTTTAGGCTTTGAGTGTCCCAAGCCACAATTGTCCTACCAACAGAGCCTGTCCCAATATTGTTTCCGCTGTTGTTCTTTCTTTCTCATTTTTGTTCTGCTTTTCCGTCTTCTATGGTTGGTTGGGTAGGATTTTCTTGGGTATGTAGTTAGTGGTCCGGTGTCCGTGCTGTGCGTTGTTTGGTTTTGGGGGAAAAGAGTTTCGCCGGTTTCTTCTGTGGAGAGAGAGAGAGAGACAGAGAGGAGCTTTTCTTCCTGTTCGCCTGTGTTGCTCCTTGCTGTACAGAGGTAATTGTTTGGGCTGTCGTTGTTTCCTTCTCGTTTTCCTCTCCCCTGCTTGCCTCTTGTGGTCTGTGGTTTCTGCGGTGTGAGTTACGTGGGTTCTCTGGGGTGGTTTGCTCGTGTGGCTGCGTGGATCTTGTGTCTTCTGGGTGGTTTGTGTTGTGCCTCTTGTGGTTGGCTGGGTAGGGTTTTGTTGTGCTCAACGCTGATGCTACGGAGAGTTTTTGACTTTCGCTTCTCAAATTTTGATGCTACGGAGAGTATTTAGAAGTCTAATTTGACTTACTTAGATTGATTGATAACATCACAGTTCACAGAGAGAGAGAGAGAGAGAGAGAGAGAGAGAGATATGTCAAATTTCTACGGAGATTTCAACCAGAAGATCGACTACGTGTTCAAGATCGTACGGATTGGAGACTCGGCAATCTGGAAATCGTAGCTCCTATCGCGTTTCGCCAGGAACGACTTCAGCCTGGATTCGAGGGCCACGATTGAGGCGGAGTTCGATTCCAAAACGGTCAAGGCTTAGATTTGGGACACTGCAGGACAAGAAAGGTACTCCACTAAGAGCATCTCCAATTCATCTCTATTTCTCCAAAATAGAAGATGGATGTGACACATTGAGGAAAGATTTTATAATTTATTCTCTTTTTTCTTTACTTTTTATAATTTTTGGGAGAATTTTTGAGGGACCCACCGTCCTTTTTAGAGTTTGGTTCTCTAAAAGTAAATTTGGTCCTCTAAAAATGGAGGATCAAAAGTAAATTTGGAGTACAAAATTCCTTCAAAACTCTAAAAAGGACGATGAGTCCCTCAAAGATTCTCCCAAAAAGTATAAAAAGTGAAGAAAAAATGGAATAAATTACAAAATCTCCCCTCAATGTGTTACATCCATCTTCTATTTTGGATGGATTGGAGATGCTTTAATAAGCCCTTTTCTTTTCTTTTCTTTTCTTTTGTTGTTGACTTCTTGTCTGTTTTTTTATTAGTCTCTTTTTTGTTGAGGGAATTGGTAGTTCCGTGTTTTTTTATTAAAGTAATTGATGAGTTTTTTTTCACTTGATTCAGGTTGTTTTTGTGTTATGGCTGATTGTCAGAAATTGAATTGGGTCTCTAGGTTTGCCCTCTCTAAGTTCACTTATGTTCCCGACTTTTCTCCGTTCGCTTCAATCTTCCCGTGTTTTCTGATCCTTGAGCGATGGAAGTAGGATGGATGAGGCTCAGATGGTCGGTAAATATCCACCTTAGTTGGACAAGTTTGCCTATGTTTTTTTTTTTTGTGTGTGGGTTGACTGAATCTATTTGTGCATGTGTGTTGTTGTTCTAAGAAGAAATGAATGTGGGTGTGCATTTACACAAACTGCTAGTTTTGATTCAAGAGCAATAAACCGGTAGCCCGTTATAGTATCCAGTTAATAATATAGGTTTAGGTTCTGCCTCAGCAATTGACTATTAGTCCTAGAGCCACACACACAATTTAAACTGTTCTATGCTACATTCGGAGGAAAATGGTGAGGTACGCCTATTTCGTTGTACTTGAGATTCAACGCAGCGTTGGACAGAAAACTTTTGCGAGGTACCCTTGCTTGATTGTACATGAGGGAAACAAATAAAAAGAAAACAAGTGATCCGTAGGCTCTGTTTGTTGGCTTACTGAGTATTTTTTCGCAGTTATATTTATTTTCCCTTTTCCCCTATTTGTGAATATTCTCTTTTGCAAGGGATTTTTGTTGTACTGCTGTGGCCTTGTGGAACAATAATGAGTTTACTTAATTGTTTGGCATGTTGTTACTTTTCTAAAGCAATGGATGATGATGGATTAGTTAGTTTTTAGAAATTAGAAGAAATATAAATATTGGAATCACATCTTGATTTTCTCAAGTGATAAATGTCTTTGGCAGTTTATCTTTGTCTTTTTTTCTGTAGTCTGTGCTACATGTTTTAGAAGAAATGTAAATATTGGAATCACATCTTGATTTTCTCAAATGATAAATGTCTTTGGCAGTTTATCTTTGTTTTCTTTTCTGTAGTCCGTGCGACATGTTTTAATAGTAGGACTTGAACTCTAGTACCACACTCGCTAATGGAGTAAATTTTGCCTCATGTTTATATGGTGTGATTCCTTTTAGTCAAGAGGTGTCCTATTCTTTTCGTTAATTTCCTTAAAACTTGCAATCCTATTCTTTTGGTTAATTCTAATAAAACTTGTGGTTTAGTGGAATTTCTCGGGAGAGCCAATTGACCCTCGGAGACCAAAGCCATATGGACCAATAATTCAAGAGTCTATCTATGATTTCTTGCAAGTCCATTTTTTACCATTTTGGCTAAGTATATGCCCACATCCACCATTTGTACTAGAAGGGTTCTAATGGCAACAAAAACCAACTATGACAAATTATCGGTGTGGTGGTTATTCATTTGTAAGTCTTTTAGGACTCAAAATTCTTATTAACTATGAAAAAGCTTCCAGTGCAATGAGATCACTAGGCTACATATCCATAGAGGGGGTATCATTAGGTACCAGTGCTCCTTTCTTATGGTTTTCCCTTGTGGGGATTGAGTTTCCTAAGCATCTGTGTTCGGAGTGCAACATTTTGTACTTCCATTGTCTTGTTATATTGTTTTTTAAAGGCTTAATTTCAAAAACACTCCCTCAGGCCTCAATTATCACATTTTTGCAACATTACCCCCTCAACTAAAAAACTGGCCAACATCACCCCTCAACTATCAAAACTCGACAACTTCACCCCTCTCTTTTCCGTTAAAAAAATGGACAGACGGAAAGACAAAGACCAAGGTACCCCTTGCTTAAAAAAACACGGTAGAGCTAGGAAAAAACGATCTCACAGTCTTGCTCCTCTTCCATCGCCGTCTCTCTTCTCTCTCTCTCTCTACCTCCTGGATCGATCGACTGAAATCGAAGAAACCCTAGAACCCACAAAATCGAACGACCACTGACACCGACCCGCACCATCTCCACCCATTTCCATCCAATCGACAGAAGCGGAAACCCTAAATCGACACACTGCGAAAATCGTTCGAATCCGTACGAGTTCTACCTGGTTCTCGTTCGTTCAATCCGTTACTTCTCTGTAAGTTCTTTATATAATTTTATGTATTCAAATGCATACGAGGTTAGGGCTGAAAAATTGGGGGTTTCCGAAGTTTTTAACCGTTTGGCATTTGCTTTCTGGAGCATGGGTTGTCAGGGAGGATTAGCCCCCTTCAATTTTTGAAAAGTGCATGCTTTGCTAGTACTTTTTTTTAAAAGATAATCACGCAATTATAAACGTTCGGCCCTCAAATTATAGGAGCTCACAAATGATAATCGTTCGCTCCTCAATTAAGAAGCATGTGAATGCTTGTATATTCTAGAGCTTCCAATCAGCAAGTTAAATGCCATTTCATTACTCCCTACGCACCCTACTTGTAAAAGTCAATTTCCACCAATATACTGGCTCATAATTCCACAACGAAGAGGAAAGACTTGAGATTATCCACTTTTGCATACAACTGAGTGTCCATGGCCATCAATAACTGGTTTGTGAAAACGAATTTGTGCAGAAGCTTCCAATTTTTTCCTGATAGAAAGACAAAGACAACGGATATGTTCCACCCAATTTAACGGAGTAATAAGCTGCCTTTTACATGTGAATTTATGCATTGATTCTGTCTCTTGTTTTCAATCAGTTGGATTGCAGGAGTTTCAAGCAGCAGCATTCTCAATCCTGTGCAGAAAGTGAGGAATGAAGCAGTGTTTGATTCTGCTTCTTGAATCCTGTGCATACTATGAGAATAGCTTTGGAAGCTTTACATGAATTTTCGGAATCTAAGGTGTCTCCCCTAATCCACGCAGATAACCCGACTTCTGAGGGCTTTATTTCCCAATGGTGGCCTCCGGATCAAGGGTGTTACAACATGAATTGTGATGTGGCAAGGCAGAACAATGGAAAGGATGCTAAATTGAGTGTGGTCTTAAGGGATTGGAGAGGCAAACTGATCAATAGAATTGTATGTTCTGCGCATGTGGCCTCTCCAACCCAGGGTGAAGTGCTAGCAATTCGAAAAGCGTGTGGGATGGTGAAGGATTTGAGTTTGGATCAAAGTTGAAATTGAATCAGACAATTAACTTGCCATAAAACTCAGTGTATCTGAATTGGTTCCCCCTTGGGAGATTGCGACTATTGTTTGGGATATTTAGACAATTTGGAGAGGAATTGGGGATGACTTTTGCCTGGGCTAGAAGAACCGCCAATGAGCTTGCACGTGTGGTGGCTACAGAAGCCTTGAGAGGCATGCTGCCAGCTTCTTGGGTTTCGCCTCCAAAATTTATTTCCTCTGTTCTAGATTGGAATTCTGCTTTCTTGTAAGCCCTGTTGGGCATAGTTTTGATTATAAAAAATAAAAAAAAAGTTGAAGGCTTTGTTTCAGTTTATTGGCAGCTGTGTTTTTTTTGGCTCATTTGAGTTTGTATTTGGTCAATCTGTTGTATTTGAACTCTATGTTTTACCTATGTACTTGTATTTTTATCTCATGTTCCAAAAAAAAAAAAGAAAAAAAAAAGGAGATGTCGTACTTGTCACACAAAGAGAGAGAGAGAGAGAGAGAGAGAGAGAGGGAGAGGGAGAGGGAGAAAGAACAATAAGAGGTGCAGTTCTGGGGGTGCAAAAATCTAGATTTTGTGACGTGTTTTTGGAAGCTTGGGGTAGGAGGGAGAGGGAGAGGGAGAGGGAGAGAGGGAGAAGAAACCTGGTGAAAATAGGGTTAGAAAGGTACTTTTAACCCATCGATACAAAATTCTTGAAGAGGGAACTTGTTATCCTGCAGAAAATGATTAAGAGGTTAGTAGTTGATAACCAGGAGAAACTTTTCTCTTATCTGCTCTGTTCTTTTGTTGACATAAAATGCTTCACATGCCCATTGAGAGGTTGTGGATATAAATAGCCCCTTGATTCCTGCTTATGGGAAGGGCATTTTAGGAATAGCATTTATTTGACATCCAAGTTATACAATTTTCCATCCAAAATGTTAACAGATGTTAACAGAAATGGGGGCAGGGGGTGAAGTTGTCAAGTTTTGATAGTTGACGGGTGATGTTGGCAAATTTTTTAGTTAAGGGGGTGATGTTGCAAAAACGTGAAAGTTGAGGGGTGTTCTAATACTATTCTTTTCGATTCTCACTGTGTGTATATGTGTTAATAGTTCCAAGGTTTAATTGGCGAGCTACAATTATTTAACTCTTGCATATAAGTTAGTTGTCTAATTTTCTTTTTAAGAATGATATCTTCAGGTGTATGGATTGTATCTTTGTTTCAACTACTATGTTCAACTTGTAGACTACTCTTGTGCCTCTTGAATAATCTTGAGTGATATGTGTGACTTAATATTCCTCCTTAGTGTTGCCCCATGGGTCTATTAGTAGCATTTTACTTGTTACTATTGATTTGCATTTTTGCATTCGTAACAACTGCCAACCACGGATAGAATAGATATCCATGCTGGCATTCTCTAACATCTAAATTTTTCATTCTCTGATTAATATATTAACCGACCCGCTATAGATATTTCTTCGCAGTGATATCTTGACTAGCCACACCTTCAGAATACACTATCAACAAAGAATGAGGCCATACAAAATCTGCAGTTAGGAAAAAAAAGTACGTTTTTTTTTTCCCCTTGGTCAAAAAAAAGATATGGTTTGAGATTCTATTTTTCCTTCTTCCGAAAGAACAAAAAGGATGTAAGAGAGAAAATCTGTAGCTGACTGATTTTAGTTTTAGTAATCGTTAATTTTTGACTTCCCTGGTAAGAATCAATTGGTCAGGCACAGGAATCGCAATTGGAATTGTAGAGTCTGGGAATCATCTTACAGAAAATTCAAAAAGCTGTCACCCATTTGAATGCTGAAGTAGTGCGAAGAGAGTTGTTGGGTAGCATTCAAGCCATTGTGGTTTCCCTTATCAAAAGATAGTGTGGTCACAAGATCTTTTTGAGTATTAATTAATGATGCACATGCGGTGGATTGTAGGACATCTGCCATTTGCTTATTCTTGCGGGGCCATGTAAAGGGTAGATGGAAATCTTTGCTGAGATTCTTCACCCTAGATGCTATGTAGAATTGCATTAATCTGCTAATAAGACCATTTTATACATAATCTTGTGGTTTGTGGCGCCAAAGGTTTCCCTGTCACCCACTTGAAAGCCACTGTTAAAATGTTTAATTTGGTCATTCAAAGCCGTGCTATCCTTGGTTCGGACTCTCAAATTAGCTATTATCTTTGCCTTGTTAATGCATCTAACAGCCTGTCATTTTGGGTTTCACTGATGGCTGCTGGGAAGGAGTACATAGAAATGCACAACTATATATATCCTTATTATAGCTTGCAACAGTTTTTCTTTGTAAATAACTTTCTATTCTCATCATATCATTTATCCATATGCCAGGGTAGAAGAACATTCTCCTCGGTCATAGGAGGCCATGAAGAATTTGCAGCTGTTGAAAAGAAAAATAACAGGCTCACTAAATGTATTTTTTCCTCTTCTCCCGTATTGCTACAAATTCCAATGAGGCACGTTCATCCTGGCATATCTTCCAAAGTTTTGATTGACTGTGGTCATTTTGTATTTTGTTACAGTTTCTTTCCCTTTTTTATACTCCAAGTTCTCCCTGCACCAATTCTAGATCTTTTGGGGGCTTTAAGTTTCGTACTTTTTGGGTTGAAAGATGACTTAAACATGTTAGATACTAGAGAATGTTCTCAAGTTTTTTGTTACCAATATATATACTGTCCTTTTTTCATTAGTGGATGATTGTATCTTTTTCTTATTGCTTTTGATTATCTAATTGCTTTTGATGATTACGTGCTGGAACTAGAATTGTACCTTTTCTTAAGGGATAGAAGGCAAATAAGATGACAAATTAAAACCTCATCTCAGACTTTTAATTATGCTTTAAAATTGTGATCTTTTAAAAGATGACGGTTGAAAGCACTTTTAATCACATTTTACAACTATCATCTTATACTTTTAATTACACTCGCAAACCATCATCTTTATACTTATTAATTATGGTTTGAATGTGTCATCTAAAATTCAGACTTTTAATGACACCTCTAGAGGTGACCATTCATATTGTTGATTGAATCTAGCGAAAAAGGGCTGGAAGATTACTTGGTTTCACCATCTAATTGGGATTTTTAATCTGACATTTTTCGTGCAATGACACAAATGGTAACAAAACATTATTCTTGTCCACTAAGATAATAGGAGTAGTTTTCAGACCAGATCAGCTTTCGTTACTGTATTGCCAACAACCTCTATGCTTGTTCAGTACGGATATGGTTTTACTGCTACTCTACTAAATATAACTGATAAGTATTATTTTCTACTCCCAGTTATGCCCCGGACTTTGGCGTGTTCCAATTCTGCATAGCTGTCAAAGAGCACGATTGGAGAGAGGGAACGGAGCAATATAACTTCGTTGACTACTGTCTCGCGTCCGATGATAGACAAAAATAACTATGGCTGATATTCCTCAAGCATAAGATGATCGGTCAGGTACTCTCCATCTCTCATATTCATTCATTCTCTGATCTTTTGAATATACTTGAAGGATGTTGGATTGGGTTAAACAGGGATTCCATGTGGGTGTTTGTCCAAACATTTAATAGAGGTAGGCTATTATGGATAAAAACTCTTTCTTTAGAGCAAAATCTGGAGTTCATGCTCCTTGTTTTTGTATGTGCAATATAATTCATAAAAATTGATCGTGTTCAATAAAGATTACTTGTGGTTTTGTTTACATTTTGGACAGGTTAATCCTAATTTTGTAAAGCAGAAGCAAAATCTACAGACTATAGAAATGGTAGCATCTTAGAAAAAGTTATACGCAGCTTTTTTCAAACAACTTTTCCCCATAGCCAAATCAAATTGGCACACTTTGGGAGGTGCCAAAATCCAAAACCTAGGAATTATAAGTGTTTTAGTAGTTGGACTTGTCATGGCTTCTGATTTCCCCAATAGTGCTTATTTTTTGCTTGAATTTGGGCTTAACGTATATCCTATGACTGTTTTGGCCTTTTGGTAGTTTGGGTTGGTCTTCTAATTTTCCAATTGGTATAATGCTTGATTCTGCTTGATTAGGGCTTTAACAGGAAAAGCATGTCCTTTCATCTCCATGCTAAAAAGGGCTCCCTTTTTTTTAGGGCCAATTTACAATTTTCCCGGGTTCTCATCTCATCTTAGACGTGGCGAAAGATCATCACAAAGAACTCTAGAAAATCATCTGCCTCTCTCACGCCACAGACTCTCGCTACCCAGTACATGCTTACTCCATCTGAGAAGAGAGAAAGAGAGTGAGAGAGAGAGAGAGAGAGAGAGAGAGAGAGAGCGACCGTGGTTTCTTCCGACGACTTTGGTGATGGTGGAAACCAAGACACATTCCAAGCTGTGATCAACCAGCTGCTCAGCCTAATCATAAACACTTTCTACAGCAACAGAGATCTTTATCCGTGAACTCATCAGCAATGCCTCCAATGTGAGCCCATCTCTCTCTCTTGAGACTTGAATCATGTGTTGTTTGTGCTTCTGGAATTGGTTCGACTTTTGACTTGGTCGTTTTGTAGTTTATATTCATGTAGAACCACCAAATTACAGGAGACTTAAATGTCATTATGTCAAACTGTTGTTTGCCATTACTGAACAATTTTCACCTTTTAGAAGGCATTTTTTAGTTTGGTAAAGCATCTGTTCTCATGTTGAAAGGATGACATCATGCTCCCCAACAACTTAGCATAGAGGGCATCTTTCAAAATGAATAATGAGTTTTGGCCCTTTTTTTTTTCCTGTAAATGGACTTCCACCAAAATTTTCAAGTTCCTATGGGAGGGCATAGTGCTTAGTTTTACAGCGCACAAGATCTTTCATACCCGCCAGAGAGAATTTTCAAGTGTACTTATGGTAGTGGAATGCATCATCATGCAAGTCTAGATTGTGTAATCATAGGAAGTCTCCTTCTACTTGTTTTGGAAAACTCATACAAAGAATAGTCCACTTAGGAGTTCACTTATTCGTGTATGTGAAATGATGGCCATACTTATGGTTATGGATTGATTGATATTGCTCATTTGCTTACACATGCTAAAATAGAAAGGCATTCATAATCTACCCTTTTACCTGGCGAATAGCAGCTTTCCTTGCTCTGGTGAAGATTTACTCTCAATTTCCATTCCTCTTATTCAAAAGCGGGTTAGTGACTCCATAGTTTTTGAATTTCCGACTTACTCAGGCAGCAGAATTAGAAATTGAAGCATATCTGCTAGACAAATTTACATCAAAGATCAGTACCTTAAATTTGGAACGTGCGCACCGACTGAAAAGCAGAATTGTTTCAACTTTGAAGCTATATGAGTAGATTTGGCATGCTGCTATTCTACTTTCTTTCATCTATCCTTTTTGGAAATTTACAGGTCCTAAGAAACTTTTTAGTTTAATGTGGTCTAGCAAAACACAGTTTCAGTTCCAACTTTGTTCAATCTATGCTCTCATGCTTTTTCTGTTGAAGGAACTGTGTGTACAATTAGCAAATTAGTACTGATCGAGTTCTTTTTTGAGAAAAATTAGGCAAATAAACCAAATTTCATCTTCCATGGATGGACGTTGCTAAGATCATTTCATTTAGCAGCAACATTGCACCCATTGATTCCAATTGTAACTTTTTCCAACATTCCCATCCTAACCATCTACAGCATTAATCTTTTCCCCAAAACAAAATGCGCCCTCTTCAACGGGCATGATTCTCGTGCCTTGCACGAGGCAGGACCTAGTTTGTTAAAAAACTGGGACGAGTGATCCCCAAGAACAGTCCACTACTTCTTAATAAATTTCATTCCTTTCTTCTCCATTTTCCTCCACATTTCCATTTCTAATCCATCTATAACACCGTGCCTCTCACAGGACATCAATTCTGTTGCCTAATTTGTGAAATCAAGGCAACATTAGTTAGGGTTGCTGATGGTGCCCCCAATATTGAAGAAGAAGAAGCAGTCGCAGTCCAAAGTTCGTGCCAATAATTCCCTTCGGTAACTAGAAAGGTATAAAAAAAACTATCAGAGTGTCCTTAAAACTACTCTCCCCATCCCAATTTAAGTGTCTTCTACGGGAAATCGTGCATTTTAAGAAGTCAAAATTTTCACTCTAAATTTTCAAAATTAACCTTAAAAACTGTGAAGTCAATTATATGTATGAAAATCACTTATATCTTTCAATACGGATCTCAAAAAATATGTAATATGCATCTTGTTTGATAGATCTCAATTAGTTTTACTATACAAAGTTTTTAAAATCATGAAAAATATTATAAATTGAAAAATATTGTCAATCTAAAAATGACCCGAATATAAAAAAAAAACTGTTGTGTACTTTTTAGGGGTAAAATTGGAAGTTTGACATATTTTGATGTAGGACAAGATTCTGAAAGAATTTATTCTTATTTTTATGATTCATGAATTATAAAAATAAGAATATAAAATCTTGTGTAGAATTAGAATTTTATTTAATTATATTATTAGGACATCTTATTTGTGCTGCCTGTTTTGCACGTTTTTAAATTTCTTGTTTTTACAGGATTTAGGATTTCTTCTAGGAATTTTATTTCTTTTCCTTTTAGGATTTTATAAGTCTTTTATTTTATTTTATTTTCTTCTTTATAATTTCTTGACTAGCAAGAAATTGTCTTATCTAGCTAGATTCCAACCTAAGATAGGATTTCTCTACTAGTATAAATAAGAGTTGTAACCTATTCAATCATTCAACTTTTATATCAATTATATTCAGAGTTTCTCTCTCTTTTCCTTGTGTGCAAGGTTTGCTCGTGGACTCGAGTTGTTTATCTCATTTAAATTAGTACGCAACTAATCTCTTTGTTAATTCCGCTGCACGTCAAATGGTATTAGAGCCACGTTTTTCCTGGTTCAATGGCACCAAACACAGTTGAAGACACACCCATTGACGTTGTTCGTGGGAAATGATTTAACAGAACTCACACCAAGAGATTTGCCCATGGTCAATCTGTTAATCACAAAGTTGATAGGAACTACGTTGAGGGATTTGCCCACAACCAACCTATTAACCAAAACGTCTCCGAAGGATATTCTTATTACCAACTTAATAGTAAGGATGAATCTGAAGACAAGTTATTTGAGGATTATTATGGATATCAATTGAAGAAGCGACATTCAAGGTCTGGACGGTTTTATCGCACAGATGATGACTTTTCAACTTTTCAGGTAGAACCAACAATTCCTACTTTTCATTGGTATTGTCATTCTGAGAATTTTATTTATTGGTTTCGTAAAGTTTGATAAATTCTTTGAGTTTTACACGGATATTTCAAAAGAGAAGGATGTCAAATATGTGACTCATAAATTACCTGATTTCTACGTGGTGGGAACGGTTGCAGTCTGATAGACTGTGGCAATATAAACAACCCATTAGGACATGGCCCAGGATGAGATGATTGATGAGTGATAGATTTCTTCAGACAAATCATGGACAAATGTTGTATCAAGAGTATCGAAGGAAGGTTGAGTCAAAACATTCCTTCCAAGGTACTTTTGATTGGCAATATTTTTCACAAAGAGTTACAAGTTATTTGAGTAAATACCAAGCTTGTTCTGAAAGTCAACAAACTAGCCATGCTCTTTCAACTTCCAATTCGACACTTCTTAATTGCTATGATGGATATGAAATCGTAGAAGAGGAAGGAGATCGAGTTGAACTAGAGGATGTAATATTTGTTGAGCCTAACATCGAATAAACAGTGGAGGTCGATGTAGAATGCAGTCATTATGGGCACATTGAAGCTTACGGTAAAGAGAAATTTAACCTTGGTATTAGCGAAAAAGAGGAAACTATAACTGAAGTTGATAATAAAAAAATTGGTATCGATGTTGGTGATCAAGCTGTTGATGACCAAAATAATTGTCCATTGGAGGTGGTTGATACTATCAATGAGGAGATTTTGGTCAGTGACATTGGCGAAAGTAAATTGGTGTCAGAAAAAATAAATTCAAAAGATTTGGCTAACAATCATGTCAAAGCATACATCCACAAAATGGATTCAAACCATGATTGTGGGCAAAACAAAATTAATGATGCTAATTTTGTCAATTTTTTTGGAGTGCAACAATTTGATTGGGTTCCGAATGTTCATCTAGTGCATCTTGTCAACAAATTGAAGCAGGAAGAGAAAAGATCATTGCATGAACATTTTTCTGTGAATTATTTTTGGAAGGAAATCAAGAGGTTGAAGTATTCTAAATATCTGTTTCTTTGGTATGAAAGATGGCAGATTTCTAACGAGAACTCGAGGACGAGTTCTTTTGAAAAAAAGGAGACTGGTGTAGGATAAAATTCTGAAAGATTTTATTCTTATTTTTACGATTTCAGAATTATAAAAATAAGAATATTTAGAATTAGAATTTTATTTTAAAATTTATATTATTAGGAAATCTTATTTGTGCTGTCTGTTTTGCACATTTTTAATTTTTTTGTTTTAACAGGATTTGGAATTTCTTCTAGAAATTTTATTTCATTTCCTTTTACGATTTTATAAGTCTTTTATTTTATTTTATTTTCTTCTTTATAATTTCTTGACTAGCAAGAAATTGTCTTGTCTAGATTCCGACCTAAGATAGGATTTCTCTACTAGTATAAATAAGGGTTGTAACCTATTCAATTATTCAACTTTTACATCAATTATATTCAAAGTTTCTCTCTCCTTTCCTTGTGCGCAAGGTTTGCTGGTGGACTCGAGTTGTTTATCTTGTTTAGATTAGTACGCAACTTATCTCTTTGTTAATTCTGATGCGTCATTTTTAGAAAGTGGATGCTTATTTTGGGACATTCCAAAATAAAAATATGAACACTTAAATTGGCACGGAGGGAGTAAATTGTTTTCTCACATAAAGCAACCAAAATATCATAAAACTATTGTTTATCCATCTAGACATTTGTACTCTTATTTATGCTACAAATGTCAATCTCAATTTCATTAAAGTTTTAATGTGTAACTTGAAAAATCTAGAAGTATCCTTAAAACTATAAAGAATCAATCCCGAGTATCGGATACAGAAGGAAGTATCATATTGTTTGTGCCATAAATGGACCGCTCTTATCAAGGGGATCCGTCACCGAAAAAATATCTCCTGGAAAAGATATCTCCTGAAAACGGAGATCTCCTAAGACGGATATCTCCTGCCATGTCAGCATGATACCTCCTGAAAACGGATATCTCCTGTTATATATGTTAGCACGATACCTCCTGAAAACTAATATCTCGTGACACAGGTATCTCCTAACACATGGCGATACGTGATAGCATCTGCAACTCATCTAACTACTTCAAATTCATGGGGCTTAAATCAAGGAAGGTGGTTGAGATAATGGGGGATAATGGGCCCATTTTCTAGAAGGAGGAAGTTACAAAATAAGTGAACATGGGACATGTGTCACATAGAGAAGCCAGTCAAGATATATTTCGGGGCAGTTCTTCTATATTAATTCCTATGTGTAGGTAGGAATTAATATATTTTAGCTATAATCATGGGAAAATTAAGTGGTCCCACCCACTACCACATGTTGAAGTGGTCAAAGGAAGTTACAAAAGAGTGGGATATTTGACGGCTCAAATTTTATCTTCAATAGCAAATAAAGAGGGTGGACTTGGTCAAAGGGATGTATGGTGTAGAGACCCGTGTGATTTTAATTATTGAAATGTTTATTAAAGGCATAATTGGGAGAATATGGTTTATGTGGTGGTTATTTGAATTGTGGTTTGGAGCGATAAAATGAGAACTTGAGGGAGCGTGTGTGTGATTTAAAGATATAGGGGTATATATAGTGTGGGTGTGGGTGTAGAAGATTATTCTCTCTCCCTCTCTCTCTCTCTCTCTCTCTCTCTCTCTCTCTCTCTCTCTCTCTACCGTCCCTCTCTCCCTCTCTCCACCGATTCTCTCTCTCTCTCTTGCTCTCCCACAAAAACTTGCTCCATCACTCCAAAAACCTCAAGGATCAACCTCCATTCGACCTTCCAATCGCATTCTTGAGCTCGGAATTCCTTGGGTCAAGCTTGGAGGGAAGCTTTCTTCGATTTTGAAGTTTGAGGAGACTAAGGCTCGTTCAAATCGCTTGGATCTTGGTCATTGTTGCGAGGTAGGGACTTCTTTGCCTCTTTTATGTGTTTATATGTTGATTATGTGGAGGAATCGAGCCTTGATTGTCCTTGTTTGCTCTCTTGAATGCTATAAAAAATCTGCAGAAATCGCCCCAAAACGCGTAGGGATCGATCCTAAGTCATGGGGGATCGATCCCCATTTTGTTCTCTGGCCAGCAGCCTCAAGGATAGATCCCTAGTCATGGGGGGATCAATCCCCCTCTCCTCTGGACAGCTTTTGCTGTGTCGCGTTCTTTCGGCCGTACTGAGCCCCGAACACTTCTAAACCCTTTTGGACACCTCCTAACCTATCTCAAGCATGTTCAATTGATTTCTTATGATTAATCGATGTTACCCTTGTTCCGTTGGCCTTTCGTTAGTGAGGAACAAATAAGAGTTTACTTTATTAAAACCTCATTGAAATGCATCTTATTGATTGGTTGTTTACCTAGGAATGTTTGTGGCATATTTGTAGCATTGTTGGCATATCGTATGATGTTTCATGTAAGAATGTGATCATGGGGAAGTCTTAGCTTGAATATTGAATAAGAAAGTAGGTGTGTGAGTCGGAAGTTGAGATAAGGAGTCTCGTAATGCAAGGGGTGGTAATACGAAGACTCAAGTGGGTCTCGTAACGCAAGGATGGTAAAACGGTGATCCAAATTGTTAGGGCTCACTGTAACGCAAGGGGTGGAAAAACAGACAGCGGGGATTAATTTGTGATAGAGGGTCATGTAGTAATCGTTAGAATCGCTAGTAACTTGTGAACTACATGGTTAGTGGTGATAAAGGCCTGCTAAGGTTGCATCAAATGAATGTTGACATACTCTTGAGTTGATTGTTAGTCCATCCCTTAAGCTACGTTTTCTTGATTTCTTTCCGTTACACTTGTCATCATATATGCACATTGAATTGGTAAAAGATTTTTCTACTGGGCAAGTGTAACTCAACCTATTATTATTTTCAGGTTCAAATGCTGGACAATGACTTACATGCATCGTGTGCTTGGATGTGGAAAACTTTTGGAAGCTAACATTGTTTAGTTACTTAATCATCTTTGTAATGACTTTCTTTTGATAAAGATGCATTTGTAACTAATTCCTCTAGATTTCATTTTCACCAAATCATTTGTAACTTAAAAACTTGTTTGTACTTGTACTTAAGCTTATGTTGGGCCGGAGTGCCAATGTGGTATATCTTGAAACACGGGGACTTGGTTCGTAAATTAAACAGGTGGAAACCTCTTTTGGGGTATTATTTATACTATGCGAAGGTTTTATTTTCGAAAAAGATTATTTTTTTATGTTGAAAATCGAGGGCGTGACATATGGCAGCTTGGGAGAGTTTTTTGAGAAAGTGGGCAGAAGATGTGCATCATGGGGTCCAATTTTTTCTCAGCCCACTCAAAGAATTTGTTCCTATAAATACAAGAGTTGGATTATTTTTTAAGGGGGCCACAACCAAAAGCGCACAACAGCCATACATATCTTAGAATCTAGTTCAACCCTCTCATGGCTTTCGTGTTTTTTAGTTTAGTATCGTCCTATCCTATCTAGGTAGAAGAACTACTCCAAGTAGTTACTCCCTCTGTCCCTTATTTAGAGTCCAGTATTCTATTTTCGGTTGTCCTTTAATAAGTGTCCATTTTATAAAGTTAGTGGGTAAAAGTTGATGCATTGTCTACTTTGTCCCTAAAAGTAGATTCCATTTTGAAAAGTTAGAGAGTAAAAGTGTAATGATGATGGGTAAGTAGGGAAAGTGAAAGAAAAAGTTGATGTGAAAGGTATAATAATGATGTCTTTTTAATAAGTTGGAGTTACGAAATAAGACATTTAAAAAGGGGCGGAGGGAGTAGTTATTATTTGTTTTTTACTATCTCTTTCCATTCAATGAAAATAGTTTATTTCTCTCGCACTTTGCTAGTTAGTTTCTTGTTAGATTAGAAGTCCTCTTCATTCAGGCAAGAAAAAAGAACCATATGGTCATTTCTCCTTAGGATATGCACATGCAGCGCCTGAAAAAGGTTCAAATTAGGCGCAACATAAGCATCAACACTTGGAGCAATCTAGCTCCTGACATGCCCACAATATCTCCTGCACCCGCCAGGAGACATCTCACTCATCACACGCCAACTATTTGTTAAGGCTCTATTTCTCCTGCTTCTTGGAAAAAAGTGTTGCAACACATATACATATGCACAATCCGATAGGGATACAACTCCCTTATAGAAGTAATCCTTGAATTTCAACAACAGAATTAATAAGGAAAACAAGATCAAGAACTATAACGACATGCAATTTCAGAATAAAGAGAAATTAAGACTATAAGGTTGTTGTTCCATAGGGCAAAAGTCGACATCCTAAGCATGCAATCTCAATTGGAAACTTCCCACATGAACCGATGAACAACTATTACACATATTAAACACTTAAGATATATACTTCAAAGAAACCAGGTTCTCGACTGGCTGTTGGAGCAGCATATTGCGGAGGTACCATTATTGGAAGGCATTGGTAGTCCTGTATAGTGGACATAAAGGCACACAAGTGCTTTAGTTGACTTGCTCAAACTCATCTTTGCTACATGAACTGATTGGAACAAAAGGGAAAGAGCAAGAGAAACGAAAACGTTGTAATGAGAAAAAAAGTAATTGAGATCTATTAGTAGGTGAAAAGAGTGGGGCACACACCTTTGGTTTTGATGTTGCAAATTCAACTTTCCAATGTTTCTACACTTCGTTCACCCAAGTATTTTTTTTTTTATCTTACACAATTTGCTCACGACGGTTCCCATCTCCATGCGATCTCTTGGCGATTTCGATGAACATGCAACTCCAATTGTCATAATGGAAATCATGCAATCGTTGATCCAACTTCCATTGTTGTGCTCCAGTTGGATGGAGGGATCGACAATATCCATCACTCGTTTTGGCAAAGCATTCTTAACGAAGTTATGAAGATTTAGATGATCTTGAAACAAACTATCAGTTGGTCTTTTGCCAGTAAACATCTCCAGTAGAAGAATGCCAAAGCTATATACATCCCCATAGGTGGAAGCCATGTCACCCATGCCATACTCTGCAGATTGATTCAGTTGTTAGTCTATTTTAGTGTGGAAAGTGAATCTAATTGGATGGCATGGTTCTAAACTTTTGATCCATATAGAAAATGCATGCAATAATCTGTGTAGCTAGATGGTATTTATGGATATCTGCTACTTAATATGGTGGTTATTGATTGATGGGGAGAACTTAGGACACTTCGAAGATAGCTACTATCAAATCATTGCGGAAATGTCAAATAGGACGATATAATTTTTTAACCATTTTTTTAATAGATTTTACACAGTTATGGATTTTTCTTTTCAATATGCAAAAGATTATTATGTAAAGCTTCTAACACAAAAAAAACAACATATCGAAATAATTAGGCTTCTTTTCAAAATGTTTGCTTTTTACAAAAAAAAAAAAAAAAACAGAGCCGTAAAGTTCCCATTTGGTAACTTGGCCCTTAATCCTTGGTTTTCTGGGCAAACAAGGGGTATTTTTGATAACTTTGCCCTTAATCCTGATGTCCTCAAATCCCAGGACTATCTATCCCACCTCCCCCCCCTCCCAAGACTATTTTATCAAAAATGACTAATAATCTGGTTGGGATTATTAGTACCGGGATTAAAGTTTACACAAACACGAGACTAAAGTGGATGGGGGAGTTAATAGTCTAATCCTACATCTATTCCCCCTATCAAACAGGGCCTAAAACATTAAGGATATCAGAGTATATATAGAAAGGCATGGAGTTTGCATTGGCGAATGCTTCAAATGAAAGGATAAACATTTGTAGGGGTCCACAAGTTTACACAAAACCAAGCTTTATAGCTTTATAGTTGATTGAAGATTTTGTACCTGGAGTGATGTAGCCTATTGTTCCCCTTATTGCGCTTGAATTGCTTTGATGTTGCGGTACATTTGTTGAGGTTGCAGAAATAATGTTTGCTAACCCGAAATCTCCGACGTGGGCAACCATTGTATCATCCAAAAGGACATTACTTGGCTTTAGATCTCCATGAATGATTGTAGACTCACAACCACAATGAAGATACTCAAGTGCAGAAGCAACATCAATAGAAATGTCCAGCCTCTGGATGGCTTTCAGGTATTCATGCTCCCCAACTCCATTATGATGCAACCATCCATCTAGTGTTCCATTTGCCATGAATTCATATACTATAGCTTTGAATTCATTACCATGGAAGTCTATGCTAGAACATGCACTTAATACCTTCAAAAGATTTCGATGCCTTATGGTTTGAAGTGCTTTGCATTCTAACATGAAGCTCTTTAAAGCTCCCCTGAGTTGAAGATTGAGCACTTTCACTGCCACAATAATTTGGTCTTGATCAAGAATTCCTTTATATACAGAAGCGTAATTCCCAATGCCAAGTAGATTAGCCTCAGAAAATCCATTGGTGGCTTTGAGAAGATCTGCATACGAAACTCTCAAAATTTGGTGTTCAAAAGATGGCTTAGAAGAGGCTTCCTTCCTTGAGACACGTCGATGGCGACAAAACATAAACAAGCTAACTGCCAAAGTCGAACATAACACAAGAGCAACCACCACATATAGTATTATCTTTGTTCTGTATGATAGTTTGTTTCTCTTGGACGTTGAGGATGGGCAAGGAGGAAGATTTAAGTCAGCAACGCCTCCACACAGATCATCCATTCCAACAATTGAAATCGCGCTCGCATTCCGAAAAACTCCTTGTATTGGAACTTCACGCAACAAATTAAAAGACAGATTCAGTTTTTCTAGTGCAAGCTCACCAATATAACTAGGGATCAACCCCGTTAAATTGTTGCGGGAAAGGTCCAACTCTCGTAAACCCCTAAGCGTGCTCAAACTTTGAGGTATCTCACCTTCAAATGAATTTCCTTCCAAATGAAGCACTTCCAAGCTCAAACATCCACTCAAGGGATTTGGAATAGACCCTGATAACCTATTATTGGACACATCAAACTCTCCGAGGTTTTTCAAAGACCCGACTTCTAATGGAAGAGAACCAGTCAACAAATTATAGCTCAAATTGAAAGAAATCGAAATCGATGAGAGATTCATGATTTCGAGAGGTATTGAACCATATAGATTATTATGAGAAAGATCTAATTCTAACAACTGTTGACAGTTGCCCAGACTCAAAGGTATGCTTCCACGGATGTTATTTTGCCCCAAGTAGAGACGATTCAATGCACTTAAATTACCAATTGAAGAAGGCAGTTTTGTGAATTTGTTCATGTGTAAATACAGTAAATTCAACTTATGAAATCTACCAATGGTGTCGGGAACATGGCCGGAAAAATAATTGGATGCTAAAAGCAAGACAGTGAGATTGAGGAGGTTTCCGATACCCAAAGGAATACTTCCATGTAGTTGATTCCCCTGCAGAGACATGATTCTTAGATCCATAGAGAGATTGGCTACGGAGTTGGGCAATAAACCTTTGAGAAGATTCCATTCAACAAGAAGAATTTTCAATTTGGTGCAATTTGTTAGAGATGAGATAAAAGAAATGTCATCCTCCAACTGATTGAACTGGAAGTTCATCACTTGAAGACTAAAATGACCTCCAAGATCTTTTGGCATCAGCCCGATGAAGTCATTCAAACCAAAGTTTATATGTTCAAGACCGGAAGCATTAGACAACGAAGTAGAAATCATCCCTGTGAAAGAATTATTACCAAAGCCCAGAAACCGAAGATTAGGAAGTTTTGACCCTAAATCAGGAGGAATATTTCCTTCAAGGCGGTTAGACATTACTGAGAATATAGTGAGAGTGGAGATGTTGTATATGCTAGAAGGAATCTTTCCAGACAACTTGTTATCCCCGACACTGAGATACGTCAATCGCCGAAGCTTAGCAATACCCTCTGGAATCTCTCCCTGCAAATTGCATTCCTGAAAAGAAAGCCCGTCAAGTAATGAGAGGTTACCAATGGAAGGAGGGATGGTTCCTGAAATTTTGTTTCCATAGAGGATTAAAGCTTGAAGCTTGGGCAAAGAGTCCCCTAGCTGAGTTGGGATGTTTCCACTCAGGTGGTTATTACCCAAGAGCAAGTACTCAAGATGCGAGCAGCGTGACAGGTTCTTGGGTAGTCCACCGCCAAACGAGTTGTTGCTGAGGTCTATGTGTCGAAGGCGAAATAAACGACCGATCTCCTCCGGGATCGGGCCGTGGAAGTTGTTGTCTGAAAGAATGATTCTCCTCAGGAAGCTGAGGTTTCCTATTTGAGGAGAGAGTGATCCGACAAGGCCTTCGTATGTTAAGTTCAACTTCACGACTCTATCGGGATGCCGGCGGCTGCACATAATGCCGTGCCAGTCGCAGTAGTGGACAGAATCATTCCAAGAACTGAGGGCACCAAAAGAGGCTTGATCATCTATGGCAGCCTTGAAGGCTAACAAAGCAAGTCGATCAGTTTCATTTGTTCTCATGGCAAGAGTGGAGGGTGCGTTGCACCACCACACAATTAGGGCAGTGTAGAGCACAAGAAGAAACCACTTTGCCATGATTCTGATTTTGATTTTCTGTTAGGGGAATCAATCAGACATATTTCAAGGTGGTGTTTTATAGTATGAAAATGTCTCTTTAACGTTTACAAGGCGGCAAGTGGGAATCAGAAATTTTTGTAGTCTGGAATCAAGTCAAGTCTTCTACATAACAAATAAAGTTAATTAGCAGTTAGATATCAGGAAATTAGTATGTTAGATATTTTGGCACTTTCCGGGGTTGTCCAAAACCTCCATTGGTGTCTTTGCTATATCGACTCCGTTTGATTGTAATGGGTAGGTTCGTAGTGGGTAGTTACTCGCTCGATGCTCCTTCCATTATTTATGCCAAGTTGACCGCTGCGACAAATTGATCCGGTTGCGTGAGAGGTAACGGCATTACACACATCACATCATGCATATTATTTCCTAGATAAGAAATTTTATTCCTGCCCGTTTTCCTATCCGGTAAATCTCTCCGAAAATTCGTTTTCCATATATATATATATCATTATCGTTACGAGAGGTTCTTTCTAGAGCAGTAAAACACAAAGAATATTGCACGTTTGCCTTTCCAAAAATTCTGTGAGAATTTGCTTCCCATATTTGCATCATTAAATGATTTTCGTTTGAGAGCAAATATGAGTATAAAAAGGGTTAATCAACCATAGAGTAAGATTGACCACGAGAGAGTTATTTTGTTTGGCAGCAACCCTTGTTGTTCATTTGAAAAAATACAGAGAGGCGCGAAAGTTTTTTTTTTTTTTTGCTTATAAAAAGGAAAGAAAAGGTTGCACGGGTTTTTGGGTTTTTGGTGAAGGCAAGATTGATAGGTTTCCTGGCAGCCCACTCTTTGCCCGTTCATGCATATTCGAACTTTTTTTTTTGGGTTGTTTAGATCACGCTACTCATCATATCATTCATCCGTTCACTGTTCGTGATTTTTTTGGTGCCGTTTGCTGCTGTGACCGAATCTTTGGGAGATTGATTCGGAGCCGGTTGAATCCGGAGATCGGGCGTGAAGTCCGTGGTGCATCTATTGGATCTTGAAGAAGCTTTGGGAGCATCGGAGATTGGCGAGAATAGGTAAAGGCTTGGGTAAGGTTTTTGCTATTTCGCAATTTGTACTTCTTTTCGATTAATAGAATAAAGCAGTAGTGTTAGGCCGTGGTTTTGGCTTAGGGTTATTTAGGACTCTAAGTTTTTCCACGTAAATCGTGCGTCTCTTGTTACAATTTTTATTCTACTGCAGTACTTTATTTTTGGTTTGGATTAATCGAGATAATCAACCCGTTTATATATCTTTATTAATTTTTAAATCTAAAAATTGGTTTTTTTTATTAAAACTCCTATTTACCCCCCCTCTAGGAGTAGATTGAAAGCTTCCGCATAATTTCATAGTAGTTAGAAAAGAAAACAGTTATTAGTAACTCAGTCCTTTGAAATTGTTTCTTCTACAAAGCACTGAAAATTGATCGTTTTAAAATCGTGCTTTGGACAATATAAATTTTAGGAGCAAAGGGAAAAATAGGGGTGTCGAACCTGAGAGACTTTGAACAAATTACAATTTTGGAAAATTGATTTCTACACTAATTAATTGGTGTTTTGAGGTGTGGACTAGTTTAAAGAAAATTAAAGATTTTCAGATTTCTTCAATAAATAAATGGAAGTTTAAGGTGTTGGGTCCACCGCTAGTCTTGTTACAAGGAAATTTATAATCTTTGTATCAATCTCATGATTTAATATCTTCATGTGACCATGACATATTATTCAGCGGCAGAAGCTAAGGATACTGGGAAAACAAAATGGAAACAGAAGTTGGTTGAAGATACGTTGGACATTCCGAAATCAAAGAAAAGAGGTGGAAGGAAGAAGCAAAAATGTGTTATGTTGAGGTTGGCAGCAGCAGCAGCCGTATTTTCATTTGAAGAATATAATAATAGGAATAGAATCATTCTCAACGAGGCTCGAGCAGTTTGGGACTTCGAGAAAACTCTAGGTATGGGCTATGATGGTTAGGAGGAGCTAGGATGTGATCAGGAGGATTGTTCGAATTGAGGAAATTGATGAGGAGCGTTAAGAGCCATGTTGACTTCGGATTAATGTTTACTGGTTTTTTTTTTGGCCATACTTTAGGAGAATGTTAGGAGATGTTAGTGTTAGGGGAGAAGGGGGAGGTGGGGTTTGAACCGCCGACCTCATGTTTTTTTTTACCTTGGTCGGCATTTCACCAATCTTTGGTCGTTATTTTCTCTTTGGGTCCCGGCGGCATTTTATCATCGGTGTGTAAGATTGCCATTTTTTGATTATCTCTTTGCGCAGTTGTAATGCCTCATGCTTAAGATCCTTTAAATCTTTGTAATTTGAAACTAATAAAATCTCTTTTGCTCTTTAAAAAAGAAATGTTATACTATGGCTACAAGCTATAATAATATCTTCAAAAGCAATTATGTAAACTTGAGAGTTTGGCACGAATCATGTTCAACTTATCGTTACAACAACCCCATAATCTTTGAGTACAACTCATCTTACTCACATGTACATATGGCATGAATTTTGATTGTACATGATAAGATCTTGAATGATTTATGTAAGGACCCGTATTTTTTTTGGATTTTATTTAAAAGTTTTATAAATGTTAGAAATTGAAGAAAATATGAAATTTATTGGGTTTATTTGATTTGGGGTCAATGTGTTAGGATTGCTATTTGAGGGAGTGCAAGTGTGATTTGTGTGGGTGCTAGTATATAAGTGTGGGTGTGTGTGTAGGAGAACAAATTCTCCCATCTCACTCTCTCTCTTCTCCCGATCTATCTCTCTCTCGGCTCTCTCTCTCTCTCACTCCCTTGCTCTCTCACCCAAAATTCCAACAAGAACACCACTAAGATCCACCTCCATTCCACCCTCAACCGTAGTCTTGAGTTTAAATTTTGTGGGTTTCGCTCGGAGGAGGAGTATTCGGTTGATTTCGAAGTTTGGAGAGCTAGGGCTTCCTCAAATCGCGTGGGTTTCGATCCTTAACTTGAGGTAGGGATTTCTTACTCTTGTTATGAGTTTATGTGATGATTATGTGCCTAAATCGTGCCTTAGTTTATTGGATTTTGAGTTTGTGCTCGTTCTTGATTTTTCTGCAAAATCGTCCACTGTAATGCAGTGGTATCAATACCTACTTTTTGAAGTATCAATACCTTGATCTCGGATTGCTCTCTGGATTGGTTTGGTACCAATACCTACTTTTTGAGGTATTGATACCAATGACTAAGAAAAACTGTGTTGAACTCTATTGATCTTTCGTTGATTGTATTGACTCCCGAACACTTCTAACACTCCCCAATCACATTCTAATCATCTCTAAACTCGATTACTTAGGTTCCAATGATTCATTGATCGTTCCAACCCCTGCGATACTCTTTAAAGGTAATCTTAATGCTGTTATAAATGGAAAATGAGCCGTAAGGTTGTTTAGGTGTACCGTAGGTTATCCGAGACGTTGTGATGAGTGTGATGGGTAGTCGCGAGTTTGTCTAATGATCCGAAAGGTAACTTAGTAACTCGTACCCTTGTGATTTCATCTCGTTGATCACCCTAAACTCCTTGAGCCCTCGTTTTATGGGATTCTAGTAAAGAGGCTAGTGGTTAGCGAGTCGTGAAGTTACTTATGAGTTTAGCACGTTGTGTAGAATGTGGTGTTATACTTAGGAAAAAAGGTGTGAACTTATGTTTTTATTGATTTATGACATGGTTGATTGTTTGTAATAAAATAGGATGTGAATGAATGTTTGAGGTTACGGATATGACGAAAACTTGACACTACGGGTATCACCACTCGATGGTGAGACGACCGCAATCGACACTACGGGTATCACCATGGACATTCGGTGAGACGACCGGACCACGCAAATGAACGGGTATCACCATGGACATTTGGTGAGATGACCGGAAACGAGCGATACATGCGAAAACCTCGGATGTTATGATATGAGATTATCGGAAAAAGAGAGAAAGATTGGTTTTTACTAGATTGGATTGTTCGGAAGGGAAAAGGATTTTTCTATTAAAAACCCTCCGGCTTTTCTTGAGCGAATCAACGGTTTCCGGTATTCATGCACAGAATCAACGGACTCTGGCAATTCAAGCTCGAATCAGCGGAGTTTGACCACTATAGGTCACGTATTTCCATATATTATACCTATTTGAAAACAAAGGAGATTTGTTGATAAAATGAGGAATGAGGAAGATTGTGAAATGAGAAAGAATGTGGAAACATACCTGATGCGATGAAATGGTTGAGAAACCAAATGTTGATTATTTTTGATTGATGTGAGAATGCTAGTTGTCACGTCCTCAATTTTTTTAACATAATTATAAATGATTTTCATAAATAAGACCTCACAATTGTTTCGTACAATACCCAAAAGAGTCCAGTATTCTCATTTCCATAATTGCATTTCAAAGTCCAATAGTTCCCAAAATATTACATCATTGGCTCAACGGCCCAAATTAACTTAAGTATCAAGTATCAAGAGAGTTGAGAGTTTACAAATATTCCTTAATCAAAGAATCACAACTTAAGTTACAAATACATCTTTCAAAATAAATTTTCACAGATGACTAGGTAACTCCGTCGAGTAGCTTTCAAAAAAGGGGGTTATTTCCACACTTCAAGCGTTCCAGTCATGCAAGCTACTGATTCGGGTTAGCACCTGAAAATGATGTAAGATTTGAGCTACACTAGCCCAGTAGAAAAGTCTACGCAAACTCTATATGCAAATGAGATGAAAGATGCCGGTGAAACATAGACTTTCGGATAACAAAGGAGCATGGATGAGACACAAGCACTATATTAGAAATTCAGAACGTAAACGAACACTTCACTCTTGTCAATTAACCTATCATTGTCCTTTGAATTCCTTTTTACCCATCTTTTGATCTTCACACATCCACCTCATATGGTTACATTCCAACCGTTTAGTATCTCATAAGTTCCCTATGGATCCTTGATGGGCACACAAGAAATCCTTCACATCGTCACATCGCGATATCAATCAAAAGACATTCCGGGCATTAGGACCCCGTATACCCATTTACATTCCGGGTGATCATGACCCCGTACATCCAATTCTTATTCCAGGTTCTAGGGACCCCGTATATCCGATCCATGTTCCGGGTGCTCGGGACCCCGTATATCCAAATCACACATTTGGTTCCCAGCTTCAGGTTCAACATAAATCAACTCTTACATTACATGTTTCTCGTTTCATTGAATAGCTACCCTTTATGTCATCTTATCATTCACCTGTTCTGAAACCGTCATTAATTCCTCTTTAAGCAATCTACTAACCTTTTGCTTCAAGTTAAACCCATGACCCATGCATCAACTACTCACTGCGATTTTCAGTTCAATTTAGGCGGTAACATATCACATTTTATTCGTAATCCATTAACGTCAATCCGTCGATCCTAGTTTCCGTGATAGTTAACCCAATAAGTTCATTCAAGTCCATCGGATACGATTTTATGTATGAAATAGGTATTATTCTCCAAACACTAGAAATAATGCGTAAACGAATCCAATAGAGTCGATGGAAGGCTCTAAAAAGTGGCTTGAAAGAACGTATGAAAAGCTGCTGAAAGACACTGTAGCAGCTCAAGCACCTACCGGTAGGTGCTTGAATCCTACCGGTAGAAGAGAAGAATTCGGCACTTGACCTACCGGTAGGTAAAGAAATCCTACCGGTAGAAACTGCAAACAGAAGAGCCAACATTTTGAACGAAACGATTTTGTACTTGGCCTACCGGTAGGCAAACAAGTTCTATGGGTAGGTGGATGAATACGTTGAGCAGCTTGAGCAGCTTGACCTACCGGTAGGTAAAGAATTCCTACCGGTAGGAAGTTGATACGTTGAGTGGCTTTTGAGCTGCTGCAGTACGTTTGAGCTGGTTGAGGGAAAAAAATTCTAACTTGTCCTACCGGTAGGCAAGAAGTTCCTACCGGTAGGGAGAGTGTTTTCCAGACGATTTTGACAGGATTTTTCAGATTTCGATCCGATCTCGATAACAATCAATACAAGCTCAATGATGGTACAAGAACACTCAAATAACATATAAAGAGAGGTAGAATTCCCTACCTCGAGTATCCAAGTCGAAACCAAAGAGATTGAACAAGCCCTAGAACTTCAAACTGCAAACCAAGCCAACTATGGGTCACCGAGCTCCTACCAACGCGATTCAAGCTCCAATATGCATAGAGGTGAAAGATTTAAGGTTGATTGATGAAGGGTTGAAGTTGATTTGTTGGGTTTTGAGTGAGAGTGAGAAGGAGATGGAGAAGGTGCTGAGAGAGAGAGAGATCGGGAGAGAGAGTGAGAGACTGAGAGGTGGAGAGGGGAAATAAATCCCCTGCCACACACACACACACACACATATACACCAAATTGCACTAGCACCCACATCTCCCAAATCCTTGCACATGAACCCACAACCACCATTTTCACATTAAACCATCACTTATCCCTTTATAAAACATTAAAATTTAATAAAGAAATTTACGGGTCTCTACATGTGGCACTAGTGTGGCGTGCGAGATGGCAGGTGTTGCATATAGGATTGTCTAGAATCCTTTAGCCATAGTGAGTCGCTTGTTGAGAGCCATATAAACCTTGGGCATATCTATCTATATTCATTCACTTTAGATGCATAACTCGGCATATTTTCTTATAACTTGTGTATAGATTTCTCTACTGGGCTAATGTAGCTCAACCTATCATTTTCAGGTACATTGCAGGTCATTGTCATGGAGTGCTTGGAGTTCATGCTGTGGTTACCGATTAAAGCTATTTTTGGAGAATACTTGTCTATCTTTGTAAACTAAACTACATGGTATTGTATTTTCTATTGTGGAACTCTGTAATTTTATTGGGCAAGTTTGTGGAATTGGGGACTGAATTATCTTTTGGGTTATTAATTGTAACTTCAGTGAGGATTTTAATTATCAAATGCTATTATTAATTATGTTGAAAATAGAGGGCGTGACAATTTAAAATTTTAAAATATCATCACATTAATTTTTTTTAATTCAAGAGGTAAAATAAAAATACTAGAAAATGAAAACGTACTTTTTGTCTTTGAAGAATTTCCTCCTCCTTTCTCTCTGCTGTCTTTTTCTTTTTGCTAATTGAAGAAGTCTTCTTCTTTCTTTATGTTTTCTTTGGCTCCTCTCCGTACTTATCTTTTTTTCTTTCTTTCTTTTTCCACAAAAGTGCTCCCTCAAGTCTTCTAATGTCTTTTCTTCTCTTCTTTTCTCTTTTATAAAGAAGAAAGATTGGATGGAAAATGGAAAAATGGTCCCTTGCTTCTAGCCCCATGGAATCTTTGCAAAAGAAAATTAAAATATATACAAGATTAAATAAAACAGCAAATGGTCCTAACAAAATGAAAATTAGGAATAAAATACATACTTTTATGTGTTTTATCAGTGGTAATTGATGAGTTAAGTGAAGGGCGAGCTGCACACTAACATCAAGCTAGGTGTACAAGGTGGAGGATTATTGAGGTGTTACTTTGGATGTGTGAGAGTGTGAGTGAGAGATGTGAGACTTGTTTTTTGAATTTGATTAATGAGAATATGTTTTGGGTTTGTGAGTGAACCTCTCTTGCCCATGCACACCTACCCTCGATTGCTGCTAGCGACAAGAACATTGACGCAATTTCCTGCAACTGAATATTAATTGCGAAATACAGCCATGTCGGTGCCCATAGTTCACGTTTCTATTTCGCAGGTCATTAATCGAGCACACCGGAAACCACCTCACCCAATTTGAAGGATCAGATGAGCGGCTGAAGGACCTCATTTCCGAATGTGCCGAAAACCGCTAATCACAGGAATTTTTGTATGGAGTCCATGTACATAGTAGGTCAATTTGGCGTGTCTATTGTGTCACGGGGACTTTCACATGCAACTACCAATTCCTTGTATGCATAACAACAAACAACTAATCAAACGCCTCCACTTAACCACCATTAGGAAATTACGATATTGACCCTTATCCGCAAGTACATGTCATACTACTTCGTTCACGTACGTACGCTAATATTTTTGCTATTTTTTCATTTGGTATTTTGTTTGTCTTGCCAGAATTTTTGTTAAAATTCATGTTTCGTTTTTTGGATTAATCATCCGTCTTGACGAGATGAGACTAAAAAGCTAAATGCCTAGCCCCCATAGTTGGAAGTTAGATGCAAGAACAGATAAAAGAAACTTCAAAAAAAGAAAAGAAAAGAAAAGAAAAGAAGAGGTAGTGACTTCCACAAATAAAATCACTTTTCTATAGCTAGTAGTTAAGTGGATAGTCCCCGGAACAACACTGAAAATTGATCGTTTTAAAATCGCACTTTGGTCAATATAAATTTAGGAGCAAAGGGAAAAATAGGGGTGTCAAACCTCAGAGATCAGAACAAATTACAATTACACGGAAAATTGATTTCTAAACTAACTGAAGGAAGGTTAAAGGATTTCAGATTTCTTTAATAAATAAATGGAAGCTTAGGGTGTCGGGTCCACCGCTAGTCTTGTTACAATGAATTTTACAATCTTTGTATCAGTCTCATGATTTAATATATTCATGTGACCATGATATAGCCAGTTATTCAATGACAGATGCTAAAGATACTGGCAAAGCAAAATGGAAACAAATTTCAATTAAAGATATGTAGGGCATTCCGAAATCAAAGAAAATAGGTGGCAGGAAGAAGAAAAATGTGTCATGTTTAGGTTGCTAGTAGCAAGAGCCATATTGTCATTTGAAAAAATTAATAATAGGAATAGAATCATTCTCGATCATGATCAAGCTCAAGCAGTATGGGCTCTCAACGAGGCTCGAGCAGTATGGGACTTCGAGAAGACTCTAGGTATGGGCTACGATGGTGAGGAGGAGGATCAGGATGATTGCTTGACTGGAAGAAATTGATGAGGAGCGTTATAGAGCCATGTTGGCTTATGTTTTCTGGTTTTAGGAGTTAGGTTAGGGTGCTTTTCTATGGATGTTTTATCTTGGTTGGCATTTCGCCAATCTTGGGTTGTTATTTTCTATTTGGGTCCGGCGGCGATTGATCATCGGCGTGCAGGATTGTCATTTTTTTATTATCTCTTTATGCCATTGTGATGTCTCGTGCTTAGGATCCTTTTAATTTTGTAATTCGTTTCAAAAAAAATAATAAAATATTTTTTAACTTATAGTTACAACAACCCATCTTACTCACAGGTACATATGGCATGAATTTTCACTTTTTGCCGTTGAAGAATTTCCTCCTCATTTCTCTCTCCTGTCTTTTTCTTTTTAATTGAAGAAGTCTTTTTCTTTTGCTCCTCTCCGTACTATCTTTTTTCTTTCTTTTTCTAAAATCATTTATCCTCCTTTTATAAAGAAAGACTCAACGTGCTTTGGTCTAAAGATTTGTTGGAAATTGGAGTCTTTGCAAAAGAAAATTAATAAAAACAGCAAATGGTCCAAACAAAATGAAAATATCTGATGCATTTCGAATGATATATAAGAAGGTATTATTGACTCACAGTTACAGGTGTTCGGATGTACGTGTGAGGAGTACTGCAAGTATCTAATGCATTCCTTAGCCGTGTCGAAAAAATTAATTATTACCAGTCAAAAATACAAACATATCCAGACCATTGATTACCAAAATGGACGGTCTAGATGAAAATATTCACATGATCTTCACAGAGAGATCGTCATAGAGGATCCAGATCCATGTCTAATCTAGATAGGGTAAACACCCCCACCTAACAAACCACAAAAATCTGTAACAAACTCCACAAAAATTCACAACTAAAAAATTCATATATAAATTTCGTAAACAACACACAAAATTTCATAGCTTAGAGCCGTCATTTTTTACCTTGAGCCATCTTTTTTTACTACAAACAACTCCACAAAAATTCTTAGATAACACAAAAATTTGTAAATTCCGTACGTAGCCGTGTGTCCTGTTCTTTTAGGGTTTGAATCCCCAGCCCTGTCCTGTTTTTTGCCTTCTTTGCTGTCTAGTTTTTGGATTGTGTGTTAGTTTAGTTGTTATCTCATCAACAACAATATATCCCTTGTATTAGTATTTCCTTGTACGTAACAGCTTCAGTGTTTCCTATATATATATATATATATATATATATATATAACGATATCTTTGCAATCTTCTAATATCGAAGTTAACACATGGAGATAGAAGACGCAAAAGAATCAGCCATGGTAGAAACTTGTGCACTATCCAGTTAACACATGCTTTTCACTCTCATTTCGAATTTTGCTTTTCTTTAACATCAAGTGGGTCAATTTGGCGTGTCGATTGTGTCACGGGGACTTTCACATGCAACTAACACTCCTTGTATACATAACTTCTTAGTTCACATGCAACAATCAACTTATATTTTTCGTTTATTCACCATTGAAAATTACAATATTGACCCTTATCTGCAAGTACATGTCATACTACTTAGTTCACACTAATATTTTTGGTATTTTTCGTTTCATTGATTTGTACGTCTTTTCAGAATTTTGTTAAAAATTTTGTGGTTTGTTTTTTTGATTAATCATCCGTCTTGACGAGGCGAGTCTTAAAAGCTAAATAGCTAGCCTCTACAGTTAGACAAATAAAATACACAAGAGGGGTTAACCTCCTGAGTTAGAAGTCAGATGTAAGAACAAATAAAAGGAAAAACAATTTTAAAAAAAAAAAGGAAAGAAATTAAGAAGAGGGAGTGGCCTCCAAAAATAAAGTTAATTAGCAGTTCGATATCAAGAAATTAGGGAGGAGGGGTTAACCTCCAAAGTTAGGAATTATTAGTTACAAAAGAAAATAGTTAATAACTGATCATCGGTCCTTCGAAATTATGTCCTCTACAAAGCTATATTAAACAGTTTACACACTCCTTATTTGGGAGTGTATCATATGCACCCTCAGTGAAAAACACTAAAATGTTATGATTCCCAAAATGTTATGAATCTATTGCTAAAAAGTTACGAATCATACTGATGAAAAGTTACGAATTTTTACTATAAAAGTTACGATACGAAATAAAATGTTATGAATGACCGGTCCTACAAGTAATTTTTAATGAGGTGGCACAATATGAACCACACAATAGGTGCATATGGTACACACTTTAAAGGGGTGTGGATTGAAGACTTTCCCTAACTGGTTACAATGAGCAGTTTTTTCTTCAAACAATTTAAGTTTTCGTGATGTTTTCTTTTCTTCTACATTACATATATACATGTACTGTATGAGAAATTATGCAATTGGCAAACTACCTGCAAAAGTAGTGAAATCAAATCTAAGATAAATTAAAAAAAAATTCTAACCTTCAAATTCAAATCAACATCACTTTTCTATTACTAGTAGTTATGTGGATGTCCCCGCAACAGCACTGAAAATTGATCGTTTTAAAATCGTGCTTCGGTCAATCTATATTTTAGGAGCAAAGGGAAAAATGTGGGTGTCGAACCTCAAAGATCGGAACAAATTACTTTTAAACGGAAAATTGATTTCTAAACTAACTGAAGGAAGGTTAATTATTTGGTGTTTTGAGGTGTGGACTAGTTTAAAGAAAATTAAAGAATTTCAAATTTCTTCAATAAATAAATGGAATCTTAGGGTGTTGGGTCCACCGCTAGTCTTGTTACAATGAATTTTACAATCTTTGTATCAATCTCATGATTTTATATATTCATGTGACTATGTATGATATATCCAATTATTGTTGGCTGTCAATTCAGCGCTAGAGGTTACTGGGAAAATAAAATGGAAACAGAAGTCGATTGAAGATATGTTCGGCATTCCGAAACCAAAGAAAAGAGGTGGCAGGAAGAAGCAAAAATGTGTTATGTTCAGGTTGACAGTTGTAGCAGCTGCATTATCATTTGAAGAAATTAGTAATAGCAATGGAATCAGTATGGGCTCTTGACAAGCTAGGCTCGAGCTGTTTTGGACTTTGAGAAGACTCTAGGTATGGGTTACGATGGTGAGGAGGAGGAGGATGTGATCAGGATGATTGCTTGAATCGAGAAAATTGACGAGGAGCGTTCTAGAGCAATGTTGGCTTTGGATTAATGTTCAATAGTTTGAGGAGTTAGTTTAGGGTGCTTTTTTTTGGGTGTTTTATTTTGGTTGGCATTTTGCCAATCTTTGGTTGTTATTTCCTTTTTGGGTCCAGTCAGCATTTGATCAACGGCATGCTGGATTGCCATTTTTTTATTCTCTCTTTGTGCCGTTGTGAGGCCTCGTTCTTAGGATCTTTTTAATTTTCGTAATTTGTTTCAAAAATTTAATAAAATCGTTTTTGCTCTTCAAAAAAAAATGTTATACTATAGCTACAAGCTATAATAATATCTTCAAAAGAAATCATGTACTTGAGAGTTTGGCATGAATTTTCATTTTTGTCATGAAAATGGAGGAGATCATGAAAACTAATTTTTGCCTTTGAAGAATTTTCTCCCCCTTTCTCTCTCGTCTTTTTCTTTTTAATTTTTGCCTTTGAAGAATTTCCTCCTCCTTTCTCTCTCTTGTCTTTTTCTTTTTACTTGAAGAAGCCTTTTTCTTTATGTTTTCTTTTTTTCGTTCTTCTTTCTTTTTCCCCAAAAGTGCTCCCTGAAGTCTTCTAAAATCACTTCTCCTTTTATAAAGAAAGACTCAATAAAGGAAGACTCAACGTGCTTTGGTCTAAAGACTGGATGGAAAATGGAAAAATATGCCCATGCTTCTAGCCCCATGGAATCTTTGCAAAAGAAAATCAAATAAGACTGAATAAAAACACCAAATTGTCCTAACAAAATGAAAATTAGGAATAAAATATAAACCTTATGTGTTTATTAGTGATAATTGAGGAGTTAAAGTGAAGAGAGAGCTGCACAATGGGTGCACTTGGAATGATACAGGAGCGGGTATTATTGAATCACAGTGAAGAACATCAAGGGGTACAAGGTGGAGGATTTTTTGAGGTGTTATTTTGGATGTGTGAGGAGTACTGCAAGTATCTGATGCATTCTTTTAAGGATAGATAAACAGGTTAACCCTGTCATTTTCGGGTTGTGCAGGGTGAACCCGATCCAGACCCGTTTAGCAATCGTATTCTCGAGTTATTTCATATATATACGTGTTTTGTGTCAGAAATAGTCAACTATACCCGCTAACTACATGTCGAGTTCGAGGCGTGTTATCGTGACGTGTCATTAATTCCCACCTGATTCCTCAGCTGTGTCCTTTTTTTTTTTTGACTTTGGATCCTTAGCCGTGACGTCGAATCCGGCTAGGTTAAATACCTCTAACAAACCACATAATTTTGTAAAGAACACCACAAAATTTCATAGCTTAGAGCCGTCTTTTTTAACCTTGAGACTGTTGTGCCGAAAATAAAATTGAGAATATAACAAATCAACAAGCGATAAACAAAAACACAAAGATATATGTGGTTCCGCTCAAAAGGATTCACTATAAACGGGGAGAGAAACAAAGAGCCGGCTATACTCGTAACTCTTAACGAAGCACCAAACAGATATCTAGGAATAAATCTCTAGTGGAACCCAAAAGAAAGACACAAATCCTTGGTAGAACCCTAAGAGATAAACAAAACCCTAATATATAAGCCCTTGAACAAAAGAACATACATAAGTAGCTTCCCAAACCTGCTATTAATAGGGGACCAAAAACCGGACAAAACCCTAAAATTCGCGCATAACAGCCATCACGAGGGCCCGTGCCAATTTGATTTTCGCCTGGCCGGGCCAATATTACTGCAAGCTAACGGACTGCTAAGCGGCCGAAATGGCTCGGGCCAATTTGGAAATGGCCCGGGCTAAAATTACCGAAATGGCCCGGGCTAAAATTAGCGCAAGCTTTTTGGGGTTGGCCGGATACTACCGCCGTTTCGTTCTTGATTTCTCTCATTTGGCGGCACCGATGACCAGATTAACACGTAAGGGAACACGTTTTGTTTGGAGTTATTCATGTGAAGTAGCTTTCCAGGAGTTAAAGAAGCGATTGACAACTGCACCTGTTTTGATTGTGCCAGAACGTGGAGTTGGCTACTCCGTATACTGTGATGCGTCTAAAGAAGGGTTAGGATGCTTGTTAATACAAGCGGGGCGAGTAGTAGCGTATGGGTCACGACAGTTGAAAGCTCACGAGCGGAATTACCCGACACACGATCTAGAACTTGCGGCCGTCGTATTTGCTTTGAAAAGTTGGCGCCATTATTTGTACGGTGAGAAATTTGAAGTCTTTTCCGACCACAAGAATTTGAAATACTGATAAGTGCCGAAATATTGATATTTTGGCTCTCCAAATTACACTTGTTAGTTATTTATATTTGTTATCTGATATTTATTTTGCTTTTATTTTATTTATAAGTTGATCGAGCTCATTGCCCAAAATATTGGATAAAAAGAAGAGTTCAATGAAGTTTGAGGTTAAAGCGCAGAATACTTCAAAGTTGGATTGTTAATTTATTAAAGCATGAAGTCCAAGGGGTTGAATGTAATTAATGCTTGAAATCTCCTATATAAACAATGGAAACCTACTGACTTCGGGGTCAGCAGCTGGAGGCGTGGATTTACCGTGGAGCGACGGACGTACGAAGCCAACAGTGAACGAACAAAGTTGTTGCTATCATGGAGGCGAAATCAAGATTAAGTTGTCTATTTCCTATGAGCAGCTAAACCTCCTTCTAGGGTATAGATAAAGCTCGACCTCTGAGTAATACTATCTATGTTTTGATTTGGGTTTTATTATTCGAATCGTGGTTGTATGAACAAGGATTTATTTATAAGATTAATTTTTTCCATCAAATCTCGTGTATAATTTCCTAGGTTTTATGCACGTTCATATAACGGTTTTAATTGTTTTGTGATAACTGGTTAGATGGATTATACTATGTAAGACGAGTCGTGCCAATGAGACGATCCGTACTTGATTAGAGACGGTTCGTGCTAATAAGACGATTCGTGCTAGGCGGAGATAGTCCATGCCGATTGGTGATTCATAAATTATTTTTAGGAGTTATCGCTAGAGCTTGCAATCCTACGGTATCCGGATTGATTCGAATAGTTGACCTGTAATCGAAACATATTTAGGTTACAAGGGGGAAGAGTGGATTTGAAACCCTAGAACTTTTTCCCATCAATTCTTCTCCTGCTTTTCTATCGTCTTTAATTTTAGTTCAATAGTTTTAAGAAACCAATAATCAATCAATCTTTTTTCTCAGATTAATATAGAAATTAATTGAAACAATTGCAATTTAGCCTTCGTAACCCCTGAGGACGATACTCGGAGTACTTACCGCTATCTTTAGATAGTAGTAATTATTCTGTTTTATTAATTATTTTTGATATGGAAACGACACGATCAAATACCTATTCTCCCAGAAAGAACTTAACCTTCGTCAACGCCGTTGGATGGAACACTTGGAGGATTATGATTTCGAATTGCAATACCACCCGGGGAAAGCGAACGTCGTGCCGGATGGATTGAGTAGGAAACCGACTCACCTTGCGAGCATAGCGATTCATGAGTGGAAAGCAATGAATGATTTGGGCCCCTATGCCATGCACTTTGAGGATGTTCGGGAAGGAGTCACATTGTGTAATTTGACGGTGCAATCAACCTTGTCGACCCGAGTGATTGAGGCTCAATGACACGATGAGGAAGCGGAGGAACTTCGTACTAGATTCCTTAGTGGAAAAGCTCCAGAAGGGTGGATGATATACGCCGATCAAAGCTTGCGCTATCAAGAAAAGTTGTTCGTACCCGTTTCGTGTCGAGAGGAAATTTTGCGAGAGTTTCATCATTCTCCGTTAGCCGTTCATCCAGGAGGGACGAAAATGTATCACGACTTGCGTAGGCAGTTTGGTGGTCCGGAATGAAGAGGGACGTTGTGATTTTCGTGTCCAAGTGTCTCACGTGCCAACAAGTAAAAGCCGAACATCAACGACCCGCGGGGGAGTTACAACCATTGCCAGTAGCCGAATGGAAGTGGGAGCATGTGACCATGGATTTCGTTACGGGCTTACCGAGGTCGCCGAGGGGGCAAGACGCTATTTGGGTAATCGTGGACCGTTTGACCAAGACCGCTCACTTCTTGCCTATTCAGGTTACCAATTCCGTTGATGCGAGAACAAATAAAAGAAAATTCAAAAAAAGAAAAGGAGAGGGAGTGACCTCCACAAATAAAGTTAATTTAGCTGTTAGATATCAGGAAATTAGGTAGGAGGAGTTCACCTCCAAAGTGAGGAATTTGTAGTTAGAAAAAAATAGTTAGTAACTCAGTCCTTTGAAATTATGTCCTCTAAGACATAATAAAAAAATTTCCAACCTACAAATTCTTATCAAAATCACTTTTCTATAGCTTGTAGTTTTGTGGATAGTCTCCGCAACAGCACTGAAAATTGATGGTTTTAAAATCGCGCTTTGGTCAATTTAAATTTAAATTTAGGAGCAAAGGGAAAAATAGGGATGTCAAACCTCAGAGACTGGAACAAATTACAATTACACGGAAAATTGATTTCTAAACTAACTGAAGGAAGGTTAATTATTTGGTGTCTTGAGGTGTCGACTAGTTTCAATAAAATTAAAGGATTTCAGATTTCTTTAATAAATAAATGGAAGCTTAGGGTGTCGGGTAGACCGCAGTCTTGTTACAATGAATTTTAATATATTCATGATAAGTCTCATGATTTAATATATTCATGTGACCATGATATATCCAGTTATTCAGTGTTAGAGGCTAAAGATACTAGAGACTAAAGATACTGGGAAAACAAAATGGAAACAAAAGTCAATTGAAGATATGTTAGGCATTCCAAAATCAAAGAAAAGAGGTGACAGGAAGAAGCAAAAAAGTGGGTGTGCCCTGCTTCCCAGTTAGAGCTTTTTACATGGTGGTTAGAGAATGGCTTTAAAAATCTAGAGAAATATTTGTGGGAAACAACTTTCCTTGCTACAACTTGGTCTTTATGGCTAGTGAGGAATGATATTGTTTTTAACAATGCTTCATGGCCAGTGGAGGATGTTGGGGAGCTGATTAAAACCAGAGTAGCAATGTGGATTAAGGTGAAGTTTGATATAAAGGTGTACTCGGTGGAGGATTTTAAGGGTTATCTTGACGGAATGAGGAAGGTCAAAGTGTACTGGTCTTGTGAGGATTGGGGCTGTACAATTCTCTGTTGGATGGTTCTTTTGTTTTCTTTTCTCTTTGTGTTTTTGTGTAATTGTCTCTTGTAATTGTTTTTCCGCGTTTAGTGTGTGTTCCCCTCGATGTACCCCTTTTGAGCAATAAAATCTTCATTTTGCCAAGCAAAAAAAAAAGAAGCAAAAAAGTGTTATGTTCAGGTTGATAGTAACAAAGAACCGTATTGTCATCTGAAGAAATTAATAATAGGAATAGAATCATTCTTGATCATGATCAACCTCAAGCAGTACGGGCTCTCGACTAGGTTTGAGCAGTTTGGGACTTCGAGAAGACTCTAGGTATGGGCTACGATGGTGAGGAGGAGGATAGGATGATTTTGGGACTTCAAGAAGACTCTAGGTTTGGGCTACGATGGTAACGAGGAGGATCAGGATGATTGCTCAAATAGAAGAAAATGATGAGGAGCGTTATAGAGCCATGTTGGCTTATGTTTTCTAGTTTGAGGAGTTAGGTTAGGGTGCTTTTCTATGGGTGTTTTATCTTGGTTGGTATTTCGCCAGTCTTGAGTTGTTATTTTCTATTTGGGTCCGGCGGCATTTTATCATCGGCGTGCAGGATTGTCATTTTTTGATCATCTCATTACGCCGTTGTGATGTCTCGTGCTTAGGATCCCTTTAATTTTGTAATTTGTTTCAAAAAATTAATAAAATCTTTTTTAACTTATAGTTACAACAACCCATCATACTCACAAGTACATATGGCATGAATTTTCATTTTTGTCATGAAAATGGTGGAGATCATGTAAACTTTTTGCCTTTGAAGAATTTCCTCCTCATTTCTCCCTCTTGTCTTTTTTCTTTTTACTTGAAGAAGTCTTTTTCTTTATGTTTTCTTTGGCTCCTCTCCGTACAATCTTTTTTCTTTCTTTTTCCCCCAAAGTCCTCCCTGACCTGAAGTCTTCTAAAATCATTTAACCTCCTTTTATAAAGAAAAAGACTCAACGTGCTTTGGTCTAAAGATTGGTTGGAAATTGGAGAAATGTTCCCACGCTTATAGCCCCATGGAGTCTTTGCAAAAGAAAATTAAATAAGACTAAATTAATAAAAACAGCAAATGGTCCCAACAAAATGAAAATTAGGAATAAAATATACACTTTTTTGTGTTTATCAGTGATAATTGAGGAGTTAAAGTGAAAGGAGAGCTGCACAATGGGTGCACTTCGAATGATATATAAGAAGGTATTATTGAATCACAGTTAGAGGTGTTTGGATGTGAGGAATACCGCAACTGTCTGCAAGTATCTGATGCATTCCTTAGCCGTGTTGAAAAAATTAATTATTTACTGGTCAAAAATACAAACACATTCAGACCATTGATTATTGAAATGGACGGTCTGCATGAAAATTCTCACACGATCCTCACAGAGAGATCGTTATAGAGGATCCGGATCCATGTCTAATTTGGCAAGGATAAACACCCCTACCTAACAAACCACAAAAATCTGTAACAAACTCCACAAAAATTCACAACTAAAAAATTCATAAATAAATTTCGTAAACAACACACAAAATTTCATAGCTTCGAGCCGTCTTTTTTTACCTTGAGCCATCTTTTTTTTACTACAAACAACATCACAAAAATTCTTAGATAACACAAGAATTTGTAAATTCCGTACGTAGCCGTGTGTCCTGTTCTTTTAGGCTTTGAATCCCCAGCCCAGCCCTGTCCTGTTTTTTGCCTTCTTTGCTGTCTAGTTTTTGGATTGTGTGTTAGTTTAGTTGTTATCTCATCAACAACAATATATCCCTAGTATTAATATATAACGTTATCTTTGCACTCTTCTAATATTGAAGTTAATAATAATACTCTTTTCGTTTTTCTGATCACTAAAACGGAACAAGGTGAGCACTTCAGGGATTAATAGCTATCGGTAAAACGGCATGTCAATACTTAGCGGCAAAACAGATTAAACGGTGTCAAAAGAAATTTCATATGGCGCTCAAAACTCTTCCATTCTTTCTCTGGGAACTTTTCCTCTTCTAATGGAGATAGAAGACGCAAAAGAATCAGCCATGGTAGAAACTTGTGCACTATCCAGTTAACACATGCTTTTCACTCTCATTTCGAATTTTGCTTTTCTTTAACATCAAGTGGGTCAATTTGGCGTGTCGATTGTGTCACGGGGACTTTCACATGCAACTACCACTCCTTGAATACTTTTTTTTTTTTGAAAGGCAAAAAAATTTATTAATCTTTGAAAACAAATTACAAAGATTAAAAGAACCTTAGGCAGCATCAAGCCGGAGAAAAAAAAACCCACATGGGGAAACAACAAACTCCAGCAATCATATGCCGAGAAGGACCCAAATAGAGGGAAAAACAAAACAGAGTTGGCAAGAAGCCAACAATGACAGAGCACCACCAATCCCAAATAGACTCCTGACGCCTAAGACCCAAAACAACTCCCTAAAGAGATACATCCAAAGATCCGAAAAAGAAACACTCCACCCAAAGCCTAATAGTTCAAGCAACACCCAAAAAGACACCTAAGAGCCAATCAACGGATGAGAAGCATGGCCCTTTACCCGTTCCTCATCTTCGGCTTCCATAATCGCGATTCTTCGAATAACATCATTCTCATCGCCCATGTAACTAAGGCCCATGATCTTGTTTACCTCCTAAATAGCTTGAGCCTCATCAAGGTGAGTCCTGTTGATCCCTTCAGTAGAAATTGGTAACGCAGCAGCTGCAATAGCGGATCTAAACAGAACACAACTTTGCTTCTTTTTTTCGCCTTTCTTCTTGGTTTTTGGAATGCCTAAGATTTGTTCAATTGACTTTTGCTTCCATTTTCCTTTCTTAGAATTCTTAACCTCTTTCCCCTCTGCATCTGCATTGAGATCCACACATAGCTGGATACCATCTAAAGAATCAACCACATCCTCATTATTTATAAAGCCCACTTCTGAAAGATTGTCAAACTGTGCAACACCAACATCATCCAAGGTTTGGGTTGTATCATCCACAACAATGTTGCCGCCATCCCCATTGTCCAGAATAGGCTCTGAGGGTTCAGAGTCAGCCACAACCAAATTTTCCCCATCAAGATTAACCTCATTGAGGTTAGGTTCAACCCCGCCGATTGCCAAGGAGTTTTCAAAATGTGATCCACACCTTTGGGGTGTATTAAGCTTGACATGATTAAGCTCCACATCAAACGAGGACCCATTTGTTTCGCTAACTCGCGACACCAAATTCTTGTCCTTCTCTGAATTCCTTTCATCAACTAACACCTCAGTGTCCTGATTTGTATCTTCTACCACCTCAGTGATTGCTGCCTTTTCATTTACATCATTGCCTTCGCCATTCATATCTGTCCCCGTGTCATGATTCGACGTGTAATCATCCAGATCATCATCATCTTCCTTGTCTTTTGAATCACCGTCCTCTTGTTGTTGAGAAGAATCCAAACTGTCTCTGGGGATTTGTTTCTCTGCTTCAAATGGTTGATCACATGGATCTTCCATCACCTTGACTCTATAATTCTTCCCTTCAATCTCAATATTCATCCACTCATCAATCTCATCAAACACACTTGTGGCCACCAGTACTTTGGCCATTGCAAACGAGGAAAGCCTTAATGTTGGTTCATCCGTACAGATGAAAGTGCCCCACAATTCACCTATAGCTTTAAATGAATTTGTGCTCCAACCATTAAGAGGAAATCCATAGCAACACAACCAAACAAATCTTTCAGTGCAAGCTGCTTGACCCTCCCAAGGTTCAACTTCAGAGAACCACCTTCGTAAGCAATTGACTTTGATGAGATTTTCCATCTCTTCCTTATTGTTACAAGTTAAGATCACGGATCTTCCACCCATAGCTCTAACCATAATATTATCTACTCCCATTCTCGCCATTTGAGCTTTCAACTCTTCAATTGAGATTAATTTGTGAAGCTTTGCCACTGCACTACGATAAAGCCAACCATTACCATCGGATTTCAAGCACAATTTGCGTACCTCTGTGATACTCCCCTCTTGCATCCTCTTGTCATTACCCTTTCCTCCAAGTACATCATTGACAGCATTAGCATAAGTACCCTTTCCTCCAAGCACACCTTTGACAGCATTAGCATAAGAAGTGGAAGCCGTAGCATTCCACTCGTCAAACTTTCCACCCTTCTATTCGTTTCCATGTTATTTGTATTTTTCCTTGTGAGGTTCTTGTTAGGATTAATCTGCCTTTCATCATTGTTACCCTTGTTCTGATCAAAAAATGCCATTTTAACAAAGAGCTTTATATCTTCAATCCATAGCCCATTTGCATTGGAAATGGCCATATCAGCAGATACCTCACAATCGTATCGAACGAAACCAAATAATTTCCCTGTTACTTTGCTCCTTTTTCCAGGAATAAAAACATCCTTGACCACCCCAAATTTGTTGAATAAATATCTTATCCTTCTCTGACTAACATCCTCAGGTAGATTATCCACAAAAAGAGTGAACATTGGCTTGGTTCCATTACTCTTCCCTTCTCTGATCGAATTCTCCTTCCCCACTTTGGCACCGATTTTTTGTTGCTTATTCAACACCGGTATCCAGCCACCCTTATCAATTTCGACCCTTTCAGATAAACACATATCTATCCTCACAGATTATACCATATCCAACACTAAATTTTAAGCCACCACAGCTCCACAAATCAACGACAGCAGAGTATACAACAATACTAGTTCAATGGAGCAAAACAGTCCCAGCCACCTAAACGATATTCTAAACAATAACTAACGCCAAAGAATGTTTAGATCTGATACCTCAAACCCACAGGTTGCGGTGGCTGTCGGTGACCCAAACCCACAGACCCAAGCCCATAGTTTGCAGACGACGAACAGGGCAACCAGAGACGATCAACAGATCTGGAGGAAACGGACCAGCGATGTGGACAAATCAGCCAGCGAACGGACCGACGATGTGGACGAATCAGCCAATGAATCGGGAGGAAAATGATGACTAGAGAGCGGCAAGACGGCTATCGGCAGCAAATAAGAGTTGTGGGAGCAATAAAGGCGCAAAGAAGAGAATCTGGTAAAGGGAAGTACGAGGTAGGAGGAGAGAGCGGTTTATGGGAAATGAGGGGGTGAGGAAAGACCAGCCGGCAATGGCTGCCGGTGAAGGTGTTACAGGGAAGGGGGTGGAGTTAGGGTTTCAACGGTCAAAATCGCCCAAATCGCCTCTTTACTATACCACTCCTTGTATACTTAACTTCTTAGTTCACATGTAACAATCAACTTATATTTTTTGTATATTCACCATTGCAAATTACGATATTGACCCTTATCTGCAAGTACATGTCATACTACTTAGTTCACACTAATAGTTTTGGTATTTTTCGTTTCGTTGATTTGTACGTCTTTTCAGAATTTTGTTAAAAATTTGTCTTTTGTTTTTTTGATTAATCATCCGTCTTGACGAGGAAAGCATAAAAAGCTAAATAGATAGCCTCCACAGTTAGACAAATAAAATACACAAGAGGGGTTAACCTCCTGAGTTAGAAGTCAGATGTAAGAACAGATAAAAGAAAAAAAAAATTTAAAAAGAAAAAAAGAAAGAGGAGGGAGTGGCCTCCAAAAATAAAGTTAATTAGCAGTTCGATATCAAGAAATTAGGAAGGAGGGGTTAATCTCCAAAGTTAGGAATTAGCAGTTATATACAAAAGAAAATAGTTAATAACTCATCAGTCCTTCGAAATTATGTCCTCTACAAAGGTAAATTAAAAAAAATTCTAACCTTCTAATTCAAATAAACATCACTTTTCTATTACTAGTAGTTATGTGGATGTCCCCGCAACAGCACTGAAAATTGATCGTTTTAAAATCGTGCTTCGGTCAATATAAATTTTTGGAGCAAAGGGAAAAATGTGGGTGTCAAACCTCAGAGACCGGAACAAATTACATTTACACGGAAAATTGATTTCTAAACTAACTGAAGGAAGGTTAATTATTTGGTGTTTTGAGGTGTGGACTAGTTTAAAGAAAATTAAAGAATTTCAGATTTCTTCAATAAACTAATTTTTGCCTTCGAAGAATTTCCTCCTCCTTTCTCTCTCTTGTCTTTTTCGTTTTACTTGAAGAAGTCTTTTTCTTTATGTTTTCTTTTTTCGTTCTTCTTTCTTTTTCCCCAAAATGAAAATTAGGAATAAAATATACACCTTTATGTGTTTATCAGTGATAATTGAGTTGAGAAGTTAAAGTGAAGGGAGAGCTGCACAATGGGTGCACTTGGAATGATACAGGAGCGGGTATTATTGAATCACAGTTAAGAACATCAGGGGGTACAAGGTGGAGTATTTTTTGAGGTGTTATTTTGGATGTGTGAGGAGTACTGCAAGTATCTGATGCATTCTTTTAAGGATAGATAAACAGGTTAACCTCATCATTTTCGGGTTATGCAGGGTGAACCCGACCCAGACCCGTTTAGTAATCGTGTTTCCGAGTTATGTCATATATATACATGTTTCGAGACAGAAATAGTCAACTCTACCCACTAACTACATGTCGAGTTCGGGACGTGCCATTAATTCCCACCCCTAATTCATAAGCCGTGTCCTATTTTTTTTGACTTCGGATCCTTAGCCGTGACGTTGATTCCGGCTAGGTTAAATACCTCTAACAAACCACAAAATTTCATAGCTTAGAGCCGTCTTTTTTAACCTTGAGATTGTTGTGCCAAAAACAAAATTGAAAATATGACAAATCAACAAGCGATAAACAAGAACACAAAGATATAAGTGGTTCCGCTTAAGCGAAAAGCAAGAACGTACTCCATGTACGGAAAAAAGAGCAAGAGGATTCACTATAAATGGGGAGAGAAACAAAGAGCCGGCTATACTCGTAACTCTCAATGTAGCACCGAACAAATATCTAAGGACAAATCTCTGGTGGAACCCAAAAGGAAGACACAAATACTTGGTGGAACCCTAAGAGATGAACAAAATCCTAATATATAAGCCCTTGAACAAAAGAACATACATAAGCAGCCTCCCAAACCTCATATTAATAGGGGACCAAAAACCGGACAAAACCCTAAAATTCGCATATAACAGCCATCACGAGGGCCCGGGCCAATTTTACTGCAAGCTAACTGACCGCTACACGGCCGAAACGGCCCGGGCCAATTTAGAAATGGCCCGGGCTAAAATTACCAAAAGTGCCTGATTTTGGTTTCTATTGTTGCTACTACTCTTGTCACACCCCAAAATGAGAAGTGACCGGCCATGAACCCCAAGGCCAACTCATGGAACACACAGCCTAAAGTAAAATAAGTCGTCAAACAATAAATATTCTTTTTATTAAATAAATCCCAATCATAAGCATGGGGCACAAACATCCCATGAACCAAACAATCTATAAAAGATCCAAACATCTGACAAAAATGTTTTAATTGCGGGAGCGATAAATAAAACACTAAATTATGATGAGACACCCTAAGGAGGTTAAACAATAGAACACCCCGAGATACCGCTAGAGTCCATGCCCCAATCCCCAACTTACTTGAAAAAGAAGTTGGAATAAATCCGTCAGCTGATGAGCTCAATGAATGGCAAAACATGTATATTAAATACAGTTCTAAAACAGGGATAGAAATAATTTACCATGTCAACATAAATTTGGCATACTGGTGAACAATAAAACAACCAATTAATCCAATTAACGATTCATCAGATAAGTCTTAATGGTGTTCTCAATCCAACCTCCAACAACAATGGGGAACCAAGACCAAAATAATAGTCCCAAGTGTCAATGAACAAATGTCTCATAATTGGATCAAATATCGAAACTTAGAGTCACCACAAGTAGGTAGCCCGTGAAACTTTTCCCTAAGAATGATCCGGTCAATAACAACCGTTGAGCATTAGGGTCACCGGCCTAATCCGGTCTCTTCCCTAATGGCCAGTATCACCCGCACACAGAGGATTAATTTCCTTGGACTTCCAAAATATGTTGCCAACAATATCCACAAAGTTCTCACCAAAAGATTATCCAAACAATAAATAGTTTCACCAATCCGCATGCCAATTTCAAGAACCAAATAAAACAAATACATGTTCCCAATTTCAATCATTAATTTTCTAAGACAATAATTTAAGGGATACAGGGAACTTCGCAAGTACGTAACATACTTAACCACTCACCTGGATCCAAAACTAATGTGATCAAACAACTCAAAATCAAGTTAACCTGAACGACAAGATAATTCACATAGGTTATTACTGTATCAACTAACGATTACCATTACATCTTAGGTTTAATATAAAAATTGCAATGAACTAAACCTATAAGTACTAGACCCAATCTCAATCACCAGAAACTTACAAAACCCAATTTGTTTATCCCAAGCCCAAGTAATTATTCTCCCATGTACACACCACCCGTCAACATCTAAAACACCTTAACCAACCATCCTCAATCTATACAATATAAAACTAGTTCCTACATATGCTATAACCCAAAATATGCATTCACCTTCACACCACCAAATCTCCACAACAACAGATCACCACCCGCACACCGCACAAACTTCCAACTCGATTCACATCCAAACTCCAATGTCCAATAGCATGATGAAACGAAAATAATTCGCGGCAGAGAACTTGTGCAAAACTTCAAGCAAAACCCATTTATCCCATTGTTAACTCCATTGATCTACGCTGCCAATAAACCCAAGTTTTGTTGTCTAGTTAAACCCACAAACTACTGTAATGAGGGAAAAAGAAAAAAAGGAAAAGAGAACAAGAATGAAGAGGAACAAACCACTTACTTGGGCAAATCTCCAACTCGACTGCTTCGGCCTCTCTCTCTCTCTCTCTCTCTCTCTCTCTCTCTCTCTCTCTCTCTCTCTCTCTATACTCCAATGTAAAACCCTAGCCTCAAATTAGTGACCCACGGTCTTCCCCAATTAATAGGTAACCAGTTAATAAAAGTATTTAATATGATACAACACCAAATAGTAAAACTATTTAGACTTATACCCAAGCGCTATAATAGTACCAACAACAGTTATACTATGTGGAGAGACAGAAAATATCAATTAGGATCCAAACCATAAAATCTTCTTTTTTTATTATAGAAATATAATTATTAGGAATAAGAAAAGACGGGGTGTAACAACTCTCGCTACGGAATTCAAGGCAAATTCCAACAAATCTTCACCTTGACTTGAATTCCCTCAAACTCAACACTATAGGCAGTCCTCTCTATCAATCACTCATTTCCTCCAAAAGCCCCCCACGGGGCAGCCCCGCACTGGGCAATCAAACGGCACAAACGAGCAAGGAGCACACTTGCTTGACCTTGTAAATACAACTCAGGAAACCTAGCCGCACATGCCTCCAAATTGAGCATAATCTTCCAACGGGCACCTCCCACCCAACGCATCCCTCCTGGATACACACGAAGATCTGCTCAAACTTCCCACGGAGTTAATTACCGACTCCACCACGGAGTTAATTACCCAACACCGAGTCAACCTCGAATTCACCGATGAAGAACCCAAAGATGTAGCACCCAGAATCGTACTACCATCAAGCACATAGAGGTTATTCGATTCCTGACCCTTCATCAAAACACAAACACCCTTCAAAATCCTCAAGACTCCACCTTCAGCGGTATGCTTCCAACCCAAAAAGTCAAGAGTACCCAAAGAGATAAGGTTACTCTTCCTGGTACATGCCGAATACCAAGCAACATCCTCACAAAACCATCATGCATTCTAACTTTAATTGTTCCAATCTCAACAATTCTACAGGGCATGTTATTCTCCATAAGAACTGTACCACAGTTGACCGATTCATAAGTATCAAAATAATCTTTATTTGAACACATGTGGTAGGACATTTGGAGTCCAGAATCCATTTGGTATTCGAACAGACATCACCGATACTCATAGAAAGAGCCACAAGTGAATCGATCATCGAAATCATCTTCAACAATACCAACAACAACCTTCTCTTCAAACTTATCCTTATTTTTCAATCTAGGACAATTTCTCACCATGTGCTCGTATTTCCTACAGTAAAAGCATTTTACTTCAACCTAATTTGTGGAACGAGAGCCAGAAACCCCTCTACTGCCATTATCCCTCTCTGAAGTTCTTCCTTGCACCATCAAACTCTGAGCATTGAAATCACCACCCTCACCATATACGTTTTTCCTCAATTCTTTCAAATAAAAACTATACTTAACGTCCTCCATGGAAATCGTATCCCTCCCATACAATAAGGTAGTAACAAAGTGCTTATAGATGCAGACAAAGAACACAAAACAATAAGGGCCTAATCTTCATCATCAATCACAACATCAATATTTTTCAAATCCATAATAATTCAAGTTAACTCATCTAGATGATCTTTTACGAGTGTACCTTCCCTCATGCTAAACATATAAAGGCGCTGCTTCAAATACTACCAGTTGATAAGAGACTTCGTCATATAGATGCTTTCCAACTATAACCAAATACCGGCAGCCGTATCCTCCTCCCCAACCTCCCGAAGCACATCATCGGCTAAACACAACTGAATCGAACTGAGCGCATTCACATTGAGATCCTCAAACACATTATCCTGTATATCAACAGGCTTCTTGGATTTCCCCAATATAGTCTTGCGTAATCCTTGTTGAACAAGCAAAGCCTTCATCTTAATACGCCATAAATTGAAGCTACTACTCTACCCATCGAACTTCACAATTTCAAAATGAGTTGACATTGAAACGATCACCAATTGCACAATACGCAGCGGAAACAAAAGCCTCGGATTGAAAACCTTGTGCTCTAAAACAAATTTGTTTTGCCGAAAATGAAATTGAGAATACAACAAATCAACAAACGATAAACAAGAATACAAAGATATACGTGGTTTCACTCAAGCACAAAGCAAGAACGTACTCCATAGGGAAAAAAACAAGAGGATTCTCTATAAACAGGGAGAGAAACAAAGAGCCGAATATACCCGTAACTCTCAACGAAGCACCAAACAGATATCTAGGGATAAATCTCTGGTGAAACACAAAAGGAAGACACAAATCTTTGGTGGAACCCTATGAGATGAACAAAATCCTAATATCTAATCCTTTGAACAAAAGAACATACATAAGTAGCCTTCCAAACCTCCTATTTATAATAGGGGACCAAAAATCGGACAAAACCCTAAAATTCGCGCATAACAGCAGTCACGACGGCCCAGGCCGATTTGAGGACCGCTCGGGCTAAATGCCAAACACAAGGGCCAATTTGATTTTTGCCTGGGCCAATTTTATTGCAAGTTAGCTGACTGCTATGCGGCCAAAACGGCCCGGGCTAAAATTACCGAAAGTGCCCAATTTTGGTTTCTGCTGTTGCTCTCGCGACGGAATTCAAGGCAAATTCCAACAGCGACATCATTTTTTAGTATGAAAATTGTAAACACCACCACAACAAGTATTAAGTAACACCACAATATTTGTAGATTCCGTACGCAGCCTTGTGTCCTGTTCTTATAGGCTTTGAATCCCCAGCCGTGTCCTGTTTTTTGCCATTCTTTGCTGTCTAGTTTTTGGGTTAATGTGTGTTAGTTGTTATCTCATATCAACAATCCCCTAGTTTACTAACTACAGGATAACAAACCCCAGGGAGGGGAGCTTTCAGATCAAGTGTTCTTCATAGCGTTGTGCTTCGCGTTTTGAGATCTCAAGGAGTTTTGCTCCCTTTCATTTCCTAGTTTACTAACTGGGGTAAATTGACAGCTCCAAAAGGTATGGGAGGAATGGGTTTCAAGGACTTTGAAGCGTTCAACTGTGCTCCTTTGGCGAAACATTTTTGGAGATTGATCAAGAATCCAACAACTTTTAGGCAAGAGTGCTAAAAGAGATTTATTTCCGGAGTAACTCTTGCTTGAAAGCTGGAAGGGGTGCAGCTCCATTATTTACGAGCGATTTACAAGGAAGCAAATGTTGGCCCCCCCTAAGCCAAGGAGGCAACAGAGGCGGTCTCCTCCTCCGGATTATATTCAATTGTGACGGAGCATTAAAGTCCTCCTGTAGCGCAGCTGCCTTTGGCATTATTGCTAGGGGATAATGGTGGATTGGCTCAGATTGGGAGGTGTGGTAAAATAATGGCTTCGTCTACGATCTTCGTTGAGGCTTGGGCTTTGCAAAAAACTTGTGGTATGGCGGTGGATATGGGTTTGTCCGATGCAATTTTTGAGTTGGATTGCAATGTGGTGATTGATTGTTTAAAGAGTGATACTTATCTTTGCCCTTAGGAGATTTCAGCTTTGGTGGAGGATATTCGACAATGGGCGTCTTCGACAAATTGGGTCTTTTCCTGGTGTTGCAGGGAAAATGACTAAGTTTACCAGTCCAAGTCCGGAAGATCCAAAAGTTCATCCTCCAACTGATTACCTTGAAAGTTTATCCTCTGAAGATCCGAAAGTTCTCTAAGATCTTCTGGCATTGGCCCAATGAAGTAATTTAAACCGATGTTTACCAGTCCAAGCCCGGAAGCATTAGACAACGAGTTAGGTTTCATTCCTGTTAACTGATTATCAAAGACATTAAAAAGCGCAAGATTAGGAAGTTTTGAGCATATATCAGAACTCAGAAGCAATACTTCCATCAAGTTGGTTCATGCCTAATGACAATTTATTGAGAGTGGATATGTTGCACAGTCCAGAAGGAATCTTGCCAGACAGTTTGTTAACGGAGAAATGAAGAAATGTCAATATCCGAAGCTTAGAGATTCCCTCCGGAATCTCTCCCCGCAGATTACATTCCGCCAACATAACAAGCCGAGCCGAGCGCTCGAAGGTAGACGAAGGGTTGGGTTTGTTGCAGGGTTATCGGGAGAAATGTATACACGTGTGGTTCGTTTGTGTGAAGTCGCTCGAGGAGCCAAGATCCTCTATAGTCTATACTGAAAAACTCTTGTGCCATTGTGCGGATGAGTTTTCAGCCGTTGAATATTGGGCTTTAAAAAGTAAAACAAACACACAATTCAATGACCAAAAATCTTTCGGCAAGGGAAACCTCTATGCCTCTGTGCTGAGAGATTTTTTGGTTGTTAATTAATGTTGGGCCTTAAAAAAAACGAAGAAACAAAACATAACACACAATCCGATGGCCGAAAACCGCTCGACATAGAGGCACATGAATTTTCAGCATAGAGGAATTGGCACCTCGCTCGAGTGGTATGAGGCCTTGGGCCTTGGGGTATGTGAGAAGGCATAGCCCATAGCTCATAGCTAGGGCTGTAAACGAGCTGAGCTGAGTCGAGCTTTGTCGAGCTCAAGCTCGGCTCGAGCCTTGACGAGCCGAGCCCTTATCGAGCCGAGCTGAGTCATTTATTAAACCGGCCTCTTTAATCAGGCCAAACCACCCTTAATGAGCCGAGCTTTTGTCAAACGAGCTGAGCCGACTAAACGAGCCGAAAATTCGAGCTCGAGCTCGTTTACTAAACAAACCGAGCCTTAACGAGCCGAGCCGAGCCGAGCTCGCAAGCTGCTCGGTTCGTTTACAGCCCTACCCATAGCCCTGCCCAGTCTTTTTCGAGGACCGATTGGGCTAGAGTTTTGGAGCCTTTTGCCTTCTCTTCACTGCTCTGCTTCAACTTGTAGGGCTGGGGTTTGGACTCAATTAATTTACATTTTTCTTGGAGAAGTTAAAACCCAGCTGAGTTGGGGATAAACGAGTCGAGCAGGTGGTAAATTAAGCTTGTGTAATTTAACAAGCATTAAAAATATATTCAAGCTTACCTCATTTATGACGAATTGCTCAAACAAGCTTTAATTGAGCTGAAGACAAGTTGATTTCGAGTAGCTTGAATTTTTCATACATCATGAGCCGCAATGATTCGAGTAAGAACTTGTTTGAGCATGGTTTGAAACTTTAACAAGCTTCAAAAAAATGATCAAGCTCAGTTTGTTATATAAGCAAACCAAACTCCTATTAAACGAGGTTATAACGAGCGAACACGAACTTAAACTTGAGTAATTTGGTTCTTTAGCGGCCTTAGCGTTACCACCTTGCGTGAGGCATTTGGGTAAAAATTATGTTCAATTTTGGCATGTTTATGAGGCGATTGAATCTCAGTTGAGTTTTTATCGAACTGATCGCAAGCCAATCTCGGTAGTATGAAATTTTTAAACACCATAAATCGAACAATCCGAGGACTCACTAGTAACTTGTTCGAGCTTAATGTGAAAGCGTTTAACTCTCTTTAAAAAAAAGTAATCGAGTTCGGTTTGTTTATTTAATAAACTGATTTCAAACAAGACTTCAACGAGCGTACACGTGCTAAGCTCGATTAGTTTGGTCCGTTTATTAGTTTTACCTGGGTTCGAAGTGTCATAATTTGCTTGTGAGCAAGAATGTAAAAACGTATTTTAAAAATATTTTAAGCTGCTCGAGAGCCTAGAAGAGAAAGCGTGGAGCGAGAAGTAAGAATGAAAACGAAGAGTTTTGCTGGAAGAATATGTGAGTAATTTTTCATTGTTGAGAATAGACACTAATAAAATACGAGCATGATTTATAGCAATAGTGATTAATCGTCATTATTTTAAAAACCTGGACGCCCCTTTTTTTTTATCAATCGATAGAAGAGATTATTTACATCATGTATAAATTACAAAGTACGTACAAAACCGTGACATTGAGTTGTTTGTTAAAAAATTGGGACGAGAGCAAGAACAGTCCACTACTTCTTAATAAATTTCAAGAGGTTGAAGTATTCTAAGTATCTGTTTTTTTGGTACGGAAGATGGCAGATTTCCGGCCAACGAGAACTCGAGGATGAGTTCTTTTGAAGAAAAGGAGACTGATGTAGGACAAGATTCTGAAAGATTTTATTCTTATTTTTATGATTCCAGAATTATAAAAATAAGAATACAAAATCTTATTTAGAATTAGAATTTGGGGGATTTTTAGGCCGGCCCAAAAAATAAGGCTCGGACCTAATTCAGTCCAGCACAAAATATTCTATACCCCCTTTAGTCCCAGCGCTACATTGTGGACAAAAATACCCCTCGCGGGTCAAAACAAGCATCCCGGATCCTCTGGCGAGTCAAAAATACACCTCGCGGGTCACGTTCCTGAACCCTCTCCATACGGCTCAACAAAACCCTCTTTCTCCCCTACCGCTACAGAACCACCCTAACTCTACCGCTATAGAACCCTAACTCTTCCGCTCAACACCGCTCTCTCTCTCTCTCTCTCTCTCTCTCTCTCTCTCTCTCTCTCTCTCTCGTGCAATCGATCAAGCAACAACATTTCAATATGGCAAAGAAAGGTATGTACATTAAAGAATATCGAAAGTCTATGCGAAATTTCTATGCGAACTGTAAAATATGTATATGAGAACCCTAACTCTTATAAACGTGTTGCGTCTATCTGAAGTATGTGTTTTCGAGTTATGTGAACTGTGTGTAGGGTTCTATGTGAACTGTTCTCGATCAGCTCCTTCAAGGAGGAGACTAGCCACTTCTCCAGCGGCGACGAGGTCAGGATAATGAGCACTTTCGATGGTTTCGCTTTAGGTTTTTCATTTTTGAGTTTTTTCTATGAGAATTGTGTATTATACATGACATCTGTCTATGAGAACTGTGTATTTTTGTACTGGAATATTGTATTTTTCTATGAGAACTGTGTACTATACCTATGATGAGCCAACGTAAACACTCTATCTAACTTTTGTTCATATATTTAACGGGGCACAAGAAGACTTACAAGATTTGAACTATGTATTCTGTTCCCAAAGAATACATGTTTAAAAAGTTACACGTCATCATACTTATCCATGAGAACTGTGTATTTTCTGCGAGAACTGTTTATCAGAACAATGTATTTTTCTATTAGAACTGTGTATTATACATGAGATTTGTCTATGAGAATTGTGTATTTTCTACTGGAACATTGTATTTTTCTATGAGAATTGTGTATTATACATGACATCTGTCTATGAAAACTGTGTATTTTTCTACTGGAACATTGTATTTTTCTATGAGAACTGTGTACTATACCTATGATGAGCCAACGTAAACACTCTATCTAACTTTTATTCACATATTTAACGGGACACAAGAAGACTTACAAGATTTGAACTGTGTATTATGTTCCCAAAGAATACATGTTTAAAAAGTTACACGTCATCATACTTATCCATGAGAATTGTCCTTTTTCTGCGAGAACTGTTTATCAGAACAGTGTATTTTTCTATAAAAACTGTGTATTATACATGAGAATTGTCTATGAGAATTGTGTATTTTCTACTGGAACATTGTATTTTTCTATGAGAATTGTTTATTATACATGACATCTGTCTATGAGAACTGTGTATTTTTCTACTGGAACATTGTATTTTTCTATGAGAACTGTTTATTTTTCTATGAGAACTGTGTACTATACCTATGATGAGCCAACGTAAACACTCTATCTCACTTTTGTTCATATATTTAACAGGGCATAAGAAGACTTACACACAAGATTTGAAAACTTCTTACGAGAACAGACCAAGAACACTAACAATGGAGGAGGCAAGAGTCATTACAAGATCGAAAACTCAACCTGACAGGCCAGCAACCTCGATAGTTAGCCAAGCATCACAGTACCCTTCGCAAACTCGGGGAAAGAAACGTGTGGGCAGCATGCCCTTTGGAATTTTCGGACCCCAAAATGCAAGGGCCCGGAATCGAGGGAGCGAGAGCACGGATGACAAGCGCTAAAAAATACAGAGTCGCCACTCGGGTTTTGAAGGTCCGACACTCAAGGAACCGTATTTCGAAGCACTTGCTGCGCTAATTTTGATTTGAAAAAGTTTAAGGAACTAGTCCGTCATAACCATATCTGGGTTCGGGAGCCAGGTTAAGAGAGGGGAAGGGTTTTAAGACACCCCTCTCGCCCAATCCGGAGATTGGTCTCTACTTAAGCATTTTGTGGAAAAGTTTACGATTCTTCTTTTATTAAACAATTTTTAGCCAATTAGGGCGGGGAACAGTTTAATGGGGATTAAAGCTGTAACATGTTTGCAGGATGTGATTACAGACAAAATAAATAGATGGCATGCTTGAAAGATAAACGAGATAAAAACCAACACCATTATCGGGCATCAAAACAGCACGTTGGCATGAATTAGGCACGAACAGCAGCCAACTTGCATGCATGGCTCTGCCTGCATGCAAGTACACTGTCGTGCAACTAACTCACACCATCGCGCGATGGTTGCATCCCTTCAAACAGGTTGAATTTTATCTCCTTCTGGACTCTGGAAGGACCAGTGCACACCCAGGATTCAAACCAAGCAGATTATATATACTGAAAAGAAATAATTATTACAAACAAGATGGACATAAGATAAGTACAAGCCCCTAAACAGTGGGAGCATCAAATAATGGCCATGGACCAAGCTGCCCATGCAAGGGCAACCTTTGGAAACAGATAGACCATCGCGCGATGGAGTCAATTCATCGCGCGAGTGTCATGACTGGACTTCCAGGAATTGCTTTTGCATGCCTGGGCTCTGAGACATATTCAAGAGCAACCCAGGGGCATTCCACAGTAACTAACTAAACAAATTAAGCCAAGCCACGGAGTTTTAACATGCAAAATGGGGGTTAATTCTAATCATGCCTTAACACAACTTCTATACTATAACAAAACAGACAAGAACCAAAATCCTATCCCCGTGAGGACTGTCGCGCGATTGCTAGAAGCATCGCGCGATTATGTGAGTCCATCGCGCATAGGAGAATTGGTATACGATTCTTGTAACTCTGCTGACTTTAGGGCCAGAACTGGTATTGAATACCAGCCTTGACTCTGCCAGCCCCCCTCAGGGGTGGAAACAGTAAACAGTAAAGGAGTTATACCTTTGCTTGTGTGCTACGGAAATGGATTGAACTTGGTGGTACGACTTAGTGGATGAGTGTATGTAGATGACCTTAGTTAGGAAGTAGGAGGTGTATTTGAAAGTGGTGTCGTCTTTCTTCTTGATTTTTTTTGGTAACCCTTTGCAAGATGAACAATGAGGGGTATTTATAGGACAATAGAAGGTGTGAGGTGGGTGAAGGACTTGGCCAAATGACCAGCCAACAAGCCTGGCCAGCCCTCCTTGGTGGAGGAAGTGCCCAACAAGGTGAGGGGAGTGGTTGTGAGGGTGGTGCAACCCATGCACCTGTAGAACACTGTTTAGTCGACGAAAACGGGGTTCCTCAGGACAGTAGCCCCCTGATCATCACAAAATCCAGCTGGAAAAAGGTGAAAACGACAGGTATGGACCATCGCACGAAGGACTGGTTCCATCGCGCGATGGTTTTACCCACCCACGCGATGGTCAACGGTCAAGGTTTTGACTTTGACCAACACCTGGCAGATAAAGCATCGCGCGAGTGTTCCAATAGGTCGCGCGATGGTCAAACCTGAGATCAGCGTTTTGACTTAGGGTTTTGGGTTTAGGATGGGCTACACTCACTCCAAGTTCAAACCATTTTCACTCTCAAGACTGTTTTTGACTTGATTCATCATCGGGGAAACAACAAACCGAAAAAAAAAGTAAAACAATCGGGAAACCAGATTGGGGTGTCTACAAAACGACAAAGACCAAACAGAAAAAGGTCGCCAAGAAACGCCAAAGGCTTACCCAACAATCTGAATCTGAACCAGACTCCCCAATCCAGACCCAAAAGCAAACCCGATGAAAGAAACAACAGAGCCCAAAAAAGAAAAAGAAGGCCACGAAACAAGAATCAGAATTAGAATCAGAATCACAACCAGACTCCCCAACCTAGACCCAAAAGCAATGCACATTCAGGTCCAATGTAATAGGAACAGTGGGGCTATTGTCAAAACTGAACTTGAACAATGCCCACTTAGAGCTCTTGAAACAAATACCGTTTTGGATGCTGATTGATGCCATTAGGAAAGGCAAGTTAGCAGAAAAAACTTGCATGAAGCACGATAAAACCATCCTGAATATCATTGAGAACTATGATACCAATGACAGCAAGTTCCTCATTGGTGGTAAAAAGGTTGCCATAACAAGGAATGACATCAAGCTAATCTTTGGAATAGCTTGTGGGAACAAACCAATAGGAGATTTGAACAAGAAGAAAAGTGAAGTTGCATTTGCAAAAAGAAGGGGGATCCAGGAGGTAAGGATTGGTAGTAAAAAGATGAAAGACATGATCAATGAAATACTGCAAAAAAAAGAGGAATCCATAACTGAAGAAGACATCCAAGATGTAGTCCGCCTTGTATGCATGTTCATTTTCCTGACACTGTTCTTCTCCACATCAGGAGTCACCATTGCATGGACATGTGTGCATTGCATGGAAAAAATAGAGGAAATAAGAGACTACGACTGAGCACAATCCATTGCAGAAACATTGAATACATCAATGCACAAGTTCCATGACAAACCAAGAGATGCAACAGGATGTGTGGTGGCATTGATGGTAACTTAAATCTATTTTGCTATGAGAAGTATTTTTGGGTATTCAAATAATTTTCTTTTATTCTAATAATTTCCTTTTACCTGTTTTTGGAGTACTGGATTTGTGAACACACGGATTTGATTGCACGACCAAAAAATGAAGCAATTCCAAGACTACTAAACTGGAACACCTCAGACTTGAAAAAAAGAATTGATGATTTTGAAGATTTGAGCAATGTCAACATTACGGTATTTACACTAATCAAATTGCTTAACTTGGACACGAAAATACACACTTCTCATAGAAAATTACACACTTCTCATAGATAAATACACACTTCTTATAGGAAAAACACAGTTCTCATACAAAAAATACACACTTCTTATAGCAAAAATACAGTTCTCATACAAAAAAACACACTTCTCATACACGGTGCTCATAGAAAACTACACGGTTATCATACGAAAAACACAATTCTCATACAGAAAAATACACACTTCTCAATAAAAATACACAATTCTGATTGTGAGTTCACATCTTTCAGGTATATATGAGGAAGAACTTCAAGAAACATGTCAAGAGGCTCAAGTCTACAGCATGCCACACCCAGAAGTTGTAGATGACAATGACAGGGAAACTATATCATAGATGATGCAACATACACAATCTCCTCAAAGTCCGGCACTACGACTTGATGAGATACACTTAATTGAAAAACAACAAACATCTCTTTTTGTGTCAACATCATCTCTTGAGAAACAACAAGCAATGTTCTCACAATCACAATCAGGCGAGACTATGGTTCCAAGTACCTACCAACCTCTGGACTCCATTAATTTCAGTGAAGGCCTAATGAAAGAGCACAACCAAATGGGTAAATTCTGTGACAGCGTACTGGAGGACAATGATCAAGTTATCATCAAGGATCTCCAGCAACAAGTCCAATATATTTAGAATCAAAAACAAATACTTGAACAACAAAACCATGGATTTCAAAAGGACAAGGATACAATGAAAAATGAGCTGGACGAAATGCAAAAAGAACGGGATGCAATGAAAGAGAAGCTGCAGAAGATCGTAACTATGTCCAACACAATGTTGCAGGCCCAAGAACAATACAAGTTCCTTATAGAGAAGACTGCAATCTTGAAAAATGACAGTGATACAATGAAAAATCAGTTGTTGGAAATGTAAAAAGAAAGGGATTCACTAGAACAAAAGCTGCAGAAGATGGATACTGTGTCAAACATTTTGAAAAAGGACAGAGATGAAATGGAAAAACAGCTGCTGGAAATGGGAAAAGAAATGGATGAATTGGAAAAACAGAAACATATGATTCTGCAACAGTTTGAAATTGAGAAGAACAAAATCAAAAAGGCCCTTACGATGCAAATTGAATCCTTAATTACCGAGAAGGGCCAGCTGCAAAAGCATCTGAGCACAACTGAACAAAGGCAAAAGGCTATTGTAGGGAGTTATTCCCGAACAGATAAAGTAATAACCAAACGCGTGATACGAGGGATCACGGGTTAAACACGATAAAAATCACCATGAGCGGTGGTCGGCGATATGGATCAAAGGCATGAAAAGTCATTGATCTAAACTGACTGTTCGGCAGATAGAGACATACCATTACATTGGTCCAAATAAGTTAAACAATGAGCAAGTTACATGAGAAGTAACCGGTCCAGACAGTTTGTTCGGCTACGAGGGAGCCGAACAAAGGAGAGAGCTCCAATCAAGTGTTGGAGCATAGGGAAAATTCTGGAAGAATCCGAAAACAGTGGTGTTCCGTGAAGGAATGAGATCCCGAGAATATAGGATCCAGTAAAGATACCCAACGGGAATAGGATGTTAGGCCAGCTATGGAAAAGAGTCCTAAAAAGGACTCTTTTCGTAGTAAACTGATAAGGGAACGAGAATCTAAGATATCTTGGGTTTCCTATATGAGATATGAATCCTAGGGCAACAGGGATGCTTGGGCAGCAAGCATCTATGAATCTATAAATACGAGGTAAACCTAGAGGTAAAAGGTACGCAATACGTGACATTCATATTATTTTCCTACTGATAATTAGGGTTCGATTACTAGTACGTGATACTAACTTAGGCATCGGAGGGCCTTTGCCACGAGAGGCAAAGGTGCGCTCACCCCTTATCTGTTTTGCAGATTAGGGTTCAGGCAACGAACTAAGGTTCTGGTCAAAAGGCACGAGAAGCCGTTACGATTTGGTGTTATTGAAAGCACTATTTGATTTTGTCCACCTACAATTGGCGCCGTCTGTGGGAAACGAACGAATTCCCTTTGAAATACGACCATGGTGGAAGTAGATCCAGCAACACCACACGATGCAAAGAATATGCTAGATGGAGGAAGGGATAAATCTCCACCTGGGGCTCCGAGAAAGCCCGAAGGCGGACACCGGAGGACAACGAGTAAGGGCCAATCCATTACTGTTCATGGCAACTCTAAGAACAGGGAGGGAGTGACGGCTTCGAGATCCACGAGAAGGAGTAAATCCCACCGAAGGTATGAGTCCGTTGCACACTCCAGAAGTGTGCACCATAGCGAAGATGTCCTCGACAAAAAGAGGCAAGAAATCGAGGAGTATGCTTGTTTGATTAAAAAATGAAAGCATGAGATCAGGGAGCTAGAGGAAATAAGGGAACACCCGGAGAATTTTGGACTGTCCCGAAGAGATTCCAGGGGCAACGGGTATGCCATGGTAAAATACAGAAAAGCCCCTTCACGAGGAAGAAGGAGCAGAAGCAGAAGTCCAATCCCAAGGCGACACAGAGCTTCTCCACGAGAAGAGAGGAGCAGGGGCAAGAGCCGAGCACCAGAACGAAGATGGGCTTCTCCAAGAAGAAAGAGAAGCAGGGGCCGAAGTTCTTCCCCTGAGGAGGAAGAGATTAGGAAACATCATAGGGACAGGTACGAGAGACCTGATTCCGATTGGGAAAGAACTAGACCCAACAAAACGAAAGAACTAGAAGATGAAACCATGACTGCACGAGAAGCAGCAAGAAAAGCATTGAAGAATATTGCGTCCTCCCCTTTTGCAAGAAAATTACAGGATGCTAGATTGCAGAGCAGAGTGAAACACGGAACATTTGTCATCTACGAAACAGATGCTGATCCCGTGGCACACATACCGCATTATCAGCAGACAATGTTTATGCATGAAAGAGACGATGCAATTATGTGTAAGATGTTCCCATCGAGTTTGGGGAAGGTAGCTTTGTCTTGGTTCCATAAGTTGGAACCACGCTCCATCCGAACATGGGTGCAGTTGGCTGAAGAATTCACTGCTCGTTTCTTAACAAGCAGAAGGGCTCCAAAAACTTTTGAGAGTCTCTCCTTTATGAAGCAAGGCGAAGATGAGCCGATCAGAAGTTATGCGAAAAAATACTGGGAAACTTTCAATGAGATTGAAGGTTGCAGTGAGGAATACGCAATAGCCACGTTCAAAACTGGGTTGCCTGTTCGGGGAGAACTACGTAATCCTTGAACATGAGTCCAGTGAGAACGTTAGCCAAGTTAATGGAACGGATAGAGCAGCATGCCAGGAATGAAGATGATATATTCCGGGAAGACGACAAGGTAGTTGCCGAGCAAGTCAAAGGCCTTGCAAAGAAAGTAGACAAGCCAGAGCCCAAGACCTGTCGAGAGAGGAGGGACTATGGGTAGGCTAAGAGAGAGCCGAATAAACAAGCACCTGATCCCAAATCTTTCTTTTCCATTACCACGGTATGGAAGGAGCCCATCTAAAGGATTCTTTATCGAATAAAGAATCAGCCTTACTTCAAGTGGCCCCCAAGTCTTAGTGGAGATAAAAATACAAAACATACTACGAATCAACACTGCAGCTACCATAAGGATTGGGGCCATATGACTAAGGATTGTGAGATGTTTAAAAGGCACCTCGAGGATCTGGTCTCGCGAGGTTATCTCAAAGAATTTATCCAGGAAGACCCCAATGATAAAGAAAAAGCAATGGAAGTGGATTACGAGCAGAATCCAAAGGGTAATCCATATGATACATGGATTAGCTGAGCCTTATACAAGGAATGAAGTGAGATTACTCCAGAGACAAATCAAACATGACCAACATGTAATGCGGTTGGGGAAGAAAAGAGGGCGTGACGAAGAAACATGCAACGAGGGCATAGTTTTCACAGATGAGGATCTGAGAGGAGTCCAGATACCTCACAATGATGCTTTAGTCATAACCCTACGAGTTGGGGAATATGACATGGAAAGAATCCGGGTGGATTCAGGGAGTTGCACCGAAGTGCTATATTACGATGCATTCAAGAAATTGGGATTGACTCAAGCCGATTTGATACAATCAGTAACCCCCTTGGTCGGATTCGGGGCAGGAGCAGTGTGGCCATTAGGAAAGGTAACCTTGCCTGTTCGGGCTGGCACAGTGGTACTGCGAACTGACTTCCTAGTGGTGGATGTGCCATCCTCCTATAACGTGATTATAGGGAGAACATGGTTGCACAAGATAAGGGCAGTTTCTTCCACCTTCCATCAAATGGTAAAGTTCCCAGGATCCAATGGGATTGAAAAGATTAAGGGTAACCAGAAGGTGGCTCAACAGTGCTTGGTGTCCATTGTAAAGAGAATCCAGAATGCCCACCACGTCCATACGGTGGAAGGCCCTGTAACCCTCGCCAAGGTCCCACCAAGAAGGTGAACCGGGCTCCGTCCATATTGACGTGTATTCCGGGCGGTGTTGGGTCTCGTAACCCTCGCCAAGGTCCCACCAAGAAGGTGAACCGAGCTCCGTCCATATTGACGTGTATTCCGGGCGGTGTTGGGTCCCGTAACCCTCGCCAAGGTCCCACCAAGAAGGTGAACCGGGCTCCATCCATATTGACGTGTATTCCGGGCGGTGTTGGGTCCCGTAACCCTTGCCAAGGTTCCACCATGAAGGTGAACCGGGCTCCGTCCATATTGACGTGTATTCCGAGCGGTGTTGGGTCTGTAACCCTCGCCAAGGTCCCACCATGAAGGTGAACCGGGCTCCGTCCATATTGACGTGTATTCCGGGCGGTGTTGGGTCCCATAACCCTCGTCGACATCTGAAATTGGATACGACTCCATCCATTATCCATATGCTATGACATGTCACACCACGATACATACAAAGTTCGATATCACACATGGCCATAACACTCGAATCACAAGTCAATAAATATCCTTCATTATGCACAATCCATCCATAATCAATCTCACACCCATTATCGAGTTAAAACGATTATACAACATCATTAAAATTTGCATACTCAATTATTTTCAATGATTCCAACGTCAAAATATCACCAACTTACCAATCTTTAAAACCCATAAGGACCCATAACCAATAGCGTCGTTTAACCATAGCAAACGATGAAAAATGCAGCTCTGTACGCTGCCCAGACTTTCATATTACAGGGCAATCTTCTAAAAATCATTATAAATCGAGTTCTTAATATTTTTGAACGATTCCAGTCCCAAAAGTTGCGCAAGTGAATGAAGCTTAAAAGGTATGAAAGAACCCTAGTCAAATCTGCACTCCAAGGATGGTCAAACAGGCATTTACCGAAGCGATACGAATCTGTCACGCATCATCATGACAGATTGACACACCTCCACTCAAACAATCATAACTTTCGGTGTACTACGAGTTTTAAGGCGATTCCAGTGGCAATACAAAGCTGACTTCAAGACCTCGAAATCGATATAAAGTTTGCATGAAACGGACATCGGACGAGAAAGTTATGGCCGTTTGAAATTGGGCGCAAATCCAGAAAACTAGACTGATTCGTGACCTGATTTCTAAAATCCACCATTAATTCAATTCTCAACGGTCTTGGGTGATTCCAGCGGCATTAGAACGGGCTCTAAGTCTACTCTATTTCATATGAAGGAACCAAAATTCAAATCTGAGCTTAAGAAAGTGTAAAATCCCAAAAACGCAGGCCCTGTTCTGCTGATTTTCGGAAATGGAAAGAACAAGCGTAAACAACGAAGCAAGATATGATCTAGGTACATAAACACCGTATAAACGCATTACAAAAGTTAGAAATCCCTACCTCATGGGTTTGAGCAAAACCCGACCCTTTGACCAAGTCAACCGAGCTCCCACGAGGTCCGATCATGATTTTTCTTGGATATTCGGAAAGCCCGTACTCCGAATAGCAACTTTAATTCTCGGGCCTTGTCCGGAATCACACCTTAGGTGGATGAAATCGAAGAGAGAAGAGAGAAGAGAGAAGAGAAAGTTTCGGATGGAGAGGAGAGAGAGACAGCCGAGAGTGAGAAAGGGGGAAATGAGAGAAATTATTCTCCTGGGACAAAGTTAATGGCATGGGGAGTAATCCCATGCTTCACCCCACACACACACGTGCACCTCTCGCACAATTATCCTTATATCCTCCCGCGAAGACGTCTCACCGAATATCCGCACCGTTTATTTCGACGGGCCGTGCGCTAACAAAAGCAATAAATATATATATATATATATATATATATATATATATATATATATATATATATATATATATATATATATATATATATATACACGGCCTAAAAAAAATACGGGTCTCTGTTATTCTCCTGGGACAAAGTTAATGGCATGGGGAGTAATCCCATGCTTCACCCCACACACACACACGTGCACCTCTCGCACAATTATCCTTATATCCTCCCACGAAGACATCACACCGAATATCCACACCGTTTATTTCGACGGGCCGTACGTTAACAAAAGCACAAAAATATATACGGCCTAAAAAAAATACGGGTCTCTACAATTTTCCTACTGATAATTAGGGTTCGATTACTAGTACGTGATACTAACTTAGGCATCGGAGGGCCTTTGCCACGAGAGGCAAAAGTGCGCTCACCCCTTGTCTGTTTTGAAGATTAAGGTTCAGGCAACGAACTAGGGTTCTGGTCAAAAGGCACGAGAAGCCGTTACGATTTGGTGATATTGAAAGCACTATTTGATTTTGTCCACCTACAGCTATAATTGTTCAAAAAGATGCAGAAATACGCAGCCTAACCAACAAGCTTTCCGTCCAACCGCAACATACCAAAGAACTTTAAAAGCATTTACCGGCTCTCGAGACTGATTCCTCTTTGCTCACACAAAGAAGTGAGGAAGCAATACATAACATCACACAATCGTATACTGATCAGAAGATTGAGCAAGTGGTCCATGAAGTTACACAACTATATGCTCATGCCGGGAAAAGTTCTGAAGGGGACAACAAAGATGATAATGCAAAACAAAGACCACGAAGGCAAAAAATGGATGACAACTATTACTGCGGTTCAATCACAAAGGATGGTCGCAAAAAAGAACAAATTGTCCTTGGCGAAAGTGACAAGCCACAAGCAGAAATTAAGAAACTTGATGACAAGATTCCTCCCCTGGAAAAAAAAAGCCGACATTGTCCTTGCCTTGCTACCTGATGAATGCCAAGGAACAATCAGAAAATTTTGGGAACTCGAGGAGGGATGGTAAAAATGCTAAACCCAACAATTTACTTTCTTTAAATCATTTCAGATTAGCTAATGTTATGTATATCATGCAGTACACACATATGGGATTGTGAATTAGATGACCTGCGCATATATCAAGAAGATGTAAGGTTTCTGCTATGTGATCGAGAATTAAAAGGCCAGGTAACACAATAAAAAAAGAAACAACTCTCTTTCTGTATTTTAAGAGACGTGTATATGAGATCTGTGCTTTTGTATGAGAACTGTGTTTTTTCTATCAGAACTGTGTTTTTCTCTATCAGAACTATACGTGATAAAAAATGCACTTTTTACATTCTGATATAGCTAATAGATACCTACGTCCACTTGCTGACTACAACACTACAACCACCAACATCTGGACCATCCTTTTCATTGGGAATAGAAGATTCCCAACAAGATATGTCGTTTGTCTTCAAAAGCTTTTCATCAGTAAGAAAAGGAAGCACTCTCTCACAATTCATGTAGCATACACTCACAGTTAAGAACTTGCCTAATTATCTTCTTTCCAAACAGACCTTCCTTGGAGGTGATCAAAACTCAGCTAACAGAGCACTTGATGCCGTCCGCTCAAAGATTTTGAACACCAGAACAATCCTTATCCCAATATTTGGTTCAAACCATTATACTTTGCTTGAACTAGACATCATTGACCAAGGGACCAAGTTGTTTGTTGTACCCAATAAATCGCAAAAGTTCTATTACCACAACATTATGCCGTTGTGTTACGCAAATGATGGAGAGGTTGTAATGGTGTTGGATTCAAAGATGTTAGTCAGCTACAATCCGAAAGAAAATCGTTGTAAGACAATTTCGATTCCTCAGGTTCACCCTGCGTTTGATGTGGCTTTATATGTGGAGAGTCTTGCTTCACCTCATGGTGGGAATGGGACGAAAGGGCATCCCTAATCATGTGGAAATGGAAGTGAAAGAGGTAATTCAAATGGTTCAGTCTGATGTTTTCCTTGTTCTTTCTCTTTGCATGTGTTTTGGTACTTTTGTATATGTGTCTAAGTCCAGTACTTTATATTCAATTAACAATAAATGTCGTAGTTCTTGCATTTGAGTACTGAACAAAAATTAGATTAATTGTCTTAATTTGATTTTGATTTGGAGTAGAAGTGTTTGTTGAAATGATACAACCAACTATCCTAATGGGGTATATCAAAGTAAGGTTTGGGGGTTTTGAGTGGAAGTGATGGGATTGGAAAGATGTGGCATGATAGAATTGTGGGCTAGATTGTTCGCCGTTCGTTATGATGCAGGGAGTTTGCAGTTTAAGACATGGACGCGTTTGTGTTCTACAAGTCATAATGGAGTGATGATGGAGATAGATAGGAAGAGACTAGTGTATAATCTTCAAGGAAAAACCTGTAGGTTGCTTTCCCATCTTCCTCAGGAGGTATGAAAGTTGGTGGGAGACATTGCAAAGTAGGTAGGGTTTTAAGTTCAATTAGAATTGGATTATGTGGTGGTGTATGTCTAGAGTCTAGTCTCTCCTAATATTGCTTCAAAGGTTGCAGGTTAGTCCTAATGGATTTGCTCATTTTACATGGAGGATAGAAAACAATTATTTGAGCTAGAAAGTAAACAAACACTTTTGTGCTATTCTAATATTGGAATGTCCATTGGACTTTGAGTATAGTCAACTTATGTATTAAGTTCAGTCAGTCAGCGATATCTCATCTTTCCTATCGAATGAGTTCATTGCAGTATCTTGTAGTGCTCAGCATATCCGTACAGCCCATATAACTTGGACTAATTGGAAAAAGGAGTTAATTAAGGTTCTAAACTTCACATAATCTGGTCTCAGGCTGCCAATTGACAAGCAATTGTAAATTTGTCGATCTTTTCATGCAATATTGTTGTAAAACAGTATCTCTTAGCTTATATTCTATCTGCACGAGTACAGAACACTAAGAGGAAATACATAAATATTGGTGTTCAGTTCCTCGTTTTGTTCATTTAGCTGACTTTTTTCCTGTTTTATTTAATTTCTGTGAATCTACGACACTTGGTTGTGAGATTTCTCCTCTACAAAGGCAAATATTTCTAACATGTAGTATCAAAGGGTGAGTCCAGCATTTTTCAGGTAGACAGACTGATGAAATAACACGAGTCCATGTTTAGTGTTGCAAAGAGAGTTATCCTCTTTTTGGACAAATGTTGTATTGGCTATTGCACGTTTGTATTATAGTTGATGGGGAATCACATTTCCTTATTGCAATTCAACATCATTTATAATGTTCTGTTCTAGAAAGACATTCCCTACAAATTATTCTCATGTATCAAGAACTATTGTGGAGTCATGGACTAATCGGAGTGAAGTTTGGTAGTTTCATGGATGGGCAATGTGGTTGGGTATTGGGGTATGTGTTTTTTTGTCTCTTAATTTGTGGTTTCAGTTGGTAATATCGATGTTATAGGAGAATGATGATCCTTGTCTATGTTAGTAAAAGGTGTCCGAGTGCTAATTCATTTGTTTTTCTGTGATCAAGCACATTGTAGGTTGTCAAACCATTCTAATCTATCAAAATAATCTTGGATTGGTTGCTGCTAATTTCTCCTCCATCATAGGTAGAATTCAAACAAAACATTCTCTGATTGCTCTTTCACTGATCGCTCTAATGATTTCAAGTACTCCATCACGATGCTAGGGTATTCCTCTAATGAGTTGGTTTTTATTTGGATAAGACTATCTTTGTTTGGAACCCACCAACTTGCGCGTTTTATTTCTGATTTCCCTTACCGTCAACTAAGTACTTTCTTTTAGGGCTTGGTTTTGATAGAATGTCCAATGAGTACAAGGTGATTGGAGCATACCAAAAATTTAGCAGTGGTGATAACTGTTTGATGCTTTGTTCATCATTGTTAGGCACGAGCAATAACAGACCGAGGATAACAAAAATCGATTTCTCTTATAAAGTTGTGGAAGATAAACCAGGGACTGATGTGGATGGAGATCTGTAATGGATGGTTAATCACCAGTCGAACGTTCTTCCCGTGATTGTTTAATTCGATTTTGCAGTAGAGGTGATTGTTGAAAAGACACAACCAAGTCATGATTGGGAATCTGGTTTTTTGCCGTACTGTTTGGAGATTTTGAGTGGTTCCCTTTGTGTTTTTTGCCATAGAGAAGACAATGTTGAGGTGTTAGGGTTGAAGAAATGCGTCGTGATGGAATCATGGGCTAGATTGTTTGGCATTCCTTATGACACGGGGAATGTGCAGTTTAAGAGGTTCACGCCTTTGTGTTCTCCGCAGGATGGTGAAGTGATGATGGAGATAGATAGAAATAGATATGTTGTGTGAAGAAAAAAAACACATAGGTTGCTATCCCATCTTCCTCAGGAGGACAAAGAAGATTGTCGAGAGACACCGCGAAGTAAGCAGGGTTTACGGTTGAATGGAAGTGGGTTCAAAGTGGTGGTGTATGTCGAGAGTCTAGCCTCCCCTAATAGCGCCTCTAAGTCAATCGTGAATGTTTGGTCAACGTGTAAATGAGAGCATGTTATGTCATTTCCCCCTTCTTTTTCAGTCATTTGTCGATGCATATGCTAGGTTTTTTGGGCTTAAGTTCCATGTATTGACTCACAGAACTTATTTTGAGATAAAAATAAGAAGCTAAATCGTTGGTGTTATTCTAATCCTCAAAATGTTAATTTGATTTGGATAATAAGTGTTAAAGGGTTCAACTTAGCTAAGTGAGTAATCTGTCATCTTTCCTACTAGTTAGAGCATCAAGACAAGTGAGCCCTGGCATTTTATCTTGTAGGGTTTATTAATGTATCCTTACAGCCCACAGAAATTGGATTGATGGACAAAAGACTTTCATTTGTGTTCTATAGCTACATAGTGGAATCAAAAATATTTTATGGCTTTATCTAGGTATACAAGTACACAATACTTGGAGGAAACACAGTCGGTTTCAAGATATATACATTGGCTAACTCTTTCCCTGTTATGTTTGATTTATGCAAGTCTGTGACACTTGGTTACAGTGATCGTATCCCTTATGAAGGGGAAGATTTCCGATATGGAGTATCGCAGTGAGTCCAGAAATGTTCGATTAGATGGACTGATAAGATAACAGCTTCCTCTTTTGGTTGCAAGTGGAAAAATGGTTGTTGGTACGAACATTGTACTCGACTTGTTGAATTAAAGGCGAGAGGTATCATGTTTCTTCATTTCAGAAATTTTATTTTGGATGGTCTGATTGGAAAGATTGTATTCCCTACCAATTACCCTCTTATACCCACAAGTACCATGGACCAAGTGATTTGAAGTTCGGTAGTTGCCTAGGAGGGCTATGATTAGAGAATTTTTTTTTTTTTTTTTAATCAGCAAAAATAAATTTTATTAACTCATAACACAAAGTACATAGAAAATAGAGGCTTGGGTACACTAGTCTAACCACCCAATACCCTTTTCTCCTAACCAAATGGAAGAAATTGATGTAGGCCCAACAGGTTGAACCCAAACCAGGAGGATAAAACCCTAACAAAAACCTAAAAATTGATAAGGAACCAACCCAAACAAATGAAACCCAGCCCAAGCAAATGGGCTAGGCCCAAAACACCTGATAGCCCAAACCGAAACACCTAAACCCTGGACATATGCCGCCAGCTTACCATCGCCGCCTCCGCTCTCCCGCCGTCCAAGGCCCACAACCACAACCACCACCAACAGCAGCCACCAAAGCCGCAATAAAATGGCAATGCACGGTCGCGCCCTCCACCGAACAACCAGAGCACACCGGACACCTTAGAAATAGAGACGCCGATGGTCAAGAGGGGCCGAACCACCCACCACCACCTCAAGCCGCTGCCAAATCAAACCCCTCATCCGAGAAAAGCTCTCAGAGCCGCAACAAAACTCCACCTGTAAGAAAGAAAACCTAACCCTAACCACAACCTCACCACTCCAAACCAACAGCCACCTCCTCGGTGAACACTCAATAACCCACCAACGCCGACCACCAAACATCCACACCAGAACCAGACCGAAACCCGAGCAACCACCACCCGCCACCACCTGCAGCGCCACCAAAGCCGAAAACAGTTGTGCGCGCTCGCTCCAGACCACTAAACAAACAAGGCAAACGGAAAGGCCCACGGAAAGAAAACAGCCGGAGAAGGAGATCGCTAGGGATGCGAATCGCCGCCAAGCCGTTAGGCATACCAAGACGAGTCTCAAGAACCAAGCCGGAGGGGGATCACGCATCAAACGCCACCCACCGCCGCCGTCGCATCTGCCCGTTAACAACTGGTTAACCCAAGGAGGAAACCGGCGGCGAACGGCAAAACGGGAGGATCAAAGCAAGGAAGGCCGGAGAAGACAAAGCTCTGGTAGGGAAAGGGGAAAACAAAGAAGGAAAACGAAGGAGGCCCGGGGGGAGGAGGGAGGGAGGCGCCTGCCCCCCTCCCGGCGGCGGCTAACGGGAAAGAAAACCCTAGAGAAGTTAGAGAGAGAGAGAGAGAGTCACTTACATTAATCTTAGCTCTTTATGATAACCAGAAAACATTTTTGGGGTTGGACCAGATTTGTAACTGTTCTACTACAAATTGCGATGTGTGTGTATTGTTTTCTCTGTTTGTTTTTCCGTTTCTTTGTCATGTGTTCTAGTGTTATCTAGCATATTGTGAATCATCAAACCCATCCAATCTATCAAAGTTAACCTTGGTTGGTGCCAGCTTGGTCTCCTCCAGTATAAAAAGACCATCCGAAAAAAGCTACAATATAATCTCTGTCTTTCATGGCGCTCGGTGATAAGATACTTGAGCGACTTGCATCGGTCTTAGACTATTTATGCTTTCATTACACTGCGTGGTTCTTTTACTGCCTTCCAAATTTTCCTCTGATGAGTTGTGTTCCATTGTTCATTGTTACATGATAAATGCCCACTGCAGCATTGTCTTGTCTGTTTTTCCGGTTTGAAGTGTAGGTGATGTTTTAGCCTGAAGTTAGAACTTACTCTGACTTGGTTGTGATCTTGTAGTACAGAAGCAATTTAGATTGGGGTGAATTCATCGGCACAAAAGAATCACAATCCAGATGACAGCAACATACATTCATGGCATCTGTTGGGGAGTATTTTCTGCAAAAAGAAAAAAAAAAGAAAAAAAGAAGGGAGATTTCTAAGGCAGCAAAAAGAAGAGAGGAAGATCATCTAGATTAGGCCAACTAAGATAGTATTTTCTTTTCTAATTTCTAATGCCCGTAATTCTGGTCTATTGGTATCTTCGAATTGCTTTTGAATCTACTTATCGTGTTAGCGAAAAATGTTGAATCTTTTTGTTGAATTGCTCTTGAATCTACTTATCGTGTCATGTGAATGGTCATATTGCTTTCTACGAGACTCCAGATCAGTCAGTCCAATAGCCCCGATACGAGTTATCAAAAAAACCAACAAACAGGCATTGTCTATATGACGACATTGTCCCACCTTTTTTCCCAGTAATTGATGTGCAAAAGCTATCTCGTGAACTTCTCTAGTTCTCAAATACTTCAAATAATCTTGACATTAGGTAGGCTGGGGAGTGGTATCTTGTGAACTTCTCGAGTTCTCAAATACTTCAAATAATCTTGACATTAGGTAGGCTGGGGAGTGGAGAGGTTGCACAAATGTAGCCCTATGAAAGTCTACTAAAAAATAAGAACCTTAGCAAAACGGGATTTTGAAGGGAGTTGAATCACAAAAATTGTCAGTCAAATTGTTTAGTTCAAGTTAAGGAGATGTTTTCCTCCCTTGCACATTTGTTGAGTTCATGCTGAGAAAAAGAATGTGCCTTCTTCATCTGAATTGTTGTAACATAGGAGGGGTGGTGCATTGACGATGTTTATTTGTTCCGATTCTGTTTTGCTGGTTCTAGTGATTGCCTCCTTGAAAAATATGTGGCGAAAAGCTCCCTTACCGTCATATTTTTTTCTTAGTGGTATAATATCGATTTCACACTTGGGAGTAACCTAAATTGTATTATGATATTCTAAACTATTGGGATGTTAATGGACGGTGGGATTGATTCTATGAAGTTACTTGAAGTGCGTAAAAATTAGCCCAAACATCTGATTCATATTAAGTATCGGGATGTTCTTACATTAGCATTCAGTCAGTACATTGCCATAAAAGTATTGATTGTGGAAAATTAAGTAGGTAGTGTGGAAAATTCGGTCAAAGCAACAAATACACAACGGGTGAAGAACAATAAAAAAAGAAACAGAAAACGCATGACACAAAGCTATTTATATGGTTCCTAAATTGTGTAGTTACATTCACACAGCTAAAACACTGCATATATCAAGTATTTGTGATGAGTATAAGTTGTTTCTACCTAAGGTGGAAACCACCACCCATTGTAAACATAATTTAGTAAACTCATTTATGTTATAGAGTTTACATCGCCACTCATCAATTGTTGTAATCCTCTATCCTCAATTTCAGAGAAGCTTGCCCCTAAATTCCTACTATCCGACCAGTTAGGTAGAATCCCAAGTTAAGATTGTGAATATCGCTCAATCATAAAATCGGCATCTTACACCTCTAATTTCGTTTCGGTTCGAATCGGTCTGTACCGACAGTTATATCAAGAAATACCAGCTCGCACAGATCTACCAGGTGAGTACTGGACGGTACCTATCATACCATTTTTTTATAAAAAAAAATTCCTTGTTTTCACTTTTCACGAGGCAGTTCCATAAATAATTCTTTGGTACAATACTAGATAATTACTACGAGAATTAAATTCTCTCCGCCAGTGGGGGAAAAATGGGCTTTTCCTCCTAATCAATACCTTTCTGCCATGTCAGCCAATGGTACAAAACCAAAGCATATGGTACAACAGTAAAGATTGCGGTACAGCAGAATGCTGTACAGCAGCGTGTACAGATGGGTTTTGCCCCCGTCTCGGATCCTGCAAAGATTATCAGAGCCGCTCATTTTGTTCAAAACATATTTTTTACGGTCCCTGTAAAAAACCATCTCAATCTGATATCAGTAAAGACATTTACGAATCATCCAACTTTGCTTCAAAATTTAGGTGATTTTTTGAAGCAAAGTTAGATGATTCGTAAATGTCTTTACCTATATCGGATTGAGATGATTTTTTACGGAGACCGTAAACAATATGTTTTGAACAAAATGAGCAGCTCCGATCATCTTTGCGGAACCCGAGACGGACGAAAAACCCATCTATACACGCTGCAGTATAGCATTTTGCTGTACCATTAGCACTAAACCAAGGGGAAAATCACGTGATGTGCTGTTCTGTGCTTGGACTCTAACTTAGGTTAAAATTAATCCGAAAAATAAAATCTTTTCGCCAATTCAAATAGATTAAAAATTGAAGCACTTAAGTTTTAATCATATTTTTTAATATATAAAGAGTCTAAAAAAATTAACATTATAATAAGATAAAGTAGGTAAAATAGAGAGTATTAGTACGGGGTTAAAGTAGGTAAAAAGTTGAAAACGTGTATTGTTGATCAATAGCAATTTTGGCTCAAAATGTTGCTAACATGCTCCGAGCCTTGCTATTCGTACAGAACCACGCAAGGAAAAAAGCGTTTCGTCCCATTTTGGGTTCCACAAAAATTTAGAAAAATATCTATAAATTTTTGAATACGAGTATTATTTTATGGGATTCTAAAAAAAAATCAGCTTCAACGGACATCAGAAAAAATATTACTTTTAGATTCATAGAGGCTGAGTAGTTTCGCCCTACGAATCCAAAAGTAATACTTACCGATGTCCATTGGAGCTGATTTTTTACAAAACCCTATAAAATAATATTTAAATTTTATGGATATTTTTCTAGATTTTAGTGGGACCTGGAATGAGCTCAAACGCGTTTTTCCTTGCGTGGTTCCCTAAAAATCTTCCTTGCGATTAGAATTTCCGCCAGCTGTAACAGGGAAATGGTAGAGGTGCATGTAAATTGATCCAGACATTCACATCTGTGACCATGTTAAAAAAAGAGGGTTTTGTACGAGAAATTATTCGTTGCCCTTGGGGCAACACATCATATTTGACAATTGGTGCTTTTCACCAATCAAGATTTGTCCTCCTGACTTTGTGTCAGATTTTTGCCACATAAGCAATCCCTCTTTGACCCCTACCTTGACGGAGAAAAGAGGTCACGAAAATGCAACAGGCGTTAGTCTATCTATCTCTTGGCTTTACTTTTTTCTCTCATTTTTTTTTTCGAGAGTTTATTCACGACTTTGCTCAATCTTACTTATTCATTTGCGCAATTAATGACTAAAATGTGTTTTCATATTTGACCAATTTTTTAATCTGGACAGTCCCGAACACTTTTTTCAATTTTGACTCATTTTTAATGTGGATCGTTCCAAACACTTTTGAACACGCATGATTTAGCATTGTAAATCTTCTTTACGGGACTCCTTTAAAGAAGTTTTCCTCTTTTTTTCTCCATGTTTTGCCGTTTTGCCTTCAATTACTCCTATATCTCTCCATGAGCTCAAAAGACAACTTTGTTTTGTTTTCCTCTGAAAACTATTTTTCCCAAATTTTTTGATTGTTTTATCATTCCTATTTTTTTGGCTTGTGATGATATACCCATTCTCTGAAGATTTTGGTATTTTTTATTTTTCATATTTTTATTCATCATGTTACAATTTTTTTGAATTAAACATCTGTCTCTCATGTCTACAAAGCAAATATATGACCCAAAGTAAAAACAAAGTTAACTAGATACAAAAAAATACAAAACTTGCTATCGTAGTAGCATATACTGAACTTTTTTGAATTTCGGTACATATATTTATACTTTTCTAAATCATCTCGTCGAGACTAATTATCAATCCCAAACGCTGATACGAAGTATATAGCATTGATGTCATCAAGAATATCATTCATGAAAAAATTATTTTGATCGAACATCAATAGGTACAAAAAAAAAATTGAATTTTTTTTTGTTCAGATACCTACGAATTATGAAATGTCTATACGGAGTATATTGTAAGTTTTGTATTTTTATCGTATCTAGTTAACTTTGTTTTTACTTTGCAGACATGAGAGACAAATGTTTAATTTAAAAAAATTGTAACACGATGAATAAAAATATGAAAAATAAAAAATACCAAAATTTTCAGAGAATGGGTATATCATCACAAGCCAAAAAAATAGGAATGATAAAACATTCAAAAAATTTGGGAAAAATAATTTTCAGAGGAGAACAAAACAAAGTTGTCTTTTGAGCTCATGGAGAAATATAGGAGTAATTCAAGGGAAAACGGCAAAACATGGAGGAAAAAAAGAGGAAAACTTCTTTAAAGGAGTCCCATAAAGAAGATTTACGATGCTAAATCATGCGCGTTCAAAAGTGTTTGAGACGATCCAGATTAAAAATTAGTCAAAATTGAAAAAAGTGTTTGGGACGGTCTAGATTAAAAAATTGGTCAAATTTAAAAACACATTTTAGTCATTAATTGCGCAAATAAATAAGTGAGATTGAACGAAGCCGTGAATAAACTCTCGAAAAAAAATGAGAGAAAAAAATAAAGCATGAGAGAGAAAAGGTAGAAATTAAAATTGAAAAGACAAGAGATAGATAGACTAACGCCTGTTGCATTTCCGTGACCTCTTTTCTCCGTCAAGGAAGGGGTCAAGGAGGGATTGCTTATGTGGCAAAAATCTGACACAAAGTCAATAGGACAAATCTTGATTGGTGAAAGGCACCAACTATCAAATATGATGCGTTGCCCTTGGGCAACGAATAATTTCTCGTTTTGTACAGTTGTATTGTTGTATGACGTGAAGGTGGAGTTGGTTTAATTTTAACCTAAGTTAGAGTCCAAGCACAGCACATCACGTGACTTTCCCGTTGGTTTTGTACTATATGCTTTGGTTTTGTACCGTTGGCTGACGTGGCAGAAGGGTATTGGTTTGAAGGAAAAGCCCATTTTACCTCCACTGGCGGAGAGAATTTATTCTCAATGCTTTATAGGACTCGGAGAATTGCACCACTCAAAGCCAATTAATAACTCCACCGAACCATCCACACTTCCTATGCAAATTAATGCCATTAAACAAACAACTAACCAGCATTTTCTTTTTTTTCTTTTTCCAACAGCTTTTTATATTTTCCCACTTAGCCAAAAAAAAAAAACACAACAACTCACACCAATTTCTACTTGTATCTAATGAAGAATGAAGTACAAGTCATCGATTGAGTATAACAAGCATTTATTACCATGGAAGGATGTGAATGCAGACAAGTGAAAACTAAAACAATCATTAATAATTTAGCATACATACTTATTTATTTATATACATATATATATATATATATATCAAAAATAAAATATAAAATTAATTCTATGCTTCCACTTTCAGACATGTTTATTTATTATTACAGATTTATAAATTGTTTTTTATTTGAAACTTGTATATCTTGATTCTCTTTGTTTTTAAGCGTCGTGGAGAAATATCTTAAAAGAAAATACTCCCTCCGTCCCTTTTTAAGTGTCCTGCTTCGTAACTCCAACTTATTAAAAAGACATCATCATTACACCTTTCACATCAACTTTTTCCTCCACTTTCCATACTTACCCATCATCATTACACTTTTACTCACTAACTTTTCAAAATAAAATCTACTTTTAGGGACAAAATAGACAATACACCAACTTTTACCCCCCTAACTTTACAAAATGAACACTTATTAAGGGACAGCCCAAAATGAAATACTGGACACAAAAAAAGGGACGGAGGGAGTAGTTAATAAAATCTTCTCGACCATCTTAAAGACTTATATATGGTTGTCAATGTAAAAAGAAAAATTCTAAAATCAATCTAATGGACTGACAATAGTAAGTATGTGAATGTGTATTAAATAGTGTAAAAGTACACAAAAATATTTTTCTTGTCTTCTAATATGGTTATCGTGTACCCAGTAGACTGATAAATAGCAAGACCGATAATTAATTAATAAGATGTCTACACTAGGCTAAATTTATGGACTCATCCATACTAGATCAAGGTTTACACCATTGATTATCATAATATCTCAATCTAAATTTCAAGGGTGTTTTTCCAACCTCCGCAACTTTACTAGGCATGTCGCAAATTAAATCCAATCAAGCTTTACAAATTGAATTAGCGGATGTAAAAAAAAAGCTTTACAAATTGAACCGGTTGCGATATGGGGACCGTCCATTTTTTTCTTTTCTTTTTCTAGACACTTCCATGAAAATGTTTCATGTATCCTATGAATCCTCTGCGAAATAAATAAGGTTGCCATTAGAATTCCCCGTTTTAAACATGCTCGGAAGGACATAGACAAACCCACGTCCTCTACAATTTTCCCTCCTCCTCCTCCTCCTCCTCCTCTCTCTCTCATCTCTGACTGGAAATGGAATGGGTTTTACCCCATCTTCCTCATGAGCTCATCTTCAACATACTCTCAAGACTACCCGTCAAGTCTCTATGCCGTTTCAAAAGGGTTTCCAAGCCATGGCTCGCTCTAATCACCGACCCCCACTTCATCAAATCTCACCTCAATCATCAATCCACGAAAGACAACAAAACCCAGAAGCTAATACTCGCCGTGGAGTGGACTCGTTTCTCTCCCCGTGTCTACTCTGTTGATTACCAAGCACCGGACCCCACCGTATTCGAGCTCGAACTACCCAATAGGCGGCCCGTGGTTAAAATTCTGGGTTCACTTTATGGTATCTTACTCATACTCACCGGTAAATACTTACGCCTATGGAACCCATCAATTAAAATGTTCCGGAAATTTTCACCACCTATGGAACCAGAAGGGGATGAGCTGTATGGGCTTGGTTATGACTCTGTTAGTGATGATTTCAAGGTTGTGACGGTTTTCCCTTTTGGTTATGCCGATGGTGCAAAGAAAAGTTTGGCAATAGACTCCCCTAGTGTTGTTCATGTGTTTAGTTCTAAGCTAAGTTCATGGAAGAGTATTGGGTTTTTCGATTACTGTATCGGGCACGATCCCTCCGATCGCTCGGGGATTGCTGTGAATGGGGCGCCGCATTGGATTGCAAATCGCTTGGGTTTGGGGATGGGTTATGTGATTGTTTATTTTGATGCTACAGAGGAGAAATTCAAGGAAGTGCCCTCACCTTGTTGTGAAGGTGAGGATATGCGTGATGATGAGAGGGTTCATCATTTGGGGGTTTTGGGTGGATGGCTTTGTATGGTTACGTACCATCGAACGAATCATGCCGATGTTTGGGTGATGAAGAAATACGGCGTGAAGGAATCTTGGACCAAGTTGTTTGTTCTACCAAATGAACCGGGGAAGTTTATGCCGTTGTGTTATGCAAGCGATGGAGAGGTTGTAATGGTGTTGGATTTGGAGAAGTTAGTCTCTTACGATCTGAAAGAATGTAGTTATAAGACGATTGATATTGCTCTATATGAACCATATCACATGACGTTTGATGTGGCTTTGTACGTGGAGAATCTTTATTCACCTCATGATGGGATGGGACACCCTGATCAGATGTGGAAATTGGAAAAGGAAGTGAGGTAATTCAAATGGTTCAATCTGATATTTTCCTTATTCTTTCTCTTTGTATATGTAGTTTGAAACTTTTGTATGTGTCTATGTGAGGTACTTTAGTATTTATATCCAATTAAAAATAAATCTCGTAGTTAGAACATTTGATTACTCAGGGAAGAATAGGTTGGTTGTTTATTATAAATGTTATTTTGATTTTGGAGAAGAGGTGTTTGTCAAAATGACTCAACCAGCTTACAACTCTGAGTCGGGTATTTCAAACTTTGGGTTTTGAGTGGATCCCTTCGCGTTGTTTGTGATATAGAATACAATACAATGTTGGTTTTGAAAGGTACGGCGCGATAGAATCATGAGCTAGATCGTTCACGGTTCCTTATGACGAGGGGAGCCTGCAGTTTAAGTCCTTGACGCCTTTGACAATTAAGTGATGACGGAGATACACAGGAATAGATTAGTGGCGTAAAATCTTACAGGGAAAACCGTGTGGATAGTTGTCCCATCTTCCTCAGGAGGTCAAAGAAACTTGGTGGAGATAGTGCAAAGTAGGCAGCGTTTGACATTGATTGACAAAGGGTTTACTGTTGTGGTGTATGTTGAGAGTCCAGTGTTCCCTAACAGTGACTCTATGGGTACAGGCAATCGTGAATCTTTCATCTAGGGGTAAGTGAGAGCATTTCTCTTTTCTCTTGCAGTCTTTTGCCGATTTATATGCTAGATTTGTTGGCTTAAGTGATGGATGTGCTTTTTTCACCTACATGGATTGACTATGACTTACTTAAGCAAGAAAAGTTATAAGCTAACATTTAGTGCTTTTTTGATATGAAAATGAGCATTTGAGTTTGAGTATAAGTGAATGACCAATTCATCAGGTTATGTGTTATCTTGACTAAGTCACTGATATTTCCTCTTCCTATTAAGTTATAGTCATGACAACTGACATCGTTGCAGTATCTTTTAGTGCTCGTTGTATCATATAAGTTCAACTAATTGGCAAAAGGAGTTAAAATTAGGTTCTATAATCTGGTCTCTGGCTTCCTATTTACAAGTAACTGGAAATCAGGTATGTCCTTTAATGCAAAAGTTGTAAAACTGCATCTCTATTCTTGTATCTATCTGCAGTGCACAAGTACAGAGCACTCGGAGGAAACACATAAATACTGGTGTTCAGTCTTTCGATTCGTTCATCTAGCTCGCTTTTTTCATGTTTTATTCAATGTCTGCGAGTCTAGGACACTTGGTTGTGAGATTGTCTCCTCTATGAAGACGACGATTTACAATACATATATAGTATCAGGGGTGAGTCCCGCAATTTGTTCAAGCAGACAGACCGATTTTGTTGCGTAGAGTGTATCCTCTTTTTAGACAAATTTTGTATTGGGCTATTGCATGTTTGAATAATAGATGAGGGATAATCACATTTCACATTGGTATTCAGTCATCAGTTATAAGTTCTGATCCAGAAAGACAGATTCCCTACTAATTGTCCTCCTGTCTCAACAACTCATATGGAGTTATGGACTAATAGGAGTGAAGTTTGGTAGTTTCATTGCATGTATGGGGGGGCTATGATAAGAGATGTTTTAGCTCAGGTAACATTGTTGCACGTGGGTATTTGTCTCTTTGTTTTTCAAGTACCATTTTTAATGTCATAGGAGAACTATGATCCTTGTCTGTGTCAGGGAAGGATACCATAGAGCTACTTCATTTGGTTTTCCGTGATCAACCATGACGTAGTTGTCAAACCCTTCAAATCTATCAAATGTAACCTTGGGCCGGTGCTGCTAATTTCCCTTACATTTTAGAAAGAAAGCCCCCCCAAAAGTAGTACAATATATTATATGTTTCTCACGGAACTCGGTGAGGTGATAAGAATCTTGAGTAACATTCATCCTTTTTGGATGATTTATGTTGTGCTAACACTGCTTGGTATTTTAGTTGCTTTATTTTCTCTTCAGCTTGATATTATTCCTTCATTTAGTGTTGTATGAAGTATGCAATATAATTCCGCTCTCTCTCTCTCTCTCTCTCTCTCTCTCTCTCTTTAATTTGTTTTTTGCGTTTTAACTTTCAGGGATTGTTTTCGCCTTTTGTTTGATCTCATTTTTATATGCTTTTGATATTTTACTCCAGCAGCAACTTAAATTTGGGTGAATCATCCACATGAAGGAATCCCAAACCATAATTCGTGATCACAGCAATGGGTGATAACAATCTGGTTTCATTTCCTCACTTGGACGATTTCTGCAAAAAGATACGGAGTAAGAGATTTTGGCTTGGCGGTAACTAGAAGAGTGGGAGGGGTAGATCATCTAGAATAGGCTAACTTGGACATGTGCTACTTTTGTTTTGTAACATTTCTGCCCATAATTCTGGTCTGTTGGTATCTTTGAAGTACTCTTGTATCTTGATGAATTGTGCCCTTAATGGAGTGTGTTGAATTATTGTCATTTTAGTGGTTGGCACATATTCTGGTAATCATGGCACATATTCCGGTAATCATTTGGCAAGGAAGTTAGCCATGTTGATCCTGTATATTTCTTCGGAACTGTATGCAGAGCTTAAGGGAAATGGTAAATAGCACTAAACAGGAAATTTTGCTACAAATGTTTGAGCAAAATTAAATTAGTGTGTCGTGAGATTCTGAAATAGACATTTCCTTCTTTGCAATGATCAGTAAACGATGAGCAAACGCGGTCTAATAGGACACGTTTTATAGTCATTTGGAATTTGGAAGGAGAGAGTACGTGAAACGAGGTGTAAGAAAATCGGACAGATCCCCTATGAGGATTTCTCTACAAGGAGATCGTGTGAGGCATCTGTTGTGGAGCTGCCATCCCATTAAATGAAGAGATTCAAATCCACACGGTTGGCAAGCTCTCGTAAATCCAGACGAGGTTGTTTAGTAGTAAAGCCAGACGATGTCGTTTAGGAGTAGAATTCCCAACAGAGTGATGGCCATCGTTACCTGCTTGTCTGAGACCAAGCAAAAAGGATGAGCAGTTTCTTGGAAAAACTGTTTTTGGGAGTAACGACACATCACAAAGACAAGAATTCAGCACAAAATTATGGTGCAATATATGGTCAGCAATCCAATCCCTAGCTCGCATCGAGGCAACAGATCTCACTTCATTTTCAGGCACAATCTCATCATCGGTGGATCCATTGCTTCCATTCCTCATCTCGATCACAAATGTTGTGTGCAAGAGACAACAAGCGCCAAGAACCACAGGCAAGTCTTGGAGTTCCACCTCCGTTTATCCTTTGCAAGCAGCGCCACCTCTCGTTCAGCAGGGGTTCCCCTGCTGCCAAACGCCAAATGCAAACGGCGACCCCTTGGAGACGGGTATGGCTAAGGGTCATCATTTAGCCCGGAGGCCCGCGACCTGCCCAACTCATCGGGCTTTTACCCTGCCCGAGCCCGTGAAATGGGCGGGCTAGCCCAGCCCGTAGTTTGTAATGGGCGGGCTTGGGCCTATGAATTTTTACTCGGCCCACCGGCAGGCCCGGCCTGTGGTACCCACCCAATAGCCCGCCCACGGGCCCGAAATCCCACAAAATCCTTTTTTTTTTGCCCTTGGTTTAATTTCTGCCCAAGGAAATTTAAGCCCGCCCATTGGTCTGCCAGCCCGTCAATTGGGCCTAGGCTTCAATTTATGGTAGGCAGCCCAGCCCGAAAAAAGAAAAAGCCCAGTCGGCCTGGCCCGTGGGCAGGCTTGGGTAGTGACTTGGCGGGCTGGGCCGGCCCGACCCGATGATGACCCTTAGGTATGGCTAATCAGAGTATCGTGTCCATTTTTTTGTAATGATCGGGTTCAGTTTGTTGCACAAGAAGTCGAACGTGGATTTGCTCAGTAAATTATGAGAGAATCTCATTCCAAGTCTACAACAAATTCAGTCTTGACAAAACGATTTTGTCTCAATATTTCCTCGGCATACGTTACCTTTTCCACTGTGTAGAGTAAATCTGCTATTTAGCGCAACTCATTAGAAAAATTGTAGAGGTAAAAAGTGGATATAGTATTATAGTTACATGTGCAATACCTTAATTTGTTCCAGAAGGAAGAAGTGATCTCAATGCTTGAAAGCTCTCATTAACTTTCTCTCTCCTTTTTCTCTCAATGCTTGCACTCGTCGTTGAATTCTCATCAAATTCAAGCATCTAAAGAATGTACGTGATTGCTAGTTTCTTGATATTTGGCTTTCTAACTCCAGCTGATCCAAATCTCTTGACAGAACTTGGCTTTTGGCTTGTGCCAGCTAGCTTCTATGATCTATCGTTGTTGTTTCTTTGGTTTGGACTGAAGGAAATTTAAAAGTGGGGATTTGGGTAAAGGTTTGTTTGGCTAAGTAGTCCGATTATAAGGGCTTGTGCTTCTTCTGTGATCCGAACATCTAGCCTTTGATTTGGGGAGAGACTCGCTTCTTGGTGATCATTTGCATCTTCTTTCGTAGTCAAAAGTTGTACTTTTTCTTCCAAATGTTTAGCTCTCTTATCAAGCTCATCAACTTGTGCTTTCAAAGAAACTAAGTAGTCCCTTGTGCTAGCAAGCAGAGACACCTCATCTTTCTAGACAAATCCACAACAAAAATTCCATCAGTGTTTTGTGTTTCCATAAAAGATGACGGCTTAAAAAGAAAATTTAGACATATAATGATATGAGTCAAAATGCGATAGCAGTTTTAGTATGGTATAGAGCACAAAATTCCACATCATTCTGTATAATACCTTTGTTCCCGGAGGAAGAAGTGATTTCAATGCTTGAAAGCTCTCGAAGAGTTTCCGTACCCTTTTTCTCTCAGATATCATGTGGTGCAATTGAGTGCTTGACGTGGCTCGACTTCCTGGCTTTTGTCTTTGGATTCTGATCAAACTCAAGAATCTAAAGAATGTGATTGCTCGTTTCTGGGTATTCGGCTTTCTAGCTCCAGCTGTAACGTTCATGATCGAAGGGCCCAAAGCAGGTCTAAATCTCTTGAATGCACTTGGCTTTTGGCTTGTGCCGGCTTCTGTCGTTATTGCTTCTTTGGTTTCAAGTGAAGGAAATTGAGAAGTGGGGATTTGGGTAAATGCTTGTTTGGCTTGGTACAGAGGACTGAGTAACGAGGTTGAAGATGATGAAGGCCGGGATTGGTCTGTCGGATGGGGGAGCTCTATTGGTGGTGCTAATTTGTTGAGAGAAATAGTCTGGGAACAAGTTCCTCACCTCCATTTCCAAGTTAACCTGTGAAATCGAAGTTACATACAGAATGATCAGTCTCACATGATAAACCAGGAATGCATGGACTAGGGGCGGCTCTGCGTGGTTTCAAGGGGTTCAAGCGAATTGTATTCAAAAAATGCACTAAAAATTTCATATTTCTTTTTTATCATCGTATTTTTTCTTAATATTGATCATTAATTCATAGTCAAAGTAAGTGAACTATCACGTTTGTGAGCAAGTAGGTACTATAGCTCAAGTAAACAAAATAAACAAGGCCCAATAAAATTTCATCCACATATAAATATGTGCTTTTTGCATAGAGCTTTTTGTCACTGCTGAACTAAAATCGTGGAGCTGCCTCTTGCATGGATGTACGACTGGCAGCACTATATTCATTTTACAGAAGAGTAACTCAGGATGAAGGGGTATTGATTGGAGTTCGACTGGGTTTCGATTGAGGTTTTGTTTGAGCTTGCGTTTTTGTTAGGCTGCGGGAAGGAGGTGATGCCCTTGTTGAGATATGAAGACAATTTTAGAGTTGTAGTAAAAAAATGACGTGGAAGGTTTTGGATCTCGCCCAACGCAGGTTTTAGTGTTTTTTAGGGTTTTCTAGTAGCTTGCTTGCGCATATAAAAGCAAAGTTAGGGTTGCCTTTTTTTGTAACTCTAACATATTTTCATCATAGTGAAACACCCCAACACCCCGTGGACGTACGATTAAGCAATCAGCTTAAGTCGGAACCACGTAATCTTTGTGTCTTGTTCTTTTCTTGCTTTATATTGTTTTATGTTCTTGGTTTGTTCTTCGATTGTGTGCGTTTGCTTGTGGGTTTGGACGTTCGAATCCCCAACAACTGGTATCAGAGCTCCGGGTTAGGAGGTCGAGGGTTTACACAATGGCTGAAGAAAAATACAAGATCAAGAAGCTCAATGGTACGAACTATGCTTTCTGGATGATGCAGATGGAGGATATTTTGTATCAGAAGGATCTATATCATCCGATCAGTGGCACAAAACCAGAAAGCATAAAGCAAGCAGATTGGGATATTTTGGATCGCAAAGCTTTAGGGACTGTGCGATTGAGCCTCGCACCGTCGGTTGCGTCGAATATTGCCAAAGAAAAGACCACAGTAGATTTGTTCAAAGCCCTAGAAAAGATGTACGAGAAACCTTCTGCGGTGAACAAGGTATATCTTATGAAAAAGTTGTTTAACCTAAAGATGCCTGAAAACTCTATTGTTGCTGAACATCTGAATGAATTTAATACGGTCACGAATCAGTTATAATCCGTGGGTATTAATTTTGATGATAAGATTAGAGCTCTTGTTCTACTATCGAGTCTGCCAGAAAGTTGGAATGGACTTGTCGTGGCAGTGAGTAATTCCTCCGGGTCTGCAACAATAAAATTGGAGGATGTTACTGGATTAATATTAGGAGAAGAGGCTAGGAGGAGAGCATCAGGTGAGGATGTTGCTTTGGGTTCAGCACTTAGTACAGAGGACAGAGGCAGGTCTGCAAATAGGGGAGGCAACAAGGGCAAGGGAAGAAGGAGTTCCAAGAACAGGGGCAGGAGTAAATCTCGTAGTACAGAAGTGAAACCTGAAGGTTGTTGGAACTGTGGTCAGATGGGGCATTGGAAGCGAGACTGTAAGGCACCACCGAAAAAGCAGCAAAACGGAAATAATCAAGGGGGTAAGAACACCGTCAATAGTTCTGAGGAATCGGATAATGAAGCCTTGATTTGTTCGCTGGATTCTCGCAATGAGTCTTGGATTGTAGACTCGGGAGCCTCATTCCATGCTACTTCACGCATGGATGCGCAATAGAATTATGTGCAGGGAAACTTTGAAAAAGTTTATCTAGGTGATGATGAAGCTTGCAACATAATTGGGAAAGGGGATGTGTATATGACTTAGACAGAAGGGACAGTACTGAAATTAAAGGATATTAGACATGTGCCTAGTCTAACACGGAATCTTATTTCGGTGGGTCAGTTGTCAGAGGGTGGAGTGGTCACATTGTTTACATCAGATGCTGGGAAGATGAGCAAAGGGGCACTGGTTTTGGCTCGCGGTAAAAAGGAAGGAACCCTATATGTATCTTCGGGTACTTACTGTAGCATCGCAGTGGCAACATCAGCGGTTGATTGTACTATTAGGGTCCACCCATAGTGGTGGGGTTATTTTGTGTAACACCCTTAGTGTTGGGTGTTGAGCGTATTTACCCTTGGAGTCCCCTATATATAGTTGTAAACCCTATTAGGGTTAGGGTGTGACATAATGTGAGGGAGAGGGTGAAGCGAGCGTGGGAGGCCGGTCTATGGCCTCCCGGAGAGGAACCGGCGTGTGGTTCCCAGAGAGTTTTTTCATCTTTATTGTATATTGTGTGAATATATAATCAAAGGGAGTTTTTCTCTGAAATCATTGCGTGGTTTGTGTGTGTGGTGTCCCTCACGGTCCTAACAATTGGTATCAGAGCGGGGTTGAAGAAGAGGGTCACCGGAAAAACGACGGGTTCAATTTCGGGAAAAAAAAAGTTGCTCATGAATCTCGTGTTTTGTCACCCGAGGAGGAAGCACGGAGCAAGGCCTAAGCTGGGTTCTCGGTCGAACCGTTTGAAAACTCAATCGAACCAGTAAGGGTTGTGCACCTCACTGAGACGAGTCTATAGGAGGTGACGGGGTCGAGTTTCGTCACCGAATGAAGGCTCGGGAGCCATTCGATCATAGCGGGCGGAGTAAGCGACAGGCAGAGAGGTTGTTTTGAAAAGCCCGCGGTCATGGATGATCGAAGATGAGTTTTGAGCACTGGGTTGTGTTCACCTCGAGGAGCCGATCACGGATTGGGGTAGAACGTCGCCGGAGGAGCTCGGAGGTGGCAGCAATGGTCGTTCGAACGGCAGAAGTGAGTTTGCATAGAGGCTGTTCAAGGGTGGTTCGTACCAGGAGTTGTCGGATGCGAGATTGGAGCACGGGGTTGTGTTCGTCTCGTTGAGACGAGCTCGGGAGTGGTCGGAAAATCACCAGGCGACGCCGGAGTAAGCCGCACGCGCCTCTGGAAGAGACGGCGCGTCAGATCTACGCGCGCGTGTGTGCTGCACGCGTGGGACCGTGGATGGCACACGCTAGGCGTGCGCGGTCAACACCCAGTCAGCCGATCAACGCTGACGGGGACTGCCACATCAGACGCCACGTGGCAGACATGTCATCGCCACGTGGCACTGCCACGTCATCAGATGGGACCCATTTGGTTGCCACATCATCAGGTCAACGATGACGTGCCTGGTCAACAGTCAAACTGCCCGGTCAAACAGGAATATTTTGGGAATATTCCAGATTGGTTTTTTGCGATTTCGGAGCCGTTCGGACTCCGTTTTTTGCGAATGAGTAGTCAATTTTGACTATCTCGACGTTCCGAATCCCAACCATGCGTTCTATTTTCTGATTGAAGGCTCCTAGGCTGAGGCTAATGTTTAGTTGAGTAGGAATCGGAAGTTTAGAGACAGTTCGGGTTGTAAGGAGGCTTGGTCCAACATAGGGATCAGCTCCGGATGGCCATGGGAGGTTGTGATCAGTCGTGGGAGACCTAGTGAGTAAGGATACATTCTTTCGAGTGTTGCATCCCGGTTTGGGGGGTGCTGGAGAGCTCGTCTGGTATTGACACAGGCACTTACTAGGGACGACATATCAGAGATCAAGGGTTACAGGGAACAACCTGGAGTGGAACGAGGATGGATCGAGTGGCAGGAGAAGATCCGAGAGAGATGACTGAGAGTGGTAGGATGCATTGGGAGTGGTAGATGTGATGAAGACCTATCATCGGGAGTTGTAGTTGTGATTTGGGCTGCATGAGGATGATGATGGGCAACCGATACATGCTTGTGGAGAGTACATACAAATGGAGCTGATGTTTGATACGAGACAAGTAGTATGAGTTTTTTGTGACAGTGAATAGGTGAAGCAACAGTTGCGGAGACACAAAGGAAAGGCACTGGAGTACGAGGAGTCATGACCTGAGATGTACAGGAATGTCGGTTACCGAATCAAATTGTGTGTGGAATAGTCTACAGACGGCGGGCAACTGGTTGTTTGGGAGATGTTCACGAGAGCTTCGGACAGAGGAATGGAGATGGAGACCAAATGATGCATCGCTGGGATCTCTTCCTTTGTGGATTTTGTCAATGAATTCTCTCTATGGTATGCGGCCGCATGAGAAGGAGAGATAAAGTCACGGATTGCATCCTGGTAAAGATGTGGGCACTTCGGTCAAGGGGGTGCGAGCACTCTATTGAGGGGGTGGTAAATATCGGCGGAGATGTCGGTTTTGCAGCCGGACAGTGCTGCGGGTTTTGCCTTGGAAGATCTAGTCTTGCAAGGAGACATTCAGTCAGGCAGGAGTACTTCGGTGAGGGGGTGCTGGCAGCTGGACTTAGAGTGATACAGGCGCTTTGCTAGAGAGGCTGGACGGATGCAACGATTACCCACTCTGGGTGGAGGGGGTGATTGTTAGGGTCTACCCATAGTGGTGGGGTTATTTTGTGTAACACTCTTAGTGTTGGGTGTTGAGCGTATTTACCCTTGGAGTCCCCTATATATAGTTGTAAACCCTATTAGGGTTAGGATGTGACATAATGTGAGGGAGAGGGTGAGGCGAGCGTGGGGGGCCGGTCTGCGACCTCCCAGAGAGGAACCGGCGTGTGGTTCCCGGAGAGTTTTTTCATCTTTATTGTATATTGTGTGAATATATAATCAAAGTGAGTTTTTCTCTGAAATCACTGCGTTGTTTGTGTGCATGGTGTCCCTCACGGTCCTAACATGTACTACGTGGCATCATAGGCTTGGTCACATGAGCGAAAAGGGAATGAAAGTAATGTTGTCGAAGGGGAAATTGCTGGGTTGTAAGTCGCTGGACTTGGACTTCTGTGAGAATTGCATCTTCGGGAAATAGAGGAAAGTTAGCTTTACAAAGGTGGCAAGGACTCTAAAATCAGAGAAGTTGGAGCTGGTTCATACAGACGTGTGGGGACCATCTCAGGTATCTTCTCTTTGTGGCTCACGTTATTTTGTTACTTTCATTGATGACGCTACTACAAAATTATGGATTTATTTTCTCAAGCATAAATCTGATGTGTTTGGTGTTTTCAAGAATTGGAAAGCATTAGTTGAGATCAAGAATTGGAAAGCATTAGTTAAGAATGAAACAGGAAAGAAATTGAAGTGTTTGAAATCTGATAATGGCGGCGAATATTGTGATGGTGAGTTTGAGGCTTACTGTGCTGCAAATGGGATTCGAAGGTTGAAAACGATCCTAAAGAAGCCAAGACAGAATGGAGTTGCTGAGCGCATGAATAGGCCGATCCTAGAACGTGCAAGGAGCATGAAGCTACATGCTGGATTATCTAAGCAATTCTGGGCTGACGCAGTAAATACAGCGGCGTATTTGATCAACAGGGGACCTTTAGTTCCTTTGAACAATGGATTGCCGGAGGAGACTTGGTCAGGTAAAGAGGTAAATTTATCTCATTTACGAGTATTTAGTTGCATGGCCTATATGCATATTGAATCGAGTGATAGGGGTAAACTTGATGCTAAGTCTCGAAAGTGCGTGTTCATAGGCTATGGTACTGATAGCTATGGGTATAGGCTATATGATTTTGAAAATAGAAAAACACGCAGGAGTATGGATGTGGTATTTAATGAGTTTGTTTTGTATAGAAACAGACAGAATCAACCCGAGGAGGCTAATGAAAATTCAAACTTTGTAGAGTTTGAGGGAATCCCTAACAGTAATGTCTCATAGCCTCAGGATATTAACATACAACCTATTCCACAAGCAGATCCACAGACTCATCCACTCAAGAGGTCTACACGTACAAACCACCAATGCGTTATTCTCCTGCTTTACACTATTTATTATTAACTGATAGTGGTGAACCAGAATGTTTTAAGGAAGCATTATAGGTGGAGACCAGGGGAGAGTGGGAGCGAGCAATGGATGATGAGATGGATTCTCTCTCATCAAACCAGACTTGGGACTTGGTTCAGTTGCCCAAGGGGAAGAGAACTTTGCACAACAAATGGGTATACAGGCTTAATGAAGAATCTGATGGGAGCAAACGGTACAAGGCGAGGTTGGTAGTAAAGGGTTTTGAGCAGAAACCAGGTATTGACTACACCGAAATCTTTTCTCCTGTGGTAAAGATTTGTACTATCAGATGTGTCCTTAATATTGTGGCTGTTGAGAACTTGCACTTAGAGCAGTTAGATGTTAAAACTGCTTTCCTTCATGGGGATTTGGAGGAGGACATTTATATGCATCAGCCAGAGGGTTATGTTGTCAAAGGGAAAGAGGATCAGGTATGTAAGCTTCGAAGGAGTCTGTATGGGTTGAAACAGGTGCCTAGGCGGTGGTATAAAAGGTTTGATACCTTTATGACAAATACAGGGTTCTGTAGATGTCATGGGGATCACTGTTGTTATTTTAAGAAGCTTGGTAAATCGTATCTCATACTTTTGTTGTATGTAGATGATATGCTTGTTGCAGGTTCAAGCATGGATGAGATTGCTAATCTCAAGGCACAGCTGTCCAGGGAGTTTGTAATGAAGGATTTGGGTTCTGCGAAGAAAATCCTTAGGATGCGAATCAGTAGGGACAGGGTGAATTGGAAGTTGAAGTTGTCACAGGAGGAATATGTTGAAAAGGTGCTCAAAAGGTTCAACATGGAAGGTGCTAAGCCTGTTAGCACACCGTTGGCAAGTCACTTCAAGCTTTCGAGGGAAAAAGGGACAGTAACTGATGAAGAAAAGAACTACATGGCCAAAGTTCCATATGCCTCGGCGGTAGGCAGCTTGATGTATGTTATGGTTAGCACGAGGTCAGACATTGCTCAAGCAGTGGGAGTTGTCAGCAGGTTTATGGCAAATCCAGGCAAGGATCATTGGGAGGCAGTCAAGTGGATTTTGCAGTATCTGAGAGGTACTTCTGATTTGGCTTTGTGTTTTGCAGGTTCTGATATTTGTTTGCAAGGATATGTGGATTCGGATTTAGCAGGGGACATTGACAGCAGGAAGAGCACTACTGGGTATGTTTTTACACTGGGGAGTCCAGCAGTTGATTGGGTCTCGTGGCTACAGAAAATAGTGATTGAGTATGTTGCAGCCACAGAGGCGTGCAAGGAGATAGTATGGCTAAGGAGCTTCATGAAAGAGTTGGGTAAGGAACAGGACAATTGCAAATTGTTCAGCGATAGTCAGAGTGCAATACATTTGGCGAAGAACGTAGCTTTTCATTCGAGGACCAAGCATATTGACATAAAGTATCACTTTATTCGCTCTTTGTTGGAAGATGGACAATTCACTTTAGAGAAGATTCACACAAGGGATAATCCGGCAGACATGTTTACAAAGGTGGTTACTGTGGAGAAGCTGAAGTATTGTTCAGCTTCTGTGGGTCTCCAAGCTTGAGTGGGAGGCTGGGTGCTGGTGGTGTTAATGATAGTTGATGATTGGCTAGATGTCTGATCATGTCTTCAAGTGGGAGATTGTAGAGATGTGAAGACAATTTTAGAGTTGCAGTAAAAAAATGACCCGGAAGGTTTTGGGTCCCGCCCAACGCAGGTTTTAGGGTTTTCTAGTATTAGCTTGCTTGCGCATAAAAAAGCAAAGTTAGGGCTGCCTTTTTTTATAACTCTGACATATTTTCATCATAGTGAAACACCCCAACACCCCGTGGACGTACGATTAAGCAATCAGCTTAAGTTGGAACCACGTAATCTTTGTGTCTTGTTCTTTTCTTGCTTTATATTGTTTTCTGTTCTTGGTTTGTTCTTCGATTGTGTGCGTTTGCTTGTGGGTTTGGACGTTCGAATCCCCAACAGCCATCAGCTTGTGCCAGGGCTTATGGTGATGGCGACTGTGAAGCAAAGGAAAAGGTAAGAAAGGATCGGCGAACGGATTGCCTGGTAGGCCATGAACGGCTGTAGCTTGGTTACGAACGGAGAGGGAGACAAATGGCAGCGCTGAACAATGGCATCTTGGGTTTCCGTTCGGGCGGGTGATTGCCGGATAAGTTTTCCGATGACCAAATTATAGGTACTTGGGTGAAAGTGCAGATTGGGCTTCTATTGCTTGTATTGGTAGTTGTAGGGGCGTGGGGTTTGGTTTTGGGTTCAAGCATTTTTTTTTTCGTTGTCACGTTGGTATCTTATCAGATCTCTTTTTATTCGTAATTGTTGTGCCGAAAACGAAATTGAGAATATAAACAAAACAACAAGCGAAAATAAAAAACACAAGATTTACGTGGTTCCCCAAATTGGGTACGTCCACGGGAGAAGAGCAAGAGGATCGACTATAAATGAGGAGATAACACACAGAGCCGGCTATACCCGTAACTCTCGTTGAAGCATCCAATTACAGTTATCTATGAACAAATCTCTGGCAGAACCCGATAGAAATACTAAAACCCTAGGTGGAACCCAATAGAGCATAAACCAAAATTCCAATATCTAATCTTCAACATGAGAGACCCCCTAGGGGCCTCTCCAAAAGGATTTACTCAAGAAGTCCAAAACCTAATGGAGAGAATAAGATTATATTTATAGCTACAGAGTCCTTTCTAAAATCAGTACTTGCCCAAACAAAATTCCTTGCACCCAAAGTCTAAGAGCATCTCCAATCCATGACTTCATATTGGAGATGTCAAACGTTTTTTGAAGGCTTACGTGGCATTTTGGTATCTCCAATTTGACATCAAAGCCTTTTTTTCCAACCCTTATACCAAATTCTTTTTATTTGACATCAAGTTATCCCTCTCCAACCCTTAATGTCAATTTTTATATCAATCCAAATTGTCATTTTTTGAAATTTGGCATGGAGGAGGATGGTTGTCAACTTTGTCATTCCCTTCAAAGCCACGTAGATTTTGGCATCAAAGATGACTGTTAAGTTGAATTGAATTTTGGTGTCAATTGTTACCGTTAACATGTCCACGTAGAAATCGACATCTCCCATTGGAGATACTCTAAACCAACAAGGAAACAAATCTTTTAGGAAGTCAAATACCTTTCATCGACCATCCCAAATTCAAGGCATATCTCCAACATTAATGTTCTTTTGTTATGTCGTCTTTTATTTCAAAAAATAGTAGAAAATTAGTTTTAGATCCATTATGTAAATTTCATAAGCTCACAAGTTCATCTATTAATTTTCTAAGGTCTCAAGTCCATTTTAGGATACTCTAGAATAATGTAGGGTACCCTAGGGTTTAGGCACTTTCATAAAATTTTAGAATGCACTTTTTTATTATAGGGTAGGGTACCCTAGGGTTTAGGCACTTTTATATTTAGGGTGCACTTTTCTATTATAGGATTTTAGTGGTTTAGGCACTTTTATAGGATTTAGGGTTTTAGGCACTTTTATAGGATACCATAAGGTTTAGGTTGTGTGTACTTGTGGCTTTGCAAAACTCTTAGGTGGACTTGTAGGTTTTATGAAATGTCTATAGTGAACCTGTCTCTAAATCTCCCTTAAAAAAAATCGAGAGGCTGAGAGGCATGTCTAGATTTTGCGAGTAGCAAAACTAGGAGAGTTTGGTCTCATGGAAACTCTCTCAATGCATTTTATTTTCCTATGGTAATAATTTTATTTTATTTTTTTATCTTAATGATAATGAAGTTTTCTTTTGTCAAGTACTGTATAGTCTGTATGCATGGTGAAATAGAAAGATGACGAACAGAAACATGATTCATTACGGAGAAAAATTATGTGTCCCCATTTATATTTATATATGTCTCCGCAGGGTTAACGTAGTTCTGGTTTTTGCTTGTTCTTTTGTACGAGAAGAAGTCCAAAATAAAACTAGTAAAGTGAACAAAATTTAGCAAAACAGAAGAGCCAATGAAAAGTGCTATAATATACCATACCTCAATTCTCAATCTCAAGCTCACAACATTGATAGGATTAATTGAATCTACCACTGGGGCATCTACTTCCACAGACAATAAGCTCACGTTTTCAACTTGTCTCATAAACTCCAGTATTCTCGTCACCGAATCCATCACATTGCGTTCTCCTCTCAAAACCACTTGCAACCCGATCACTCGGGCTTGTGATGTTGATTCTGCTTCGTGTGTGATCCGAACATCTAGTGATAGGCGCGTAAATGTTCACATATGCGCCCCTTAATTTATTATTGCTAAGTCCATTTATAATGTTACTCGGAATTTAATGCCTGAATTTTGTATTGTAGGTGTTCGGAAGTTTAATACGTTCAAGCCGATTAAATATAATAAATTTGTCTTGAAGGATATTGCAATACTCTTGGTCTCGAAAAGGCTATGCACGTGGTAGCCAAAGCCATATTGTTACTGGTGGGCCCAAACTCTTCGTACTTTGATTTATAATTGGACCAAGTAAAAGAATTGGCCCATGCCAGTGGCATGGCCCACGAAGTTTGGAAAATAGGGGTTTTCGGAAGTTGGCTACAGCAACATACATAATAAAAAGAGAACAGTGGGCGAGGGAAAAAGGAGTTCAGAAGAAAAAAGAGAGAACAGAGGGCTGCGCATGTGGCGGACGGACGAATTCGGGAAGAAATTAAGAACGCAGTCACCACGCATAACGGCTGGCAACAGAAGGCTGAGGATTGGTTCATATACTAAACTGAAACCTTGCTTCTCTCGTATGGAGTTTTATTGTTTCGTGATCATTTATATTTACTCCATGTCCGGCTAAATCTCTTTTCTAGGGGTAGATGAAACACAATCTCCGAGTAATATAGTTTATGTTTTGTTTGGGGTTTTTTCTATTCGAACAATGGTTGTATGAATTAAAGATTATATTTCATTGGTAATTCTTTCCATTCAATCTATTGTGTTTGTTTTTCTGGAATTTCAAGCACTTCATACAACGGTTTTATTAGTCCGTAATAATTGGGTAAGATGGGCTATGCTCCGTAAGACGCGTCGTGCTATTAGACGATCCGTGCCATAGAGACGGGTCGTACTAGTAAGACGGTTCGTGCTAGGCGGCGATATCCCATGCTATTCGGTGATTTACGATTATCTTTAGGTAACACCCTGTGGGCCCGCAAACCCTAAGGTGTTCGGTTTGATTCGAATAATTAGCCCTGAACATTAGTATAAACTATATTGCGAGGGATCAGGTGGATTCGAAACCCTAGGTCTTTTCTCTCATAAACTTGCTTTACTTTTAATTGCTTTACGTTAATTAGTTTGCATAATTTTAGAAATCAAACAATTAAATCTCTTTCGGAATTAATCTAGAAATTAATTGGAACAGTTGCAACTTAGCCTTCGTAATCCCTGAGGACGATACTCGGAGTACTTACCGCTATCTTTTAGGTAGTAGTAATTATTTTGTTTTATTAATTATTTTTGATACGGAAACAAAGCGATCAAATTTTGGCACCGTTGCCGGGGATTACAAGCACGGTTGTGTTGTTTTAGTTGATTTTTATTTTAATTCCTAGTTTAGGTATTTTTTTATTATTATTCCTCATATTTGTTTAATTGCATTATTTCTTTGTTAGCATTTTATTGTGTCAAGCACAGGAATCGAGAAATTGTAGCGCACAGGAGTAAGAAGTAAGCGGCAACATTGCAGCTTAACAGTGCAATTCAATTGGCTTTTCCTTGCGCTGTGAGTTTTCTTATTTTTCCTGGTTTTAGTGTTTTTTTTGTTTTATTTATTTATTTGTTTTTATTTGAGTTAGGGGCATTTTGCGTTATATGTTTGGTCGTCGATCATTGGACCCATTACTTGATAATTTTGACCCGGAGATCAAACGGACCTTTAGAGCTAATCGAGCAGCCTCTCGTAACCCTTGGTCTTCACTCATTCCAATTGTTACAATGACAGAAAGAATAGAGGCTGAGGTTCCACCTGCGATAGGGGAGTAATTTCTCCCATCCGCTTACATCTCACCATCATGCATAACATTGCCTACCACTGCCTCAACACAATTTGAAATCAAGTCCAGTTTGTTACAAACACTCCCATCATTCTATGGACTTGATAACGAGGACCCATATCAGCATTTAGGGGACTTTGAAGAGATTTGCTCCACTGTTAAAATTCAGCACTTTACTGATAATGCCCTTAGGTTGAAGTTATTCCCATTCTCACTTAAAGATAAAGCCAAATACTGGCTTAATACTTTGACACCGAATAGCATCAACTCTTGGGATCAAATGAAAAATGAATTTTTGAAAAAGTACTTTTCCATAGGCAAAACAAAAGAAATTCGCCAAGAACTCACTAGTTTCTATCAAAAAGAAGGCGAACAATTTCACCAAGCATGGGAGAGGCTTAATGATATCATTAGGAGTTGTCCACACCACCAAGTTCCTAAATGGCAGTTAGTCCAATGTTTCTACGATGGACTATGCGAACAACACCGATATATGGTGGATGCCTCATGTGGAGGCACATTTATGCTTAAGAATGAGAATCAGGGGAGGGACTTGTTTGGGCAGTTAGCGGAGAATTCACGACACCGAGCCGCATCATCTCGCACAAATAGGACAACTTCTACCTCTTCAAAACATAGTGGCCTTTATGAGGTGGGCCGCTCTGATGATCTTTCCTATAAGGTAGATGCATTGACCCGCAAGTTTGACACTTTCTTATCTTTGGGTCATGGTCCTTCACATTCTTCACCTCCTGCTGCTGTTGCGGAGGTCTGTCAATTGTGCTCCAGTCCGTGCCATCAAATAAATGAGTGCCACATGGCATCTCAATTTCCAGAATTTCTTCAAGAGCATGTGAACGCTGCCCAAGGGTTTGGTAGGCCAGCAAATGACCCCTATTCTAATACTTACAACCCCGGCTGGAAGAAGCATCCCAACTTTGGATGGCGACAGCCAGACCAAGGGCAACCATTTGCCCAACCTATGAGGCCTTCATTTCCTAATACTTCCAACACACAGGCCTATTGTCCACCACCCCAGTACCAACAACCTCCTGCTCCTCCTGCGTCCTCCCAAAGGACACCAGCTTTTGAGGAGCAAATGTTGAAGGCCATGGCTGAAATGAGAGCCGATTGCCAACAAATGAAAGCTGACTCCCAATTGCTTTACTCCCACTCTCAATCCATTGCCAAGATGGAAACCCAAGTGGTTCAGCTAGCTAATGCTCTTAACCATTGGGATGAGGGTAGATTACCAAGTCAGCCAGTGGCCAACCCACGAGGGATGCACTATATTGACAATTCGCAAGGTCATGAACAAGCGAAATTAGTTGTCACCCTCAGAAATGGGAGAGATGTAGAGACTCGACCGGAGGAGGTCAAAGCGAAGGAGAAAGTGTCTCCACCTGTTGCTAAGAGGTCTAGGGTTGATAAGAGGTCTAAGGAGAAGAAGACCGATCTAGTGTCTACAGATGTTCCAGGGTCATCTGAGACCCCATCTTATATTCCTAAGGCACCTTTCCCGATTTGCCTGAATGCACCTTCACCCTTTCGCAAGAAGGGAATATCCACTGATAATATCATGGAAGTGTTCAAGCAAGTTAAGATGAACATCCCATTGCTCGATGCCATTGAGCAAATCCCATCTTATGCCAAGTTCCTCAAGGACTTGTGCACTCACAAACGGAAGGCTCGAGCCAAGTTGTTAGAGCCCATCCCCATTCCTCGGCAAGTTAGCTCTGTTCTTCAATCTAACACTGCCCCCAAGCTTGCTAATCCTGGTGTGCCCACAATCTCTTGTGTCATAGGCAATCACTTTATTAGTAGGGCACTCTTAGATTTAGGGGCAAGTGTCAATCTTTTACCATACTCTGTGTACGAGGAGTTGGGGCTTGGTGAGTTGAAGCCCACATCGGTTACTCTGCAGTTGGCCGATCGTTCTGTGAAAGCCCCATGGGGCACGTTAGAGGATGTCCTTGTCAAGGTGAATAATTTCTACTTTTTTGTTGATTTTATTGTCCTTGACACAGAGCCAGTCCACCCCACAACCCTTAAATCTCAAACGCCTGTCATCTTGGGTCGTCCCTTTCTAGCCACGGCCAATGCACAGATTTCTGTGAGGAGTGGAGTGATGGAGGTATCATTTGGCAATATGAAACTGAGTCTGAATATGTATTCGGCCGCTCAATAGCCTCACGAGGAGGAAGACTGCTTTGCAGTCGATGTCGTTCATGAGTTAATAGAAGAGGCGTTGCCGTACATTTTGGTTGAGGATCCTCTTGAGGCATGTCTTGCCCATTTTGGCTATGAGGAGTTCGATATTGACCAATCCATTGCTGAGGTCAATTCTTTATTAGACCTCGCACCTTGTATGGCCAAACCTACCTGGCAAACTCCTTTCTAGCCTTTACCTGCTTTGTCTAGCATTCCAGCTCTTCCCTCCATAGAAGCCCCACCGAAGCTTGAGTTGAAGCCTCTCCCAGCTTTTCTGAAGTATGTTTTTCTTGGCCACGATGACACCTTGCCTGTGATCATTGCCTCTGACCTTTCTTCTGAGCAAGACGGTCAATTACTTAAGGTGCTTAAAAAGCACAAGGGTGCGATAGGGTGGTCAGTGGCCGACCTCAAGGGTATTGATCCCTCCGTTTGCATGCATCGCATTCATTGCGAGAAAAATGCAAAACCATCAAGAGATATGCAAAGGAGGTTGAACCCTAACATGAAGGAGGTCGTTATGAAGGAGGTGGTCAAATTGCTGGATGCGGGTATCATATACCCCATCTCTGATAGCAAGTGGGTGAGTCCCACTCAAGTAGTGCCCAAGAAGTCAGGCATTACTGTCGTTGAGAATGATAAGGGTGAGCTTGTGCCCACGCGCATGACAACTGGTTGGCGTGTGTGCATTGATTATAGGAAGCTCAATTCCATGACTAGGAAAGATCATTTTCCACTTCCATTTATTGATCAAATCCTAGAGAGGTTGGCGGGCCAGAGCTATTATTGTTTTCTGGATGGCTATTCCGGATATAACCAAGTGGCTGTTGACCCAGTGGATCAAGAGAAGACTACCTTCACCTGTCCCTATGGTACTTACACTTATCGACGCATGCCTTTTGGCTTGTGCAATGCACCTGCGACCTTTCAAAGGTGTATGATGGCTATCTTCTATGACATGGTGGAGGAATTTCTAGAAGTATTCATGGATGACTTCTTGGTCTTTGGGGCCTCCTTTGATTCATGTCTCCAAAATCTTGCAAAGGTGCTTACACGGTGCGAGGAGACTAACCTGGTTCTAAGTTGGGAAAAGAGCCACTTCATGGTTCAGGAAGGGATTGTTTTGGGCCACATAGTATCCAAGAGGGGGATTGAAGTTGACAAGGCAAAAGTTGACTTAATTTCTCGACTTCCTCCCCCCTCATCAGTTAAGCAAATTCGCTCTTTCTTGGGACACGCTGGTTTTTATCGGCGTTTTATCAAGGATTTTTCTAAAATTGCTAAGCTTTTGTGTGATCTTTTGGCTAAGGACGCCACCTTCATTTTTTATGAGGCTTGTATGAGAGCTTTTGTGAAGCTCCGTGAGACGTTGTCCACAGCACCTATCATGCAGTCCCCCAACTGGTCTCTACCCTTTGAAATTATGTGTGACGCATCTGACTACGCAGTCGGTACTATTTTGGGCCAGCGGGTTGACAAGGTCCCTCATGCCATTTATTATGCGAGTAAGACCCTCTCCGGTGCGCAGTTGAACTATACCACTACAGAGAAGGAATTACTCGCTGTGGTCTTTTCCCTTGACAAGTTCCGGTCCTACCTCTTAGGTTCGAAGGTCGTAGTATACACTGATCATGCCGCTTTGCGGCATTTGCTTTCTAAGAAGGAGACCAAACCTAGGTTGATTAGGTGGATTCTGCTCCTCCAAGAGTTTGATGTGGAGATTCAAGACAAAAAAAGATCTGAAAATTCTGTAGCAGACCACTTATCAAGGATCCTAATGAATGCCTCTGGTGACGCATTGCCGTTCAAGGACTCATTCCCCGATGAGCAACTCCTTGAGGTGTCACAAATGCGACCCCCATGGTATGCACACATAGTCAACTACCTAGCCATAGGCGCATTTCCCCCTCATTGGTCCAAGCATGACAAGGACCGTTTCTTTGCGCAGGTTAGGCACTATTTTTGGGAGGATCCAGAACTCTTTAAGTTATGTTCGGACCAGGTGATTAGGAGGTGCGTTCCTGAGACTGAGTACCATAGCATTCTCACCTTCTGTCATTCACTTGAGTGCGGAGGGCATTTTAGTGGGAAAAAGACGGCGGCGAAGGTCTTTCAAAGCGGTTTTTATTGGCCCACTCTGTTTAAGGATGCATATGTGTTTTGCAAGGCATGCCTTAAGTGCTAGAAAATCGGCAATATTTCACGCCGTGATATGATGCCATTGTCCTCCATCCTTGTTGTGGAGATGTTTGATGTTTGGGGGATAGACTTCATGGGTCCGTTTTCGTGTTCACATGGGAACGCGTATATTCTTGTGGCAGTGAACTACGTGTCCAAGTGGGTGGAAGCGGTAGCCACCAAGACCAATGACCACAAAGTTGTGGTCAAGTTTCTTCAAAGTAATATTTTTACTCCTTTTGGCTATCCGCGTGCGATTATTAGTGATGAGGGCACCCATTTTCTCAATAAATACTTCGCCGCCCTCGTGCGAAAGTATTCTATCACTCATAAGGTGGCGACACCTTATCATCCTCAGACTAGTGGGCAGGTTAAAGTGTCAAATAGGGAGATTAAACGCATACTTGAAAAGACGGTTGGGCCCGATCGAAAAGATTGGTCTTTAAGGCTCGATGATGCTTTATGGGCCTACCGTACAACTTATAAGACCCCTATTGGCATGTCTCCTTACCGGTTAGTTTTTGGTAAGGCATGTCATTTGCCCTTTGAGTTGGAGCATAAAGCTGTGTGGGCCATTAAAAAGTTTAACTTCAATATGGCCGCTGCTGGATTAAATCGTAAGCTCCAACTTGCAGAATTGGAAGAGTTGCGCAATGAAGCGTATGAGAGTGCACGTATATATAAGGATAGGACTAAGGCATTTCATGATAAACACATTGTTAGAAAGTCCTTTGAAGTTGGTCAAAAAGTGTGGCTCTTTAATTCTAGACTTAAACTTTTCCCGGGTAAGTTGAGATCACGGTGGGATGGTCCATATGTTGTCATTCGTGTTTTCCCCCACGGAGCTGTAGAGATTAAGGATCCGCGTGTTGGTAATGTTTTCAAGATCAATGGCCAATTGCTTAAACCTTACGTGGAAGGAATTGGTGATGGCGTGGTAGATGGTGCCACAGTGGAGTCCATTACTTTGATGGACCCAATTTATATAGATTAGTGCTTTCATTGGAAGTCTAGGAGACTTAAAATCCATAGAGTTTGTGATATCTCCAGTGTTTGCCGTGCTCGAACAGTTTCCAATGGTCTGGTATAGCCACCTTGTCAAAGCTACGTATGTAGTACTTAGGAGGTTGGGTCTAGCGGCAGGCGCGTAGTTAGCAGCAAGAAATCTGTCTGAACCATCAGACTTTAGTGTCCAGCTTGGCGGAGATTGCTTCATAAGCCGAGTGGTGGGTAAGGAATCTGGCAGCCCCAGAGGGAGTGACAGCCTATTAGATGATGGCACCACTTCTCAAGATATCGTTGAATCCTACGCATATTGCTCTTCCAACAAGTACGGAACCACAGTCTTTGGCAAGGGAGAAAAATAGTACTCGTGTCTTTCGTGTGAAGAAAGGGGATGGATTTTTATTTTATTTGTACTTCTTGCCTTTATTTATGTTCTTTAGTTGTTTTTCTTGTATATATTTTGTTGTTTTGAAGGCTAACATTTTGCAGGTTGTTCGATCCAAGTTGGGGGGTCTCCCTCCTGCTATAATAGTCTGCTATGTTCCTCCTTTTCAAGGTGATACCTTTCCTCTCTTTTGCGTTTTTGTCCTATCTTTTTATTTTTATATTTTCAATGAAGGCATCGAATGGTTCAAGTTGGGTGGAGGGACTACTTTGTAGTTTGCTCTTATAAATCCAAAAAAATTAAAAATAGTGGGACCCATTTGCATGCGGTTTGAACCAGTTATGATTATTTGTTGGAAAACTAAGTTGAGGTGTGTTGTCTACCGTAATGATATCTATTTTTGGCATGGTAGTTCTACTTGCTAGCTTGTCTTAAGAAGTTAATTATGGCACTTTGGCTTAGCACTCTTGCACTTCACGTATACTTGGGCTTTGATCACTAGTGAGTTGTGAATTGACTGTTCTTGATGGCTAGATTAGTAGAGACTTATGCCCTAGTGAGCTTTCGTGCCTTATCTTTTTGTTGGAGTGGTGTCAAGTAAACTCTTAGTTTGTCATGGAAAGAGTCAACTTATTGAGGTCTTATTATTCTTGATTGCTGAGTGTTGGAATTTGAACGCATAATACTATCTCTCGATTTTGGTTAGTCATGTGGATGTTACACCCCTGGGAGAGGATTATAGGCATTTTCTTGATGCTTGGGCCAGTTCGTTCTTTTGTGTTCACATTTATCCCTTGCGAGCCACTTTGAGCCTTGTATTCTTAGCCTTTTCTTGGTTAGCTCCACCTTCCATATTGTGTTTGGAGAAAGGCAAAAGGTGTAATTTTTGGATAGATTGAGAAATTTTGTGCTTGAATTGGTGATACCCCTTTAAAAAAAAAAGAAACACACAACATAAAATAAAAAAAAAAGAAAAAGAAAAAAAAGAATGAAAGGGGCACCAATATGTTTGAAAAGGTGGAATCATGCTTTATGATTGGAAAATGTTGAAAGGGTAGAAGGAAAGATAAGGTGGAGTTGAAAAAGTGAAAATTTGGGCTCACATTGTTAAATTAGCCCTAAGTTGTTTGCCTATTCTCGGACACGTGATATTTTATCCTAACCTTGAAATATTTTTCCTTACCCTGCATTACAACCAAAATTAAAGTCCTATTTGATCCTTGGGGAGTTGGGGTGTGGATTGATGGATGTGAGAGTGACTTCCAATGCTTGGTGTTCCATTCATAAGATCGAGTGTCCACCATAAAGAGCGTTCTTTTCGTGTCATAGTGTGCGAGTACTTTGCTTTCATTTATATTATTTCTAACCGCACACTTGAGAGTTCAAAAAATATGCACCTTTGTTTCGAGTGATTTTTCTTTGTGAGTGCATGACACTGTGAGAATTGAAGTCGAGACTCGGACCGGAAAGAGCGGTTATCATTGCAAACTTGTGGTTGAGGCCCATATCACACACACGCTAAGACTATGTGCCATGGTTTATTTCTTGACTTGATAGCGTTTGGAACTATTTGCTGCCTTCTTATATCTTTGTGGTAGCTGCATTCTTTGCTGGATAGATCAATGAATTGCATGGCAAGTTGCAGATTCCATGTGGAAGGGTTCCCTGTGTTTTGTGGGTAATCACTGCTGAAAACCCTCACGAGACTTCACTCGTCCTACCGGTGCTGCCCGGGGGTTTAAAAGAACTATCTGTCTTAATTTCTTTTCTTTAGTTGCATTTTGTTTTCTTTGCTTGGGACTAGCAAAGTATAAGTTGGGGGGTGTGATAGGCGCGTAAATGTTCACATATGCGCCCCTTAATTTATCATTGCTAAGTCCATTTATAATGTTACTCGAAATTTAATGCCTGAATTTTGTATTGTAGGTGTTCGGAAGTTTAATACGTTCAAGCCGATTAAATATAATAAATTTGTCTTGAAGGATATTGCAATACTCTTGGTCTCGAAAAGGCAATGCACGTGGTAGCCAAAGCCATATTGTTACTGGTGGGCCCAAACTCTTCGTACTTTGATTTATAATTGGACCAAGTAAAAGAATTGGCCCATGCCAATGGCATGGCCCACGAAGTTTGGAAAATAGGGGTTTTCGGAAGTCGGCTACAGCAACATACATAATAAAAAGAGAACAGTGGGCGAGGGAAAAAGGAGTTCGGAAGAAAAAAGAGAGAACAGAGGGCTGCGCATGTGGCAGACGGACGAATTCGGGAAGAAATTAAGAACACAGTCACCACGCATAACAGCTGGCAACAGAAGGCTGAGGATTGGTTCATATACTAAACTGAAACCTTGCTTCTCTCGTATGGAGTTTTATTGTTTCGTGATCATTTATATTTACTCCATGTCCGGCTAAATCTCTTTCCTAGGGGTAGATGAAACACGATCTCCGAGTAATATAGTTTTTGTTTTGTTTGGGGTTTTTTCTATTCGAACAATGGTTGTATGAATTAAAGATTATATTTCATTGGTAATTCTTTCCATTCAATCTATTGTGTTTGTTTTTCCGGAATTCAAGCACTTCATACAACGGTTTTATTAGTTCGTAATAATTGGGTAAGATGGGCTATGCTCCGTAAGACGCGTCGTGCTATTAGACGATCCGTGCCATAGAGACGGGTCATACTAGTAAGACGGCTCGTGCTAGGCGGCGATATCTCATGCTATTCGGTGATTTACGATTATCTTTAGGTAACACCCTGTGGGCCCGCAAACCCTAAGGTGTCCGGTTTGATTCGAATAATTAGCCCTGAACATTAGTATAAACTATATTGCGAGGGATCGGGTGGATTCGAAACCCTAGGTCTTTTCTCTCATAAACTTGCTTTACTTTTAATTGCTTTACGTTAATTAGTTTGCATAATTTTAGAAATCAAACAATTAAATCTCTTTCGGAATTAATCTAGAAATTAATTGGAACAGTTGCAACTTAGCCTTCGTAATCCCTGAGGACGATACTCAGAGTACTTACCGCTATCTTTTAGGTAGTAGTAATTATTCTGTTTTATTAATTATTTTTGATACGGAAACGAAGCGATCATCTAGCCTTCGATCTGGGAAGAGACTCACTTCTTGGTGATCATGATCATTTGCTTCTTTTTCTGTAGCCAGAAATTGTACTTTCTCTTCCAAATCTCTACTTCTTTTCGTAAGGTCTTCAACTTCTGCTTTTAAAGACGCTAAGTAGTCCGTTGTTGTAGCAAGCACAGATGCCTTATCTTTCTAGACAAATCGAAAACAAAAATTTCATTAGTGTTTGTGTTTCGATAAAATATAACATGACTACTCAGAAAGAAAGTTTATACATAGTGTGATATGAGCCACATGCGATAATAGTTTTAGTATGATATCGAGCACAAAATGCCACATTATTTGGTATATTATCTCGGTTGAGTACTAGACACATGGATTGTGGAAGGATCATGCAAGGACGGACGCAGCCTGGTGGGGCACCTTATTAATCATAATTGTGAAAATATTATTTTTAGTCCACAACAATAAGATCATGCTTAATTTAGATAAGCATTAAAATTCACAATGCTTATTTTTTATGAAAAGATCCGAAAATGAGCGACACAATCTTGGACAAAACTTTCAGAGTATGTTTTACATTAATGTCATCGACAAGCTTTTAAAATGATCGAAATGGTTTTATTACTGACTTTATTTTAAAATATTTTTTCACGACGGTTAAAAATAAAGAGAACCAAGAAATAAGGCACCAACTAGACAAACAATTTATGAACAAATAAATATAAATCAACTAAACAACGAAAATTGAAGCTTAAACTCAATTCTACTACATTTTTATTTGTGAGGTATATATAAGTTGTACGTGTATGCTAAATGTACGGTTTCACAGTACGGGTAGGGGTTGCGGTAAGAGGAGGAGGGATTGGGAGATGCTGCCCGTGCTTGGCAGCGGTGCCAAGCAGCCATTCGGTCATTCATCTCGATAATAAACGGTTCAAATTTGTGTGCGATCATATTCAATCTGAGCCGCCCGTGCAGAAATGAACGGCCGGATGCTGCTCGGCACCCACTTGACACGGGTGCTTGGCAAGGAGGAGGAGACGGTTGCGGGGTGTGGAGGGGAGGAAGAGTGGTAGGCCCCTGTTTTTTGCCCTCTTTCTCTCTCCAGTAGACCCAAAATGAGAGGTGCTACAGTTCCCAGGGGAGGGATCCCGACCGGATTCCCGACGGCGCACCGGGTCCACTCCGGCTACCGGACGGCTGATCCGAGCCGTCCAAAAATTCTAAAAAAAAAATCAAGTGGGCCCGCGCGAGAATTAACAGCATCCGACGTGTGTAGGTAGTCGATCCAAACACTCTATTTTTGTGTGTATATCTACTCGGTTTTTTTTTTTTAGAATTTTTGGACGGCTCGAATCAGCTGTCCGGTGGCCAGAGTGAGCCTGGCGCGCCGTCGAAAATCCGGTCGGGGTCCCTCCGTCGGGAACCTTAGATTTTCTGGACCCAAAATACCCCTCGAATATGCTCGCGTCACGTGGACTGCACAGTGCACATGTGCAGCAGAGGTTTGACATTGGAACGCATCAACAACTAGGAGTATAAGGTTAGCATTGTCCAAAGAGTCCTACTATAGGGACCCACGGGTCCCGTTGGGAAATCGTACCGAAGGTTGCGTCGGGTCGTTTCCGGCCACCGGACGGCCGATCTGAGCCGTCAAAAAATTCTTTAAAAAAAATGAGGGGGCCTACGTGGGAATCAACGGCATCTGATGTGTGTAGGGTACTTGATTCAAACACTTTATTTTCGTATATCCACATATAAACATCGGGGCGGTTCCGGAGACACCCAAAAAAACACCTCATAGTTTCCGATCAAATTTTGATGATCTGAGCCGCTCAATGTGATCAGAATGTGATTTTAAGGGTACCCGTGAGAAATCAGCAAAAAAAATTACCGGGAAGGACTTGATCCGAACAGTTTCGAACAGTTTTTTATTGAACGGTTCAAATAAAAACTGCTCAAATCAAACCTTTCCCGGTCATTTTTTTTGCTAATTTCTCGCGGGCACCCTTAAAATCACATTCTGCACACATTGAACGGTTCGGATCATAAAAATTTGATCGAAAACTATGAGATTGAGATTATGGGTTTTTTTTAGGGTGTCCATTGAACCGTTGAATAAACATATATACATAAAAATAGGGTGTTAGGATCAAGACTATAGTGGAATTCGCTTCGAACCCGACGGAAAATATGAAAATTTTCGGCCACCGGACGGCCGATCCGAGCAGTTAAAAAATTCTAAAAAAAAAAAACGAGGGGGTCTACGTGGGAATCAACAGCATCTGATGTGTGTAGGGTACTTGATCCAAATATCTTATTTTTCGTATATACATATATGAATATATATACATAAAAAATAGGGTGTTTGGATCAAGACTATAGTGAAATTCTCTTTCAACCCGAAGGGAAATATGAAAAATTTACCCTTAAAGACGAAACAATTTTTTCTCAATATTTCGTCGGCATAGACTATTTTGTTGCATTAATTCCATGAAAAAAATTTGTAGTGATGACAACAATTTTTAGTGCAAGTCTTACAAATAAAAATTTGTAGTAGTAGAAAGTGGATATAGTTATACTATGTGCAGAGAAAAACTTATTATTTACGGAGCCTCCGTAAATAAGATTTATGACGCTCAATCTAGTGCTTCCAAAAGTGTTTGTGACGGTCCGGATTAAAAACAAACTATTATCGGTCAAAGTTTAAAAACGTATCTCAACCATTGATTGCCGAAACGGATGGCTGTAATTGCGCAGAGTCGTAAATGAGTTGAAATAAGTTTCTCTCCTATGTGTTATACCTTTGTTCCCAGAGGAAGAAGTGATTGCAGTGCTTGAAAGCTCTCAATAAGCTTCTCTCTCCTGTTTCTCTCAGATATCATGTGGTGTGCAACTGAGTGCTTGACATGGGCTGGCTTCGTTGCGCTGGTTCTTGAAGCGTCACCAAATTCAAGGTCTCATTTGATAATTGTGATAAATGGATGAGATTCGTAAGAAGTGAGATTATGATTGAAATTAATAATGAGATGAGATTAATAATGAGATGAGATTGATAATTTGCATGTTTGTTTGACACGAAATTAGATAATGAAATTATTAATATTGTATTTGTTTGCGCAAGTAGGATAGGATTAAAACATTGAATTTTCAACATTGCCCTTGCTTTCATTGTTGGACTCTTGAACAAATCAAGGTCGTTCATCTAAAAACCCTAAACACAAACAGGGAATTCTCACCTCCCTACTTCTCACGCCCCCCTCCCTCTCTCTCTCTCTCTCTCTCTCTCTCGCCAGAAATTCAAGTGCCCAAAATCGAGCGCGAAGGCAAAAAGCATACCAGGACGCGATTGGAAATTGGTACTCTGTACCCCTCTCTCTCTCTCTCTCTCTCTCTCTCTCTCTCTCTCTCTCTCTCTCTCCAATGCTCAAGAACAAAGTCTCCATTGTTGTTTTTTATCCTATCAGTCAAACCATCTAATGAACTTGAACCACCATTTTCTGTTATTTCTGGAAATTTTCATCCTCAAGCACGAAGCCAGAAGCTTCAAACTCGTCTTTGATTTTTAAGAGTTTTCGTGTTTGGTTCAGTGACTTCGATCTTTGCGTGCCAATATAAGCCAGAAATGGGTTGAGATCTAAGGGCAGTCTTGACAATAAATTTAAAGATCATGGGCAATACAGTCAATCAATTTTAATGAGGTGGGATAGAATTCCCAATACCGTGTCCTAGGCGGGATGAGTAATCCTCCCATTTTGAGGGATTGATAATACCATCGGATTGTTGGCTCCGGATCCCCTGTCCTGATGTCCCTGTCTCTCTTTTCTGTCCCACACCTAAAATGATGACACGTGTCCTTACTAGCAAAACCTAAAAGAACACGCTACACCCAATCCCTCCCTTTGTCTTCTCCCTGCTTCCTTTGCCCCCAAAAATCACGAACCACGCTGCGGCTTTCTCGCCGGTGCAACTGCCACCACCACCACCACTTTCCCGCTTTCACTTTGCTCCAAGCTTCTCTTTAACCGCCTCCGACCGTCGTAAGCGGCTCAATCCCCTTAAATGGTCGGCGATGAGCTTGATCCACCTCCCTCCTCTCACCTCCCGAACAACCTTTACTCATTCCTTTCCATTTTCACCACTAGTGGCGGTACTATTAGTTCTGGCATGGGCCGAAGCCAACTGGAATTGGCCAAAGCAACACAACACAACACAAAGCGGGAAAAAAAATAACAACTGTTTTTCTAAAGAATTAAATGGTTCATCCTCATGGGAAAAAGCACGAGAGAAGAGGAAGAGAAAAACGCCGGTACGCTCGTTTCGCCACCACTCACTGGTACTATGGTCCGTGATTTTTGGGGCAAAGGAAGCAGGGGAGAAGACAAAGGGTCGGATTGGGTGTGATGTGTTTTTTAGGTTTTGCTAGTTAGGACACGTGTCACCGTTTTAGTCCCACCCAATGTGAGAACACTAAGGCCCCGTTCCAGAACTTGAATAAGTTCTTATTTTTTGTTCAATAATAAGGCTTGTTCCACAAAATAAGAAGCAAGTACTTATTTTTTGGTTAAGGCAACTTTAAGCTCAAAAATTATGTGTTTACGCAAATAATTTTCTTATCAATATGGATCTTATTTGATAGATATCATTGAGATTTTTAATACGGTGCAAAAAAAATTGAAAAATTATTTTTTATTTACGTTATTTTTGAGTTTGAAAATGTGAAATAAGCTGCTTATTTGAGTTTTCTGAAACAACCCTTTTTATTTTTCCTTGAGAAATTTCAAAATAAGTACTTATTTTTTAAGAATATTTTTGAAACGGAACCTAAACATGACATTAATGGCCCCAGAGGATTAATAATCCCATCCGGGCCATCCCAGGTCCTTGTACACAATCAAACAGGCCCAAGTTTCTAAAGAACGCGATCGCTCTTTCCTGGTTATTCGGTTTTCTAACCAAATTCATGGTTGAAGGGGGGCCAAAAGCCGAGCTTCTAAATCTCTTGAATGAACTCCGGCTGTAATGTTCATGGTATAGGCGATCAATCAAGGGCGGAACCCGGACTTAATTCTATCTTGGGCTAATAAAAAAAAATCGGTGGGCAAAATAGTATATATAATATATATACAGTCAATCAATCAAGGGCGGAACCCGGACTTAATTCTATCTTGGGCTAATAAAAAAAAATCGGTGGGCAAAATAGTATATATAATATATATACAGTCAATTTCTAAGAATAGTATTTATAATATGTATACAGTCAATTTCTAAGAAATAAAGCTTGTAATCCAATTCATGCATTGTGCATATTGGTAGCATCATCATACTCTTAACCTCGCATATTGCGAATGTCCAGATTGTAACGAATGAGGGCATTAGATATTTTTTTATTAAAATCTAATGCAGTGGTGTCTTTAACATACACAATATAAAAAAAAGGAGAAATTAAATAGGCATCCTACCTGCTGGACTTATTTAGGCGTCCATCCTAGAGGGATTAAATATTTATGTTCTTATCCTCAAAATACATTGTTGCCCCATTGTACCCCTATCAATATATTATTATAGTATATTTGTGTATAGAATATTATCACTTCCCATATTTATAGGGGGTTTTTGTTGTTGGTTCCTTGATTATAGGGATTTCATTTGCCGTTAAAAAAATATGCTATGTTATCAGATTCGAGGTCATCCTCATATTCAGATTTTTTTTCTTTCGATAAGTTTACTTCATGAAGATAACTTTTTCGCGTCTTCGGCTTCAAAATTCTCCTTTATTCCTCTGTCATAGGCATTCATCACTTCCTTGGTGGCTTTTAATTTTTTTGGTGCTGCAAATAAGGTAATCTTCCTCTTCTGAAGATCCCGTTAGTACCGATGCCGGAGTTAGCAAATGCGAGAGGGATCCAATGCTATGCTACTTCCGCATGTGGCTCTCCGTCGGTGGAATCATTCACAGGCATGGAGCTCTGGCCGCCAGTAGTGGTAGTGGTAGTGCTCCTACACCGCCCACGCCTCACTGCCGTTGCCCGCGACCTACCATAAATAGTCATGAATGGTCGAGGTTCTAAGGTTGTGTCACTATCGCTTTCGTCCTCTTAATTGTTGTTGTAGCCGTTACCAGGATATAAGTTTTAGGTATTATGTTTTTCAATTTTTGTCATGTTTGTGAATTGATGATTTTATTTGATATTTAGAAAAGAGAGTGAACGACATCAAAACAGTCATGAATTGTCGAGGTTCTAAGGTTGAGTCACATCGATTCCATCCTTTTAATCGCCGCCGGTACCGAATTCCGTTTCGAAATATTAGTTTTAGATATTATGTTTTTCAATTTTTGTCATGTTTGTGAATTGATGATATTTTGTTTATCTACTTCGATTGAAACCTACACTTCTCAAAACTTTTCATGTTTTGTGATTTTTGTCATTTTTTAATTTGATCATGTTTTGTTCATCTATCTCGATCGAAACCTACACTTCTCGAAACTTGCCATGTTTTTCAATTTTTTCATGTTTTTTAATTGATCTTGTTTTGGTCATTTACCTCAATCAGATTTTGTGAATTGATCATGTTTTGCCATGTTTTTCAACTTACACATTCGTTTTTGTAAGAATTATGTTTTCTTTTTAGATTTTAGAGGAATGAAAATATGAGAGAGAATATTAGGAGAGAAAAAAAATTCAAAAGATTAGGTGAGAGAAATGTTTGAAAGAGGAGAGAGAATTGAGATAATTAGATAAGATAAAAAAAAATAAGATTTTAAAATTAGGAGAAAGAAAGGATAGTTTAGGATTAAATTGAATTTGATGATGAAAAGATAAGTATTTAAACACACTAGAATGATCACCTAAATAAGTAAGGTAAAAAAGATGTCTAATTAAATTCCCCTTAAAAAAATGCTCCCATAAAAACTCTTTAACATCAACAAATCTCAAAAAACGTTCCATTTTTTTTTGTCCCATTATAATTTAAACCTAAAAGGGTAAGATTGTAAGAACTAACATTTTAAGCCAATTTAAACAAATTAGCCAGTGTTCTGCATTAACTAAATCAATACAAATTTAATCAAACCAACCTGTGTTCTACATAATAAGCAAATATATCACACCAACCTGTGCTCTGTATAATAAGGAAATGCTTACGTAAGTTTCGCGATTCGAGGTATTGCCAGCGGAAATCATTTGGATGGTGGGTTGGGCTAAAATTACTTAGATTCAATTTTCCAAATCAAAAAAGATATACATACCGACCATGGGTGTAGGGAAATCGTAGGGATGGCCGCGCCGGGCCGTCTCCGGCCACCGGATGGCCGATCCGAGCCGTCCAAATTTTAAATAAAAAAACGAGGGGCCTATCGCGAGAATCAACGGCATCCGAGGTGTGTAAGGTGCTTGATCCGAGCACCTCTTTTCGTGTTTATATGTATATACCTCGGATGCGTTGATTCCCGCATAAGGCCCCTCGTTTTTTTTTTAAAAAAAATTTGAACGACTCAGATCGGCCATCCGGTGACCGAAAACGGTCCGGCGCAGCCATCCCTACGATTTCGGTACCGACGGGGTATGTACCAATAGTACTATTCTTTCCAAACAGAGTAATCATTTTTTTTTTGGCCTTCGTGGTAGTGACATGGGCGGGCAGCCTATGAACAGTCCCGCCCTTGGGATCAACTACTGATGAGGTTGATAAGGATCCCAATGCCCAAATAAGGGACGGAATCAGGATTTTATAAACGCGGGATCGAACTATGAACAAGAAAATTTTGAAATTTTAAAGTTTAAAAATTTAATAGCTTTTTTGGTTTAGGTTTTAAAAGAGGTTTTTTGAGTAATGAGTGAAAAAAATAAAAAAAGAAATGAGATTAATAATTAAAAGAAAACTTATGACAGACCGTGTGCAAAGAAAGAAATTAAGTTTTGAAACCCAAATAAACACATTTTTAAAGCATTTAAATGTCTAAAAAATATTCAACACAAAATACAATAGGTGTTCTTAACCCAAAAAAAAAGCAAAAACTAACATTAATATTGAAATTTGAAAAAACAAAAAAAAAAAAAACCCAGAACAACGCGGTGTCGTGCCCCCCATATGTTCCGTCTCTGGCTCAAAGCGAGGCGGCTTGAGTTCGTTGCGGAAGAAGTCGAACGTGGATTCGCTCATTTTGGAAGCGCTGGGATGGATCCCCGGGCACTCGGGGATAAATTGGTTTGACCCGACGGAAGTGTTAGAGTCGGACCCGTTTGGACTCGGAGGCCATTTGGCTAGTGTTTGGTCATCCTCCTGATCCCAACAATCGGGAAGATATCTGGGCTCGTTCATTTCGTCGAACGAGACGGAGGAGGAGAGGTTGTCTTTGAACGGCAACACTTCGGAGGCTTCGGTTTCGTCGCCACGATCAAACTTTGGGCGCTTGTTGAGGGTTGTGGTGTCATTGTCGTGACGGTCTGGGTCTTGGAATAAGGTGACGAAATTGGGGAAGGAGGTGGTCTCGCGGTTGAGATTTGGACAAGAGGAGGCTTTCATTTTTGTGTTGTTTATTGAAAATGTTTTTGATCGGAAGATGGAGTTTTAAATTGGAGCGTGAAACTAGGTGCAAAATGAAATGGAGTACGAGAGAGAGTAAAGTTTCATCGATTAAGGATCGGGACTTGATAAGATACATGACATAGAAAATATGAAAGAAAGAGAGGACAAAGTTTTGTTGATTAAGAATCGAAACTTGATAAGATACATGACATAAAAAATATGAAAGAAAGGGAGAGTAAAGTTTCGTTCATTAGGGGTCTAATAAAAAATATGAAAGAAAGGAAGAGTAAAGTTTCGTTGATTAGGGGGCCTAATCAAACAGGACCACCTTTGATCGCGCGGAAATCGAAACAACCATGCTACAAACAGGACCACCTTTGGTCCTCTTCGCCAACGGCGTTTGCCTCTTCCGTCAAAAGGGGGTATGAATGGTATTTCACTTATGCACACGTTTCCTTCTCATTGAGAGTTTTTTTCCGCTAAATGTCATCCCCTACCTCTTGTATAGATTGTAACACTCAAAAGAAGATTGTAACACTTAAAAGAAAACAAAGAGAGAGAGAGAGAGAGATTTTGTTTACACATGATTTTTTTGCCGACTTATTTATTTTATCTTTGTTCAAAAAAAAATCATATTTGTTAGTTTTTCGTCAAATTTTTAAGAATTATTGCTTTTTCATGACAAAAAGAATTTGAAAAGTAAAAAAAATTATAATTAAACCCAATCTTTTTTTAATAAAGAGACAATAAAAAGCCGATAAGCCAATTTTTTTTTCTTTATTAAAAAAAATAGATTTCAATTGTAATTTTTTACTTTTTAAATTATTCTCGTCACGAAGAAGCAATATTCTCAAAAAATAGACGAAAACTAACAAATGCAATTTTTTTGTCCAAAAAAATAAGCCATTTGGCTTAGAATGCCAAACTAGGCATAAGTTACGTGTAAAGGGGGTGAAATACCATTCATGCCCCCCCTTTTGACGGAAGAGGCAAACGCCGTTGGGGAGGAGGACCATTTTAGCACACATTTTAAACATTGGGGACTAAATTGGCTAAATTCATACATTGGGGACCAAATTGGCAACTTGCTAATACTTTGGGAACCGAAAAGGCAAAAAAGCCCCTAGCTTGCTCCAACGAAACATCGAAACCCAAGGTCGAGAGCCTGAGAAGATGATGATTTGGTGAAGGATCTTGGTGGGTTTTGAACTTGGAGTGAGTTTTTTTTTTTTTTTTTAGTGAGAATGTGAGAAAGAAAAAAGAGAGCCGATGGAGAGAGACATGGGGTGTGTGTGTGTGTGTGTGTGTGTGTTTGGGAAAAATTATTTCTCTACACCACACACTCATATATATATATATATATATTTATATATATATATATTTTTATATATATATATATATATATATATATATATATATATATAACCCATACATATATACCTTACACTAGCACCCCTTCCACTTATAATTCTATCACATTGATCCCAAATCAATTAAACTCCACAAATTCCTTATTATAAAACCTTTAAACGATTTTTCGAAAATAAAGGGCTCTACAGGCCTAAACTAGAAACAAAATAATAAAACTTATTATATTGCAACATAATATTTCCTAATATTATGTTAACATCTCCCCTCAAACTCAAGTAGGTCTACCAACTTGAGTTTGAAAAAGCCAAGAGAAACCAAGAGCAGCCATGCCAAGCCATGTCAAGGCAAGAGAAACCAAGAGAAGCTAGAAAAGAGAACAGCAGGGAGAGCCAAAAACAACCATGAGTGAGAGAAGCCACGATAGTAGAGATTTGAGGTGAAATCCGAGTGCACAAGCCAGTTACATATTACTATAAGTGCCCGGTGGACGGCGAGGAAGTTTAGGGTGCTCGCTGAGAGCAAAAATTTCACAGTACCTAAATCTTATAGCTCTGATACCATGTTAAAAAAAGAGAAAGATGTATTATTGATTGTATTCAAACCATAATCTAGCATGTCTTTATATAGGCTACACGACTCATAACGAGAAAATACGCATAACAAGGAAACCTAAACTAACTAGGAAATATAAATAATAATCTGCTTAAATTAGAAACAAAATAATAAAACTTAGAAAATATGGCAACATAATATTTTATAATATTATGTTGACAACAACAACTAGCACTAGGCACTCGCAACACCACCTCCACCTCTACCCGTTTGATCAGACCAAGCATCAATCACATCACCGTCCTCCATTTCCAGATCACCGGCAGTTTGGTTGTCACCGATCCTAGTGCCATCATAAGTGAAAGAACCTCATCGCAGAGCAAACCTACCCGATCGCAGTAAGCAAGCTTGAGGAGACGCAGCGGTGCTTCAAGTCTCACACTTAGATAGTGTGGGGGTGGTTTTCTTCGTGATCTTTCCTGTGTAGCTTTCTCTGTTTGCTGGACCGTGGGAGACGGTGTTGAACTTGGGGTACCTGCAGAACCAAATGGGGATGTTCCTCCGGGAAGAAGCTCCGACGAACTAGTCAGTAAGTGGAGAAAGGAGAAGAAGAAGTTTTGGTAAGAAATAGGCTAATAGAGAGGAGAGAAAATGCAGTTCAGAAGAAGTTTTTCTGATCATCCTTTCTTAGTGGTAGTACCCTTCTATTTATAGGCGAAGGGGTAGAGTGCTGAGCAAGTTGGCTTTGCTTTCCACGCGTTGAGTAATGCTCGGATGACGTCATGCAGCAGGGCCATTTAATGAGCACCATTTCCCAGATCTTATAGAGTCACATGGGTCGATGTCAAAAAGGTCACATCGCTCAGAGATGTCACTTCGAATATCAGAAAAGACAGCTTACTTATCAACAGATACTTCTGGAAGGTTTCATAAACGATGATACTCGGTGGGACTCCCTCCTAATGGACGAAACTTCTCCGAGCATCTGATGTGCTATCCGAAGAACAACTTAGCCGAACGAGAGGACATTCCCGGGCAGAAGATAAGATCACCGAGCGAACTCGAGTTTATGTGCGTTCGGATAAGTGTACAACGTTCGGAGAAGCACCCGGGGATCCATCTATCCTTCGGAAGATTAATGACACACCATGCCTAAGCTCACCTTTATTTAGAGATGAACTGAGACAACTGGACGATGGGTCAAATAGCGTGTGCACCTGTTCCCCCCATTGGACCTTGTGAACCTTATGAATCTTCGGATATTTCGGCCCCCTACAGATAGATGTCAAACTCTTTTTCTCTCTGCAACTTCACAGGTACATGTGTTTTATCTTTGTTTGGTACTCCTAGCCATGGCCACTCCATTTTTTTCTTTGCCTTTTCCCCTGCCACTTCACAACTTTGGAGAAGCTACACCAAAGAAAACTAAACGATAGGTCCTTCATCAAGGATATATATATATATATATATATATATATATATATAGTCCTTTTCAGGTCCGGACCTTCCATTTTCCGATCGAATTTTGATGATCCGAGCCGCTCAAAGTGACCAGAACGTGATTTTAAGGGTACCCGTGAGAAATCGAAAAAAAAATGATCAGGAAGGGCTTGATTCGAACAGTTTTTTATTGAACGGTTCAGTAAAAAACTGCTTGGATCAAACCCTTCCCGATTATTTTTTTCGCTGATTTCTTGAGGATACCCTTAAAATCACGTTCTGAACACATTGAGCGGCTTGGATCATCGCAAATCGATCGGGAAAGGGAAAATCCGGCGAGTGGACTTGAAAATTACTATATATATATATACACACACATAATGAGAGAGAGAGAGAGAGAGAGGCGAAATGCATGCCTCGAAGGGCTGGAAGAGATTTTTCAAAATTTGTATGGATTTTAAGTAATCCTAGAAAACAGGCTCGTAATATCAATCCGAAGTACAGGAAATCAGAGGCCATTGCCCATTGTAGAGAAACGGTCCAAAAAAAAGGGTATAGCATTCTTTCACCTTCCATGGGGTCGTTCACTATATTCATGTATGCATAAATACGTACCTATCCAATTGATCGGTGAAGGAGCGACACCGCTAAAAGGAAAAAAAAATAGACTTTTTTTTACTTAAAAGTGATTATTTCTCAAAATATTTGTATAAAAGTAAAAAAAAACTTACTTTTTCGATATGTTTTATCGAGACGAATCAAATAGTCAAAAAAAATTACTCTCTCCGTCACTTTTTAAGTGTCCTGCTTCGTAACTCCAACTTATTAAAAAGACATCATCATTACACCTTTCACATCAACTTTTTCCTCCACTTTCATTACTTACCCATCATCATTACACTTTTACTCACTAACTTTTCAAAATAAAATCTACTTTTAGGGACAAAATAGACAATACACCAACTTTTACCCCCCTAACTTTACAAAATGGACACTTATTAAGGGATAGCCCAAAATGAAATACTGGACACAAAAAAAGGGACGGAGAGAGTAGCACAAAATGAACAATCGCGAAAAAAATTGAATAAAGACAAAAAGTACTAAAAGAGAAAGTTGTTAGCGGAACGGGGTCTAATGACTTTTGATTTGTCAGGAAAATACATTTTGAGAACTTTGGTCAATTAGTTAATTAGTAGGCGGTGATTCTTTTTTAATTATTTGCATTTCTATTTCCATTATTGAACAATGAATTAGCAGCAATTAACTTTGAAATTTAAATCCTTTGAAATCACGGCTATTTTTCTAAGGGATTTCACTGTTTTTGAAATGGGTTTGTTTTATGGAGAGAGAGAGAGAAAGAGAGAGAGAGAAACTCAGAAGAGAGAAAGAGAAATTGGTTCAGGAAATTTTTTTTTATGCGAGAGAGGCACGGGAGAAATTATTCGGTGCCCCAAACGCAATGCCAGGTGTTGCCTCCCACCTGTTTTTTTTTTTTTTTTTATTTTATCCCAGGTGCCTCCCCTTAAATATTTACTGACACGCGTTTTCTTCTCCCATGTCCCACTAGACACAACATTTTCTCTAAAATTAAGTGTTTCAAATTTCAATACGTTTGAATGGGTGAGAAGATTTTATTTTTTATCATTTAATTCTAAAGGGTCATAATTAAATTTTGACTATAGGGCTCTCGTTGATTAACCCTAAGAAAGTCGTAAAATCAAATATCTCTTAGGACTAACCAACGAGAGCTCTAGAGTCAAAATTTAATTATGACCCTTTAGAATTAAATGATCAGATAAATAAAATCTTCTTACCCATTCAAACGGATTGAAATTTGAAATACTTAATTTTTCAACCTTCAGTTTATATATTAAAAAATATGGTTAAAAAATTAAGTGCTTCAAATTTCAATCCGTTTGAATGGATGAGAAGATTTTATTTATCTGATCATTTAATTCTAAAGGGTCATAATTAAATTTTGACTATAGAGCTCTCGTTGATTAACCCTAAGAAAGTCGTAGAATCAAATATTTCTTAGGACTAATCAACGAGAGCCCTAGAGCCAAAATTTAATTATGACCCTTTATAATTAAATGATCAGATAAATAAAATCTTCTCACCCATTCAAACGGATTGAAATTTGAAGCACTTAATTTTTTAACCATATTTTTTAATATATAAACTGAAGGTTGAAAAATTAAGTATTTCAAATTTCAATCCGTTTGAATGGGTGAGAAGATTTTATTTATTTGATCATTTAATTCTAAAGGGTCATAATTAAATTTTGACTCTAGGGCTCTCGTTGGTTAGTCCTAAGAGATATTTGATTCTACGACTTTCTTAGGGTTAATCAACGAGAACCCTATAGTCAAAATTTAATTATGACCCTTTAGAATTAAATGATAAAAAATAAAATCTTCTCACCCATTCAAACGTATTGAAATTTGAAACACTTAATTTTAGAAAAAATGTTGTGTCTAGTGGGACAGGGAAAAAGAAAACGCGTGTCAGTAGATATTTAAGGGGAGGCACCTGCGGATAAAATTAAAAAAAAAAAAAAAACAGTTGGGAGGCAACACCTGGCATTGCCTTTGGGGCACCGAATAATTTCTCGAGGCACGGAGTCATTCCACTATTTTTTGTTAATGGGGTTATATGCATGCTTTGTTGGGTTATTTAAGTTGAACCAATTGATATCCAATTGAGACCCATTAATTGATGTGTTAAATGGATTGAGACCCATTCTAACCCAACTTATAAATAGGTTGGATTGAACCTATTTTTTAGTTGATGAGATTGAATTTATTAATGAGTTTGGGTCTAATTTGTCACCCCTACAAATACATCAGTATTTATAGGGAGTTCCTGGAAGAAAACTTTCAAGAGCATTCAATGCTTTTCCATGTGTGAGATATCAGTGGCTGCCAAAAGTCACTGATATCTCACAAGCCTATCCAATTCTTGACTTTGGCCAGCCATTACTATCACCCACATGGGTGAATTCCAACAATAATCAGGTATGCAGACCAACTTACGCGCATATCGACACGTAATTCTTTTATGTCCCTTCCCCAATTGTTTTCCAGAAATCCTATGTGTACCGACCAAAAGTGTAAGAAAACTGTACCGACCGCCTCGCGCCGCCGTCTCCGGCCACCGGACGGCCGATCCGAGCCGTCCAAAAAAATTTTAAAAAAAAACCGAGGGGCCTAATGCGGGAATCAACGGCATCTGAGGTGTCTAAGGTGCTTGATCTGAGCACTCTTTTTTTGTGTATATATGTATATTATGTATATTCGCCCTCGGTTTTTTTTTAAAAATTTTTTGGACGGCTCGGATCGGCCGTCCGGTGGCCGTCGGTACGGTTTCCCTACGGAAACCGTCGGTGCAGCTAGCAGTACTCATTGTTTTCCTATAAGTACTAATTGGAACCTTCAAAGCCCAGCGTCAGAAACAAAAGTGAGAAAAGAAAGCATATATATACGGCAGCTAAAGGAGTTGGAGTAATCCTTGTTTTCTGGCTTCTAGCTTCAGGTATGCTATTCTGTGCTTCTCTTCCCCGGCCTTTTCTACTCCTAGAAATTCAAGAAATTTCTACTTTCAACGTAATCAACAGGCCAGTGTGTTCTCGGTCTGAGGTGTGATATGTGTAAAGGAGTAGCAAAGCAATGAACACACATATCAGATACTGATCCGAACATAGATGTGTAAGTGTTTCTCCACAAAAAGTGCAAAAACCAGATCGGCTTGAAATGCGTGGGCGTGCCAGGGCAGGATTGCTGCCCAAATTTGTATCAAGGCCTGAAAGCCTCAATCTGACTTCTAATTGGACAAAAGTGCACGGCCTAAGGGTGGAGACCGTGAGGAGGTTCGTGGTTTGCCTTTGCGGGATAGGGACTTAGTATTTCCTAACCGTGTGAAAAATGGAAAGAAAAGTAGAACAAGACCTAAAACAGAATTAAAAGGATTTTATTAACGGTTTAACAAAGTCTGGTTACAAGGAAATGAAATAAAATCTAGGCTTGACTAGATTGAATGGGAAAGTAAAGATAATTGAAAAATAAATTGGATAAGCCGAGGGCTTGATGGTCGTGGACTCTAAGATAGAAGGTAATTGAAAAATAAATTTGCATAAGCCATGGGCTTGATGGTCGGGGACCGAAAGATAGAAGATAATTAAAAGATAAATTTGCATAAGCCGGGGGCTTGATGGTCGTGGACCGAAAGATAGAAGATAATTGAAAAATAAATTTGCATAAGCCATGGGCTTGATGGTCAGGGACCTTTGCCAAGACCTGAAATTCTGGTATTTATAGGAGCTACAGGCCTTGAGCTGCTTCAATTGCTCTAATGTATGGCTACCATGTGGCCTTCTAGCAGAGACTTGGGCTTGAGCAGCTCTGAAATGCTCTAATGAGAGGCTGCTCCCTGAACAAAACGTGTCTTCTACTCCAAGAAAACAGCAAAGGCCTGAGAAATCCTTTTTTTTTGTGTAAAACTTTGCAAAAAGGAAAAAAGAATTTCAGTTCCTGCAGCATCCAGGCCGCCATTTGAGTTGCTTTAATACTCAAGCTATTGCTTGAATGGACTCCTTCTGGGCCCACCACAATTGAAGACTAATATTACTCCAGGCCTTCTTATCATTTTATTGGGCCTTGCACCTCTTATGGGCCCTTAAACCCTTTGAGCTTGATTCCTTATAGAAGAAGGATCGAGAATCAAAAGATCAAACAGGTCTAGGTGAGCTGCTTGTGTGCAGCTTGCTTAGGTCTGCAAGAGTCATTCACTAGCATTTTCATGGGTTGCATGTACGCCACCTGTCCCTAGCCTTGCATCATGCTAAAGAATGGGGTCCCACCAGTTCAAACTTTGAGCTGCTTGTAAGCAACTTACCTAGATCTGCCAAACAAGAACATCTAGGCCTTTGAGCTGCTTGTGAGCAGCTTGAGGCCTTTGAGCTGCTTGTGAGCATGGATGTTTATAAAAAATGGATATTTGGGCCCACCAAGGCCAAAAAAGCAGGCCTGGTTGAGCTGTTTGTGAGGCTGTGAGCAGCTTATGTGATGTGAGCAGCTTATGTGAGCAGCTCAATGTCTCCATGCATGGTTGCCATGCGTCCCAAGCCCTTGCTTCATGCTGAAGGATAGTAAAGACTCAGACCTTGAGCTGCTTGTAAGCAGCTTACCTAGATCTGCCCAGCAAGAATATTCTAGGCCTTTGAGCTGCTCTTGAGACCTTTTCCCTGCCAACTAAAGGCCATAGGTGACGTTTTCTTTAAGAAGTAGGCTCATCTATTACTTGGGCCTGAACTTGAGGAGTATCATAGGCCTCTTCTCTTTTGTAAGCCATGCGAGCCCAAGTTTGGAAAGAAAACTTGGGCTTTAACTGATTTAGGCCCACTTAGAAGGCCTTATTATTTCTAAAAATTGGCCTAAGCCTGGATAAAACACTCAGATCTAGTTGGTCAACCCAAGTCTTAGGCCAATCTTGGACTTGGGCTTGTGATAACGAAATCTTAGGCATAATTTGGCCCAGGCCTTTGAAAACTCAACTCGATCAGTGACATTCAAAACGGCCCAATTTCGTGGATGACCGATCATGAGGCTTTTTAACGTCTGAGACCTTCATTCAAGTCCTTCTTCTAACCAACAAATTGATTTTCTGAATTGTGGTCAAAAATGGGTGTAAACAGTAAGTAGCCGTTAGATGCATGTAATTAAGCCCTCATACACAATACACGCGAGACCAGAAGCTTCGGATGACTACTAAAATATCTATGTCTAGATATCAGCGTTTTCGTAATTTTTATACATGTGATATACTTACATATATACACGCATGTACCAACGTTACATATACCCTCTGCTCTCTTTAACTAATTAAACTCTAGTGTATATATGTTCTTAGTACCTGTTAATATATACAGAAATGATGGAGGTAAGCATATACACACGAAAAGGGGTGCTCCAATCAAGCACCCTACACACCTCGGATGCCGTTGATTCCCACGCGGGACCCCTCGGTTTTTTTTTTAGAATTTTTGGACGGCTTGGATCGGCCGTCCGGTGGCCAGAGACGGCCCACCGGCGGCCGTCGGTACGAAATCCCTCCCCCATTTTCGGTACATATAGCAACACTCTAATATATATAGTCTTATGGGAGTATAGTGATACATATAGTGCAGATGTTTTATTCTTTTGGTGACCAAATTCTCGAGATTGGGATGGGAAAAAACCTGATCAAATCACCTGTATCGAAAAAGTGTCAGTACCTCTGTCTCCATGCACAAGAGTGGAGGTATATGGGGGTGGAGGTGGCACGTCCCACCCTTGGTTCTGCATAAGAATTAATTTTACACTAGAGGTAGTTGATTAGGTATTTATTATGAACTAAATAATTTAATTTTTCACTAGAATAATGAAAAAATAGCAATAAAAGAAATAAATGGTTCGGATCATAAAAGTAATATTTCAATTATTTTAATTTAAAGATCACAAGATAGTTGGATCAACCCTTTATTCATGTTAACAAAAATAAAAACCCAAGACAAAGTCTAGTTTTACGTTTAACCTTTCTCTTCGTATCCATCAATATAGTATAGAAATGTAGCTGAGAGCCTCACAAACCTCCAAACTCTCAATTCTAACCCCTCCTTGAAAGTAGGTTACTTAACCACTCTCCTATTTTTTCCTTTTTTCCTTTCCCTGATTAATTCTCTCTGCTAAGGAAGTTATATCTCCCACACAACCTGCACCCCACGTCCCCACCCACTTCTCATCCGCGTTCCCTTTTTTTTTTATAGGCAAGAGTAACATTTTATTAAGGGAAAAGGGGAAGGAGAATCCAACCAAAAGTTGGAATACATCCAAATGGAAACAAAGCCCATAACACCCAAAGGCCTAAAAGCCCGAAATAAACAATGAAGCCCGTAACTAAAATCTTTATGCCTATACAAAATAAAAAAATAAAAATGAAATCTTTACCATCAAAAGATTCAAAACAAACAAAAACCGCCACCCACGTCTCGCCCAAACATTGCCCACTTGAAAGTATATAACGACGGGAAAAAAAAGTTACCAAAAAGTTTGCTCGCAAATCCCAATGCAATGCTCATATTCCCACCACCCATCCGAAATTCCTCACTGCAATTCTAATAATCTCACTTCATGGTTCCAATCTATGATCCTCCACTGCAAGTTTGGCTCGGTTTGGTACAAGAAATTGTTCATGGAATTTTAATTACCAAGTTCGGCTCCATCCGTTACAAGAATTTGTTCACACATTTTTAAGTACTACCAAGTAAGCCTCTGATTGTTATGAGTTTTGTTCAAGGAACACATACCAATTGCACGAAGGTCGGTTTTCATCTCTACTCACCCATTTGACCACTGTGCTGGGCATATTTGCTTTTGTTCTTCAGCGTGTATATTTCATATTTTAGTACTTCATGCTTAAGTTCTTACAATATCTATTTTTTTCAGTCCTCTTTGGTTATTTTAAATTATGAGAATTTGTTCACGGTGCTGGGCATATGTAGTCATACAATATCTATTTTTTTCAGTCCTCTTTGGTTATTTTGAATTATGAGAATTTGTTCACGGTGCTGGGCATATGTAGTTTGCGCCTTTTTGCTCCAAAATTCAAAATGTATTAGCGTTTTGCCTTTTCGATACATGGGACAACAGAAAAAAAATGTTGCATTGCAATTGACCCCGTTCATGGAACGGGCACAACGTTCCATACCCCCAATCCTAATTTTCTAAATTTTATATATTTTTTGGTTTACAAAAAACACGTGGACAAAGAATGGCAACATCCTGCCTCCACTTCCTAATTTCTTGTATGGGGTTAGACTTGAGATCACCCCTACATTTTTTTACTAGTGTCGTTTCCGTTCGATGCACGAGACAAAATATTTGCGTGACTCTGCTATAAATTATCGAGCTTGCACAAAAATTTGGTGTTTGTCCCGTGTATCGAACGGGGACGACGCTAGTTGCTACTAACAACATGTAAGGTATACTAGTGAAGCACCAAGAGGTTGGCCAATTAGCTTGGTGTGGGACTTAGGAGTTTGCTCCTTCATAAGGTCTCAGATTCGATTCTTCTGACCAATAATTCTTGCGACCACCTTACTATTAAAGCATCCAACTCCAAACCAATTTGCAAAGAGTGGAGAGGCTGCTCAGACTCATATACTAGTTTTGGAGGAGATAATTAACCGATGTGGGACAAATCCCAACACTCCCCCGCACGTGCAACCCCCGACTCGCACGTGGAGATGTAAACAAAGGATCCATAACACATGGATCACAATGAAACAAAGTGCAACTATGACATAAATAAAGGAGAAAAACCTTTAAAAATTTAGCTCTGATACTACCATGTAGAAACTTTATGTTCATATCAAAACCAATTGGCATATTATGTTGAAATTCTTGGAGGGTTCCAACCAAAAACCAATTGGAGGTCTTGGGTGGCCTCACATCATATGGTCAAGTCTCCGTCGCCCGAGTCAACTCATCAATTCATACCTCCACGTGCATCCGGGCTGCGCGTGAGGGGTCGCCCGAGTCAAATCTCCTGGTTTCCTCAATTCGTACTTCCATGTGCATCCGGGCTGCATGTGAAGGGAAGTGTTAGACTTGCCCCACATTGTTCATCTAAGCTACCCAAGCTTAGTTAATAAAATTTACTCCACCAATGGCCAATTGGTTTTGAGATGGACATAAAGTTTCTACACTTACTTCCACGAAGCGTAAAACACGGTTATGGAAGGGGCTGCAGGGAACTCCAATTAAACAGTGCCACCCCCTTAGTTCCATCCTAGCTTTGCCATTGTCCGGTGCAATTTCAGTAGCAGAATTGCACAAAAAATATCTTTCCATATTCCCGTACCATTCATGCGATTGAAATTGCATGAGAATAGGGGAACAAACACCTTTTTTATAGGTGACCCGTGACCTGGTGAGCCCGTTAAGAGGGGAGATTCGGCGCCCAAAAATGCCCCAAGTTTGGATAAGGGAAAACGATATTCACCCTTGACCTGACCCAATGCCTATTATCCTAATTCCTAACCAATCTTTAGATTGTCTGAAGTGTTAATAGCCATGCATACTTGGATGTGTCCGGGCACGCAGTATGCACTCTCATGAACCGCTTTGAATTCACGACCTTTTGTCCAGAGATTCCTACTAAGTTGAATGAAATTCACAGCATTGATTAATTAAAAGATTCATAGCATTTGCATTGAGATTCATGACAATTGCTTCGAATCCATGATGCTTAACATACCAATCTTATGAATTCAAAGGCGTCGATCCAAGCGCTGCATACCATACATATCCAAATAAGAGTGGGTGGTTGGTTTTTATGGACTTTTTTAGTTGGTTTCTCGCCAACTTCTCCTTCCTTTGGTATCGGGTGGCATATGATTGTCCTCGGTCTATGTGCCAACATAGTTGGGATGTAATAGGTCGTTGGTTGTGATGCCTTTTATCCCATTTCCTTTTAATCTTTGTAATTTCGGTTCGTTGATTAATAAAATTTTCTTTGCTGATGAAAAAAAGAGAGTGTATGTTGTAGTAATTTCCTAGACTTCTGTATCATTGCACTTAACTAACTGTTGAAAATAAAGTGCAGTTTGACTAATGAAATTTTTTACATTCAATAAAAATAAAAAAGTGAGTTTCAGCCAGAGTGCCAAAGCTTGCCCTCAATATTGCTTGGAAGTGGAGTACATGACCTGCAAATCATCTGGGAATGAGAAGCTTTATCCTGGATGCACCAACTGTTGCTTCCTAGCCGGAAAGGGCTGCACCCTTTATTTTTCAAGTGGGAACCCTCAAACCTGTCCAACATAGCTTTTTAGCAATGGACAATGGAGATCCATCCATATATATGCAGCATAATATACAAGAAACGTGCCGTTCCTAATTGTTGGTCCTTTTTTCCGATAGTCATACTTGTAATATGGTTAAAAAGAAACATTTTCCTAAATAACTAATTGAATTGTTTTACGATGTTCAAAAGTTTTTAATCTCTCTCGAACAGTGTAAACAAAATTCACAAAGTTGTTTATGAAATACTCTCTCTCTTTTAATCAATTACTGGTACTATTATCGAAAATGAATCAACAATTAGGAATGAAGGATGAGCTAAATCTTTTTTTAGCAGTCTTTGGTGTAATAGATTAAATACAATCAATTAATAAAGCGATGATCTCATTGTATCTGTAAGAATTAAGGGCATGCGACTTTGTTCGTTTTGGTGCCTTAAAATTTTTGGGCACGGTGTTCAATAAACTCTCTCTCTCTCTCAAAAACTTTCCTCAAAAGTCAAAACCCTGGTTTGGCTGCATGTTGGACAATGGATCCAATAGAAATTCGTTGGGGGATGATCACATGCACTCTCAAAGTCAGAAATTCTAGATTCGTTTATTGACTGAATGACAATGTAATATTTTTCTTTAGATTGTCTTCTTTCCCTTGTTGGGGTTTTGGCGCAAGCCATTGAAGGCGGGGATTCAGAAATACTCCCTCCGTCCGGATTTAATTGTCCCTAGTTCTATTCTAACCGGCTAAAAAATGAGTTATATCTTTAAATCCGTAATGAATTTCATATCGAATATGGATCTTGTTTGATAGATCTCGATTAGATCTATAATACAATGTTTTCGAAATCACGTAAAATATTATAAATTGAAAGATATAATCGATTGAAAAATGACACGAACTCTAAGAAAGAACTATTAAATCTGGACGAAGGGAGTAGTAATTTACAACGGCAGCAAACAAATGAGGATAGAAAAAGAAACTCAAAAGAGGAATACACAAGAATTTATGTGGTTCTGCTGAAGTAACCTACATCCGCATGAGTGATTTGTTATTTAGTATGCGAGAATAATAACAAGAACATGCACAGAACGTGGGCTAAATTACACACTCTAATTGCCGAATTGGGCTGGGGGGAGCAGCATTCATTAGCGCTCGATTTCATTGTCTATCTTGACAATTAATAGTCCAGATTTTAAAAGAACTCTTCTCTAGAAGAATTCTTTTAAAATCCGAATTTTGGACAATTAGATTTAGCAAAGCCCCCAAGTCCCTAATTGCCACCCGAAGAACAACTCACAATAGGATTAAAAAAAAAAAAATAGCCTACTTTCTCTCACCACAAGAATGCAAAACTCTCACCGCCTAACACCCATCAAGAATGCTAGGAACACAATTTTGGACATAATTGCACACAAAATCGTTCGATGCACATAGTACTCTCATGTACATCAAACTTCTTCGAACACATTTACATATGGAATTGTGTCCGAAAATTGTGTCAGCATGGATTTTCAAAGCGTGGAAAACCCATGCTAACTCGAAAGTCCCGAGACATCAATATCCAATCTTTGATTGATATCTTTCAACTTGCGCTGTATCTTTGACAATGAGTACTGATCATGAGCCAAGATTCAACACCCCTAGCTAGAGCATGTGAACCAGTTCTATTCTAAGCTAAAAAAAAGTCAGTGAACAAAACATATGTTGTTATCCATGCTTGCTGGCTGGCCTAGAGGAGGATTGGCTCTTTAGGAAATGTAAGCCACCAAAGAAGTGTTCTTCCCAAAACACCCTCTTGTGTCTTCCTTTAGTGGCCAAGTTGGATAGGTTTGATGGTTGGCTGTGGAGAGGACTTTTGGATCATGGGTTGTCAATCGTTTTTTTCCATTTTACTTTAATAGTAGGTTTTTCTAACTTTTCAAGTTTTCCCTCCATATCCTTTTTTTCTTTCATTGTTTCGTTTGGTTTTGTCTTTTGCGAGGGGATCTTTTGGTAAAGTCATGCTTAGATTCATTGGAGAATCAGAAATATCACAAACTAGGAGAATAAACCTCTTGTATTGAACAGGGCTACAGCGCCAAGCTATATGATCCCCAAGCTGCTGGCACATTGAATAAGAAGATCTTCTCTCCAACTAATCTTCCTATCTTTCCAAATTTTGGGGTTCCATCAAGATTTAGTGTTGCTCTCTTGCTTCTCCCAAGAGAAAATTCTGTCTAAAATCACTCATCCTAGCTAGCTATATGCCTATATGTAATATGCAACTGTCAAGAGTGAACCGGTCCGTACAAGAAAAACCAAAACGAAAAAACAAACATGCAATACACTTTCGACAGTTTTCATGCCTAAATGTAATATCGGACGAAACTACAAAGTTGTTGAACCATTAAAAGATAATTGATCAATTCCCTGCTTTAAAAAAATAGGCATGTTATATTCTAAAAGGAAAGGCCTTGTTTGGTCATGTAAGCGACGAAGCCATTTTGGCTTTGAGGAGACCAAAATATCCTTGCCTTTGGACCATGAAGCTGCCTTCGATTATGGGCATTGGCGTTATTTTGTAGGTTCTGGCCCTACTTTCCATGCACTGTGCAAGTTTTTTTCCAAAGTACTTTAATGGGTTTTCCAACTTTTCACCATTTCCCTCTGTCCTTTTTTCCTTCTTAGTTTCTAGCTTTTTTGTCCTTTTGCACGAGGTTACTCTAGTAAATTCATGTTGGGAAATCTTCAAAAATTAAAGCAAAATCTCCTAAAGATTTTGCTAGGATTCTCATTAATGAGAGTGAGAGAGTCACTGGGTGTTTCTCCCAAGATTTTGCTAGGATTCTCATTAATGAGAGAGAGAGAGAGAGAGAGAGAGAGAGAGAGAGAGAGAGAGCGCCAAGGGTGATTCTTTGACCGAGAATCCTTGGAAAATCTTCAAAATATTCCCAAGATTTTGCAAGAATTTTAATCTGAGAGGGGGAGATTTCGGGAGTATGATGTCAGCCATGTGGGACAAAATGATGGGGAGGTTATAGTGTTCCGGAGAATGGAGAAACTCAAGTAAAGCCATTGTCATTTCAAAATTCGCCCACCAGAAGCATGTTTACAAGCCTCTGTATTTGATTTTTTGGAGTATTTAGTCTGCCAAATATTTTGTTGCTAGAAGAGTATGGAATTTACCAAACAAGGAATAAAGTGAAATGCTATAGATGAAAGCATTCTAAAACTCACCTAAAGCTTAATTCCATTTCAAGATTTACAAACTACTTCATTTCTTTTCTTGACAATAGAATAAAGAGATGAATTCATACACAAGACTTGATTGCTTCCACCAAAAGTTCTAACTTATGCTTCCAAGTTTCTCATCATCTAGAACATGTGATTGTCATTTAAACAATGTGCAGAAAATCTTATTGCACATGACATTTGAAAGGGACACAATAAGAGACATAACAACAGACAGAGAGACGACTGTGCGAAGCTCTTTCAAAATAGAATCAGAAAATATAATAAATCTAACACAGTTGTGCAAGTCTAGATGGAAAGAGAGTAGTAAGCATTAAAAAGAGTGATAGAGGCAGAAAAAATGAATCAACCAAGGATTTGATTCTTATTCTTATTCTGCATCCAATGGTGGGAGAGAATGTGAGAGCTTGAACTAGTTGAAAGTAGGTTTTAGGACTTCGGATTGGTGCTGTGCAGTGAGGTGTACAATACCGTGTTACGCACCTCTGAGTCTTCGGATCGGATCTCATCTTAGCAATCAACGATCGAGAGCCGTTCATTGCCGAGATGAGATCCGAGTTGTCAGATTGCACGATCCGACGATTCGGATGTGCACAAAATGGTATTGCGCACACCACTGCACAGCACCATGAGCACATAACAACAGCCTAGAACCACGTGTAAGAAGATAAGATGTAACCTTTTTTTTATCCACAGTTTATCTCTATCTTCTTTTTCAAAGAATCCTTATCCACCCACTGACGGATATATTTAATCCCATTCCCACATTCTTCACATCTTAGGGATGTTTCCACTAACCTAAAAATTGTAGACTAATTTTTTTTTGTTTTGTCTTTATTTAATTTTTTTTCACGTTTGTTAGATTTGTTTGAAACTTCTACTCCCTCTGTCCCTAAATAAATGTCTGACGCACAAAATTAGGCCTTCAAAAAGATGCATTTGTTTCGTTAAAAAAATCAAATTTTTTTCACAAATCAATAGATAGCAATGAGTTCTATTAGATTGTGAAAAAAATTTAATTTTTTAATGAAAAACATGCATATTTTGTAAGGCCTAATTTTGCGCGCCAAATACTAATTTAGGGATAGATGGAGTATATATTATTGATACGAGAGTAATTAGAAAAAAATCAACAAAAAAAAATGACCGTGAAGAGCTTGATCTGAGCAGTTTTTAACTTAAATTTGATGAACGATTCAATTAAAAACTACTCAAAACAAACACTTCCCGATAATTTTTTTTGCTGATTTCTCGTAGGTATCCTTAAAATCATGTTATGCACACATTGGGCGGCTCGGATAATCAAAAATTGATCGGGAATTATGAGATTGAGATTTGGAGTATTTTTTTAGATGTTTTTAAGATGTCCCTGGAACCGCCCCATTTTTCATAATATCCAAGAAAATTTTCTAAAAAAATAGCTTTTAGGCTTTTTTTCTTGGATAATTTCCAAAAAAATTTAGGTAAAAGTAAAAAAAAATTACTTTTTCGATTTCTCTCGTCGATACGAACCAATGATACATAAAACTTTGATGCAAAACTAATAATTGTGAAAAAAAATTGGATGAAGAAAAAATAAAAAAGTTATAGTCTACAACTTATAGATTAGCGGAAACGGGGTGTTAGTTGATGAGCACTTATATCATACATAAAACAACAACAACAACAACAATAACAATAACCGAACCTATCTAGTTCCAAAAAAAAAAAACTTAACCATGTAATAAAACCCAAACTGAACCCTAAACTCAATACATATCAGTACTAACCAATCCATGATTAAACACAATTACACAAGCAAATAACTATAAACCTAGACAGAACCCAACAATGTGCAGTTTAAAAATTACATAGCTCATGTTCATATAAAAAGACAGATAAGCACAGCTTTAATATTTTCATGTAAATACCAAGTAAAAATGGGGACTAAATCTGACCTTCGGATGGAGTGACCCAGTTTTGGTAATCCAAACTCCCAAACAAGAGAGAAAAAGAAAGAAACCCTTCACCCACAGTGAAACAACTCTCTTTTTCTGCAAAAGACTGCAAAAGGTCCAAAAACAATTCCACAGTTCTTAAAACAAAGGTAGGATCCAAATGGTGAAAGAAATAACAAAGAAACCAAGCAGCAAAGGGAATAAAACAAAGAAATACATAAAAACCTTTGTCCAAGCAACCATAATTAACTTATTAAACCACAAGCAGCAATTCCATGACCGACCATTCTGTTAGGCTGAGTTTGGATCATCGATTTGTGGAGATATTTACCAAGGGAAAGGAAAATGATTGTGAAACCGAAGACATAATTTAGTTTCGTAAAATTAATGTCTTCTTCAACACGTACCTTTCCTTTCTCTCCCTAAATACCTCTTTCATTCAACAATCCCAACACAGACTAAAGAAAAACAAAATGGAAAAGAAAACGAAAAAAACTCTCGCAGATGCACAAAAACACATAAAACTGCTAGCAGGTCACTTCAAGCTGGTGCAGTTCAAAGCAGAGGTAATATTCTGGATAGTTGAGCTCACGAGAGCATTGAGACCAGTCACCAACTGCATATCACCACCTGTTAAAATCTGGAAAGCCACTGTGAGAAGTGAACCACTGGACATGGGGTTTGCAGTAGAAGTGCTGCTTGAAGCTCCATTAGCCCCCGTGTGAGGATGGCCATCACTGGAGATTATGAACCCTGATGGAAGAATAGGTATGCCGGAGGAGTCTGCACCACTTACTGCCATTTGTACAGATTGTATGTCAATGGGAGCATAGACAATCATTGCTCCCAGGGGATCGACACAGCTCTCCTGAAGCACCAGCATATTGCCCTCACAAGGAAAGAAAGGCTGCTTGGCAGATGAAATTTAAGTGAACCTTAGTAATTGTTCCATCGCACAAGGAAACAACAGTACGATATAATATTTCAACAAGTACAATGACTTTTAAGTTCAGTATGTTTCTGCGGCAAAACCTTCCAAACGAAGTGGCACTGGCTCTGGCATTTCATGAATTATGAGCCACAAGTAGTGTAAAGCACGTACTCAGAATTATCTAGAAAACGACTTTTTTAAAGCACTTCCTATATTTTGTCTTACAAGTGATTACGATGTCTTAATATTTTGTATTTTCGGCATTAACAGTACAGAAAATTTCATGTATAAAAATGATCACAATATATGCGTCTCATCCAAAATGACATTAGTGACATTTCTTGAAATTAAGAGCTTTAAGCAATAAATATTGATTCTGAAAAAGTGGAATGACAACGAGCCACGTCAACAAACCCTTTCAAGCCAAGTGACTTCTATATACTCAATGCAGTAAAAAATAGAAATCAAAAGAGTATTACCTGGATGATGGATATGTGGTTTCCTGGATGATCTCCATAGGAGATTCTTGCACTCTCTTGGAATGGGTTTCCATTAGACATTGCATCCCACTGGTTGACAAAAGGAAATAAACCCCGAAAGTTAATTCTCATGGTTTGTCACATTTTAACAAGAGATAGATGTGACGTTCAAATGAGGAGAAATAATTCAAGTGTCGCAAACCTGGGATCGCATCTCTGTGTTACTAAGGAAATCAAACAAAGCTTGATACGGCAGTGGGAGCCGAAGGGAGGTAGCAGCACTGACAATCAAGCCACTGGGTTGACCTAGTCCTGTGCTCTTGCGACTGGAGAATCGAATTCCACCACTATTCAGTTCGGCTAGCTGAGGGATTTCCAGTTTGCGTTTCATGGTTAAATTTGCACACAAGTACTTGACCATCCTATGTGTCAGGTTCATTATGCTTCTCCTACCTTCAGGTGTACTTACCCCTGGGACAAATAGCATTAAAAAGGTACCAAAAGACTGTTAATATGGACATACATATATCATAAACATATAAAGAAAGGGAAAAAGAAAGCAATAATCTGTTATGGGAGTTGAAGTTGTCAGCGAGACTACCCTCACCAGTTTCTTGACTGACAGCAGTTCTGCCCATCCCAAATGCAAATCTTTCACACATTCTCTGAAGAGTGAGAAGACATCGCTCTGCTCCATATGCTAAACCATGGAAAATCAAATCCCTATAAAGAGGATGAGTCAGGGCCTTTTCGTCAACTTGAACATGTTCCACCCAAGTAACCTACCAAAAAGAAACAGCAGCAGAAATTTATGGTAAGTGAAAAATAGAAAGAAAATCATGGAAGTGCATGGTTGGTTTGAAACGAGGTACATAACAATATCAGCAACACTAAAATGGTATACTGCTCTAACTGCAGTACAATGACAATGGGAAGTTCTGAGAACTAACACTCAGAAGTTACTGGAAACTACAAGTACTGCACAGCTGCTGCGAGAGGCAAACAACAGGAGAATGAAATTGTGTTTCTGTTGTTGAAACTATACGTTACAACATCGAAAAATCTATCTTGGCTAAAGGCCGTCCCGCAATAGAAAGACCTGATTACTCTAGTTCCAACACCTATAAATATGCTGGCCGATGTGGATATCAAGGGGACCGGGAAAGAATTCTAGATAGTTATTACCATGAAATTAGTCTTCTGCAGTACCATATTTCCAATAATAGTCATGTGCCAATGTCCATCCCATCTAAAGGGTACTATCATGAACTTGAGAAATAATGTTCGCCAGTCATTCTTCTCTCTAAAAGAACCTTAATGACATTGTTAGACTCTGGCCTGGAGTGAAACCATGTTTTTTTTCTTTTCATTACCAAAGAAAAACATTTGGTGTGCTTCTAACACCACTAAAGGGTCCTCCACATCCATATTCTTCAATTTCTCCAAAATAATCAAAGTTGTAAATCTGTAGATCTAACCCAGAAACTTAAGATACTGGGTAAAGAGGTCACAAATTATATTGAGTGGTCACTCATTCCATATCCAACCAATGTGGGGCTATGTTATCCAGCATCCCTCTCAGTGCAGCCAATTTTGAGGCAAGTCACACTTAGTGTCTTTTTGGGAGCTGGGTATATCATCATGTTGGTGGATTTTCCATCTTGTAAAATGCGAATGAAAATGAGCTGTGCTATGGTACTATGTTGAAACTTATGGGTTTGGAACGAAAGGTTCTACAATAATTCCAAATCCCATAATACCCTCTATTTCTTCCTAACACAAATCCATTAACCTAGTTGCACCTTCCACCACCACCTCAAACTATAGCAACTCACCCAACCCCTAGCCCGCTGTCGGAACCCCTTTGCCATCCTCCCTTTACCTTTCCTGCCCACCGCCAGCCTCCCCCAGTCCCTCCTTGACCACCACATATCCACGCAACCCTAGTCTGCCCTCTTCGCCCTATACAAACAAATACATAACACCAGAAAATATTATAGTTTGTACTTTGTTCAACTGCAAGTATTGTTTAGCAAGTATTTTTAAACACTATGTTTATACTAAAAGCTTGAGCAAATTTGAGTAAGTATTCTTCTGTTTTTGTTTCTTTTGTAATTTATATGCTTTAAAGGTTCTATATGGTTCCTTTTGCGATAGGAACCGAGGTTTAGTGGCGGGGGGAAGCAATGGCCACTGGGGGCATTATATTTAGATGTTGGCATGTTGCCCCCACTAACTTTAATTTCTAGCTCTGCCACTAACATGGTTAACAGGAGAGTTTCACTTGGAGCACATGAGCGAGGTCTTAGTTGCAGGAACCTCCTATGTGGGCGTGAATCCACCTCGGAACCTCACTCCCCCGCTCCTTCCTTGGAACCTTGCTCCCATTGAGAAAGGAACCCGTTCCCAACTAGGATAGAATCTCTTAGGCATATAAATCCCAAAAGAAACAAAAATAAAAGACACCAAGCAAGAGAAAAGACAAAGTAATGATAAGATATTATAAAGATATGAACTTAAATTTGCTCATTTACTTAATATAACTATTATATTTACAGTCACTAAGACAATCTTTGCAATTGACACGAATGATGCATAATAATATTTACTTGCATTACTTATTTTCATGTATTACTCCTGAACACTCCCTATCCTGAAAGAGGAGCTCCTATAATCCTCCCCCACCGATCCAGCTCCTGCCCCTGCTTCGTGCAACTAAGATATGGAGAACAGCTAGAATCACATATGCAATTTAAGTGGTAGAATAATATTTTCTTTTTGACATTTAACTATAGTAAAATACATAAAAAAAAATATTTGTAACTTTAATAATTTTTCCTAAAGTTGGGAGCTCCCACACTTCTATGATCATACGCTCCCCCGCTCCCATCCCCGCTCCTACTTCATGCAACTAAGAGCAAGGTTCTTAGGTGAATTTGCCACCCCAAGAGGATATTCCTATAACTAAGCACCCGATCGAGGCGTTCAATAAACCAAATATGAACAAAATTTAAGGTTGTTCGGTTTGGTATCTCCCAACAAGTGAACTCCGTTCACATATAATCCTCCAAACAACTCCTTGGAATTCATATCTCTACTTTTTCATCCTTCGAGCGGTTCCAGATTTTTGAATAAAATGCATTTTTCCAGAAGTTTCACACTGGATTTTTCCTGGTCGAAGTGCTTCTAATGGTAACAGCTCATGTCAGTAGTATGATGACATGTGTTTGGATCTCACAGGGCGAATGGAATGGGCAAGGAGGATGTTTGCTCAGAAGGGGGGATGGAAAGGTAAAGGATTATTGGTCTAATGATTTTGGGTGGCTGTTGTGGCATAGCTGAGGGTTGGGAGAGAAGGGGCGGTGCCAGTGGCCAGATAAGTCCGGGATGTTGGGAAAGGAGGGGTATTGAGGTGGGTTGCCGGAGTTAGAGTGGTGTCGGAAGGTGGGAACTAGGGTTAAGGTTGTTGTTGTGGAGGAATAGGATATTTGGAATAAAAAACTTCAATGCTGAAGAAACAGAAAAAACTACAATTATAGGGTGTACTAAGGCAAAAATTACACCGTGGTCCATATTTTTCTCCCTTTATCACAATTGGGTCTTCACAATGACCAACTACCACAACTAAGATTGGTTTATGGAGCTAGCTGATTTCCACCAAAGATTTGGGTAGGACATTCCAAAAATTGCGGTTCCGCTTACCCAGTTGTCTCAGAAGAACACACCTTCTATTGGAAATAAGGACCAGGAGGAGTTTCCAAGAATTTAAGGAGAGATTGGTGACAGCTCCAATTTTGACGTTACCAACGAGCAGCGAGGCATTTGTCACACATAGCTACACTTCACACTGGGGATAGGATTGCATATTTTTGCAAGAAGGGAAGATCAACCCATGTTTTCATCCTTATGAAAAGAAATATCTTACTCCTGATATGGGGTAGGTTTGGGTTTAATGAAGATTTGGCATCATTCAGAGAGCAATACGAACATAAAAGGTTTTAATCCCTCTTTAAAAAGAAGTTGAACATGAGGCAAAGAATATGGCCCAAGTTAATGAATAACTACAACTCCAATAAAATATGGGTAAAGCAAATTGGTGCCTACCATTGATGCAGTCTATGAGCTCAAGAGAAATTTATTTAAGAACCGGTAACATATGGAAATTGACATAATTTCGAGATGGAACCTAAAGAAAGCATGCAAATTCAAGCAAATAGGCATAGTAGGTCCTTATCTATGTCACTATAAAATCAATATGTTGCTTGTCAAATTAAAAGTTCCTAGGGTACTTTTGTACTTCTGGACATGAGCTGAAGGGTCGCTCCTGGGTCGACATATGGATCAAGTTACATGTTTCTTCATTCACTATAGCCAGAAGATTTTGTAGTTTCCTTTTTCAAAATCCTAGTCCTAGTTGACTAAGGTGTCGGACATGTCTACGACCTAGTCACATAATTTGAGAGGGTATTGGGTAGCGAACTCACACTCAAACCATGAATGAGGGAATTATCTAAAAATCATTAAAGCGAAGCACTAACTGACGCAAGTGCAACACTCACCTGATGCAGTGAATTTTGATTTATTGTCATTTATCTGTTATGTCAAGGGTAGTGTAGTTAAGGGGTAGTGTAGTCTTTTTATTGTGTTGCAATTTGCTTAGGGTTGACCTATATGGGTTATCTCTTAGTCTTGTAGCAAGAGAAGGGTTTTGTAATACAACTGTTCTATGTGGTTTCTCTCCATTGTAACATGGTATTGGATCCGCCACCGGAATGAATCGGACCGGTTGTATCGTGTCCTGTATGTACTTCTTAGCCAGTCGATAAGCCTTCAAAGGCCATATAAAGCATTGCAATGCTTCTAAATGACTAAACTCTAGAGGCATAATTTAGGTAAATATTCACAGCTTTCAAACTTGAATTTGATGGATTGTAAGGTGTGATGGCTATTGGCTACAAGCATCTTCAGCAAACCCTTAAAAGTTTAACACCCAAAGTGTACTTAACTATCTTTATACAAAATATTTTGAATGATGAATGCTGTGTTTGGATTTGGATTTGAAATTTTTTTTGAAAAATAGTAGGGGTAATAAGTGGAGAGACATAGAGAGAGAAATGTTGGAAATAGGGGGAATTTAGGGGGAATTTTTTGAAAAATGCTTTTTGAAAAGATTTTGTGAACCCTTCAAATCGTCAATAGAAATTAGTAACACTACGAAGCACAAAAAGTTAAAGCACAAAAGATAAGAAAACTAAGAGGAGAAAAAATACGTATAAAGAGGAGAAAAAATACGTATATAATATTAGTTTGGTATGATGCTCTACTTACCCTTCAAATTACAAGGATGAGAACCAAATTTTGAAGTTTGAGATAGTGTTTGCCATCTGCTAGAGCATATAGAAATTATCAACCTCTTCAAATACTTTGCCAGTTTTGGTATTTAATGGAATTCCTAGACCTATCTTCTCCTTTCAGCTCTTTTGGAAAAGCATCAAACTCAAAAACAATAGACAATACAGGGTAATCTAGGCTAATATATTAGTTTAGGAGGTGTATTAACCGATATGGAGGCTATACAAAAAAAAAACGATACGGGGGCTCTAACATTCTCCCACAAGTGTGATCCAATTAGAATGCGGAGAGGTAAACAAAACATGTAGAACATACAAATAAAGACCTTCTAATTTGAGGATCCCTTGTGTAATTCCTCATGTGATGCAAATTGGGGCCCATTGCGGTCCTTTTTTATGACCCTGAGCTTTTCTTTTATGCAGGCCTCGATGTGTAAGTTATTGCGTGGTCACATCGAGAGAACTTGGTGACGAGAACTCTAAACGTCCATTTCTCTCTAGACCATTTCAATGCATACCGATCCAATCGACCTGATTTTTTTGAACGAATGACATATACAAGGAGGCCTACAAAATGAATGACTTGGATCATAAAGAAAAGGACCGTGGTAAAGTCCATTTTGCATTACATGAGGGATCTTCACATTGGAGTATCTTGATTCAGAACAAAGCACACTCATTACCAAATTAATACATGTGCACAAATGAAGGGCAAAATTGATGCACTTGAAACTATGGAGACCATATTGACATAAAAGGCAACTGCAGGACAGTAGTGAAACAAATTTTGTTCTTGACCATAAGGGGAAAAATATTTTCCTAGTGATGGAAACCAATTTATTATGTCTAAAGAAAGGAAAGAAACATTGCTGGAAAAGATGACTGATGGGAGATATGTGAAATTATCTCCTGGATTCTTATTTTCAGTATAACATATATGAACTATCAGAACAAAATTAATAGATTACAAAATCCACACCTTGGAACACCCATTTGACAAATCTTTGATAAAGCATCCGGAAGGCAGCCTCCAAGAGCGGAAAGGGGAAGATTGTTGGCTCTCATTGAAGAAGTCATGCGATACATTTACTATTATCCATTCACCTTCATTGAATTGCTCACAGTAACGAAGCAAGTAGAATTCTCGAGGTGCCACCAGAGGTGAGAGTACATGCAGTTGTTCATGTACCTGCAACAGCAACCCCTTGTGGTCCCGTTAACAAATTTTCCAACAACATTCTTCAAGAAAAAGAGATAATTATAAACCCTTTGGACTACTTACCAGTTGTAATGAACCATTCAGGTTTCCTGATTGAGCGTCAAGTTCTTGAATTGTCTTTCCTTTTGTGATGATTGTAGGGAAAAAATTCGCTCTTTTAGCCTGCAAAATTTGATCAGTGGTTTGGTATACAAAGAACAGGGACTTGGGTATGGAATATGAGATATATTAACAATGAGATATTGGAGCTAACCGAGTCCATTAATATGCCAACCAATTGTGATCCATGCATTCTTACAATGCCCTCATCCTTTGATGACTCGAATTGAGGACGTGAACCTTTTAGGTGATTAATCCTTGGAAAGGACTTTCCATAGTTGTCACGGTGAATCACATATCTCCCATCAGTAGGGTCCTTAATCCATAGAGGCTCAATGGACAAAAGGCTAACCACTTCATTAACAGCATTGACAACAGTTTGAAACATTCCTAATTTGTCAGATTCTTTCATCTCCTTCAAGTCGCACAAAAAGTTGGGATGTCTAAAGTTTCTGGAGCAAATATTGTGATCAAGTGAAAGCATTCCCATCCTTGGTCCCGGGAAACCTCCTATCGATGCATCCCGTGAAGGTCCAGAGCCGGGTGAGTGGACTTTTGAACCCGAAATGCCCATATTGACAACAAGTTTGCTGAGTTTTTCATACTGCAAATATGGGGAGCCTTATAAATTAGAATGAAGAAGACCTAAGTTCAAAAGAGGGGGGGACAATCAACCTTTTTGTTTAGTATGGCATTTTCTGTCCAAAGGTCCTCCAGAATTGAATGATTCTTTTCTTTGCTAAAGGGCAAACCCTTGCACGGTGTGCATAAGGACTTCACCTTCAGTGCATCTCCAAAGGCAAGGTTCTCACACTTGAGCCTATTGTTCTCTGCCCGAAGAGCATTGCCTTCAAGCCTCTCATATTGTGCCTGAAATCATCCACATGAACATACACATTCTATAATCAAGGGCAATAGTGAAATCAAAGGACAAAAAAAAATTGAATCCTCCACAAACAGAAATAAGAATTTCATAGAGCACCTTCACTAGAGTTCTCTTATTCTGAAACCAGAACTTGATCTGTGTAGGTGTGAGTCCCAGTTCCCTTCCCAGTTGAAGTCGTTGCCTTTCATTTGGATGTTGGCATTCCTCAAAATACCTTCATCAGCAAGAAGAAAAAATCATTAGCAGACAACACAAAGAGATATTAGTTAATCTATATATGACCACAAGAAAGTCCTTTCACATTAAAGACTGATCCAAGTAATTGGACCAAGGTGTAGCAGATAATAGCCTAAACACAACCAGGAAGCAAGAAACATAGGCACAGAGAGGTTCGTGGACAAAGTCATAGAGAAAAAGGATGAAGTCATTCTAAGAAAACATTGAAGAAAAGGTAGGATATCAGCATTCAACGTAATCAAGCCAACCATTTTTTCCCGAATATGTGATAGATGCAATGAACATAACAAGGTAACACCCTTCCCAATAGCATATACAAAGCCCAAAAAATGCTTCACAAAAAAAGATGACGAAAATTCAACAGTGGCCTTACGCTTCAAGCCTTAGAGTCTGGGAAGATGCAAGTCGCCGCCTTCTTCTTGGAGAATTTGAGATTTCATTCTCATCAGCAGACATGAATCCACCCCTTTCAGCCATCCAGAAGATTCTTTTTGGAGTCTGTAAAATCTGGCTACAAAATGGTTGATTAGCAGAGATGACTAGAAAAACTTGTTTCCTTAAGAGGAGTAGCACACAATGAGGTTATGTATACAAACATATGCAGATATGTACTTAATAGGGGGAGAGGGAGAGAGAGAGAGAGAGAGAGAGAGAGAGAGAGAGAGAGAGAGAGAGAGAGAGAGATTAGCACAACTGTTGGAGAAACAGAGAGAGAACCTGGATTTCTGATCTAAAAAGCAAGAACCTGTGGTTGCAGGCCAAAGTTTTCCTATGCTCTGGTTTAGTACATGCCCCCCTAGTCCCAAGCGAATTATAAGTATCTCGAAGGGGAACTTGTGGCCCTGTGAAGATTGACAAATAGATAGACCTTCGCTGGCATTACTAATCTTTCGACATTGGTGGACCTTGGAAGATATTTGAAAATTGATTCTTGGAAAGTTCCATCGTAGCATAGGAAATGACCTGTAGGGTGTCAGAACAATCATTGTCATTTGTGAATGTCTTCTTTGCTCATCCGTTTCAAATGTGAATGCGTCCAACTCTAAATGAAAACAATAATGACATTCTAAGCAAATATGGGAACTCAATATCTTTTGATGTACTACCAACATTCGTACAATTCGTGAAAGGTGGGGCCCTTAAAATGATGCATGAGTGAGGTATTCGATGGAACTCAATCCCAGTAACGAAGTTTAATTGCCTTACCATTACGGGCAACAAGTGACACACATTATTCATTTTGGACATAGAAGGTAAGATATAAATCAGGTCTACAAACACAAACTATCTTTAACTTTTTTCTTTTCTTATTTGGGTGCATTACAGTCTCCCTGGACTTTCGGGTTTATTACAACCAGTCCAATTAGTTTGGAACTTTCGCCTTCCTTTTAGTAACAATAGGGTAAGAAGAGTAAACCGACAATATGGAATTAAGTTTTGCCCCTGGATTTATTTACATATATTCAGTGTCAAAACTAACTCTAACATCAAATATAATTCTTCACCAAAAATGATTTTGCTAAGTTGCCATCCCAATTATCTTTACCTGCTCTTCCCCTCTCTCATTTCCTCAACCACCCTACTTCCATGATCAACCACCTCTCTTCATTGACGCGACACAAGGCCCTGAGGACTGATAGCAACATGGCCGTCTTGGACCCAGAGTTTTTCCCCCAAACAAAAAATAAGAGAATATTACGGCTCCCACCTAACATCCTTCATGGTACAATACCAAACATTGGGCATCAATATTTTGACCTTTTCTTTTATACCAAAACCCCACTGGGTTTGTTTCGTTTGGATTTTGAGGGTGGTTTTTTGGGGTAATAAGTAGAGAGAGAGAGAGAGAGAGAGAGAGAGAGAGAGAGAGAAATGAGAGTAATAATTAGAGAAAACTTATCGGGGACTGTGCACAAAAAGAGGGGTTGGTTTTAGAGATCCAAAGCAAACACAGTCAATAGGTCTTTGGTTAACCTTTGCACTCCAAGCCCAAACACGCAAGTACTCTGCATATATAGTACTAAAGGGCCAAAATAATTTATTAACTTCAACAAAGACCTAACCATGTGCCAACAAAAGAAAAATTGTAAAACATGTCGAGAGAGATCGATGGATTAGTTTATTCAAATATTTTTCACAAATGATACCTATGTAGCATGGACACTTCGTTGGAGGCCAAGTATCGGTGTCATACACTGGTTGGACACCGACACTCTCCAAACATGTGTGTGACATTCAAATTCAAAGTGTCCTATTTTTTCTCGTTGTTTTTCGTTTGGACACTCCTGGGACACTTCAAAAAATGCTCCGGACACTCGGGAAACAAGTTGGGGGTGATAAACGACATAGTAGAAAGTCTTATTTCTTGTGTGACAGATGATGTTTTATTGGTTAGAAAGACATACAAATGATGAAATGCTAGTGGTTAAAAATTAAAATACTTTGGTGAAGGATATAATGATGGATATATTTAAGGTATATGTGGTGTTGCATATTTACAATTAGAACCTTCATGTTTTTAGTTTCTACTCAGAGAATAGTATATCTATATATTTTTAAAATGTGTCCACTAATGTGTCATGCCCTCCAATTTTTAAAATTTACGTGTCGGAGTGTCAGTGTCATGTCCATGTCTGTGTCCCGTGTCTCTGTTGGTGTTACATAGAATGATACTTTACTGTAACTAGTTTTTATAAACTTTTTCATCTTATAGCTTCTAATTTGTCAGAGGTTTTCTTTTTGTAAATTGAATTTGGGGAAAAAGTATCAGCCAAAGGAAGATTCATTAATATAAACATGGAAAACACAAAAGGGAAGGACAAGAAGTCGACTAAAAAGAAAACTAAATAATCCCTGTGCTCTACAAATAACTCTCCACTCATTACCAATCAAGAACCCTGGTTACCTTTGAAATGAGGAGATATCAGAACCAAAAAAGAAACTAGATAACAAATCTTCTCACATCATTGCTCTTCTCTTAAAAAACTTGCATTCCTTTAAAGCAAAGAACCAATAGGACCACACTCATCATAGTCTTCAAAGAGTTCGCACTCTGTAGTTAGACCCAAAGCCCAAAAAATCAGATTACATCATATATCACAATTCACAACAATGTGGCATTACCAAATGAACTCCCGAATTGGAACACTCCATTAAGATATTGCCAACGGACATTGTGGTGATCCATACTGGCATCACCCCCCCCCCCCCCCCCGCCCCCCCCCCCCCCCCCCCCCCCCCCGCGACACTTTTAAAACAGTTGAGGGTGTAAAGAATAACTGGGACAATTTCATTAGTATTACATTAATATCGTGAGTATATCATCACTTAAGGTTGACATCTGAAACAACAAGTCCATATTTTCCTCTTCTGAAATTCTTTTAACAATATCTCGTTGAAGTTAGTTTCCTCTTCTGAACATGACTGCATAGAGACCTTGAAAACCGACATAAGAGCCAATGAACCATCATTATCAACAAACGTCATCTCAACAAGTCACTGACACCTTTGCCGCCGCCCTTCAATACTTTAACAATCCCATCACTAACTTGCCTCTCTACTTGCTTTCCCAAAAATCATATAACAAACCACTCTTTGTTACTCACACCTCCAAACAATGGCGGCTCTAGGATTTTTCATGAGGGTGGTCATTAAATAACTTAAGTTCTACAAATCCTATAAAACAGTCTTACATAATGTGTTGACATTGAAATTTTCACCATATAATGTACAAACACATAGGATTTCATTTGTTTTCGAATATTATTTTATACTTAGGAAAATTGTGAATTGATAGTGCAATAGTTTAGCTAGATGAACAGTTGAACACAAAAAATAGGTAGCTAGTTTCGATATTGTTAACAAATTATGAATAAAAGTTAAAAGGAAAAATTCGTTTAGATAGATGGAATTTCAGCATCTATAAAATGAGAGAGAGAGAGAGAGAGAGAGAGAGAGAGAGAGAGAGAGAGAGAGGCCATTTGTCCAGTGAACCAATTGCATTATGTTGCCTTATGCAGAATTTTCCCTTCTATCTTAAGAGATGTGGGTGTTCATAATGTTTTTGGATAAGGAGTTCAATTAAGTAGGTAGCTCTAAATAAATCATCCACAATACAATCTTTATGCTTGAGGGTGTTCAAATGACCATCCCATTTAATGAGTATAGCTGTCAGAGCCTCAAAATACAAAAATCTATGTACAATCAAATCACTAAATTATGTTCTCGCTTTTGCTAAGACGGTAGAGAGGGAATAAATATGTTACACGGTCTTGGGTAGAACAACTAGAACTCAACCCTAAAAGCTAGCTATTGAAGTAAGGGTGCACTCATGCTTATATTCTTCATATCATGCTTATATTCTTCATATTACTTTGGTACCTAAGCGATGTGAGACTTCGCTTCACACCCTCCCTCATGCCCAACGTGCTCACTCCGCAGCACCTATCACATGCAAGCTAAGGACACGCACCCTACCCATCCTTGGCATACCCGGCTTTGATACCATGTTACACGGTCTTGGGTAAAACTCAACCCCAAAAGCTAGCTATTGAAGTGAGGGTGCCCTTACGCGTATATCCTTCATATTACTTTGGTACCCAAGTGATGTGGGACTACACTTCACAAAATATTACTCCCTCCGTTCGTGTTTGTTAGTCCATTTTGGGGATTCCAACTTTTTTTTTTGGAAACATCATGGTTGCTTTGGAAAATTTTTTCTTTCCAATTTTACCCTTCAACCAATCAAAGTCATTTTTCTTTTGAATTTGCCGCCATTCTCCTAAAAATTGAGCATTCCAATTTTGAAACTCCTATAACATGCTGCCAAAAATTCAGATTTCAGGAAGTGGGGAACTCAAATCAATTTGAAATTTCATTCTCCAACCACAATTCATTTAAAACAATTTCCAAGGGTAAAAGAGTAAAAGTTACACAATTATTCTTTGACTTTCAAACCTAGACAAACATTGAGGGACAGAGAAAAGTATGTTTGTGGACCAACAAACACGGACGGAGGGAGTATATAATTTCGCATTCTACTAGTGAATCATCTCTTACGATTTGGAAGAACATTTCTCTGAAAAAAAGAAGCTCGATCTAGCAAAGCTATATTTTTGTCTCTCACGTTTCTATATGAGGACGTAGATTAGAAAGTTTCAACTTCATAGCCCGTACGTGCACAGAAGCCCACTCCTCACATTGTTATATACTCATACTATATCTAATTCTATATGCCAGTAGTTCATCAACTTGAACAACCAACTCCGTACATGTCGGAGACCGTGGCCATGGCTCACTCAGAGAGAGAGAGAGATCACTTTCTAGAAAATCCCACACCCTACTAGGGTCATGGCTGTCCGTTTCTTTGATTTTATGCTGAACGTGTCAATTTTAATAGCCAAGTATGGTAATTAGGGAAGGTCGTTTTGTGCTAACCCCTTCTGTGTAATTGGAATCCTTGTGCCTTACAATGATTTCAAAGTTGGAAAAACAACTATCGTACCACAACTTAAATGATTTTTAGTTAACTCATAAATTAGGTTTGCGAGTAAGGCATTATCTGGCAATTTGAAAGTCTTGGTAGAGCCCTTAGAGCAATTTTGTTCCTCATTGGCCCAGATTTATATTGTTTGCTTCCTCTTTGTTAGTCTTTGTTATTAGTAATTGGGTTATTCCTCCCTTGAAAACCTGGAGTCCCAAAAAAAAAAGGCAGTATCCAACAGGACTAATTTGGAGAGTAATTCTGTTCACCTAACCAAGGGCAGGGTAACCTTACCCACATTTTGTGAAGTATAGTGCAGGTCTCGCTAAAAAATGATCAGAATAATTCATTTTGCAAGAGCTCATCCATTAGGAGACCATGCATAAATTCAGTTCGATAGGATATCGGTAATTATTTGTTCCAAAAATCCACTTGTACTTAATTTAGTTCTAAACTAAAGAATAGATTTTCGATCAAGTACTTATCGTCGATATCCAATTGTGCAGAATTGTTGCATAATGCATGGTCTCTCCTAACAAATCAATTCTTAAAAATTAATGGTTGTGATCATCGAAGAAAGGCACTATTGGAAAATTAATTGTTACCTCACCAATTTTGCGTATGGTTAACCTCGCCTTAGGTGAGGATGAACAGAAAAGCTCTCCCAAAATTTGTAGTATGCACTATGCAGTACTTGTGTGTTCCGAACATGGTGGTGTTGTGCTGGAAAATTAATGGAGTTAAACGTCATTACAAGATAGTCAACAAACCGACAATAGGACAACACAAGATCAATCAAAACAAAGGTTGTGGGCAAGTATGGAACTCCAACATGACCTCACAAAATGTATTGGAGAAGACCTAATCTGGGTGAACCTATGAAAATTCTTGAATTGCCCAATTGGCAGGCCAAACCTGTGATATATGATAAGTGTAGTATTTTACTAATGTGGGCACGTCAACGAATTTGCAATTTCGTTACCCTTAATATGCCCTCTCCAATGCCTTCCGGCTTGGATTCAGGGCATGCTTCCATGGTGTAACGTCTCTTTAGTTCCTCGATTTTGTAGTATAGGGGGCACATGTTAATGATAAAACTATCTAATAACATCCAACTCAAAACCAATTGGCCAATGAGTGCATAGGCCGTCTGGGCTCTTATACTAGTTTTGGAGGTAATAATTAACCAATGTGGGATAAGCTCTAGCATAATTGAACACACAGCAAAAAAAAACGACTGTTAGATACACGAGTGATCGTGGGGTGCATTGTCGAAAGGGACTAAAGTTAAACTACCCATTCATTTCTACCATAGTGATAACATTTTGTGCTTCATATTCACACCGAATCAACTTCGTGATGCAACCGTCATGCATTACGATTTAACATGTTCAAATGAAGATTACAGTATCATCACGTTTAGGTACAATTCCTTTTGCTTACCTCTCCGCCTCGAAATCCTCCGCCCCTGGACCTTCTCTGGCTCGCGAGAATGCGATTCGCTCTCATAACTACTAGACGGCATCGCAATGGGAACCGAGCCACGCGGTAGCAGGCCTTGCCTCTCGAGGATTCGCGGCGCAATGCCGAGGTAGGGGCGGCGGTGGCCGCAGCGAAACGACGTTTTCTCCTCCGACGTTCGGTTGTGGAGTTTGGGGTTGGGCAAGGAGTTACCGGATACATTTGGATTGGAGGCGAAAGTGAAATTGGGGGATAGGATGTGGTTTGAAGGACGGAGAGAGAGAGAGAGAGAGAGAGAGAGAGGACGCCATTGGAGAAGTAGGGAAGGAGGGGTTTCGGTGGGAATTGGTCCGTTGAACCGTGGAGATTGGTCTTTTCCTTGGACCAAGCAACGTCGTTTTGGGTGTCATTTAATTTAACAAATTTATATACTTAAAGTGTTAAGATAAGAGAGCTTATAAATGCAAGTGCGAATTTACTGCACGTAACATTTTACTAACTTAAACCACAAATCTTATAAAAATTGTTATCATACAACTCCAAAATAGGCATGAACTTCCAAAATTATCCCTCCCCAATCCATCGGCCAATTTTTTTTGAAAACCCTCCATTCCCCTCTCGGCCTCTTTCTGTTTTCTGAAAAACCCACAACCCTCGCTCCAATTTTGAAACCCACCCAAAACACCACCACTTCCCTTCCCCCTTCTCCCTGTTCTTCTCCCTCCCTACCTCTGCTGTCTCCATTGTCGAACCACCACCGCCACACATCAGCAAGCATCACCACGGTGGCATCACTTCCGTCGTCCAACCCAACTCTTTGAAAAGGTAATTTTTGAATCCCTAACTGATACAATCAGATATTAGAACTTGATTTTAGGTTTTCTGTTCAATTATTAGAGTCCGAAAATCTGGTGCCATATTCAGACATATAAACTTGAAATTTTCAATTTATTTCAGATGTTTGAAATTGATTTCTGAGACAGATTTCGAACTTAAGAATCTGATTTTTTACATTTATTTGAGATGTTTGAATCTGAAACAGATTGAAAATTATAGTGGTTCCTCTATGTTCGTTTTATGTGTTTCTAATCAACCGTAAATAACTTTGAACACCATGTGTTCGATGAAATTCCTAAGAGAAAAACCAATGTAGAAAAGAGGACTAGTTGATCCAATTAATTTCTATCAAAGAGTTTCGCTAAAGGACGGAGCGCATTTATCAAATAAGGGATTGAAAATCACTACCTTTGTTTGTTTTTCTTAATAACTCTATTGAATAGGCGTTGGTTCTATAGCAATTGTAATTCAGCAGCTCATTGTTCCGAACTTTAGGAGTTAGTTTCTCATTAATGGATAATCTTGCTGCGATTAAAAATGTAGTAATGATGATCGGTACTTTAGTTGTATAATCATCCGTAGTTATATGTGAAAACCTTTAGGCGGGAAAAAACCCAATTCTCATGTTAATCTTTAGTCCATTGCTCTCCAGTTCAAACATTCAATCTCTAAAAGTTGTACATGGAGCAAATCTGGAATATAAAGGTTCTCTCACACTAAGACACATTGTGGAAGTTTACATTTCTTACGTTGGGTCGTTTGACTCATTTGTGTTTGGTCTTGGAAGTACTTATTTGACAACTTTGTTGCTATTTGAGCAATACCTAAATCTTATGGAATGCTGTTAACTTAGGCAATTATTGTCTTTTCTTTTTTCAAATTTTTGTTAGCATGTTGAAGAGCCTAGTTACTATGGTGCTTGAGAGAGTGATAGAATGAATAACCATTTTGGTAATTGTTGCTTGTGAGTCATGCACGGGAATTATGATGGAGAGCAAAAAAATAAACATGTTGCAATCTAGTCATCCACATCATTCAGTTCCTAAGATGGATTAGATGGAAAGAATTACAGCTACGAAGTGGATAGATAAAACACTATGGAAACAAATTACGTGACTGTCCAACTTTTCATGGGTTTCAGTCTAAGCCTAGAACACATCCTAGGTTGGGAAAACACAAAGAAGGCAAACGAATCCACCAACGTCATGCAATCTACAAATGCATTGTGCGTAAGATAGATTCACAGACGATATCCACATTCGGAAATTCAAAGAATAATGAAAGTAAACAATAGAGCAGTAAGATACAAAGTCTAATGGTATGAAGGCAATAATATTGCTTGTGAGTTTCATATTATTTATTTTTTCCTTTTCATGGTATAACACTTATATGCGCAAATTATTTTTTTGGGCAATAAATAAAGGTCTTTTCCACTTGAGTACTGGTTTTTCTATGTTTCTTTCTTATAATATTTTTTCAAGAATGGGTCTTATTTGCTTATACTATGTGAGATGTTCTATCATTTTAGATGTTTAAAATCGATTTTTTTAACAGAAAATGTAGAGGAATCCATGTGCTAAAGGTTGATTGCTCTGAATTGGTGAATACAGGGAAATGAAGAGGACTCGTCCTACTATTTCAGCAAGAAAGAGGAAGGCTGACCAAACTTTAACTTCAGAAGTTGGAGAAGTTGGAGGGAGAGGACGACGACAGAGGCAGAAGAAGGTTGTCAGAGAGGTCAGGGAGGAGGGGAACAAGCCTGAGGCAGAGCAACAGGTGGAGGAGAATGCTATAGAGGCGGAGGAGGAGGCTAGGCACAATGCACAGGCGGAGGAGGTCCAGGAGGAGGCCAGGCCGGATGCACAGGCAGAAGAGGATGAGGTTGTGACAAAGTTTCAGATTTTGCGTATGGTCAACTTCATATATTAGAATGTGATAATCCTTGAAATTTCAAACTCTAGAGTATGAAGTTGTGACAAAGTTTCAGATTCTACAAATTGAACCCCACCCAGTCTTTACCGACACAATTTCAATTTCTATAACTCGAAATATTACATAAATTTCATACATTATAATATGCAAATATGAGTAAATTTCGTACTGTAGAGTATGAATTAATACCAACATTTCAAATTCCAGAAATTGAACTATATAATCTGAAATATATAAATTTTACCAATCTAGTCTATTTTGAATATCTCCAACTTTCCTTTGACGGATCCATAACTATATACGAATATGAAATTTTGCACTAATTTCAATCTCATGAGATTGAAATATTTCCAAATTTCATGTACTAGAGTATGATTGTAAGTGATTTTTTCAAACTCTACAATCTGAAAGTTCTTTGTCCGACTGCCAACAATCATTCATAAGTATCAGACTACCAACATTCATCCATAAGTATCAGACTGCCAACATTCATCCATAAGTACCAAAATATGTACAACTACAATTTGTCAAATATTAGGATCCAAAGTCCAATCACCATTCTAAAACAAAATAGCAACTCAAAGTCCAAGATACATTTGACAAATAAAAATGCCTAATCCACATCGATGACCTCCTTTGTTGCAACGTCATTGCCAATGATCTCCTTGAACTTTTGAATGGCCTTGACATATGGTACATCCTAATTTTTTGCTATAGAGTCGCGATAGATTGTCCAATTGCAAGCTATTGGCGGTATGGGGGAACCCTTTTTAAGGAACACCTGCCATAGTAGGTTTTAAAAAAATTAATTTTAATTAGACTTTAAGAGGTTCATGATGTACAAATGAGAGGGTATGTATAACAATTACATTAACTTGGATTTCAAGAGCAACATTCGTTATATAGAAATGTGTAAATAATAAACTAATAACTTGAGTACCTGTACAAAATGTCCCCCATCAACGAATCCAATAGCAATAACCTTTCGCTTCATGGAGGGTAAGGGTTTAGATCGAAGGGGAAGGAACATAAGGCATTGTAGTTTTGATAAGTGGATGAGGACACAGTTATAAGTAGAGGCTATGAGGTGACCCATGTCCGGCATTGTCATCCACTTAGCCTGTGGTGCAGGACTTTCATGCCAATTTAAAATGCAATGTAATTCCCAAGCCCTCCCGCTCCTCAATGCCACTCTTTCGTACAGGTCAAAATTTGCATCCAACTCTCTTAGTAAATCAATTCTTACCTGTTTCCACTCATGCTCATTGCAATCTTCATTGATGAAGGCCGATATTGCCCGGAACCCACAATTCCCATCAGATTCAACATCCTTAACCGATTCAATGTAAGGTCTTATTGGTTTCGGAAATTGATCAATGAAGTGGCATGTTGAAACTTGTGCTGTAACTTTTTCTTTGGCTTTCGGATTGCGCCGTGGTTTCTCTTTGACTGCCTTGGGGGTTTCAAGGGAGGGTTGAAGGGAGGCCAAAACATGCTCAAACTCCGAAGGATTCCTACTTGTCGAATTTTTTACTTTAGTTGCATTTTTCACTTTAGCTGCATTTTTTTCTTTTGTTGACATGCGACCGCGTGGCTTTGCCTTCTCTTGGGGTTCAACAAGGGTAGTGTAATCCGGATTGATAGCCTCATCGAACTTTTTGAACATATGGCGCTGGACATCAGGCTTTTCACTAACAAATCTATCGTAGAAAATCTGAAACTTAGCCTTCATTGTCTCCCCCAACGAAGCATCATTCTGGGCTGGAACCAAAGACAGCCTCTTCCAATGGTCGTGTATTAACTCAAGCGGTAGGGGGATATTTTTCGTCTTGTAAGGAGCAATCTCATGAGCCCAAGGTAAACCATGGGTGTACCTCAAAGCACACTCGCACGCATGGTTCGATTCCACAATCCATTCCACTTGACGGGACGCGGCCAGAACATGTGTCATGCCATTCTTCGAAACAACTCCCCTCAATATCTCAAATAGAGGACTCCTAAATTCATGTGGGATAGAAGTAAGACTCTTCTCCAAAAAAGCTTTGACTTCAGTTTCTTGTAACAAAATAAGTCGGTGCATTTTCTCCCATATATTGTCAAAGTTACATTGGGAGTGCTCTAGCTGATGTTTTAGCGCAGCATGTGCACTCTCCGCCCTACGAAAAAATAAATATATCTAGACGTTAGCCATATCAAATAACATATATGGATTTTACTTGAAATGCAAAAAGAAAGTGCTTAAATTGCGAATAAAACATTTACCTATTACTTGTTAGGTTACCAAAATGAATGACTTTATCCGTCCAAGCTCCAACAAACCTCTCCTTATAAGGTATTAACCAATTTTTCTCCACATAATCAAGTGCTGCAGGAAACATTTGAAAATCACGCTTCAAAGCACGAAGGCGCTCCTCATACTGTGTAACACTCGCTGAAAGGACAACTAGGCCCCAGCTACAACTAAACTCCTCCCACGTCTTGTCATCAAACATCTTCCTACACTTAGCTAAGACGTTCTTTGAGATATGAAACCTACATAGGAGATTGGTAGCATGAGGGAAAACACTGCTGATGGCATTCATAAGCGCCAACTCCCTATCCGTAACGATAACAACCGGAAGCGCATCAGCATCCATCATTCCCTTTAACTTCTCTAACACCCAAGTGTAGTTTTCCTCCTTTTCACACTCAATGAAAGCAAATGCTACGTTAAAAGTCAATTCCGTACATGTTACGCCAACAATTTGCAGCAATGGAAACCTGTACCTATTTGTCTTGTACGTGCAATCCATCATTAACACTCGAGGGAAAGCACGTAACATCTCGCCAGCGCAAGGGGGAGCCCAAAACAAGTCTGTGACATTCCCATCCTTGTTCGAACGATCCCAATTCACATAGCTAAAATGTTGTAGCCGAGCCATTAGATGTTGCATTTGAGTTCTCCCGGCTTTCTCTATCACTCGGTACTTATGTCGTGCATTGTACACATGTCTGATTGTCGTGACGTTCGAAGGATCATTGCCCTTTAACTGACTTAGAATTTGTTTGGGTTTAACCATAGCGACTGACAAATCCACCAACGTGGCAGTTTGCTCCGCCGACAACCTTCCAGGATACGAATGCCCCTCCAAGTACACCGCTGGGGGATGATTGTGAGTGCCATTATGGACAGAGACAGTCCAACCATCATTGCCCTTTACACCTTTCAATAGAAATGGGCATTCAATTTTCTTTGTGCCCGTGGAACGCGTCGCCCTTTTCTTCACAGCCACCACCTCCCCCAAATACTTCTTCACAAACTTCCTATACTTCCCGCTCCTTTCGCATGAAAACCTCATCCTCGGTTTGCGATTCTTAATAAACTTCTCCGAGGCCTTAATGATAATGACAAAGCCGTATCGTTTACCCGTAGATCTTGTCCACTCTACCAATTCTTTCTCGGACAAAAATACCTGTACAAAAGTAAAAAAAAAAAAAATCATAACCTGCACCATAAGGTTGAACATGAAAAAAACTCCATGGTTTGAAACACTCACCTTGTCCGTTGTGAAATGCTCCGTATAATCATATATTGTAGGAGTGGGAGTAGGATTTGTTGCGGGTCCTACATGACTACCAAATGTTGAAGTGTCACCCTAGAACACCAAAAGAAAAATCAATTAAACACACTCTGCACAATATTCGAACTCTAAAGTTTAAAAGTTCGGCAACATTTCAAGTTTTAGAATATGATATTATCAGCAAGTCTCGAACTCTAGTGTTTGAAATTTTGTGATAAGTTCAAGATTTAGAATATGATATAAGTTTCAAACTTTAGAGTTTACAAATTTAGCATAATTTTGAATTTTAGAATTTGAACACATCGGGACAAAACCAGCTTAAAAATGGGAGAGTGATCATTGTCTACAAATTCAAACTCTAGAGTTTGAAATTTTGGCAACATTTCGAGTTTTAGAATATGATATATCTGCAATTTTCAAACTCTAGAGTTTGAAATGTTAGCCTAATTTCAAGTTTTATAATCTGACAATGTCGTGGCAGAACCAGATTTAAAATGGAGGAGTGATAATTGTCGACAAGTTTCGAACTCTAGAGTTTGAAATTTTGGCATAATTTCGAGTTTTAGAATATGATATTGCTTCCAATTTTCAAACTCTAGAGTTTGAAATTGTGGCGTAATTTCAATTTTTAGAATATGATAATGTCGGGACAAAACCAGGCTTATGAGTGATGAGTTACCTCGTGCTGTGATTTTGGCTCTGAAACTGCAACATCCATGGCTCCCTCTTCCTTGTCAACTTCCATTTCCATTGCACAATCTTCCAATCCCCAATCAAAATGCACATTGCTCTCATATGTTGGGTTCAAGACTTCTTCTTTGCCAATGGAGGGAGAGGAAGCAATGGAGGTTTCCATTGAGAGATAGAAGGTGTGAAGCGAGAGTTCGCAGGCAGATGTCGACTGGGTTTATGATGGGAGCTCAACAATGGTGGGAGCTCAACAATGGTGGTTTGGAATGGAACCAGAGAACCAGATGGTTTCCCCTGGAAGGAGATGGAAAAAAATGGAGGGAAACGTGGGTGGGTTATGGACTTACGGGGTGCATGTTTTTTTGACGTGGTTGTATGTTTGTGGTTGTATGTAATAAAAGTAGGGGTATTTTTGTCCATTTTTATAAGGGCATTTTTGTCCGAATATTATTTACTTAAAAACAAGTTACATGCAGTAAATTCGCAGTTGTATTTATAAACTCCCTAAGATAATCTCCAACCATGACTTCAAATTAAAGAATTTAGCTTTTACTTCCATTACTACATATCTATTGTCTATTATCTATTACAAGCCCAGTATGTCTGGTACAGACTGGTACGTCCAGTATTGCCCGGTATAGGTTGATACACTTGGTATCGTCCAATATAGGCTGGTACGTCGGGTATCAACCGATACAAACTGGTATTTAGGGTGGCATAGAATATGTACTTATATGTACCATTTTGTGTCTGGTATGGAACGGAATTGACAACATTGGTTGGACCTAAAATCAGTAAAAACAATGACAAATTATCTTTTTTCAACATTTTTTTTTTTAAGTTTTTAAAGTTTTTTATGTAACTTTATAAAATTTAGATTCCAATTGTCAACACGAGTAATGAATTCTTAAAATTTTTAACAAAAAATTTACAAGAAAAATGACCAAAATAAAGTGATACAATAATAATGTGGAAAACTTTTATTCAAACACACCCTTAAGCTAAGTGTGCAAAAGTTTGCGGCCATGACGCAAAAGCTCGGAGCTATAGGGTAAAAGTTTGCGGTCAGTATACAAAAGTTTACAATCATGACGCAAAAGTATGCAACAAACCCTTAGATCGATCATGAGGTCGATCCCAATTGTCATTGTAACACTTTTTATTAACCAGTAAACCACTTTACATTCTTGTAAGTCACTTATTTGTTGGAGTACAATAATTAGGAAAATTCTAATAACACAATATTTTAAACAACAATCAGCACAACATATCTATATTTGACACTATCTCATTACTTATTGTAAAACAGCATCTTATTCCATGGAAAAACTATGTTACGTGTCCATATTGTGTATATTTTTGTGAAAAATGTTGTATTAATAACATTATTATAATAACAAACATAAAAACAAAAAAAAATAACTTCTTTATATTTCAAATATGGATTACAGAAAGCAATTGCATCTCGGCCTCCAGTCTCAACAATTAGTGGTCCACATTTGTTTAAATATATTTGCTCTTACCAGTCCAAGTCTTTTAACAAATTTGAACCAATAAAAGCAATGTTTTTAATCATTATTAAGACACTTTTAGACGATCAAAATTGCACAAACTACTCTATGAAGTCTAAACCGAGATATTAGAGAAGCCAAATCCAACATATAAAGTTACCACTCATGGCTTGAAAAGTACAGTAAAACATTGGGCTTGTTACAATGACAGTTTGAACCAACTTGTCATTAAGTGATATTATACCATGAGAAGTTCTCCTGCCAACCAATTTGAATTTTGAACCACTTGAAATTGGATATACGTCTCGTCTATATTATCTATGACATTTGTTTTGGTATTCATTGTTTAGAGAGAGAGTGTGTGTAACGACCCGAATCCTCAAGCACCACAATATTAAAAAGACCATAATCTATCTTTTATTCCAAAATTTTTTTTACAATTTATAACTATCTCTAAAATAAATAAACAACACCCACTCTCGCAGCAACTCGGACGAGCCCGCTAACCAACCTGCAAGCTGGAGTCCAAAGGACCCCAAGAGTGTGTGAGACATAATAACGTGTACAATATCAATATCAAATAAACTGCACAACGTCAATCACCACGTATAACACCAACCACAAATATAACACGTTCCATATAAAAGGAACCACATATCCAGTCCTCCTCGGTATATGACGGGTGACGTACCACCTCACTAGCCTCACCACAGCCCATTGGCCAACATGTCTTTTGGCATAGCTTATTAGCCTAGTCACCCCGCCACATACCAAACAGTTCCACGACATACAGTCACCGCACATAACACAACCAACAAAAACTCAACATTAATATTGTACAAGAAATATGTATCTCAAACTCACCCTCGAATTGTCTTGCCATTAGATATAATTCCACCATGAAACTCAAAAAGATAGAGTACCCACTGCCTCACGACTCTTTCTCCAGCCCTTTAGTTTATTTTCTTTCAGTAACCATTCTAATCTATATGAAGCCAAAGACTAGGGGTGCCAACTCATGACTCATCCCTGCCTAAACTTGACAGTTGACACATCCTCAACACATGCACACATGCACGTGTACTACTATACATCTAGAAAGTATATGAACATATAGTAAAAGTTAATTTAATTGTACGACATAAACAATAATACTTGAAAAGAATCATTTTTTTTTTTATATATACGGGGTATTACAATATCCCCTCCTTTGGAAATTTCGTCCCCGAAATTTGACAACAAAAAAATATGTAATTTAATTCCACGCTTCCGTTGCGCACTCTGATCACCCACTCAAATACACACAACCAAATCATTCTCTTACATGGTTGTATTCCCATTTATGGTATGTCCACATATTTAGCTTCACTGATGACAATTAACCAGGTTACAAAATAATGAAAAAAAAAAAAAAAACTCCAAAATTTCAATGCCCCATTAACCAGAAAGCTGCAACAATGAAGTCACTTAGAAATTAACACAAGACAAGGCATCATAACCTACACCCATTCACAAGGGGTAAATACGTTGATTCTCCCACTAATTAACACCACTAAAATTTGAAGCCTAAGCTACCTCTTTATCTTCTATCAACAATTCTGGAAGAGAAATCCTGTTTAGCTTCCAATTCTAACGTCACTATCTTAAAGAGCACTGATTGTATTAGCACAATCATAGAATTTGTTTTACTGAACATCTACAATATAACTTTTATTCGGCACCTTTTTGAGTAAATTCCTAGAATATATACTTGAACTCCACAGTATCAAAATTTCATACCTACGTACACATGTGTACCATCTTTTCCATTGTTTTTTTTTTTCCCTTTTTCCACACTCCAACTAATAAAAGTTCACCACAAGAAGTAACTTACCGGAAATTGGTCCACTGATGGTTCCGAAACGTATTTGTGACAAATTTTCCGAATACGACTAATTAAAACAAAAGATACTCTTCTCAAGTTTGTTTTTACGGCTATAGGAGCTAAACCAGTCCAGATTTTAACAACGCATTTGCTACGCGCTTTGATCACCCGAAGATCCCATATAAGATCTATCACCTAAGCTCTGATACCAACTGTAACGACCCGAATCCTCAAGCACCACAATATTAAAAAGACCATAATCTATCTTTTATTCCAAAATTTTTTTTACAATTTATAACTATCTCTAAAATAAATAAACAACACCCACTCTCGCAGCAACTCGGACGAGCCCGCTAACCAACCTGCAAGCTGGAGTCCAAAGGACCCCAAGAGTGTGTGAGACATAATAACGTGTACAATATCAATATCAAATAAACTGCACAACGTCAATCACCACGTATAACACCAACCACAAATATAACACGTTCCATATAAAAGGAACCACATATCCAGTCCTCCTCGGTATATGACGGGTGACGTACCACCTCACTAGCCTCACCACAGCCCATTGGCCAACATGTCTTTTGGCATAGCTTATTAGCCTAGTCACCCCGCCACATACCAAACAGTTCCACGACATACAGTCACCGCACATAACACAACCAACAAAAACTCAACATTAATATTGTACAAGAAATATGTATCTCAAACTCACCCTCGAATTGTCTTGCCATTAGATATAATTCCACCATGAAACTCAAAAAGATAGAGTACCCACTGCCTCACGACTCTTTCTCCAGCCCTTTAGTTTATTTTCTTTCAGTAACCATTCTAATCTATATGAAGCCAAAGACTAGGGGTGCCAACTCATGACTCATCCCTGCCTAAACTTGACAGTTGACACATCCTCAACACATGCACACATGCACGTGTACTACTATACATCTAGAAAGTATATGAACATATAGTAAAAGTTAATTTAATTGTACGACATAAACAATAATACTTGAAAAGAATCATTTTTTTTTTTTTATATATACGGGGTATTACAGAGTGTATGTGTTTTGGAATCAAATTTGGAATAAACATGATAAAGAGAATGATTTGGGTCTTCCTAAGAATAGCCAAGCCTAGAATCTCGGTTGTTTGATTCAATGGACCACTCTAGGCCATTAGATTTATGTATGTATATAAGATTTAAAAACTGAGCTTGGTCATTATATAGACTAGGGATTGTCCGTGTTTAAAGGCACGAAACAACGCATTTTGAACACAAAAAGTTTTTTATCTCAATTTTTTTTGTATTCCTCTACAATCATCGGATCGAATTTTCAAGAGATTATATCTATCCATTCGAGAATATACTTCCTAATATAAATCTCCTAACCTTATGACTAGTAAATTCTTTCAATTGATTGCTTTTAAGTTTTTTCCTTAAAAGACTTGATTTTCTTTTTGAATTTAAATCAACTCAATAATTAATTTCCCACTAATGTTGATTTCCTTATATTCATTTCAATATTTGCTTTTAAATTTTTTCCTTTTAGGTTGATTTCCACATGTAGCTAAAAAATATTGAATTGAATGTACATAAATCAACTTTAGAGGGAAATCAATAATTGATTTGATTTAAACTCAAAAAGATAATCAAGCTTTTTTAAGAAAAAAACTTAAAAGCAATCAATTGAAAGAATTTACTAGTCATAAGATTAGGAGGTTTATATTACAAAGTATACTCTCGAACTAACGGATATAAACTATTCAAAATTTGATTCGACAGTTGTAGATGGTGTTGGGTTTATATGAGTAGACAAAAACTATTCTATTTTATAATATAGACTTAGGTTTGCCCGTGCTTGAAGGCACGGTGCAACGTGAGATCTAATTAGTAGTAATTGTGTAATTAATATTGTTTGAGAAATAGAGAGAGAGAGGATTTAGGAAGCAAATCAATGGTTAGGATTTATAGTGAGATAAGATTTAAAAACCCTTCCCTTATTATGTAAATACTAGGGTTTGCCCGTGCCTTCAATATCGGCATTCAAGAAATCGTCATGGCTCGAAACTCATTTTTTTAGCAACCTTTAATTGTCTGTATTTAAAGGCACGATAGTATATGTCAAGACCAATTTAACCAATGAAATTGTTACTATTGACCATGACCAAATCCTTTTCCACATTCCTCATCACAACTACAGTAAATGAGCTTAAAACCAATGAAATCAGACATATAGTTTTGCAAGTGTGTAACTGAATTAATCATATGAACGAAACAGACAACATAGAATACTAAAGTTGTTCAACTAAATTTCTTTTATAATTTTCCTGTATCACACGAACAAAATTCCCTTTCGGCCAGCATTTCTCTCACTTTTGCTTACTTCGTAACAACCTAAAAAATAAGGTAAATAAATAGCATTCCAATTCTTACAAACAGATAGCAAAACAATTCTTACAATTTTTTATTTTTGCTAGATTGGGCAAAAGTAGCAACTACGCAGGGTCAAAAAAAAAACCCAATTGATCACACGGTATTGATCACCCTACCAACTATTCATAAACCCAATTGATCACAGGATATTGATCACTCTACATATTATTGATCACAATTGGCATAACCCCATTGGAAAAGTTTTAAGATAGCGAAGACTCCACTCAAATGATACACACGTGTCTAAAGAGTATTGAATCTAAAATTCCTAGAGTTCAAAACTTTGAATGCAATATAAAATTCCTAGTGTTCTGAATGCCTGGAAACTAAGGTAAAAAAAAAAAAAAAAAGGTAAAAACCCCCCTAAGAATTCACAGTCATACAAATACTGTAGCAATCTCACGTTTACCTCAAAACTTTATTGGAAATGTGAGATTGAGGGTCCTAAAATAATACCGGTAGTTTCTGTTTTTTAGAGGAGGGTTTATTATTTAATGAGGGATTCTCATCTTTCTGGCCGTTAGATTGGGTTGGAGGGATAAGAGCTGTTGAATTTATGTAGCACATAAAATTTAAAAATCGTTCTCCCTTATTATATAAATACTATCTTATAAAGAAAACACCCCTTTATGATTTCAATCTCAGTTTTGAGGCTGACTAACACTATTTTAACCCGAGCAACATTATTGGATATGTATGACCAATCAATTCAAACTAGAAAGAAAGTTTTTAATTTTTTATCCATCCTCCTAAATCTCCTATCTCCTAAATAAATAATAAGAACGGGATTGGGGGATGCCATTTTTGGTCCAATTTTTTCAATTGTGTCCCTCAATTTTTAGAGGTGTAGTGTAGCTGGCCGGGTGCTCGGATCAAACATCTTACACACCTCGGATGCCGTTGATTCCCGCGTGAGCCCCCTCGTTTTTTTTTTTAGAATTTTTGGACGGCTTGAATTGGCCGTCTGGTGGCCGGAGATGGCCTGGGGCTGCCGTCCCTACGATTTCGGTACCAATATCATTTCTGTTCTTTAACTACTTGTAGAAACTGCGAAAAAAGGAAAAAGAAAAAAAATGGTCACCCCAAATTTCCTTCTCCCGTATTTTCAATTTCACGTACCAGATTTCATTATAGATTTCCCTCTTTAACATGATATGTAAATGCATTGCGTAAGTTCGGGCCTTTGGTCTAAGTTAATATGAATATAGGAGACTCGGGCATGGTGCAAAGCTGCTCCTTGTAGAGCGCTCTGCAAGGTGCATTCGGATCGTTTATTTCGATAATTAATGGTTGGGATTAAAAATAAATTTTTTCAAAAAACAGTTAGTGAAGAGTAAAACTTTTTTTTTTAAATCTAATTTTCGTTTGACCCAAAAGAAGAGTTAATTTTTTTTTCTGGAAGAGTTCTATTTTAACCCTAGCCGCTAAAAAACACTTTTGAGCAATTCAGGTGTGCCCTACAGCGCTCTATTCAGAGCTGCTTTGCAGCATTCCGGATCTGAATATTGGAGCACATTTTGACCAAAAGGGAGAAATTTTTCGGTGCCGGATGAGTATATCCCACATGGTTGTCGCTCAGCACATCCGAGCCGTCCAATACACTTTTGAACAGTTCGAATTGAAACCCTCTCTTTTCTCTCACCCCAACACTTTCTCTCTCTTTTTTTCCTTTCCAAATTCGAGCAATTAAAAAACGCAATAGACAGCTCGGATGCGCGCATCACCGGGCACTGGAATTTTTTCCCCGAAATTGAGAAGCGTGCGTTGCGTTCTGCTGAAACATGGAGACTACACTCGACCTTTTCGCGGTTTGTTATTTCTCCTTCTCTCTCTCTCTCTCTCTCAAATCCAGCAACTGAAAGGTGGGGGAACTTATCAATGGAATTCCCATATTTGCCCTAGAATTTCAGGAGCATTGCCGTGCACAACGGTAAATCCATGTCGTAGATCGATCCGGGTACCAGTCGATTTCCATGGCGAAACCAGACCACTCGAAGGCCGGTCCATCGAAGCTACCGCCGTTGGTCCGCCCCTCCGCCAAGATCCACCCGGCGAACGATCCCGAATCCGACCCCAATTCGTACTCGCTCGAGAAGTTCAGACTCTACGAGACCAAAGCTGTGAGCCAAATTCTCTCTCTCTCTCTCAAATTCTGTTGGGTTGTCGAGAAAAAGATGAAAGTATCAAAACTGGAGAAATAGAATAGTTAGGCTATGAGGTTGAACTAATTTTTGATTTAGCGGCCCGTCATAGTTCGATGTGAACATCAGGAACTGTCCCGTAAGAAAACCAGTCATTGCGGCTACCCGTTTCCAGATTTCTTTTTTGAAGAAGCTGGGTAGAATGAAGAAATGGAATAATTAGGCTATGAGGATGAACCAATACTGGATGTAGCGGCCCATAATAGACCGATGAGAACATCAAAATTTATTTATTTTTTTCCGGTCAAACCGAATTGTCCCATAAGAAAACCAGTCATTGCTTTGCTGCTTTCCGTTTCTGGATGCTTTTTGTGAAGAAGCTGGATACAATGGAGAAATAGCCGAGAGAGGGTATACATTATACAAGGAATTGGGAAATATTTCAACCACATAAAACTTGAGTTTCTCATTGCATTAGATACTCATTGGATTCTTCAATATCGGAGTCGTAGCTTTTTAGTGCTACTATTGGTTGTTATGTCCGATTAGCGTGGGTTTATAGATTCGTTTCAGCAGTGGTTTTGCGTGTTTGAGATAGCTTATTTAGTTGAATTGTGAGTGAAGGCTCCGTGGAGTTGTCAAGGACATTGTTGAGGGAAATTCCCAATAAAAGTGTATTGAACTAGATGATTGTATTTTCCTCTATGTGTTAAGTTGACATACAAATTTTGTAAGGAAATTAAGATACAGCTATTTATTTGCGTAGAAAACTATTTAAAAAGTGAATTCCGACAAAATATTGTGTGTTGTGCAGATCTTGAGTGTGTGCGTGTCTGTGTTTTTTTTCCTGCTGGGTAAGTTTTGAGAATAAATAATCCACACAAAAGTTAGAAGGCGCATAACCCACAAATTTTGTGCTAGCTAAACAATTTAAATGGGAAATGCACACATTTGGGTACTTTTCTTTGAACAAGGCCGTAGGCAAATGAAAAATTCGGATGCCAAAATAACATCTGAAGTTCTTTATTTTCTTCATCTTTTCCTCTGTTTTGCACCAAACGCAGGGTTTTAATAATCCTGGCCTTTTTGTTGAAATTTTGTAGAGGTTTTACCTTATTGGGAGTGATCGGAACAAGAGATTCTTCCGAGTGTTGAAGATTGACCGGATGGAGCCATCTGATCTCAATCTCAGTGAAGACCCTGTGGTTTATTCTCCACAAGAAGTCAAGAGCTTGCTTCAGCGAATTTCTGAAGGCAATCGGGCCACTGGAGGATTAACCTTTGTTGCGAAGGTTTATGGCATTGCTGGTTCGTTTTGCTACTTCTGTGTTTAGTTTGGATGTTCAAATTGTTTTGTTTGTCCTTTATCTTTTGTTTGTCTAACTTAAATTTTGTACCATGGCTTATGATTTTGGATGTTATTATGTGCTTAGGTTGTGTTAAATTTCTGGAGTCATATTACTTAATTCTTGTAACAAAGCGACGCCAAATTGGATGTATTTGTGGCCATGCAATATACAGTATAGATGAGAGCCAGTTAATAAGCATTCCACACGCTTCAATTCAAACCGACATTGCTCATTCCAAACCTGAGATGAGGTACTACATTTCTGTGGTATGATGATTTTCTGTTGCTTAATCTGCTTATATATGGTTTCCGTGTGATCTTTTGTGGTCTAGAGCTGATCTAGGGCATTGTACTTTGTTGTTTCCTGCAGCTACAACTCTTTGTGTGCTAATATGGAGAAAGTTTATGTTGTTCGAAAGCTTCTTTCTTACTTTTTCCTTAAATGACGAGTTAAAGTTGAACCGCTTCATATTGGTACCGCTTAAACAAGTTCATGATGTATGTCTTTGTGCATCCTTCTGCACTATTGGGTCTGTCATGCATGCTTAGTCCTGTTTGTCTTGTCGGTGTTGTTTTCCGTTTGTTGCTGAATTGCAGCATAGGAGCCTATCTTCTGTTTGTTTTCTGTTGCATTGCTTGGTGTGTTGTGGATTTTTCAAGGTTATCCCCTTAATCCTCTTTTGGTGTGCCTCTTCATTGAAATTACTCACCCTAATAAGGTTAGTGAAGTGTGGGTATGTTGATTATCAATGGCGTATAATGTTCATTTCTTCTTCATTCTTTTTGGGAGGGATCAATGGATTAACTATCATTCATCCAAATGAGGCTGTTGGGCATTGCTATTCGCTGCAAAATGTAAACATTCGGTGTCGTCTTTTAAATCGTATTGATATTCTATCATGTACATATGAGGATGATGATTATCTTAAAAGAATAGATTAATACAAGAAAAGATGTCATGTATCAAGATTTTAACCACACTAGCGGACAATCTTGGCTCTGCCCCTGATTTCAAAGACCCTGTTTCTGCAAGGCTTCTACTCTCAATGAAGCAACTGTGCTTCTATAATGTGCATGTGTATTTAAAATATATATTGCTGCAGTATCAAAGGTTTAGTTTCTTTCTTTGGAAGAGTCATCATGCGTAGGCTATGTTCTCATCCTCGAAGTGCAGTCTCCCCCTTATTTTGTAGATTATATTTTTTTATAATCTAAAAAATACAAGTTTTGCAGTTTTAATATGTGTTAGAATATGAACGAATTTTAGATATTGGTCTCAGCTGGAGATAAAGTTCTGTGAATTAAATTAGAAGTTACCTAAATACGAAGTACTGGAGTAAATTTGATTTAATTCTTTTTCTAGTTTCTTATATGGATGCTGCAAATTTTCTTTCCATTGGTATCTCTTCTTTTGTTTCTTTGGGATTCATGTTCTTGATTCAACCCTGTTTGGATGCAATTCCTTCTCGATGGGAGTGAGGTTCTGGATCCGCAGATTTGTCATCGCCCATAGGAGGATCCCGCACGTAAAACTCCCAAACCACATACTTTGAACCAGTACTTGCCTGGTTTTGGATTTAATAAGACGTGCAGATCCAGAATTGGAAGACCACTCCATGCGCCCTGATGCAAACCAAATCAAGGGATAGATTCATAAGAGAGATAAATCCCAAAATGGGATACAAGGAGCAAAAGCTCTCTATATTCTTTTATCAATACATCAAAAAAACTAACTAATGAGGGCACAAGACACCTATTTATAGACTCAAAACCCTACACATACTAAAGACACTAAAATGACAACAATACCCCTAAATCCTACTGCATCATACACCCCCTCTAAAGAAAACAACTTGTCCTCAAGTTGGACGACAAGACACGAGACAATTAAATGAAGAAAACATAGAACTATAGAGGTATTTATTATGCAGCTCCGAGGTAGGCATGTGGCTGCATTTCTTTGATCCACGTCACCCTCATGCAATAACCCATCTTCAATACGAGCTTTCGTTTGTGTACATCCACAGTGTCCATCCTTATGTGCAAGTAGATCACCCACTTGGAATGCCTCTTGTGTAGAAACACATCAAAGTAATAGGCCATGACTCTTGTTCCCAATGCACACCAAGAATCAGAATCATCTAACACGAAGTGCCAAAAGTCCAACGTCACTTCATACCCAAGGCTTGCTCGAGTTAAAACCATACCCAAAGGATCTTCAAGCACCAAGTAGTCTACACCCTCTTTCGACAACTTTGGAACTTGTTTGGGCACCACAACAACACAAACTTGTGCATCTTGCATCTCTTGTTCTACTCTTGTTCTACTGATAACTTGGAAGACAGGTGTTGGAAGTAATCATCAATCTCAAAGTCATAACTTTCCTCTACGTCATGACTTGCCTCCAAAACTTGCCCACTATCTTCCAAAGGTGTCAAGAAGGGCTCATTGATCGGTAGGATAAGTCCTCCTTTCTCTTCATCCTCACCAAACTCTTCTTCAAACTTGTCATATATGGGAACGCCATCTAGATCACCTCTAGCCCCATAGATAGAAACATGAATATCTTACCAAAGATAGAAACATGAATATCCTCACTTGGATACTCATCATAGATTGGAACGTTAGTGTACTCATAATCATCATTATAACTTGGTTCTTTCACCTCATCGACAAAGAGAGCATCAGGAACGGGCTCACAAGCCTTTTCACCAACTTTCAACTCAAGAAATGGTTCTCCAAGCTTGAAGCATTTGAATACTCCATTAGGTGACAGATTTCTAGCCTCCAACGTGCTGATTAAAGATTGATTTTCAGTTGGGACAGCCCCTAAGGACTTGCTCTTACCAAAACTAGTCTAGGAATCGGCATTGGAATCTTGATTGAAATGCAAGAATTCCTCCTTGAGCTTCTTCTTCATCTTACCCCATTCCCTAATCTTTTCTTTGCCTCTCCTTTGTTGACTAACTTTGAGTTGTGTCCACCAATCCAAAGCTCTCCCCTTAAGGCAAGTAGATGCCAACTTCACCTTCTTTTCTTCAGTAACCAAACAATATTCGAACACACTCTCAATGGTGTTCAACCAACCAACGAACTCTAGTGGGCTTCCACAAAACTTGGGAAGTTCATTATCATCATCGTTCACCGATGTGTATTCAAATACAACCAAATTTGCTCTACGCCAATGCAATGGAATCCTTCCTTTCAGTCGGACGTTGCAAACGCCGCTTCTTGTCATACAAGGTAGCAACTTGTTCACTCAACTCTTTAATCTCATTCCTCTTGCTATTTGAATTGCCATAAGTATCAATTTCATCACCAAAATCTCCCATAGCATCTCTACCTCTACCTCTTCTTCCTCTATCTCTTTGAGCCATTACAATCCCACAATCAACTCCAAACAAGCAAATCAACCCCACATAATGAAAACCCAATCAACTCAAGACTCCACACACCACAAATCGCAAGCAATTGACACAAACGATCCCAAAATGACATCCACAAGAATCGCAAGAAATGGAAGAAAATAGCAACAAATTGAGATAACCCAGCTGAAATGAAACCTTAAAATGCAGATTCGAGTGCCAAAAAGTATAAACGGAGGCCCTTACCACTGTTTCGAGTACCAAAAAGGGCAGATCTGAGTCCAAAATTGATTTCAAGCCTCGAAAATGGCTGGGTCACGTTTGAAACAGGAAATCGAAGGTCGATTATGGCTGGGTCAGCTCGAAATCAACCGGGTAATGCTCGAAATTGTTCGTACAGCTTATAAAAGGGTTGAAACAGGCAGATCATGTCTCGAAATGATGGATTAGAACTCGAAACGACCAGAAATTGACAAATGGAGCCTGCTACAGTGATTTAGAGTAAGATCCGTGGGTTTTGAGGGTTTTTGGGCTTCGAAAAGTACAGAAAATCAATTGTACAGCTTTGAAATGGTTGATCTGTGGATCTTAAGGTTCGAAATCGAGTTGTATGGCCTTGGGTTGTACAGATTTGGAGATTTCGAGTGAAATGGTGTCTTTGGCGAGATTTTCCGGCACCGTTTTTGGATTCCGGCGAGATTTTCCGGCAAGATTTAGGTTTCCGGCGAGATGAGTCGTCAGGATTTGAGCTCAAGTGCTCTGATACCAAATAATGCAAATCAAATCAAGGGATAGATTCATAAGAGAGATAAATCCCAAAATGGGATACAAGGAGCAAAAGCTTTCTATATTCTTTTATCAATACATAGAAAAACTAACTAATGAGGGCACAAGACACTTATTTATAGACTCAAAACCTTACACATACTAAAGATACTAAAATGACAACAATACCCCGAAATCCTGCTGCATCACGCCCTTCTTAAAAATTACCGCCTTCAAAGGACACTCCTTTTTCCTTAACGCCTTAACAAGATTTGCCAACTGGTTGCCTTGCACATGCCCTTCAAACTTACCTTTGCCAAACAATGCTGCAATAGTAGAGTGATAAAGCTACATCTCCAAGCCTAAATATGGAGTAACCCAAGAAGTCGGTAGGTTTTTGCTCCCTGATGATACTGCCACTAAGCTGCAGAACAGTTGGTGAATAAGAGAAACTGACTGGAGAAGTGAAACAAAGGAATGTTAGGATACGGGAGAACAAGTGACAAGGGAAAAAGGAGCCAAAAATGGAATCCAGAATTTCTAGAGCTCTTTAGATTTTTACGAATCTTGGCCTTATCCTGTCAATGTGTGGATCAAATCGTCAAACGTAACACTTGAAACTTTTATAGTCCTTCTAATGTCTTTTTTAGGCTATGACAATTAGTCTTAAGATAGATAGTAACAAACATAACGTTAGGAGTGTTAGGGAATGCGGTGTTCTTCATTATTTGGTTACAATTGGATGGTAGTGTAACTTTTTTCCGCAAAACGTTGATTTTTACCTTCATATTTATTCTGTTACTAATTGATCATTTTTACCATTGGTTTGTTTTGTAATGGTCCGCAAAACTGCAGGTACAAGAAGCTTCTGTCAAGTGTAGATTTGACGAAAGACTTTTTCTTTAGTTATACATATCCTATAATGCAAAGTTTGCAAAAAAATGTGCTATCTATGGGCGAGGAAGGGATGCCATATGAGAATATTTTTGTCTGGAACGCCTTTCTGACAGAATCAATACGCTCAAGATGCAAGAATACTATTTGGACAATTGCTTTGGTTCATGGACATTTTAAACAGGTATTTGATTTCTTTCTGTTGGAGTCGTGGTGGGTTTTTTCTCTCTTTCGTTGCTGTCTCTTTCTTAGGTCATTTCTGCTCATGTGGGTTGTTTGTATTACAACTTTGCTTTATTTTGCGAGAACTGGTAATGCTTAAAGGAAGTATGTACTCTTATAACTGCGTTGCCCAATTTTGCTCTTAATAACCATATGCTATGAACACTCGTTCCCTCAGAAATCTCCATAACCACTTACCGAGCAAAGCAATAGCTTTCTCAATAACATGGCTCATGCTAGGTCCTCCCTTGCCCTTAGGAAGCGAAACAACTTCATGACTTCCCAAATATCTTCCTACGGTTTTGAGTCTCGAATTCCTTTCTGGAGAAATCCACAAACATTTCTCAATCTGAATGGCAATCCCACTGGTACTTTCAACAAGGTAGTAAATACTAAATATCAATGAAACAGCCTTGAATAAACAGCATTTTTCCACCCATCCAATCTCCCTCCAATCTTTTCTGACACTAGTGCCCTCAATTCTTCACTTCTAGGATGCCTACCCCAAGGAACGTCCAAGTACTTCATTGGTAAAGACTAAATCAAGCAACACATACCTCATCCATGACAGCCATCCGCACCAGCATACTTTCCCCAACGTACCCATCAACCTTGACACCATCTTGAACACTATTGGTAGACTGCCAAATTTCCTGTATAACCTAGGACCTTTAAGATATCTGTTAAAGCTGGATGGCTCAAATCCAACCAATTCATTTTTCCAATTAACCTTTTGATAGCTCAAATTAACCTGTCAATTGTTTAGCAGGTTGTAATGGGGTTACCTTGAGCAATCCACTTGGAAAGAGGGTAGGGCCAGGTTGGACATAGGTGCCCATTGTCCGGATTAAGAATTGACATTTTGTCACGTGAAGCTGCCAATACTTGAACCAAAAACATGTTTATTCAAAGTTGCACTGCCTCTTGGTCCATTTGCCACTAATGCTTTGAGGGTCGATATATTTACATAGTTTCCATTTAGAATTGTTAATGTTTGATGAAGTGTCATTTATTAGCTGATGTGTACATGTATGTAGTTGTAAGTGTTTGGGTTCTTCTGCCTTTTATGTCATGTACAAAATTGGTCTCTTGCAATTTCATGAATTTTTGTATAAAGAAATTGAGGAGTTAAGGATGTTAGCCATTTTATAAGTTCAATCAAATAACTTGTGCAAAAGAAACTCTTTTTGTTGGTGGTAGAACAAACTCAAACCAAGTGAACAGTTTTTGCGGTCATGAATGGCTTACATGATCGAGACTGGTTGGAAACGGGTTGTAGCGAGTGTTAATGGTACTTATGGTGTCCATTACATGGAATTGTGAAGAACTCTATAGGACATATCGTATTTGATGTCTTAAACTTGGAACGCTGAAATTGAATAGAATAAGCACTCCAACACGAATCTGTTTAATGTACGTGTATGAAAATTCATGCATGTATAGTTGCTTGAGTTATTTATTTAAGTTTATGGTTATTTTAGGAGATTTGATTACACTTTTAGAACAGGCCAAGCTTGTTGTGATGGGTTTAATTTGATTTGTTTCATTATCTACATGTTGTGATCATGGTCCAAGTAGTTAGGAAGTAAAGAGAAATTCTTGGAGGTTATTAATAGTTTGACTTTTCCATCTTATCAGTAATGTATAACGTGGGAAATTTGAGCTTATTGCTCGAAGCTGCTGATTTTTTGGTTGTCAGATATTTTTTTGTTTGTGTTTCAGCCTCATCTCAAGTGTCATCTATCTTCGTTTGGATTTTTGTGGCCATACATCAGCAACCCCTTGGGGCTAAAATGCTCTTACACCTCCTTTGCTGTTCATTTTGACTCGTGTATATGTTATGTTATGGTTTGCCTGCAAATTATTTTTCTGAAATCTTGACCTTAAGGAAGTAGGTTATTTTTTGTTCTTGATGTTGAATTTTCTAGCACAACAAAATGTCATTTCTTCTTTCTGTAAGTCATCGGAATTAAGATTTTGCTTGATATAATTGTGAAGTTTGTTCACATTAGGCATATTGTCTGCTAAAATTCTTCAGTCATCCTGTTGCTCCGGTGCTTGCAGATTAGGCTGTCAATATTTGGACGGGACTTCAGTGTTTCTTTGGTGTCAAGGCGTTCTCGGCATTTTGCAGGGACACGGTATGTCCTGGTTCATGGCCCTCAGTTTGATGTATTGTGAAATCACGGCATTTGAATTCCACCTTGTTTCTTTTTGCTTAAGGAGTGAGTGATAGGAGATCCAAAACGAGTGCAGAAGCTTTCAGTTTTAACACCTGCGTCTTTCACGTAAACTTTTCTCGCTAGGTGTTGAACAATTGTTATCAACTTTGTTTGAGTAAGATTACATACACACGGACCTCTGCCTGCTGTTGATAGTTGTCAAATATGTGTATACTATAAACATAATGAAGAAACATGTAATTGACGTGAGAGAGGAGACGCACAAGGTTTAGGTTGTTCCAACATGATGGCCTACGTTAGTGGGTGAAGGTCAACAGCATTTTCACTAAATTGAATACAAGATGTAATAGTATGTATAACATTTGAGTATGAACTAGCTAAAATATCTTATTTTTGAAGCCTATCCTAGTCTCCGATCCCACGAGATAAGTTAACTTTTTCAACCTCCATATTTTTTTTTGGGTAACGGAGGAACAGTCCTGCAGCCAAGCCACTAAATGGACCTGACTGCGCAACCAAACTCCGGGGGAGCCAGCACGGCCACACTAGTCATGGCCCCCCACTTATTGCAAGGTACTCACCCTGTGGGGAATCGAACTTCAGGTGTACTCCCAAAGCCTAGGCATCCGCCCGAACCACTGGGACAACCCCTAGGTGTGTACTTCCATCATTAATTCTATCAAAAACTAATATGATGAATGCTTGCCCATACTAACCGTGTGATTAAGTTCATATGTTTTCAACTCAAATGAATACAACAAAAAGCGGATTATGGAACATAGGTATGCCGAAGGACCTCACCAGTTCTCACTCATGGAGCAACATTGACTGATTCCATAGAGATAACTGTGAATTCTGCACATAGAGATCACCAAGAACTTAGTCAAAGTACAATATGAACGACAAGATGGCGATTTGTAACAATCACTTTTTTCGTGGATATCATCAAAACCTCTTCATATAGGAGGGAAAACTTATAGAACTGACAAATTGAAAGTTCCACGGCCTGTAGTCAGATTCGTTGATGAGAAACATGCGTTTAAACATAGATTGAGCTTTAAAATGAAGAACACACTAGAAATCAACTGTAAGAGAGCAAAAAGAGGTCCTGGGTGGGTGGAGAGACAGGTGCTTCCTCTGTTTCTGCGTGTCTAATATAGAGTCTGCAAGCCTGTTTTCATATGCATTTCCAATTCCATGAAGACATCTTTTTCCTGTGAAAGCACTTCGCTCTTTTCATTATGTTGCATTTTGTTTCTTTTCATTTTCCTTCATGCATGCTAAGTTCAGGGAAGGACTAAAGGAGGATGAGCAACAAACCAGGTCAGCTTCTCCCACTGCTCCATAATGAACTTGGTGGTTTGTGTGGTTCCACTTTGAATCCTCAGAAATAGAATTTGTAAAACTGCATAGCTTCTCTGACTCATGCTTTGTTTATATGTGCTTTGTAGTAGTAAATTCATTGAATTGTCCCCTTCTTGTTTCTGTTTGTTTGGCTTGGACTTTACCTGAGTTTTTGGGTGCTTCTGCTACATATTTTTGGTGTTATTTCCACGGTGGTAATGTCTTGTAGATATTTTATGTTGTCTTTCTGACTCTCCTTCCCAGGGCTTGCAATCTGAGATTATTACGTTGAAGCCGAATGGAGTTGGAGTTTTGTCAATAGTTTTAATCGGTCATTATAAGCTTTTGTATGTGTAGAAAGCGGCCCATTATCTCTCTTGTGCACGACGTGTAGAGTTTTTTTTGGGTTGTGTGTCCGTCAGTAATATTGGATAATGACTGAAGGTTATCTTTATTTGTTGTTTTCATTTTTTCAGTTTCTTTTTGCAACTTAATGTCAACCAGATTAGTTATAGTGATGTGTTTTGATACTGTTCTCATATGCCGAAAAAGTCATGGTACTCGATTCCTATTGCGACATCCATTGGGTTGATGCTTCTATTGTTATTAGGTTCCTTTTCTTGAGCTACTGCCTGGGAACTGAATTGGGTGCTTGTGTTAGTGGTCAGATCTATACGTTGTTGTGGATGTTGGAGATACAGTGTAATGGTTCCGTAACAATGGCTTCAGCCCTTTTATTTGTCATGGATGCAGTTATTTGAAACGGGGGGTCAATGATCGTGGAAGGGTTGCAAATGATGTTGAAACTGAACAAATTGTCCTTGATGAAGAAGCTGGGTCGTGCAAAGGAAAAATGAGTTCTGTTGTGCAAATGAGGGGTTCAATTCCCCTATTCTGGTCACAAGAAGCTTCAAGACTCAGCCCTAAACCTGATATAATCTGTAAGAACATCAGCAATCTACTCCTTGATTATCTTTTTGCCAAGTTATTCCTTGCCTTGTCTTATTGGACAAGTTTTGATATGCTTGTTTCTTCTTCAACTTCAGTACAAAGATATGATCCTACATATGAGGCAACCAAACTGCATTTTGAAGACCTCGCAAAGAGATATGGCAACCCAATTATTGTGCTTAATTTGATTAAGGTCTGATTTGAAATGTATAGTTCTGTTTGGTTACCATGTATTTGGTTATTTGTTATGAATTTTCTTTTGCTGGCGGATTTTATATTTGGAATTTTGTCTATTCCAAAAAAGACTTGATCTGATGAGTTCTCAGTTCTCATACTGTAAAGTGTTCTGCCTTAGAATATCATGGGACTCAATGGCTGCTCTGGAAATTACAGCTCTTTTTGAGAATGTCACATATGAGTCGCAAATCAGATTTAACTAGAACAAAGGCAGTTTTAGTCTACTGAATTGGATTTCACTTGAGAGAATTCATTTTATTGAAAGCATTTGCTTAAAATTGAAATGTAAATTTTACAGACTGTTGAGAAAAGGCCACGTGAAATGATGCTAAGGCGTGAATTTGCTAATGCGGTCGGGTACCTTAACCAAATTCTCTCAGAAGAAAATCATCTTAAATTTATCCACTGGGACTTCCACAAGTTTGCAAAGAGGTAACCTTGGAATGATTTGTGCAATAATTGCAAGAAGTGCCAGTTTTATTTTAGCTAACTGTTCTTTTCTCTGCTGTGTTCAAGCAAGTCTGCCAATGTTTTAGCAGTTTTGGGCGGTGTGGCGAGTGAAGCACTTGATTTGACTGGGTTTTACTATAGTGGGAAGCCTATTGTACTTAAAAAGAGAACCACACAACTTAGTCGAACAAGCACAGGGAGGTATTACATCTGTTTTGGTAAATTTATGTGCACTCTCTCTTTAAAACCATGTTCAATACTCCCTCCGTCCCATTCTGTTTGCTTTGTATTCTATTTTGGGATGTCCCAAATTGTTTGCTCTCTCTGAAAAGTCAAAAGAAAAAAGTCTGTAAAATTTCCTCAAAGTAACCCTCATGAATAATTTAAAGTAGTTTTGCAGATAAATAAACAGGGGCATATTAGCAATCTTGTTAAACTTTCAATTAATGCATGTCTCGCTTAAAAAGTTGAGTTCCCCTGTATGGAGCAAACAATATAAGATTGAGGGAGTTAATGTTTACGACCCATTGTTGTTGTAAGGCTTGAAGTTACTGAGCTCTTCTGGTGTATCTTTTTTCTTTCTTTTTTTTAAACTGGTTCTAGCGTATCTTGACATTCTTTACTGGAAGCTAACCGTGAATTGCTTTTGCGTGCTGGTGATATTATTTGTTTCTTAACATTATGGATAGGACATGTTCTCGAACGATAATATGCTTTTATCATTTAAGTGTCTGAGTACAGGTGTAACCCTTTGGTGCGTGACAGTAGTTTTCTTTTTCCAGCTCAAGCAAGTTGTTAGTATCAGTCTTAGTTTCTGTCTGTCCTCCTGCTGGGGTCTGAATTCCAGCCAAGTTTGTTATGAACATAATTCACATGGACTCTTGGAACAGATTAGAGTGTATAAGTAGCTAGAAAGTTAAGTTTTTTTCATTGTTTTGTTTTAATAAGTCGGACAGTAGAGAAAAGGCTGAAACAGAAACAGTAGCTGGTCTTTCGAACAGTCTTGAAAAAGTGGTGTTTCATGGTTGAGAAACAGTATCATAATAAAGAAAATTCAAAACACGAAAGATAAAAAAATGAATGGTGTAGACTAATTTAAAAATAATGAACCCTTTGGTGATCGCTTGTTGTGAATCAATGAACTAAGTTTTGTTAGCACATTCATTCCTTACAATTTTACAACTTTCTGCACTAGGAAGTCCTTGTTTTAATGTCTCAGGAGCAATACATTGGATCCCACACCGCCATAAAATAATACATCGAATCAAAAGTTGGTTTTGTTTCGTTGTTGTCATTAATTATTTCATAATTGCCTAATTAGTTAGGCAATGGGTGACCAAGTTGGTCAGTTCACTTATGTTCCAAGCCAACTACTTTGAAACTATGTTACATGGACTCGGGCACAAGTATCAGCGTAAAAGGTGTCCATAAGTTGGACCTCCCTGAATCCATAATCTTAGAATATGGAGATATGTACTCGAAGTTCGGTACAAGTCAGTGGATACATCATGAGCATTTGAATATGTTTCATATGCACAAAATAGTTTAATCCATGTGAGAGTTAAGCCAAGACTCTTGATTTGCATAAATTACCCTTTTCTTCTTGGGATAAAGCCTGTTAGTGTTTCGCAAGTTGGGGATCTGCTAATAAGGTTGGAGGTGAATAGAAGAAGAAACACAACGTTTTGATTATGTTTCCTTTCTCTACTGTGGGTTTATGGCAATTGGGATAAAGATACGCAGACCGTTGTTTTTGGCTGATTTTACATGGGTAGTTTTATTATCTTATATCTCATTGCTGTTGGTTTCAGGGATGCTTCTCTGAGAGATCTGAGAGCTAATTCAGGTGACCTTGGTAGGATTGGAAGTGGTAATGATGCATCATATACTTTGAAACAAGACAGAGACTCTGATGTTGGTCAACAGGTTAGACAAGACAATTATGGTGGTGCAGCCCCATGGTTCCAAAGTGGAGTTTTGCGCACGAATTGCATTGATTGTTTGGATCGAACAAATGTTGCACAATATGCTTATGGCCTAGCAGCTTTAGGCCGCCAACTTCATGCAATGGGTTTGACAGATAAGCCTAAAGTGGATGCTGATAGTAGCATTGCTGCAGCTCTCATGGATATGTATCAGAGCATGGGTGATGCTCTTGCCCAGCAATATGGTGGCTCCGCTGCTCACAATACTGTATATGCCCACACTAATCTGAGTTGAATTTATTTATCGCTGGTGTCAAGAAATTAATCTGAACATGTGCTTTGTTTTGGGTAGTATTGTTTTTGGTAAGCCAAAGGTACATTATACAAATATCCACTTGCCTTGAACTCCAGGTGTTTCTGGAAAGGCAGGGAAAGTGGAAAGCTACAACGCAGTCTCGAGAATTTATCAAATCTATCAAACGATACTACAGCAATGCCTACACTGACGGTGAAAAGCAAGACGCAATTAATTTGTAATCATCTATTTCCCCTCTTTTTTCTTGTTGATCCATTAGTCTTATAAGTGGTATGCCAGATTTGATGTACTGATAAAACCTTACCGAGTTACTTCTACCCACAGTCTATGTAAGCACAAGCACTTCGTCTGAGTCCATGTACCGGTGTCGGACACTTTTCGCACACAACACTCTCCAGACACATATCTGACACTCAAATCCGATATGTCCTATTTTTTCTCAATGTTTTTGGATTGGACACTCTGGGGACACTCTAAAGAAATACTCTAGACACTCTCAGGACACTCGCAAGACACGTCGGGGGTGTTAAACGAAATAGTTAGGACTTTGTGTGACATGATAATGTATTGATTATAAAGACTCATTGATGATAAAACGGTTTTTGCTCGAATACTTTTGTGGATGATGTGATGGTAAATAAGACTTAAGGAATACTATAGTGTTACATATTTAGAAATAAAGCCTTTTCTATTCATATTTCATGTAATTGAATACATAAATATCATTTAAAACATGTCCGTGTCGTGTCCTCTAATTTTTAAAAAATTTGTCTGTCGAAGTGTCGGTGTCGCGTGCTCGTGTTGGTGCTTTTTTTTTTTTCCGGAAAAAAATGCAATTCATATAGTTAAGGAAAACAGATACAAATTGTGTGGCCCATAGGCCAAAACAAACAACGAAAATAAAATATACGCTCCACAACTTGCACAAATCAACTACAAGTACAATGTCGGACCTAGGCCTCCGAACTGGAGGTGGGTGGAATATAGATGATCACCGAAGAACCACACTACCGCTGCAGGATCATCCCGACCTGACATCAACGCGCCTTCACCATCGCTGCTGAGAACCTGCAAATAGCCAGAACTCAGACCATCATGTAAAGCCCAACAAGAAGTGGAGCAGGCAGGTAAGTGCTAGGCAGAGCCCAACCCAAACCAGCCAAACCATGGCCTCCACCGCTGCCACCCCCAGCACAACCCAATGCCGCCACCAGCAAACTCACACCACCATCAATACCACCAGAACTGCACAACCAGGCTGCACCGTAAAATCAACCGACGACGAAGAACAGCGGTGGCCCAGAAGCCACTGCCAAAACCCCTCTTCGAAGCCAACTCCAAGAAGCCCGAGATTTGCATCTCCGAACAGCAGCCACACCGAGAGCTTGCCGGAGTCCTCCACTTCCGTTAGGAAAAACTGAAAATCATTCAAGAATGATCCGGCAGGAGGCCCCACATCCAAGTCTCCTCCATCCCCGAAGCCGCACCACGCCGTGAGGCATACCGGTGACGGTCAAGAGTAGAGACCAGCGGTCGACTGGCGAGGATGCAGGAGGAAGAGGAACGATGACAAACGGAGTGGAGAAAGAGCCGAGCAATAGGAGGTTAGGGGAAAAAAGAGAGAGAAAGAAGAGGGGGAGAGAAATAGTTAGAGGGGAGAGAGAGGAGAAGAGGGAAGGAGAGGGAGGGGGAGGGAGGTGGCTGGCGGCGGGCGCTCCCCCCCCCCCCCCCCCCCCTAGGCGTTGAAAAGTGAAGAGAGAGAGAGAAGGGGATTTTAGAGAGAAGCAGGAGAGAAGAGGGGGAGGTCAGCTATTGTTTCCAGTTTGCTGGAGAGTTCTGTGCCCTTGTCGGTGCTACATAGCCCACAATAGATAATATGAGAGAAGCTTTTATATTGCCATCATTGAGTTTCAAACTCTATTTGTGACACAAGTTTTGGGAAATCTAGGATGCTTTAAGTTATCACTACACCTATATTATGCTTCTCAATCAAATCTTTTGTCTCTTCCTGATTTTACCAGATTTTTAGGCTACTTCCAACCACAAGATGGTAAACCTGCACTTTGGGATCTGGATTCTGATTATTATCTTCACGTGTCTGGGATGGGAGATGACCTTATCCCGGGTTACAGGTAAACCTCAATGCCTTTCAAATTTTGGGGCTTCTGACCCTATGTTATTCTCTCAGGATCTTCGCTTGAGTAGTTACTTGGTTCTCAAATTATGTTGACTATGGGAATTGGAATTGGAAAGGATTTATTGCTTTCGAAGTTTGAGTTGTCTCATGCTACTGTTTTATCACGATAGGAAAAAAAAAAAAAAAAAGAAACATAAAATTGTTATCGGTATCACTTAGTCCATGTAAATATGTGGTTTGGATGCTTTAGTTTTGTCACATGGTGAATTTTTAAGGATAGTTGGTGGATAGTGGTACAAACATCTTCCCATGTGCACGCAGACTCGTTATTTGTTAGTGATATGGGAGGGATCTAACTAAGCTCATTATGGACATGATTGTTCTCAACTGTGCAATGTACGCAAGGATTCAATTAGCAAATACTTACACAAGTGTATTTAGTGGTGAATATGAAACTTGTGTAAACCTTCTGTTGTATCCTGTTCCTAATCTTTTTGCGTGGTGACCTAGATTATTGGCAGTATTCTTTTCATCTAATTATCTCAAACATTTTTTGTTCTTATTTTAATATGCAGTTACCTAGCTGATGCTACGCCTATGGGAGCAAGAACTACTCTTGCTCCTATTCCAGCATGCAGAGAGGACTTCTCGCGGATGAAGCTGACGTCATTTGATAAATTGTTAGAGAGAACATGCAGTTCAATAAGGAATGTAAGGCTTTGCAGTGAACCAGATCAAAAACCTGGGAATTCTGGAGTGGCACCCGATGCAGCGTAAATATCTACTTGATCTGAGCTAATATCCTTTTTGGTTAAGCATTCATTTCTGCTTTTTTCTTTATCCTGTTCTGCTCTCCCAGCATGATTGATATCTACCTATAGACCAAGACATTATTTCATACGACGCTGCTGTAGTTTGTTACCTACTTTCCTTTGCATCTATTTCTCAAGTTCTAGATGAGTTCAACTGGTTGATTCTGGTTCTCTTTTCGTAATGTCCTTCGATGTGGCCTGCAAAATTAATTTGTTCTTGGATTTTTCTTGCACTCTTAGTGTTGCGATCATCTCATTTTTCTCCGTTTCCTTGTTTTTTTGCAGTTCTGTATTTATTTTTGGTAGGTCTAAAGTTTCTTAGTAACTACTGTATACCACTGCTGAAAACGATTTTTTTTTTTTGCTATGGTATGCCAGAACTCTACAATTTTGGTTATTGTATCTTAAGTACTCTTTCTTTTATGCAGTGAAATACAGCTCAAAAGTCCAAACTGGCTTTTTGGCCAGAGGAAGTTTGAGGAAAGTAACTCTGCTCCTAAGGTGGCTTCCCATGAAACCGCAAAGGGAAGGTCTCAAGAGGATAAGAGACTAGAAGACCTGTATGACCTGAGTTGGCTTTCTTCTTCTGGCAGTGATATCGGTGAAGAGGATGTCTTTAAGAGGTCTCTCTCTCTCTCTCTCTCTCTCTCTCTCTCTCGCAACCACATAGTCTGCTGATTGATTGGGTGTGATTGTCCTTCCTCCAAGGGTAGAGTACATATGAACCTCTGCAACACCCTTGTTTGAAGTTTTTGTTTTTGCATCTAAAGCTCATTCATTGCTTCAGAGTTGGGATCTTTTCATCTCCGGAAAGATCCGAAGTTGAATTCTACAATGCATTGTTTAGTTCTGGAATTGTAAATATCTGGTTCAGTCGTGTTATAGACTTGAAAATTGTTTTATAATATTACTTAGAGTTGCATTGATAAGAAGTTTAGTGCACCGTAAAGATTGTCATCTTGATGAATGTATTGCTAGGACATGCAACATCATATTTGGGTAAGTGGTGGACACTTCAAGATCCACTGTTCATGGATTTTGCATAAGTTCAAGAAGTGTCAGTGGGGATGTTCTTCCATGATTTAAAATCAGTGATTGTAATTGTATGCATGTTTAACAATTACATGGTCGTAATGTTGCAGATGCATTTTGTTGTCAGTAAAGCAGGTCAAATATAGAAGTACTGATTAAGTGCTTTTAATATGTGCTTAACCAATCACAATTATGTGACCAATATGATAAGTCTTCAAGTAATTTTTTTCTCAATAAAACACAGTTTCTCGTGGCATGCTTTATAGCTGTCAATCCTTTCTCCACTCTGACTAAAGTCTCGTAGGTCTTTTTTGTGAGGAGTTTTCTTTATTTTATTATGTTCTTCTGCATCAATAACTTTCTGCCAGATACGTTAGTCGAGTTGAGGATGCAATAGCCATTGGAAATGCTGGCCCTTGTGTTCGTTATTACTATACAGAAGAATAAGTTTACTCCTGCGCGATACTTGGCAATATATCAATAGCATCATGTTCTATCATGTCTTGAAAACATATGATTGCACGTTGCCCCCTTTTGGTGGTTTTAAAATTTCTAATTTCTGAGCACATAACTTATACACTCTCACATGAGCGTTTTACTTTCCTCTTAATCTATGTAGCACTGACACTCCTAGAGGCCGGCATGTCCCTGTGTCCAACACAGGGACACAGCAAAATACACTTCGGACACGCCACGTGGCATGTCCAATAAATTTAATTAATTTTTTTAGGGGGACATGTGAGGGACACGTATGGGGACACAACAAGAGTTAAATATGCAATTTTTTGTAAAACTTTGGGGGGTAAATGTGTAGTTGCTTCATATATTTTGGAATAAATATTATGTGTTACGATGTTTATATGATGCCTGCTTGTAAGTATTGAAGCTTCAAGCTTATACACCTAACTATATTTTCACTTGTATACAATAAATATTATTTATTTATTTTTGCTGTGTCCCCTGCCGTGTCCATGTCCCCATTTTTTTTAGAAATTCCGTGTCCGTATTTGTATCTATGTCCGTGCAACATAGCTCTTAATCTTTTTGGTTTCTATCGACAATTCATGACAAGAACGACAAAACATTTTAACTTTGACCTGTTAATATCTCTAAACTATTTTGTCAAGGTTTAGAATTCCTTTGTTGCATAATTTAGAAATGTGATTATTTGATTCACTGTAATTGAACCTCTTTTCAGATATCTAGCAATGACTTCAGTAGAAGAAGCCAATGGTTGGTATGGTGGTACATTGCTTGGAGATCAAGATGAGAACAGTGAGATATATAAACATTATGCTGAACTGTGTCAGGTATTTGAAGCAATTGTGTTGATCTCTGCTGTCATCATATGATTGTTCCTGCCTTGAACTACTTATTTCTCTATGTGACCCCGTATTTATTTATTTTTTGAATGGCGAAAAAGATTTTATTAATCTTTGAATGTGAAAACAAAGACCAAAGGGAGCAAGGAGAAGGGCAACAAGTGCCCATCTGAGACCCAAGCCTTTGATTGGCAAGATGCCAACCAAAGAGAAAACCCAAGGGACAAAGCCCAGCACCCAAAAGGCCAGATAAAACAATAAAACGCACGTGGGACGCAACCCAAACACCTAAAAAGGCCTAAAAGCCCAAATACAAGGGAAAAACCGAGCAATTAAAGCCCAAGACACACCCAAACCCTAAAGCGAAAATCTGAAATCCGGACTCCATAGCTGCCACCACCGCGAAGCACCAAAGACTGCCGTGAACCCAACGTATGTCACCAATACCAAAAAACGATCGGAGCATCGCCGGCTGCATAGGAACCAAGCCCGGATCGCCACACCTCGCAACACCACCCAAATCAGCCGCCGCAAATCATGCAGCCACCAAAAAAACCGGACTCCCACCAGCGAAGCCAGCCCATCACCTGCAAACCAGACTCCCACCTTGCAACACCGAACCCAAGACGACAAAACCCCCACTTCCAGCCGCCAACAACACCGCCTCCACAAACACTGCACACCAACCATGCTCCGGCCACCAAAAGCAAGCGACCAGAGAAGAGGAAACAGCCGCAGAAACTGAGATCTCCACAAGCCATTAGGCAAACCCGAAAAATGCCCAACTGCCCAAGAGCCGAGATCAGAGGGAGATCCCGCAGAAACCCCATATTTATTTGAAGTCAAGTCTTTTCTTCTTGTGCTTGCGCATCTTTTGACCTCTGCTGGAAGTTGTGAAACAGAACCTGTAGTCAGTCACAGCTCCATGAATCTTGTTCTGTTGGTTCATTCGAAAGTTTTCTTCAGATGTTTGAGTAAAATCAAATCAAGTACTAAATAAGATTACGTATTAAAAACTTGTTTTGAACTCAACAATATCCCCACTTGTGGGAACTAAACTGTATTTAGTATATATATGGGGGCGGTATATATCTTTTTCATTTGCTAGATTTGGCTCCAAATGTTTAGCAAAGGGTAGTTTAAACCTTGAATCACGCAAAAAGAGTGGATCAACCCTGACATTCTCTTATACATTCTTTTGCTAGGGTTGGTAGGTTCAACTTAGAAATTTTGGAGTAAGAATTTTTACATTCATGATATACATCTGGGTAGTTTTGTACAAGTTGATGGGCTCATAGCAGCACACCTAGTGCCGCCCATGCCCAGGGCTATTGTTTCTTACCTTCACTGCTTTCTTTGGTTTGATTTCAGTTGTGCTTCATTGGTATTTTTGCAGTGCCAAGGTCTGCTTGTTGTCTAGTGCTTTGATTTGAAAGCACATGATACTGAAAAGCATTTACAAGATGTATCTTATTGTAGTTTTCTCCTTGTAAATTAATGGATGTGCTGCTGCAGGGTCCTGCAATCGAACCGTTCCAAGATGATGCTGAGAAAGAGAAGTACTATGGTGATCTCCTTCGTATGGGAACCGTTGATGGCATGGATGATGCTGCTGTAGAAGCAGAGATGGAAGCAGCCCTCAAGGAGTATGACCTGATTGGCGCCGATCTTGGGATTGTTCCAAAGGCTTGTCAAATCTTTGGCTGAGGCTCCCAGCCATTTGCTCCATGGATAGGGTGACTGACGCTGCTGACTTGCTGGAGTATTAAGGTTTGTATAGACGACCATACATGTATATATGACAATACAATGCTAACTAGCAATGGTTGTGTAAGACAATGGTGATGTTTGTGTTGTGATATTTCTGTAATGAGGATAACAAAGCGGCATATATGTTCTGCATCTCTATGTACATCTTTTGTCTCTTTAGATGTTTTACTAGTGGAAAGGACACATGATGAGTATATGCACCCAGACACATTGAGAAACCAATTGCTGGCTATGACAGCAAGGAGATGTTAGTAATGTTGCCCGTGTAGACGGGTACTATACATAATTGTTTTGGATCACTCCCGCTTAAACTTGAGCAAAAGCTATGTTTCTAAGTCTCAAGCATAGGCTGTACTGTTGTTTCAAGATCTGGGATCTTGTTTGCTTTGCGACTTCATCAATCTATGTCGATTTAAACATGTACGAATAGGGGCAGACATAGGTAGGAAGCCACGGGTCATTTCTGTGGAGCCATACACATTTTGCACACGACTCATGAACAGTCTCTCCCTCCATAACCCCAGAATGTATTTACTACGTTTTCCTTCGGCAAGGCCGCCGAAGATGGTTTCTTAGACGATTCCAACTCAGACCTCCCTTTCCAAAACGCAACGGGGCCAAATGGCTGGCATATCTGACATTTATTTTGAACTACCGTAGTTTGATGAGTACGTCTGAGCCCTAATCTGTAAGCCTTCCGTTCAATCTCTGAAATCATCCACTGTGGATACTAAATCTCTCTTTAGAATACTCCGCTTTAGGAAGGATACATTCTGATTTTTGATCTCCAATTTACCTTGGCCTATAAATTGGAACCCAGGTTTCCAAGAAATTTGAAGGATCCCCACTTCATCGTTACTCTGCTGTTCTCATTCCTCACTATCACCTGGCCACAAACCAGAGGTCCGATCCTCTGTGTTTACCCTCTCCAACCTCATATACTCGGTGTTTTCCTCCATCTTTGAGATTGTTATGGATCATGGATCGGTAAAGAACATTCCAAAGAACCATAGTTGCTACCGGTGAGGATCATCCCGGCACAGAAATTCCTATTGACTATTTATGCACTTTCTTTTTTTTTAAACAGCGGAGAATTTATGCCCTTTTTGGCAACCCTTCCAATGCCCTTTTCTTATATATTCCAACAATTTGTCTTGATTAAGTGTGCCAACGAAGTCTTTCAATTTTCAAGTGTAAATTAGTTCTCATACGATACTTCTTGCTTTCAAAAAGTACTAGCAGATTTCACAAGAGATTATATAAAATAACCTAATTCGTGTGTACATATGTTAGGTTAAAAATGGGAAAACGTAAAATGAATTGTACATTCAATCCTCAAGAAGTTCACAGTCTATTCTCTGAAAATAAAGGTTCATTTCGTCTAGGTCATAGGCAATGTTGTAATACTGTTGGGCTCTAATTCCAATTATCGTCGAGTCCTTAAATGTGGTTGGCCTAACAAACATGCAAAATAAGTCCTCCTCAAGTTGATGAAACATCGCGTCCGCGTCTAACACCAAATCAGCTCCTCCGGCAAAGTGGAATGTGACCACTGGAAACCCTTTTAGGTATCGGCTCGCTTCTCCCATATAGCATAGCAAGTCTGGATGGTCTTGGACAATCACCATTTGCAATACTGTACCTATCAAGATTCTCACTTCTTCCCTCAGCGGGTCGTACCCAGCTCTGGTTAGAAAGGTAACAGCTGATCCAGAGTCGATGAACACTCCACCATCGCCAGACGCGCGTCTTCTAAACATCTTTGGGTCGATGTCGAGTTGTTTGTCTCCCACGCTTATGCCTTCCAGGGTAAGATGGTAGGAGTTGTCAAACACTTGTAACGGTGTCGAGTAGCCTTCTATTTTGGCACCGTCTCCTATTATCAAGTGGTTGTACTCGTAGTGAGGATCATCTAGGCTGCCAATGCAATACGAAAATTTAGAACTGTCCATTTGAGAAATTAAGGATTCTTTCTGTGGACTAAGTCCAAGAATTCCACTTGCTACTTCTGTTATACCATGGTTTTCAAAACCACAGCCAAATATCACATCAGAAACACTTGTTGTACCCCCATCAGATGTCACGAACCGAAGCTCTTCCATGCCCAATGTTCCATGTGTGCTAGTGGTATCGACATATTCTCGATGGTACTCACATATTCTTGCAGAATCACAATTCGGGTCCATGGGGCAATAAGGAGAGTTGCAGGGTAAGTTACGATACGTGGATGACTTGGAAGGGTCAAACATAGGGCTAAGTTGCTTAAAACATGTTTTGCAAGGTGAGCACTGAATCCATAATAGGTCGCTGGCAGAGTCCATCACCGCGAGTTGTGGAACAGGCGGTTGACCAATTGAGAAATTTACGAGAAGCATGACACTGCGATCTTCGCTGAGACCACCACGGACATCATCACTGGTGGAAAAAGTAGTGTTAGTCCTTGCCTTCAGATAGGCATAGCGAGCCGTTGAGCTGTTAACATCTCGCCAAAAGCGTTCTGAGATGGTGGCAGTACGGTTGTAGTATAGAGAGAGAACCGAATCACGGTGGATAAGTTTCATGGACACTCGAGGTGGTTTAACGACGGTAGTGGCAGTTGTGGTGGTGGTGGTTATTGCACTAAATGATGACAAAAGAAAGACTATGATAACCAACAGAAGAGAGGGTTCGCAATGAATCAGTGCTGAGACATCCTCCATGGTGGAAAACCTAGTATTGTTGTAATATGAGTTAAGTCAAGCTTTCAGTGTTTTTGCCTCATATATTTATGGTATCATGCAAGCTTCCTTGGTGTTTAATCTTCTCTTGTTCTTGGACATCTTTTTTTTCCTGTTTCTTTTTTGAGAACACTGTTTAAAACTGCAGTAACAAGGTCATTGCCTAACTAACCCTTTTCTTCTTGTTGGAGGCCTTATAGAATTTGTGCCATCTTTATAGCATGTGAGGGGTTCCATAGTGATCTTGAGGTCTCCTCATAAGAAATCCTTCAATGTTAGAGCAACTTGTTTCTATTCAACAAAATCGAAGGCCCAGCAAACATAAAAAAATTCGAGTCTTCAAATCTGGCAAGCTATGTCAGTCGAAGGTTGTGCTGTTTTACTAAATCAAACTCGTTTATGGCTTTCCAAAGAAACCACATAGCAGCTAACAAAATCGGAATTCTTCTTCGCCCAGAACTTGTTTCTGAGTTACAAATTCAACTCGATTGAAGCTTTCTGAAAAAGGGAATATATCTTTTATGCATGCAGTTCTCCTTGATAATAAAGTTATTCTAGTGATTTCTTTCCTGACAAAGTATCATTCCAGCAGTGATACATCGTTACTCTGCTGCTCTCACTCCTCAATATCACCAAGTCACAAACCAGAGGTCCGATCCTTTCTGTTTACCCTATCCCCCATCACTTAGCACTTCTCCATCTTTATGCTTGTTAATGTGACAGATCACTAAACGGTAAAGAAAATTGCGACAAACCAAAGTTGCTACCTCTGGGGATCCTTCGGGCAGAGATTAGACATTGGCATTGAGTCTTAACTATTTATCCTATATTGCAAGTTGTAAGGTTGTTTTTCTCTGTTGTTTTCTTCTTGGTGAGTTTTTAGTATGACACTGCATGTTTTATTCGGTTCATTTTGTGTTGGTTTAGCAATTAGCAGTGCATGTTTAGGGTATAGATCGTCCAGACTTCAGAGGACCATACTGTAATGTATTGTGCTAACGCTTCCAGTGTCGAATTACTTATAGCCTCCCATTTTCGGAAAATCATAAAGTGTGCGTTAATTGTGTGAAATCATATGCCTATTCCGTACTTTGATCCGTCTATCTTTTTTTTTTTCTGTCTCGTCAATCTTCTATGTTTTTCTGTCTCAACTTGTTGCTAATATGATAATGAAGTGCTAACTCCATAAGTGACAAATAGAAGCCAACTGAATCATAGAGCGATATAGGGTGCCTAACACTTTCTCATCTCTACTTTAGCTCCAAGACCGAGTTTTTGGTAATGCCGGACTGCGTCTTGAAATGGTGCCGTCTTCAGTTCTTGGTTATCCTAAACCAAATAGCGACTCATTCGATTTAAGCTTTGCCATTTCCCCATGTTGCTCACACTTTGACAAGAAAAGACGATATCCAAACAACTGGAGAAAATGAGGCTTTACACAATAATAGGTGCATGAGATGATGGTGGTCACAATGAAGACTCTGATGGTGAAACTTCCAAAATCCTTTTGCACCAGAATTTGTACGTTTTGATTTGCACTATAATTGCTTAATTTGATGGAACTTGTACTAAAGTGTTTTCATAGCATGAACAATCTCTGTCAATCGTCACGTTTAAATCAGTTCTCATACAGTACTAGCTTAAAAACGTAGTTGATTTCACCAGATATGATCCAGTATAGACTAAGCAAAAAATTTACAAGCGCACACATACGGACATTCATTTATGTGTATATTTGGTTCAAAGACGAGAAAATGTGAAGTGTTTTGTATTCAATCCTCAAGAAGTTCGCAATCTATTCGCTGGAAATAAAGGTTCATTCCGTCTAGGTCATAAGCAATGTTGTAATACTGTTGGGCTCTAATTCCTATTACCGTCGACTCCCTAAACGTAGTTGGCCTAACAAACATGCAAAAGTAGTCCTCACGAAGCTGAAGAAACATCGCGTACGCGTCTAACACCAAATCAGCTCCTCCCGCAAAGTGGAATGTGACCACTGGAAACCCTTTTAGGTCTTGGCTCACTTCTCCGACATAGCATAGCAAGTCTGGAAGGTCTTGGATGATTGCCTTTTGTAATATTGTACCTATCAAGCTTCTCACTTCTTCCCTCAGCGGTTCGTACCCAGCTCTGGTTAGAAAGGTAGCAGCCGTTCCAGAGTCGATGAACACTCCACCATCACCAGACGCTCTTCTTCTAAATATCTTTGGGTCGATGTCAAGTTGTTTGTCTCCTACGCTTATGCCTTCCAAGGTAAGATAGTAGGTGTTGTCAAACACTTCTAATGGTGTCGAGTAGCCTTCTATTTTGGCGCCGTCTCCTATTATCAAGTGGTTGTACTCGTAGCGAGGATCATCTAGATTGCCAATGCAATACGAAAATTGAGAACTACCCATTTGAGAAACCAACGATTCTTTCTGTGGACCAAGTCCAAGAATCCCATTTGCTACTTCCGTTATAGCGTGATTTTCAACCCCACAACCAAACACCACATCAGAAACGCTTGTTGTACCCCCATCAGACGTCATGAACCGAAGCTCTTCTATGCCCAATTTTCCACGTGTGCTAGTGGTGTCTACGTATTTTCGATGGTACTCACATGTTCTTACAGAATCACATTTCTGGTTCACGGGGCAATAGGGAGAGTTGCAGGGTAAGTTACGATACGTGGATGACTTGGAAGGGTCAAACATAGGGCTAAGTTGCTTAAAACATTTTTTGCAAGGTGAGCACTGTATCCATAATAGGTCGCTCGCAGAGTCCATCACCGCTAGTTGTGGAACAGACGGTTGGCCAATTGAGAAATTTACGAGAAGCATAATGTTGTGATGTTCGCTGAGACCACCGCGGACATCATCATCACTGGTGGCAAAAGCACTGTTAGTCCTTGCCTTCAGATAGGCGTAGCGAGCCATTGAGCTATTAACATCTCGCCAAAAACGTTCTGAGATGGTGGCAGCTGTGTTGTAGTATGGAGAGAGAATCGAATCACGGTGGATAAGTTTCATGGACACTCGAGGTGGTTTAACGACGGTGGCGGCAGCAGTGGTGTTGGTGGTTGTTACACTAAACCATGAGAAAAGAAAGATTGTGATAAGCAACAGAAGGGAGAGTTCACAATGTATCAGTGCTGAAACTTCCTCCATTGTGGCAAATCAAGTTCTCAGTTTTTTTTTGCCTCATATTTATGGTATCATGCAGGCACCCTAGGTATCATGCTTGTGTATATGTCTTTCTATTTCTTTTTAGAGAAGACTGTTTAGAATTGAAGTAACAAGGTTACTGCCTAACCAACACTCTTTCTTCTTGTTGGAGGCAGCATATAGTATATGTCATCTTGATAGCATGTGAGGGGTTTCATCAGAATTAGAGGTCTCCTCAGAAGAAATCCTTCAATGTTAAAGCAACTTTTTCTATAAAACAAAATTCAAAGCCCAGCAAACATCACCAAAAAGGAAAAAAAAAATTATTTCTTTTACCCTCTTGCTTTTTCTTCAAGTTGTGGAAATTTTGACACAATGTAAAAAGACTAATGCTGCCTACTGTTTGTTCTAATGATAAAATCTTCTTAACTGAGGGTTCCGTGAGCAGTTGTTTACGAAGGTGAATCGCGACCGTCCAAAGTGTTTTGAACGGTCCGGATGTTAATGAAACTTTTCCGCGGAAGAGTCTAAAGCCGAAATGGAAGATCGAGATCACGCGGCTCCGTGAATAAGCCAACCTCTTTTCTAATTGGAGATTGTTATATATCATGTTTGTAGAATGTTAGTCACAATGCCTACTGATTTAGTAAAACAGCACAACCTTGAACTGTTTTAATCATTTTAGAGTTGCTTGCTAGATTTGAAGCCTCGAATTTTTTGATGTTTGCTGGCCTTTCAATTTTCCGGGAAACAATTGTTGCTCTAACATTGCTGAAGGATTTCTTATGAGGAGACCTCAAACCCCATTTTATGAGTTAATACGGTTTTCATGGTTAAATCTTTCGAGTGATAGCAAATGACTTTGACTCTCACTTGAATTATCGTTAAGAAGAATTAAACGGCCTAAGTTACGGGTGGATTAAATCCATAGACCTCGCCTGTAGTTAAATTTCCATTAAACCATTTCTTGTCAATTAGAGTTTAATGATAACCCAAACCAAATCCACTTCCAAGGTTGACCGTTGACCGTCTAACGCCAAAACCTTCATAAAACAACAATTTCTAGTCAATTAGAGTTTAGTGATAACTCAAACCAAATCCATGTCAAAGGTTGACCGTCTTAACGCTAAAACCCTTCATAAAACAACCTCCCACTAGTTCCGTTGCATTTCTTGTGGATTTAACCTCGAACTTCCGAATTACCATGGTCACAATGACCTAGCCCTATCCTTGGTGCATCGCCTTCTACAACGCAAAGTAGGATCGCAAGCAGTTGAATAGTTTGAAAATGATAATAATAGAAGTCGAAGTGTACTCTGTGGAATATTTAATTGAAAGTTTAGCGATTATTTTAAAAAATTCTCTTCCCAATGAACCTACCACTTGGTACAAGTAGTCACGGAGTGATAATATTACTACATATATTAGATACAATTATTCTAACCAAATTGAGCCTTACATCCTAATCACTTGAGGCCGGCTACGTAAATCCGTTTCTTCCATTAAGCTCTATCAAGGGCCACTTATTCACACAAATCCATTATACTCATATCTTTGCACACAACAGCATCTAATGTCAATTTAAGTCTACTCCTCCCAATAGCATTGCTACCTAGAGCTATCATATCGGCTCTCTTAACCATTGCATCTTCTGGTCTACGGTAGACATACTCAAACCACCTTAACCTATTTTTCCTCAACTTCTCCTCTATAGGTGTTATACCTACCATCTCACGAACTGTTTCATTTCTAATTCTGTCTTGTTTAGTCTTACCACACATCCACCTCAACATTCTTATTTCCATCTTGCTCACATGTTTTTTAATAGGTCAACATTCTGTTCTATAAAGTATCGCTGATCTTATGGTAGTTCCATAAAATTTTTCCTTCAGTTTTGTTGGTACCCTCTTGTCACATAGTATACCAATAGCGCTTCTCCACTTGAGCCACCCCACTTGGATTCTATGGGTCACATCATCAACAATCTTTCCATCTCTACTAATAATTGGGCCTAAATACCTAAAATGATCACTCTTTGGTGTTTCCTGGTCTAGAATCATCACTCTTTCTTCATGCACACTAATGGTACCAGTAAACTTGCATACCATATACTTAGTTTTACTCCTACTTATCCGAAAACCCTTTGACTCTAATACTTCTCCCCAAATTTCTAGTTTCGTATTAACACCTCTAGCGGTTTCATCTACGAGAACAATGTCATCTGCAAACATCATATACCATGGAATATTCTCTTGAAATTCTCTAGTCAATTCATCCATAACTAAGGAAAGAAGGTATGGGCTCAGGACTGACCCTTGATGCAATCCTATGGTGATTGGAAATTTACTTGTTTCCCCTACTGGTGATCTAATGGTAGTGATGACACATTCATACATGTCTCTAATCACCTCGATATACCCTTTGGTCACTCATTTTCTCTCCAGAACCCACCATATGATGTCTTTAGGCACCCTATCATAAGCTTTTTCTAAGTCTATGAAAAACCATATGGAGATCCTTCTTCTTTGCTCTGTGTTTTTCTACCAATCTCCTTAATAGGTAGATAGCTTCCATGGTTAATCTTCCATGCATGAACCCAAACTGTTTATTCGATACAGTAGTCACCATCCTCAAGCAGTGCTCAATAACTCTTTACCACAATTTCATCGTATGAATTATCAATTTAATACCTCTATAGTTGTTGTAACTTTGAATATCCCTTTTATTTTTATAGATAGGTACTAATGTGCTCCTTCTCCATTCGTTGGGCATCTTACTTGTCATAATAATCTTGTTAAACAATTTCGTCAACCAAGTGACCCCCAAGTCACCTAGACTTTTTTACACTTCAATAGGGATACTATCTGGTTCTAGGGCCTTACCTGATTTCATCATTTTTAAAACTTTAACCACTTCAAACTTTTGTATTTTCTGATAAAACTCATATTCTATGTTCTCGACAGGTACATATACTTCCTCCCCACCAAAGCCTCCTTCATGTTTCTCGTTTAACAATTTATAGAAATATGACTTTCATCTATCCCTGATCGACTCGTCTTTCACCAACAATACTAAATCAATACCTTTTATACACTTAACTTGAGAAACGTCTCTAACTTTCCTTTCTTGTAGTTTATCAAGTTTATAAATAATATTTTCTCCATCTTTACTATCGAGTCTAGCGTAGAAATTCTCATAGGCTTTCAACTTAGCATCCCTAACGACTTTCTTAGCTTCCTTACTAGCTTGCGTATAACTCTAAATTTTTTTTCTCATTCCGGTCATTTTGCCACTTTTTAAAGCACTCCTTATTTGCTTTTACCATGGTTTGAATCTCGTCATTCCACCACCATGTCTCCTTAGAAATTGGACATTTTTCCTTCGACTCCCTAAGAACTTCTTTCTATATTTTTCTAATACCGTCAGCTATCGTATTCCACATATTGTCACTATCGCCTTCCACTCCCCATTGTACTTCTTGAGACATTCTTTACTTGAATACATCTAGTATCTCCCCTCTTAGGCCTCACCATTTAATCTGTGGGCATCTAGTTTCCTGTCTCCTTCTATTATTCCCCTTAGGCAAATATTTAACACCAAAAGTCTATGTTGTGCCACTAGACACTTTTTGGGAATAATCTTACAATCCTTACATGTTAAGCGATCTGTGGTCTATAACTCTAGCAAGAAAATAGTTAATTTGACTTCTATTGGCTCCACTCTTAAATGTAATTAAATGCTCCTCTCGCTTCATATAGAGAGTATTCCCAACTATGAGGTCAAAAGCTACCGCGAAATCTAAAATCCTCCTACCACATTCGTTAAGGTCACCAAATCCAAAGCCATCATGCACCTTCTCATACCCTTGTTTATGCATTCCCACATGACCATTGAAATCGTCTCCTATAAATAGCTTCTCCCCAAAAGGTATCCCTTGAACCACGTCATCCATCTGCTTCCAGAATTGCTCTTTAGTAAGATCATCCAAGCCTACTTGGGGTGCATAAGCACTAATAATATTAACTATACTCTCTTCGATCACAAGCTTAACTGAAATAATCAGATCTCCTTTCTTTGTTACTATAATTACAGAATCTTTCAGGTGTTTATTTACTACGATACATACCTCATTTCTATGTTTATCCTTACCCATATAGTAAAGCTTATAACCTGTGTCATCTATCTTCCTAACTTTCTCCCCTACCCACTTAGTCTCCTGAAGTCAAGCTATACTAATCCTCTTCCTAAGCATGGTGTCAACTAGCTCTATAGTCTTACCCGTTAATGTCCCTATATTCCAAGTTGCTAAACGAATCCTATAGTCCTAGGCTAGCTTCTTTACCCGCGCTCGTCCAGACACGCGTGAGAACTCTTGCTCACTTATCACCACACCCAGGCGCCAATGTGGCACCCCTTGCTCATTTTTGGAAGCACCCGAAGGCAGGCACAACGCGTCGCTTAAAGGGAACGCCCTAGCATGTCTCGTAATTATATTTGGATTAATGTTATAAAGATCTGACGGGTTTTTTTTTACGTGCTGGCTGTTAGCTACCTAATGCACAACCCTCCTCCTTTATCTGGGCTTGGGACCGACTGAAAAATAAAGATAAGACTCTAAGCACGAACTAGGCGGAGTAATTAGATATAATTATTCTACAACCAAAAATAATTTGTATAGACAAATGCACAAATACTGATAACCAAAGTACTCAATGCATATTTTAATTCAAGGAAAAAAATTTGGAAGTTCCTAAAATCCATTTAGATAACCGAAATCTGCGTAAATTTTTTTGGTAACTAAAATCTGCATATATCTCCATACAGATAACCAAAATCTACTTAGATAACCATTTCGATTTAAATAACAAGGCTTTATAACTTTCTTGAACTACAATAAAGTCACTCAGGTATAGTCTATCATACATTCCTAATGTGAAATCATTTCCAATTTTCGGACCACGCGATTCAACTCTCTTTGCTTATTTATTCCGTAAGATTCATCGAATTCACTCACCTACCAAAGAAGAAAATTTTTGATTGCTTCATCTATCTGGATTTTATATATATAGGTTTGATTGTACTATGATGGGGTAAGCAAGAAAATTATAAACATCATTTTGACATTTCAAGAGGTGCAATGGGTCGCTTTTTTCTTTCATTACTCTTTATGACATTCTGCATTGGTCATGCAAAGGAATTGGCATTTCAAAATGCTAAAATATTCCCTGGTTCTTATAAGGTGACGGTTCATATCATCAATGCCATTCCAAACCAGGCCAAACCATTGACATTTCGTTGTCAATCGAAAGATGATGATTTGGGAAATCATACGACCAAATATCGTGAGGACTTCCATTGGGGTTTCGTCCCAAATGTTTGGGGGAGGACGCTTTTCTTCTGCCATTTTTACTGGGGTTCGAAACAGAGAGTTTTTGCTGTTTACGATCGCAAAATCGAGGGCTTCTGTGGCTGGTGGAAACTCTTTGGTCATAATTGTTACTACGAGGTGAGGCTTGACGGTTTTTATAGATCCTTTAATTTGCAATTGTGGTATAAATTTAATGACTGGATATGATTTCTAGTCTTTTGTGATAAGATCCCATTGCATGAGCATTATGATAAATGTTTGCTTTATGAATATAAGAGAAAAACAAATAAGATTTACGGTACTCAATCTTACGCGTCCAAAAGTGTTTTGGACAGTTCAGATTAAAAACAAATTATTATCGGTCAAGTTTAAAAATGTATCTCAACCATTAATTGTCAAAATAGACGGTTGTGATTGTGCGAAGACGTAAATAACTTATTCACAGCTCCTCCGTGAATAAGTTTCTCTCATTTGATAGTACTATTATCTGAGCATTACTCTATCGATGTCCTGTTCATGAGTTAAGGCATAATCATAGAAATACCCCGCTTGTGGTATATTGTGGTAGGTAAATTGACCATTAGAAACTCAGGGACAGAGTTGTCCATCTGGGCACTAACCCTAAAAGCGCAGGCATACATGAAAGTATGCAATCATTGGAGGAAGCCACTTCCGCTCTCAATCCTCGCTCTACGCTTGCTCTCATTGCTCTTGAGAATTTAACTAGTTTGAGATATTTTTGAAAGAAGCTTTTACGTATGCTCACGCACTTGTGACTTACATTTTCACAATAATGTACACCAACTCAACAAATGTGTCCGCCCATCATAAAGGAGCACATGGATGTCAGCAAGGACGAAGCCACGACTTGGATTTGGGGTACCGTTATTTCATGGGAGTCCATTTCTGGCGTTGTATGTTGAGCATAAATGTACACAAAATGAAATTTAATTAGTGTACGTAAAATGATACAATGGAGCTTTGTTTGGACTTTATTTTTGTTAAGAAAGAGTAAAGGTCTGATTCAATTCTCTCTTGATCTTTAATAAATGTCATTAAGATAAGTAATATTTTATCATACGAACTGTTAATTTTTTTTTCTCTCTCTATCTTTTCTTTAGTTATGATAAAGACCAATTCGTTCGGGTACTGATAAGTGGTTTAGTAATCGTATCACGTAAACGCAAATTTTAATTTGAAACATGGGTGGGATACTTCGCACATGCCCCATCCTCTACATACAGCTTCGCCTTCGGATGTCACGACTTTCACATGGGAGAAAATATTACTGCGGCTAAAAATGATCATCAATCCGATGCTATTTGAGATATCGATGGTTGAGAAAGTAAATTGACTTAAACTTGCTCTTATTGATGTATATATCTAAAACATAGGCCTGACATTTTTATATATACCTTTATATAGGCTATAATTCTTCGTAACCAAGAAATCTAACTAAACCAGGAAAACATACATAATAAGAAAGAAAAAACTACTTGGAAACATGAATGGTACTCAAGTATAGAAAGGAAATATAATGATAGAACTTACAAAACATGTCAACATAACAGTAGAGATCTCCAATTAGTAAAATGTCAACATAATATTAGAACAAATGCTTTGGCGACTGTAAGGTCCCGATTTTCCACGAAAATTCGAAAGCATCAATCTTAAAATACGCCGAATTTTACAAACTACTAGGCCCTTATCTGTACTTATACAAAAATTACAATTTCAAAAGAATACAAAAATCTAACATTTTTATTTAAAAACAACTCTAGAGTGACTCTAGTTTTGACAAGGATTCCAAGCAACGTTGGCCCACCCTTTGTTCCAGGGGTCCCACCTGTATCAACTGCTCCACTGAAGAATCCTACACGCTCTGGCAAATTGATCGTTGAAGCAAATGATTTGTCAGGCTACAAACGTATCCTGAGTGATAATTTACCAAGTAGAAATCCTAGAATCCAATACCACAATATGCAGTTTCAATGAAATAACACAAAATTATACAACAATTACAACACACAGTCACAGTAGTAGACTTTTAATGAATTTATCTTGTATTTAACAGTTTCTACGATTCTCCTCCATCGAGAATTTTTTTTCCTCCCAATAATTCCAACTGTGACCGTCGCATGATTAAATTCCCTCTTGTCCTGTAGCGGGGTCCTAAGTGAGTGCATCTAAATTATTTACCTAGCGGACTCACTTATTACCATGGCAAGAGGTAAAGGTCTCACCAAAGTAAATCATGACTGTCATAACCAAAATTTTCAAACTCTCGTACAAATCACTAGAATCCTTTCGGCCGCCCTCCAATCAGGGACTCTGTATAGTCTACTCATCCATTACCTTCCTCTACCTTCCAGCCGCCCTTTAGGGACTCCGTTTAGGCTAGATTTGCTGGCCGCCCAGCATACAGGGGCTCCGTTTAGGCCACACCTATTGGCCGCCCATCATACAGGGACTCTGTTTGGGTTACTCATTCCAATCCTTGCATACAATGCACAATCTCCAATCACTTTTGTGACAATTGCCTTATTAGCGTCTATTAAATTCCAATTACGCCATGAATACCCCCAGGGTACCCATTGTCCAATTTCTACGTTCACATAGCAATACAAATCACCACAATCCACGTAACAATCAACAACATCCAAAATTTAACAAAACTCACAAATACAACATCGCATGCATTAAGTCTAACATAATAAGTCCAATGCATGAAATAACATATTTCTAAATTTTATTAGATATCAATATAGTATTTCGTGAAAATTTCATTTTCTCTAAGTTTCAAATAATACTCATAAATTTTATTCTTATATATATATATATATATATAGACACACACACACACACACACAAAAATATTGTTAATGCGTTGATCACTTGTTATTATTAATATATACTATCCAAAAATTATATATTTCGCTATTAGATCTAAAAATCATTTCATTTCATTTTCACGCCTAACATTTTTATTAATATATTATCTCATCCAAAAATCATATATTCATTTATTCCTTTACAAATTATTACAAACTTATACTCAAACTTTTTTTTTATAACAATACAAATCCTTTTTATTTTTTTATTTTTTATAAACCATCAATCGAGCATGTTTCCACTTGATCACAAATCAATTAATTCTTTACATCATTAATCCACCATTATCTCACTAGAATCATCAATTTAACGAATATAATCAATTCTAGGGCTTACCACAAATTTTTGACGCATGCAAGGTTAACAATTTATGTGAACAGGACTAAATATTAATGAAAACAGGACTAAAAAGTAATTAATAAATTAAAAACAGGTCCCATCTTCAGCAGAATTTAAGTTTTAGTCCCAACTCCATTGAAACGCAGATTGAGTTACGGGTTTCCTGAAAAACTACCTCAAACGCGATTCTAAGCTTGAGTAAGTGTTGTACGGTGTCCGTAGATCATCGTGGTGGTTCCGATAATTAAAGGTGGCATCCGGCGTCACTCCGTCGGGAGTCGGGACCGTGCGGCGGTGCCGCGGTGGTGCAACATACACACGCTGTTGTTCTTTGTTTTTAAAACTACAGGGAAGGAATTTGGAGGAGTGAGGGAGATGTTTCAGGTGGTGGGTACAGCTGGAGGAGGTGTGGTGGTGTTCTCGGCAGGAGGTGGTGATGGCAACCGAGGGAGGTGGTGCGGGATGCGGTGGTTATGGTGGTGGAGGCGGGAGGTGGTGGAGGCCGAGAGGTGGGCTCTCTCTCTCTCTCTCTGGAAAGAAAACACAGTGCACAGTGGTGTGTGCGGGAGTGGTGGTGATATGGGTGCATATATGTATATAGGAGAAGGAATAAATGTGGGGGATTGAGGTGGGCGTGGGATGGCAGGGGAGGGAGTAATTGGCGCGAGGAGCAGTGGGAGGTGGGGGTGGAATTAATGGTGTACAGGGGAAGGTGACATTATTGGGGTGTGTACAAAATTGTGTGGAGGTTTGTTTTCTTTCCATTTTCTTCTTAGAGAAATGCTAATTGTAAAGAAAATTTACCCAGAAATTATTCCGAAAGAGCAAATTAATGGTACAGATTCACTTTGAATTGTATCTGCACCATTGATTTGCTTATTTGGGGTAATTTCCGGGTAGATTTTCTTTGTACCTAGCACTCTTCTTATTTCTCGCGGCCGCGGAAATGTGCCTCTCGGTGTATCACGGTTCGGTTTTCGATTTAAGGAAATTTTGAAAATATTACCGTAAATTAAACAAAATATTTTGAACTAACTGCAGTCTCGATTTACGAAAAAAAAAATCTCGTTGATCGAAAGAAATATTTACACGAGAAATAATACACCCAAATCGAATTTAAAAGTATATCTAATCAAATTAATTATTCAAAAATTGAATAAGAACGGAAATAATTTTTTTGAAATAATATCACGAAATTTTTATTTATTAAAAATTTTGGGATATTACAGTGACCATATCTAAGTACCACATTTTGGATATCATGTGATGTACATGTCACCACTGCACTGATAAAATATGCCCCATTTATCATGTAATGGAGTACGTTCTATCAAAATATGTACTTAGACATGGTTACCATAACATTGCTCTAATATTAGAGGCAGCACATTTTAGATGTCATCTTCATATATACCATGTGAGGGGTTTCATAAGAGCATTTCCTACCAAGCTCTATATCTCTATATTTTGGGAGATATAGAGATCAAATAAACTCCAACCAAGCTCTATTTTAGAGCTCTAAAGTAGAGACCTCATTTTAGATCTCTGAATATAGAGACTCAACAACCAAAATAGAGACTCATCTCCATTTAAACTTTTTCATTTTTCTTTTTCGGGATCCTCAACTTGGTTGGGACTAGAGTTTTCCTCTTCATCTATCTGAATCATCAGAGAATATTGCCGGCATGAGGAAAACAATAACCAGAGAAAGCTAAAACCATGAAGCGTCTGTATACAAAGTTGCATATACAAAACTGTCATATTGGCCAACAAACCATGTTATCCACGTCACTTTTATCCATATAAAGAAAATCTCACAAGGTATTGATTGCCCAACTTAGGTAGCCAGAGGAAGCCTATATTGATCGATGAAATAATTAGAAACAAAATGATTTTACTTTCCTTCCGTTTTCCTAGGGGACACCCAGCAGGGTTGTAATCAATCTTCCTCAATCCGTACGACACGTCGACAACTTATTAACAGACGGCAGGAAAAACAAAAAACAAACATAGTGTACAAACGGTTATGGTTGAGTAACATGCCATGTTACCATGTCAATTTTACCTGCATGCAGAACATGGCATATACTATTATGAGACAGAAGACCACGTACCCTGTAGAGGCCAACTGGCCTCTCAACATTTTCAACTTCCACATCATTCTGAAATTCCCCAGTAGCTTCTTTTGAGGTAATATCTTCGCTACCTGGTGGGGGCACAGACAATGAATCCGTAAATGCCGCAGCAGTTTCTTCAACCTTCACAGGTTTAGTTGAATCTGGTAGGAATATGAGAGAATCCATTTTACTCCTCAAACGCGGAGGTGGTGGTGGCTGCAAATGGAAACACATGCAGTTTAACAAAACTAGCTATGGGAGGACATGATGCAGGACAGAATTAAAAGTAGGCTAAGTAAGATCAAACACAAAGAAACTGGGGCTGTGGATAGTGCACGTGAATAGTAATTTGCAAGGACAGAAAGGGTTAGAGAAGGATAGATCTAGACCTCACACCTAGGTTACCAAAGGCATTACACCTACGGCCTCTTTAGCATCACACCAAAGATGAGATTGCATCACACAATCATAGAAGCTTAAAGCTCTAGTAAATTTTCAATCATTCATATCTCAAACTCTTGAAGTACATCAATATATAGGCTCATATAATGGGTTTAATGCCAGAGACTGTTACTATTACCCAGATGGCTGAATAGGATGAATGTGTTTAACATCCTAGATATAATGATCCATGCTTGGTCAATACCCTAAGTAGGCCCTTTATCATCCCAAATCATTGAATCTTTTGAAACTACGCTACCCGCTGCATTAATAATGGACCTCATCATTCTCCCCTTGTTAGAGAAAAGTCGACCTCGAGTTTTGAAATGTTGAAGAATGGCAGTCCATAAGCTTTCAATTGGAACCATATCTTCAAATCAAAATCTGCATATAGAAGTCGTCGTATCTTCTTCAAAGCTGGAAGAAAAGAAAGCAACGATGTCATTCCATTTCCGAAGTTGAATTTCTCTGGGATGATGGAATCGATTGAAGTAGAAGAAAAATCCTTGAAATCCTCCCGGATGAAAATAGAAGTTGGCCGAATTTTGTGAGTTTCCATGCTTCCTTGAACACATGTGATCAGGCAATTTGGAGTTCAAAATAAGATATGTTGCACATTGATCACCAACGCAACAGCTAGGTTCGCAAGCTATCTCTTTTGGTACGTAATGCATAAGCAAAGCTTTGGAAGCCATCCAGTCACTATTGAAGGGTTACTAGTACTACTTTCCAAACTAGAAACTGTTTGCTTCACTTCATTGGTCTTGTTAGAAGATGGAACACTAGATTCTTCACTCCCAACCCTAGTATCTTCGGGGAAATTACCTGAGTCTTCAATAGGAGGCATCTCATCCCTGATAATTTGGAATTCCTGCAATATGACTTGGTTTAAATTATCTCCTGCATCTTTGAATCCTAGAGACAACAAACTTTTGATGTTCAGCAATAGTCTTTGATCGATGTTGTCGACTCACTAGAAGACTTGGACAAATTAGACGCCTTTAAGCACATTTCAAATGCAAGACCAGCAACCAATTTCTTCGATTCTCCCACAGTACCGACACATGAAACATTAAGAGGCTCTTCAAGAGGAATGACAGGAGATTGTTGGGCTTCTTTTGAATAGTCATGAATAAGAGGCATTTCATTCTCAGTGATCTGGACATTCTTTTGAATAGTCAATAAGAGGCTTTCCATACAATTAAGCCGATAAGTAAAACTATCGAGTATTCGAGTCGTTCCACAGCCTTTAATGATGCATGCCTAGTCAATACCCCAAGTAGGCCCTTCATCATCCTAAATCATTGAATCTTTTGAAACTATCAAACTACCCCTTACATTTATCATGGACCACACCAGGACATGCATGAAGAAAAGCGAGAATTTCCGAGTGTACTTTATTTATGAAACTACCAAGTATATCTACTTAGAGAGAGAGAGAGAGAGAGAGAGAGAGAGAGAGAGAGGGTAGGCAGGAAACTGCCTATACATGCACATTTGGACTTAGAAGGGCACATGGCAGCAGAGGAATAAGAAAGAATAACAGATAATGTAATTGTCCAAACATTCATCTACACATACTGCGTAAAAAAAATTACCTCTAAGATTCGGAAAAGAAAACGCAGATTTCAAAATTCCAAAATAGAATACAAGGATCCGCGGTATGTAAAATGAAAAGAAAAGTGAATCTTCACGTGTCTATTTCTTTTGAAAAAAATTATTCGAGGCACCTCAGAAATGGATAAAGTGAACAAAAAATGGGAAAAAAGGAAAAGATAGTTTGCTCTCCGTCCAATACGGACATACCATCTGAGGCACTTCCAACTATTTCGAAAGAAATATTCAATTCATTTCATTTCCAATAAGACGGCTGATGAGTGTTTCCCTTTGATGGCACAGGCATACCAAAAAGTGTTGGAAATTGACTAGAATTTTTAAATTGACTAGGATTTTAATTTATTCCTATTCGGTTTAGATTTATTTAGTGTTTTCCTATAAATAGGGACCTTGGGGGTTCCTAGGGTTATGGTCTTTTGTTCAAAGTCTTAGATATTAGGGTTTTGTTTATGCTCTTAGGGTTTCACCAAGGGTTTGTGTCTCCCTTTTGGGTTCCACCAGAGATTTGTTTCTAAATATCTGTTTGGTGCTTCAAGTAGAGTTACGGGTATAGTCGGCTCTTTGTTTCTCTCCCCGTTTATAGTGAATCCTCTTGCTCTTTTTCCCGTGGAGTACGTTTTTGCTTTGTGCTTGAACGAAACCACGTATATCCTTGTGTTTTTGTTTATCGCTTGTTGATTTGTTATATTCTCAATTTCGTGTTCGGTACAACAAAAAGGATTGCGAATGGGAAACAAGACCTAATGTGTCCCCAGTAACTTACCAAAACACCCCAGAAGAAATGTAAATTCCAAACGTTGGGTTTGCAAGCAAGCACCCCTTTGAAACATGTAGTAGAATTCCTATTATTCTAAACACAGAAGGGTTAAAGAACAAGGACACATCTCCAATTTATCAGAGAACTTGGAAGTACAAAAGATAACGAATGTGATGAGAGAGAGAGAGAGAGAGAGAGAGAGAGAGAGAGAGAGAGAGAGAGATCACACATCAAAATGTGAATGTTCAGTCTACATATCTATCGACTATCCGGCCACTTTCTAATTTTACTTCTGATGTACTTCAAACTTCAAACTTCTTCTGTTTGTTTCTCTCCTAAAGCTTCCGTTTATTGCTATTTCGGTGATACTGTCTTCTCTCTTACTCTTTCAATGTTTATTGAACTTTTGTTAGAATAATATTTAAAGCATTTTCAATAACTGACACCAAACCAAAAGTCTCTACAACCCACAGCTCTCACCACAAATCAACTAGGGCAAGCCTCGTTGGCCACCCGTGTATCATCTCAGCTGAAAGGTCAAGGGATCAAATCTTTCCAAAGGCAAGAATTGATTATTGTTTCTTCCACATGGGATTCTTTCTTAGTTGATTTACTTCTAACCAATTAACGGGCTATTTCTTGAATTGTGTATGTTGGGCTTGATTTGATTTAGCAGACTCACACATAATGGTGTAGTATCTCGTTATTGCAATTCTCATCATATATGAAGGCTATTCCCTACTGTTTGACCCCAAAAAATCCAATATTCAACACCCATTTAAACACCTCTCTCTCTGGGTCACAATCCCTCTCTATCTCTCCCTCCACCCTCACAGCTCCCACCCATGACACTGACCCTCCAAAGTCTGTCCCATTTTGGCCCTTCAACCATGGATGCACCTGGCACAACAACTCAATTCTTTCCTTTTCCCCAATCCGCGGTAACCACACCCCTCTGAGATTTGGTTGAAGATATAAATCTTTCAGTCAAATCAGATTGTGGTAGTGAAACAGAGTGTGATTGGGGAAGAGAGGTGATAGAGATAGAGAGGGGACGAAGCAAGCTACCAACGAAAGATGCATGGGTGAAGAAAGAAGGCAAGAGAACGAGAAAGATAGAGGTGGTGGCCATCACACGTGGTCATTGGCAATCGTGGGCTCTAGCTAAGCGACACTCTAAGATTCTTTTTCAAATTTGCTCCCATTTCGAGTCAAGAGATGCGACAGCTGCTGGTGTCAAGAGGTTGTTATAGTTGCAATGGGCTTCAACGAGATTAAAGTGTTGGTGCAGTGTAATAACGAGTGTTGGTTGAAAGATGTGGAAGTGATTCAGTCATTAGACTGGTAACTTTTTTGGGGTGAATACTGAGGTGGCAGAGAGAGAGAGAGAGAGAGAGAGAGTGTGTGTGTGTGTTCCAAAAAGGCTGTCTATAAGAGACAGTGGAGCAATGCTGGGAATGGGTGGTGTTGACTGGTTGTTGGTGGAAGAGGTGGTGGCGGCAAGGGATGGTATACAAGTGAGATTGGAGAAATAAAAAGGAAAGCAATCTGGTTGACCAACTTTCGATTGTTTGCAGTGTCCTCTCTTTCACATGAACACAGTCTTCGTATCTCAGTCTAGAAGAAATGGTATATTTCATGAAAAAATAAATAATGGTATTTGAGAAAGTACTTTAAATAATGGTATATCAACATTAACAAGATGATGTGATGAAAGGGATACGATGGATGATACAATAGAGGTTAACTTGAGTTATTAAAAATAGATGTGGGTGCGTGTGCGTGTGGAGATGAGAGGATTAGCGTGATTGAAGAAGAAGTCTATGTTTTCTAAAGGAAGGATAGCGTTGTAGGTTCTACCTTTAATTAAAATATTTTGCTCATACTAAACTATTTTTTTGGCACTTATCATTTTATTAACATATAAAGTTAGCAGAGATTTTTCTACTGGGCAAATGTGCTAAACTCTTCATTTTCAAGTACAAACGAGGGGTGGTAGCATGGTGTGCTTGGTGCATGTTCAGACATTCTTTGAAAGCTAGATTGATGGAGTTGTTTTATCAGCATAGTAAACCATTTTTTTTTTTTGGAGGATGTACTAGTAACTTTATTATCATTTTTTTATTGACATTTGAAGAACTGTAATGGACTTAACTTTTTCTAATCTTTTCCTTGTAGAATTTCGGGATGGAGTCCCTGTACTGTAGTATGTTTGATCTGTTCATAATTGGTGATATGAGTTTGGAAAATCTTTTGTTGGGATTATGTACAGTATAACAATAATTTATTTATGACAAGTTATTAATAATTTTGCTTAAAGGGCGCGACAGCTTAAGTAATGTAAATGGGTATAGATCAACGATTTAGAACTAGTTAGCGATGTGCCTGTTCGATACACAAACTGGAAAAAAAAAAATATTGTTGACTCTTTTTTTTGGTTATCCTATGTATTAAACGGACACAACGCTAATAAGACAAGTATGAAAATATTTTTGTCTCCCTCCTCTCTCTAACGTGGATCTCAAATGTGATCTCGGGTGACACAACTATGAAACACACTTAATTCTAATGTGTATTGAAATTTTTGTTTTACTATCTGAATACTTAACAAGCAAAATAAAAGGAATTGAAAAATTATAAACGATGAACGTAAGGATATACGTGGAAAACCTTGTGAAAAAGTTAAAAATCACGGGAGAAAATCAACACACTAAAGACCATCATTGTGCAGTTACAAAATGACCTTACTTAAAACAATCTTTACCGACTAACCATAGATCGATTTGTCAAATTCACATACACCGCACCAAGTGTTTAATTGTCGAACACCTTGAATCCTGATCCTCTGAGATGCTTTCAAAAATCCACTATAAGATGACTCAAATAGTTGAACCAAAGTTTGGAAGAAACTTCTTGAAGTTAATCTTGTTGCTCGATGATCATTAAGTTCACTTCAAAAACAAAGCAAAGAGGTATTCTGGGGTTATAAAGTGCTTGGGGCGGTTCTTATATGTTGGGTGAGTTAGAAACCCTAATGAGCTGCATATAAATAAATTGTAGAAAATTGGAGAGTTGCTCTCTGAAGTGTGTCTAAGGGCATCCGCATCAGACTCTCTATATTTTGGATCAATTTACACTTTAAAAAGTCAATTTACTACTTTAGCTACCTATTTTTAAAATAACTACTGCATCAGGCTCTTTACTTTCACTCTCCTCTCAATAAATAATCAAACTCATCTCAATTAAATACTCTCCCTAGCCTCGAAGAGAGAAACAAAAGCAGGAAAATGAATAAAAGTCAGAGAGAGAGAAAGAGGTGGAGTACAGAAAGAGGGATTGGGAAACAATATAAAAATGAGAAGCAAGTGAACAGTTGCTCGGCTGTCCAAACTAGCAACTGTAGCAATGTTAGAGTTTTTTCAAATTAGAGAGGAAAGAAGAGAGACTGATGCAAGGGTTTTTGAGTGTTTTTTTTTCTTTTGGCTCTTTAATTTAGTTTGAAGAGGGGAGTAAAGAGAGAGATGTGGATGCTCTAAAGCCTATTTGAGTTGCTCAGGCATCTTGAATTTCTGAGAAACATCGCCATATATATATATATATATATATATATATATATATAACAAGAAACCTTTTTCTTGATTTCCTTTCCTTCCGAAGTTGCTATATATTAATTGAGCACCTTGATTTTCTTGATTTCCTCGATTGTCTTCCCAAAATGTCTAGGACCACCGATGGAACTACTGCATATGTCCACTGCACGCCGTGTGAGGCCTACTTCAGGCTTCACAAAAATACAAAAAAAATACTCATAAATTCTAAAAAAAATTATTTATGAAGTCTTGTAAAAAATCAGCTCCAACAGATATCAGTAGGTATGTTTTCTGAATTTGGAGGAGCAAAATTGCGAAAATGTCACAGTTTCACCTCTACAAATTTAGAAACATACCTCCTAGTATCTGTTGGAACTTATTTTTACAGGATCCCATAAATGATTATTTTAAAATTTATGAATATTTTTCTATATTTTGGTAGGGCCCAGAATGGACCCCACACGGCATGTGGTGGACATATGCGATGGTCCTAACAAGGTTATTGTCTTCCACTCTCATTACCTAAAAACTCAACCTTTAAAATACAAAAAAATTGATTTCCTTCCACTTCCTAAACATACATTCTAGAAATAAATTATAACTCGGTAAATGAGAATACAATTATATGTGTGTTTTGTCGTAGAACTCGCCAACAAAAAGAGACTGTGGCTTATGGTCCCAACATGTACATATACCCATAGTCAATAGAAGTGATGAATGGAATGTCTTCTTGAACCCCTTCCACATACGTTACTTAGATATCTATTGACTTGTTGTTTGTTTGAAAGATGTATATAGTTTTGGTGCATGTTTGTGAGAAATTATTTTATCAGATTTTGAGATTATAGCTTTTCAAAATTAGTTTTGAGTGTTTTTGAAAATTCTAGTTAACGGATTCTCGAATCTACAGAGTCTCAAAAACAAAAAAGGAATAGATTTTCAAAATTCCAAAGTAGCTTTTGAGATTCTGCAACACAAACTCATAAAAAAAGAGAGAATAAAATTCTCATAATCCCAAGAAATAGGTTTCTCAACATTTATTAAAATTCAAAATTTAAAATCTACAACAAAATCTGAAACTAGATTCTAAATTAATCAGTACAACTATCGCAAACACGTGCTTGATTGTTTGATTTTGTTATACATGAGGTGCCCCAAGACTCCAAGAACCTAAACAAGAGATAGAGATGCCAGCACCTGCATGGGCATAATGGATTTTTTGTTTTTTTACTTTATTCCGTATTACCATACTCTAATAACCAATTTTGGCCACTTCACTACTGACTCTTTAAAACAAAACTAAATTCAACTTCATTACTTCCATGTTGATCTCTTGGCGAAGTAACCTAAATCCAGGGACGGAGTCAGAATTTGAGAGAAAATTTTACAAACTGACATAATATCATAATGCGATATTTTTAAAGTTTTCGGGTTCATTTTCTAAAATTTAATCTTGCCAAGGATATATTAGAATGCAAAACTAAAATTTTTGCACATGAAAAATATTACTAATTTCATCGGACCTCGAGGTATATAATTACAAATGACAAATGAATTGAGCAATTACATACTGTATGAGGATAAATGAGGAGGCCAATTGTGTAAAATATATGAGTTCTTTCTGACAAAATATATATTAATTTACATAGAAATACTATTGTGTAATTACTCAAAACATGGAGGAGCCAGAGCCACCCCACCATTAACCGTGGCTATTCCCATGCATAAATGACGGATACACAATCTTATTTTAGTAAACCATGTGACTGCTAATTAACTTAATTTTTGCTAGGTTGGATTGAGCTTATAACCAAGAAACAAGTTCAGAAAACAAGAAACAAACATTAAGCACAGGGTCCTTTACAAACAACAAAGGTGGTCTAACCCAAATCTAAGGAGGTCTGACTTTATAATCTGGCTCAGCTTCCATACACAAATTAAACCAAAAGTTAAGCACAGACTTAGGTGGTATCGATCGATGGTATATTCCATCTCAAGCCTTAGTCTTACCCATCATTGTCACCTTTTTCCCCAACCGTAACCATGGCTCCAACTCCAACACAATTGCCACCAATGTGCTGCCTCCATCTTCTTCCCTTCAACCACCCAAAATAGTCGCCATGGTTAATGCTTTCCGACAGTGTGTTATCTCGGCCGACAAATATGCTTCCGAACACACATGAAAGAATTGTAAGAATAGCCAGAAAAGAGATGACTGCAAGGAATGGCCCAATTGAGCCCGAAGTATACCGAGGAGTACTATTAGCAGATGCAACCACAGGATAAGGGAGTTGTGCTTCTTCAATCTGCTGCTGATCAGGCATATATGGTGGTGGTGGTGGTGGTGGTGGTAGTAGTGTTTCCATTTTGTGATAAGAGATTAACTCAAGTATTCCATTAGGAGATACATATATAACTTTACTTGCACATACTGTTTGATTGGTTGGATTAATAATAGAGGGTCTGCAGACTCTTGAACTTTGTTTAATTTTTTATTTTTCCAACTTTTGATTAAAGTTAACCTTTTTCATCAGTTTCCACTAGGGAAATCAATGAAATAAAAAAAAACTAAAACAATTATTTTAGAAAAATGCACTGAAGACCTCAGCTTCATCTAATTTGGTGCATATCTTTCTGCTTTTTTGATTGACGAATCAAAAGATCTAAACATGTACAAGAAGTTAAAAAAAGTTTATTAGAAAGGAAAAACTAAGCGGAGAAAAAGACAAGTTCTTTCTTTTTTAAGGGCAAAAAGCGAGTTTTTTTAGATACAAATCACAAGAAAAATCTCTTAATTAGGTGAGTAATAATGTGGTCATTTTAAATGTTAATTCCACGAAAGTATATTACATCCCATGTTTTGTGAGATGAGTATAATTTATCACACAAATTTCTAATCTATTTACCAAAGGTTGCATTCAAAAGCTCGAGATGTGGTCTGACAATATAATTAGTAATTACATTTTCATGCCTTTTTAGTCAATTGAATCTGTAATTCTGGCCAATCAAACTAAACACTTAATTTTATGGTGGAAAATTCTAAAATCAGCTCAATGGGCTGACGATAGTAGGTGTGTGAATGTGTATTAAAGGATGTAAAAAGTGCACAAAAATACGTATTTTTCTTGTTTTTTAGTGTGTTTATCGTCAGCCCACTGGACTAACAATAGCAAGACCGATTATATGGTCACATAGGAAGAGTAAAGCAAAAGTAGTATAGCTATATAGGCATTCCTTTAACAGCCATTTTAGGTGCATGAGTGGAAGAGCACATGGAATGGAAAGAAAGAGTTTTGTGATGCATTTTACTACTTGATCTAAAGTGCTAGAATTTCCACGGACTAATCACAAGGCAGGACTTTTCGTTAAACAAAGATACTGCTACAGAGTCCTACTCCTACTACAAGAGATTCCATTGCCAAAGTGTCAATGAACGCCATGTGATCATCACTTGTCTGGGTTTTTTTTTTATGATCTCTTCCTGTCTTTTGCATACTTTATCCGTCCTAATTTACTTGTCATTTTTGGGAGTTCGTGTCACTTTTCAATTAATTACATATTGTAATTTATAATGTTTTAGGTGATTTCGAAAACATTGAATTATAGAACAAATCGAGATCTATCAAATAAGATCCATATTGGATATAAAATTCATTACCACTTTAAAGATATAACTAGTTTTTTAATCCAGTTAAAATATAACTGAGACAAGTAAATTGGGACAGAGGTTGTATAAGAATTTAAATTCTTTTCTCCCACGGGTGAAGGTGAAAATCGTGGATTTTCCACCACTGCCATTGTGAATCTCACCATGCGTTCACTATAATGATTTGAGTCATTCATCTTGAAGACCATGTAGAGTAGTGTTTTTATGCAAAAATCAACCGTTCCATAAATTTTTTTTTAAAAATCAAGTGAGTTTGTGAAAAATCAGCTCAATCCAATGTGTGTAAGTGTTTGATCCAACTTCCATTATTTCATTCGGGCAAAAAATTGGCGGTCCTCTTAGCATTAGGGCAATTCATATAGCCTCACAAAATTATGTGATTGTGAAGAATTTAATCTATCAATCTGTACCGGAGAAACCAAAATTTTACCTTAGTGGGAAAAAAGGACCTCTAGGTCTAGAAAAGAAAAAGTAATTCCTATCAAGCCTCCTCTAATTAATAAAATACTAAAACCCTGTGAAAGTGCCTAAATCCTAGAATGCCCTAAAAAATACCTAAACCCCTAGGGTACCTTTAGAGGTGTCAAATGGATCGGGTCGGCACGGGCACGACACGTTTGAAGGTGGCACGGCAAGGGCACGCATTAATCCTGGCACGGCACGGCACAACACGGTCTTAGACGGGCATGGGCACGACACGGAAGTGGGATGTGGCACGAGTCACGACACTGTTCAAGCTAGGCACGGCACGACATGACACGGGCACATGGCACGGTACGGGCACGAAAGTAAGGGGGAACGACACGGGCACGGGCCACATGGCACGGAAGTTGGCCTGGCACGACACGACCCGGACTTAGACGGGCACATCACGGAAGTGGGATGGGGGCACGAGTTACGACACAGCACTACACGGTTCTAGCCATGCATGACACAACACGGGCACGGGCACGACATGAGGCATGGAAAAACAAAAAAAAAATGTTATTAAATAAACAAGTGATTTTAGATTATAGTTTACTTTATTTCTGTGTATTTTTTGATAATCTAATAATTTATTAATCTTTTTCTTTTATTTAAGTAAAATAAGCTTTTAAAATATTTTATATGATTAAGAAATTTTGAATCAAAATTCAAACATGATAATATACCAATTACTACACATATACTAATATATATTGCGTTTTATCTAATAAAGATTTTTTTAAAAAAATACATAGAAAATAAATAAGGAAAAAAAACTAATTTAAAAAAAAAAAAATCTCTATGGAGTTCCAACCCAAGTCCTTGGAGATTTGACATACATCTCAAACCACTAAGGCCAAAAATCTTTTTGTGCTTATAATTAGAACAAGTAATATATATTATATAATTCTATTCTATAAAAACGGGCTTTTTGTACGCTAGCCACACAATTGCGATACAAGTATGCCGATCTATACCGTTCATTTTGTTGTTCTTGGTGTTTTAATCAGTCTTGCAAAATTTTAGGTCTATCGGGTTTTGGAAGCCTTTTCATCGAGACGTAGATTCATTTATAGGAAATTTTTTGTTATGTACGATCAAGTATATAACGATAACCAATTTACTTTATTTTTTTGCATGAATGATATAATCACTCCCACATAAAAGGTAGATGGTTCCGATTTTCAAAAAATAACTCGGGCGACCCTCAAGTGATGCATTATAAGAATTTACGAAATTTTTTCTTTATTGAAAACATATAAATTATTATGGTGCGACTGTTGCACATGATCACGCACTAGCCTAAATAGCAAGAGATGAGAGGGGAAAGCCCTAGCAGCCCACTCTCTTCTCTCGGTATCGTATCTCTCACTCTCATCTCAACGACTCAGTTGAGTCTCCTACTCTCTCAAAGTTTTCCTCTCTCACTCTCAGCGTCTCTCTCTCTCTCTCTCTCAAGTTGAGCCACTCAACTCCCCATTTTCCTTCAGCGTTGCATCATTCATCATCTCTTGCAGTACTACCAGGTACCCATTTCGAACAATTTTTTGCATAATTACGAGAGGTTTATCTTTTTCGCATCTCTCCTTATCATCTTCTCCAATACGTTTGGTTGCTTACCCACTGTCCATGGCCAAAAAATTAGTGGATACAAGGAAGGAAAGGCAGCTGGAATGGCTTCTTTGCAACACACAAGTATCAATACCACAGTTTTATGCAAAAAAGGGGCGATTTCCGTAGTGGGTGTTTCGGCTCTTCCGTCGTCACTACCGAGGTTCAGAACCATTGCGTGTTTCGCGAGAGGTAAAGTTGATAGTTCTTAGTGGAGATTTTTATACATCATGAATTGGAATTTGGTTTCGTTCTAGTTAGGGCTGATAAACGACCCAGGCTACTTTAGTTCAAGATCAGTTTGGTACATAGATAAAGCAAGCTTGAACATTTTTCTAAAGCTCATTTCAGCTTTCATAGCAAGCTCAAAAAAGCTACTACTCGGTTCCTTTGGCTTGTGATGTATAAAAAATTTCCTAGATACTCGAGATCGTCTATGGCTCAATAAAGCTCGTTTGAGATCGCGTCATCACATAAACAAGCATAAACTTGAACATGTTTTGAAGCTCGTTAAGTTTCAAATCAAACTCGAACAATTAACTGTTCGACCCGTTTATGACCCCCAATCCCAGTGAAATGATGTGTATATCTAAATCTGCTCGTTGGGATCTATTCTGTGAATATTCTCTGTGGGATTTGGCACTTAGTGTATTTTTTTTGTTTTATAATGTTGGAGTAATCTAAATTTGCTTATTAGGTACTGCATTTCAATTAAACTCCCCGTAAGTTGTTTACTGCTTGCTCTTGTATCACTTTGCGCAACTCTGTTCTATGGCTAAATTTATGCAGTGCACAATGGCAATCAGTAGCTAAACGTTATCAGACTTGATTCAGAATTGCCAATGTTCCATACTTTTATCAGCAGTGTTTCTCCTTGTTAGAAGTTGAGATGGGTTTTCAACTTTTCGTTTATACATGTAGGAGAAGAATTGGTTGGTATTAGGAACTTCACATCCATCCCCAACCCACAAGATTGGAAAAAGAAAAACAAAGATAAAGGAGGAAAAAGAAGGAAGATGGTTGTCAACCTTTGAATGAAAGTATAGTTATAGATGCCAGTTTAAGGTTTTGGCCGTAATCAGGATGGCCAAAACAAATTGGGGCAATCATTTACATCGAAAGCTTAGATGATGAGAACCAGCTTAACCTTGCCGATGGCCTTCTGTCCTAAAAGAATTTCCCTTGGGTGTTGGATTTGAGATTAAAAGCTTACACTTCCTGCAATTATCTAACAACTAGAGCCAAAGATCATTACATTTCAGAATCTCTTAGAAAGAGAAGGTGAAGAAAAGATACACTATTCGCTGTTAGAAAATAAATTTAACCCAGTTTTGGATCCATTGGCCAAACCAAACTTGAACTGGTCCACAAACAGAAGACGCAAAACAGAATTGTGCCACATTAGAACTGGGACAAGATTTTGTCCCCCTAAACATCAATCCGTAAATGAAATTATCATATCTGAGACACAAATTAGCTATTCTATAATTTTATAAGTGTCCCTGAAAAGGAGAAAGAGAGAGAGACAAAATTTTTTATGAGAAGTTTCTTGCATGAGTATAGAGGATGAAACTAGTGTAACAAGCACTTCTAAGTTGTTTATCCTTGGATTGGAAAAAAAGAGATGGTGTGCTCCATCATGGGAATGAAAACTAAAGATTAAGTAGTAAGTGCATTCAACTTTAAGCACACATGAATTTTTGTAATTTCAACGGGTCGCCTACTCAATACTCATATTGACAGGACCTACGTTTCATATTAATATACCCATGAAAATTAAGGGAAAACTCCTTCCACATCACCAGTCTGGCAGTCTTAAAGGGCGCGTTTGGTGTGTGTGTGTGTATATATATATATATATATATGTATATATTATTGTACAAGATTTACAAGTTAAGTGTGTCCGTAACCTTGAAATAAGAGCATCAATCCCAACTTAAAACGTGAAATAAGAACAAAAATAAATTTTATCCACCTTAAGGGAAATCACAAATAAGTCGAGAGAGAAAACCTAGGAACATAGAGAAACAAGAACGAATTGTGGAGAATATAGTAGTTTCTTTTAGTAGATCTAACAAGAAAAGCACGTCTTTCGGACAGACTTGCACCTGCAATTACAAAACTGGAGGCCTAGCTACCCAAGATCACCCACTAGAGCCTCGCAACTAGGCTTTGTCAGCTAATCGGCCATGACCGACCTCCAAATAGAGAGAGCAACACAAATCCTCAATTGCGGGAAAGACAACCAAAAGAACACCAGAAACCCCACACAAAATTAGAGACTGACTGCAATTATACTTCTGCTACCGTTAAGGTTTAATTTGTGCACACTGGAGGCCCACTCTCTTTGTGAGTGTGTGTTTGTAAGTGTTTGTATATGATTGTAGCATTGTTGTTAATTTGTGATAATTTGAAGTTCAGATTTAGTCGTGCATTAATTTCATCGCCTTCAAATTAATTCGATCATGGTTTTGTAGATGAAATATTGAAATTGGATTGCGTGTGGGCAGCTCATATGTTTTGCCAATTAAAAAAAAAAAAGTAGAAATTTTTACCTCAGTACAGAAAAGTGAAACTTAATTCCATTAAGGAGAGATGGAATACTTTATTACCACTAGGTCCACTTTTACAAAAATACATTTACCATAAATAGAAGTGTCGCCCTAGGGTTTTAGGTTATCCTAGGATTTTAGGGTACCCTAGGATTTGGGGTACCCTATGGTTTAGGTTTAGGTGCTTTAATAGAACCATAGGGTTTAGGCACTTTCATAGGAGTTTTAGGCACTTTCATAGGAGTTTTAGGATGCACTTTTTCTCTATTATAGGGAATTAAGTCTAGATTTTCTAGACTCACATGTAATTTTCTAGGTTATTTACTCCCCTTGAGACGATATCTAACTTTGATGTATTCAACTGTGTTTTCTGATATATAACTCCTACCATTTCGGGCAAAAAAATGAAGCACAGCCCATACAGGCCATTAGATATTGTTGGGCTGGAGTTAGAGCCCATAGCGAATAATGATCTTCAATAAAAAACTGCTCGGATCAAGCCCTTCCCGATCATTTTTTTTGCTGATTTCTTACGGGTACCCTTAAAATCACGTTCTGAACACATTGAGCGGCTCGGATAGTCGCAATTCGATCGGGAAAGGGGAGGTCCGCACGGTAGACTGGTAAGGGATCCCTCATTGGATCCGTGGTGTGTGTATATATATATACACACACACGCACACCAAACGCGCCCTTTAAGACTGCCAGACTGGTGATGTGGAGGGAGTTTTCCCTTAATTTGCATGGGTATATTAATATGAAACGTAGGTCCTGTCAGTATGAGTATTGAGTAGTCGACCCGTTGAAATTTTGTGCTTAAAGTTGAATGCACTTAGTACTTAATCTTTAGTTTTCATTCCCATGATGGAGCACACCATCTCTTTTTTTCCAATCCAAGGATAAACAACTTAGAAGTGCTTGTTGCACTAGTTTCATCCTTTGTACTCATGCAAGAAACATCTCATAAATTTTTTTGTCTCTCTCTCTATCTCTCCTTTTCAGGGACACTTATAAAATTATAGAATAGCTAATTTGTGTCTCAGATATGATAATTTGATTTACGGATTGATGTTTAGGGGGACAAAATATTGTCGCAGTTCTAATGTGGCACAATTCTGTTTTGCGTCTTCTGTTTGTGGGCTAGTTCAAGTTTGGTTTGACCAATGGATCCAAAACTGGGTTAAATTTATTTTCTAACAGCAAATAGTGTATCTTTTCTTCACCTTCTCTTTCTAAGAGATTCTGAATCTTTGCCTTACAAGGCCTCAAGTTTGAATCTAATAGTAATTATGTTTGGAACATCAATAGATATTGACATTCAGAATTACGATATACACTTCGATACTGCTGGAATTAATCAATAATATGTGTATCAATAAATCTTTCTGGAAGATGTCGACAACAAATGAATAAGTAGTTTGTATTGGCTCTGAAGGTTTAGTCGGGGTCGGGATTGGGTTACGTTTCTCACATATCAGGGATGTAAATATGTTTTTTTTTTTTTTTCTTTTCCCCTTCATTTTTCTGCACAATAGCAAGTATTGCGAATGTTGATGATTTAATTCTGTACTTTCTCAGTTTCTCAGATTCTTTCCAACTCTTCAGAGAATGCGAAATCCAATGTTTTTGTTAGTGCATCCAAAAGCTCAGTATGCAACTTTCGTTGGATCTTTTTGAGCAATTCTGATTTGTACTCGTCGCCACTAGTCTATGTAGCACGGATACGGACATATGTTTTTAAGCTTATGCAACATATGCAACTGACAGTTCGAGCATGTGTTTTGGCATCATTGCCGAATACATGGAAAGTTGAACTGTTCATGTTTCACATCCAATTTTAAATTTTCTCCAATGTAGGCAATACTCCAACATTCCCTCGAATAAATGTTCAGGACCCATACAGACGGCTTGGTGTAAGCAGAGATGCTTCTGAAAAAGAAATTTGGAGTTCCCGGAACTTTCTTTTAGCTCAATATGCTCCACATGAAAGAAGTGCAGAATCAATAGAGTTGGCTTTTGAAAAGTTACTGATGGATAGTTTCGTACGCACGAAGAAAAGAAAAATCAACTTGAAAAGCATGTTAAAAAAGCAAGTACAGGAGTCTCCACCTTGGTTCAAGAACTTGCTTGGATTTGTGGAAGTTCCTCCTACCGTGATTATTCTTAGAAGATTGTTCCTCTTTGCATTCATCGCTGGCTGGAGTATCATGAATTCTGCCGAAACTGGACCCGCTTTCCAGGTTATTTTTACACTACTGTTCTATGTCCATTTGTCATTTCTTGGTAGCCAACTAAGTGGACATCAGGCATCAGCCCTTTTTACTTTCCATTGCTCGTTCAGTCAGAACTAGAAAAGTTCAAAGGATGGTTTCAAAAACCCTGAAGTAGATGAAATAGAGATGGTTGTCACTGAACTTCTAATATCTGTTCATCGATGACATGGCCATATTGTTGAATAAAAAGTGCTCCAATATTACATTGAAATGCAATCGCTCCTGGAATGCTCACAATTCCAGAAACTAGAAATCTCTATTCGATGACCATAAAAAGATCAAAGTGAGATGCCCAGTAATGATTGTAATAAAGGTTGAGGCATTAACATTGAGTTGATTGTACATTTGTCTGTTTCGGAATATTGAGTCTGTTGTAGGATGATGAATACCATACTGATTTTCCTTTGATCTCAGCAGTTACGCAAGGAATTAAACTTTCAGCGCTTATGTGCTTGTAAATTATTATTTGGCCTTTGCATTTTTCCCATCTGGGAACATTACGTGTTTCCCTTCTACAGGTGGCCATTTCTTTGGGAGCTTGCATATACTTCCTCAATGGCAAGAAAAAGAGCCTAGCTAAAGCTTCCATGATCGGGTAATTTTGCTAAAAAAGATGGGTGTTTGTCATCTTGTGTTTTTTCCCCTCCCTAGTCTTCCCCCATCTAGTGCAGTTTACCATCCCGTAATGCTCTGCCTTGCTATTTTTGTTAAATGGTTCATCTGGTTCATTGCAGATTAGGATTGCTTGTGGCTGGTTGGATTTGTGGTTCTTTCCTAGTTCCTGCAATCCCTGCGGCGCTGTTACATCCAAGTTGGACACTTGAACTTATAACATCTCTGGTGGCTTATGTATTTCTGTTTCTTGGCTGTACTTTTCTTAAGTGAGAGCAGCCATGTTGTCTACCTTTTGTTTCTTCTTTCTGCAACAAAGTTAAAACTGGATAAACTTTATGCCATTTCCATTTGGCCGGGATTGTTCTTCCATTTCCTCCCTCGTTCTTTCGTTGTGTCATGGTGAGAGGATAGCTACATGGTTTTTGACTATTGTTCCCTTAATATATGTCGAAATAGGCTACTACTAGTAAGCAATGAAATGCTTAATCGTGAATCTTTTGTTGTCGGGGATTTTGCTCTGTAACTTGGCTTATGGTAGTGTTACTGTGCATGAATAAATGGTCGATTTAGTGGACTCATGAGGCGGTTCTGGTTCGTGAGGGATATTGGTCCCATTATTCCCAAGATATGCAGGGACCATTGTTCCAGTTCATTCCTTCAGAAATTTCTACTCCAATTTTGTGAGCTAACGACGAAGGTGCTCAAGTTCGATCTCCTCGAACCCAAACCAGTTCATTTTGATTTGGGACCCACAGAAAACAACTGATTGCCCCACGCAACCACCTCACTTCTCTCGTGCGCACCTACCTAACCTAACTGGCTACCCCCACTGACCTTAAATCACTTGTGAACTCTGATTGAGATTGGATAGTCAACTGTAAAAAATACCTAATGTAGGAGGAGTAATAATATAATATATAAAAGGTGACTTTCAAAACTAAAATATAAAATGTGATACTACTAATTTTTTCTACTAAAAATTATAAAAACTACTTTAACATTACCACATATATAATTCTGATCGATTTATCTAATTGTACTAAAAATGATCATTGATAAGTCTAAATGAATACAATCTAAAGCATTTCTGTCCATTTTAAAAACAAAAATAATATTACTGTAACGCCTCAAGCAGACCACTGGCCTAGTACCCTAATTTTTTATCCACAAGTTACACCACATGGCCCAAAAGTTTAAGCACAAGGTACCTAGTAGTAACCCACAAGGTTTGTTATATGTTCAAAATCACCCATGTAGACTTTCGATGTGGGACTAAGAACTCACTTCTCTCAAATCTTGGGGTATTATAATTACAAATAATAAAGTGAACCCCCGAGAGTATGGTCTAGTGATCAAGATCTGAGACTTTGGTTTTACTCTTCCTAAGGTATCATTCGAAACTTCACAAGTGCTATTAACTTCTTTGGGGCAGTTAATTTGGAGTTTTGTTTTGAAACTGTGCTCCTTGCAAGTGGACAACTGTGCTCATTGCAAGTGGACAGTGAAATTAGGCTCCTAAGATAAGTTAAGATGCGCATAAGTTGGCCCGAACGCTTGAGTTATGTAGAAAAACAATTAAAGTGTCTAAAAATAATTTTTTTTGAAAAAAAAATCTAATTGAACGGGTGTTGAATTGTTAAAAAAAAAAAAAAAATTCTAACACCACACTTATTTACACACTCATTTACACACTCTCATTCACACACCCTCATTCACAACAAGGGTGGAGCTCACACTTATTATGAGATTGGGTGTGTGAACGAGTGTGGTAGTAAAATGACTATGAAAAAATATGTAAAAATGTCAGACGGCCCAACTTACGTAACTTTAAATTTATTTATTTTTTAAAAATAAAAAAATACTATAAAATTTTTAATGATAAAAATTTCAACTGCCGTCCGTCCTCGGTCTAAACGTCCCTCCAACCACCACCCCTCGGCGGACTTTCCCATACCAAAAACCTTCCTCCATTCTAAAAACCCCCCTTCTCTCTCTCTCAGCCCAACCAAAGAAACACTAAAAATGGCCATGGCCCCCGCGTCACTCTCAAAACCCTTCATCTCCTCCAAACCCCAATCATTTCCATCGCCCACGCCTCCACGTTCCTCACTCAAGTACCGCCCCTTGACCGTCCGCAACTCCGTCGCCACCTCGGCCCCGGCGTCCGTGGCGGTGTCGAGGGAACACAAGGTGAAGTCGGTGAAAGCGAGGCAGATCATCGACAGCCGGGGGAATCCGACGGTGGAGGTTGATCTGGTGACCGACGATCTGTTCCGATCCGCGGTTCCCAGCGGGGCCTCCACGGGGATCTACGAGGCGTTGGAGCTCAGGGACGGGGACAAGAGCGTTTATGGAGGTAAAGGAGTTCTCAATGCTGTCAAAAATATCAATGAGATCTTGGGCCCTAAGCTCGTCGGCGTAGATGTCAGGTTATTCCTTTGAATCCTTCTGTTTGATTATTTGTGTGTACGTGTGCATGTAGGGACAGTTAATTCAATTTGATTGCTGGAAAACTGAGGGTAGGAGGAGAAATGTTCTTTTTGAATTACGTGTTTGTTCATGTGGAAACTGTAGAGGACAATAACAATTGGACTTTCGTTTTGGCTTAATAATCGGGAAGATTTTTTTAATTTTTTTTATTCAAAAAAGTTTCGGTTGTGCTAGTTTTGCGTTAATTTGTTATGGATTATTAGCTCGTCTTGACGGGAGAAATTAAAAGGTAAAAATGTACAACGAAACTTTTTAGAATTTAGAATAAAGACACAAATAATTCAAAAAATCGGTTTGTTTTGGATTATTAGTTCATCCCGATGAGAGAGGAATTTAAAAGGTAAAAAAAGTATAACAAAAACTTTTAGAATTTTGAAATAAAGAAAAAATAATTCAAAAAAATCTTTCTGTTTTGGGTTATTTTGTCTTTATTGAATTTATTTATTTTTAGTATTTTGATCGTAGCTATTTAATTTTGACAAGTAAAGACAAAAAATTAATCTTTTGGACTATTAAGCCAAAACACCCCTCACAATTTAGTTTGCATATGAGGAGTTGAGTCGGATTAGGGGTTGTTTTAGCTTAGTTTTAAAGCCAAGAAACTTCAAAATGTGTTCAACCATGGTTTGTTTATCAGTCGAGCTCGAGTCAATGATATCAAACTCGAGCCAATTTCGAGTCAAGTTTATGTGAACATGATTTTCCGAACACTATAAGGCAATAAGCATATCGAGCCTGAGTAGTGGGTTGTTGAAGCTTAGTATGGTTACTTGATTTGTTTATGTAATAACAGGCTTTTAACAGGCTGAATGCAAGTTGAATCGAGTAGCTTAGGTCATTTTTTGTTTACAATGAAGCTTCAGACATGGTCATTTGCACTTGTTTTTCTTCGTTAATGCTGACATTTGTTTTTTTCATTTGTGCAAAATGTAAAGGAATCAAGCTGAAGTTGATTCACTAATGCTCGAGATTGATGGAACTCCAAATAAATCAAAGCTTGGGGCTAATGCGATTCTAGGAGTGTCTCTAAGCGTGTGTAGGGCGGGTGCAGGAGCGAAGGGAATTCCTCTTTACAAGCACATACAGGAAATATCTAGTACTAAGGAGCTTGTTATGCCAGTTCCTGCTTTCAATGTGATAAATGGTGGCAGCCATGCTGGAAACAGTCTTGCCATGCAAGAGTTCATGATATTACCTGTAGGAGCAACCTCATTTGCAGAGGCTCTCTGCATGGGTAGTGAAGGTAAGAAACTAATTCTCTTCTTAGTGTAGTTCATAAATCCAAAGATAATAGTTGAAATTACAAGTATTGGGAGCCATGGGGTACTTGTATATGGGCAAAGTCCACTTTGACCCCTTGTGGTTTGAATCATGTGCGGATACACCCCCTATGGTTTAAAAGTGTGCACATAACACTCCTGTGGTTTGTGAAGTGTGCACATAACACCCAATTCCATCCATAATAATGTCAAGTGTGACAAGACATGCACTAAAAGTCTGATATGCCTTCATCTTTTCCATTGATTCTTCTTCTTCCTTGAATCTAACCAATTCATTCCCCGTACTAAAAATTGGATCTTAACCGTTGATATCGTTGAGGTTGATATCGTTGAGTTTGATGAGTACTACATCCATACCAAAATTCTAGTCAATCAAAAAATGAAAACCTCATGGTTGAATTGAAATTATTGGGAAGTAAATTTTCAAATTTAAATTTATCATTCATTCTAACAATTATTAGATCACTGAGTTATTAATGTTTGATCAAGTTGATTTTTTAAAGAGATGCTCTATTCTATGATTAGTACTTTATGAACTCCTCGGATTAGATTTTGGTTAGATTCAAGAGGTGTGTGAGATACACTTCCATTAAAATAGATAGAATTGGGTATTATGTGCACACTTCACAAACCACAGGGGTGTTATGTACATACTTTTAATTTATAGGGGTGTATCTGCACATGACCCAAACCACAGGGGGTCAAAGTGGACTTTGCCCTTTGTATAACTAAGTAATCTTGTTGCATCTCTCAAATATCCAACGGTCATGGGTAATTGAAGTGGCTTCCTTGCTATTTATCAAAACTAGTTGCACTAAAGAGTAGTTGTAAACGAAGCATATAATAAAGGGCCTTCCTTGTGATTAAATAATGCTTTGCATGTCAATCATTAACAGTCATTAGAGCTTAGAAAGATTGACAATCATTTTAGTTTTTCCAAAACAGTTTATCACACGCTGAAAGGAATTATCAAAGCAAAATATGGACAAGACGCATGCAATGTTGGAGATGAAGGTGGATTTGCACCTAATGTTCAGGATAATAGGGAAGGATTGGTGTTGCTCATAGATGCAATTGAAAAGGCTGGTTACACTGGAAAGGTAGGGGCATGAATCTTAATGGCGTGTTATTATCCTTTATAACAGTCGTTGACTAAAAACAACGGTACAGGTCAAGATAGGAATGGATGTGGCAGCGTCAGAGTTCTTGACCAAGGATGGCAAATATGACCTCAATTTCAAGAAACAACCAAATGATGGAGCTCATGTTCTCTCAGCTCAGAGCCTCTGCGAACTGTACCAGCAATTTGTCCATGATTTCCCTATAGTTTCTATTGAAGATCCCTTTGACCAGGATGATTGGAGTTCATGGACTTCGCTACAGTCTTCAGTTGATATCCAGCTTGTAGGTGATGACTTGTTGGTGACAAATCCAACAAGAATAGCTGAAGCCATTCAGAAGAAGGCTTGCAATGGTTTACTCTTGAAGGCAAGCATTTATACCTAAACAAAGTTCTCATGTTTTTATTTAGCTTTGAAGATACAAGGTTTCTTGATGGACAAGTGGCAATAATATATGTTAGGATTCGGTTTGTTTTGGTTTTTTCCTTTTTTATCTTCTTTTCCACAAAAGCTTTCCTGTCTGAGCTTATCAACTTTGCCCTCCATAGTCCATACGTAGTTTTACTCAAAATCAAACTATGTTTATTTTATTTCCTTCCAAATTTTAATTTCTTATTACAGAATCTAGATTGTCAGTCATTCTGAAACTTGATGGTTCTTTCCTCGTCATCTCCTGACTGTCTTAACTTATCCATTTCCGCAAATGTTATGAATTTGTATAGGTGCATTCCCTTTCTTGTCCACAGTCATTAGTTGCTAGTTCTATGTAGACCTAGATAATGTTAGCCTTATGACCCTCATCCATGTGGTTGGTTATTTGGATTGTTCTAACTCTCTGGACGAAATATTTATCCCCATTTGAAAAGGAGAAGTCGAACACGGCAGAACTTGGACTGCTTCACTATGCTTATGTGATTGTTATAGTTTGTAAATGCGCAGACACAATAGATACATTGAACTTTCAAACAAATCTAAGTAGCGGAAAGCAAGAAATAATGTTACTTGGTACTTTATGCACACATATTTGAACAAAAGTAAGAACTTCTTTGCATAAATACGCTTGGGACAGTGAATTAGGGGTTTAGACGTTTAGTGCATGTTCACACAGTTAAAATTGCCTTCTTTTTAAATTTTTTTAAATATTTTACTTGCATAGGGTATATGGTTTGGGGACGTTACCTTTACAGGGAACTGAAATCATAGAACATATAATTCATGCCAAGGGAAAATATCACTTTGTTAAGAGAAAAGGTGTTTTTCCCTATTTGACTCTAATTGGCGCATCGGGCATTAGCAAATTTATCAATTGCAGGTTAACCAGATTGGCACAGTAACTGAATCTATTCGAGCAGCTCTTGACTCAAAGGCTGCAGGATGGGGTGTAATGGTCAGCCACCGAAGTGGTGAAACAGAAGATAACTTCATTGCTGATCTTTCTGTTGGCTTGGCCAGTGGGCAGGTTTCATCACCTCTACCTTTAATTCTGTTCTATGACCATGGAGTTGATTATAGATTCAGCTAACCAGTTGTGTTTTTTTCCATGCAGATCAAAACAGGAGCTCCTTGCCGAAGTGAGCGGTTAGCCAAGTATAATCAGGTGAAATAGGTGTTTCTGTTAGTCTTTTCTTTTCCTATATCAGGGTTTTTGGCGGTTAGCCAAGTATAATCCAGGTGAAATGGGTATTTCTGTTAGTCTTTACTTTTCCTAATCAAAGTTTCTCTCTCTCTCTCTCTCTCTCTCTCTCTCTCTCTCTCTCTCTCTCTCTCTCTCTCTCGTGATGAAGTATCTGTGAGCCTAAAACAATGCATTTCCTATATAATTAGAGCTAAAATGAAGTATCTGTGAGCCTAAAACAATGCATTTCCTATATAATTAGAGCTAAAATAAAAGCCAAGGGATTGCAAGTGATTTTCGGTTTCGACAAAGTACTATAGTTGGTCTAGATGAGTGAGCGTGGTTTATACTCGGGATCTCAGTTAAAATGTCTGCTTGGTTGAATGCTCTCTTAATAACAAATATTTAAATCATGGACATCTCTCTTTTTTCTCGGGAGAACTAAGAACCGTTGCAAGTAGATTTGAATAGTTGTGTCATACAACAACTCGTGAGGAGACTTGGATTTTGGTACTCTTGGAACGGAAATAACATGCAAGGTAAAAGCTTATAATGTATTAGAAAGTAAGTTTAAAATTGAATATCAAAGTCGTGTGCTTAGGATTATCGTCATAGTGTAGAGTATGCTCTTTGGCCTTTAACTGGCTTTAAAGGGATTATTGTTGAATCTTGACAACAATTAGTTAACAGGGATGTCATTTGTTTCCTAACTCAGGCGTTTCTGTTTTCTCTTTTGCTACAGCTTCTTCGCATTGAAGAGGAACTCGGAGATGTTCGTTATGCCGGTGTAGATTTCAGGTCTCCTTAATCAATTACGCAGCAAATTCAATCTTTTTTATTGGGAATAAATTACCTGGGCTGAGTAAGGCTAGGTCTTGGAAAATCTACAGGAGTCTCGTGTAAATCCATTCGGCTTATTCATCCTAATAGTTGGTAATCAGTGAGGCATTAGAAGCTTTCTGGTTTTCTGGTTGTCAGTCGTTGTCATTGAAGCACCGGCACCACTATCTTGCCCAGCAGCATACCTTAATTAGGTTCCTGAAAAAAGCAAAGACAAAAAGTGACAAAGGAAAGACCAAAATGGATTAAATGGACAACAAAGATTTCTTGTTTGTGTTCTCCAAATTAGGCGAATGAGATGATGTCTCTTCTCCATTTGAAGTTTTGAACCCTTGTGTTTGTAACCTCTATTGGCTTGTAATACATTTGGTGTGGTTGAGAAAGAAATGGATGATTGTGGTATTGCCCACGCATGGAAAAAGGAAAGGGATTGATTATGTTCTTACTATTATTCTTCTTAAGATGGGATATGGGTGATATTTTCCCCCCTCCATTGCTATTTTGATAATTTGATGGCAATGAAGAGGATTAGCAAATCTCTTATTTGCTATTCTGGAAAATATGAACTAATTTTGTTTCTCCATGATTCTCGTAAAATCTTGCCATTCTTTTGTGAGAAACAGAACTGGTAAATAAGAGATTTTCTGATCAATTCTCCTCGTTTTCATTGGTTGCATTATTTTCACCATCTAATTCAGTGAGAAACAAAACTCGTAAAATAAGAGAGTTTTGTTTCTTCTTCTTTTCTCATCGTTTCTCATTGTTACATTATCCTTCCTTGCCAGATTACTCTACGGCAAAACCTTATCGAAGGAGTTCTTATTCGAACCATTCCATTTGACACCAGGGTTTGAGTTATTATTGGGCATGGGTTAGAATTAGTCATCGGGCATCAAGGAGGGACAACAGTGAGAAATGGATCAATCTATCGAGCACTAAGAGCATTTTCAATCCAACACCCTCCAAATCTCTATTTGAGATGATCAAATTAATTTATTTTATTTGAAAAGTAGATTTAGAGAATTGTAGTATTTATTTCAACTCCAACCCAACACTCTATTTCTCAACTCCAACACATATTTGGAGGAGATCCTCTATTTTTTCCTTCATCCTCTATATTTAGAGGATCAAAGTTCATCCTCCCAAATGGAGGAGAGTTTTAGAGGATAGGTTGGAGAATGTTTTTCCTCCAAAATGAAGAAATGGAGTATGGGTTGGAGATGCTCTAAAGGATAGCATTAGTGTATGTAACTATCATAATTAAACAAAAATAATACTCACACAACAATCCAAACACAACAACTTACACAACCTCTCACATGCATGTAGGCTCCATACACACTACTATGTGTGGGCACCACATATATGTGAGAGATTGTGTAAGTTATTGTGTTTAGATTGTTGTGTGAGTAGCATCTTTGGTAGGGTGAATAACCTGCAGGTGGTGGGTGAATTCCCACTTTGATGGTGTGCAGTTTTGAAATTCTCAATATGTGACATCTACAATAATATATTAATATTGATCAAGACATGGTAACATAACTTCTTCAGACCATTTTACCATTAAACCCACCATCTCCTCCTGATTCGCGCGCTCTCTCTCTCTCTCTCCTTTCCTCTAGAAATCGAGGCTAGATCTCCTGTTCGAGTGAAATCCGGACAGGGGCCTGTCCCACTGCTCGGAGTCGTTGATCTCGCAAATCAATAGCTGAGATCTGCCGAACACTTTCTGGTCCAAAACGATGTCGTTTTGACTCGACAGATCTCAACCGTTGATTTGCAAAATCAACGACTCCGACCAGTGGGACAAGCCCCTGTCCGGATTTCACTCGGACAGGGGATCCTCGGCGCTAGAGATCCTCCCAGACCAGACATGATAATCCTTAACCAAAGATCCACTTAAATTCACCTCGAATCCTTCCAAATCCATTTCCTATTTTCCCTTCTCATCCCTACACGAACATCAAAATTCAATCTTTCCACTAAAAACCCCACCTTTCATCTTCTCTCTCTCTTCAACCCCTCCACACCCTCAACCATGGCCGCTGCACTGCGGTCAAAATCTTCAAGAGACAGCCTTCCCTATCCAAATTAACACTTACAAAACCAAATGGGACAATTACTTCTCCAACACACCCTACCATTTCACCTCATTCAAACCCATTTCGCTATGCGGCGATTTCGTAGACAATTTCATCAGGAAAAGGTGGACAATTACTTCTCCAACACACCCAACCATTTCACCACATTCAAACCCGTTTTGCTACGCGGCGATTTCGGAGACAATTTCATCAGGAAGAGGAGGAAAGTTGGGTATGTGTATGTTTGTAATATCTTGAATTGGGCAAACATTTTTCAGTACTTATTGTGCTGTTGATTCCATAAAGGAAGTGGATTTAGATTTGAAGAGGATGGCAAACAGTTCCAGATCACGGTAGAGACATAATCATTCGCAAAGATAATGGAAATCCGTTGAACATGCAAGCAAATCATTCTGGAAATTAAGGTAAATAAAACTCTTCACAAAATTGCCAGTCATAAGAGTCAATCACAAAATATGATTTAGGATTGGATATGGTATAAAAAAAATCATTTCGCTATTATAGTCGAAATTACATTTTCATTCTCCTCTAAAATTCCTTTCATTAAAAACTGAGCTTTATGATATCCCAAAATGTTTTATTATATGGATGTTCAATTTATTTCTTTTTCTCTCTTTATGAATTGTTGACCCCTTTCTTTAGGCTTTTGTGGGCTGTTGTTTTAGCCTCAGTAGTAAGCAAAACAACCAGAAGAGAGAGTTTAGGCTTTTGTGGGCTGTTGTTTTAGCCTCAGTAGTAAGCAAAACAACCAGAAGAGGGAGGTTTTGACACCCACATTAGATCTCTGTATTTTTCTGCTGCAAAAAAGAAGGGAGAGGACGAAGTCTCTGAAAATAGCAGCCCACATTAGTAACCACCCTTGGGTACGGTTAAAACTCTCCATGAGCATGATGAATATTCACTTTGTGATGACCTGTTGCGAAAAAAACTTTCCGGCCTCATAGGAGAAATGGGAAACTGCAGCATTTTCTGCATTGGCGAATGAAGAATCGCGGATAGAGTTTCTGTTCCATGAGCATTTGATATGGTAAGTACTTCTCAAAGACGGTCATGTCTGTCGTCTCATATTTCAGGACATTGGTAAATACCAGAGGCAGGCCAACCGAAAGCTTGTCTACAATACCAATATTTCTCCTTTGGAAGAGCCTTAGAGAATCTGTCTTGTTTGTTCATTAGACTTGCCAAATATTGGCTTAACTGCTCCCTTGAGCGCTTCTCGATTAAAAAGATTCTTGAATGTAACATGTCATGTGCAACTGTGGTAGGGACTCTTTAAACATAGAAATGTCTGATTAGTTGACACGAAAGCTAGCTCTCAGTACCCTCTCCCTGATATGGCGGAGAGAGAACTGCGGGTATCATTTTCACCAATGCAGCCAAAAAAGAAAGAGGCAATTGGATTGGACACACACTTATTGTTCAGTTGCTCTCTGTTGAATGTAAAAATATACATTAATTTCTTCTAATGCCCTTATATTTCTGCTTTGTTTGCTTTACAATTCAAAAAGAATTTTTCAAAAAATTCCTCCTAGATTCTCCTACTTTCAAGATTTCTCTTTTTATCTCTCTTCACTTATTACCTCTACTATTTTTCAAAAAAAATTCCAAAAACCAATCCAAACAAAAAACTTCTTTTGAATGAAATCATTGTTAGTGATAAATGGACTATTTTGAAAGATTGAATACATTTTGTTTTGACTTTTTTTTAAGAGGACTAACAATTTAGAACATTTCAATAATAGACCACCAAAATTTTTTTTTTTAAAACAGCATGAGAGACCAGTAATTTAGAATGGGGAGAGTAACAAATTAAAGATCTCATTGGTGTCACCAAATTTGAAAAATTATGCAAAATTTGGTGTCACCAAATTAAAGAATGGTGCAAAAAAAATCGTGCGCGAGAGCATCTTATACTGTATTTTGGTTTGAAAATTGCACGTATTCTCATGGTAGAGGAGGGGCTATAAGACCTTGTTCGTTTAAGGGTTTTGCATTTGAAATTCTCATAATTATCTTATTTCTGTAGAATCATTTTTTTCTTTATCGTTCTTCAACCATTACCCCTCTTATTTTCAATTATTATGTGTGGCCCGTTGATCCTTGGTTCAAGTTTTTCCTCCTTTGGTTCGAGGTTTGCCTAGTCGTTTTGTCCTAACCTGCACAATGAACGCACGACTAAGACTTGGCCGGGGTTTCTTGGCAAGGCCCTTCGGCGAGACGATGAGAATGTGCAGAGAACAAAGCAAGAGACTAAGGTTTTACAGATTTAGTGTCTATCTCTCTAGGGTTGCTATCCTTTGATATTTGTAGAGTCTGTTTAACTTACTCTCTAAGTACGGGCATATGCCTTGCACGGGTTAGCGGACATCATTGCGATGTCACTGATGAGATTTGGTAACCGTTTTGGGTGTGAGCTAGCACCCCCATCTGCGCTCATCATTATCCTTTGTTATAACTGCTCGAGTGCGTGGGGTGATACGTAGTGTATTCCCAACTATAAGGTCAAAAGCTACCGCGAAATCTAAAATTCTCCTACCACCTTCATTAAGGTCACCAAATCCAAAGCCATCATGCATTTTCTCATACCCTTACTTATGCACTCCCACATGACTATTGAAATCGCCTCCTATAAATAGCTTCTCCCCAAAAGGTATCCCTTGAACCACGTCATCCATTTGCTCCCAGAATTGCTCTTTAGTAAGATCATCCAAGCCTACTTGGGGTGCATAAGCACTAATACTATTAACTATACTCTCTCCGATCACAAGTTTAACTGAAATAATCCGATCTCATTCCTCGTTATTGTAACTATAGAATCTTTCAGGTGTTTATCTACTACGATATCTATCCCATTTCTATGTCTATCCTTACCCGTATAGTAAAGCTTATAACCCGTGTCCTCTATCTCCTTAGCTTTCTCCCCTACCCACTTAGTCTCCTGAAAGCAAGCTATACTAATCCACCTCCTAAGCATGGTTTCAACTAGCTCCCTAGTCTTACCCGTTAATGTCCCTATATTCCAAGTTGCTAAACGAATCCTATAGTCTTGGGCTAGCTTCTTTACCCGCGCTCGTCCAGGCACACGCAAGAACCCTTGCTCACTTATCACCACACCTGGGCGCTGATGTGGCGCCCCTTGCTCATTTTTCGAAGCACCTGAAGGCAGGCACAACACGTCGCTTAAAGGGAACGCCCTAGCATGTCTCGTAATCATATTTGGATTCTGACGGGTTTTTTTACGTGTTGTATGCACAACCGTCCTCCTTTTATCCAGGCTTGGGATCGGCTGGAAAATAAAGATAAGATTCTAAGCACGAACCAGGCGGAGTTATTAGATACAATTATTCTACAACCAAAAATAATTTGTATGGACAAATGCACAAGTACTGATAACCAAAGTATTCAATGCATATTTTAATTCAAGGATAAAAATTTGGAAGTTCCTAAAATTCATTTAGATAACCGAAATCTGCATATATTTGTTTTGGTAACCAAAATCTGCATAGATCTCCATGCAGATAACCAAAATCTACTTAAATATCCATTTCCATTAAATAACAAGGCTTTATAACTTTCTTGAACTACAATAAAGTCACTCAGGTATAGTCTATCATACATTCCTAATGTGGAAATCATTTCCAATTTTCGCACCACACGATTCAACTCTCTTTGCTTATTTATTCCGTAAGATTCATAGAATTCACTCACCTACCAAAGAAGAAATTTTTTGATTGCTTCATCTATCTGAATTTTGTATATATAGGTTTGATTGTACTATGATGGGGTAAGCAAGAAAATCATAAACATCATTTTGACATTTCAAGAGGTGCAATGAGTCGCTTTTTTCTTCCATTACTCTTTATGACATTCTGCTTTGGTCATGCAAAGGAATTGGCATTTCAAAATGCAAAAATATTCCCTGGTTCTTATAAGGTGACGGTTCATATCATCAACGCCATTCCAAACCAGGCCACACCATTGACATTTCGTTGTCAATCAAAAGATGATGATTTGGGAAATCATTCGACCAAATATCGTGAGGACTTCCATTGGGGTTTCGTCCCAAATGTTTGGGGGAGGACGCTCTTCTTCTGCCATTTTTACTGGGGTTCAAAACAAAGAGTTTTTGCTGTTTACGATCGCAAAATTGAGGACTTCTGTGGCTGGTGGAAACTCTTCGGTCATAATTGTTACTACGAGGTCAGGCCTGACGGTTTCTATAGATCCTTTAATTTGCAATTGTGGTATAAATTTAATGACTGGATATGATTTCTAGTCTTTTGTGATAAGAACCCATTGCTTGAGCATTATGATAAATGTTTGCTTTATGAATGTAAGAGAAAAACAAATAAGATTTACAGTACTCAATCTTGCACGTTCAAAAGTGTTTTGGACGGTCCAGATTAAAAATAAACTATTACAGGTCAAAAATATTTGTTACTGGTCAAGTTTAAAAATGTATCTCAACCATTAATTGTCAAAACGGACGGCTGTAATTGCACGAAGCCGTAAATAACTTATTCGCGGCTCCTTCATGAATAAGTTTCTCTCATTTGATAGTACTACTATCTAAGCATTAGTCTATCGATGTCTTGTTCATGAGTGAAGGCATAATCTTAGAAATACCCTGCTTGTGGTATACTGTGGTAGGTAAATTGACCATTAGAAACTCAGGGACGGAGTTGTCCATCTGGGCTCTAACCCTAAAAGTGCAGGCATACATGAAAGTATGCAATCATCGGAGGGAGCCACTCCGGCTCTCAATCCTCGCTCTACGCTTGTGCTCATTGCTCTTGAGAATTTAATTAGTTTGAGATATTTTTGAAAGAAGCTTTTACTTACGCTCGCACACTTGTGACTTACGTTTTTGACTGTTCATGAGTGAAGGCATAATCTTAGAAATACCCCGCTTGTGGTATATTGTGGTAGGTAAATTGACCATTAGAAACTCAGGGACGGAGTTGTCCATCTGGGCTCTAACCCTAAAAGCGCAGGCATACATGAAAGTATGCAATCATCGGAGGGAGCCACTCCGGCTCTCAATCCTCGCTCTGCGCTTGCGCTCATTGCTCTTGAAAATTTAATTAGTTTGAGATATTTTTGAAAGAAGCTTTTACATACGCTCGCACACTTGTGACTTACGTTTTTGCAATAATGTACATCAACTCAACAAATGTGTCAACCCATCATAAAGGAGCACATGAATGTTAGCAAGGACGAAGCTACGATTTGGATTTGGGGTAGTGTTACTTCATGGGAGTCCATTTGTGGCGTTGTATGTTGAGCATAAAAGTATACAAAACGAAATTTAATTAGTGTACGTAAAATCATACAATGGAGCTTTTTTTGGACTTGTTAAGAAAGAGTAAAGGTCTGATTCAATTCTCTCTTGATCTTTAATAAATGTCATTAAGATAAGTAATATTTTATGATCCAAATCATTCATTTTTTTCTTTCTCTATCTTTTCTTTAGTTATGATAAAACCAATTCGTTCGGGTACTGATAAGTGGCTCATAATAAAATCATGTAAACGCGAATTTTAATTTGAAACATGGGTGGGGTACTTCGCACATGCCCCACCCTCTACATACAGCTTCGCCTTCGGATGTCACGACTTTCACATGGGAGAAAATATTACTGTGGCTAAAAATGATCATCAATCCGATGCTATTGGAGATATCGATGGTTGAGAAAGTAAATTGACTTAAACCAAGAAAACATGCATAATAAGAAAAAACTATAATACTAACTTGGAAACATGAATGGTACTCAAGTATAGAAAAGAAATATAATGATAGAACTTACAAAACATGTCAACGTAACAGTAGAGGTCTCCAATTAGTAGATGTCAACATAATATTAGAACAAATGTTTTGGTGACCATATCTAAGTACTACATTTTGGATATCATGTGATGTACGTCTCACCACTGCACTGGTAAAATATGCCTCATTTATCATGTAGTGGAGTACGTTCTACTAAAATATGTACTTAATTAGACATGGTCACCATAACATTGCTCTAATATTAGAGGGGTTTGGTAAGAGCATCTCCTTCCAAGCTCTATATCTCTATATTTTGGGAGATATAGAGATCAAACAAACTCCAACCAAGCTCTATTTTAGAGCTCTAAAGTAGAGACCTCATTTTGGATCTCTAAATATAGACTCTTGACACCAAAATAGAGACTCATCTCCATTTGTACTTTTCATTTCGAACATGGAATACTTTCAAATTACATGTCTTATTTCTATAAAGTTTGTACTATTGAAAAGATAATGCAAATGTCATTAATTTGACACCAATATTAGATATATTTGGTGAGAATTTCAAAAAAATAGGAATTTGAATTTTGAAAGAATGTTGGTAGGTTTTGGAGGGAAATTGAAGAAATTATATGAGTTTTTTTTAATATAGAGATGAAAATGGAGATTTGTAGTTCGAGTATGCATGAATAGTATAAGCTCTAAATTTACTTTTTAATTTAAAAATAGTATTTTGAGTCTCTAAAATGGAATTATAGAGACTCATGGATTGGTGATGCTCTAAGAATTAGAGGTCTCCTCATAAGATATCTTTCAATGCGAGAGCAACTTGTTTCTGTTCAACAAAATTCAATGCCCAGCAAACTTCACCAAAAACAATAGGATTATCGTTTACCCTCTTGCTTTTTCTTTATAAATTTGTTGAAATTCTTTAACACAATGTAACAAGATTGCTGCCAACTGTTTCACTAATTGGAGACTGCATCATGTCTTACTCCAATCCTGCACTACCCTCACGCAGATTTTAGTAACTTGATATTTGTTTTAAAGACGCTTTCACGGTCGCGCTTGTACTCCTTCATGTAATATCCCGTATTTTCCTTAATATTAATTTTACTTTAGACAAAATTGTAAAAAAAAAAAAAGTAAAAGAAGGCTTTCGGATGTGGTGAGAGCAGCTTGGTGTGAGTGTCATACACGTGGTGATTGTATGGAATCCAAGGGCAGGTGGCACACCTTAGGGCTTTACATGTTTATGTGCATAATTTATAAGGTGAAGAATCTTTGTCCTGATTGATTCTTTCCCATTTTTACATAGAGTTCTTTTGTGCACATGCAAAGCCGTGAGTTATCCATCATTTGGAGCAAGAAAATCATTGGTAATTTGAGGTCCAGTAGTCGTACAACTTATGGAGTAGATTCATGAGGTGGTGTTCATATATCATAAGATACTCGTTTAAGGTACCGGGTAGTGTGCAATACATTCCAAGCTAAATCTCTTTGCAAAGAGTGTTCTTTGATTCTCTCATATTTGTACTCATTTGATGTTTAAGCTTATTGATTCAGTTATTGTCACTTCTTGTATCGTGACACAGAAAATATTTGGCTGAAAGCCATGGAACAGATTGGTACATGTTTAAGCCCACCGGGTCATAGAGTTATGACAGATGTACGATGGACTGCCCCACGGGGAGTCCAGTATGTTTATGGGGCCCAGTGCCCAATACAGTGTTTGACCTGGGTGGTGCTTAGCATGTTATCGAGATGAGCCGGGTATGAGGCTACAAATGAAAAACGTTCAGAATGATCCTACTTGATTTGCTATCCTCGGTTATTGAGCATAATCTTATTGCTAGCCATGTTTATTGTCCTCGTATTGCATATACTACCCGGGCGTTTTATATTTTTCAGGTGCAGAGAAAGTTAGTAGGGACCCGAGTTGGAGTATTTGAATGATTAAGCTTTTTAGAGATTGTTTAAAAATTTGTATCATTTTGAAAGTTTTTAGGGCCCACCATGTATATTTGTTCTTGAGGACTTGTAATTATTGGAGATGTATTAATTTTGAGGCAATGTAAAAATTCGGGTCGTCACACTTCACGTACGCACACGCGAATTATGTGAGTCTTTTTCTTTTTCTTTTTTTAATGGCAAAGAGAATTTTATTTATCTTTGAATAAGCATTACAAAAACTAAAGGGAACACAAATAACAACGGCCCGAATTATGCGACTCAAAGTCAAACTTTATTAGTTGGAGTTAATGTAACTCCCCGAATTTTGGGAACGTTAAATGGACAATTTTATTGAAAAATTTAAATAGAGTCTGGCTCAATATTACATCATAATTCTCACAAGAGTACTTTATTAAACAAAAGGAGGGAAACTAGGGTTCCTATCTATAGCTCCACCTGCTCCTCCATCCTAGCTAGCTCCTTAGCTCCAAAAGCCTCCAAGGTGTACTGTTCATCTTGATCATCTACAAGGTCTGACACATTATACCAGCGTCGCCACCGATATAATATGTCAAGGTCACCAAAGATAACACCGTGAGCCACAAGAGCTCAGCAGAATAATCCTATACCCACCAACCCTTAACTAACAAATAGCAGGTCAAAGATATAGCACACAAACTCATGATTGTCACATAACTCATGCATAAATGAATAACAATGACACATCCACATTCTCTATCTTCCTAGCGTTGGTGTCCATGACTTTCTGAGTTTTTCCTACGCGACTCATCGTAAATTGTTTGTCATTTTCATATACCGTTCAACATTTCCAAAATCATTTTTACACACCCAATATCGGTTCCGCCGTTCCTGATTTCCGAGTATCTTCACAATGGTTCCGCTGCACCGGGTTCCCATTGGCACACAATTTGCATTGGCTCCTCTCCGCGGATAACCAAGCCATATCTCACCATGGTTCCGCCGCTCAGGATTCTCATGGGAATGCACACAACCTCACAATGGTTCCGCTATTCTGGATTCCCATTGGAACACACACAAAACTCACCACACACAATGGGCTACCACGTCCGGCCACATTGCAGTTTCCAAAACATTTCACCATTTTCAAACACGTCTTTTCATTAACTACACCCTAGGTGCCATGTTTCTACTTTCTCGATTTTCGTGTCTCGTTTTCATGCATAGACTTCGCGATGGGACTTTCCACATACGTAATCTTAAATCATTCATTGTAATCTTGAAACTAAACTAGCAAGATCATCCAACTCAATATTACTAATCGTGCTCAAGCATAACGCCACATGTACAGACGCCCTTGGAGTAAAAATCACTTATGCTTTACCACAAGTAATACAAGCAATTCATGTATGCATGCTCATCACCATCTTAAATATCAAAATACGAATACTTCTAATCAAATGGTAAAGTCTTAACTTTTGAAAACTGTTCTTTCTTCCTTTTTGGGAAGTTCTAAACAACATATGTTATTCCGAAAAATAAAGTCGAGATATTCAACATACTCCCCTTCCTTTTCATCTTTAAGGAAAAACACCTTTCAAGTTCTCATGTATTTCTAACGTACAAGCATCATACGAAATTCTTAGAGATAGAGGATAAGAATATTCTACTTATACTTAGGGAAGTGAGTAGAGAAAATGTACCGTTCTTCTTGGCGGTAGTGACGACTACGAAATGTAAGTTGATAATTGGGCGGAGTGACTTTCTACGGTAGGCTTCCGGTAGTTCCGAAAGAGAAAGGCTTCTCTCGAAACTAAATCTTGGACTAACTACTAAACTTTTGTTTTTTTTGGATCGAAAGGGTGGTCGAGTGGCGGTTTGGTGGCGGCCTAGGATGAGTTTCTTAAAGAACACAAGAAGAACTCAAGAACAACTTAAAAACAAGAAGAACAAAGAACAATTGTAAGGATTCTAGAGAGAGAAGTTGAATGGGTGAAGGTGTGAGTTGAATGGCAAAGATGAGATGCTATTTATAGCCAAACTAACTTCTATTACCGAATGAATAAAATTTTCCCTAGCAAATATTGTCCAATGGTTAAAAGGGCAAATCATGATTGAAAGCCTTCCATGACTTGTCAAATCCAATCTTTAGGCATAAGGCTATAAAATCAAGTAGGATCTTAGGCTTTCTAGGTAAATCTAGGTGATCATAGTCTAGGCTGGCAAGTCTTACAAGTCTAGAATAGGGTTTGATTAGGCTAAGGCATAGCCTTCCATGTTTAGTCATTCATAGGTCTAGGTTGTAGTCAATTTTCAGAATGATTAAAGGCTACTTTGAAATCAAATCAAGGATGATTAGGGCTAGGATTCTATGCTAGAAATTGACTAGAATGAGTTGTCTAGTCAATTGGACTTAAGGCTAAAATAGGGCTAAAGAGGTAGCTTGTGCAAGTGTACAAACACATGCACACATTCCACCCTCTCTCTCTCACTCTCTCTCGGCCTCTCTTTCCTCTCCCTCTCTCTCTCTCTCTCTCTCTCTCTCTCTCTCTCTCTCTCTCTCGTTCAATTAATATATATATATATATATATATATATATATATGTGTGTGTACATCTAGGAAAATCTAGAAAAGTAAGTCTTTGAGGGGAATTAGGTTCAAGGCTATTCTTCCTAGGCTTACATGCATGACAAGGCTAAGTTTGCTTCTTTTGGAAGCAAAATGATGGCATGAGTTGTCTTGTCAAATATATAAACATATTGGCAAATCTAGCTTTCATTATCCAGGGGACAAAAATTCCCCTAACATTTATTATCCAATGGGTAAAGGAATAATGATGATGACTAAGGTTGAAATGACTAGACATGGAGTATAATGATGACCTCTCTAGGTCTAAAAGGTTCAATTAGGGTTGGAGGGGTTCATAAGGCTCAAAGACGGTCAAAAAGGTCCATCTAGGGTTAGGGAATTGTAATCAGGTGGATTGGTAGTTCGGTTTCTCCAACAAATCGGTTAGAAACTAACCTTACTTGCCATGTAGGACTTCTTGCCAAGAAATATAATTTTAAAGGGCTAAAATCTAATTATGACGGATTATTAGAAATTAAAAAGAAATTTTAAAAGCAATTCAAGTAATTTAAAATAAAATTCAAATATTTAACGAAATTTTTATTTATCGAAAATCAGGATTGTTACAGTTAATATGTCAAAAGATTCAAAACAAACAGATTAACTCACGGACATGAACAAAGGACAACAGTATTAGTATCAAGAATTTCCATTTACCTACATACTACATTTCGAGTTCGTTATCCCTTCTTTTTTAATTCAGCATCCGTAACGTCATTTACCGAGCTAGCTAGGGACATTTTCTTCAAAAGTGAAAGACAATTCACCCAAAGGATCCGAGCGCGCAAATACTAGAAACTAAAACCAAGATGTAAAAGAGAAAAGCTGCGATAAACTGCATTGTTGAATCTATAGATTTGCTCGTGGAGGTGGGTGGAGAAATTATCTGCAACAAGCTGAAGCCCAAACCTATTGCAATAACCACCGTAAGATGCCGTGCGTCACCGTTGATACTAAAAAGCCCGAGAAACCATCGCCATGACTAGATATTGTTTCCGAGTTCTGAGCTACCGCAGCCCAAGAATGACGGAGAGAGTGGGAGATTTCGCTTATAAAAAAAAAAAAAAAATGAGTGGGAGATTTCTCAACTCTCCTTATTGTGTGTACTTGATATGCGAAGTAAATGAGCATGCCCTAGGCCCAGCAAATATGGGTACCAAAAATGGGATCAGTAATTAAACCATGGGAGACCATGTTCCTGGAACCTCTTTTCGCATTTTTTGAACGTCAAGAATCCGGAAACTTCCATGTGAACAATTTTGGGTCGGAGTTCTGTTTTAAAGATTAGTTGCCCACATAAATAAGAGGAATTATGGTATATTACAATAGTACTAGTCGTCGCAATTTCAATTTAAAGAATCATACCTCGCAATTTCAATCACGCACTTCATTGGGAGGCGTTACGGTCCAGTGTCGTCTCATCTAGTTGTCAAACATTATACGTTGGTCACTCCGGTCTTGCAATGTGATCAGAACAACTCATCTCGTATGCATGCCAAGACAGGAATTTCATGAATATGTGCCTAAGCGGACAATTATTAAAGAAGATTTGAAGAGGATGGCGAACAGTTCCAGATCGCGCGCGGAAGAGACATAATCATTCGTAAAGATAATGGAAATCCGATGAACATGCCAGCAAACCATTCTGGAAATTAAGGTAAATAGTACTCTTCACAAAATTGCCAGTCACAAGAGTCAATCTCAAAATACGGTATGACTTAGGAATTATGGATTACGTCCCTATGATTTGGCTCTTTGACAAGTGACCCCTCTGAATTTTACTAATGACCAATTTGCAATCCCATGATTTTGAAGTAAAGTGGTATCGTTACATTTTCCATCAAAACTAACGGAAGGTGTAAAACACACTCCTATTGTGAGACTGAAAATGAAAAAAAGAACATAAATAAATATAGAATTTGGTGTGACAACACTACTCTTCTCCATCATCTTCTCCAACACTATCCTTCTAAACAACACAATCATTTCTTACTTCTGCCCAAAATCACAACCCGTGATCTCCTCCTCATCCCAAAAAATCAGAGAACAGGAGACAGGTTTTCTCTCACAATATCTCACTTTTAATTCAAAAAATTATTTACTTATTTTAGTTAGTGAAACACATTAATAAACAAAGAGTGGTTACAAATGCCACTTTCACTTCGTGAAGTTATATAAATCGAGGTTTTGTGAATGGAAGCCAAGACTCATTATTATTGCATTTCGTGCAGTAATACGGAGAAAATTAGTTCATCGTACCTATTAAAAATTGCTTCATGGTGCCTAAATAACTTTTATGAACCCTCTGCATGTACAAAATTTAAAAATAAAATCTAACTTCTTGTTCACTATTTAGAGAGAGAGAGAGAGAGAGAGAGAGAGAGAGAGAGAGAGAGAGAGGTTGATTTGAAGTTCCTTTTTCAAAGTTATTCACAAAATAGTTTGTCCCTCCTAGTATTGAATCAAATTGATTTCAGGATTTTTGTATGAAAAATATCAAAATCAACACCATCTAATCTAATTTGAAGACTAGGATTTGCTAAAACAGCTTCATAAGACTTTTGATCCGGTAAAAAATTAGCAAGCAACTATACTGTGTAGGAAGTGAGGGACATGCACAAGGGCGGATTGGGTATTACAGTATTAGAGACTGGCGATTGCCCACATCAAATTTTCATAAAAAAAACATAGATATTACGATAGAATAATATTACTACAATGTTCTAAATACCGCAGGTTCGCCCTCCCAAATTTTAGTGTTTAATTACTACAAATTTTTTAATTGCTTGTACAAGAATAAGATCATACATCCGTCCTCATATGCAAGATCTTTTCAATTGCTTCAATCTTATTACTACTCCTGTATATATACTTTCTTCTTCTTCTTCTTTTTGATTTTTTCTCTGTATATTGACCACCCACGTGGACGAATAAAAAACATAGTTAAATTTGGTCCACCCCAAGTATAAAAATTGGAGTCACTCATGCATTGACTAATGAAAATGGTTACACTTAGCTTTACAACATACTCCTATGCACTTTAGACTATTGAACCCTCAACCCTTTGACCCAAAACGCCTCCCCAATGTTTCTTAAAACATAGGCTGCATTGCGGTGATGCAAAAATGCAAATCACATATCATTTCCAGTTTTTCCTGGTAATGACATCATCTTTCCTCTCCTTCCTCAATTAATTAATTAGTATAGAGATGGTTTCTTGTTTATTACGTAACTAAATTCTTATGCATAGGGTGAAAATAAAAACTAGTAATAAACTAAATCGCAAACAGAAACCGGACCAAACTAGTGATTTAGTTTCAATAGTTTGGTTTCTCTAGAGGTAAATGATTTAGCCAGGTTTGAGTTTTTGCCAAATCGGAAAAGTCGGTTCAGTCTAGTTTCCCTCCCTCAAATCCAGAATAAACCGGATCGGACTGGATTTATATATATACACATATAAAAATTAAAGTATTGATAGGATATTTGCGTACAAAAATAATTGAGGCATCCATCTCAAATGTCTCTTAGGAAGCAACTAGATGAAGTGAAAAATTTTGAAGAAGGTAATACATTTTAAGTTTCGCATTTAGTTTTGTACTTGATTGTAAGAAATTTTTTCGTTTAATTTAGTTTTTTACTCAATTTTGTCATTTAATTTAATTTTCGTACTTGATTTTATGATGTTTGAGTAGTTTACTATGTAAACTAAAATGATGGAAGTCTATAATGGTTCTTATTTCGTATTTTGCCTTTCGTGTTCCGGTATAATGGGTCGACTTTTCCCTTCCAGTACCAAGGAAAAAAAATTTCGCCATTCCAAACACACACAGAGACGTACCCTATGGATTCCCATCACTAGTTTGCTCCTGTATTGCTTGGCATATGATTATGAATTCAGATTTTTCAAAATCAAATAGTGCTTAATTTTTTAATTTTTCCTTAAAGGTTCTTAATACTAGGTACCCGGCCCACTAAGTGCAAATTTTAGGTCTGAGATGCGTGCAAGTTGGTTTGAGACTCCTTATAACAGGATTGGATTTTTTCCTGACAATCGCATGATATAATATCCACATCCTACTATTTCTGATTTCCTCAAACCAAAATCACCTCATCCATGAAAGTAGATATCCCCTCTCACAAGCAATTACATAAGAGTGAAGTGGAGCAAATTGAAACCTCTCTGATCCGTTCTGGCCATCTCTCATCTGGTTATCTCATTTACCAAACACAAGGTCGTGAGGCCATGTTAAAATAGATAAATACAAACGGAAAAGTCTGCAATATATATTCCTTAAAATGATGTACTATATACACCTATTTTATAGTTCATTTATAACATTTTAGTGTATTTTGTAAATTTTGTTCTAGAATTCATAACCTTTCAGCAGTACGATTCGTAAAATTTTCATTATGATTCATAACATTTTGGTGAATCTCGTAGCCTTTATGCGATTCCTAACTTTTTCGCAATACGATTCGTAATATTTTATCTACAATTCATAACATTTAGGAGGTGCATATGATACACACCCAAATAAAAAATAAAAGGTGTGTATGATAGTATCCCGTAAAGAAGATTTTCTCATTTATTTAATTATATTCTGGAGAACGTTTTATGGAAAGCCGACGTCCGGCCTTTGCATATACTACAGTACTATAGAACAAAAACCAGATGGACTTTTCCACCAGATTAAAAAACTTACATTTCTGAAAAGAAGTCTCAATGGCAAAAACCCTCACCTCTCTCTATCCCGCCACAGCTTGTCAACCCTTTGAACCCCCTTTAGAAACCATCTTACAATTTCCATTGATGACTTTTTTTCCGCCATCCAGAGTCCAGACTCTTTATAAAAGGAGCCCTAACCGCCCCGTTTTAGAGTAAAACTGTTACTACTTACTACTACTATCTGCTTCTCTGCTCTCACTCAACCCCAACATCATGCCCAATCTCGAGCACGACGGTTTCGACTTTCTGCTCAAGGCCCTCCTCAACTTACTCGGCTTGCACTACCAGGGAAACGGTATTGCTTCTCCGTTCCAAGCACGTCCCGTAACCATGGGGATTGCATCCGCCAGTCTTCTCTTGTACTGCATTTCGTACGAGCTCGAACCGAGATTTACACAAGTGGGTCGTGGTGGAATGGGGTTGTTCCGTTCGATCCTCTTTGTATCCCTGGCCACTCTTCTCTTCCGAAACCCTGTTTGGGTTGCTCTGTACTTTTCGTACATCCTGTTTGGAAATTGGGAAATGTTGTGCTCGGTGATTGAAGTGCTGCGGAGCTGGGTCCATCAGAGGATGGTTCTCCTCCTTTATCGAGCCATATGCTGGATCAATTGGCGGTGTTTCGTAGCGCCCGTCTACGCCAACGGGGAAACATTCTCCCACTGTAAGAAACTTTGAGAGATGGAGTAAAGAGAGGAGGGTGAACCTAAATCTTAAGTATGTCATCTGTTGTTGTGTTGTTCGGATTCCCCTGTTCTTCATTTCCTCCCCTGTTTTATCCTCTCTCTTATTTGTGTTTTTCCTTTAGTGTATGTACCAAAGTCTTGTTGTGTTGTACTATCTGATCTCGTTTAGTACACTTGGAAAATTTTGAAGATTTTACGGGGATGTACGATTGAGAGAGGGTCATGTAATAATATCAATCTATACATCTTAATTTATACTACTTTATTTATGAGTACTGATTTCAACACTTTCTTTTCTTTTCTTTTGTTTTTTTATATATCTATTTATCCTGATTCACAGCATTCTTTTTCCATGTGTTCATTTTTACCGCATTAGAGGGCAATAAGTGCTGAATCACTGCTGATTGAACAATTTTATCATCTCTGTTTAGCCTATCTGGTTATTCTATTTCAGTGGCAACTTGAGAGTGCGAGATTAAAGTGGACTATGGGTGGTTTTCCAAATAAAAAGAGTATGCCTATTTTGAACAATGATTGATTCTGCAAACAGGATGTCAAGCCCACCTTGCGCGCAACGCGATTAATTTCGGTGTTCCAAAGTTAACGACTAGACAAACTCAATGTTTGGAATATTTGGCTTCTGTGAACTCAAACATGCAATCAGAACAAACACTTATTTAGCTTTTTTATGCGCACTTGACCAACGTGAAGTGAGCATTGGATAAAGATGCCCCAAAAATGGACAAGTTCTTTTTTTTTTGCTAAGCAAGAAATGGACAAGTTTCACGTTATTTTTGGGTTTTTTCCAAATCCATTTAATTAAACAACAAATTAAATTGTTAAATTCTATTCTGTGGAAGTTTGTTATACAACCTTCCAACTAGGCCTGTCAATGGACCAAATCTAATTCGGATCCGATCCGATTCCGATAACGTCGATCCGATAATCCGAATTCGGAATTCCAAATACGGATCGGATTAAATCCATTATCAATCCGATCTGAAATTTTATTTTTAAAATTTTTATTTGGAATTTTTTTTTTTTTGCTAAAATTTTTTAAGTAAAAAAGTTTTCGGATCCGAATTTTTCGGATTCGGATTCCACTATCGAATTCGAGTCTTATCGTATTCGGATCGGATTCGGATTTGTCGGATCTGGATCGGATCCGGCTTATTGACAGACCTACTTAGGATTGGATATGTTATAAAAAAATATAACTTCGCTATTATAGTCAAAATTACATTTTCATTCTCCTCTAACATTCCTTAATTTCATTAAAAACTGAGCTTTATGATATCCGAAAATGTTTTATTATATGGAATGTTTATTTCTTTTTTTCACTTTATGAATTGTCGACCCCTTTCTTTAGGCTTTCGTGGGCTGTTGTTTCAAAAGGAACCAATATTTTTGTGTATGTTTAGCTTAGTCCAATAACAATGATAAGCTATGTATATATAGATACCAATAGCGACAAGATAGAAAAGGAAAGAACTGAAATAAGGGCCAAAACAGGAGGCCTACAATCAAGGAAAATAAATTATATGATACACTAATTAAAGCCTAATTGATTCTAATTCCAACACTTCCCCTCAAGCTGATGCGAAGATATCGACCAAACCCAGCTTGACAATTAAAGACTTTAACAATGCTGGACCCATGGATTTAGTGAAGACGTCTGCTGCAGTCTGTTCTGATGAGGGAACAAATGAAGGAGTCAGAATACCGAACCGGACTTTCTCTCGAAGAAAATGAATGTCCACTTCAATATTCTTTGACCATTCACGGAGAACTGAATCGGAAGCAAGTATAATAGTTGACTTATTGTCACAAAATAAATGAGATGCTTCGGGCACCACAAAGCCCAACTCAGTCAGAATAGATCGAAGCCCAATTATTTCACAGGTGCCTTGAGCCATAGCTTGATATTCAGCTTCAGCAGATGATCTTAAAACTACAACATGCTTCTTACTTTTCCATGATATAAGATGATTACCATAGAAAGTGCAAAAACCAGAGGTAAAGCGTCTATCAGTCTTAGATCCAGCATAATCAGCATCAGTAAAGCACGAGAGACCAGATTGACTATCAGAAGAGAAAAATAAACCAAGGCCAGGGTAAGTCTTTAGATATCTCAAGATATGAAAGACAACATCAAGATGGGCAGTGCGTGGGGCATGCATAAACTGGCTAACCACACTTACAGCAAAGGTTAGATCAGTTCTCGTATTGGTCAAATAAATCAGGCGACCAACCAAAGACGCTGGTACATAGACGAATTAGGGAGTAACTCTCCAGATTCAATAGAGAGTTTCAAGTTTGGATCCATAGGAGTAAAGGCTAGTTTACATCCCAGCATGTCAATGTCTTGAAGAAGGTCCAATACATATTTTCTCTACGAAAGAGATATCCTAGAACGAGAACGAGCAACCTCAATCCCTAGAAAATACTTGAGCGGACCCAAATCTTTAATGTCAAATGTTTGACCAAGATCTTGTTTTACCTTAGCAATTCTAGGATAATCATTGCCAATAAGAATAATGTCATCAACATATACTAACTAGATGATACATCGGCCATTAGAATGTCGTCGAATGAAGCAAGTGTGATCAGAATGGCATTGAACAAAGTCCATGGATAAAATAACACTACTGAAACGACTAAACCACGCACGAGGTGACTATTTTAGTCCATAGAGTCATAGAGAGACTTACGAAGATGACATACCTTCCCAGAATACTCCCCCTCAGCTTGAAAACCTGGAGGGATGTCCATGTAGATAGTTTCATCCAAGTCCCCATGAAGAAAAACATTCTTGACATCAAGTTGATGAAAAGCCCAAGAATGAGAGGCAGCTAGAGAAACAAGAAGGCGAACAGTAGTCAACTTAGCAACCGGAGCAAAGGTAGCCCCAAATTCTTTACCAGAAACTTGGGTAAAGCTTTTGGCCATAAGACATGCCTTATAGCGATCAACCTACCCATCAGCGAGGTACTTCACACTAAAAACCCACTTACAGCCCACAGTTTTCTCACCAGAGGGTAATGGAACAAGCTCCCAAGTATGATTATGTTCCAAGGCTTCCATCTCGACTTGCATGGTGGTGACGACCCATTTGGGATTCTAAAGGGCCTCTGACACAAACCGAGAAATAGGAATACATGCAATTTTGCCAAGAAAAGCACATTATGTATCTGAAAGACCATCATAATAGACTGATGAGCACCCAATATTGTAGATATTTGGTGCGACTAATCCTGTTTTATGTTGTTTTAACTTGCGTTTATTTAGCTTTTATAGCGATATTGCACGTAAGATGTGTTTTTAGTGTTTTTAGGTAAACCACGTGAATAAGGCATGTTTTGACGTCAAGGATAACCCCGGGGTGCAACCTCGTGTCCAAGTGCCCAATGGCATGTGCCTCATCGTCACCAAGACTTAAAGGCACAACAAGAAGTCTCGATGTATGTTGATTAGCACCTAAGATTGTAAGATCAAGGTGCTAAAAGTTCCTAGGTTGTGGCGTTTTATTTCTTTATCGTCGTTTTTATGTGATTTTACTCGCAAGGTAGTTTGTTTAGTGTTTCAGGTAAAACGTCCTTAAAAGGCATATTTTGATTGCAAGTCAACCCCCCTTGTGAGTTCAAGTATCCACGCCAGGTGGAACTTCTGCCATAATGGCCCAAGATCGAAGGCGTGAAGCGTCGGGCAAGCTGTTGAGCCGTCGGGTGCCAAGCCTTGGAGGCTGGCCTGAAGACCTGGAGATAAGCAACGTGTATCGATACGGATTAATCAATACAACCTTAATCCGTATCGATATGCATTAGCTTGGTGGGAAGGCAGATTATATTGTATCTTTACGGCCTTATTCCGTATCGATACGGGAGCACTATGGGGAAAATGCCATTTTCACTTAGCAGCGTGGTATCGATACTTTTCTTAATCCGTATTGATACCACGAGCCTTCGGCCAGATATTTGTTGCTTTTTGGACTTTCCACTTTTTGAATAGTTGCCTTTATTAGTATGCTTTTTAGATATTTGATGAGAGAGAAACCCATTTTGTATAAATAGGGCTTCATATATCTCATTTGGTACCTAGCACATTATTAACTTTAGTTTTTCCTCCATTAAAGCTCTTTAAGCTTTTTCAAGTGTAATTTCCTTAGAACTCAAGTAAGTCTTTATCGTTTATTATTTTCTCGTTTATTAAAGTTGTTCGTACGGACTAGATCCTTTATAATATCAAGTTTGTTTTCAATTCCTTCGGTTAAAAATAATGTCTCGTTTTTATGTTTTCTTTTGTGCTTTAGTTATGTGTGAGTAGTCGTTTGGCTAAGTCTCGGAGTACTCTTTCCCAATGACTTAGGTTGTTATTTGGTTCTCGAAACCATAGGACTTAAAATAATGGTTTTCAGAATAGAACTAACCTAGCCATTTTGGTCTAAGCGAGGGGTGTTAACTCCTTGATATGTCGTTTAGTCAAGCGGTCTTGGCAAGCGACATATTGAGGGCTCGTGGCCTCCTACGTGTTAGATACATTAGCAAAAATAGGTTGATTTAATTCCGTTTAATCACATCTTTCTACAAACATAGTCGTTAAAGCTAAATCCTCCGAGCAAGAGCGCGCGGTCGTGACTCTCGCTTGAGTTATAATTGAGAACTGGTAACGACCTTTGTCAATGGATAGACGATCCCTAGACTAACCTCTTTAAGTTTATTAAGCTCTTTTCTAGTCTTTTGTATTAGTTTTTCACCGTTTAAAGCAAAACCAAGTTGGCCGTCTTAAACGCCAAAATCCACCATTCAATACCTATAATCCGATTAAGCTGTTTCCGAATTCCCTGTGGTACGATCCCGGTCTTATCGGTTTATTATGCTACCTACGATCTAGCCCCACGCTTGGGGTTTTCTCAGCCTTATATTTGAAGGTGAGGTTGTGGCCAGGAATCATTTTTGGCGCTGTTGCCAAGGAATTCTTATTATAGCTTATTTGGAGGACCGACAAACCATTGTAAGTACTCCATTTATTTTTCTTTGTGTAATTTGAACTCAACTTAGCGGATACCTCTGACAGAGCCACCAATTCGACTTGAGGTGTAACGAAGCTAATCTGAGCATCAATTGCCTTTTTACTGTTTGTATTATATAGTCGTAGAGGTGGCATAACCCCACGAGACTGTTTGTGAACGAGGTGGCGGCATAGCCCCTCTAGTCTGTTAACTAGATTTGTGCTGGTTGTATGCTCAACGTTTATCGTAGTCCTTTTTCCAATCGGCTGCATAGGTCTGCTTCTCCTCCGAGGGTTCGTAGTATCATTCAGGCATATTCTCCACCGCGTGAGTTATCACCTCCGTTAAGGCAAATGGCAGAACAACCAGCTCGTACTTTGCGTGATTACCTAACTCCGGAAAGAGGTCCGCACGTTTCGCCGATAGCCATTCCAAATTGCACTTCCGCCAATGCGTTTGCTTTCAAACCAGAATATCACCGAGTAATACCAGAGTTTTGGGGGCGTGAACTTGAGGATCCTTATGCTCACATTCGGGAATTTGAGACCATTGTTAGCACTTTTGTGACAGGGCCGGGACAAGCTCGCCTGAAATTATTCCCTTTCTCACTCAAAGACAAAGCCAAGCAGTGGTTTCACTCTTTGAAACCCTGATCTTTACTCACGTGGGGAGAAGTTCAGGATGTATTCACCACAAAGTTCTTCCCGGTTAGCCGAACCAAGCTTCTCATGGACCAAATTCAGAATTTCAAGCAAAAAGATGGGGAGGTCTTCTACAAGTATTGGGAATGGTATAAGGATTTACTTGCAGCTGTCCCACACCATAATTTCCCCATGTACTTGGTGATTAATTATTTCTATTTAGGTTGTGATCGGGAGTTCAAGCAGCTTCTTGATACTATGGCGAGCGGTGACTTTATGGGGAAGGATCCCGATGCCGTTTGGGAGTTCTTAGACGCTTTGGCAGAGAGGGCTCAAACTTGGCAATACATTGATTCGGGTGAACAAGCAATGAGAAATCAAGGTCCGGGAGGCTCCGGTAAGTTTTCAGTGAGCGAGCATAATGGACTTGAGACAAGGTTGGATGAGTTATCATTAAAGTTGGACAAAATGAAGCTAGATTCGGTCCAAGTGAAAAAAGTGAAGGAAGTGAAGGAGGTTCGCCAAGTGGAGGAAGTGTGTGTCATTTGTGAGACCGTGGGTCACTCTACCGACAATTGCCATACCATTCCCGACCTCTGACACCGTTATAGTCAACTTCCCACAGAAGAAGTGTGTGCATTGAATCAACGTTGGGATCCGTACTCAAATACTTATAATCCGGGGTTGCGATCTAATCCAGCTTTCCGTTGGAGTAATCAGAATGAAGCGGGCACTTCGTCAACTTCACAAGGTCCCCCTCCTGCTCAGAATCAAACTTGGCGACAACCTCAGCTTCAAGGCCCGCCACGGTTTTCTGCAATTCAAGGACCTCCAGGATTTATACCATCCGGTCAATTCCAAGGGCAAAATCAGTTTCAACAACAGCATATACCACCTCCGCGGCGATCTTTGGAGGATACCATGAACGCGTTCTATCAAATGCAAACGACTACCAACGAGCAAACTGCTCAAGCTATGAATGATATAAGGAATCAAATGGGTAATTGACGACGGCTATTGGTGTGTTACAACAAGAGAGGAGAAAACTTCCTACTTAACCTTTGGCGAATCCACAGGGTCAACACTTGGTTGGTAGCTGTTCGGTGACTTTCCCCGAGAAAGCCAAGGCCATTATTTCTTTGCGAAGTGGGAAAATCATTGATAATGCTCAGGTAGAGCCACCGGTCACGCCAATCTTGCTACCTTTTCCCATGCTGTCAAAGCTAACAACGCCAAATGGGGAATCTCCCAAACGAGCTCCTACGGAAGAAGAGAAGGAAAAAGCAAAGGAAAGCGATGTTCCACAAGCCTTCACTGTTCTAGCACCATATCCCAACCGGTTAAGGATGCCGACCAAGCCAAATCTGAATACTGATATCTATGAAGTCCTCAAGAAAGTGACAGTTAACCTTCCTTTGCTCGATGCGATTAAATAGATTCCGTCTTATGCCAAATTTTTGAATGACTTGTGTACTCATAAACGCAAGCTCCAAGTTCAAAAGAAGGTATTCTTGACCGAGCAAGTAAGCTCGCTCTTTCAGTCAACCCTTCCTCCCAAGTATAACGATCCGGGGTGTCCGACGATATCCATCACCATCGGGGGTAAAGCTGTTGAAAAAGCTCTCCTTGATTTGGGCGCGAGTGTCAATCTCTTGCCGTTCTCGGTGTATGAACAACTCGGGTTGGGCGAAAGGAAGCCAACTTGGGTGACTTTGCAATTGGCGGATAGGAGTATCCGAGTTCCAAAGGGGATGGTCAAGGATGTCTTAGTTCAAGTTGATCAATTTGTATACCCGGTTGACTTTGTGGTTCTCAATACGTGCCCAATGCCGGCGGCTCAATCATCCGTCCCAATTATTCTCGGGCACCCGTTTTTAGCAACATCCGATGGTGTGATTCATTGCCGAGATGGCCGACTGAACATGAGTTTTGGTAACATGAAGATGCAAGTCAACATGTTTCATATTGGGAGCCAAATGGGAGATGATGAGGATGTTTGTGGGGTTAGTTTGATTGATTCACTTGTTCAAGACCATGTTGAAGAGTTTATTTGTAAGGATGAGTTGGAGCTAGCACTTACTTCTGCCGAGGCTGATTTTCTTGATGCCCCCGAAGTTGCATATTTGTGCTCCTTGTTAGATGAGGAGGAGACGTTAGGTATCAACCCATGGATCCCAAAATTTGAGGAGATGCCCCCGATTGTGAAGAGAGCCATTCCGTCTTATGTGGAACCCTCAAAGCATGAGTTGAAGCCGTTACTGGACACTTTTAAGTATGCTTATCTTGGCAATTGCCAAACATACCCGGTGGTGATCTCCTCCGCCCTAAGTGAACCTCAAGAGTTGAAATTGCTTACCTTGCTACGGAAACATCCCAAAGCCATTGGGTGGTCTATAGCCGACATCAAAGGCATTGATGCTTCCGTTTGCTCCCACCACATCTATCTTGAAGATGATGTCAAGCCATCTCACCAACCTCAACGGCGATTGAACCCGATCATGAAAGACGTCATGCGAGCGGAAGTTCTCAAATTGTTGGACGTTGGCATTATTTACCTGATAGCGAATTTTAAGTGGGTGAGCCCGATACAAGTGGTACCAAAGAAGTCTGATGTCACGGTAGTGAGGAATGACAATGATGAGCTTATTCCAACGCGTGTTCAAACCGGTTGGAGGGTGTGCATTGATTATTGGAAGTTGAATGCCATTACAAGAAAGGACCACTTTCCCCTTCCCTTCATAGATCAAATCTTGGAGAGAGTGGCCGAGCACAAGTTCTATTGCTTCTTGGACGGGTACTTCGGTTATAATCAAATTGAGGTGGCCTTGGAAGATCAAAAGAAGACTACTTTCACGTGCCCATTCGGGACCTTTGCTTATCGTCGTATGCCGTTCGGGCTTTGCAGCGCCCCCGGTACTTTCTCAAGGTGTATTATGGGTCTTTTTAGCGACATAGTGGAGAAAATTATGGAGGTTTTCATGGATGACTTCTCCGTGTTTAGTGATTCTTTTGAGGCTTGTCTCACCAACCTGGGGCTAGTGCTAGCTCGGTGCGAGGAAAAGAACCTAGTGTTGAATTAGGAGAAATGTCATTTTATGGTGACTGAAGGCATCGTTCTTGGCCACATTGTATCATCCAAGGGTATTGAAGTGGACCGGGCAAAGATCGACTTAATTGGTAATCTACCTACTCCTAAGTGCTTGAAGGACATCCGTTCGTTTTTAGGGCATGCCGGTTTCTATCGGCGGTTCATCAAAGATTTCAGTGCCATCGCCCGGCCTTTTTGCCATTTACTCGCCAAGGATGTGCCGTTTGAGTGGACACCAGCTTGTGAAACCGCCTTCGCCAAGTTAGAGTCAAGTCTCACTTCACCACCTATCGTGCGGGCTCCGGATTGGGAATTACCATTTGAGTTAATATGTGACGCCATTGATTACGCCGTCGGAGCCGTATTGGGGCAACGCCAAGGGAAAGAGCCATGTGTGATCTACTATGCCACTAAGACGCTCAATGAGGCCCAAATGAACTATTCGACTACCGAGAAGGAGTTACTTTCCATAGTCTTTGCATTGGATAAGTTTCGGTCTTACTTAGTGGGAGCTCCGATCACGGTTTACACCGATCATTTCGCGCTCAAATACTTATTTACTAAGCAAGATGCCAAGGCGTGGCTGATTCGGTGGATTTTCCTATTACAAGAGTTTGACCTTACCATTAAAGATAAAAAGGGCATAGAAAATGTGGTAGTCGACCATTTGTCTAGATTGAAATTTGAAGACCACACGTCGCATATCCCCATCGGCGACTCTTTCCCAGATGAGCAACTATTTTCAATTACCACGGCTCCATTGTACGCAGATATTGTCAACTACTTAGTTACCGGCTTGATGCCTACACATTGGAATACTCAAGAGAAGCGTCCGCTTTTGGCGGGGGTGAAACGGTTCTCCTATGACGACCCATACCTTTTCAAGTATTGCGCCGATCAACTTGTCCGCCAATGTGTACCCGACTCCGAGCAGCAAAGTGTGATTAAGTTTTGCCACACGGAAGCTTGTGGCGGCCACTTTTCGTTTAAAAAGACCGCCGCCAAGATTTTGCAATGCGGGTTCTATTGGCCACACTTGTACAAGGATAACTTTGCCTATTGCCGGGGTTGTTCTTGTTGTCAACTTTTGGGGTGCGTGATGTAGCGCAATGAGATGCCGCTTAAACCTGTCCTGATTATTGAAGTTTTCGACTGTTGGGGCATTGATTTCATGGGGCCCTTTCCTACATCATTTGGCTACCTTTACATTTTGCTTGCCATCAACTACGTAAGCAAATGGGTGGAGGCCATTCCTACACGCACCAATGATGCCCAGGTTGTAGTTGAGTTTTTCCGGGAGTACATATTGGCACGTTTTGGGATGCCACGGGCTATAATCAGTGATCAAGGGTCTCACTTTTGCAACCGGTCAATTGCCACTCTTATGAAGAAGTACTCCATCGTGCACAAAGTTTCAACGGCTTACCATCCGCAAACCAATGGCCAAGCTGAGTTGGCGAATCGGGAGATAAAGAACATCTTGGAGAAGACGGTTAATCCTACCCGTAAGGATTGGTCAACACGTTTGATTAACACTTTGTGGGCTTACCGTACTACTTACAAGACGATTTTGGGGATGTCACCTTACCAGTTTGTCTATGGGAAAGCATGCCACTTGCCGGTGGAGCTTGAGCATAAGGCATATTGGGCAATCAAGAAGCTCAATTTCAATCTATCTAAAACCGGTGCCCATCGGAAGCTTCAATTGACGGAACTCGAGGAGATGAGGTATGATGCTTACGACCATTCTAGTGCTTACAAGTCTAAAATCAAAGCTAAGCATGATCAGAAAATTGTGGTTAAACACTTTGAGCCGAGTCAAAAAGTTTTGTTGTATATTCTCGCTTGCATCTTCACCCCGGTAAATTACGCTCACGTTGGGCCAGTCCTTATGATGTCAAAACTGTTTTCCCTCACGGGGCGATAAAAATAGAAAGCATGAGTAATGGTTCCTCTTTTAAGGTGAACGGTCAAAGGCTTAAGCCTTTCCTTGGTGGTTTCGAAATTGGTGAGCCTGATGAGGTTTTGGCCGATCCAGTTTACACGAATGGCCCGTCAGTGTAGTTTTGTGTTCCATTAATTTGCACGGGGAGCGAAAGCGTAACCGCTGAACTTAATTGTTTGTTGGACCCGGCCCCCGGGTAGGGGGTACCCTCCATTGACTTAGGTATATGTAGCTCCGCACCCCGCTACTAAAAAAAGGATCGTGTGCCCAGCTCCGATTAGTAAGGGCAACTTTAATATCAGTGACATAGGGCTTTCATTAGCTTTTCTGATAGGAGTAATTCACAGTGCACCACCCACGTCTTCCAGATTAGCCCCAACGGGGGCAGTATAGATCTTAGGTTTGGCCTTGATATTCCTGTGCTCCACTACCGCACTTGGCTCTATCTTGTGCCTGCCTTGTTACAATCTTAGGGGACGCTGGACTTAATTGTTTGGCGGAGTCTAGCTGTGACTTGGACGCTCCGAGCTTTGATATTAAATTTTTGTACATTTGTAAATATTGTTTTTCCATTTTATGCTTGTTTCTTATGTTTAGGGATTCTCTCATTAGAAGATTTCACCAATGCATCATTGTATTGGACTTTAAGTAGTCCTTCTTTGTCGTAATTTGCCGTTAATGATCCATGCTCACCAGATATGGCCCTATCGGAGGCAATATAGGTCTTTGGGTGCGGCTTGATATTCCCGCGCTTTGACACTAGGCTTTGTCTCGTCTCGCTTTGTTTCGATCATAGGGAACGCTGGGCTTAATTGCTTGGCGAGGTCAAGCGGTGAATTTTACTTCGAGCATGATGTAACAAATCTGATGGTCTAGTATAGCCACCCGTGTTTTATCTCTCCGGTGAGACTCGGGAAGAAAAGTATAACTCGTGAGGTTGTGTGAAAATCGGGCGGTGTTTCCTTGTTATTTTTCTTTGTATATATGTTTGTTAACGCCCGGATAACACGAGCCGGGCGGTTCTAATGTCATTTGGCTCTTAGTAGGTAGTTCGAGCTTAAGTCTTTTGCAGGGTGTACGTGCTACCACACCAGCCTTGGTGGATTGAATCTACAGTTAGAGTGAATGCGGCATTCAGGAGCCCTAAGCATGGGTGCGATTATGTGTCGCGGTTGTTAGTCCAATAAAGCTTTGACCATGATCCTGTGTGACTAGTTGTGGTTCCGTTGAACGAGCTGAAGGAGTCGACCTTGAAGCCGTTCGGATGATGAAAGGAGCCAGTGACAAGAAAGCCTCCAACTTGGTCGAGGTATAAGGGGGTTGACATTCCCCCGTTGGTACGATCTTTTGTTCCTTTTTTTCTACTGTTGTTCTCAATGCTATGAGGGCATAGCATATTTCAAGTTGGGGGAGGGATACATATATAGTATATATATGTTATATGTTTTCGGTTAAATATTTCATTTTTAGTTTTGCAATCCTTCCATTATTACAAAGTTAGTGGAATTAAGCGGCTTAGCACATACTCTTTATTTTGTTAATTGGCAAGAGTTCGTTGTAAATATTTGAGGTGAACTTGTACATTCCAACTCGTATGCATGTTGAAAGATTGAGAAATTAGGTGTTGAGTGTGTTGTGAGCAAGTTTGACCCATATCCCGTTGTTTTTTTACAGTATATTCTTAGTTTAGGTATTAATCTCATGTCATGCCTAAACATGTTCGTTATCTACTTTAAATCGTTTCGGAATCTATGGCATATTTAGGAAATGATACAAGGTCATCTTTGTTTGATTAAAATCACAAGAGAGTCCCATTGTCCTTTAAAATAAAGCCTAGTCCACGTCTCGCTCATATCCATAGGAAACCGGATGTTAGGGTGGATGGTTGGAAGTTGGTTTTGTGCTTTGCTAGGCTGGCTCCAGGCTTTTTAGGGCTCCGGGTGTTTTTGGAATGGCTTCGGGCGTCGGCATTGGCTATCGAGTGGCAAAGCTGAACTTCTGGAATTAAGCTCTCCGTATTGATACAGCCTTAATCTGTATCGATACGTATTGGTTTCATGGGGAGCCAGTTTATGTTGTATCGATACGGATTAAGGGCCGTATCGATACGCGTGGGTTAAAATTGAAATCTGCCGTTAACTCTAGCCTGACCTTTTCATCTTCTAAACCCCTTTTCTCTCTCTTGTCCTCTATAACCTTCACCTTCCAACGAAACCCTAACCCCAAACCACCATTTTCTCCACCAAATCTCCATCAAAACTCCATAATCTTCCATCAAACCTTCAAGCTTTCAAGGAATTCCAAAGGATATCAAGGTTTTCGAGCCCAATCCTAACTCTACAAGGTAAATCCACACGCTCTCTATATATATACACAAAATTTGCCATCTTTTCTTTGCAATGGTTTAAACCCTTCTTTACTCACCATATATTTCTGAGCACTATAGTTTTAAAACCTTTTTTCTTAGTACCAAAACCCCCAAATCCGAAATCACCCATGAAACCTAACCTAGATTTTTGAAATGTTGATTGGATTGGGGACTGGAACTGCACTGCATTGTTACTGTTATTGAGCTGAATTTTAGAGGCTGAATTTGTGCTATACAACTCGGAGTTCTGTGGATTTTGACTAGTTGCCTGTTTTTGTTGAAACTTTTGTGTTCCTGGCTACATTCTGGGTTGTTTTCTATAGTATTTTGTTTCAAGGTTTGGGGTGTTGCTCTGTTTGGTAGGTTTTTATTGCAATGGTGAGAACAAAAACTGTGGCAAGTAAAGGCAAGGGTAAGGCTGTAGCTTCCTCCTCCGGGCAAGCAGACGAAATAGTCTGGGAAGTGGAGGAGGAGGAAATGATTGTGAATCCGGAAAAGGGACGTGCTAAACGGAGGACGGCCGCTGAGGTGCAAGCGACTAGTCAAAAGAAGTGGGAAGAGGGTCTCCAAACTAAGGGGTTCAAGAATGAGCGACATGTGGACGTCAACAATCTCGGCATTGAGAATCCTTTTGTTCGCCGCATCCGTGAACAAGGTTTGTCCTATTATCTTGCTCCCAATCCCGATTATAATAAGAGCTTGTGATAGAATTTTATAAGAATGTGAAAATTCCGTCCTAGGAGGACGAAGGGAAGGATGATGCTAAGATTACTTCAAAAATTGGGAAGATTTCTATAGAAGTTACTGCGGGGTTTATTGCGCGTGTTTTGAACTACCGCCAACCGCCTGCTAATGAGGAGTATGTAGCAGAAGAAACCATTATCCAGGATTTGTACAAAAACCCTAAAGAGGCGAGTCTCCCTCATGTGCCTGGGAGATTCAAAGGTGTCTACCGTCTTGTTAATCAACTAGTGCACCATAATTTCAATTCTAAAGGGACTAAGAACAAGTTGGATATCCACGAGGGGGGGTTGATACATGCTTTCATGAATCCGAATGTGGTGTGTGATTGGGCGAAGTACATTTTTCAAGAAATGATCGATTTCAAGGCAAAAGCACCAACCAATTCAAGGATGCCTTTCCCATGCTTGGTGACCGCCATTTGCTTTGCTCAGAAAGTCCTGGCATTGAAGTTTGTGGAACATGAGAAACTCAATCCGGTGATATCAATAGCTCCATTCTCACTAGGAGCATTTCTCAATCTCGACCAGCCACTGCTGCTGCTCCACGCGGGGCATACTTGACTACTTTGCCACCAAAGGGTGCCCGAGCAGCTTCTTGGAACAAGTTACTGTTTTGCCAAGGGGTGGCCATTATAGGTTGCACGAAGAAAATCAAGAAGGAAACCCGAGACAACGTGAGGAGGCAACGGAGGATAGATCACAAGTTGGACTGGGTTGTGAGTCGAGGAGTGGGGTAAGCCAGTGAACCGTATGAGCCACCGCCAATGGAGCCGAATGAGGACAGTGATGATTTTGCCGGGGGAGAGCCAGAGTTTGCGGATGATGAGTAGGGTCGGTGGAGTAGTTGGAAATCCCTATACTTGGTCGGGGTGCATGGTGGTTGACAGCCCATCCTCTTATCCTTTTATTTCATTGTTTTCAGTTTAGTTTAGTTGAACTCTAACTTAATAGTTTAGCAAGTTTTTGTTGAGGCCGGCATATGGCCTATGTCTTGGTAGTTGGAAGTTGGTGGCGGCCAAGGGTAGTTGAACCTAGCTAGTATATGGCCGCCACCCCATTTTGCTAACCTTTCTTTGATTAAACCAAGGTTAATATATGCTATGAAGCCCTTAGTTGATCTAGAGTATACCTTGATTCCATTTTGATTTATCGCATGATGATTAGCATATTTGGTATGTGGCATGTTTCTTTCGGCAATCGAACTTTTAATTGTGTGCTTGACCGATTCCTAGACCTAAAATAATGGGTTGCCCCATGCGTAGGGCTGAAACCGATGTGGCACAATACTCGGTAAGACCGGAGTCGAATCCACAAAGACGGTGATGTGTGCTGACTAAAAACTCGGGTTGTTATAATTTAAATGGGCTCTTAGGTAGCCACCCTTTGTCGTTTTGATTGAGATTAACTAAACTTATAAAATAATTGAACTTTTAAGATAATTAAAAGAAGGTCTGGTCGTAGGGTTCGTAGCACTCGTAACCAGTCCAGATCAACCTGCTCCATTTGGTGTTCTTAAAAACGTTCAATTTTGGATTGAAAAGATACCCCGCAAGATGCGAAACCTTAGGGTCGCTGTATACCCATGCGCAGCGAAGAATGGGTTTTGGACCCCCATTCCCCCATTCACATGGGCTCTAACAATGCCCGGGTTCGTCCACGGGAAGTATTTTTCAATTTCAAATCGCTTTTTTTATCATTTGAAAATAGGAGCAGTGCCCGAACTGGCCACGGTGTGCTAATCACCTCGCGACCCTACTTATACGACTAATCACTCATTATTAAGCAATAAACAAAAGAAATCCTAGATTGAAACATGCTTCTATTGCTCAGAAGAGAAAACAAACAAAAGATTAATACCAAAAAAACTCAAACGAATAACTTTAATTAAGAACAAAATATAATACGAGTTACCGAAAGATGAGTAATTGAACAAAACTCTAAAAACTTGAAGAAAAGAGAAGCTCGAAAGAAACTAAACAATATTTGAACCTAAAGAATGGCAGCCTTGTTCCTCTGGATCTCCTCAGCCACGTCCGTTCTTTTTCCCCCGTAAAAACCTATCTCCATGAGACTGTTTTTTCTCCCTTTTATAAGGTGTTGTAGCCGAGTTCTTCACAAAGCCCTATTTTTTAACTCTTGGAATTATAAGCCTGGCCCACTACGGAACAAGGCCAGTAATATTTTTGTCATGGGTTCCCACGTGCACATCTTTATTAAGGCCAAGGGTATTGTAATATCCAATTCCATGAATTTAAGTGACTTTACGGTATTAAGCTTCGAAACACCTACAATACAAAAATCAAGCATTAAACTCCAAGTAATAATATAAATAGACTTAGCGAGAATAAATTAGGGGGCGGTAATGTGAACATTTACGCGCCTATCATTGTGTAGTCGTAAGTTTTGTTTAATGGTGCTCTCCAGTTAAAAGGCACGGTATTTTTGTTCCCCGTGCCTAGTTCGAGCACCTTTTTGTGGGATATGGTTCCTTTGGATGCAATTAGTTATGTTATAACTTCGTATCCGTCTTTTGTCTGTTGACACTCATTTTGGATACTTGATTATAACTAGCTCAATGTCTGGTGGATCACTCAATCTTTGGCTGCGGGTTGTTTTGGAAAAAAATGTATTTGTTTTGAACGCTTGCCAATTTTCCGCCGTATGAGTTGGTACTAAGTAGCTTTTACGGAAGGATTGTTGTTTTTTCCTTTTTGTTATGATTTTGTTGCTAGGGGCTAGCAACGCTCAAGTTGGGAGGCGTGATTAGCACCTAAGATTGTAAGATCATAGTGCTAAAAGTTCCCTAGCTTGTGGCGTTTTATTTCTTTATCGTCGTTTTTATGTGATTTTACTCGTAAGGTAGTTTGCTTCGTGTTTCAAGTAAAACGTCCTTAAAAGGCGTATTTTGATTGCAAGTCAACCCCCCCTGTGAGTTCAAGTATCCACGCCCGGTGGAACTTCTGCCAGAATGGCCCAAGATCGAAGGCGTGAAGCGTCGGGCAAGCCGTTGAGCCGTCGGGTGCCAAGCCTTAGAGGTTGGCCTAAAGACCTGGAGATAAGCAACGCGTATCGATACAACCTTAATCCGTATCGATACGCATTAGCTTGGTGGGAAGGCAGGTTATATTGTATCGATACGGCCTTATTCCGTATCGATACGGGAGCACTACGGGGAAAATGCCCTTTTTCACTTAGCAGCGTGGTATCGATACTTTTCTTAATCCTATCGATACCACGAGCCTTCGGCCAGATATTTGTTGCTTTTTGGACTTTCCACTTTTGGAATAGTTACCTTTATTAGTATGCTTTTTAGATATTTGATGAGAGAGAAACCCATTTTGTATAAATAGGGGCTTCATCTCTCTCATTTGGTACCTAGCACATTATTAACTTTAGTTTTTCCTCCATTAAAGCTCTTTAAGCTTTTTCAAGTGTAATTTCCTTAGAATTCAAGTAAGTCTTTATCGTTTATTGTTTTCTCGTTTATTAAAGTTGTTCGTATGGACTAGATCCTTTATAATATCAAGTTTGTTTCAATTCCTTCGGTTAAAAATAATGTCTCGCTTTTATGTTTTCTTTTGTGCTTTAGTTATGTGTGAGTAGTTGTTTGGCTAAGTCTCGGGGTACTTTTTCCCAATGACTTAGGTTGTTATTTGGTTCTCGAAACCTTAGGGCTTAAAATCATGGTTTTCGAAATAGAACTAACCTAGCCATTTTGGTCTAAGTGAGGAGTGTTAACTCCTTGATATGTCGTTTAGTCAAGTGGTCTTGGCAACCGACATATTAAGGGCTCGTGGCCTCCTACGTGTTAGATACATTAGCAAAAATAGGTTGATTTAATTCAGTTTAATCACATCTTTCTATAAACATAGTCGTTAAAGCTAAATCCTCCGAGCGAGAGCGCGCGGTCGTGACTCTCACTTGAGTTATAATTGAGAACCGGTAACAACCTTTGTCAAGGGATAGACAATCCCTACACTTGCCTCTTTAAGTTTATTAAGCTCTTTTCTAGTCTTTTGTCTTAGTTTTTCACCGTTTAAAGTAAAACCAAGTTGGCCGTCTTAAACGCCAAAATCCACCATTCAATACCTACAATCCGATTAAGCTATTTCCGAATTCCCTGTGGTACGATCCCGGTCTTTACCGGTTTATTATGCTACCTACGATCTAGCCCTACGCTTGGGATTTTCTCAACCTTATATTTGAAGGTGAGGTTGTGGCCAGTAAGCATATGCCCGGAGAGACGAGTGTCAAATGGGCGAAAAATGGTAAGTGTGAAGAACTTTAACTAATTATTTTTTGTCTTTCCTGTTGATCTTGTGCTTGTAGTTTTTTTGTTTTCTAGTTTTCAATCTCTCTTCTTTTGTGTTGCTTGTTTTTTGTGCATATGTATTTCGAGTTATTTTGAAAATGAAAACTATAAGACTGGTGTCCCTAGCAAAGTAGGATGGCGCATAAGATTCCATTCTTGCCATTGATAATTTGGAAGGAAGGCGGTTCTTTTGCCTAATTGGTGCTGCATTTGGAAGGAAGGGGATGAGTCAATGGACCATGTCTTGCTTGATTGCGAAGCGGAATTGAGTTCTTTTTTCTTCTTATTTTCAGCGAAAGTTGGGTTATGTTGGCTTCAAAAATACAGTTTATTTCTTGGTCTTATGCATGCTACCAAAATTGTTGGAGAATGTCACCCCTTTGGACAATGTGGTGCTTGTAGAGATGAAGGAATAAAAGGACTCGAGGATGTACAGAGGGGTACACAGACTTTTCTGAGATTTTTAGCTTTTGGCTTATGGATGATTTTTGTGTTTCATCACTTTGATAATATTTATGTGGTTGGCGTCTTTCCACTATGCACCATGCTTAAACGTGGATGAAATCCATAACATCAATAGAGGAACCTAACAAAATGGGAAGGCCTTGTCTAAATCAACAAAACAAGGTAGGAAGGACCATTCCTTTCAAAGCATAGAGAGAACATATCTTTCCCCTTGCTGACCTTAAAGCAAGCCACCTTCAAAACTCATTCAAGGCCTCCTTGATGCCCACCCTTCCAGAGGCTCTCCCCTGTGCAACATCAACCCCTCACAAGATGTTCAATGCCAATTGACCAATGACCACGCACCCCGTCGGAAAGTCTACAAAGGCATTCCCCAGAACAATTTTTGATTGGGTTAAAATTTCAGAGATGGAGAACTTTATTTAATAAGCTTAATCGCTTGACCCCAGCCCTCTTTCCCCAATAGGTTGCACATCGGACTTTGTTTAACCTCCCCTCTTTGAAGTGAATTGCCAATATCCATTCCACTCCCACCTACTAATTTTGTGAAACCACTCCACCACTTCTCTTGCACCTCTTTATCTTTGGAAGGAGACCCTAGAGGTATATTAGGAAGAGAAGCAACTCTAGACCGTAAAATGGATGTCAAACAGTCTGGTAGCTATCTTTATCCGTCATTGTTTCTTCCCCACTGTTTTCATCAATTTTGATGGCATGTCAAATGGAACCAGAATGTTATAAATTGCTATTGTAGGCTATTTGTGAGCTCACCTGTCTCTGAGTTTCTTACTAAGCATTACGGTTCGCTGGTTCGGTGATGAAATCATCAGGTGGTCTAGCTCAAAGCATAGTAATTTCTTCTTACATCACAAGCATCTGGAATTGTTTCATGTGTTTCGACGTCCTTAGTTTGAGAGGTTTAAATTGGCTCCAATATTGAGATTACCTCCTTTTCTTACATTTCTTCCACAGAATCATGCTTAAAACGACATTGTGCTTAAACAGATTGTCTCAAATGTTTTTTCATGCTTGTGCAGTTTCCTCAAATGTGATTCATATAGTAGATCTTGCCAGAGCCCCTATTTTCAAGCCAGAATCAGCAGAAGTTGCGGGAAAATCTTCCGAACACATTGTAGTAGTGTTAAGGTAGGTCTAAGTATCTTCCACTGTATGAAGTGCGGATATAGTACAAAGTCTACAGAGGGGATGGAGTTGGTTCTCTGTTTGAAGCAGCCAATATATCTGTGTGGGATTCACGTGCTATCAACTCAGTGTTCAAAGATTATGCTCGTGAATTGTGACAAGTACTATGATAAAACGTAAGTAACTCAGTGTTCGATTATATAGCCCGATGCGTTGCTTCAATGGCTTGATATTAAAGACGACCCGCTCTACTAAACCATATCTTCCTAAACCAAGTCTTGTACCATGCGGTTTGCAACCCGTAGTACATCTGCCCTACGATATTTACTACAGTATTTCATATGTTTCGCTCTAACCTTCATATGCAACCCAACCATCCGATAAAAGATCGAATTCCGCATAGTTTAGGTGCCTTACTATTTTTGCCGCCATCCTTCACCAAGCGGGGAGCAAAAATCATTTTCCTTAACTTCCCACATATCCTTGTTTCAATTCCAGAACTGGGAAGAAATTATAAAGCACGTAACAATGACTAACAAATTAACTGTAACTTGCTCCATTCCAGAAATATTTGCAACAATGAGGGCCCCATCTACCAACCATCATGTTGTTCACCAATGAATCCAATTTTTCGTGTGCTTTTATATGTTACTGCACTTCATAGCTTTCTTCTGATCTAAATGTGTTCTTTTTTCACCTAAATTTGTTCAAGGTGATTGGCAATAGTACCATAGTGAGAACTTGTGCAAGTTTTTCATTGTATCGTTCCAATTTTATCAGATGTCCCCGAAGGGACAAGTTGTGCAGATTTTGATGCATTACTGAATGCGGTGTGATCCTACTTCCCTATAACTGGGTGTCTTCTCACCAACTATGAAAAACATCATTTTCGTCTTTCATTAAAACGAGTTCTATTTCGTTGAAAGGAACTTCTTCTTGGAATATACTTTTCATATCTACCAACCAACTGAGAAAACGAATTCTGAACTCTGAACCAAACACATCAGTTTCTGCCTAGTTCAGAAATTAGAACCTGTTTGCTACTAATTGATGGACTAGTTTGAATAATGAAAACGAACCTTGTTGGTTTTTTCTTTTGGCAATCCAGAACCTATGCCACTGATCACACCGCAAACAGGAACCCCCTTGGACAGCTAGTATTTCGCACAAGCTTTCACTCGTGGCGAGGGTGGCCCAAATATTTTTTGCCCTTTTTGATGTCCCAGCATCTATTCTCTTTTCAATTTGATAGTTTGCAAATCCAAATCCTTTTGTTCACAGAATTGATTCAAGCAACTACAGCTGGCTGGTGTTTTCTGTCACTGATTTACGACGATTGAACCACCGAGGAAACTCTCATCTCATGAATCATTTCAGAAAATTTGGAATGAACAGTCAAAAGGAGTGGTCTCTACAATGCATATAATTGAACAATACACAGGATGTTGAGGGCTTATTTGGGGAAAAAAAAAAATGCACATTCTTAATGCTTTCCCTTATGTTCCATAGGCTGCTATAATCTTACTGGTCTTATTTGCTTGAAACCCATCTCTCTGATTTACACAAAAATAATATACTTATCTATAAAGGGTTGATACTAATTTCCATGTCATAGAAGCATATCTGATTTGGCTGGCAATCTCTTGAAGAAATTCACAGGTACCGAAGGCATCTTGCTTCGGAACCTCGGGTGTCGAAGCAAGTACAGCCCGATTAGCACAGCAACGACCTGGAATGGAGTCACATATAGGAACACAGCCAAGCTCAACGAGATGATGATGACGATAGCCGTTGCCCTCGGATCCCTCCAGTTAAGTATTGCCAGAGCTCTTTCCCCTTGTGTTGCCAGATCCCCGACCACCGTCTGAATCCTCCCTGACACGCTCCTCAACCGATCGTATCTCATCCTCACCAAATCTGGTTGCCGAGATGTGGGGAAGGTATCAAACTCCTCGTCGAGCTCATCGGGGTGAGCATTCTCTGCTTGTGACATCCTTGCATCCATGTGAGGCGGGGTCCTCGGCCTGAACCGGTAGTTCCACAACCCGATCACAAACAGGTAGAGGAAAATGGTGGGCAGGATCAGTTCCGGGTAGCAGACCAGGATCAAAAACAGGACGTGAACAAGGCACGTGGTGATCGGGTTTCTCCACATGCAGACATCATTGAACCATCGACAAACGGCAAAGAGCCCGGACAGGAGGGACATTATGCGTTGGAAAGTGGCCTTGCTCCGCCTGAGGCTCCACATGTGGATATCCACGTCGAGCATGTACTCGACGATCTCTCGTCTGAGTGGCGGCTCGGCCCTAGCCAGCCTAGCCGCCACTATCTGCATTGCCTGGTGACGAAGCCAGTCGATGTGCCTAATAGGTATCGGCTGGACATAATGCATTTTCGGAAGCAACGGCTTGCTGTATTGCGCCACCATGTTAACCCAAGCCGTGCAAGTGAACCGAAGCGCCAAGTGAAGCTCCCCGTGTTTCTTCAAACCCGACGGTGTAAGGACCAACAACGGATAAAAATGGGTATAAATCCGATCAATCTCCAAAGTCGATAGCCGAACCCGCACCTTCCCGATCCTCTGATCTCTCCCGTCTTCTCTACCCCCGTTAATGTGCCAATTGTCGAAAACACCAATCGTGATCACCGTACACGGGTCGTAAACTTCCCAAGTGTATTGCTCGTTCCACCGCGGATGGAGTGTGTTAAGAAGCGTTCGGGTTCGAACCCACTTATTCCCATACTTGGCAACACAGTAAGCGTCTGTCATCCCGCCGCTCTTCATTGGCAAGAGGTTCCGGGCACTAAGTATCCCGAGCTCGAGGATCCCAATGCTGGCCTTCCTCAAATGCTTCGAGGACGGCTGCAGATCGCTGCTGAAGTGGGTGGACTCATCCAACACATGGTAACCGCCATCCAGCCACAGGCGAAGGTAAATTTTGCTCGAGAACTTGGCTTCCTTCTTCTTCTCCCCCTGTAATTCGTCCCCCGCAGAAGGCTTAAGTAGGTTGAACCACCTGGCCTCCGGGATCTTCGCAGTGTCCATCCTCTGCCCTATGGTGTCCATCCTATGCGGTATCTCCCTTACCGGCACAATCAACCTCCCCAAAACCTCGTCCTTCCCCGGTCCAATCCGGTCCTCCACACTAATAACCATGAACTCATCAAAAGGCTCGGAAGCGACGAACATAAGCTCCTCATCCCACTCCGTGTTCACATGCCGGACCCTAGAAGGCCGGGTCACCCGGAGCTGGTGTCCAAGATGCACCTTAACAACAGGATCCGGCATGCGACTCTTATCACCCGGGACAAGATCCTGAGCCGCGATAACATGAACGCGGAGGTAATAAAGCTTGGGAGAGAAATACACTTTCGACCTCGTGTTGGCGAGGCTCTGCTGGCTGATGTCGTGGGCATCAGAATGCCAGGCCTCCGAGAAGGCCTCGTCGGCCTGAGTGCCCATCCAAACAGCCAGCATGATCTCTCCCCTGTGAACTCTTTCTCCCTTTCTGTTCTCCAGTTTATACCACTGGGGAGCCAAGGGACTATCCGGCGGAACCCGGATAGGGATATCGGTTAAATCGAAGAAGACGCTGCCCACGTAATCGTCTTTCCCGATGTCCTTATCCTTCACGGTTACTTCAATCACATTGGACTGCAAAATCTCTTTAGGAAATGCGAAAATCTTGTTCCAAACAGGGCTCTGGTTTTTCTCCAAGTGCTTGGTGCGTCCTTTGTAATTCCCAACCTTCACTTCCACATAAGGGTCTAAACTCCCTGATACTATGTCCATCACAGGAAGATCTCTAGCCTTCACAACGCTCACATACAAGTAATACATCTTTTCAACCATGTCGTAAGTGCTCGCTATCTTGTCGCCGGTCCGGTACCCCATCCGTGCCGCCAGCGGCGGCCTCGTCTCCGTCAACCCGAGTTCTGGTCTCATCCCCGGACCCTGCATTTGAAATGCGAGCCCCGGCCCGCCCCCGCCTGCCTGAGCGTAATCAGTTCGCGGCACCGGATCCGCCGCCTGTGCAGGCGGCGGAGCAGGCGCGGGAGCGGGCGCGGGACCGGTTCCAACGGAGTGAAAAGTCCTCACTTCTTTTTCCTTCTTTTTGCTCTTCTGTTTCTTGTTCTCGTCCTCGTAAGCCTTGTACTCATCCTCATAAGCCTTGTACTCGTCACGCTCATCAACTTTCTTGGCATTGTTTTCTTCAAACAGGGACGGCGCCTCTCTGTTCTCGAATTTATTCCCGTTCTGGGCCTCCGATTGCGGGCCGAACTGGTTCTGCGGCCCCTCGACCACGTATATCTTGAGAGCGATGTCGCCCTTGATGTGCGAAAACAGGCCGCGCTTGTCCAACGGGTACCGCTGGACCGCGGCCTGGGACTTGGACGGAGGGACGGACGAGCCCGAGATGCGGACGCGGCCGAGGAAGTTCTTGTGGTGGCCGTCGACGCCCTTCCGGTCGTTGTAGACGACGACGTCGAGGGTCTTGTTGGGGAGTTGGGAGGGGTCGGCGATGCTGAAAACGAGGGACTGGTTCCACTGGGGGTTGAGATCTTTGGGCTTCGTCTGGGTTCTTTGTCGCTGTTGGTCGAAGTCCACTTCCACGAAAGGGCTTGAGGAGCCTTGTCCATCTTTGGGCATCAGATCGCTTGCGTCCAGGACTTCGACTACTAGTTTGGCCATTTGTTGGGCGGCCTGTGGTCCGTCGGCAGTGACTCCCGTGGTGCTTTGGTTTGAATGGAATTTGGTGTGTGTGTGTGTGTGAGAGAGAGAGAGAGAGAGAGAGAGAGAGAGAGTGGGGATTGGAATTACTAAAAGAAAAAGACAGAAATGGTGGAGAAGAAGATGAGGAGGGAAAGGGAAGGGAATAGTAGGCTGAGGATGAGATGGGTTATTTTGGAGTAAGAAGACAGAAAGTATGACAGTATGTTGGAGAGAGAGTGTCCGGTGGGTAGCCGTACTCACGTGGTGTCCGAGAAGTTCATTTGAACTGTCCAAAAATGTGTTGAACTGCTCTACATGGGTATCACGGCCACGTGGTGCCTAAGAAGCCCATTCGAGCCATCCAAAAGTCACTGTGTTGGACAGCCAAATTAAAACTCTCTATCCTCTCATCCTATCACTCGCTCTCCTCTTTTTCTCTTCTTTTTTTTCCTTCAAATTTGAACTGTTTAAAACAGAAATGGACGGTCCGAATGCGCTGAACTGATACGATGTGATACCCACCGGACCCTGAAAATTTTCAGGACTTAGTGGGTGGGGGGAGGGAGCGGGAGAGATGATGTGGTGTTGGTGAAGCAGAAGAAAGGGACATGGAATTATGGAAGGAGGGAAAGGAATGAATGATGATGATCGCTCTCACCAGAATTCAATCAATGAAGTGGAAACTTGAGGAAAAGGTTTCAGAAAATGAGAATTTGCTTTAACTTTTTGTGTGTCTTTTTCAAGGGTATTTTTAGGCAGAATCATTCATTTTTGAAGTTCTGATCCGATACTGTATCCAACTAACAGTAGTTGGATACTGTACAATACTGTACATTGTCAAATCTCTGAGGCCTAAAGGTCACCAACAACCAGTGGTATCGCTACAACGTTGACTGCTACCCTCCAACTTGGTCAGATAGTCCTCAATAATGCCCTCATGCTGTTACAAATTTTAATAGTTTAGGATATTTTTTAAATACTCTTTCACACAAATTAATGTGACTTAGGCTCGTTCTAAAAACTCAAATAAGTATTTAAAAAATAAAAATTTATTTTTAAACTTAAAAATAATGAATTTAAGAAAATAATTTTTTAATTTTTTTTACGGAATTTGATAAATCTCGATTAGAACTATTAAATAAGATTCATATTATTATTTTTTTATTTCAATAAATCTATTATTTTTAAATTTAAAAATTGTAAACAAGTACTTATTTTTTAACCGGCCTTAGCGAAGGATATTCTCCGCTGCTGGAGCCTCTACACTTTTTTGGCACTGTTTTTGACTTCTTGTTTAACCCTTGAGGGATTAGTTATGAACTTGTAATCAAGTGATGAACCTTAATCCAACAAAACATAGGTAAAAATCCAACCAATTGGGCGAGTTTAAATTTTCAAATTAAAGAGATCCACAGTTGAGGACGAGGACGAAGCTTCCCGTCCAGTCTGGTTCAGTTTGGTAAGTTTATGGGATCCTTTTTTACCCAAAACAATAATCAAAATCCTACGTATTGTAGATTTCGTCAAGTAATTTATTCAAGCAAAAAAAAATGAAATGATTTTGTCACTTCCTTTTTTGTTAACGTCACTCCCCTGCAAGTGCAAGTGTATTTTTGCATCAAAAATACACTTGCAGGGGAGTGACGTTAACAAAAAAAAGGAGTGACAAAATCAGCAGCAAAAAAAAACAAATTTTGATCCATCGCGGATAACTCTATGATATAACACAACTTTATGCATGAAGAAAATGGATAATTTAAGTTTCAAATTATATTTTGTCCCACATTTTTCTCGCACAAATCTACGGTGTTGACAATGCTATTGATGTGCGATCAATCTGTCTTTTCACATGAATATTTAGTTGATGATTTTTACAAGATGATTGATATCGATCGTGATTGTGTACACCCAAAAGTGAATCCGAAAAACACTCAAACTGGACCAAACTAAACCCAAGATGAACGATACCGATCAGGAACTTCGTCTTACAAATAATTATTAGTACATATACATTCGCGCTGGCGGTCGCACTTATTTTTCTTTATTGATTGAACTCTTGAATTAGCTTCTTCACTCTGCTGATTACTCAAACAAAGAAAGTATGATAAGAAAATGAAAATGACATGGGATCAACTTTATCTACATATTGTTCGAGTGTAAACTTTTTTAAAGGTGGAGAGATTGTGGGGGAACTCCAGGATATACCTTCCCCATGGTATTATATTGCAATCAAAACAATGAATAAAACAGAGGAGGAAAAGATAGAAAAGAGAGTGTGTGGGGCTGGCGACCGCGAAAATACAAGCGTAAAAAAAAAAATTATGCAAAAGAAAAGGGAGCCTGTTTTGGTGTTTCTGGGATCCGATCTTATTTGTCCAAAAAACTCATGTGTCTCTGTGCCGAGGGGTTTTTCGGCTGTTAGATTCTATGACTTTTTTTATATGTTTTAAATCTAACGGGTTGAAAAATCCCATCGACACAGAGGCAGAATGGTTTTCGGCACAAAACATCCTGCCTCGTGTCTTGGTTAGAAGTTTTGTGGTCACACATGTAAAATTAGTTCTGTAAAGTTGTTAGTACTAAATAGTGACAGAAGTCTCAAAATTAGTTCATTTGTTTTATCGATCAAACAAATGAACTCTCGGAAGAATTCACGGATAGATGACAAGATTTATTTTAGGCCCTGGCCTCCAATTATTGTACGGAGTAGTAGTCTATGTGCTAGAGTGTGTTAATTCAGAGGTGTGCTAAAATATGTGCTAAGTTTGGCCATATAGCTGCGTGGGTCTCATCACGTAAATTCAAATTCCAACAATAAAACGAGATGTAGCCATTGGTTTGACATTTATTTTAAAGAGGTTTTAGAATTTATTTTTTGAAGAAAATAACTCTTAATTAACTCAATGAATTACTTACATTGACAATAAGTCGGAGATGCTCAAACTTTCTAGAATATATTTCGTATGACTTTGTTTTATAAAAAGACCCGGAACTTTTTTTCTTTTTCTCCCTTCCCTTGGCCTTCTTATTTATTTACATATACAAAGCTCTATATAAAATGAACATATTATTTTCATTGAAAATTTACTAGGCCTAGTTTATTTTGCTTTAGTTGAGCTTTAGGAGTATTAATTATTTACTTACTCCTAATTTCAAGTAGATTTTCAATTATTTAGGCAACTTATGAAAAATTCAGTGCCAATAATATTTAAAAAAATCAAATTATATATAAAAACTACAAAATTTTAATGCATTTTTTGTACTCAGCGAACACCCTCAGGATATGGTGGAGCTGCATCTGTGTCATAAACCAAAGCTTGGATGTCTTCGAGCACTGCATAATTCTAGTAAGTATCCATAGAGAGATAATAGTAGTACACATAATAATTAATTAATGACAGTTACTAATGATAAACAGTATAATAATAGTAATACTAAGGAAAAGTCTACAATACACACCTCTTAAAAGGGTGTATCACATGCACCTATTTTATAGTTCATTCATAACATTTCAGCGTATTTTGTAACTTTTGTTCTAGAATTCATAACTTTTTAGCAGTTCGATTCGTATCATTTTCATTATGATTCATAACATTTTAGTGTATTTCGTAACATTTATACGATTCGTAAATTTTTAGCAATAATATTCGTAATATTTTCTCTATAATTCATAACATTTTAGGGTGCATATGATACACACCCAAATAAAGAACGTATATTGTAGTTTTTCCTACTAATTCTTAATTAACAATATCAACATGCAACAGTATCAGATGTACCACTTTCATTTTCATGGGATGTATCTATCAGTGGCTTCCAACCCCATCCTTGGAGAAAACCTAGATTGAGGTTGACCCTAAAGGCCTAAACTAACTGAAATGTACGTCCTACCAGATTAATCTATATATGGGGTTGGTTCTAGAGACAATAATAATACATTTGCCAATACATTTTTCGGAGCCCCACACGAATAATCGGAGCCGTTTAATTTGTTTAAAATTAATATGTTTTTAAGGGTTCCCCTAAAAAATCAACTCATTTGGATATCGGTAAGGACTTCATTGACTCATTCAATTTTATCCTGTCAAATTTTATAGGAATCAACTAAATGAGCCGATCAAACCCATACTGATATACAAATGAGTTAATTTTTATGGGACCCCTTAAAAACGTGTTAAATATATTAAACGGCTCCAATCATTTGTATGAAGGACCTAAAGGTCCCATGTGGGGTTTCAAAAAATGCATTGTCAACTATATTGTCTATAGAACCAGATCCTTAAATGAAGTTTCTACATCTAAAGTCTATACAATGAAAATCAATGAGTCATCAAAGGTGGCCCAGCTGTTTTGATTAAGCCTTTTGACCGAATGATCAGGAAAATTTGAGCTATATAGTTTTAGTGAAATGATTCAAAGCTTGTACTTTTTTTTTTTTTACCGAAATGTAAATAAAATAGATCTAACATAAAGCTACAGTCTTAGCGTTTTGGCGCCAAAATACTACTTCAAAATTGTGTGATTTAATTTATGAGTCGATGCCTTTCTCTGTTTTCCAAAATATTGCCATGTGAATCGTTCTCTGCCGCATGTGCGGGGTTCCTAATATGTTTTTTTATAAATACCATTGGCCAAACAATTTCATTTCTATTTTGTTATAGACCCTAGTTGCGAAAATAAATGAAATTGAAACACATATGCCTTGTTTGTTTTACCGGAAATGATACTCACACAACCGTTGTGTATGTTGTGTAATCAATTCTGACCGTTCAGATGTGTTTAGACGCTCTAGATTTTAAAAAAACTCTTCCAATGAAAAGTTTAACTCTTCCAAGCAAAAGTTTGAACGAATCTTGACCATTTATTACAATAATGGACGGATGGAGATTGGTTGTGCTTGATGTTTTGCACAACCGTGGTGCATATAGCATCTTTGTTGTTTTACTTTTTGAAAAGTTTTTTTCCAAAGATTCCTCTTATTTTCAATCATTTCTCTCTCTCTTTATCTCTCTCCACTTATTACCCCTACTACTTTCATAAATTTTTTTTTCAAAAACTCATCCAAATACAGTTTTTGTTAGTATGATTGAGAGCATTTTTATTTTCCTTTTTGTTTTACGAGTACTGCTATACCCATAGGGAAAATGCACCGACGGCCACCGGACGGCCGTCTCCGGTCACCGGACGGCCGATCCGAGCCGTCCAAAAATTTTAAAAAATAAAACCGAGTGGCCTTACGCGAGAATCAATGGCATCCGAGGTGTGTAGGGTACTTGATCCGAGCACCCATTTTTCGTGTATATTTGTATATACGTGTATATACACGAAAAAGGGGTACTCGGATCAAGTACCCTACACACCTCGGATGCCATTGATTCTCGCGTAAGGCCACTCGGTTTTATTTTTTAAAATTTTTGGACGGCTCGGATCGGCCGTCCGGTGACCGGAGACGGCCGTCCGGTGGCCGTCGGTGCATTTTCCCTATGGGTACCGTCGGTACCAATAGGATTTCTGTTGTTTTACGGGGACCAAAGTGTGTGAATTATAAGGAGGGGGCTGGCACAAAAAAGTGAAGCATCTCCTAAACTTTACTTTTAGGAAATATTTTTAGTCATTTTTCCTTTTAGAAAGTGGGGGATATGCGGTGGGACAAAAGCAGGTCTAGTCAGAGGGCACTTGAGAGAATAATAAATGGATTATTTTCAGTTTTTTCAATGTAATTAATGTATTTGACCCTTAGCGTGGAAGGAAGGGCTGGCAGTTGAAGGAAATGGTAAACATTAGTGCTATATAAAGAAAATTCATAATCTGAGTTCCATTGTGGTTTATCACGTGGGAGTGTAGTTTTTTCTTCTTCTTTTTTTTGGTAATGAAGGGTGTTCAGGGTCAACTTATGCGCACTTCGGACGAATCCCTACAGCCCATGCTGTCCATCCCGCAGATGTTTTATATGTTTATGCTGGGGTGAGATGGCCACAAGAGTTATTGACAAGGAGAATCAAACCTGAAACCTCATGATAGAATAAACACCTAAGTCTCAGGTCAAAATCACTTGTCCAACTTTAGGAGTTGTGTACGTTTCTTTTTGGTACGTACATTTATCTTTTTTACTTTTTTGAACTGTATCTTTTCATTTTGACGCTCTCAATTTTTTCCCTTAAAAAAAAAAAACTGACTTTTAGGAGTCGTTCTTCCTATTGACCGACCGGTGTTTTTGGTGTATTTTGCACTATTTTATCTATAGCTTGAAGATTGGTCATTCTTCCTAAGTTTGGTATTTTTCGGTATTATTTACTGCTTCATAATTATTTGCTTAGTTTTTTTTTGTAAAAAAGATAAAATATAGGAGTAATGGTGGAAATGATGTCATCAAATTTAAATTTTGGTGTAGTCATTACATGTTCTGTTAGCCCAAAGGTTTCTATGAATACCTTGTTCATTTTGATGATTACTAACCATAGATTATTTGTAACGCCCCCAAATTTTTGGGTACGTTAATGAGGCATTTATTACATAATAAAGAGAGTCTGGATCATTATTACATCATAAGTAAATGGTACATTTATTCAACAAGGAAAAAAATTAGGGTTCCTAATACTACTCTGCCTGCTCTTTCATCCTAACAAGCTCCTCTGCTCCAAAAGCTTCCACGGTGAACTGTTTGTCTTGAACATCTACAAGGTCTGACACATTATACCAGCATCGCCACCGATATAATATGTCAGGGTCACCAAAGATAACACCATGAACTACAAAAGCTCAGCAGAACAATCACATACCCGCTAACCCTTAACTTACAAACAACAGGTTATACAATCATCAATTTCCACATGATACATGTATACACAGCTAACAACGACACATCCATATTCGTTAATCAACTATCGTTGGTGTCCAAGATTTTCTGAGTTTCTCCTACGCGACTCATCGTAGACCATGTCAATATTTTCACATACCAATCCATCTTTCAAAATCATTTGTTTAACACACCCAACCTCGGTTCCGTCGTTCCGGGTTCCCGAGTATCCTCACAATGGTTCTGCCGCACCGGGTTCCCATTGGCACACAAAATCTTGCATTGGCTTCTCTCCGCGGATAACCAAGCCATACCTAACCATGGTTCCGCCGGTCCGGGTTCCCATGGGAACGCACACAACCTCACAATGATTCCGCTATTCCGGATTTCCATTGGAACACACACCTCACAATGGTTCCGCTATTCTGGATTTCCATTGGAACACACACCTCACAATGGTTCCGCTATTCCGGATTTCCATTGGAACACACACACCCAACTCATATTATGCCACCAAAACCGGTCATAATGTAGTTTCAAAATATTTCCTTTCTCGGAAAATATTTCCTTTCATTAATCACACCTTAGGTGTCATGTTTCTACTTTCTCGGTTCTCGTGTCTCGTTTACATGCAAAGACTCCGCGGTAGGACAAAAGTAAGCATCAAACATTCTAACAAGATCATCCAACTCTATAATATACCACAAGTAACACAATCAATTCATGTGTACAAACTCATACTCTTTGAAATATCAAAATACGAATACTTCAATTCACATGGTAACGTTTTAACTTTCGAAAACCGTTCTTTCTTAGAAATTCAAAACAACAACGTTATACTTGACTAAGTAATTAAGTAAGTAAGTAAGGATTTCCTTACCGTTCTTCTAGGCGGTAGTAACGGCTTACGGACGGTAATCGGTGGTTGGATGGAGTAACTTCCTACGGTGGTCTCCGGTAGCTTCGAAAGAGAAAGGTCTCTCTCGAAACCTAATCTTGACTAAACTATTTAAGCTTTTTGGATCGGAGGGTGGTCGAGTGGCGGTTTAGTGGCCGGCTTTGGATGAGTTTCTTGAAGAACACAAGAAGAACTCAAGAACAAGAAGAACAAAGCAAGAACAAAAGATTTCTAGAGAGAGAAGTTGAAGAATGAAAAGGTGTGAGTTGAAATGGCATGGGAATGACTCTATTTGTAGCCAAAACTTTGGCTGCCCCCCCCCCCCCCACACACAGCTCAAAATTTGATACTTGTCATGAAATCTTGGAAGATCAAAGCCTAACCCTAGGCTTGCATGGCTAAGATTTGTACCAAGGATTTAGTTATGGAAAATTTTGGAAGATTTGATGGAGAGAAATGATAAATTGTACAAGATTTGGTCTTTAAACAATAATAGGACAATTGGGAGGTAGATTTAGGCTAGGAAGAATATTTATCCATGGATTTGAAAGGATGAAGAAGATCATGGAAGGTATAACCAAATCTCCTTCTTTTCTTCTTCCTCTCTCTCAAGTACACTTATATAGATATATATGCATATAATAATATAAAAGTACAAAGCACTAGATTTTCCAAAATCAAATACCCTAATGAAGAATTCTAATTAGGCACATGTTTTGATTAAACAAATATATATTGTACTAAACAAATCTATGGTATTGATACACATATACAAATGCCCAATATTTAAATATAGAAGTGGTATCAAGTACCCCAATTAAATAATAGGCTAGGATTCTCCCTATTAAAATAACAATAAAGTACTAGTACTATTTTATTCAATAAAGTACTTTGAAAAATCTAGGGTTTAGATATACCCCAATATTTTAATGCAAAAAATCACATGGAAAATCCATACTTGTTTATTTAAATAAAACCTTGTACCTTGTTGGAAGATTGGGGCTATTACCCAATGGGTAATAGTTTTCCTAGTGGTTAATAACCAAAGGATAATAGAAGGGTGGGAGAATCCCCAATAAACAATGTATATATGTACTTTGCATATGTGGATATACACCATTAAAATACTATATTTTTTGTACTATCAAATATTTTAATGAGAGGCCTATTGTCCAATGGACAAAGATTACCCTAACATCTATTGACCAATGGGTAAAGGCAAAAGGTTCATCTAGTAACTAGGTGAGTTCGGTTCTCGGTTTCTCCAAGTAGTCGGTTGGAATCTAATTCGATTGGCCCCGAAGGACTAGAATCTAATTACGACGGATTACTGAAAGTAAAAATAAGTAATTCAAATAAAATTTAAATATTTAACGAAATTTTTACCTTCCAAAAATTAGGGCTGTTACATTATTAAATAAAAAATATAGTAATTGATTTAATGATATTTGATACTGATTAAGATAAATGTTTAATTTGTAGGATTTGAATAAATTACAAGGAGAGAGTCTACATCAAATCACTATCTTCAATAGTTAAGATTTGAATTAAATGGAGGAAGATTAAGGAGAAATCTTCTCCTAATTTTTGATTGGCTATAAAGACTCCTATGGAAAGAAAATATTAATTGAGGAGGAAGATGGAAAATTACTTGAAGCTTTATTATCTCTTAACAGAAAATTGAAAGCTTGATTGAAGATTGTGTGAAGAAGATTAATTGCTTAAGATGGAATTGAAGATGCAAATTAAAGGTTTAGAAAGGCAAGATTGGAGCTCAATCTCTTCAACGGCTAGTGGAGCTTCCACCATGAAATATTATATTCTCCATGAATAAATAGAAAAAGGAAGAAGGAAAGAAGAGAGAACTTTAAAGAAAGAATTATTCTAAAATCCGCCCAAATGGATATGATAATAGGTAAAAAGATATATTGATATCCGAGAAAGGTGTATTGATATTTGTGAAAGTGTATTAATATCCGTAAGATATGCATTGATAACCGAACTTATTTGAAATTATGTATATATTATCCTCCGCCTAGTGGGTGGAGGTTAGCAAAATCATTTGTTTTAAAATCCACATTATATTTGAGATACCCAATTCACCCCTCGTCTTGGGTTGCTATTTGGACCAACATGTCCTCTTAAAAAGTTAAAATCCCCCAAAAGAAACCAACAATTAGGAACGGTGGGAGTACTATTTTATAAATACAAAAGAGAATGTTAGTATGTTGCTACCTAGGCTAGTTGGATATTTTCGAGTTTTTTTTTTGTTTGTGATATTCTGAGAGTTATTCTGTCTTCAAAACATCTAAGAAAAAAAATCAATGAGAATCATGGGAGCCTGGGAGGAGAGACTGAAAGTCTGACATTATGAGTATTAAATATAATCCTCTCATGATTGTTAATTTAATTTAGTTTAGAGTTTATCGATTACTTAATTAAATTTAAAATTTTATCAACTGTATCAATCATTGAGGTTGGTGGATGCAAGTCCGATTTGACCACATGAGGGGTCCATATATATATGGACAACATAGCAACATAAAGTAATGTCTTGAGGAAAATTGTACATGTGAAATACTCATCAGTCACATAATCGATAATGTGACTAGCTAAGTATTTCCCCTTTCTTGGGCTTTGGTGGCTTTGATGGTGGTGGCTTGTGGTCGTGGGTTCTTGGATGGCGGTGGGTTGCAGAGGCGGCGGCGGTGATCTGGTGTCGTGGTTGAAGCTGTTAGAATTAGGGTTTGAGAAAATGATGGCCCATGACATGTTTTGATAATTAATACTCGCTAAGAATATTTTCAGCATTAATAAATATTATCAACATATCATTGATGGGTATTAATTATCAAAACATGTCATTGACCGTCATTTTCCCTTAGGGTTTTAGGTGTTTTGGTTATTTTGGGTTGGGTTGGTTCCTTACCAACCGTTTGGGATTTTTTTTTTAGGGTTTTTCTCCTGGTTTGGGCTCAGCCTATTGGACCTAAATCAATTTCCTCCATGTGGTTTAGAGAAGAAGGTCTTGGGTGGTCAAACTGGTGTACCTAAGCCCTTATTATCTCTATACTTCATGTTATTAGTTAATAAAATTTATTTTTGCTGAGAAAAACAAAAAAGGTATTTCACATGTATATATTCTTGTCTCTTGAAGGATATCAATATATCATTCGAAATGCCCAGCACTTTTGCTCTCAATTTTTGCATTGTTTGCTCTGCGCTCTCAATTATCGCTCTGGCGAATTATAAATAGTAATTTGGGATGTGTTTTAAAGACGCTTTTATACATATGTATGTCTAAAAGAGCAATGTATAAATAGTAATTTGAGATGTGTTTTAAAGACGCTTTTATACATATGTATGTCTAAAAGAACAATGTGCCCTTTTGTCTTCTTGTCTTTTGTTCATTTGTTTTTAGCATCACATACCCACATGCAGCAGCACATGCCTACTTTCGAACTTCACCTACTTTTTTTTGATCCGCAACTTCTCCTACTCTTTCCAGGATATTTGGTCTACAACGAATTAGGGGTTTCTATTTTGTTTTTCCTTTTGGCATAAAGTTTAATGTAATATTCCCGGCCGGTAGGCAGTCAGATTGGTCCCAATAATCAATCGAGATGCACGTATGGAATCAGATTTGGCCTCCACAATTAATCGAGGTGCACGTAAATCGGCCTAAACACCTAAGTTATCAAAAGTTTAATGCAATGAGTACTAGGATAGCTTAATGGTGGGGTAAGTTCAGAATCTCAGATCCACTCTCCTAATAGTGTGGCCAGGGGAAGACTTCTGCCCAGTTCAAATTATGGACTATATTATTAGGAATCGTAAGCTCACCACTGGCCCCACTTTATGTCTAGTCCAAACTATATTTTTTCTAATAAGTATTTTGAGCAGATTGTTTAATAAAACAATTTGTTTGGTCTGATAAACAATTGTTTTTTCAATTTGTATTTATAACTTTAGTAAGATGAATGACAGGGTAATGATTTTGACAATACACTGTGGAATGTAAATAATTATCTCATTTCTTTCTCTCTTTTTGGGGGTAAATAATTATCTCATTTCGTTACGTACTTACGTGTTATAAATCATTACGAAGAAAAATCAAAATATGGGAACCAAAAAGATGAAGGGATGGACAACATAATAGGACCTGTTGTAGTAGATCCACAATCCAGAACCCCACTGTCCAGACCATGACTATTAACTAGAGGAAAGCCTTTTTCTGGTGGGATGTAACTTTAGTTCCACATTTTACCCACTTTTATTTAGGTAGTTTCACTTTGATTATTTAAATTTTATGTATGAATTAATTTGCAGGAGACCGTGCAAATATTGAACTCAGTTCAATCAGATAGTGATATGCAATTCATTCAAAACACCAATTCTGCTCAATCTCGTCTTATCGATATTCAGTTGAATTGGATTTTTTTTCTAATCTCCAAACGAATTAATTCCCACAAAATGACGGATTCTGATCATTGGATTTAAACTCGCAAATTCTCTTTACTGAAAGTTGGTAAAAGTTCACCTTCACATTTGGTAAGGGTGAACAAGTTACACTCGATCGTTTCCTTCAGGTGGAAATAAACTGATAAAATCATTGGTTTTAATGGGCAGTGATGTGGTAAGTAACACCCATAGATTTAAATCCCTCGTCACGTATCGGTGTATCAATTGCTCTGTAATGGTTTTTCGGCCCGCCAATACCGCTACACACAGGTATACTATTGCTATCAAAACTCACACCCGTATCGGCTGATTTCCGATATGTATCGCTTTGGATCTGATTTTTAGCCGGCTTCACGGTCTCTCCATGACTACTACAACCGCTTCAAGTGCTCTGACGCCAAGAATATTTTTACTAAATCCACGATCGCCACACTCGATTCCCGCTACGTGTTATTTGATACTTCCGCTACCGCAACCCTATGCAGTCTGCTACCACTGTTTAAGACACCAGGAAAAAAATATTGAATGAGTACTCGGACACAGGCTTCAGTGGTGGGCTATAACCATATGCATATACTATATGATAGGGCCACCTATTCACTATATCATATTAGGACCAATCTACTTTTTATGATATGGTGCGCATTCAATAATGAGACTTGAACTGTGGACATAGTAATTGGTCCGTGGACATTACTACATAACCCCTTTCTCTTTCAATACTTGCAAAATCTTTTGAAAGCAGCAGCAGCTTCATCATCCACGAAAAGAATCGATAAAGAAATTAGATGTGTCTTGTCTTGTCATATGTAATTACTGTACTACATATAGACGTACAAAACATATTAAGAGTTAACACGGTCCGCCTAAGAATTTTTAGTGTCCAAGGCCTAATAAAAAAAGAAGTGTGTCCTTACTTTAGTTAGTTAAAATGAACTGATTGCCATCGATTTACCTTGGCGTGTACCACTATTCTTCGAGTTTTGCGGTGCTCGTCGATCTTCTTCTCTTGATTTCGCCAAGATCATCAAGTTTTTCGGGTGAGTTTGGGGAGAAACGATTTTTGGGAGGTGTTATTCAGTAGTTTAGGGGAAATGATTTTGGAAGTTTAGTGGATTGGGCACTTGAGTTGATAGGATGGTAAGTTGGGCTAACTCATTACCGCTAATTGGATTTTTTTTTTTCATTTTATTAGGCTTAAAAAGAGTCCTACTCAAACTCAAATAGTGAAAATATTGAAGTGTTTCTAAAAATTAGAATTTTTGGGATGCCCAAGGCCCAGGCCTGTTGAGCCTTGGGGTTGGGCCAGCCTGAGAGTTAACATGATGACCTTCCTAACAAGCATCATCTGCTGCTTTATTTTGTGGAACGACAGAAGATTTACACGAGAAGTCACCCCTCTTCTAACATCATTTACAGACATTGCAAGTTCAGAATTCATCTCCTTACAAACTAAATAAACTACGCATAAACAAAGAAAACAAAATCCCAACTCTCTCTCTCTCTCTCTCTCTCTCTCTCTCTCTCTCTACATATCTTTTTCACCAAAGTACTAAAACATCTGAACTGTTTACAAGTCAAAAACATGCTGCTAACAAAATTTACTCATTTTCTGCATCAAAATCTCCCCTTCGCCAGCAAGCTCTTCCAGTTTGCAAGTTAAAGAAAGTCTCTGTGGCATTACAAATGTCAAGAAATAACATGTCATTTGACAAACAGGCGGGTGATGTGAAGATTAAGAGCTTACCTCCATTAGCAGGCAACATGAAGATGTTGGCCAAGGTAGACGAGGTGCCATGTTAGATGCATAAGCGTTAGGATATTTAGAAAAGATGAATATGCGTTTAGTTTCTTCAGCCTCTCACTAAGTTCAACAATTTGAGCCCTTGCTGCCACCTGCTCTAGTTCTTCTGGCCTTAGAGGAGGAGCCGATGTGGCGTCTGCACCACGGGCTGGGATGGCTGCAGAGTCAGCAGTAGGGTCAGCCGCTGATTTACTGCTAGGTTCAGAGATAGAAGTCTCTCTTCCTCGCCCACCCTTGGAAAAAGGAGTCGTCGAGGTGGCGTCTGCACCACGGGCCGGTCTGCCTGCAGAGTCAGCAGTAGGGTTAGCCGCTGCTTTGCTGTTAGGTTCAGAGATTGAACTCTTTCTTCCTCGCCCTTCCTCTTTTTCCAACTTTTTCCTCTCAAACATCACCTGCAAACAAAGAAATACATTTGACCCCAATTTTCAATCTGAAATCACCATGTTAAAAGTGGAGCTCGTAGCATTTAGCGTATGCACTCATTATCCACCTGTTGTGACTAACCACATATTCCAAGTATTATCTGCCTCTATCAACAGGATCTTGCATTTGAAAGCAATAACAGAAGTGACAATATAATGTTCTGCAGGAAATAGTGTCACATTGTGCGTATAAGGAATAAAATATGCACACACTTACTATCCCTGTAAAAAGACCTTCAAAGACTACTGATTCTACATTTAAGATTTTGCCTTCGACACAGAGATGAAACCTGAACTAAAGAGTCTGGTGAACAATTCAACACTAGGGTACCAAAAAGTTCAAATCTTGCACGTAATCCAAAAAACAAGAAACTGAAACCTGAATTCAAATCCCGTGGCAGATTGTGGCATAATTCATGGTCCATCACAAATAATTACAAGATTCCAAAACCTAACTTCAAATCTTGTAACAGTTTGCGGCTTAAGTCATGGACTTGAGGTTCATTGCACAAGAATTACAAAATTAATTTGCATCTTCTATGAAGAAAGTGAGCCAAACAGACAATGATATCATTAACACCTACTAGTTATTAAAGCCATGAAGGTACTCCACAAGGTCAGGTCAGAGTTCTATGTGTGCTATGGCTAGGTTGTATACCTAGAGCACATCTTGAGAGTTATAAGCCAAAGTGTCTTGCGGCTCTTGCCTATATTTTGCTATTGGGAGACTACTTCTGTAATCCACTACAAACGTATTTAGTTTCCCACCCGTATCATTAGCAGTCGAACAAAGATAAAGGGAATCCCTCGGTTGATGATTGCTGAAAGTCTTTATCTGGTTCATTTGACTAGAAGCAAATTTGGAATTCCCTCTTCAACAGTCTCCCAATAGGTGCATGACCTCAAAGTTGTATCTATAGACAATAGGGAAGTTCTGAATCCAAATTCACCTACAATGAGGCAAAACTAATGACACGGGATGTACATGCTTATACAGGCCGTCTTAGCACCAATTAAAGCACAAAAGTACAAATGATCAAGCAATGGCTTTCTACTCTCAGATGAGCTGATAGTCTCCGGTCTTAACTCACCAATTACCACCTCCTAGAAACATAATCCAGGGTTAACTGTTCGTTTGTCTCCCTTTCCTACCCCACTAGATTTGTCTGGGGTTTACACGTTGAATTCTTTGTATTCTTTCCTATTCACTACACCGCATAACAAGTTACGAACTTGAGCCTATGAAAATTAGGTGCAGCAGCTAACAAACAAACATCTTAGAAAATACTTCCCGAGGCGAAAATAGAAAAGGTCCCAAGGTGGTGATCTGCAACTGAAAAACCAAAGACTAGCATATCATTCATAGACCTGACCTAATAAGTTATCCCCAATTTGGTGCTGGTATGGTCACCCAATGCCCCATATTTGAACGAGCCATAACCAACGAAGGGGATCTTGCATCACTTAAATGCAGGCAATTTCACAGTAAGCCTTTGATTCTTTTGCTTTACCAATCTATGGCTGACATTCTCAAATGCCATGTGTAACTACATTCTCGTCATAAGGCCGATGAACAAGGTAAACAAGCCGAACGAAATGAGCAATGTATTGTTCAAGCTTCGGCTTGAAAACTTAACGAGCTTTAAAAATATGTCAGGTCCAAAGTAGATTATCGAGCTGAGTAGTAAATTACTCGAGATTGATTTGAGTGCTTAACGAGGTCAAATATTTGAGTTTTGTCTGTGTAGAACCCTCTCTTAAACAATCTATTTGAAGACTGAGTCGAGCTCAAGCAGTTTAGCTCATTTAACAACTCTACTAAATATCAGGATATAACTTTGATCGAATTCACAAACACAAAGTACCTTGGTGGCTCGAGGCTCCAAGTAAAGTAAATTGAACAAAATCATCGACAGAGATACCAAAAGATTATACCCCAGGAACACCTCAACGCCCACGTAATTCGCCAACATTCTCTTCCTGTGGCTCAACAAGTGCGCAAACAAAGCCAAGGCCACACAATAAGCCATGGTCCTGAAATAGACTGGGTATATCTTACTCTGCACCACCCCGAACTGTTGCATGTCCATAGCCCCCGCCAGCACGTAGCTCGAAACAAAAGTAACCCACAAGCACATCCCGTACGCCGCTGCGAACCCCAGCAAATGCACCACTCCCGCCGCCGGCTCCACCGCCCTCGGCGACACCACGTACACCAACACGTCGTACCCCACCTCTCTGCCTCGCCGTAGAATCTCATACAAATCCTTTTCTCCCTCTTCCATAACATCCTTCGCGGTAGCTGCCGCATGTTCCGCCGTCTCCTTGGCCTTCTCCTTCCCAGACTCGATTGTTGCGGCCACATTTCTCTCCGCGTCCTTCCCCATCATCTTCGACGTGTCTAAAACCGTTTTCGCCCCCTCTTTAGCTCTCCCCGCCACCTCCTCCGCGCATTCTTGCACATTTTCGGCCTTTTCGCGTACCCTCTCCTTTGCTTTCTGGGTCTCCTCCGACAGCCTCTCTCTTACTTCTTGTGCCTTTTCCGAAACCTTCTCTTTCGCTTTCTGGGTCACATCTCCAACCGCCTCTTTCGCTTCTTGGGCTTTTTCGAAAACCACCTCTTTCCCATCTTGTGCTTTTTCCGAAACCACCTCTTTCGCTTTCTGGGTCACATCTCTAGCCACCTCTTTCGCTTCCTGTGTTTTTTTCGTAACCGTCTCTTTAGCTCTCTCGGTCGCATCTCCGACCGCCTCTTTCACCTCCCAGGCTCTCTCCGAAGCCCTCTCTTTCCCTTTCTCCGACGCCTCTCTAACGACATCTTTCGCTTCATCTTTCACCTCACCAGCTTTACTCAAAACCTCGCCGGTTTTACGTTCCACCGAATCTTTCGCTTTGATTAAAGCTTCAAAAGCAGCCTCCTTCGCGCGTTCTTCGACCTCTATCGCTTTGTCCCTGCACCTATCCAAGGCTCCTTGGACCTTCTGTCTCGAATCCTCAACTGCAGCAGCACCCTTCGTTGTTGCCGTTGGTAACTCGTCTTTGGCCGAAGGAACGTAGCATTTGCCTTCGAGCAGTACCGGAGAGATGTGGGATTCTTGTGGCGAGATGGAGACCTTGGTGTTTCCATCTTCTTTGTCGAATTCAACTATTAATTTCTGATGCCCAGTTTTGGCAATAAAGTCTTGGGTTGGTGGGTTTGGGTGTGTTTCCGGGGGAGGTGGAGACCATAACCCTGCTGTTACCAGTGAGCTCAAAACCAGAAACAGAGCCACAACGTTGATCATCTCTCTCTCTCTCTGTGTTAGGAGGTTTGAGGTATGGAAAGTTGGTTTATGAAATGTGTTTTGATTTTGGAGGAGTTGTCGGTTGAGAAAACAGGAAGTTGACATGTGTGCAGATAAGGGAGGACACGTGGGAAGCTGGCATGCTAAGGTAGTGCTACTATTTTTTTGACAAGATTCACGAACCGTGACCCTGGAGTTTTACAAGTGTCGTGCGTTTTGTCCTTTGCTGTTTCTTCGGTCCAGTCTGCTAGAAGAAGCTTTGGGGACAAAACGGAAGAAGCGGAAGAAACTAGGATGGGAAGTCTGCTAGAAGCCACCCGAGCCACAAATAAAGAGGTCCAGTCTGTTTTGTAGTTGATATGCCATCCGACCGGCGTGGGCTAGTAAATGCCGGAAAACGGCGATGGGGAAACTGGTGGGAGATGAATGGATGACGGTGAGATGCTCTCGAGTTTCTCTGGTGAAGGAGTCGAATGGGTCCTGAGTTAGAAAATAAGTGCGAAGGAAAGGAAAAGGCCGAAGGAAAGTTGGTGAAAGTATTTGGAGCCAAGATAATTAGTGGGAGCTCCAAGTGTCATCTGGCATTTGGAGCCCACTTATCATCCGGGCTCCAAATGGTTTGACCAATTTTCTTTCGGCCTTCCCTTTCCTTCGCACTCATTTTCTAACTCAAGACCCGTTCGACTACTTCACTTGAGAAACTCGAGAGCATGTCACCGTCATCCATTTCTTTCCTAGCTATTTGTTTCCCCATTGCCGTTACCGGCATTTACTTGCTCATGCCCGTCGGATGGCATCTCAACTACCAAACAGAGGTGGCTCCAATAACAAACCAGACTGGGCCTCTTTATTTGTGGCCCGGGTGGTGGCTTCTAGCAGACTTCCCATCAAAGCGCTGTTAGATTTATTTCAATTTTGTGAATTAACATATTCATTTATGTTAAAAAGGTTTCGGATTAGTTCAACTGGCAAATTTATCGGAGTATTTGTTTAGACCCATTTGGTTAGTAATCACCATTTTGTGATGGATCATTTTGATGCACCTAATTTTTAGTATGTATTTTGTTAAGTGTGGGCCCGATGCTATATGATTAATTTGAACCCATAATGGGATGGGCCATCTTATAAGCACTAGAGGAGATCCTACTCCTCTCTGGAGAAAACAAAAAATTGGTACGCACTGTACATGTGGGTTTCACTCTTCTTCAGCCATCTCAAGATCAGATTCACTTAAGCACTCAAGATTTCCCTTATGGCTTCATCAAGCTCTTCAGGAATGTTGCAGATTAAGGTTTATTCACATGCTATGGATTGGAGCAAGATATTAGGGTTTGTTACTGTGAAAATTCTAACAATTGGTATCAAAGCTCCTTGCTCTTCAATTCATGTGCTGTGATTATGAATTACTGCTGGGATCATGAATTATTTTGTATCTTTCGTGATTGATTGATGATCCACTGCCGATTGTTCTTGTCGACGAGTTGACCCGTATTTCCCCCTTCTGTTTTGCCGATTCTTGCCCTTTTCCTCTTTAGCCCTTTTTCTTTTTTGTCTCTACGTTATACAGATTGTGGCCTTTGGTTAAACGATTGATTTGTTTTATCTTTGACAAAAAAGGAGAAGTGCTGAAACCCTTTTGTACATCCAGTTACTTTTCGGCTCCTTTCTTGTTTTTGCTTTTAATCAGTTGCCATTAACCAACAAGCTAGTTTGGTGTACCTTGTTAATTGGTAGAGACTTACGGGAAAACAAGTTTCCTGCATTGATAACTCAAAAAAAAAAAAAAAAAAAAGGAGAAGGGTTGAAACTCCCTTTTGTGCTCCTGTCTTTTTCGGTCTTTTTCCCTCAAAGCTGTTCAGGCCTCTTTTGTTTTTGGTCTTTTTGTAAACAGATTGGGCTATGGTTGAGTGCTTCTTTTGTTTAAGAAGAAATGCTGAGACGCCTTTCGTGCTCGCGTCGTTTTTCTTTTAAATCTGCTGCTGCCATTTGCAAGCTAATCTGGTGTTCTTGCATAAACAAATAAAACTTTGTTTTATGTTGATTTTGTCCTTTTCTAACCGCTTATGGTTTTGGTTGAGTACCTTGATTGGTTTAGTCTTTGATAGAAAAGGGGTTATTTAACCCTTCTGAAAAGATCTTACCACCTGTTGGCATTCATGATGTGTTGGCGTGATTTTGAGAAAGATGGGCTTTTCTCTTTTTAGTCATTTACTGAACTTGTTGCCAAATGAATTTTGGTGTTCTTTGTCTATTGTTAAAGGATAACACGTTTTCTATGGTAGTAATAATAATAATGGCTTTACCAAATTTTGGAGGACTTGATTGGTCTAATCTAATCTTTGACGAAAATAAGGGAAGTGGTGAAACCTGTTGACTGTTGCACCTCTTGACACTTCCATCTTTTCCATTTCATCCTTTTAAAAGCTGTTGTTTGGATAAACAAATCAAAGTACCATTTTAAATTGGTTTTATAACCGGTTTTTAAGTGCTAAAGTGGGTAATTTTTTTCATCCTTACTGGTTATCAAAAATTGTTCTTTGAACGCCGCTTATGTTGATTATAGCAATATTGTTGAGATTAACAAAGGTCCATATAGTCTGGCTATGACTTTACCCTATCGGTAAATCATTGTTTGGAAGGATGCTTTGAACGATAAAGAGAACAATTAACTATGTTGTATTTGGTGACTCAATTTTACCCTATCGGTAGTGGGTCATTTTAAGTCGTTATATTTAATTGTTCTGCTTTGTCCTACGTAAGAGTCTTACTAGTCTTGTGATTTAAGACTCTAGTAGAACTTTTGTAGCTGGTGAAGCGAAGAAATTTTTGATAAGCATGCTTTCGTTTTTACATGCTTAGTAAATGTGGTTATTATTTCTTCATCTTTCAATCCTAGTTTATCTCTGCATGTCTGCCATCAAAACACTAAATGAGACCAATTGGGAGGATTGGAATGAGTCGCTTATGGTGAACTTGGCCATTATGAATTTGGATTTGGCTTTAAGGGACAAAGCACCACCTAAGCCTGGAAGTTCCGCTGCCATAAAAGCTTATTATGAAAGGTGGGAGCATTCTAATCATACTTGTCTCGTGATTATGAAATACACTATGGACAAGTCTATTAAGCAATGTGTTCCGGTTAATGTAAATGCTAAGGCTGAAGGTTTTTAAAGGAAAATGCCTCTTTTGTCGTGTTTGTAGCCTCTAATGGATATGGTGCGTTGTATGTTTCACAATTCTTCTTTTCTAGAATTCTTATGGGGTGAAGTACTGAAAACAACTGCATATATTTTGGATCAAGTGCGTAGCAAATCTGTTCTTAAAACTCCATATCAGTTTTGGGCTTGCAAGAAACCTAGCTTGTGCCATTTTTTCGCTTGTGGGGTCCGCAGTTGAAAAGCTTGATGCGAAACCTATTAGCGGATATTTTGTTGGCTATTGCATTCGCTCAAGAGGCTCTAGATTTTATTGCCCTTCTCACACTACCAGAATTGTTCAGTCCGATCATTCTATTTTTCTTAAGGATGAGGTTAACGTTGGTAGTTCTTCACCACGCGAGATTGTGTTTAAGGAGGAGCATGTGATCTTTACCTCTTGTTCCATCACCTATTGTTCCCGTGAAACCTATTGTTGATGAGGGTACTTCAGACATTCTGTTAAAAAGATCAGAAGATTTAAACAAGCTTCGCGACAATGGTACTTGAAGTTTGATGAGATTGTCACCTCTTGTAGTTTTAAGGAGAATGTTGCAGATCAGTCTATCTACCTGAAGGTCAGTGGGAGTAATTATATTTTTTCTTGTCTTGTATGTCGATGATATTCTACTTTGCTACTAATGATACTGCACTTTTGACTAAGACGAAGCAATTATTCTTTATGCATTTTGATGTGAAGGATTTTGGTGAGGCATCTTATGTTTTGGGTATCCGAATCCTTCGTGATAAAACAAATGGTATTCTTGGCTTGTCTCAGAAAACCTACATTGACAAAATTTTGACTAGGTTTAACGTGCAGTCTTGTTCTCTTGAAAAAAGGCACCTATTGTGAAAAATGACAAATTATTACTTGGAAGATGCTTGAGTGATCCTGGTTTGAATCACTGGAAAGTTGTAAAGAAAGTATTGAGATACCTACAGGGTACCAAGGATTTTGTGATTACTTACCGACGCTCCAATATTCTGAATGTAGTTGGATTCACTAATGCTAATTATGTTGGTTGTATAGACTACGGAAAGTCCACCTCTGATTATGTGTTTATGATGGCAGACGGAGCTGTATCTTAAAAAGTGTCAAATAGACACTTACAGCTACCTCATCTATGGAGGCAGAGTACATAGCTTGTTATGAAACCACTGAAGATATTTTGTGATAACTCTGTTGCAATTTTATAAATGTTGAACACATTTTCACAGAGCAAATGTTGGCTGACCCACTAACTAAAGGTTTGGCTCCTAAAGTGTTTCAAGAGCATATGACTTATATGAGATTAGTTGAGTCTTCTATTGTTTTTGCTTAGTGGGAGTTTTATATATTGTAATCAGCTGCTACTGTGTTAATGGTGTTGTTTTTGGTTGATCATACTCTCGAGAATTTTGTATGCATGCTATGATCAATGTTTATTGCCATATTTTGTTGTGCGCGCGTTTTGCTAGCCATGGCATTCTTGAGTTTATTGCCATATTTTGTTGGGCGCACAATTTTGTTAATTATGGCATTATTGGTGCTAGAATCTGATATATTTTGACCCTATCTCAGTAGGCACAGTGTCTTGGGCAGACACATGGATCTTGTGGAAATTGATGTGATGATCACCTTTTGTATATTTTCCACACCACACTTTCATACTACCATTTGTGTCACGGGTTGTAAGTGTTTGGTTGTGTGCTTTGTATTCTGTCGATGCATTGACTTACATGATTGAATACTTATGTACCCCTTATGGACACAGGAATGGTTTTGGGTGCTGACTCACGTTTGATAGTCTATGTTGTGGCCACTTATTAGCTAATCCGGATATATGTTTGCTTATATCGTTATAAAGCTTTTTTGTGTCTTACATAATGACATATGTTGTCCAAGTGGGAGAATGTTAGATTTATTTCAATTATGTGGACTAGCATATTCATTTATGTTAAAAGGTTCCGGATTAGTTCGACTATCAAATTTATCGGAGTCTTTGTTTAGACCCATTTGGTTAGTGATCACCATTTTGTGATGGGTCATTTTGATGCACCTAATTTTTAGTATGTATTTTGTTAAGTGTGGGCCCGGTGCTATATGATTAATTTGGACCCATAATGGGCTGGGCCATTTTATAAGCACTAGAGGAGATCCTACTCCTCTCTGGAGAAAAAAAAATTGGTACGCATTGTACATGTGGGTTTCACTCTTCTTCAGCCATCTCAAGATCAGATTCACTTAAGCACTCAAGATTTCACTTATGGCTTCATCAAGCTCTTCAAGTATGTTGCAGATTAAGGTTTATTCACATGCTATGGATTAGAGCAAGATATTAGGGTTTGTTACTGTGAAAATTCTAACAAGCGCTTCTTCTGTTTCGTCCCCATTAAGATGAACATATGGAATAGTAGGGGTGTTGGCAATCTGCATCTTTGATTGCATGTGCAAGATCTGATTCGCCACCATAATCCTAATAGATATACTCTTTTTATTGGAGACTTAGCTGGCAGGGCAAGCTGCGGAAGATGTTTCTTGCTCTTTGGGGTCTTCTGAGGTCCATAGGGTGGATGTCGTTGGCTTTCGTGGTGGCATTGAGCTCTTATGGTGTGAAAGTATTGAGAAAAATGAGAGATATTGTATTGAATTTAATAATGAAAGTATACAATGTGACCTCTATTTATACAGGAGAGAGCACCTAACTATGGAAAGAAAATCATCCTAATTACAATACAATCGGAATCAATTACAATCAAATTGAAATCAAGAGGATCAAGGAAATCATATCATATAATATCATATTGGGACATGAATACAATATTATATGATTATGATATAATCTAACATCCCCCCTCAAACTCAAGGTGGTAGTGCAGATGCCAGCTTGAGTTTGTACACTAAATCAAGAAAACGTCCAGGAAGATGAGCCTTCATGAAGATGTCCGCGGTCTGGTCAGCTGAGGAAACTGACAGAAGACGAACGCTACCTTAGACAACATGTTGTCGGATGAAGTGACAATCAATCTCAATATGTTTGGTGCAATCATGAAACACATCATTGCGAGCAATTTGAACAGCACTCTGATTAGCACAACAAAGTGTAGTGGCAGTTGAATGAATAACACTCATATCAGTGAGGAGCCATCAAAGCCATATCAGCTCTTGAGTAGTGTCAGCAATAGCACGATACTCTACCTCAGTACTTGAGCGAGAAACAAGAGATTGCTTCTTACTTCGCCAAGAAATGAGAAAGTCACCAAGAAATAAGCAGTAGCCCGTGGTAGATTGACGATCAGCGGGGTCACCAGCCCAATCAGCATCAGAATATGCACATAACTCAAGAAAAGAATGTGATGAATAGTAGAGGTCATGGAATAAGGTGCCTTTGACATAGCGAGGAGCAGACATGAACTGACTAACTGTGTGAACAACATAGGCAATGTCAGGTCGGGTGAAGTAAGATACACAAGATTGCCAACCAATTGGCGATAACAAGTGGCATTAGGAAGTGGCGAACCATCCAAAGGAGTGAGCCGAGTGGTCAGCTCAAGTGGGGTGAATGTAGTCTTGTTGTCGGTGATACCAGTATGACTAAGAAGATCAGAAGCATACTTAGCCCGAGTGAGATAGTAGCCATCGAATGTAGATAAGATCTCAAGACCTAAAAAGCAGATCACAGTATCTAGATCCTTCATTTGAAATTGCTTGTTGAGAAAGGCTTTAAGATCAGAAATACCAACATTATCATTACCAGTAATAATCATGTCATCAACATAGAGAAGGAGAAAAATAATACCACGTGCAGACTTCTGGATAAAAAGTGCAAAATCATACTGGCTAGTAGAAAATCCAAAATGCTGAATAGTGGTACTGAATTTGGCAAACCAGGCACATGGAGCTTGCTTGAGACCATAAAGAGCACGATAAGTTTACACAATTTGTTTGGAGGATGATTATACCTAGGTGAGGGTCGCATATAAACTTCTTCGGTAAGATCACCATTGAGAAAGGCATTCTTGATGTCCATTTGATTTAGACTCCACTTGCACACAGCAGCAACCGCAAGTAAATTCTGAATAGAAGTGAGACGAGCAACTGGGGCAAAAGTTTCCTCAAAATCAATACCATACTCTTGAGCAAAACCCTTTACAACCAGACGAGCTTTGTAATACTCTATAGAGCCATCAGATCAAGTCTTTATCTTGAAAACCCACTTAGAACCAATAGGAATCTTACCAGGAGGAAGATCAACGATATCCCAAGTATGTGTTTTATCCAAAGCTTGTAAATCTTCTGCCATTGCTTGCTGCCAAAGAGGGTTAGAACTTGCCTCACGGTAGGAGTGAGGTTCAAGCTGAGAAAGGATAGTAGAAAAACAATGATAATCATGAAGATGAGCAGGTACTTCCTTTACCCGAGTAGAACGACGAATTGGTGAAGCATCAATTAGAGGTGGTGTAGAAAGCTCAATAGGAGGATCATCAGATAGAGGTGGTGTAGGAAGCTCAATAGGAGGAGAGCTGGGTGATGTAAGGGGCTCAGGCTCGTGAAGAAAGGAGTCAGAAGATGTAGGAGTAGGATCATCGGACATAATCGATGTCTCGGGATCGGTCGTATAGGGAAGCTCAGAAGAACCTGTATCAACGTCATCAAGGAATATATCTGTAGAAGGGTCAGTGAAGAAAGGAGAAACAGACACAGCTAGTAAGTGAAACTTGGACATAGAAGAAAACATTTTGTATTCCCAAAATATGACATGCCAAGAAATGCGAAGACGTTAGGAAGAGGAATCCCAACATTTATATCCCTTATGCTCAATCGAATATCCTAAGAAGCAACAGAGACGAGCGCATGGTTCCAACTTTGTACGCTCATGAGATTGTAAGAGAATAAAACAAGCACATCCAAAAACTTTGAGAAGACTATAGTTGGACAATATACCATATAATCGTTCATAAGGAGACCGATTCCCAATGGTAGGGGATAAGACACGATTAATGGTATAGATAGTGGTGAGAGCAGCTTCCCCCCAATGTCGCTCAGGACAAGAGGCATCTATAAGATGGGCATGGATGGTATCTAAAATGTGTCTATGCTTACACTCAGCGCGACCATTTTGTTAAGATGTGTCAAGACAAGACCTATGTGTCAAGGTTCCACTTTGGCGAAGAAATTTTAAAAATTTTGTTTCTTTATATTCCATGGCATTATCAACACGAAAAATTTTGATTGGGCGAGAAAAATGAGTTTGAACCATTTTAGAAAAATCATAATAAATCTGTTGTAATTCAGATCTATTTTTCATGAGATATAACCATGTAAAACGAGAATAATCATCTACAAAAATAACAAAATATTTAAATCTACCCATAGTGGTCTTCGATGAAGGTCCCCTTCAAGTGGAGATTGAATTCCTGGAAGATTGGTAATAGAGTAGGTGGTGATTTTTGGTTTGTGTGGGCCACAATTTTTTTTCTTTTTTCTTTTTTTATTTTTATTTTTCTGGAAACGGCTAGTTTGGTTTTAGTGGAAATGAGATGGCTTTTGAGGCAGTGGGTGATGGGTTTTACTGCTAGAAAAAAAACAGTGATGGTGGACGGCAAATTGGAAATTGGTGGAGTTGGCTTTGATGATTGGAAAAGCCCGTAGTGTTTGAAATCAAGGGATCGAGGAGATTACCGACGGTAATGAATTGGAGATGGTAATCGGTGGCTTTGGAATGATAAGATGGTAATGGCAAGACAGAAGAGATGGTGATCAAAAATCAAGTATGGAGCCTCAGCTCTGATACCATGTGAAAGTATTGAGAAACATGAGAGATATTGTATTGAATTCGATAATGAAAGTATACAATGTGACATCTATTTATACAGGAGAGAATGTCTAACTATGGAAAGAAAATCATCCTAATTACAATACAATCGAAATCAATTACAATCAAAATGAAATCAAGGGGATTAAGAAAATCATATCACATAATATCATATCGGGACATGATTATGATATTATATGATTACAATATAATCTAACATATGGAACGAAAATAGGTGCCGATTGACTTCATTCTGGATCACCCCCAAGCTATTAATGGCCTGGTTTGTTTTCTGGTATCTATGCTTCTTCCAATCCCTATAACCGTCATTTTACTTTTAAATCTGTTAGCCCAAAGATTTTTATAGAATATCTTATTGATTTGATGATAACAAAACAAATTGGAATTGAAATATAATTAATATTGTGATATTTGGTACTCATTTGAATACATGTTTATTTTGTAGGATTTGGTTGAAGTACACTGGAAACATTGCTACACCAAATCACTATCTTCAATAGCCAAGATAAATTGAAAGGAGGAAGATTAAGGACAAATCTTCCCCTAACTTAATTGACTAGAGATTGATTCAAATGGATGGAATTATTGGTTACATGATTTTATATTTCCAACGGCTAATGGAACTTCCCAAGATACAAATGGCTTTGCATTTCAGTGGCAAAGAAATGGAAACTAGATAATTGATTGGCTACATTTTTGTTGACTAGAAGAATTATCTCTAACGGCTAAATGATGGGAACAAGTCAAGTGGAATATGGCTACCTAAATGGGTTCCCAACGGCTAGTGTGGAAATGGACGGAATTGTGTAATTGATTTCCAAATATGAAGTGGTGTTCATTGGTTGAAGGATATATATAAGGCCAATGAAGATTAAAGGATGCAGAGGAGAGCTTCACGAAAGGGAATAAATTTTTTACACCGTCGGTGTAAATATTTATTTCCTTCAAATCAATTGTGTTGCGACACGTGTCAAAACAATGGTCCCAATTAATAAAAACATGGCGACGTGGTGCAATGCAATTGATTTGGAAGAAACAAATGTTTACACCGGCGGTTTAAAGAATTTATTCTCTTCACGAAAAATACTCCAAGGCACATACTGATTAAATCTCTCAATACTCAATTCTTTATCTTGATATCTATACACTTGTGTGAGAGTGCTTAGTTTGATCTCTATTGTAAAAGGGATTGTACACCCTTATTCATACTCTTGTGAGTGATTACTTTTTATGAGTGGTTTTGGAGAGAAAATCACTTAGTGGTTAGATGTTACTAGCACCAAAGTCAAAACTAGTTGGGTTAAGTATGACTAGCATCGGAGTCAAAATTAGTCGGAGCGATTGGAGATAGATTGCTCATTGTAAAGGTTGTCTAGCACCCGCGAAGCTAGAAGGATTGTAACTATCGAAGATAGTGTAGCAAATCTCGAGTTGAACACTTGGGGAGTGGACTAGGCCGTGAAGTTATGGACCGAACCACTATAAATCATTGCGTTTGATTCTCTCTTCCTTACTCTCTTTACTTTCCGCTTTGCATATCTATATTGCATATACAAACTGAGATTTGTTTGAAAATAAGGTTGTGGTATATCTTGCATTATTAGCAAATTAGTTTTAAAATTCCACCCCACTTTCTTGGGTTGCTATTTGGACCAACAAAATCATTTACGTACACTCTTTTTATCTACAAATAATTCTCTCTCATGGGCCATGGCTGCTAGTAGGGGACAAATTCGATAAATTCAGGGGTAGAGCTTCTCACGATAATGGACGTCGGTCTCGATGATCTGGGGTTTTCTGGTCCATCTTATACTTGGTCTAATTGCCGCAAAAATAGTTGAGAGCTTATTCTAGAACTAGAAAGGTTGGGCCGCTATACGTATAATCTGTTTCCCCACGCGGGTCTCGTGCACTTACCTCATGCTCATTCGGACCACTTAACGCGGCGTAGATATTCTTCCTATTCCGCCATCACCATACTCCAAAAAAGAAAAGAAAAAATCGTTTTGAACACATCTGGCTTTCTCATCCCCACCATATTTTCCTTTTATCAAGAACCTATGGAATAGTCTCCCACATGACTTGTGCTTTTTCGGGGATGTTTTAACTACAGGAGTTTAGGCTCATTACAAAAATGGAATGTAACATGTTTGGGGGAGGTTCGTGCACTGAGTTTGCCCTTTTAACGTGTTTTGGTAATATCTTTCATAAAAAACATCTCGCCCGACTTCAAGATATCTAGAAAACTCTACCATATCATTCTTCAAATTTTTTATTATAATTGGAACAAGATCTATCGTGTTGTATGAATATCATACTCTTCTTTAGCAAGAAGCTCAGTTTTGGGCCCTCAAATTTTGTATAACATGGTAAAGTGATGGTGACCGTAATACTCAGTTCTTCCACCACTCGATACTCTAACATTCTTGGTGTAATCATATTTTTGCCATTCGAGACGCTGATGATAATCAACTATATGATATGACTCTTATTCAAATGCATATTTTAAGGTTGGACATCAGAAAAGATAGATCTAGAGACCAAATTCAATTCAAAAAAAAGCAACTTACACATTCAAATACACAAGCAGGCTAAGTACACACGGTGGTGCAGTAGATGTAGAATCTACACCTTATATGAGTGTGAGTACACTAATGCTCTGATGACTGTCTAAGTAACATATTTTGAGTACTATATGATGTGTTACCATTGTATTGATTGAATGTGTCCCACTTGTCATGTTGTCACGCCTCGCCCTGGAACGACACCCAAAGTGGACCCGAACCGACACGGCCACGTGGCATTCCACACAAAAGAACCACTAAATGACAAACCATACACGAAACAGAGTAAAACCCCAGCGGAAAACTTAACGCATAAAAATATAAAAGTGTCAACGTTTAACCTCAAATAGAACGTCAGTCATCGACTAAACTTAATTACAACATACACAATTTAGAAGCTCAAAATATCCTTAGCTACAACTCTTTTACAAATAGGTTCTGCACCAGCTAAGGCACTCCACAACAACGTAATCAAAACCCTACTTGACGCTATTGAAACACCTCCAACGTTGACCAGTAGTGGACTCAATCTAAGCAACCTGCTACCTGGCAGACCAAAAAGGAAAGCCAGAGTGTGTGAGATATAGAAGTGCTCAACATAATACCACGATACCCGAACGAATATCAACATGATTCTGAATTCACCAACGTAACTGAAATACTCAAATGTATATAACAACTATAACCACTACGCCTTTCAAACACAACCACCATAATAAACAGTAATATCCAACAAACAACCAACATATATAACCGAAGAAATATAAGTATGAATGTAAATCACACAATATGCAACGGCATGTCTGCCACATTCCCCATGTACCCAAGACAAGGTGTCCCACATACCATGCTCCCATCCACCGACAATTAGTCGGCATGCCATACGACATGGTATGCCTTACACGCTAACCTTCAGTGGTTCAATCAACGCCCATCAGCATGCATATTCATCAAACACGCATATCACAACCAAATCTCGTGTCCCACACACCATGCTCTCAACCATCGTCCATTGAACGATATGGCTTACGACATGGTGTGCCTCACACATAAACATTCACAACATATCAAAAGCTAAACAACAATAGCATGATTTACACCCCTCACACTACAGTAATATCTCGTTAAAGATAATCACATCAAAAGCTAACCACGATTAGCAAGATATACACTAACCACCAAAACATTATTATATGGAGAAAAACCATATCAAACACACTCACCTTCGATTCGACTGCAATATGCCAAACTTACGATTTCGATACCTCCTGTTAGACCAGCTCACTACCTAGTCACAAGCTAACTCAAATTAGCATACTTCTTCATTGGAATGATCAAACAAATGTATGATAACACTCCATAACATTTTACCAAGCTAACACATATCCAAAGGTTAACAAGGTCACCAAACGTCCCCTAATCCATTCTACACCCATCTGATATCAAGTTATATAGCTAACAAGGTATTAAATGGTATCCAATGAACTTAAACATGACATCTCAAAGACCTCTAAATGTACCAAAACATACATCAATTTAGACTAGCACTTAATCTCCAAAATCTATATAGCAACTTATAACCATTCCACCATATTTTGACCATAACTTCTTTTAGGACTAGAATTAGGTCATGAAACCACCACAATTAAAAAGTATGTTTTTAGTACATCAATTTCGATATATAATTTGCCCAGAAAGGAGTTTGGATGAAAAAGATATGATCGTCCAAAGTTTTACAATAGTTGCCGAAAAGTTACCCGAGAGGTACAGGTACCACAAAAACTCAGTACAGGTACCCACGCAAAATCAACCCAAATGTTTCAATTCTGATCTGCCGGTACAGGTACCACCAAAAAGTGGTACAAGTACTGACTGGGTTTTCAGCGAAAATTCAGCTTGTTCATCCTCCGATTCCCAACCTTTTCTCAACTTAAATCTCATCTAAAACTCACCAAAACTTCACAAAATCATGCTCAAACTCATACATAACAAAGAGCTACTCAAGAACATCAAAACCCACGAATCAAATCAAGTTCTAAACACCAAATTCAAGAGATTTAAGACTAGGTTCTTAATTTCTCCAAAAACTCCAACCCACATCCAACTCCACTTCAACCAAATCACCGACCCACGAATTCACCATCTAAACACGAAGTTCAACAACAAAACATAAAATTCAAGTAAAGAAACATGAATTTACCAGGTAGAGCTTCGATCAAAGACGATCAAGACCAATCCTCAAGTTTTTCCCTTCTCTTCTTCTTCTTCTTCTTCCAGCCGTTCTCTCTCTCTCTCTCTCTCTCTCTCTCTCTCTCTCTCTCTACGTTGATGTCAGGAAAGAAAGAGTGAGGGGATATTTACAAAATATCTCCTCTAGAATAATTATATGGTGTAGCCACCACATCCCTAACTTATGCAACCGACCAATAGCATTTTTATTAAATACTCACAAAATATGAATTAACTTCGTAAACACATAATTCAATTAAAATATGAGTTTAAAATATTAAATATCCGGGACGGGTATTACAACTCCCCCCCCCAACAAAGAAAATTTCGTCCTCGAAATTAGAACCAACCGCCTCACACCAGTAACAACCACAACCAACAAGTTACCTCATTTTTGTCCCCCAACTACGTGTAAGAACAACACATATACAATACCACAAACAAGTTACTCCCTCAAATACATCATCGCGTAATCCACTCTCATTCACCTTCACCCTTAAACCAAAACTCCTTTAAAGCCATGTCTCTAAACACAAAACATATAGAAAATAACACCCTTGTGATTTATACTTTAAAAACATCCTTGTTTCACATCAACCCTCGACGAAACTAATCATATTAGTCCTGCAAATAGAAACTCAATAAACCATCTTGATCACAATGTCACCACGCATTCTCAAAACATGAGTATAAGCTTCAACGAAAACTAAGTTTTAACCTCGTACTATCGATCAGCATATTAACACTACTTGATACACCAACAACATCAACCTTAAAACAACATTATATGCATATTATATGATCATGCTCCACTAACCTTTTTATCACTTAGGTACACCAAACAAGCACATCCATCACACACAAACAACACCTCAATAAATTTGTATATACTAGTATACGATCCATCCCAACACATACTAACATGAATCAACAACCCACCCAATCTTCCTAACCTCAACTCACCAAAAAACTTACTACCATCGTAGCTCAACTATCACTTAAAATTTCACATCTGACCTTAACAATCACCTATGCTTCACTTAATCTACTTCCTCTATGCATTCTCTCATAAACCCCAACGCCCTTTCCATCATTCCATCACAACCAAAATTTCAACACTATTCCACGTCTCATTGTCAACCCAGCACCACTTCCAAATTCTGTTTCAGAAATTCGAACTCAGTTCTGTTGTAACGTGTCCCTTCAAAACAAGGTTAGTCCACAATATAAATATCATTGATGGCATGCGAATATGACAATATGCAAGACGTGTCGTGATTTGATAGGCTTGTTGCCTATTTTATCACAACACCACTAATACTCCAGTCAACTGGACTGGCTCTGACACGAAGCCACAATGCATGAACATGTTATCAAATTAAACAACAATAAAGTTATACTTGTTCTATTCTCTCATAATGGTTTTCAAGAACACCAACACTCTGCCCCAATTTCACTTCCGCGAAGTTAACCCATTTCCCATCTGACCACTGCAACTGCTTATAGGCATTGCCCATTCTCTCAACACAATTCAATCCCGACCTGATTTGTATTTTGTAGAGACCCGTGTCTAATTTTAAATTTATTTTTATTGATGTTGGTACGTGGAATTATAATTAGATAATTTTGTGCGCAATGAATTTTATTTTGTATATGAAGATGTATGTTTGGTCATGTGGGCCCGAGTTCGTGAGCCAAAGGACGAGAGTGTTGAGAGACCCGCGGTGGTTAATTTTTATGAGTGGTTACTATTTATTTTTATAGCTCATGGGGTATTAGTGTAGCTACTTATTAAATTCTAGGACTTGAGAAGTGCTTAAGGTAGTTGAGGGGGTGTAGTGTAATTACTACACTTAAAATCAGAAAATGGGATCAGAGAGACCCGATTCCCATTCCTTCTTTTTTTATTTTTCCTTTTTCCTGCGTGTTCTCTCCCTCTCTCTCAAACCCTAACACTTCAACACCAAAATTGAAGGCCCATGCTTGTGAATCTTGGAAAAAGGCGAAGAGAAAATGCGATCTACAAGGAGAGGGCTATGTATTGGTTCCAACAAAATCTCGATCGGCTAAGTTTGGAGTTCCTAGCAAATTCGGAGGTTTTCATTTTTGAGGTAGGATTCTTGCTAAATGCTTAGATATGGGAAAGTATAGTAAGATACACCTAAAAAAATCTGTGATTATAGTGTTTTTCTTTTCAATTTTAAGTTAACCCTAATATGTTCCAAGTATAGGTGATTTATGCGTAGTATGTCTTGTTCAAAGTATATGTGGACTATGTGTAGCATGTGTTATTCATGAGTTTTGAATTTTCACGATTGATTAAAGACCTTGATGATTATTTACTAGATTATGTAAATTTTAGTATGTTGGACTGGTTTAAGGATCGTGTGGTTTGAGTAAAGAATGATCTAATATGTGATGATTTGATACATTCCTATAAGGTGTTTGATAAAATGACAGAGAGAAAAGTTAAACCAATTCTTGTAATTAGACACCACAGTTGATAATGACTCTACTTATATATTGATTTGATGATAATTTTACTACCGTAAATCGGGATTTTAGATTATGACTTTGTTGAGACTATGACTAGATTCTATGATCTTTCTTGTAGTTTGGATGATTTGGAATTGGTACTTGTTATTTGGGCTAGTGAGCCACGTATTGGAGGTTGACTTGACCATTTTGTACTTGTTGTGTAGCCGGAAGCATATGGATAATGAGTTTATCCGTCGGTGTATAGTCCGTAAACCCGCGCGGGATAAGGTGTTCCATAGGCCTTTGGGTTAGTAGCCCATAAATTTGGATGATTAGGGACCTGATCAGTCGCCTAGGATTTGGTACACAACTTGTTAATTTTGACCATCGGTCTTATGTGCTCTTATTTTCTCCTACTTGACTAAATAATTTAACGTATTTTGTGTTTGAAGGATTTTGGATATATGAGATGAGACGAGTTTACGTGGTTTGATTAATATAAGAGATGAGATGAGTTTATGTGGTTTGATTATAACTTGGTACTTGGGAATTGGATTTTCATCGTATCGTACCGTATCGGATTGTTTTACTTATTTATTTACTTCGGTTTGATATTTGAGAAGGAAATATTAGTATTACATTCAATGTTTTTTTTTTTTTGGGATCATTAAAATGCGCTTTCTCTTAGGATATTGTGTATACTCGCAAATTGATGTATTCGAAAAGAAGTAGACTAGAACAAATTATTTTGCGTATCGTATATTTTGCTTGCGTTCTCTTATCTTCTCTTTTAGCACGTTTCCTATTGAGTGTCGACTCACGTTGTATAATCCAATTTTTTTCAGGTAAGGCGGTGGATCCGGAGGCATGATAAAGTTTGATTTGTTATTTAATTTTTTTGAGCTCACGTGGTCGGGTCGTGCAAGATCGGGGCGTGACATATTTCCCCAGACTTGTATCATTTCAACTCGTTAACCGAACAATCCCAACCATAGCTCACCCTTGTAGTATCCAAACATTCACAGTTACCATTTGTAGCTGATTTCCCCTTCTGTTTGATCTCATTCGCCCAACATGCGATTCTCAACTCACAAATTCAACCATTAAACACACTATCGCCCCTACCTACTCCACCTCCAACAACTAATACCCCAAATTTTCTCATCTCATTCATTATCGGTACATTTGACAACTAACTCACTAAAACTTCCCAACTCATCCGTACATGATGTAAGACATAGAAATACTCACCCACACCTATCTCTCCAAAGATAACTGCAATCATATACCAGTTCACATAAAACTGATAAAACCATCTTCACGTAACACTAAACCACTATTCACATTTACATATATTCATTTCGCTCCTTTCAAACACCAAATATGGATTTATTTTCTACGACTATCAAGTGTAGTTTCTAACATTTTCCAAAGAATACAAAACCCTTCCGTACGTGCTTTTAACTTTTCAACAGTGTACCACATACCACATCCATAATACCATACAAGCCATGTACGCATACACAACCAGATGCAAGTAGTACATAGATACATACACACTACTTATTCAAATTTTCATAAGTAACGTTATAACGTTACCAAATACACCAAGCTCAACGCAACACGAAACCGCTATCTGTAAGATTTTCAACTTCCACCGTATTTGATCTTTTCAACTAAACAGAAGTATTCATATCCCCTTAACATTTCTTTAGGCGCTATGCCCAGAATATTACCACACTAGATGTGTACATACTCAAGTTATTCACTTTATTTAGAAAGTTTAACATTCTCTACACACGTTTAACACATTCCAAAAGTTTTCAGTTTTTACAACATTTAACACTTTCCACACCATGAACGGATAACAATCATTTTAAACTTTCTAGCAATACATATATCTCTATGTGAGTATCATCTTCTTAGCATGCACAAATCATACACGTACCCAATCACACACCAATGAAGCCATGCCACTTCCATGAACACACACACACACACACACACCCCTTTTTTTCAATATCTCCCAAAATTCATCACAATTCCTACAACTTTGACACTAACCTTCCAAATTCAAAATGAACCATCTCTAGTGCGTACCTTTCCAACTCTCAAGAATCTTTCCACCGCCAACTTACACTATAGCAAGGTTGACATACCACATGACAATACAACCATCTCACTACAACATAAACATTATCTTACAAAAACGCATAATTACTCTAAGTGCACATTAAGCATTGATAATACAGTAAATAAGTTTAACCCCACATCCACTACTACGTACGCATGACATCATACAATATTGAATATACCTGGCACCTCATCCGACAACCCAGAGTTCTTTGATGCTTGTGCACATACTCACCCCAATGCCGTGAACCTTTCAATCCCTTTACCTGTAACACACAGAACACAACCCACATAAGACACCGCCAGTGCCAGCGTAATATACCCTGGAATAATTACCATTTGTTGTTCCATGAGATGAGCCACATTAATAACCTGTTTTAACAACTCAAACCACCAACAGCAAACATAGTGTTTAGTATTAAATACTAACACGTTAGTCACCCACTAACTTTTACTTGATAGACACAACACCCTATGGTCCACTACTAAATCCCCAATCGACTCTCAACACAGAGACTAGAACATACTAGCTCTGATACCAAGCTGTCACGCCCCGCCCCGGAACGACACCCAAAGTGGACCCGAACCGACACGGCCACGTGGCATTCCACACAAAAGAACCATTAAACGACAAACCATACACGAAACAGAGTAAAACCCCAGCGGAAGACTTAACGCATAAAAATATAAAAGTGTCAACGTTTAACCTCAAATAGAACGTCAGTCATCGACTAAACTTAATTACAACATATACAATTTAGAAGCTTCAAATATCCTTAGCTACAACTCTTTTACAAATAGGTTCTGCACCAGCTAAGGCACTCCACAACAATGTAATCAAAACCCTACTTGACGCTATTGAAACACCTCCAACGTTGACCAATAGTGGACTCAATCTAAGCAACCTGCTACCTGGCAGACCAAAAAGGAAAGCCAGAATGTGTGAGATATAGAAATGCACAACATAATACCATAATACCCGAAGGAATATCAACATGATTCTGAATTCACCAACATAACTGAAATACTCAAATGTATATAACAACTATAACCACTACGCCTTTCAAACACAACCACCATAATAAACAGTAATATCCAACAAACAACCAACATATATAACCGAAGAAATATAAGTATGAATGTAAATCACACAATACGCAACGGCACGTCTGCCACATTCCCCATGTACCCAAGACAAGGTGTCCCACATACCATGCTCCCATCCACCAACAATTAGTCGGCATGGCATACGACATGGTATGCCTCACACGCTAACCTTCAGTAGTTCAATCAATGCCCATCAGCATGCATATTCATTAAACACGCATATCACAACCAAATCTTGTGTCCCACACACCATGCTCCCAACCATCGTCCATTGAACGATATGGCTTACGACATGGTGTGCCTCACACACAAACATTCACAACATATCAAAAACTAAACAACAATAGCATGATTTACACCCCTCACACTACAGTAATATCTTGTTAAAGATAATCACATTAAAAGCTAACCACGATTAGCAAGATATACACTAACCACCAAAACATTATTATATGGAGAAAAATCATATCAAACACACTCACCTTCGATTCGACTAGAGTATGCCAAACTTACGATTTCGACACCTCCCATTAGACCAGCTCGCTACCTAGTCACAAGCTAACTCATATTAGCATACTTCTCCATTGGAATGATCAAACAAATGTATGATAACACTCCATAACATTTTACCAAGCTAACACATGTCCAAAGGTTAACAAGGTCACCAAACGTCCCCTAATCCATTCTACACCCATCTGATATCAAGTTATATAGCTAACAAGGTATTAAATGGTATCCAATGAACTTAAACATGACATCTCAAAGACCTCTAAATGTACCAAAACATACATCAAGTTAGAGTAGCACTTAATCTCCAAAATCTATATAGGAACTTATAACTATTTCACCATATTTTGACCATAACTTCTTTTAGGATTAGAATTAGGTCATGAAACCACCACCATTAAAAAGTACATTTTTAGTACATCAATTTCGAAATATAATTTGCCCAGAAAGGAGTTTGGATGAAAAAGATATGATCGTCCAAAGTTTACAATAGTTGCTGAAAAGTTACCCGAGAGGTACAGGTACCACAAAAACTCAGTACAGGTACCCACCCAAAATCGACCCAAATGTTTCAATTCTGATCTGCCGGTACAGGTACCACCAAAAAGTGGTACAGGTACCGACTGGGTTTTCAGCGAAAATTCAGCTTGTTCATCCTTCGATTCCCAACCTTTTCTCAACTTAAATCTCATCTAAAACTCACCAAAACTTCACAAAATCATGCTCAAACTCATACATAACAAAGAGCTACTCAAGAACATCAAAACCCACGAATCAAATCAAGTTCTAAACACCAAATTCAAGAGATTTAAGACTAGGTTCTTAATTTCTCCAAGAACTTCAACCCACCTCCAACTCCACTTCAACCAAACCACCAACCCACGAATTCACCATCCAAACACGAAGTTCAACAACAAAACATAAAATTCAAGTAAAGAAACATGAATTTACCAGGTAGAGCTTCGATCAAAGACGATCAAGACCAGTCCTCGAGTTTTTCCCTTCTCTTCTTCTTCTTCTTCCAGTCGTTCTCTCTCTCTCTCTCTCTCTCTCTCTCTCTCTCTCTCTCTCTCTCTCTCTCTCTCTCTCTCTACGTTGATGTCAGGAAAGAAAGAGTCTCTCTCTACGTTGATGTCAGGAAAGAAAGAGTGAGGGGATATTTACAAAATATCTCCTCTAGGGTAATTATATGGTGTAGCCACCACACCCCTAACTTATGCAACTGACCAATAGCATTTTTACTAAATACTCACAAAATATGAATTAACTCCATAAACACATAATTCAATTAAAATATGAGTTTAAAATATTAAATATCCGGGACGGGTATTACACATGTAGTAGAGCACATTCTATTAATACAATGGTGGCACCTCACATGGTACCCAAAATATAGTATTCAGATATGGTCACTATAGCATTGCTCGTCTGATTATGTTTTGATTTGTGTGATGTAGTAGCCTAGTAGCACAAGTGATTGCACAATGTGTCTCGAGCATGGCTTTCTTTTGGCCATTTGGAAGCTAATTATAAAATGCATTCTGTAACAATGTATTGTGAAAAATAAATTGATAAGAGCAGTATTCAAAAATCACCTCTTGAAGAGCTTTTAGGATTAGATTATCTTTCCACGCACAGAACTCTTCTGCGCAATCTATTTGGGGTATATTATGCACATACTTTCACAGATTTCAATAATCTACAATATTCTACTGTTAGCCCAAGGTTTTAGATTTTGATGATAACAAACATAACCTAATTGGAATTACATTTGTCAATTGGGCTTCATTGATGAAATCTATTCTCACTGGGTTAATTTTGTCATTCCTTGTTTTTTAAGGGAATTATGAGCAATTCCTTCAAGTACTATAGGAGTCTTCAAGGTGTGCTTTACAAGAGAATAAATTCTTTACACCGCCGGTGTAAACATTTGTTTTCTCCAAATCAACTGCATTGCGATACATGTCAAAATAGTAGTCCCAATTAATAAAATATGGCGACGTGGCTCAATGCAATTGATTTGGAGAAAACAAATATTTATACCGGCAATGTAAAGAATTTATTCTCGCTTTACATAGAGAATTATTTTCCTAACCTAGAGTTCTAGGTTGAAAACAAGAAAGAGGCGATAGACACTAAGAAAAGAAAGGTCTTCAAAATCCCTATCTTCAATAGACTAGAAAATTGAAAAAGGTGAGAGATTAAGGAAAAATCTATTCCTAATTTCTAAAGGCTGGAAAACAACTCCTAAGGAAAGAAGGAGGCTGATGAAGATGGAAAGATCTAAAGAAGGGAAGATCGTGGAGCCAATTGATTCCAACGGCTGGTGGAAAATTCTTAAGGTTCATATTGGCTCTTGAAGATAAATAAAGTAGAAGAGAGAAAAGACAATGGACACATCACTCTTGAAGCAAACTGCAGCGAGGTTACTATTGCAAATCTGTCGGTCAAATTCAAAGCCACATCTTGAATATTCTTACACTAGTTTGAGTGTACCTTTGAACCATATTGTAAAAGGGATTTTACACTCTTGTTTTAAAAATCTATAACCCGCTTTTTGTAAGTGATTTTTGGGTAGAAAAATCATTTGGGGTTTAGCTTTGACTAGTGTCGGAGTCATAGCTAGTTGGGAGTGGATTCAGAGTAATCGCTCGTTGTAAGGTTCTTTAGCACCCACGGATGGGGATGCTGTTAGACATTAATAAACCAGAATGGGGATGCTGGCAAGCAGTACCCTGCAAATCGGTGCAGAGCAGTTGATCCGGCCGCTCATCTTGACAATCGACGACTCGAATCTTAACCAAGCAATGGACGGTTCGAATTTGTATGCACTCATATTCGATCCGAGCCTTAACGGCCGGATCGGCTACTCTACACCCACTTGACAAGGAGCTACTCAGCAGCATTCCCACCTGAGGCGAAAATGCGTATAGCTAGAATCGTTCTTTTGCCTGAATGCATTTGTCATTTTCTCGAGTAGCCTATTTGCATATCCATCTTTGTACCAAAATAAACCTACAGCCAACCAACTAGTCCTTAGCATTTCAGGAACACCCAGTTGCTCAGTTATGAAATGAATGCGCAAACGAGATGTACAATGCTCAAAAATGAAGTACAGATAATTACATGTGCGCCTGCTCACTGGAGCCAACGATGCAGATAAGAAGAATATGTAAAAATTATCACATGTAAAGATGGCATATAAATATAATTTCATGTGTGTCTGCTCACTGGAGCAGGGGATACAGATAAGAACAGATGCAACCAGTTTCAGATGCAGAGCTACCCCAGTTATGGGCCATTGTGATCCCTCCAAACCCAACAATAAAGAGAGCCTGATAATTCAGTCCGGAAAACTTGCACTGTTTAGACCATAGTTATTGGAATGGATTCATAGATCATGAGCTACGTCGATGATCACTTCCGCTGAAAGGAAAAACGGAAACACATGCGGGTGGCTAGTGTATGACACATTGACACTGAATACAAATTGTAAACTCGGTCGGTGTGAGGTTGGCTGGCACAGCCTGGTATACGCATCGGACTGGTGGATGGTGTGAGGTTGGCCAGCACAGCCTGGCATGCGTATCGGACTGGTGGATGCATATACTGCGGTTTCCCAACTCATGCCTTGAATGGGTGTGGTTTCAAATCTATCAGACTGGTTGGGGGCGTATGTCACAGTTTACTCAAATCATTCGCATTCCAATCCCCAACTTAAAACAAACTGAACAAAGAACCTATCAGTGTCGGAGAAGTCATCTTTTGAACAACTGAAAAATAGGAGAATGGAATTCCACATATCCTTGGGTGAAGAGAACTTGGAGCACAAATAAATGGTAACAACAAATTGCCACCTCTCAACAATCGCTAACTAGAAGGAAACTCGCGGCCACTTGCAAAACAGCAACTAACCTCATGCAAAATAACTGATCTAAGAATTGATCTGTTCTCAGAATTCATGTTCTGGTACATGATCTTAGAACACGCCTTCCACCAAAATGAAAAATGAAAGTTGGGAATCTAACAAACATATGAGAATCAAAACATAAAACAGTAATGTCGGCATACGTCTATTACAGTACAAATGTGTTCAAAAGCAATCCAATTGCAGAAAATATACAGAGCAGAGCCCCCAATGCCATGGTACACGAAAGATTCTACAGCCACATTTCTGAACAAGCAGATATACTGCCCTCAGATTCATCCCTCATTAACCCTTCACTACATATTTGACCAAGCCTCACAAACCCACACCAAAATAAAACCACAATGTAACTGCCATGAGCTTTACACTCCAACCAAAGTAAGAACGTAACTGACTCAAGAACAAGGGGATTGAAGGTATAAATATCAAAAAAAAACTATAGAAATTTCAGCCCAAGTAAAATTCATTTACCAGCCTCCTAACACAACAGGCCAATGTACAGCATCAAGCCATATCACAAGATAAATACCGGGGATGTCAGTATTCACGATGCTCCATTGGAAGTAAAATCCAGAGTAACTCCGATGGCTCAAGGTCCTCAATCAGACAAAGGTTTGACCTTGAACCTGTACACAAACTTCTTCCTTTTTGAAGTAGGGTTGTCAATAACAAGCACTATCTTACCAAGCTCAGTGACTTTGAAGCTGTTAGACACCACTGGTTCATTGGTTGGACTCATCTTCTTTGGCTTCTGTATGACCATTATATACGCACCTTCAGCATTAGGCACGAATTCTGCACTGTAGCTCACTTCCCAATCCACCACCCGTAGCTCCCAAACAATAACGCATTTCTGCAAGTAACTCATCCCAGATTACTAATGGAAACAGAGAACATATACTCACACTATTACCGCTATACTGGTTTAAAAAAAAAATTCACATGCAACTAATGAGAAAAAGTAATCTAATTAAATCTGGACCTCTAATACTTGGATCTCCACAGTTTGCTTCGTTAGAGGTTTAACAGTAATCTCTGTGGCTGGGTCATCCATGCCGAAGTCAGGGTTACAATCACACAAATCCACGCTTAGGCCGCCATACTGGATCGGTACTTGCTCTGGCGGAATGTATCTGTTTCACCAACCGATCACAAACCATTTTAATCCCACAAAAAGGTACAAATAAAAGACTAGAAAGAATCTAGAACCCCCACTGCCTCAATAAATCGTCACTCACTTGAAAAGAGTTTCTGCAGTTCTCGCTGGTCCAGCAAATACAAATTTGCTTTTAGTCCTTTGGGTCAGGAACGGGCTGATCATTGTGTAGAAAGCCAGATACCACCAAGGAACATTGATAAACACCTAAAGAAACAAATCCCAGCGGTATGTTTCACATCAAAGTAAGCAATTTAATTTCCACCAATAGACTTGATATAAAATGGAACAAGATGGAATCACCAAACACTCCACCATGCAGAAGCTAAACTACGAATATGCAGATACAGTTACACGCTAGAAAAGGAAATATTGGTAAAAAGACAGATACCACCGAGGAATATTTATGAATGCCATAAATGAACCTATACTAGAAGGATGTTTCACATCAAAGTAAGCAATTTAATTTGGACCAATGAACTTAACATCTAAATAAATCAACAAACATTCCAGCCAAACTTCAAAAATAAAACTCGAAAGATAAGGTTGATAGGTCTTGTACTCTTGTTATTAGATTGCTTTACACCCAACTAGTTATCTAGAGTTATCTATGCATAAAGGATATCTGGGCCTATGATACCTGGAAAGCACATTGTTCCAGCACGAGAGCTGAGCTGAAAACGGGAACGCAATAAACCACATTTCAAAATTTGCGGTACAGTGAGGGTGGACTTCTATAGGTTACCACATAGGGATATACTTAGTTTAAGAGAAAGACATCCACTAAAATTGGAGTAATAATTTTCCCAGTATTGATGTAAAACGCAGTTCTAGACGCATTTTGACAAATCCTCGTATATAATTGTCCTATTAAAGCTTCTTTTTTAAAATGAAGTTCTAGATGCAATTCATTACATGTGTTGGGAAAGTCTAGTGACAACACATTTTGACACTTGCAATTTTCACTCCATAGACACAAGTGTGGTGGTGCCCGCACAAGTGTTTGTGTGGAGACCACAACACTTGTGTTGCGGTGCCAAGAGCATTGCTCTGTATTTTTCTCTCTTGGCGTACATTGAAGGGAATAGAGTACAAATTACGGGGTCGTTTTGGATCGCTAAATTCACTGTTCAGGTACGTAAATTCTTGTATTATGGCCAATTCCCACATTGACGTGGTCATTTGCTTCACAAATATATCCAATGAAACAAGATTTTTCTTCTTCTTTTTTATCCAAGTATCTCAATGAAACAAGATGGGATCACCAAATACCACAATAACAAGAATTGCAATAACACTATCCCTATATAAAGACAATTACAAGCAAGAAATGAAACACTAGGAATTTGGTAATATACCTGTTTGGCAACGAATTCCGGGTAATTGTCCTGAAGAATCTGCAGAGCCTGCTTCGTAGCAAGTCTCAGCTCCCTCTTCCCCGGCCCGGGCGAGTTCTTCAGATCACTAACCTGAAAAACAGTAGAAATACCACCAGGAGTGAAATCAAGCTTCCTTATAGTCCTCTCGAGGAACTGAATCCTCCACCTCAGGAACCTCGTCCTCCTCTCCTCGTCCCCGAACGTCTTCTGGTACAAGTCCTTGTTCTGAAACTCCCCGTACACGTTGTAACACACCGGGTGCCCGTCCTTGTCGAGCCCGTGCATGAACACCACCTTATCGAGGTCGTCTCCGAGTTCTTCTCCGAGTAGGTCGTCGATTTTGAACTCCCTCCTCCAGCAGATCGTGTTTTTCAGCATCGCGAACGCGTCCCTGGCCTTGAAATCTCTTGCTCTGAGAAACTTTAGAAGGATCACGTCGCTCCGGTCGTCCTTGAGGAGCGGTACGCCCCAAATCGAAACCTCGTCAGCCAAACTAGAACCCTCAGCAGCTGCTGCTGATTCCACCGCCGGCTTTTCTTCGGATTTGGTTTCGTAGACTGATGCTAATTCCTTGACGATTTCCAGTTCAGTAACTAGGGTTTCGGTTTCCGGTTGAGGCACAGCAGGATCTGCAGGAGTGGTTTCAGTTGTCCCAGCCGGCCCTTCTTGCGCAGCCGCTGGCGGCGGCTCTTTCGGTTGTTCTTCTGCTTTCGCTGCATGGGTGAACTCGCGTTTGTTCAGGGCGTCGCGGACAAGCGCCCTGAGCTCGTCGAGCGCGTCTCTCTGGAAATCGGAGAGATCTGAGAGCCTGTTGCTCTCTTCCTTGAACGAGACTAGAGATTCGGGGGCCAATTTCTTTGTCGGCTCGACCAGCTTCGTTTTCTCCGGTTCCACTACTTCCACCGTCACGACCGGCTGGGGTTCCAATTCCGGCTCGGCCGCTGCTGGCGGTAGCGGTGCCTCTTTTTCGGTGACGGTTGCTGGGACTTCTACGGCTGTTTCGGCCATTTGGTGAGATTCCAGATGGGGAAATGGTTTAGATTCAGCTGTGCTGGTATTTGGAAACTCTCTGTTTATAGCTCAAAGCGAGAGAGAGAGAGAGAGATGAGAGAGAGAGAGAAGGTGAAGGAATCGAAAAAGCTGGCGGTGCTTCTCGTTTTTTTCTAGAGAGAGAGATTCCAAAGTTGGTTTGAGGGACGGAGTAGAATTTTCTACCCATCACATTGTCCAGCGTAGATCAACAGCAGCATATTAGTTTAAAGTTGAAATGAAATAATTACTTTATACGAGCTGTAGTTGGGCCTAAATCTAGAGTTTAGAATTTGTAAAAAGACAAAAAAATCATTAATAAGATAAGGGCTTTGTTTGGTTAATATAAAAAATATATTTTTTATTTAAATTGTCTTAAATAAGATAAGGGTCTTGTTTGATTAACACAAAATATATATTTTTTCGTGTTTTTCGATCTTGTTGCATTTTCATAGGGTATCGTAGGTTTTAGACACTTTCATAGAGTTTTAGGGTACACTTTTCTATTATAAGATTTTAGCGGTTTTTCATAAGGTACCCTAGGGTTTTTGGCACTTTCATATATAGGGTATCCTAAGATTTTAGGCACTTTCATAGAGTACCTTAGGATTTTAGGCACTTTCAACGCCGGTCAATCTTGAGAGGGAATTTTTGTAATTCCTGGGCAGAATGTCTTTTAAACTTTACGGAAAAATATTTATGTACTTATTATAGCAAAAACTCTCATAGTATGTCAGTCTACTCAATTTGCCCTTGGCATAATAGGTCAAATGGCTTCTCCTTTTTTTTGTAATTGTTAATTTTTTGTTGACTTTTGAAGGATTATTATTTTTTATGACGAGAGAATTTAAAAAATTAAAAATTAAATTTCAATTGTAATTTTTTACTTTTTAAATTTCTCTCGTCATAAAAAAGAAATAATCTTCACATAATTGACGAAAAACTAATAAATGTAAATTTTTTTCGAACAAGAAAAAAAAATCATTTAACTTATTTTGCCAAACCATCTCTTATCTCATGTCCTATCTAGTTTGTTCCATGTGAGTTCACTTTTAGTTTATGTACGCTAACTAAATCTTATTGTGCTTCGGATAATAGCAAAAAAGTGCATTGATATAATTTTATCAATTTTTAAAAAACGAAAAAATTAAATCAAACATATGCACATATCGAATTTAGTTGATTTCTTATTATGTCCACCCAATTTTTTTAAAATTATTGTACGGATTGGAAATTTTTCGTACAAAACCAGTAGTGGCCCAGCGTGACCGGTATGGGTACTCACCCGTCGGTCTCTAGCTTTTTCGGGGGAATGAGTGTGAATGCGAAGTGTCAACAAACGGAGAGGCTGGCGAAACGGAGAGGGAGGCGAATCGACAGGTGGAGTTGGATATTTGTTGGAATCCTATGCCCCGCAAATGTCCGAACCGCGGCGTGCGTGTGCAGCCTGTCGGGGCGGTTTGCTTTCACTTCTGCTTTTACAGGTACGTACAATTTTGACTTCCAGTGTCGTTTTCTGCACTATTCTTTTACTATTCATATTCATGAATTTTAACAATATGAATTTATTAAGACTCCGTTTGTTTAGACGTAAAATATTTTTTGGTAAAATATTTTATCTATTTTTTCATGTTTGGTTGTGTAAAAAATTAAAAAAATATTTTACATTTAAAACATTTTTCATCAATTGGATGAAAATGACTTACCTTCTTAAATCTTCCGTAAATTATTTTCGAAAATGAACACGATGCCTTCTACTGCAATTATTACTGCTCAGTTTCATCGATCGTCAATTATGACTTACGTTCAATTCCAATATTCTCAGATCTCTCCACCGTTTAAGCCTCATCTCTCTCTCTAAACTATTTTGTTGATTTCTGAAAATATTTTATAGTGTCAACCAAACACCGAAAAATAAAATTTTAAATTTATTTTCTGAAAAAATATTTTACATGAAAAATATTTTACATCGAAACAAACAAAGTCTAAATCTCTGAGTTCACGAGAACCAGCTTTGCTCTTTTCTCATCTCAAAAAACTTATCTCCAAATTTGTGCTATTTTGTCATTCTATTTTCTTTTCTTTTTTTGATTTCAATGATTTTTTACCATTTTTTTTTTTAAAAAAATTTTACTTTAAAAATGTATATTGTGTACCTCTATTTAAAAAATAGAAACACGTCCCTCCTCTGACATGACAACCACACAACCACTAAGCCAGACATGGCGAAAGGAAAACCAAGTTTATAATTAGAAGAAGAAGAGGAGGAAGAGGCTGTATCAATGGTGTTTGGACAGCTAGCTAGCCTGAGGCAGCGTTTAACAGCACAGAGAGAGAGAGAGAGAGAGAGAGAGAGAGAGAGAGAGAGGTGTTTTGATAAGTTTTGGGAAGTAACTTACCCAAAAAAAAAGTTTTGGGAAGTAGGGGGATATGCAGACAAGAAGTACGAAATATAGGAAGCACTATATGGTGGTGGTGGGGTGTAATCCTTCTCCCGCCTCCTTCGTTGTGGCTCAGGTTCGGGTCTGATTGGGCACTGTGGTGTAGCAAGGGTGGCTCGGCTCTCCCTCCGGCAAATAAGTTGCTGGATCCGTGGCGGCGCTTCCGGCGACATTGTCGGTAACCGGAGTTTTTTATTTCTTTTTGTTTTATTTTGTTTAGTTTCTGTTCCCTGCATGGAACTCTTTCTATCCTCTATGGGTATCTTTGTTCCCTGCGTGGAACCGGTTCTGCTACCATCTGTGGGTAGTGCTCTTCTGTACTCAGTGGATTCCTATCCAAGCCATATGGATAACCCGATTATCTTGGATTTGTTCCCATCAACGGACTCCGGTTTGAGGTTTGTAGCCCTTTAGGCAGATTTTGAGTAATCAAAGTCTCTGAGTATTGGTTAAAAAAAAAAACCACTAGTAGTAAAAGGAAAGAAAAGTGATTGAATTATTAAGGAAAGATAATACTTACTAGAATATTTTTTATTCAAAAAATTTATTCAATGCATTTGGGTACTGCCACCATGTGATACTCCAAAATTTCTTTCCACCACACATTTTGATGTATGACCCAAAATAAGTGTGTAGATCCATTCAATGTTGTGGTTAAAAATTGGACATAGCGGTGCCAGGGGCACGAAATAACCTCTTGAAAGAGATCAGTCGAAGAGAATCTAAATTTTACAAATTATTAGTAACAGAAAATAAAAAAAGGACCCATTTCTAGTTGAGACTCTTCCGGATGAGAAATTTTTGGGCGTCGGGTGGGTACAACGTAGTCGTTGTAACGACCCTGATTTTCGGTAAATAAAAATTTCGTTAAATATTTGAATTTTATTTTAATTACTTGAATTTGCTTTTAAAATTTCTTTGTAATTTCTAATAATCCGTCATAATTAGATTTGAGACTTATAAAATTATATATTTTCGTCCCAAACAATCTAGTCATTTTCTAAAGACAATTATGCTTATAGAAGCATTTGTATATTTTCCTAATGAGTAAAATAAAATCTTTAAATTATATTTCTTGACTAGAAATCCTACATGACAACTAGAATTAAGTTTTGACTGATTAGTTGGAGGAACCGAACTACCACTTCACCTAGTTACGAGTCTTTAACCTTAGATGAACCTTTTTGATCATCTTTGAGCATTATGAACTTTTTCAACCTTATTTGAACCTTTTAGACCTAGAGAAGCAATCATTGTACTTCATGATTTGACTTATCAAAGCCATACCTACTATCATTTCCCCATTGGGCAATAACTACTAGAAAAAATTTAACCCCTTCAGAAAATAAAAGTTAGTCTTGCCAATGAAAGCCTAGATTTGACAAGATAAGTCATATAAGAATCTTTGGATCATAGGAAGCCATTACTTTGCTTCCAAAAGAAATAAAACTAGTCTTAATCATTTCACTTTTCATTGACTTGTCACTTTCCCATCAAGCCATTATTATACTCCATGTCTAGTCTTTTCAAACCTTACCTATCATATCTATTCCTTTACCTATTGGATAATAGTTGTTAGAAAAAATTTTATCCCTTGTGTAATAGACATTAGGATTTGCCAATAAATATATAGATTTGACTAGACAGGTCAAAACCAAATCCCATCACCTTACTTCCAAAAGAAGCAAACTTAGTCTTGTTATGCATGTCACCCTTTGACTATTATGCCTAAATCTAAGTTACCTACCAAAGTCATCTTCCTAGATTTTCTATGTACTTGTATATCCATAAATATAAGTACATAGGTACCTTTTTGGTTATGTTAAGCATGCGTATATATGTCTAGATGTACATATATGTACTTCTAGGAAAATATTACTCAAAGGACAATATTCTTGTCATTTCTTTTCCATAGACCTAATAGGACTACTAGTACTTTAAGTATTCTTAAATAGGTGTGTGTGTGTGTGTGTGTGTGTGTATATATATATTGTTTGTACTAGGCAAAGAATGAGAGAGAGAGAGAGAGAGAGAGAGCCGAGAGGAGAGGAAAGTGGGAGAGAAAGGCCGAAAGAGAAAGTGAGGGAGAGATTGGAGAGAGATGGAGAGATATGGGAGAGATTTGGAGAGTACATTGACATGATTTTCTTACATCCTTACAACCCAATCTTTGAACCATCCCCTCCTTCTTCCATTAAATCTTCCTAAAATCTACCCAAAGTACAAAATCTAGTCTTCCATTGATGGTTACTTGTACACTACCCTTCAAACTACCCACCAAGCCAAGCCTTGACATGACAAAAGAAGAAAAAAAATCAAAAATAGGAGAAAGAGAGAGAATTCAGGTGAGGGAGAGGAGAGAGGGAGCTTTGGCCTATAAATAGCAAGCTCATTACAAGTCATTCTCACACCTTCACACCTTGCTCTCACTTCTTGATGAGCACCCAATATTGTAGATATTTGGAGCGACTAGTTCCATTTTATGTTGTTTTAACTTGCGTTTATTTAGCTTCTATAGCGATATTGCACGTAAGGTAGGTTTTTGTGTGTTTCAGATAATTCGTGCAAATAAGGCATGTTTTGACGCCATGGATGGCCCAAGTGCTTCCAAGTACTCAAAGACCCTGTCGGCCCCTTAAAATCTGTCTAAGTATGGAAAAATGACTTTCTGAAAAAGTATCAATTTTTGAGATAAAAAATCACGGTAATTGATTCTTGAATTTTTCTATGAGTAAGTACAAAGTTGCAAGATTTTATTTAAAAGCGATGTCATGTTTTGAGCCATTTCCTTCTGTGAAAAATGTGCAGTTTTCCATTTTACACTAAAAGTGAGGGGTTGACATTTTGATTTAATTGAAATCTTGAAATTCTGGTAATGCCATTGTTTCCAAATGGGGGTACTTATAAAAGAAAGGTTTAAAATGTAGTCTTTACTTAAGTTTAGAGAATGAAAATAAGATGCTGAGGAGCTGTGAAGCTGCTGGGAGCTGTCTGCTGAAGTTGTGGCCAAGATGCAGGGATAACAATGGAGTATCGATACGGTTTCAAAACAGAGAGGAATCCGGCTTTCAGCGTATCGATACGCTATTCTCCGTATCGATACGGTTCTGTTTGTATCGATACGGGTCGTCTACGGGGAATCCTGGATTTTAGAACAAGACAGCACGGTATCGATACGCTATGGAGTATCGATACGGGAGGCTTACCGACCAGCTTTTTGACAGTTTTCAACTTTCTATTAATGGAAACTTTCCATTTCCATTAGTAGGTACCTTTTGGGATATTTTGCATGGAGTAGAGAGAAGATTTCTTGTATAAATACTCCTCTCTCTCTCTCTCTCTCTCTCTCTCTCTCTCTCTCTCTCTCTCTCTCACACACACACACACTTGTAGGGAGTTAAGTAGTTAGTTTAGGTTAGTCTCTTGCTTTAAGTTCCATTGTTGTCTTCTTCAAGCTTTCCTAACATTTTCCTTCAAGAACACTTGTAAGTTTAAGTTGTTTGTTAGTTTCCAAGTATTAAAGTTGTAGCTACTCTTTAGATCTTCATTAATATCAAGTTTATTTCCGTTTTTATCGGTTAATCATGTTTTCATTTCCTAGCATAATTTCTAGTCTTTTAGCTATGTGTGAGTAGTTATTTAGCTAAGTCTCGGGCTAATCTTTCCTAATGACTTAGGCGATTATTTGGTTCTCGAACCTTTGGGCTTAAAATCCTAATTTTTGAAATTGAATTAACCTAGCCATTTTGGTCTAAGCGAGGGGTGTTAACTCTTTGATATGAAATTTAGTCAAGCGGTCTTGGCAAACGACATACCGAGAGCTCGTGGCCTCCTACGTGTTAGATACATTAGCGAAAATAGGTTGGTTTAGTCCCGATTAATCACATGTTTTGATAATCGTAGTCTTTAAAGCTAAATCTTTCGGGTGTGAGCACGCGGTCGTGACCCTCGCTTGAGTTATTTTGAGAACCGGTAACGGCCTTAGTTAAAGGTTAGACGATCCCTAAACTTGCCTCTTTTAAGTTCATTAAGCAAATTTCTAGTCTTTTTCCTTATTATTTTCACCGTTTAAAGCAAAACCAAGTTGACCGTCTTAAACGCCGCAATCCTACCACATAAAACCTTCAATCCAAATTAAGCTATATTCGATTCTCTATGGGAACGATCCCGGACTTCCGGATATTATGCTATCGACAACCTAGCCATACGCTTGGGGTGTTTCAACCTTTTTGGAAGGCAAGGTTGTGGCGTAAGTATTTTTGGCGCCGTTGCCGGAGAATTCCTATTATAGCTTATATTGGAGGTTCGTCAAGCCACTGTAAGTACTCCGTTTATTTTCCTTTGTGTAATTTGAACTCAACTTAGCGGATACCTCTAACTGAGCCACCAATTCGACTTGAGGTGTAACGAAGCTAGATTGAGCATCAATTGTCTTTTCTTTTATTGTCCATATAATGTGGCAGTGGCATAACACCACGGAACTGTTTGAAGAAGAGAGGTGGCGGCATAGCCCCTCTAGCCTGTTTACTTTATGTCTTATCTATCTAATAGAATGGCGGCGGCAAATTGGGAAACACCCCACAAGACTTTGCGGGATTGCCTTTGTCCTAATCAAATTATCACACCTCACAAGACTTTGCGGGAGTACCTTTGTCCCAATTAAATTTTCACACCCCTTGCATAGCCATTCATGACGCCAATGTTTTTAAAAGTCGTATGACCATTACCAATTGGTTTGATCTCAAGAACCAAATTCAAACTTTTGCTGAAAGAATAAATTAGTCATTTTATGCATGTTAGGGAAGATACAAGGATTTGCTCATTGCAGTCCCGAATCATGGCTTTGAAAATTTTCAAATTGCTAACTATTTTTATGATGGACTTTCTCAAAGGAGTCAACGATTCTTAGACATGATGTGCGATGGCAAACTTTTTGAAAAAGAACCCACTCAAGCATTAGATTTCTTTGATCTATAGGCTCAAATTTTACATTCTCGGGTTTATGCTTCACATTGTCAAGAGTCCAATTCAAATGCCATGGAAGAGGAAATTGAGCTGCATACCTTTGCTTAAGATGTTAGTTTAGATTCTGACAACTCTTCAGAGTATGTTTGGAGTGATGAGTCAAGTCTTGAACCTGTTGTCCAGTGTTCTCCCTCCGTAGATCCCTTTCTGTGTGACGATCTGGGGGAGAAATTTCTCATTGTTGAGGAAACGAATGCGGAGGTAGACTTTTTGTATACTCTGCTGAATGGCAGGATGGGAAGAATTTGAATAGACCTGAGAGTTTGTCTCCTTCATTTGAGGAGATACCTTCCATAGAAATTTTGAACCATCCAATACTCTCAGCTCTAGATGATGCCACCCTTTGTACCGAGTCTCTCCAAGTGCAAGAGCTTTTAAAAGTCGAATTGATTGATTTTGTTGGTGTTGATAAATTTGATTTGGTTTACCATCCTTATATTGTAGATTTTGTCAACTCTTTGAAAATCAATCTATTGTGGAATGCGCACTTGGTTGAAATTAAATTTCTCAAAGGATTTCGGCAATTGCGGTACTCAAAGTATCTATTTTTATGGCATGGTCGGATTCAATTTTTGAAGCAAAGTGTGGAGTGGAGTGCTATGTTCATTTTATTAGCTTTCATTGGCATATTAAATGTTCGGAACCCGCGTTTGGCTGAACGTACATAAACTCTTTCTTTTTCTCCCTCTCTTTTCTTTTTTCTTTTTCTCTTTTGATGGTCCGGTATAGCCACCCATCTCTTGCTCCAAGTTGTTGCATGACTTGCTCTACGGCACTATGAGTTGGATATGGGGAGAAAAGTAGTACCCGTGTAATCACGTGACGATTTGGTGGCTTTAATTTTACTTGTCAGTTGTTGGGGCCGAATAACACGAGCTGGGCGGTACTAATGTCATTTGCTTCTAAGTAGGTAGTTGGTTGTTAAGTCTTTTGCAGGGTAAGCATGCTACTACACCAGTCTTGGTGGTTTAGGTCTAAAAGCTAGGGTGAGTAAGGCATTCAAGAGCCCTAAGCATGGGTGCAATTACGTGTCGTGGTTGTAAGACTAAGAAAGCCCCAGCGATGACCTTGTGTGACTGGCTGTGGTTCCGATAGAGGAGCCGAAAGAGTGAGCCTTGGAAGCAGTTCCAATGACGAAGGGAAGTAACGACCAAAAAGCCTCCAACTTGGTCGAGGTATAAGGGGGTTGACATTCCCCTCAGATGTATAATCTATTGTTCTTTCCTCTCAATACTGTTGTTCTTCATGCTATGAGGACATATCATCGTTTAAGTTGGGGGGAGGGATATATATATGTTATATATATATTTTTGAGACTTGTCTCTTTTTGTTTTTGTTTTTGTTAAAATTTTAAAATTTTTCGCTTTTGCTTGCAATCCTCCTTTGTTAGTAGTGTTTTCGCATCCTAGATACCTTAATTATGCTCAATTGTGTCAATGGCAAGAGTCGTGTATCCCCTCGAATTTGGTTATGTGTTTGAATCTATGTCACATGCATATACATGAACTTTGATGAACAAGTTGAGCCTAAAAGTCAAATCAAGAGTTATGCATCACTAGAGTAGAGATTCATTTTTGAAGTATCCCATGCTTTTTATTCTCATTTTCCGCATTTGCGTAAATAATACATTTTGTTCATGCTTGAGTAGTGTATATATCTTTCATGCATCTTATTGGAGTTGTTGGCATACTTAGGAAATGATTCAAGGCATTTTTGCTTGATTAAACCACATAAGAGTCACCTCGTCCTAATTTTGAACCATAGTCCGAGTCTTTTCCATTGTTCAAACCTACATAACCGGATGTTCGGAGGGTTGTGTGTCTATAGTTTTCAATGTTTTAAGGAGGTTTGGGGTGGTGTGAATGTAATAGAAGTGGTTGGAATGTAAAAAAGAAAAATTGAAACGTGATTTCTTATCTCTCTTCTCCCACTACAAAAGCTAAGGCCCCAAATTTTCATCTCCTTCTCTAAAACCCTCGAAATTGGCCCCTCAATTTCTCTCACTACAAATCTCACCTCAAATAACCCTATTCCTCAAAGAAAAATCAAAGATATGATATGAAAGAGCAAAATCATATCCGAAAGAGGGTTGAATACTATGATGAGAGGATTTGTGTGATCTTCGGGCTAGCTTACATTCAGGATGAGGAAGAGTCCGATGAGGAGGGGATGCTCGATGCTCAATACCGTGAGGAGCCGGATGAGGATGAAGACTAGGTGTGGTGGAGTCAGTGGTAGTAGTTTTTCTTTATTTCTTTTTTTTGTAACTTTGTTTGGTGTTTGGCCGATATTAGGCCATGCCTTGGTAGTTTAGGGTCGGTAGTGGTCAAGGGTAGATGAACCATGCAAGTATATGGCCATTACATTTTTGTAGTCCCTTTCTCTTTGTGTCCAATGTCGTTAGAAGCTAATAAAGTCCTCCGATGATCTTTTGTACGCTGATTAACTCCATTTGATCCATGGTCGATATCTATTATTACTTAAGTTGTGATTGTCCTAGTCGTTCCATGCTTGTCAATAATTAGTTTTTCTTTTGTTCTAAGTGCCCTTTTGATAGCTTGTGTAGCTTCTTGTCTCTAGCTATTGCATTTACTCGTTAGCGCTTGTCATGGGATGTATCTTGTATCTCACTGTGTGAAAAGTTGAATAAGAGCGTATCCTTGTGAGTTTTGGAGTCGAAACTCGTTGTGGTGCATGCATGCTTGACTACTCTAATATGGCATAGGTTGTTCGTCCTAGTTCATGGCATGTTTGTGCGTGGATTGCGTATGCTAAAATTTGAAGGGGTATTTTGGACTCTTGCCTAGTTGTAGTAGTTGAGTACAATCTTTGTATCTTGAACCTTGGGAAGATTGCATAGCTTAGTTAAATACGTTTTGTTTTAATTTGCTAGGGACTAGCAAAGTTCAAGTTGGGGGGTATGATGAGCACCCAATATTGTAGATATTTGGAGCGACTAGTTCCATTTTATGTTGTTTTAACTTGCGTTTATTTAGCTTCTATAGCGATATTGCACGTAAGGTAGGTTTTTGTGTGTTTCAGGTAATTCATGCAAATGATGCGTGTTTTGACGCCATGAATGACCCAAGTGCTTCCAAGTACCCGAAGACCCTGTCGGCCACTTAAAATCTGTCTAAGTATGGAAAAATGACTTTCTGAAAAAGTATCGATTTTTGAGATAAAAAATGGCAGTAATTGATCCTTGATTTTTTCTATGAGTAACTACAAAGTTGCAAGATTTTATTTAAAAAGCAAGGTCATGTTTTGAGCCATTTCCTTCTGTGAAAAATGTGCAATTTTCTATTTTACACTAAAAGTGAGGTGTTGACATTTTGATTTAATTGAAATCTTGAAATTCTGGTAATGTCATTGTTTTCAAATGGGGGGTACTTTCTTATTTTCATTAAATAAATTAAAGAAAAGAAAAGGTAAAAGAAAGGTTTAAAATGTAGTCTTTACTTAAGTTTAGAGAATGAAAATAAGATACTGAGGAGCTGTGAAGCTGCTAGGAGCTGTCTGCTGAAGTTGAGGCCAAGATGCAGGGATAACAATGGAGTATCGATACGGTTTCAAAACAGAGAGAAATTCAGCTTTCAGCGTATCGATACGTTGTTCTCTGTATCGATACGGTTCTGTTTGTATCGATACGGGTCGTCTACGGGGAATCCTGGATTTCAGAACAAGACAGCACGGTATCGATACGGCTATGGAGTATCGTTACGGGAGGCTTACCGACCAACTTTTTAACAGTTTTCAACTTTCTATTAGTGGAAACTTTTCATTTCCATTAGTAAGTACCTTTTGGGATATTTTGCATGGAGAGAGAAGATTTCTTGTATAAATACTCCTCTCTCTCTCTCTCACTTGTAGGGAGTTAAGTAGTTAGTTTAGGTTAGTCTTTTGCTTTAAGTTCCATTGTTATCTTCTTCAAGCTTTCCTAATATTTTCCTTCAAGAACACTTGTAAGTTTAAGTTGTTTGTTAATTTTCCAAGTATTAAGGTTGTAGCTACTCTTTAGATCTTCATTAATATCAAGTTTATTTCCGTTTTTATCGGTTAATCATGTTTTCATTTCCTAGCATAATTTTTAGTCTTTTAGCTATGTGTGAGTAGTTATTTGGCTAAGTCTCGGGCTAATCTTTCCCAATGACTTAGGCGATTATTTGATTCTCGAACATTTGGGCTTAAAATCTTGATTTTTGGAATTAAATTAACCTAGCCATTTTGGTCTAAGCGAGGGGTGTTAACTCCTTGATATGAAGTTTAGTCAAGCGGTCTTGGCAAGCGATATACCGAGGACTCGTGGCCTCCTACGTGTTAGATACATTAGCAAAAATAGGTTGGTTTAGTCCCGATTAATCACATCTTTTGATAATCGTAGTATTTAAAGCTAAATCTTCCGGGCGTGAGCATGCGGTCGTGACTCTCGCTCGAGTTATAATTGAGAACCGATAACGGCCTTAGTCAAGGGTTAGATGATCCCTAGACTTACCTCTTTTAAGTTCATTAAGCAAATTTCTAATCTTTTTCCTTATTATTTTCACCGTTTAAAGCAAAACCAAGTTGGCCGTCTTAAACGCCGCAATCCTACCACATAAAACCTTCAATCCGAATTAAGCTATATTCGATTCTCTATGGGAACGATCTTGGACTTCCAGATATTATGCTATCGACGACCTAGCCATACACTTGGGGTGTTTCAACCTTTTTGGAAGGCAAGGTTGTGGCGTAAGCACTTCTCTCTAAAATTTCTAAGCCTTCTAGTTTCGAAGTTCAAGTTTCTTTAAGTTTCTTTAAGTTCTTGAGAATTACCACCTCAAAAAACCTCCCCTAGATCTTTAAAGTAGCCTAGTTTAGTTAGCAAAGTTGTTTCTAGGAAGATAAAATCCATCTATCTTCCTTTCGAAGCAATTCGGAGACGTTACGCCGCCGATTCACAAAACCGACGACCAATTTTCAAAAATCGACCAACTGCCAAGCAGAAAGGTAGAATCTCTTATTCACTAACTCCACGTATAGCATAGAATCGAATGTTGGAAAGTAGAATGTCCTTACTCTATAGTTCAAAGTATAATATAGAGTTTCCTTAATCGTTTTCTCTAAGTATTGTAGACACCCCATTCAGGACTGTCCAGATAACGTTATTTGTCGATCTTTTATTTTCCCGATGATGATTATAATCGAGAACAGTCTGAGGATAATGGTGTGTTCGAGTTTTGAGCGTCCCGAACCTTTTTCAAAACCCTTCAAACCAGAGCCAAACAGCCCCAGCAAAACCCAACCGGCTTACGCCAGTGCGTTTATGACGTACGCCAGTTATCCGCCACGTGTCAGTCATCGGCCGTTGACCCAGTTTTTACTGGCGCATGCCAGTCCAAATGTGGCGCACGCCAGTCAAGCCCAGTCAAATCAACTTTATTCAGCCACACGGACGAGACTTTTGTGCCACCCTGACGTCGGCCACAGTAGCCCCTGATGATTATATCGTCCAGGCCCGTCCCCCTTCTCTCCTACACCCCCCATCAAGGCAAGTCCCATGCATTTAATGCATGGGAGGCTCCCCTCTTCAAGCAACCAGCCAAACAAGGCTTTAGCCCCAGACTGATCTCAGTCTCTCTCCCCTATAAATACCCCCCTTGCATTCATTTGCAAGGGGTTAGACACATTAAGAAGCACAAGGCTTTCTTCTCCTCTCTTTTTGCTCTCCATTTCTCTTCTTCCATTGTAAGAGAAAGGAAAGCAACCCACCTCCATACACCCTGCTGACATATAGCCACCTTCTAAACCTCCATCTTCAACCCTTAAGCTCAATACCTCCTTCAAACCTCAATACAAAAAGGTATACCACATTTACGTTCTTTTCTGTTTTCGACTCCTGAGGGGGGCCAGTAAGGCCCAGGCTAGTAAACAATACTTGTCCTGGCCTTAAACTGGTAAAATACAACAAATGCATGAGATGGAACTTGGCGCACGCCAGTACATATATGCCGTACGCCAATCATGGCAGTACGAGCACTACTGGCGTGGAGATCATGGATCATCATTTCTGTTATCTCACATTTTTGTTGATCCCCTTAGCATGCTAAATAACCAGTTTACTGCTTTCTGTACATTTAGAACTGTTTAGATGTGGTAGTTATTGCTTACTCTTTGTCTATTCAAAAGGCCTCTGGGATCCTTCTGGTCATGTTCCAGAGCCCAGATGATGCAAAGCCAAGCACTGGATGAGGGTTAAACGTGCGTACGGCAGTCCATGACTGGCGTACGGCAGTTAAAACTAGGATCTAGTGGCTGGCCCTTGCATTTTGGTTTAATCTTGGCCTATTTCCTGTCCCCACTCTGTTTAGGGGGGTTTCTTGTCTATTTTTTCCAGTTACTTCATCTATCTGTAACTATGTATATTTTGCTCTACTAACTGTGTGGTTTGTCCTGGGTGTGCGCTGGTCCTTTTCCAGAGCCCAGAGGATTGCAAACAAAGACTGTGACACCTGATAAGTGGAGTACGCCAGTCTAGATATGGCGTGCGTAGGTTGTACCAGCATGCAGTGGCTCGGCCAGTGCATGCTGGTGTGGATCCTGCTCATGTTCCTTCAGGGCAGTGTACTTGAATTCAATCGGGTTGCCCAGTGCTTGTTTTCAATCTATATTTATCATTGCAAGCAAGTCATTCATAAAACATTTTGTCACATAAATTGCAGCTTGTTACAGCTTTAATCCCTATTAACTGCTCCCCCGCCCTAACTAGCTAAAAAATGGTCAAATGAGAGAAAAATGCAAACATTTTGTAAGAAAATGCCTGAGTAGAGACCGATCTCCGGATTGGGCGAGAGGGGTGCCATAAAACCCTTCCCCTCTAGTAAACTGGCTCCCGAACCTCAGATATCGAAGGTGATGATGGACCGGTCTGCGCCTTTTTCAAAATCAAACAAACGTGGCAAACGTTTTCGAGTTCGGTTCCTTGGGTGTTTTCACCGCTAAAACCCGAGTGGCGCTCTGAATCGAGGCGTTTCGCCGCGCTCTCTGAAAAAGGGCCGCACCCAATTTTATGCAAACGAAAATTTCCGAGGCGCATGCCCACAAGTATATAAGGTTATCTATTGCTTATAATGTTTGAAATGCATGTTAATCAACAAATTTATTTTTGCTAATGGAAGTATAAGCATGTTGAATATATCCACTTTATTTTTCGGAAAAACATATGTTGTTTTGAACTTTCCTAAAAAAAAGAAAAAACAGATTTCGAAAGTGTGAACTTGATTGGAAATATTCGTATTTTGATCTTAATGATGATTATGGTATATGTGATTACTTGGATTGTTTGTCTTGAGATGTGACAAAGCATAAGGGATTTTCACTCCAAAGGCGTACATGTGGCGTTATGCTTTAAGTAAGGATTTGAGCATGATTTGTAATATAGAGTTGAATGATTTTGCTAGTTTAGTTTCAAGATTTCAATGAATGATCTATGATTACGTATGTGAAAAATCCTACCGCGGAGTCGTTGCATGAGAACGAGATACAGAAATCGAGAAAGTAGAAACATGGCACCTAGGGTGTGGTTAATGAAAAGGCGTGTTTTGAAAACTGCAATGTGGCCGGATGTGGTAGCCCATTGTGTGGTGTGTGTATTTGTGTGTCAATGGAAACCCGGTGCGGCGGAACCATTGTGAGGATACTCGGGAGACCGGAACTGCGGAACCGAGGTTAGGTGTGTGGCTTGGTTATCCGCGAAAAGGAGCCAATGCAAAATTTTGTGTGCCAATGGGACCCGGTGCGGCAGAACCATTGTGAGGATACTCGAGAGACTGGAACGGCAGAACCGAGGTTGGGTGTGTTAAAATGACAATTTTGAAAATGTTTATTTGGTTAATGAAAGTTGAAACCAGTGACACGGTCTACGAGATGACGGGTAGGAGAAACTCAGAAATCATGGACACCAACGTTTATTTGAATAAGTAAATGTGGATGTGTCATTGTTAACTGTTTGTTAGATATGCATGTGCTAAGTGGAATTTGCCCTAATGTATGTAAGTTAAGGGTAGTGGGTATGAATTATTCTATTGAGTTCCTATAGCTCATGGTGTTACTTTTTGGTGACCCTGACATATTATACTGGGGGCGGCGCTGGTATAATGTGTCAAACTTTGTAAATGAACAGGGTGAGTTGTACACCGTGAAGGCTTTCGGAGCCGAAAAGTTGGCTAGGATGGAAGAGCAGGCAGAGCAGTAAATAGGAACCTTAGTTCCCCCTCCTTTGTTGAATAAAAATACTCTTGTGAGAGTTATGATGTAATAATGAGCCAGACTCTATTTAGTTTTCAATAAAATTGTCTATTTAACATTCCCAAAATCAGGGGCGTTACAGCTATGCTCACATGGTACATTAGCAGCGCATTTGGGTCGTCCAAAAGTATGTTGGACGGCTCAGATTGAAACTATTTCTCTCCTCTCACATCACCACTAGCCCGGATATGCTACTCGAGTACTACGTGGTGCCCGCTCGGCACCCAAAAATTCCTCCTTTCAGATAATTCTACAATCTGTTATTTTTTATTTTTTTGCCAAAACACAATCTGTTATTCTTAGGTTCCGTTTCAAAAAACTTCTTAAAAAATAGGTAAATTTTCAAAATGGCACATGAACTTTGCACCAAATGTCACAGAGACACTTAAACTTAAGTTTATTTCAATTAAACACCTGTACTAACAAAATCTCCAAATTTAGACACCTGAACTTAAGTTTATTTCAATTAAACACATGTACTAACAAAATTCCCAAATTTAGACCCCCGCCGTTATATTTTGTCCCAAAAATTACTGGCATGGCATCTCCAACCCATTTAAGTTGCCCCATTGCACATGTTTCTAACAAGGGACGATGCATCCAAGCAAAACCCATAGGCAAACTTCATCGTCCGCTGTTGAAAACAGTGCAATAGGGCAACTTAAACAGGTTGGAGATGCCATGTCAGCAATTTTTGGGACAAAATATAACGGCGGGGGTCTAAATTTGGAAATTTTGTTATTACAGGTGTTTAATTGAAATAAACTTAAGTTCATGTGTCTAAATTTGGGGATTTTGTTAGTACATGTGTTTAATTGAAGTAAACTTAAGTTCAAGTGCCTCTGTGACATTTAATGCAAAATTCAGGTGCCATTTTGAAATTTTTCCTAAAAAATAAGTACTTTTTTTTTTGATCCGCAAAAAAAAAAAAATATATATATATATATATAAATACTTATTTTGGAACTTCTCAAAAAAAATAAGATGGGTTGTTCCATAAAGTCCAAATAAGCAGCTTATTTCATATTTTCAAACTCAAAAATAATGTAAATGAAAAATAATTTTTCAATTTTTTTGCACCGTATTAGAGATCTCAATAAGATCTATCAAACAAGATTCATATTGATAGAAAAATTATTTGCGTAAGCACATAATTTTTGAGTTTAAAATTGCCTTATTAAAAAATAAGTATTTATTCACTATTTTCTGGAACATGCCTTATTATTAGATAAAAAATAAGTTCTTAAACTCATTCCCCTTCTTAAAAAATAAGTATTTATTTACCATTTTGTGGAATATGCCTTATTATTAGACCAAAAATAAGTTCTTAAAGCATCCACAGTGGAATAACCAAAATCATAAGATTGTTAAAATTTGCAATGTTCCCTAAGGCCATCCACAGTGGTATAACAAAAAGATAATTATTGTTAAAGTTAATAATATTTGTGCAAAAAATGGCTCACAATGGTATAATCAAACTTAGCAACATCCTTAGAAATAATCAAATTTTGGGTTTTGGATAACCAAAACTAGCAACTTTTTTCAATAATCAAAATTTGTGAACCCCACACTACATAAGTTAACTAATTCCAAAATTTATATACACATGTATTTCAACTACTATTTTATTCTTCTCTTCTTCACTTGCTCTATATCTTCTTCACTTCAACCACAAACTGTTTCTCTTTCTTTTCCTCCAAAAGTGAAGCTCATATTTCTCGATCATCTATAATTTAACTCATCGTTGCTGGATTAAGGTATTTTACTCTTCTTTTACGTTTCTATTTTAGGCTGCATTCTTATGAATTTAACTTAAACTTAATTTAAATCTAAAAATTATCTTTATTTGAATTTTTTTTGCATTTTTTAGATTTGCGCCAAACTTTTATAGGTTATTGATTTGTCTCAACGAGAGGAATCGGGAAAAGTGTTTTTTTTTTTTTTACTTTTACCCAAGTATTTTGATAAATAATCACTTTTTATCAAAAAAAAATTGATTTTTTCGACTAAAAAGTGGTTATTCATTTTTTTGTTCCTCCCCCATGGTTGAGTAAACAAAGAACCTTGCAAAAAAAAAAAAAAAAGAGGAAGAACCTTGCATTCTTTTTCAAATTTAAGAACACATCTGATTTTTTTTTTGAAAGATTAAGAGAGTAGTGGATTTGTGATATAGGCTATAAGAATAGGAAGAAAAAAAAATCGGTGTTGTTTTGATAAATAACACTAGGAAGAACACCATATATTCGATATATTTTTGTCAAAAAAAAAACGTAATGGAGGGAAGTGAATGGCGGAAAACAAAAGGGAAGAGAGAGATTGTGTGAAATTGTAGTAGTGTAACGCCCCCAATTTTGGGTACGTTAAATGAGGCATTTATTATATAATAAAGAGAGTCTGGCTCATTATTACATCATAAATACATCATAAGGAAATGGTACATTTATTCAACAAGGAAGGAAACTAGGGTTCCTAATACTACTCTGCTTGCTCTTCCATCCTAGCAAGCTCCTCTGCTCCAAAAGCTTCCACGGTGTACATCTTATCCTGTTCATCTAAGAAATCTGACACATTATACCGGCGTCGCCACCCATATAATATGTCAGGGTCATCAAAAAGGCAACACCGTGAGATACAACGCTCAATAGGAAATCCTTACCCACCAACCTTAATTTACAAACAAGGCTATAATAAAGCATCAATTTCCACATGATACGTATATACACAGTTAACAATGACACATCCACATTCGTTAATCATCTCTCGTTGGTGTCCAAGATTTTCGGGTTTCTCCTACGCGACTCATCGTAGACCGTGTCAACATTTCAACCTTTCAAAAATCATTTGCATTGGCTCCGTACCGCGGATAACCAAGCTACACACCCAACCTTTCAAAATCATTTGCATTGGCTCCGTAACGCGGATAACCAAGCTACACACCCAACCTCGGTTCCGCCGTTCCGGGTTCCCGAGTATCCTCACAATGGTTCTGCCGCACCGGGTTCCCATTGGCACACAATTTGCATTGGCTCCGTACCGCGGATAACCAAGCCACACACCCAACCTCGGTTCCGCCGTTCCGGTCTCCCGAGTATCCTCACAATGGTTCCGCCGCACCGGGTTCCCATTGGCACACAAAACACACACCACACAATGGGCTACCAAGTCCGGCCACATTGCGGTTTCCAAAATATTTCACCTTTTCAAAACACGCCTTTTCGTTAACCACACCCTAGGTGTCATGTTTCTAACTTTCTCGATTTCCGTATCTCGTTTTCATGCATAGACTCCGCGGTAGGACTTTTTACAAACATAAATCATTCATTGAAATCTTGAAACTAAACTAGCAAGATCATCCAATTCTATATTAATAATCATGCTCATAACCATTCAAAGATCAAAATATGAACACTTAAAACCAGTGTTAAAATCTTCTTTTTCGAAAATCGTTCTATCTTACTTTTTGAGAAATTCAATACAACATATGTTTATTTAAGATAAGGTCATTTATCTAACATGCTCATACCTCCATTAGTGAGATAACTTATTGACAATCACGCATTTTAAACGATAAATAACCTTATCTACTTGAAACTAAACAATAGATAACCTTATCTACTTAAGGAAAACGATAAGGATATTGATACTTTGAATCAAAAACATTCTACCTTCTAACGTACGATTCTATACGTAGAGCTTAGGGGACAAGGGGTTATACTTATACTTAGGGAAGTGAGTAGAGAAAATCTAACTTGATCCGAAACTTAGTCGGGGCCGAATAAGCTAGTTGGAAGATTTTCTACGGGCGGTGAACTTGCAAATCTGGACCGAACTTTGGATGGCAGTAACTTGGTCAATATTTGGCCGAATACGATCGTTCTTGGGTCGAAGTTGAAGCTCTCGAAGTGCTCTACGACTTTCGTGAAGGAAGTTGATCCTAGAAACTACTTTAGGTAGGAGAAAAATGGGGATAAAAGAAAGGACAGTAAGCTGTCTGGAAATAGGAAATCCGAGATTTTTACTGAACTTCGGATGCCAATATCTTTGTCATTTCTTCACCGATTTGGATGGTTCTTGGATCTAACTTGAAGGTTTCGAAGTGCTCTACAACTTTTTCGAAGGGAGTTGATTCTAAAAACTACTTTAAGCAGGAGAAAAATGGAGATTCGTGGAGGGCAGTAAGCTGCCTGGAAAAACAGAAATGGTTTCTAGAGAGAAGTGAGAGCAAGAAGTGAAGGTGTGAGTTGAAATGCTTGGAATGACTTGCTATTTATAGGCAAAACTTGAGCTCCTCCTCCCTCCTCTATGGCCGGCCCCCCCTTCTCTCCTTTCTCCCATGGATTTGCTCCATTGTCATGTCCAATCAAGCTTGAAAGCATGCCAAGTCTTCCATGAGTTGTCACTTCCATTTGTTGGCCAAATCTTTAGGTCATCATGAAGGGTTTTGGACTTGTCAAGTCTATGGGGCGGTTGCTTGCAAGAAAGAATGAAATCATTGGCTAACTTTGTACTTTGAAAGACTAGAAATGGGTTGGCAAGTCAAAAATAGGCTTAAGGCTATAAGGTTGCTTGTGTAAGTGTCCATAATTTGCACACACACACACTCCCTCTCTCTCTCCCCATCCGGCCTCTCCCCCCCCCCCCCTCTCTCTCTGGTACACACACACACACACACACACACATATATATATATATATATATATATATATGAGTGTCTAGGAAAGTAAGTCTAGGATTAATAGGTTTAAGGCTAAAATCTTAGGGTTGCATGCATGCATGGTTAGGTTAACTAGTATTGGAAGCAAAATGATGAGATTCTTGGCCCATGATTTTGTATGGTCAAATCAAAGCCTTATTGGCAAGTCAAAGGTCGATTAACCTTGGGACAAAAATTCCCCTAACAATTATGGACCAAGGGGTAAAGGAATATTGATAATAATTTGATATGACTAGTCGTGGGAATCTATTGTCCAAGGGATAATATTTTTCCTAACATTTATGGACCAAAGGTTAAAGTTTTCCCTTGCCATTATAACCCAATAGGTAGGGTAAGTAATGATGCTAGGTAAAGTGAAATGACTAAACATAGGAATAAAATGATTACTCCTATAGTCTAATGGTTCAATAGGGTTCGGAGGGTTTCATAAGGCTCAAAGACGGTCAAAAAGGTCCATCTAGGGTTAGAAAATTGTAATTAGATTGAAACGGTAATTAGGGTTTTCTAACGAATTGGTTGGAAACTAATTCTATTTGCCAAGTAGGATTTCTAGCCGAGAAATATAATTTAAAGATTTTATCTAACTCGTTAGGAAAATATACAAGTGCTTTTATAAGCATACTTGTCTTTAGAAAATGACTAGATTGTTCGGCGTGAAAATATATAATTTTATAAATCTCAAATCTAATTATGACGGATTATAAAAATTAAAAAGAAATTTTTAGTAGCAAATCCAAGTAGTTAAAAAAAAATTTAAATATTTAACGAAATTTTTATTTACCAAAAATCAGGGTCGTTACAAGTAGACCCCTTATTTTGGTTATGGACTAGAAGTGACCATTGTGAACTTCAACATTGTTAAGCTTAGCAATCTCTTAAGTGAATAATCAAAAGCTGATGTGTCAACTTTTGATTATCCATTTTTGATTATACCACTATGGATGGCCTAAAAAAAGAGCTCACAATGGCATAGCCAAATTTAACAACCTCTTAGCAACTCATCAAATTTTAAGCATTGGATAATCAAAATTAGCAACTTTTTGCTAATAACCAAAACCTTTTTTCTCTCTCTCAACAATGTTTCAAAGAAAAATACAATATTTTTAAAAGAAGTTTGTTTTTTTTTAAAAAACAGTTAAAATATTTTTCAAAAACTGTTTTTTATTAAAAACTATTTTTTTAAAACTGTATTTTTTTTCAAAAATTTTTATTTTAAAAATATATCTTTTTTTCAAAAACTATTTTTTTTAAACTTTTATGGAAAAGTGTTTTTCAAAATTGAAAAGTTTTCAAAAAATTATTTTCTATTTCTAATAACATGTTTTTATTAGTTTGAAAAGTATTTAAAAAAATATTTTATATGGTGACAATTTTTAGATTTTTATAGGTTGAAAAAATAATGTGGAAAGTTTTGATTATTCAATGTTCTATTATGTCACTGTAGACTTCTACACTACTAACCTTAGCAATCTCTTAAATGAATAATTAAAAAGTGATGTGATAACTTTTAATTATCTAATTTTAATTAGTCCACTGTGGATGCTCTTAAACCCGTTTTGGAACGGAGCTTTAGTGACAAAATAAAATGTAAAAAGACAACCTCAAATCAACCAAAATCAGAAAATCCTCAAACTGCGTCAAAAAGGAAGGCAATAATAAAACAAAAGGAAAGATGCGGGTGGTGTGATTGTCGGTGGGCCAACTTATGTGACTTTTCGTCATGTTCTGATTTCGAGCCCAACGGTTATACAAAGGGATGCACAATTTTGAAAGTAATTCTGATTTGACCCCAAGATCAGTTTTCAAAATGGAATTCTGAATTGTAATTCGATTTATTTAAGATAAGATATAGTAGAATTGAAGCAGAAAAGATGACCCAGGTGATAACGTGTACCCTTTTATTATAGCATAATGTATTGCGTTCGAGTTTCATCATTGGGTCCAATCCCTACCGGTTAAGCAAAATAGATTCATATCTATATTCTATTCTATATATTATAAAACAGAGCGGTTTCTGTTAAAAATATCTAGACATATAAATGAAAGTAACATCTACAACCGTTAGATCATTTCATGTTAAATTTATAGCCGTCAGACCATTTCTTTTTTACTCCTAAAAGATACAGAAAAATTCCCCTAATAAATCTATCCCTCCGTCCTAACTTTTTAGGCAATGTATCTCTATGTAAAATAATGATGCCTTACGTGATCAAATAGAAAAAATATCTCAAAATGGTAAGTGACGCTTAGTGAAGATTGCAACCCGTAGAGTAGTCGCATAGTACGGACAATTTATTTGAGCTGACACTATGATCCACTTTAACAGGACCCGAAAATCTTGTAGTGCAGTGCACTACATGGCGTGTAGTGCATATCACAACTGTCGATGAGTGTTTTCAACGTCGGGATTATAATGAAACTTTTTCGGGTCGGATTTACTCTTCCCCGAAAAAGTTTCATTTGTATCCGGATCTTTAAAAATACTCACAAACGGCTGAGATTTGCCCTACAAGAATCCGCCTTGTAGGATTCCCGGGTCCACTCTAACATGCCTCTAGGTAGAGGCATCCGCTAGTAGCATTACAATACACACCAATCTTAAGTCTCACTCTAAACCACTCAATCCTACTGGTTAGATCTCACTCTAAACCATTCTCTCTAAAATAGGCCCCCCCCCCCCCCCCCCCCCCCCCCTCCTCTCTAAAAGGAAATAGCTCCCCCTCCCTTTTCCTCCTCTTTTATCTCCGTCTATCTTGCTCTAGCCCGATCGGTGGTTGTAAGTTTGTGGATGAGCTCCGAAGTGGGTTGGTGCCAATGATGTTGGCGGTAGTGTTGAAGGGCTCGCTCTAGGCCATCTCCCCTCTTGTCTTCTCCAGATCCTGTGTCTCTAGCTGTGGCGTGATATAATAACAGAGATTTAGTTTGGAGAGCACAAAGGAAGAATTCTTTAACACCCCCAAAACTGCAGGCAACGAACACACGTTTGAGCATTTAATGATGCGTTGGGCTTTGTGCAATAGAAGTCGTCACAAATTCCCTACATCGAGTGTGTTGCGCTCGATTTGGGAATGGGGGATACTGATGATGGGATTTTTAGACACAACTAGCCGAGCGTTAACGCCTTGACACCTGTCCTAGAGGGGTGCTAGAACGAAAAGGTACGTTCGGCCCGAGAGCAATGCCCGCTCAGCTAAAGCCCCCACGATTGCGTCGTGGGTGGTTATTTCCCGTTGGGCTGTTTCCAGCCCATGGCTTACCCTCGATCCCCTGAATATCGTTCTTCCTCGAGTGGGGGGAGTCCCCGCGTTAGACATGAGGTGAATAACCGTTATTAACCGTCAGGAACGGCCCAAGATCTACTCCCCATCACCATGGAAATCGCTAACAGGTAAACGAGGTGGTATAAAAGTAAATGACAACAAATAAATCAGGTACGTTTTCTGTCTTTCCTTAATTACAGAGTAGATATTCATTCCTCAAATAGATACTAACTTAATTATTGGAGGGTCCACGACTGGAAACACCTCCCTAATTCTTGGACTTCTTGCAGGAACCCATTGAAGGCAGAGCTCGGATTGACGTTCCAGATTTTGGCTTCAACAAGTACTATAACTTCCATCATATCAATACGGAGTATATAATAAAGTTATCCGAACACGGTGAATATTTTTGGAAAAAAAAATCCATACGGTGTAACAAAAAAGAAAACAGAAACTTACCTTTGGGAGCTTCGGTTAGCTCAGGTCACTTCACTTGGTCTTGTTACGTAGCGGTTAGCTGATGTTAGCCGTTCGATCGGTGGGGGAGGGCTGGGTAGACACGAGCCCCGCTATCCACAGAGACGATTTGCAGAGAATCACGCAGAAAAAAACACGTTTGGTCCCATTTCGGCTCCCGAAAAAATCTAGAAAAATATCCAAAAATTTTTGAATATTATTTTATGGGGCCCTGTAAAAAATCAGCTCTAGCGGATATCGGTAAGTATTAATTTTGGATTCATAGGAGCAAAACTGAAGGCCCGAGGGAGTTGAATAATCATTCAAACAAGGGCTATAAGGCCTCTAGAAGAGGCTATAGACAAAGGTAAGGTGTTATATCCTCTAAGAGCTTTTCAAGGGGCCTTCGGCTTACATAGAAATGTCCATAGCATACGAGGAAGTGAGTGAACGACCCAAAGAGGAAAGAGACAGGACGGGAGTGCACCGCTCGGGGAGGGGTGTGCTCTCGGACTATAGTGAATGCAATGCAAGCAATTTATTGAATTTCATTTTGATGAGAAGCTATTGACCTTTCTTATCTTCTGGTCTTGAATCATTTATTCGATCTGTCGACTAAGGAAGATATCTCTTGTTTACGATTCCCGCAATATAGTGTCTTGATCGAACCTTGTGCATCTAGCCTTAGAAAACTAGATACGGACCAGAAGGTTCATTGCTCACCTATGTCATTTCGAGTTTCGAGTTCGCCGGCTTTCTTTTTCCGGGTGGGACCTAAGGCTTCGCCGTTTGAGAAGACCGCCCGAAGGCGGATCAGAAAGTGGTCCACGCCAGCAGTTTCACCCCTACGAATCCAAAAGTAATACTTACCGATATCCGCTGGAGCTGATTTTTTATAGGGTCCCATAAAATAATATTCAAAAATTTATGGATATTTTCTAGATTTTTTCGAGATTCGAAATGAGGCCAAACGCGTTTTTCTCTGCGTAGTTCTCTGCAAATCGTTTTTGCTGTTTTACAAACTTTGCTCCTAACTAAACTTTATAAAACTTTTGCAACCATACATATTTTGCACAGACAGTACCGACATATTTTTGTTCATGCGATGGTTTCATATCACTCCTGCTACATACATAGCAAATTGTGCACAGATTTTATTGTGGGGCCCACCACGGGTCCCACACAAATCATCCGAGCCGTTCATTAATTGTAAAACATTTTTTCAACGGTTCCCGTAAAAAATAAGCTCAATTCAATACCTATAGGTGCTTCATCTATCCATTTAACCTTTCATTCAGATTTCCGGATATGAAAAGTTATATGATTAGATCGAGCACCTATAGGTATCGGATTGAGATTATTTTTTACGGGGACCCTTGAAAAAATATTTTACATTTAATGAACGGGCTCGGATGATTTGTGTGGGACCCATGGTGGGCCCCACAATGAAATCTGTGCACAATCTATGCACAGATTGTATGTGTGTGTAGACTTTCTGGTTTCATATAGAGTTGTGCTAGCTGCACAGACAATGGAGTACAATGATAAAAAGAAAAAAGAAAAAAAGAAAAGAAGAGACAATGGAGTACATACTCCATGCACAGATCGTTTTAGGACCTGTTTCGGGTTCCACAAGCATGATCGAAGTTGCTAATTTTTGTTTAAAATATTTTTTTTAGGGTCCCTATAAAACATAAGTTCTAACAGATACCGGTAAGAGCTTTTGCAAAGCATCCAACTTTGTTCCAGAATTTGGCCTGAATTCTGGGACAAAGTTGGATATTTCATAATGACCCCTTCCAGTATCCAGTTGAAATGATTTTTTACATGAGCCCTAAGCAGAATATTTTGAACAAAATAAGCGACTCCGATCATGTTTGTGAGACCCAAAACGTGTCCTAAAACAATCTGTACTTGGCGTATGTACTCCATTATCTGTGTGCACAATTAGCATTAGTGTTTCATACAATTCACCACTATCTGCATGGTATTCATTGTGAAGATGAGTATATGTGCAAAAAAAATAGCGGAGTCTGGGATTTTAAATTTAGGACTGACATGGTTTAACGGGAGTCCACTTTTGTTGCTTTGTTTTGTTTGTAAAAATGTGAAGAGAATATTACATGTATATTCATATAATTAGATTTTGTTGTGAATTTTTTTGGTTAGAAAGAATTAAAAAATTGGTCTAGCTCTCTTGTGGTCTTCAAATAAAAGCGAGTGAATCCAAGCTGATTATTTTTCAAAAAAGAATCTTTTACATTATCTATATAAAATATCAATAGATACCTAACTGAATTATCTCTCTTAGTGTAAAAAAAATTGGCTTGAAAATTGTGGTGGGGTGGCACCCTGCACCGGTATTGCTAGCCCCGACGTGCAAATTTTTTTTATAAATGTGTGTGGTTGTAGATTGGTTGAAACTCTTGAGGATGAGTTATGTGTCCATATTTAACAAACCGTAGGAGTGTTTTTAAATATATTTATTCCCAAAGGTTGTATGGTTTCACCACTATATTATGTTCTCTATATTGAGTATGTGGATTTTTTTAATAAAAAAAAATGACTTCACACCGTCGAATGATATGAATGAATTGGTTTATTAACAAAATTCAAGTAACCGAATTTACACTCTAAAAACTATTTCAAAATAATAAAGTTTTCAAAAGAAATGATTTTTCGGACAACAAAGAATTGGAATGAGTTAATACTTGCAACAATATTTAGATGATAATCCTACTGGCAGACACAACTACTTAATTTTAATTTTGAAAATACTTTCTTTTTTTAGAACGGGAATTTCATTACATTGCAAAAGTTGAAACGACCTAACTGAGAGAAAATAAAACAGAGTGGTTTCTGGTGAAAATGTCTAGGTATATAAATGAGAGCAACCTCTACAACCGTTAGATCACTTCATGTTAAATTTATAGCCATCGGATTATTTTTTTAAAGAATACAAAGAATATTCTCGTAATAAATCTATCCAACTCTATCCTCACTTTTTAGGCAATGTATCTTTATGTAAAATAATGTTGCCTTATATGATCAAATAAAAAAATATCTCAAAATGATAACTGACGTGTTGTGGAGATTACAACTATCCTGTAGAGAAGTCGGGTAGTACGGATAATTTATTTAAATTGAGTCTATAATACATTCCGATGTGCCTTTAGGCACAAGCTGTCAGGCTCTAGTCCTCCATACAACGTGACTAACTGAGAAGATCCAAATAAAAGTAGAAATATCAAATATGCAACCAGAACCGGAAAAACTAAACAGAAAACTAGGGAAAACCCCAAAGAAAGCTCCCTTACATCTCTATAAGCCAAAATACACTGAACATTAACATTAAGAAAATGACTGCGTCTAAAAATCTAATAAAAAGAATTGACTACATTTAACTTTATTAGATCTTGAAAATATAATCGCTAGTTTAAGTCATAAGATCTTGCTATATATTTTGGCCTTTCTTACTCTTATCACCAACTTAATAATATATTTTTTCGCTTTACATTTCGTCTTCATAACGTTCACCTGCTCCATGCAAACGTCTGACTTTGTTAAAAATAAATATAAAAAAAAAGACGCTGACCACATCAATAACTATCCGATGCGGCTAATCATAGACCTTTTCAACCTGAACACTTGATCGTAAAATTATACTAATTAAGAATGTATCATGTAGACTTTGGTGGGTATTAATTAATATACCCAATGAGGCTTAAATTCCCAACCCATTAATGTGGTACTCTCTAGCCTCTACCACTCCCCCAAATATGGGATATTACAACATCACTATTACAAGAGCTCCAAAAACTCTAACAAATTAGGTAATTAGACATTAGTGGTGGAGAATCAAAATTAGGTTTATGTAAGGTCATTTTTGGGTTGGCACGCATGTGTTTTAGCATGTCATACTTTCGAGCATGTGAGGCATAGGAACACGTTGGGGTCAACGCCGCATTTTGCATTAGGTAAAGTAGCTTATTTTGTACTCATTTCGTTCCAAAATGAGTGATCTTTTTGGAATTTCGTGTCATTTTAAAATGCTTATATCTTTCGATTTATAAAGTTTTATGTGATTTTGAAAACTTTGTTTAATAGAACTAATTAAAATTTATCAAACAAGATCCATATTGCATATTTTTTAACACTCATATTGAAATATATAAGCAATTAAAAATGACACGCTTTTCCAAAAAGATCACTCATTTTGGAACGGAGGGAGTACTACTCACCATTCACATTCGCGCTCGGTTGACCTAGAAAAAAGGTCTCTACCAATGATGAACATCACAACAAGTACTGGTGGTTGTCAAATCGTCTCGTCGTGGGAGTATGTTCTAATTGCAGGTTCGTATGCTCTATATATATCTTGAGTGTTCTAATTGTTTCTTTATTATGTTGCTTACTTTCAATTAAGTGAATGTTGCACAATTTTCTTTCCTTTAGACAGGTTACTAGCTTCAGAGACATCCCAATCTCACACTGGTACATTCGAAGAAATGTGAGAAACCCTTCCTAGTGAAGTTGGTTGTCTCACCCTCCTTCCATAGTGGAAGCGGAGGTTCGAGCCCCACAGGAGGCGAATTGGGGCTCAAGGCTATGGACAGCCTCTGGATTCTCTGTTGACTAACATACTAACATCTTGCTAACCCCCGCTGATATATACAATATTGGCACACAAAAAAAAACATTATAAGAAATGTGACTCATCATGTAGTAGCTAAATCTCACGCTCGTTTGAATTCGCGAGCTGCTCGATTTATTACATCATTTGCAGCCCTAGTTATCACTGGACTTTAGGCCAGGACTCATATAGTCATATGCAAGTAACCACGTGACCGACCCCATTTCAGAGACCGTATAATATATGCCCAGCCCAACAGGCCCAAACTAAAAACCAAAATCCAAAGCCCTAAAGGAAAGAATCTTCAGTTCTTCTCTCGCAAGCGAACCAAAAAAACGAAGAAACCTCTTCGCACCAATCCTACAAGGAACGAAATCCCACACCAGAAGTTGAAACCGAAGGAAACGAAAGAGAAGCAGAAGATAAAAGGAAGAAAATGGACGAAACCAGAGAAATCCCTCCGAAGCACGATCTGAATGCGAAGTGGGAGGCCTGTCTCGATTTGGGCGTGCGCCGATTCGTCTACTCCTCCCTGGCCGGCGCTTTCAGCGGTCTCCTTCTCTTCAGTAAGTTTTCCGAACATCCGCTCTCTATTTTCTCCCCGGGGGAAAAAATGTTGAATGAGAATGGTGGATTATGTTGATTCTACACGATGTGTTGTCTGAGTTGAAAGTAGTACGAAAATGGGTGATTCAGTGCCGCTATTTGTTTTATTTGATTTAATATTTTTGGGGAGGCGTTCAAGCACTATTTATATTCGTATATTAAGCCGAATTGTGGCGTGGCCAATCGAGTCAGAATTTTTGATACATGGGATCAAAAATTACAACTATACTATTTTGGGGCAAATTAGGAGCTCTATTGTGGAGTACAAATGGTAAATATTGGGTGCTAAATGTAACATTTCTTATTGAGAAATCAAACAAAGTGACCGACTTGTCTCTTAGTCACTCTGTTCCGATCCTAATGTCCCACATTGACCAAGTATGGGCTTGTCCTTGAGTATGCAATCTCTTGGGAACCTCTCCTTGTAAGCTGGTTTTCAAGGGTGACTTTCTACGCATGAGTTTGTATCACGCTCCGCCCTTGTATCCAATTGCTGGAATTATGTTGATGTTGTGAATTTTGATTGTAAGCATTAGGTGTGGGGGAGTAGTCGTAGTCTTGCTGGCTTGAGCTGATTTCGAATTATGTGCAGAGTTAGTAATATGTGTTCAATCTTTGGCGAGAGGAAGACTCAAGGTTTTAATATACAAATCCAACTTTCATGTTGAAAGAACTGCATGTTTGTTTCATCTGTTATTTTTTTTGGTTTTTGGTCGAGGTTCTAGGAAACCATTTTAGATGCTATTTCTTGCACTTATTTGTCTGTTGTTATTCCTGCAGTTCCAAGGATTTGAGCCTCTCTCCATTTGCTTTTTCGTGCTGATTTAGTTACTCCATGTTTTGTGATAGGGCCTTCTGTCTGTGCTCTTAATAACTGGCTAACTGGAAGTTATTTCTGGAGCTTGCTTCTCTAATAGAACTTTATAGTCCTCTACCCTTTTTCCCTTCGTAAAGCTAGGCCAGACATGCATATGGTAATCTAGATACCTTTAAATGTGGTATTTACAGATGGCATACTTGGAAACTGTGTATGTTCTGTAATGTTCTTGCTTCTATTCTGTTCTTCTTTGAGGCATTATAGTGACACTGAATAAAAGTTCCATATAATAGCTCGGATCAAATTGGTATATCAACTCCAATGATGTAGAGTTCACAACGTTTTCTACTCTGTCATGAGGAGAACAGTAAAGAATGATATTGTGTAGTCTGAGTAGTTATGTCTGCGAAAAAAGGGTCTTACCTGATGCCAGCCATCCATTTGTTGTTCCCTTTTTCTTTGATAAATGCACGTAGAAACTATGCTCTAGACTATTGATAAGGTAGTTTTGTTCATTAAGTAACGGAAGTAACATTGAAGCAAACTCCATAGGTCACACTTCTTTGTTTATTACCAATCAGGATAGAATGTTGTTTGTCTCTGGTAAATGTTTTCCACTTAGAGTGACTGTTGGGAACAATGAGTTCTTCAAGTTAGATTAACGATGGTAGTTCCATAAATAGTTAGAACACTTTGGGGGGAGGTTGTACCCAACTGGAGAGTTTAGTCTACGAGGAACCTTCTCTCTAGTTGTGAGGTTTATGTCAGTTCAACTGATGGTGGCCATTGTTGCATATTTGAACTTAGAACCGCACTAGAAAGACTTTAAGTCTGTAATTCTCAGTAAAGTACTAATAAGACAATAACTATGAGTTTGCCAGAAGGTTATGTTGCAACAGGTTAGGAGGGAAAAGTTTGCAAGGTCCAAAAATGCATATTTGAATAGCTATTTCATGAAGCCATCATTTTTAGTGGGTTTACGATGCTACCAATATGGGCATATTAAATGGTCCAAGGTGTTAGTTTGATGTGTTAGCTTACTGTGTTTTGATCACATTTTGTTGGCTCAAACCCATTTAGAGCTCTCGATTGTGACCACGAAAGAGTGGCTGTCAGCCACTTTTGGTATGATGGACATGGGCAAAGGCAACCTATGTGCTCCGAATTAATGTCCTTAGGGACCATCTTAATCATACTAGAAAACAGATTAGGTTCTTTCAATGCTGTGAGATGCCAACATTTTTTATGGACTTAAATAAAGTCCATGGAGCTCATATTTAGTTGAACACATGATTAGGTAAGGTTTTGTCTCCTTGCTGCTGGAAGTAATAGATGATGAAAAAGAAGAGAGCAGTGAAAATATTGGTTCTTTATTTTATAGGCTACTTCGATGGTTTTTCTGTTGCCAGTTCTGTGTCCCTTCGAAGAGATTGTTTGTATGTGATGGATATACACTAGATCCTTGAGGACCGTTTGATCCAAACTAGGAAATCAATTGGTTCTTTTACTGCTCGTGTCAATGGTGATCTCAAAATTTTCTATGTACATAAAACAATGTCCCCTAATCTCATCTTCAGCTGAGCACATACTTAGAGAAGGATGCTTGTTTTGCTGCTGGACAGTAAAAGATAAAAACAGAAGGAAGTACGAAAAAAATGTTAATTAGTTGGCACTACAGTTTATAGGTTACTTTGTTTGGTTTTTGTCTTGCCAGTTTTGGGTTACTAGGAAACAAATATTGGGTATATGATGGATGCACTCTTGTTTTTTTCATATCAGGGAGTCCTGTAACACGCTGGGCATCGGTGGCTTTTGGTGCTGGAGTGGGTATTGGTTCTGCATACACAGAGTGCTCCTACAAATTTGATGGATCTCCTGCAAAGTTGGCCACCCCAAAGACTTCAGATCCTCCACTGACGGTGAGAGTCATTTCCCCTATGATTTTTATATGTTTATTTACTCTTTGTTTCCAAAGTAAAAGACATGATTATTTTTCCCTTTGTAGAGTTGATCTATTCCTTGACATGTTATATATTTTCAGCATTTAGAGAGGTGTATAGGCTCTATTTATTGTTCGGCCTCTTTTGGTATCGTCAGCTTTTTGGTCTTTTGATAATTTCTTTCTTTGTACATGGGTGGCATCCCCTTTGTGCCTATTGCAATAGATTTATTACTAATAAAAATAAATAAATTTATCACAACACTGCTTCAAACATCCAGTTATTTATCTAAGCATGCCAACTGGTGGACATGACTTTTTTGCTCTAATTATGCACTCTGTAGGTCTTCTTGGAAGATAGGTTGGTGTTGTTTACTCAATAGTGCTTTTCCATTTTCATCTTCTTTATGACACAATGGTGCCTTTTGTTTCCATTTTTTTATCTTTCGAATACATCTTCACAGCAGCATTCATGTTTGTTTTCTGTTTTCATTTCCCCTGAGCATGTGTTTGGAATGAATCCTCTTGGCCCAAACACGTTGACTATTATAGCACTATAATACATTCTCAGTGGACGATGAAAAGAGACTACAAATATTTCAAAATCATCAGGAAACCAAGGAGTTATGCTCCTCCTTTCTGAAATGGATTAAAAGGTCATATCCAGATTTCTCATGAGAATGACTTGTAGTAGTATAGTCCTTATTTAGATAAAATCAGAGTTTTATTTTGGAAGTTTTGATGGTGCCGCACCTCTAACCTTAAAGGTATTTGTGAAATTTTTTCTCAAGGTTCCTAACTTTCATCTTGTACTTGAAGTATATTGTAGGTTAAAAAATGAGCTATACAGGAAATCAGATTTATTTGGCATTATAGGTCCACAATTTTGACTGGGTTAATTAGTACATAAGAAGTCTCTGGAAAAGCAAAATAATGGAACTAAGGAAGTGATTTAACGTGAAAATTGGCATCATTTCATGGTGGGTATGAAAATTATTTCATGGTGGGTAATATACTGTCTCTAAAAGCTTTCCACGTCATGGGTTTTTTCTGAAGTTGCAGAATTTCTGGACATGGATTGAGGGTTGAATGCAGAATTTCTGGACATGGATTGAGGGTTGACCATGTACTGCTAGTTGAACTATACCATTGGTTGTTTACATTTGTTTTATGTGGTTTGGGAGAAATTATTTCTCGTAGGAAGAAGTCTATATCCGTCAGACTTTTGTGTTTGACTTAATAAAAGGTGATTTAATAAAGTCGAGTTTTTCCCGTATTTAGTGCTTTGAAGCTTTCTTGCATTCCATATCAACTCCCTAACCTGGAGCCAAGGTTAGAACCACTGTGGCCAAAGTCCTTATGAAATTTTTAGCAAACCTTCAAGGTTGTCTCAGGCAATGGTGGAGTGGAGACTCAAAGGCTCAAGATAGTAGATCATAGGAAAGATTGAGGGTTTTCTGTGGGTCTGTAGAGGAATAGGAACGCTTGGAGCTTTTAGAACTTGTCCCACATTGGTTAATTATAAGTTTATAACCTTCAAAACTAGTATACAAGCCCGAGCGGCCTCTTCTTCAATTGGCTTTGAGTTTGATGCTTTAACATGGTATCAGAACTAGGCTTTCGAAGGCTTTGGACAAGACTCTCTTGATTGATTGCCCCTTTGTGCCTTGCGTGCACTTTGTTTTGTTGTGATCCCTATAGTATGGATCCTTTGTTTACCTCTCCACGTGCGGGTCAGGGTTGCATGTGCGGGGGAGTGTTAGAGCTTGTCCAACATTGATTAATTATAACCTTCAAAACTAATATATGAGCCTTTGCAGCCTCTCCACTTATTGCCAATCGGTTTTTAGATGGATGTTTAACTTGAGCAATGACTTTTTCCATTATTTAAAGAACGCAGGAAATAAATTATTGTTTGTTGTAGTAAGTTTAACATCAAACTTCCGCTGAGAAAACCAATTTGTCCATCTGAATGGATTCTAAGAAAGCAAGCAGCACAGAAAAGTGGGTGGCAAGTAAGCACCGTGTTGATAATGAATGCCAGAAATGATCAATCTTAAATGTTATTTAATGTGTTAATTGGAAGAATGCACATACAATGGTCCACTGGTGATGTTGAATGTTCATCTTTTGGGGTTTCTTTCTTACTCTTTGTGATGTTCTCTTTTCTCGAATGGTTTTTTGTAGTTGATTCTCCTGCTATTTTCCAAAGTTTTTTGCTCAGATTCATAAAAAATGGTAGATGCACATGAGTAGTTGGGTTTTGGGAGGCTGCGCCCCCCCCCCCCAAATGTTGAATGCTTTTTCATTAAGTTTTACTTTTCTACTGTTGAAGTTTTTATGACTTCCAGATTTCTATTAATGTGAAAGCTCACTTGTTTCCAGGATGGACAAGATTGAGATGAGAGATTAAAGGAAGCTGCCCACCCCCACCCCCCAAGTTTTTGGGTTCTAAAATCAGAGTTTTTATAAGTTGATATTGTTGTTGCCTTTTCCTCTCTCGGATTACATCGCCAAGATTGTTATGGATGAAGTATTTAACCGCCTGTATTGGAAACTTTCTGTTCTCTTTATGTTCTCTTTGCTGTGTTACTTTGACAGAAAAAGGGAGGGAAAAAAATGAGAAGAAAATAATGCATTTTAGTGCACCATCAGACCAAAATGTTATCTGAAGGTAGTGCAGATTTGAATTTTGGTAACTTAAAGTATGGAGACCTTTGCTTATTTTAACTTTTAGTGATTACATTTTTGGGTTAACTGGAATAGGGACTTCCGCTGCCTTGGAACTTTGTTTTTTGGAGAATTTCAGTATTCAGGTCCTTTTTTTTTTTGTAAAAGTCGGTTGACTCAATATATTTGGTGAACTGGAATTGATTTCTTTGGCGAGTTAAGGAAGCAATTGGGAAATTTTGAAGCAACATTTTTAGTATTGCACATCCTATAATGGCGGAGGTACGGAAAGAGCTTTGCCAAACCCGTGTGTCAAATTCTACCCCAACCTGCAAGGCCATAATCTGGCTACAATTTGGCAGACCATTGAAGATGGTTTTGGAGTCTTGCCAAATTTTGGTTTTGGCATCCACTTATAAAACTCATCTGCATATTTCCCCAATTGATATCAGAATTTTCCTAAAATGCTCTATCGTTACGGTGGCTTGTTTAAGGTTGTGCTTAGATAAGAAAGATTTCGTACAATTAATTGAAATCTGGGCATGGTAGATATCTCAATGGTCGCTCTCATCCTGTCGTAGGTGTTGACTGGATGTGCAACGGCATTGCCTGAAATGATAGAGGTACCGATTTGGGGGGAGGGATTTCGTACCGACGGCCACCGGCGGGTCGTCTCCGGTCACCGGACGGCCGATCCGATCCGTCCAAAAATTCTAAAAAAAAAAACCGAGGGGCCCTATGCGGGAATCAATGGCATCCGAGGTGTGTAGGGTGCTTGATCCGAGCACCCCTTTTCGTGTGTATATGTATATACGTGTATATACACGAAAAAGGAATGCTCGGATCAAGCACCCTACATACCTCGGATGACGTTGATTCCCGCATAAGGCCCCTGGGTTTTGTTTTTTAGAATTTTTGGACGGCTCAGATCGGCCGTCCGGTGGCCGGAGACGGCCCACCGGCGGCAGTCGGTACGAAATCCCTCCCCCAAATCGGTACATATAGCAACACTCCCTGCAAAATACACCATGCTCTTGATCTACAAAGATAAATTATACTCACAAGGTTATATAAAACAGGTGATTTGCCTAAGCCTACTGAAACTTGAACGTCACGAACTGTTCAGATTGAAGCCTATCGAAACTGGCTTCCAGCATGTAAAAAGCCAAAAGTTACATTAGCATGAACCTCTTAGATGAAAAATGGCAACAAAACAAATGCTGCTAAGAATCACTTGCCAGGAGGTAACTCCATGACAAAAACTGCACTACCAAAAGATGAAACCTATCATGATGAATGGCAATTGATCCAAACAGTCATCTGCACCCATGACGAATTATAACTTCACATTGAAAACTCTATCGATTAGGTCATTATATTACAAACATTGGACAAATAAAATCTAACAAACAAGCAATCATGTCCCTGCAACCAAGCCATCATGCAGCCAATTTCTCATGACCGTAAAAGCTTGTTCTGCATCTTCATCCTCTTCAGGAGATTCTGGCCGGTGGGCAAACCCGTGGCCTCTTCCTCTGAAAATCAACACCGTAGATCCATTACCCACTTTCTTCTCAATATCTTCCAAGGCATTGACAGGACAAAGCGGGTCATTGTCTCCTGCAATGAATAACACAGGTACCTTCACATTAGCAGCTACAGATGGGTCAATCCGTGTGCCATAGAACGAAACCCCAATGCCAAAACAGACACCCTGGTCTTGCGCAAGCACATCAATTACTCGGCCACCTCCAAAGCAAAACCCCATGATACCGAGCTTTTGCGAGATTCCTGCAGCTACAAATTCATCCATCATCCACTCTGTAGATGTTGTGATGTCTTTAGAAATCCTCTCCGGAGTTTGTTTGGCAAGCCAATCTTCAAATGAAGCCTTTGGTCTGTTCTTTGCCCATGGGTCCCCGCGAAACAAGTCTGGCACTAGAACACTACAGGATTATTCCAAGAAAACCCAGTGAAATTACATAAGATCAAGGCATTCAATCTCCATTGTCTAAAAAAAACTAATTACTCTTGCTGCTAAAGATATGGGAAGACGAGAAAAACAAGCGTATCAATGCTTAGAAGTCTTCTATATATATAGATGTGTGTGTGTACCTAACAAAGCAAATATCGGAAAATACCTGTTTCGTTGCTGTTTTCACTATCAGTTTTGCAATACAGTTTCCAGAAAAAAGTTATGATCAATGAAACACCTGTTTGACGTTTTCTCAAAAATGAGTATTTTGATCTTTTCCAGTAAGTTGTCAGAAACAAATTTCAAATATCGTAATCCACAAATTTTCTGTGTTTCTGGAAAATAAATTCAGGAAACAGAAACATGAAAACTGCAAACCAAACAAAACTGCATGTATAAGGTGTCTAAAGATAGGGTAACAATAACATACTTGTAACCATTGCAGGCAACACGATAGGCAAAATCTTTAGTAGCAGGATCCTCGAAACCAAAAATATCGGACAAGAGCAATATGCCGGTCCCATTGTTGTTCTTCACTGCTTTGAAGAGATGAGCACCAATGCTGTCAACTCCCTCCCCTATGGATAGCTCCGCTCCACTTACTAGCTCACAAGCCTCGTCATTTAAACCATCATCAACTTCCGCTTGGCTGCTAGATACTTTACAGATGGTATATTTGGGAAAACGTAACAAGGTTCGACGAGGATTTAGAATTGCGGATTCCCTGAACAAGAACTGAAGCTATATAGTCAAGATTGTTGTTTTTTCTTTCTCATACCAACTGTGAAAACAATTCCAACTTTGTGTAACTTATTTTTAGCTCATTAACATAGAAAGGGTAGAGAAGATGCGTTTGTTTCAAGTGAAATCCTCTTATATGATCAAACTTCAAGCACAGAACACAACTTCAACATATTGTACCTTATAAAAGACCAAACATTTATAGTGCTATCTTGAGATTACATTTCAGCCAAAAAGACTGACAATAAAACAAAGCATGATGCCGATCCTCAATTCCTCATGCTCTGTGTCAATGTGTAGAACTACTTTCCTACTTGTCACGTAACTCAGGTAAGATATTGAACAAAATGAGGCTTAGGGAAATTACTCATAACCTATAAACCTAACTAGAAAATCCTATGCAGCAAATTTCAGGGTTATATACTTGTTAAAACTTAAAACATAGATGATTGACATTGAATAGAAATATGCATTCCAAGCAAGAGTGAAGATCCCAAAACCTCCATCGTATAGACTTATCACGAGATACAAAAAACAGTACAGGAACTCAAGGTAAATATGCAAGGCTTGGGTATAAAATAAAAATGTGACAAATTGTGAAAGTAATGCAGCTTTGAGAGAGGTCATGCCCGAGAGTCAGGCAGCAAAGCTGATGCATGAGGTGCCCCTTCAAGTATAAGGCAGACAGAACTCTCCGTGTCACCTAAAAGCTCATAAGTTTTGGAAGGAACCCCAAAGCCTATTGTCCGCGGCAAATTAGACACAAAGAAAATGGTGTGTAAGCCAGTATCAAGCATTATGGACAAAGCAATATCATCAAGTCGGAAAAAACCCAGAGTAATTTCATCATAATCGCCACAGTAGGTTTTTCTCTCTTCACCTTAATAAGTGAAGGTTAAGATCACAAATATCAATCTATGAATTTTTTTAACCACAAATAGCACAATTTACTTCAAAAGACCATTATGAAGAATCCGCAAATCACTAACTAGCATGGTCTCCTGAAAAGAATACCACAGAAAAGAACACAAGCAATACCCGGGAATCAGATTGTCCCTTTTTTTGTTTTTTTTTTGAACAGACGAATTTTCTTGTCTGCATGTGCAATTTCGCAAATGAGAGGAACTCATAGATAGAGTCGGATGTAATGTAAGCCTTAACTTTCCAATATTTTTTTGCTTGGCAACTTTCCAAATGTTGACAACGTGCAGGCATTAAAACTTGGATGAATCTTTTAGCACATCAACAAGGCAACATTAACAATCTCATTTCCATCCTACTCCTCGTACATAGCTGTTCTTAAACTACCAAAACTACCACACCAACTTCTAATCACATAAAGACACGAGTCGTCATGCGCCATACACTAACCTTGTTTCCATTATGAGCTTTTCCTATGATGCGAACCCCCAAAATATTAGTTAGCAAAAAAGAAAACAAGAACCCACAAAAACATTTAGTCATAGAGTTTTTTCCCCCCGGGCAGAGACACATAGGGAGTAATTGTTTCACGTGCACAGATGCTTCCATCTATAGGATTCAATTGCCTGCTCTGGTTTACCCACAGGTATACTCCATCTAAGTTATGCTCAAACTTTCTACCCATATGATGACTTTCGCTGTTTAGTTCAACACCATAGCTCTGTTTATACCCATTTTTGGCACATAATCTCGGATCAGCGCTGGAGGGCCATTTAATTAAGTATTAATTAAATTGGGCCGATATTCATTAGTTTCTCGGGCTAAAAATTAATGGGCCACATTAATTTTGTGATTTGGAGCAAGCCCGATAAATTAAAGCCCAAGTAAAGCGAGATACGCCAAATAATATTCCATGGAAGTTATTATTCAGAGCTTTGGGTAAAAATGTTGGCATGTGCTTGTTGCTACAGAAGTGGAGTACCCCACGATGTAAAGAACAGTTGGGGTTTTTACTTGATATCGGAAGTAAAGACACATGGCAACACATTAGGAAATGGGGTAAATGGGCAAGCAACAACTGCTACCCATGATCTTGATAACTGCCGCAAGTTGTCGTGGGTGTAACATGCATGGGACACTTGGCCATTTTCGGAGGACAAGGCAGTTGATTTCCATGATTTTCCAGTCTGAGATTTTGCCTATAAATGGCAGAAAACAAGATGGAAAACAGATCTAACACCAATCAAAGCTCAACGCTTACAAACACTTTCCTACTTTCAGCAAAGTAGTCTATCGAGTACCTCGTGCTCAAACTCCATTTAAACTCCCTTCATGAAGTAGTTTGGATTTTTACTTTTCTTGTAATCAAATTTTATTATCCCGGAGTAATAAAGTTCACGTTTTTACATTCCATTTCCTATACGACTAGGAAATTTGAAGTCCACAACCGTGTGGCAAACCACGAACCTCATTGTGATCTTCAACCTTTGGGTCACACGCAATCGCTCATACGTTAGAAGTCAAGATTTACGGGAATCTTCATCAAAAGTTAGGCGCTACAAGTCTTAGCACGCCTGCGCTCAACGCATCCACGCCGTTGCCAAAAACGAGAGTTGTCAAGCTCCAAATTGATTCCTACAGAAACTTTCACACGAACTATAGCAAACAGAACAACATTATAGCATACAAACACATACCCATTTCCTGAAAAATCTGAACAAACACCCATTTCTTCAATATTCTGAACAATCATACAAAAAGAACATAAAAGAGAAAGGAGTAGTTTTGGTAACAGAATAGCACTGGAAACAAACTTACAGAAGGGGGAAGCTGAGGAGAAGCAAGGGAGCTGAGGCACTGGTGGTGGCGGTGGTTGAGCCTCCTGGTGGTGTAAGGGCTGCTGCTAACAGCTATTGAAGTTGAAAACAAGGGGGACGAGGCCAACCCCATGTGCCCAGTTTCTCCACTCTCTAATCTTACAAAACCCAAATTTCAAACTTTAAGAACAAAAAGAAAGTGGAAGGAGATGAATCATCCGTGACCACAACAAAATATATAAGGGATATTTGTTCTTGCTTAAGAACAAATTTGGGCCTCAAATTCCCATTCCGTTGTTTCGTTTATTGGGGCCCGACCTTTTACCAGATTAGCCAGGCTCTTGTTGACTACTCCCTAGTGCCAATTTGTTACTCCATCCGTCCCTAAATAAGTATCCGACGCATAAAATTAGTCTTTACAAGACATGCATGTTTTTTATTAAATTTTTTAATAAAACTCATTGTTATTCATTTGATTTGTGAAAAAAAATTGATTTTTTTAATGAAACAAATGCTTTTTTTTTAAAGCCTAGTTTTGCGTGCCGAATACTTATTTAGGGACGAATGGAGTAATAGTTTTTTTAAATGTTTTGTGTCACTTATAAATTGTTTATATGAGTATTTTACTAGTTTATAAGGGTTTATCTTTTTTAATAACTTATGTAATAAAATGATTGAGATTAATCATAAAAAGATTCATATTTCCTATAAAAAAAAAGAAAAAAAGAGAGGAAGTTATTATCAATTAAAAGACATAAACAACCTTCTATTCGGTAGAATCGAATAAGGAACAAACAAATAGGGTTAAAGGGGTATAACTTATGAGATTAGTTCCTTTCCATTGTCCATCATCAACAACAACAACAGAACTCATGTTTTCCCCAAGGGTGTGGAATTAGTTCCTTTCCATTGTCCATACATCTCCAAAATTGCCCTTTCCAACCTCATGGATTTGCAATAATAAATCCAATCATTTATTTGAGAAGATTTACATAAAGAATATTTACACAAGAAATCATTTTGATCATAGGCAGACGACTAAATTGCATCTTATTTGACAGAATAGACAATTATCATAATTTTAAACTTAAAACAAACCAGTTCGACGGGAGGTCATTCCATAACTTACATACTCTGGCTTTAACAATTTTCATTCGTAACCCGAAAACGTATGTTCTTTAGTTCCGAATTCTTTAATTTTATTTTCATTTTCCACTTCAGAGGGAATTGTTGGGTGAAGGCTAACTCAAGGCAAGGGCAAGGGTGACTTGGTTGGTGAGTGAGTGATATGAAGAGTGTTTTGTTGCTTTCAGATAAAATATCGTATGAAACTTGAATCTACAGAATAAAATCTACGCACGATAATCGGTAGATTAGGTTACAAATATGATAATACAACACTGCCTAATTGGTAGATTGAACAATAACAACTGTATATCAGTGGAATGAAAATTATGTACGAAATATTGTAGAAATTATGGTGTTTATAGATATTTTCTTGTTATGAAACAGTGCTAAAACAAAATGGAAATTTGGGAGTTCAACAACTTCTTCTCATGAGTTTCTTCAAAGTTCAAACCCGTTGGCACGTCACAAAGATTTGACATAAAACTCTCAGCAAGGTATTTGGGCGGACACCTTGAGCTTTACTTTTCAATGATAATTTGTAACTGGGTTCAGTGATTCCACACCTGAAACTGCTACTTGACAAAAAGCCTTTCACCCTGTTGAAGCAAGTTTCTTTACGACTAGTTTTGATTCCATCCCATTAAGATGATTTAATCCCGGAAACAAGATATACTACTATATGAACAAATACTATAGATAGACACCAGAATGAAGAATCTATACTACAAGCACAAGGAAACCCTAGGTTCATCGTTGATTTAAGAATGACATATCGCTTTTTCTTTTTCTTGTGACGCTTCTTCCCTTCATTTCTTCTCTACTTCTGACACCAGAATGAAGAATGCCTTTTACTTCATTGTTCATTGAGACCCCAATGACTGAATGGCGAGCTTGGCTGCAACCATTGAGATATTATTTCTGACAAATTCTAAGGACTGATTTAGCCTTTCCAGTGTGTCTTTAACCTCCATTGCTCTCAACTTCTCTCTCTGCAATTGTCGCAATTCCGTCGGTGTTCCTCCTGCAAAAATAACATAAACCAGATTGGTTTTCATTTCCAACTATATAATCTCAGAGTTGGAAGGTTCATAGGATAAGGAGGGCCACAATATCTTTACATGTCGATAGGCAGGCAAACTGCAAACTACGCACACAAATGCTTGCAACTTAATTAAGATCTAGATGGCAACCCCTCACAATGCACAACTTTCACAACTCAAGACATAACACACATTGAGAGAGAGAGAGAGAGAGAGAGGCAGCTGAGATTAGGGATACCACAATCACTGAACTGCTACGGCAAAGGTGCTTCTGTGATGGTCCTAGGCTCCTAGCCGGTTACAGTAGTAGAAAAAGTGTCTTCTTTTACCAATTGGCCAATAGTTGAGATTAGTTTTGTCCCATCATCTTGAGAGTTGAGAGAAGTTGTGGCTGGTCTCATCAACAAGTTAGATGAGATTGGCCAGATATGCTTTGTAGTCATTGTCCTCTAACAAAATGCTTTACCGCTTGATTTTATCCTGCTTCTTATCACGCAATTCTATTCTGTGGGTATCATGATCTGTTAGGTAGATTTCCCACAAATGGGAGCAATGTTCACATCACCACCTTTACATAGTCCAACGTTTAGGACTTGACTGCCTAACAAAGTTATTATTGCTTTGACTTGAGACGAAGGGGACATCAATTAGCAAAGGATGAAATGTGAAGACTTACGGTTCAATGTCTGCTAGTTTATTCTATTACCCTATGCAGCCCAAATACGTTTAGTTGCCATTAACCACTACAGATTACCCACCAACTGTTTATGCATTCCAAGGACTCAGATTAACTGATGTTTAGCTTTAACAAGTAGTTGGATTTGGCAAGATTAGAGTACAACACCCTTTTCTACAATGAGCCTTTCCTCGAGATTAAGTAGATACTTCCTTTCAGGAAGCCCATTTTGAAATAAGCCTGTGCTGCTTCTGTGGACAAGATACATCTCAACTCGCCGCATCCATCATGATAATGTTCACTCTAAGGGAAATTTTAGACTGGAGATTGGAGAACTCTAAGGTTGAGTTTCATGCATGTCCGCTGTTAGCACAAGATTGGAGAAGTCTAAGGTTGAGTTTCATGCATGAACTTCTAGAACCATTCCTTGTTTAGGATCCGTCTAACGTGCTTTGCAACGATACAACAAAAACAAATATCGCAAATGGAATATAAAATAAAGATAAAAAACAACTTGCCTGAAACTGGTTGAAGTCCTGAAAAGCATAAACGCTCGATGGAAGATGGAAAAAATGCTCCATAGCTGTCTACAGAGGATTCCTTTTCAGCCCACTCTACCGCATTAGCAATTTGTGTTTGCATTAATGCCTCCTTTGGTGCCTATTAGAAGAAGGTAAATGATTTCAAAAAATGAGTCATACCTCAAAAGCCCTATGAAAGTGCCAATTTTGTTATATCCATAGCACGGGTGTGAAAATTATGGTGCATATTCGATCCTTGGTGTTTTGGTATTGCGATTTAAGACAATACTGACACGACTGTGGAGTATTATGATTTGTGAAGTTCGGTACGGGTGTTGCATACCTTGATATACATTGCTGGGACTATTTTGTAATATCGTAAGCTTTGGACAATTGGTGATCTAACATGGTGTTACAGCTTTGGTTTTCTGGAGGTCATGGATTCAACTCTTTCTGCTTGCATTTGACCCCCATTTGCATTGTCCTTCTCTGGTTTGTGTTTAGTTTCGTTATATACATGCAATCAATTGATGTTTGCGTCTCCAAGTGCAAGATGGGGACGCACAAGAGAAGTTGTTGGATTGCCTGATAAATGGTTAGGCCCATTTTGTACCAGCGTAAGCTTTTGAAACAATTGGTGATCTAAAAATGGTTCACAACTATTCTATTAAGAGATCTAAACATGTTAAAGTTAGGAATTCGTTGTTTGGATCAACATGTGAGCAGATTCCATGATCAAGAGGTAATTACATGAGAGAGAGAGAGAGAGAGAGAGAGAGAGAGAGAGAGAGTCTAGAGTTGGGAACGTTTATCATAATGGCAAGTCACTGCGGGAATGGAACAAATGGGACCCAAGAACAGGTCTTGAACCTCATGTAAATTTGTAAACTAAAGTTGTGGTTTTAGCATTGAGGTTCCATTGTTTGGATGACAACAAACGTAGATAAGGGGATAACCAAACCAAACCTCGCCTATGTCACAATCAATTGTGGTTGGCTACATAATCTATTATATGCGTTGAGTTTTGTTGAGGGCATCGTGTTACCTAGGTCTTTTCAAACTACTGTCTCTAAAGTCAATTTTCATCTACCCCCTAGTATCTATCCTAGCCATATCACTCATCCGTACTACTGCATCAACCGATCTATGATTAACACGTTCAAACAACCTTAATCTATTTCTCTCATCTTATTTCAATACTTTTTTCTTGGTGGGTCTGATCCCTCGGACATGGATCAAAATTTGCAATTTGACTCTTCGCAACTTTAATTTTCAAAGCAAGTTGTATAATTAGAGAACAAATTACAAATGTTTGGAAAAGCTCTATTGCTATTTCAGGGGGAAATCAATGTAATGAAAGCGAAGGACCCACAACAATGACGGAACCGTGCTGCCCCTAGCATCCCACTAAGGTTTTCATTTCTTGTGCAACATTTTCATTACACCATTGCTGCCCTATTTTTCATGATTCTACCGTTGTTTATATGCTTTTGCACTACATAAAACTTTTCATATGTCACGGAGTTTAATTGTCCAACTCGTATCATCAGGCTCAGCCGGGGCCTATGGCAGTGGCAAGAGGCCGCCGCCTAGGGCCCCCAATTTATAAGCAAAACAGGAACCCCCAAATCAAAGCAAGTATTATACATAAAAATGCCCAAGGTTTCTTAAATCTACTTCTACGTACCAGTGGTGGGATATTAGGCGTACGTGTGCTTGGTGCGGGTTTGAGTCTCAGTGCCCATACTGCTCTTTTTTAATGGTTAGACAGTTGGAAAAAAAAATAGTCTACCAATGCTCGATCCCCACCCTACAATGAGTTTAACAAGCATTGGTACCACAAAGCCCATATGATATCCATGCCAACTGTATAACAAATAAATAATTATTTCAACACTTTTCACGTAATATACTAAAATACTTGCTATATTATTCATTTTTTAATAATTTTATTTTATACTCTTTCATTAAGTTTGTTTACAATCTCAAATTAACTAAAACTACCAAGAAAAATATATGTCACATAAATATATATTCTTATTTGCAAATTTAACAATAAAAATAGATGGGCCCCATGCGGAGCAATCGCCTAGGGCCCCCAAACGTATAGGGTCGGCCCTGTGTGTCATTAACCACCTGGTTACTATTTTTGTCATCCCTTTAACTCAAGAGTAATGTTGCACAACTTTTTATGTTGACTTTTCAAAATGGACATTCATTTTGGGACATCCATAAAAGGAAAAAAGGACCATCAATTTAGGATGGAGGGAGTATATGATTGTACATGTGTAACCTTGGTTAATTATAACCTGATGCAGAGTATCTACAGTTGTACATACTGATTTGGGCTTAAAAAATTTCAAGCTAAGGTCTTTCCAAATTTATTTGTACTTATATATCCATTATCTAACTTATTTTGTAGTAAAAATATGGTTTTCGATGGAGTTTGCCTATCTAACAAGTAATAGGTGAAACCCAAAAATATTAGAATTCTCGGTCGACTCAAAGCTTGGAGGAGGCAACGGTAAACTACTGGCAGTCAATGTTGCAAAACAGAGAACCTAAAGACTTGTGAGAAACCAAAATATTGAGATTCTTAGTCAACTCAAAGTTTGGAGGAGGCAACCCAAAACTAATGGAAGTCAATATTGCAAAACAGAGGACCTAAAGTCTTGTACTACAAGGACACTGGAGAACATGGGAATAACTAATGTCGATTGATAAGTATGATATGATGCTCGTAACTTGACAATAACAATCTTGCCCATGGGTGTGGCAACCAAAATGTAGTACTTTGAGAACAGAGGCACAGGGGGATGCATGGAAAACACTTTCAGCCCAAAGGTTCTGGTTTGTTTAATTGGACTAACTGACCAATAATGAGGGTAATCATACCACATTCCCTAAAGTATTTTCAATCCCATGTTTTGTGGTATTTCATATCTGGCTGATAAATTATCGCAAATGTTTCAACCAAGCACAAAATATGTGGTCGCCTTGGACTCATAGTCCAACCCCATGCTTTAATCTTGACAAATGAACCAGGCCAAAAGTACAGCCTTGAAGAGATACAGATTCGACCCACCATGGCAAGGAAAGCATGTAAAGATGAAATAGGGAAAATAACACATTTCACATGCAGAACATTTATTTTTCTTAGTCACTGTTTGAACTTTCAAATTAGTATAGTCTTTGTGTTTGCTTTAATTTAGTATGCCACTGGACATCTTTTTGAACAATGAGTTGAAGGGGAGCATCCAAATGCACATCAATTTGGTTATAAACAGGATTGGCCTCTTAAATAAACTTTATTCTCTTAGGGATGTTTTGGTAATTTTGCAAATTGTTAAATGTGAGGTCATGCAGTTGTAGTATAGGAAAGGGAAAAATTCAAAATACCCCCCAAACTTTACACTCAATGTTTATTAGACTCCTAAACTTTCAAAAAAATCAATTTTACTCCCTAAGTTATCTTCTGTGATTCAAATAGACCCTTTCTGTCAAATTGATAATGGAATTGGTAACCATGGTTGTTTTTCCATTAATTCCCCTTATCAACACCCCACAAACCACATCTCTCACTCCATTCTCTCCTCAACCAGCATTACCCAAGAAAACCCACAACCCTCTGTTCTCAAGAAATGCATTGCTCTCTTGCTAACATGTGCCTCTTCCAATCACAAGCTCAAGCAAATCCACGGCTTCTCAATCAGACACGGTGTCCCTCTCACCAGCCCAGATATGGGCAAACACCTCATCTTCAAACTTGTCTCTCCTCTCAACAAAACCCACCATGTCTTATGCCCACCTAATCTTTACCCAAATCCAAAACCCAGGTGTATTCACTTGCAATTCCATGATTAAGAGGCTATGCTGAGAGTGAAAACCCTAGGCCAGCAATTGATATGTACAGAATCATGCATTTAAATTCCATTCAACCTGACACACACACGTACACTTTTCTTCTCAAGGCTATTGCTAGGTTAATGGATGTTAGAGAGGGTGAGAAGGTCCATTCCATTGGGGCCAATGGTGATGGTGGCTGGGTGTGTGTGTGTGTGTGTGTGAGAGAGAGAGAGAGAGGCACAAAGTTAGGATTTCACGGAAAAACAACCCCTATAACCAATTCCGTTATCAATTTAATGAAATTTGACGGAAAGGATCTATTTGAATAATGGACGATAACTTAGGGAGTAAAATTGATTCTTTTGAAAGTATGGGAGTCTAATAGACATTGAGTGTAAAGTTTGGGGGGTATTTTGAATTTTTCCAGAAAGCAAAAGTCTGCCCTCTTATAATTATGCCCCTCTTTTGCTTTCTTCTTTTCACAAAAATTTACTATTCCCAAGTTACTGTTTATAGCCCTACAACAGCCACCTTTGCAGCCCTTAATCAAATCAACGCTACTACTGCCTCCTACGGGGTTTTTTTTCCATCAAGTCTCCTACCTATTGGTCCTCATCTGAATTTTGAACCATTAAAACTCTAAATTGCTCATGGATTAGACCCTTAAACACCCTATCTCCTAAAATTCAAGCAAAGCTTCCTCTTTCAAAATCAAGGCAAATGAAAACAATCACACTATGAATTTCCTTACCCCACAAACCTTTTACCTGCAGAACTCTAACCCTAGAAGCTTTCTGTACCAAAAACCGGCCACAATTGCTATTTTAGGCAGCTTTAGGGCAAGTTTCCACATCTGTCCTACATCACTATGCATAATGAAATTACAAGAGAACTTAAGCCATGTCCTTTAAAATGTACCTCGACTTTAATAATTATTACCACTACAACTTGCTGGAATACTGTTGCCATTGCCTCGAAGTAGAACCTTCAAGTAGTGGCTAGAAATTCTCAGTCAACTCATTGGCCATACTGATCGGTTCTGCTTCCATGGTGTGCATTTATCCTCCGCAACTGAATAAATCTTATTTTCTCCCTTTCCCTTCTTGCATTCACTCCATGAGAAGAAGACTATATACTTCTAAGAAGTAGAGGATATTCCGTCTCTGTTCTAAATGCCAATTATCAATGGCTTGGTATAAGGCTAGATTTGTCTTTAAGCAAAATATCCAGAACCTAACCATTTAAATATGATGAACTCCACGAACACGTTTACTCATGATAAATATTGTTAGCTAACTTTAGTAAAAATATGGAACAGTATAGATTAAAGATATAACTCATTTGACCTACAAAATCCTAGTGTCGAGTACAAGTGCATTCAATAATAGGAATGTTGATCATGCTTGTTAAAGCATCCAACTCAAAACTAATTGGCAATGAGCGGAGACGCCGCCCAGGCTAATATACTAGTTTTGGAGGAGATAATTAACCGATGTGGGACAATTTCGAACACTTTCCCTCACATGTGACCCCCGACTTGCACGTGGAGAGGTCAAAAAAGGATCCGGAACACACAGATCACAACGAAACAAATTGCAACTATGGCATAAACAAAGGGGAAAAGTCTCCAAAAACCAAGCTCTGATACCATGCTAAAGCATCTAACTCAATACCAATTGGCAATGAATTGAGAGGCCGCCCAAGCTCATATACTAGTTTTAGAGGAGATAATTAACTGATGTGGGACAATTTCCAACAACGCTGATCGAAGTAGATCAGTACTTTTCCCAAAGTGGTACGTAGATGTGCATTTCATATGTTTTCTGAGTGTTGTGTGAGACTACAAATCCTTCCAAAGTAGACGGAAAATTGTAGGACGACGATTTAGTCGGCTCACACCGATGTTAAACTGGAGTGCTTCCCATAGAGTAGCATGGGTGTCCCAGAAACAGGTTACGCTAATTGAGAACGAGAAGAGGAACGCTCAATACAGAAGTTGTAGTTTGATATATGGGGAAGCACAACACAACTATGTTTCGCACTCACGCAGCTGAAAGGAAGAGGTGTGCTAAAAGTATGTGAAACTGATATGAAGGGGGAAATGGATTGGTATGTGCTCAAGTATCAAATAGCAGATAAATAGAATAGAAAATTCGAAAGAAGATGCACAGTCTACACAAGCGCGCCGGAGAGAGAGAGAGAGAGAGAGAGAGAGAGAGCACCTTCAACTTTATCTCCAAGCCATTCAAACAGTGAAGAGCCTCCTTCAGCTCGACAACCTGGAAGGTTACTTTGCTTAGACTGTCAGGAACCACATCCTGCATTGGTATGACTGCGCCTCTCAGGTAAGGGTTGGCCTGCAAACTATCACTAGAAGCAAAAAACTTTTAGAATGGCAACACAAAACTTAGGAAACTGTGTAATTAGCAATATCAAGTCACCTAAAATATTCTATGACAATTCTTTACCAGCATTTGCATCTATGAAGATACAGTATATACACTGCTTGGAAGACAGATGCCCTAGTAGTCTAGTACTTTCCTGTTCTTTTCTGTCTTTGGTATAAGAGGTTGTTACTTAAGCCTTACTGGAATTGACTTTTAGAACACCGGCTTTGGCTGTTATGAAGTAGCCCCACAATGAATATCTAGATATCCAACACCCTCCCTTACATGCGGTTTTGTTTCAACAAGGAGATGTTACAAAGATTTAAACAAAATGCGAAGGAGAGAATGATAACGCAAAGGGGGAACAAATGCAAAAGGAGAAAACCAAAGTTCTGATACTATGTTAGATCGCAAATTTCCATAAAAGCTTAAATTGATAGGAAATGATAAGCTATTCTGAGTTGCAAGGTTACTTACTTCAGCCTAAATGCCAAGGGACAAAATATTCTTCTCCATTGATTTCAGGGATTCATATAACACACTATACTCTAAGTAAAGTTGGTAATATTCTTCTCCATTGATTTCAGGGATTCATCTAACACACTATACTCTAAGTTGGTTCTGATCATTGTTCAGCTGCATACATTACAAGAGTAAGTACATATCCTAAGTAGAAAAAATAGCAATAGTAGTGGTATTGCAAAAAAAGCGCCAAAAGTTTAGGTAAAAAATAGGTTGTACGTGTTTGTGAAATATATCCAACATATCCCACACGAAGCAGCTTTACAACAACAATAGAACCCATGTAGTCCCCATTGGAGACAGACCTAACCTTTGGCAATATGCACAAAGTAGCTACTCTCAGAATGCTACTGAAATAGTGGCCCCCTATACCTGTTTTGCTACAGAACCATACCCCCAAATCAAAGCCAAATGGCATCAGAGAGGGCAAGCCAAGAGACTCAATTCAATTTCTATGCACATTACCATGCTTCCTTCATTGATAGTCCAGAGCATCGGTATGCAGCTTTCAAATATTAAAATCTATAATCAAACAAAGAAGCATAACTATTGATGGTTTAAGATCGTGATCTTCACAGAATTGCTCATGAGTCATGACTCGTAATTGCGTTCTGACCTCAATACAGTCTTCAAAAGGGAAAGCAGATCTATAATAAGCACCAATGAATTTCCTTGGCAGATTGAATGTGCCTACATCTTGGTCAGTATGCTCAAACCTACCAATTTAGGCTGCTTGTAATAAATCTATTGGTATAAGATGTTAATTGAATGACATGCACATACATACATCTAAAAAAATTAAGTAAACTTAAATTTTCTTGCACACGTTGTTGACTAACTAGAACACATTAGTAAAGTGTCCTAATGTTATTCCAATATTAACTTGTCACTGATAGCAATATAGAAATATCTGATACATTCGCACGCGATCTGGTCACGTCAAGGCACCAATGCCAAAGTCAAGTTTAACATCCAATATGTACCACCAAGAAAATGCAATACAATAAAACAAGGAACAAAATGCCATTCATGTAGCCAAAAGGTCTCCATTTCATACGAAACCAAAATGAAATAGCAGGGGAGCATCTATAACTGAGATATCAAGTGATACACAAAAAATCATGAAAAACGGACCAGAACACGCCAAAGCATACTTAAACACATTCAACTACAGATTCTCTTGTGAAAGTTGTTTTACATCTTTCGGGGAAAAAACCCATTAGTTTGTTCTAATTTACGGGTTTACTATAATGTTCCTTTTTGGTTCCTCCCTGCCATTAGAATCGTAATCTTCTTTCATAACATTGACTTATATGACATCAGAATTGAGTTCACAGTTCTGCACTAGTTCCTCCATGCAGATTTTTCAGGTTAATACTTAATATTTACCGATAAAAGCATACTTGAAGGTTTTTAATTCACATCATCAAGAGTTTCATGTATATTGCATTCCTTTTCTTGTCATTTACCTTGTCTGTCTTGAAAAGACTCCAAGAAACACAAGGAAGTGTTGCACCTTGCCTTAACATGAGATGGATTCATTGGCTTCAACCTTCCAACTTTGTCGACGATATCATATTAGGAATAACATACACAAAATGGGGCCACCAGAAAATAGTGAAGCTCACATTGTGAAAAACAGGATAACTAATAAGGAACATCTCAGTTAGTAAATATATGTTATCACGGCAATGCATATTTTTCTTGAGGGAGCATTTGATGCATCTCAAATTTCAATGCTAAAAGCTAAGGATTCAAACACACCAGTCCTCGATCGGAAGAAGAAAAAAAAAAAAACACTATTCTGTTAAGTGATATCTATACTACACCTATGCATTGAGCGGTGGACCCAAGAATCATGTGGGCGTTGGGCCCCGATTTACCTGCTTTCTCTAACATCAATTTTGGTGAAAATTGAATTGCGTGGAGATTATTAAATCAAAAAACACCATGAAAAAGGTAGAAAGAACGACAATGACAATGGTTACATACCAATCTAAAATACCCAACAATCTCTTTTTTTTGTTTTTGTTTCCAATCATAATCTATTACTATTAAGATACATGCTATAAACTTTAGAAAGGTAAGAGAATTGAAGCGTCTAAACAAATGGTGGGCAGCGTCTTATATGATGGGAGGTGGAAGAAAGAAAGAGAGGACTAACATGCCAAGTAAAACTCAAATACTCAACAATATATGCAAAAATTTACAAGAGAAGTCAGCGAGTCTATTGTCTTCTAACAATTTTAGAATGACCGCCCACGTTGTGGGATTTCTGCCTTTGATTGTAGGATAGGCAATTAGGTAGTATCAAGGGAATTCAAAATCATGGGGGTGGCCACCTCCCCTGCAGTTATAGGTATGTCAGGTTGCCAACCACTTTATGCACTGTTTTTAACACGATAACAACTACTAACTCTAGGGTAAAATGAGGCACATTTGAAATTCGTATCAGCAAAACCCCAAAATGGTAACGTACTGACACTCCACAACTACCCTTACAAACTGGGGTGCCATTGATAATTAGAATGGGAACGTTTCCTTCAACTAAGAAAGAACAATACAATGCTTTAATAGCAAATTTTAAATAATAAGTCAAGCTGATTTCAATTAAAATTGCCACTGAATACATAATCCTACTGTCATATATTGTCAGGTCAAAAAGTTCTGGCATGGTCAATAAAAAATTGCAAATTAGGTTTCAATGCAAACAGAACTGCTTCAACCCTGACATGTTATACCATATAAGGATGGAGCACACTGATTTTCTTTCCTTGTTTCGTGTCCGCGTGTGCATGACAGTTGAATTGATATGGGGAAAATGACGGCTAAGGACGTATTTTGATAATTAATACCCGTTAAGGACATTTTCAGCATTAACAAATGTTCTTAGCATGTCCTTAGCGGGTATTAATTATCAAAATACGTCTTGGGCCGTCATTTTCCCATTGATATGCTGGATAGTCTATTTTTAGCATATGAGGTGCACATTTAAGTGATGAAATGGAATTGCATTGTACATCCAGAATAGGCCTAAGAAGACATGATCCCAAGCCGATACCTGACATGTTCCCCCTCTTCCAGGTCCATCGCAAGGAAAACGAAAACGAAGATTTGATTTATCCGGTATCAAACGGGAGCTATGAGCAAATAGAACACCTTTCAGGAGTATCAATACCGTTACATGAATCATAAATGCATGAATGTGATGGACCAAAAAATCTGCAGTTCCTAATGGAGTAGGTAACAAAGCCACTTTGCCGCCCACCACTATTAAATCATTACCCCCCAAGTTAAACTAGTGCCATTGCACCAGGTGCCAAAGCATGAGTGTTTTGTATCCATTGAGAAAAGACGGGTTGTAATTGTATAGCGGTATTTGAAAACATATCTTGGGGACGCCCTAAAGCGCTTATGTTATCATTATGAATATACAAACCAAAACTGTGAAAGCCTAAAAATATACATACCCAGTTGAGGTGTGATATGATTGCATCGCGATGTCTAAGGACAACAATCTTTGTGATGCATAATGGGATTTACTGGTAAATAAGTTAGATCTTAATAAACATCCGTAATTACCACTTTTGTTGGTTGTTTCCTAGTTGAACGAAATGTCTGCAAAGCTATCAATGACACGCTTAGTTAATACTTAATTACTAGTGAGACCCCCTTGAGTTTTAAGGGGATTGGGAGATATCTCATATCATTTTTAGCGGGTGTTACATCAGCATTTTGGGGTTTCAATGATACAACTTTCAAATGCCAAAGGTGTTCTTGATCTTTTACATTTGATTTTTTTTTTTTATGTTACTTATTTATCTATTTTTTGGGGGAGGGTTAGAAGTAAAACCAAGAAAATTAGGGACATAAAAAAACATTGAAACTTAGAATACATGACTCGTGAGATGCAAATGTGTTTCTCTAGATAAAATTAAAACAACACATTTATTAGAACTTAGAAGAAAACACACAGAAGCAAACTCAGGGTGGGTAGAAGTAAAACCAGAAAATTAAGGAAATAAAAACAACATAGAAACTTAGAATACATAAGGTGCAAATATGTTCCTCTAGATAACATAAAAAAGGAACATTTATTATACGAAAACACAAATAAGAAAACTCAGAACTTCGATCACTAGCAGATGCCCTATGGATTCTTAGTGCCCATCTTCTGAGGGGCTACTTCTCTTTGCACACCCTGATCCAGCCCCAATCTAATTCCCACGAACACCCCCACTTTTGATATGTTCAATCTGTTTTGCAGCACTGTTAATTCTCCCCTCCAAAAGGCCGGATACATCTTCCAGATCCTTCAAGTTGCCAACATCATTCAAATTAATTTCAACCAGGTTTTTGCCCATAAGTTGTTCCTTCTCAACCCGCCAGTTTCGGTACTTAAATTTTTGCAAGGTTGTATTCACTCTCATAACATTTTGGGTAAGAAAAGTTTCCCGATTCATTACACTCAGATCTTTTTTCATGATAGGCAAGTTACAGAACCTTTCAAGCACATGGTATGTTTCAGGTGGAGAAGGACAAACATCTGGCTGAGCATCAGGTGTACTGTAAATGACAGCACAGGCATCAACACCACATAGAGTTCTAAGCTCACTCACCTTCTTCATTAAGCCGGCTCTCCTTTTCCGAAATGTTTGCCTCCTCACACGCTCATTAGCAATGAACTCAAACTTAACTGCACGGCCCATGGTCAAGTGTAGAGAGAAAGAGAAAGACCCTTCAAGGAAAATATATGCCCTATAAGGAACCTTGACATGCCAATATATATAGGGGCACCAGGACTTCAAAAGATAGTGCCAGCACCACAGAAACTGAAATGGACATTAATGAGAAAATTTTCCAAGAGGGGCCACAACAACAACAATAGCAGAACCCATCTAGTCCCCAATCATTATTGGTACGGGCAGGGGAGGATTGGAGACTGACATAATCTTTGGCAATATATGCACAAAATGGCTGCTCTCAGAATACCACTAAAACAGTGGCTCCCCTATACCTCCAAGAAAAGAGTAGGTAAAGGGGCGTTTTGCTGCAGAACTATGCCCCCAAATCAAAACCGAAAGGCATCAAACAAGGGCCACAATCTAAGATAATAAATGGAAATATACATAGATTGTAACGCTTCCTCGTCTACAATGTTTTCCATTTACACCTGCAACTACAAGCCTTAGCTGTAAAGATTAACAATTAAAGTTCTTTACGCAAACGCTTTTAATGCGGATGACAATAAATCTCGTTCTTATGGACAGATTTTGCGAATCTGGTATATTGATATTTTATGCATAAGTGCAAGTGGAGTGATAGCCTAGTGGTATGCATCATGTACTCCCGTGCGTTTGACTGGGGTTCAAAGCCCGCTAACTACAACTAACAACCATGGGTTTCGCAAAACAAAACATTTGACACAAGTTTTGCATAGGACCCCCACACAAATGATTAGAAGCGTTCAATTTATTTAAAAAATATTTTTAAGAGCTGCCGTAAAAAATCATCTCATTCTGATATCAGTAAGGGCTTGATAGGTTCATTTAGTTGATTCCAGTCAAATTTGACAAGATAAAATATATATATATATATATATATATATATGCACATATATTTACAGATTTTATGCATCAGTTCAGAACTGAAAACTAAAAGCTAATCAGGAGAGATATCGAATTCACCCTCCCCTCCCAAAAAAAAAAAAAGTAAGTCCTATTATTAGCAGCTACCAAATGCAAATACATGCATAACATGCCCCCCTCGAGTGGCGGCTCTAGGAATTTTTTTCAGCATAATTTAAACATGTTCTTTTAATTACCAAACATAACAAGACCAATGATGCTTTGCTATGAATATTGTACTAAAAGAAGTGCTCCTTCCTATAAAGTTAAATGATAGTCTTCTTACCAAATTTATTGTATTTTTTCATCAAGATACTATTTGTTACATATTTTACTCATTGTCAACACTTTCCCACATGCAAAATAGACTAATGGATGTAGAGTGAGAGACTAATGAACTCGTACGGCCATTAAAAATTACATGGTGGAAGAGTTATAAAAATCCAACTCAACTCTCCCTTGATGGGTTGGAAATGTTGGAATACACATCAGAATAAAAAAACTGACAATCTGTGCAGACCAAAAAATCATTTTTGGAGCTGACATTCTCCTTTTTGTTACCATTCTTCTATGAACAAATAAAAAACTCTAACTCTATAAAGATTAGAGCTTCTCATTTCAGAAATCAAGAAAGACGAAATGTGAAAAGGCCTTCAACTTAAATTAGTGGTAGAGTAATGAAGTGGGTAAAGTATCAATGTTTATTTTCCAGTTTGAAGAGAGGATCAATTATTTTTAGGTATCCAATATCTCTTAAAGTAGATTAATCAACAGGAATATAGTTCTTTATCATTTTTCCAACTCCAAGGTGGTCATGAAGTGAACAACCTGACATACACGTGGATTCGCCAATGCCCCCTCATTATAATTTCATGGGTGATTTGGCGTGAAAGGAATTCGAGATGCTTTGAAGGGGTTGAAAAGCCTTTATTTAAAATCAAAAGTTTTTTGTTAAATAGCTTGTATAGTTGGGACAAGAATGATTGCTTTCCGTCTCTTGACCATTATAGATCAGTTTGAGCTTTTTCAGTCGAATAGGAGTGCAAGTGTATAGGGTCTTTTTGTCTTGTGGTCTTTTACTGTATATGGGCAGCATTCCCTTAATGCCTTTTTGGTAATATAATCTTTTACTTATCAAAACAATAAATAATAATTCCATGTTCACTTTCCAATGAATACTTTGAAAGCAAGACTGGAATGATGTTGCAAATCCTGCATCATCAAGTTATTAAAGCAAGAAGTACATACACCTATTGAAAATTTTACTTTTTCCCCTTAACAGGTCTACCAAAGTTCTACAGAGATGGGTTTATACACCACAAGCAATTAGTGGTGACCGGTTAATATAGAAGACAACCATTGGCATGTTAGCCAGCGCAATACCCTGATGCGCAAATACTACAAGAGTTAACTACAAGAAATCTGAATGTATTATCGTAACCTATGCAGACTGGCTTCCACTGAGACAGGTTTGGAAAGCACTTAACCTAAGAAGCACAGATGCTTCTCCGAGGAGGCATGTCCCATGAGAAATCAAGTGCCGGACACCCACCTCAGACATTATAAGTGCTTCCCAACTTCATTTGATGTGAGTTAGTTGCAAAATTAATTCGACACACTGGCCACTTCCTGATAGTGAACACTTTGGCCATACCTCCATAACCCTCCAAACAAAGCTTGCTAAGTGGACTCTAACTATGTTTTGAACCATTTATAAGATGAACACACCATTGCACAACAATTTTAAGCAACCAGTTGATTACACCAGCGTTGGGGCATAGCCCTAATAACCAACAAAGAGCCTCAAGAGGCTCCTGAAAGAACAAGGCCACATCCAAAAGCAGATGCCAAACAACAACAAATACACCCAAAAGAAGGCAAAACAAAAGAAATGAAACAGGAAACAATTACAAGGGAACAGATTCCTTTACATTTGAGTAATGAAATAAATGGCTCTCTAATTTGATTAGTGTTATGTGGCACTTTTTACTTTTGTATATCATATTAGTTTCCTCAAGGCGTGCTGTGTCCATTTTTTGAGAATAGGACTTTGCAACACCATACATAGGTTGGCCTCGACTACTGATAGGAATGTAATGACTACTGCGATGTGAGACCTTCACGAGAAAAACTCCCCAGACTTTCCTATCTGTATGGCCCACAATCGTGACAACTCACAACAAATGGTGAAATGGCAAGCCCTTTCTATTTAAAGCAACAACCGTGCACTCAACAAAGTAATCATGAGATAAACCGACCCTAATGTGTCTCATGTTGCCCTGTCTCTTTGCTCCCCAATCTTTCACTTTTTGTCAATTCCGCCGTAAACACTACAAGCCTTGAATTGCAATAAAATTATCCCCATGCATAACAATAAACCCCAGACCCTATCTATGGATTTCGTAGAACAGTAAAATGTGTCACAAATTTTTGGGCTTCGGCCCCAAACAAATAGAATAGTGGCATTTACACTGTGACTCCTTTTTCAAAAATAATTTCTCTCTCTCACCAGTCGGCAGTAACTTAAATGGGTGACCTTGACACACCTAAACTTGATGCTTTGTGGCGACTCCAAACCATTTTTGAACTCAGGGTGTCATAGAGAACACCTTTCGCACCCTAGAGAAACCAAAACCGAGTTTTTTTAGTGGAGAGCGGGAGAAAATCGGCAGGTGCAACACTTTTTATCCGTTTAATATATCCATAATTTTTCAAACATGTATTTTTCTGCTATTAAAATACTTTAAAATTGAACAAAGTAAAATAAATGGATAAATTATTGGCTGATAAAATCAAATAACAAGATTTTATGAACGAACTATTTTCCTTTTTCAATCACAATACCAATGAATACATCTTAAGTTTAGCCATTCAAAGTTGGCTCCATAATTTTTGTTCAGCAATGATAAAAATGCATGAAAACATTTTATACACGAAACACTACGAAAATAAAGACATTTATTTTGGTTGAAAATTTATCTAGACTTGATTTATTTTGTTTGAGCAATAATATCTACTTAGTCACAAATCTAAGTAATTTTCATTTACTTTGGCTTCATACCAATGATGCACTAATGATCCAGTGCAGAAAATATTACAAAAAAAAAAAAAATCAAAAAATATAAAAATTTATTGTATTTTCTGAAATAAGAGGGTTCGCTTGTACCCCCTCATCAAACACTAGTGTAGCCACCCAGGGTTTGGGGTGCCGGTAGTATCATATTAAGTAAAGCTTACAACATAAAACTATGAAGTACTCACCTGCACAATTTTCACAATTTTAACACGACCTACTCCCCTGATAGAAACTAATGCCCCAACATCTAACCGCTCAACCTGCACAAAAGCGAAGAGAATGTGACCATCCAAATTTTGCAATGTCCAAGAGTTCAGTCTAGCAACTTACTTTCTCTATAAGAACCAAACAACCATATCTAGCTGCAAATGATGCTTCTGCTGTATCATTAATACCAATTGGATCCAACACAAAGTGCACAAAATGCTTATTTGTTCCAAACAAAGACTGCAACAAGCAAGAGAACATAATCAAAAGCTTATTAATAAAATACGTGTTCTAAAGGATGAATAGAACATCACATGATCTAATAAGTAAGAAAGATGCTTCTAGTGCAAGAGATATATTCTATTGACGGCCTCTTTTATGGAAAAAGAGTTGAAAGTACATACAAACCTATTAGAAGTGTTTATTAGAGAGAGTGGGTTTGTCCCACATCGTCTATCTTATGTATGTGTAACTCTCCAGAGTAATATAAATAAAGTTATATGTGTAAGGGTTCATTAACACCCTATACATTTTCTCTTATCTCTAACAACATGGTAACAGAGCCCCACCTTAATCCTAATTCTACACCACCACATCACCACCATAGAAAACCCTAAATCTGTCGCCCACCACCACCAATTAACCTACTGTAACACCAATTAACCACCATCTCCCTTAACCGAACCCACCCAGTACATTATAACCCTAAATCGACCCTCACCAGCCCTCCAAAACCTTAAACTGAACCCTAAAATCCCGAAATCAACCTTCAACACCATAGAAAACCCCCTAAATCTGCTCGAAATCAGTCGATTTATGCCCGAAATAGTCTGAATAGTGTTTGATATTCATACCCAGTGCTCGAAATCATGATTGGTTGGCCACCCAGTGCTCAAAACCTAACCCAGTCGGTGAACTCCTCCGAAATCCTTCCAAAATTCAGACCCATCCACCGGCGACCCTCATCGGCCACACTCATCCTCCGGCAACCCTTGTCAACGATCCTTTCAGTCCGGAATCCTAGCGCCAATCGTCCAAGGTCTTCGTCAAACTCTGGTATGAGTTGAATCACTGGGCTTTCCACCTATGTGTTGTTCTATTACTGTGCTTGGTGTTATTATACTGCTGGTACATATTTCTCGTACTGATCTAGTCCTGCCCTTGGTATTGATATGTTGCTTGGTATGGGTTTCTCGATCTATTGGATGGTTATCGTGATTGATCAGCATAGTAACATTTTTCTGATTGGTAGAAGTCCTTAGAAGTTGCTCGGAGCTCGGTCGTTTTATGTTGGTGGTCGTTTGATCCGTTGCTTTTACTGGTTTGTTGTTTAGTCGGTTGAAGTTTTGTGGTTATTTATTGTTTGGAGTGCCTCTACATTGTTTGGTAAAATGTCTGAGCAGAAGAAGGATTCTGATTCTGGTACTGTTTCTAGCTCTGGTTCTACTCTTGTTGGTAGCTTATTGACTGGTTCTTGGTCTAGCGAGAGGCGCCTTATTGGCTAATACCTCCACACCATTAAATGGGGGCAATTATGTTCTTTGGGCTAAAGTTGTTGAGGTATATTATACGGGTCAGTCTGAGGACTCTTACTTGACTGATGAGCGTCCTACTACTGCTGAAACCACATATAGGGCATGGAAAGCTGTTGATGCCCGTGTTCGTTCAGAGTTATGGAATAGTATGACGGAATAGGTTGCTAGTACGCTGATGTTCTGTGATACAACTAGAGAGGTGTGGACACAGGCAAAGGAGTTGTATTCAGGTGACAACAATCTCCGTCGCACATATGATCTTCATCGGTCTTTCTTTAATATATCTCAGGGTGATGATTCTTTTGAAGATTATTATGCTAAGTTTCGGCGCATTTGTAATGAATTGGATATATGTGAGCCACTTGCTACTGATATTCAGGTTATACGGTGCCAACGTGAGCGCATGAGGGTTACTCGTTTTTTATCCGGTGCATCATCCACTTTTGGCCCTATGGGTAATTAGATTTTGGGGAATCGTGACTTAACTCCTCTCAGCGAGGTATTCAGTCGTCTCCAGCAGTCATTGTCTATTTCTGCGCCGATTTCTGGCCATTCTGCTTTGTCTTCCACTATTTCTAACAATTCTATTCTCTCAGTCAGCCATGGTCGTGGTTGTGGTCGCGGCCGTGATTCAAGATTTAGTAATCGTGGCCGCGATTATGGAGTGAGTGGTCGTGACTTTGGCAGCCGTGATTCTGGGTTTAAAGGTCGTGGTCGTGACTCTGAAGGCCGTAGTTTTGATCGTGGCTTTGGTAGCCATGACTCTGGTTTTGATAATCGTGGGGGTCGCATATCTGAGGGAGGTGGCCGCGGTCGCGGCCGTGATTCTAAATTTTGCATTCATTGTTGGGGAACAAATCATACAGTGGAGTTCTGTTATAATCTTCACGGCTTTCCCCAGGTTCATCAGGCTGCTATCTCTCAAGACCCTGGACAGTTTACTCAATCCTCTACCGATAGTGTGGCTATTTCAGCTGAGGAGTACCAGTGTTTTTTGTCATTTCAGGCTGCAACAGGATCCTATACTGCTATGCTCGCTCAGACTGATTCATTTGTTACTTGTGTTGCCTCATCTTCTTCCTCTCCTTGGGTTATTGACTTAGTCAGCCAGACTGGTACATCTGCTTTCTTTGATCGACAGCCGGTTGGTAGAACATCTCATGTTACCTTGGCTAATGGCTCTACCACTGCTGTTACTGGTTTCGGTTCAATTCCTGTCACTTTCTTTCTTACTTTGTCATTCGTATTACATGTTCCTCATTTCCCGTTTAATCTTATGTCTATGAGCCGCCTTACAAAATCTTTAAATTATTCCGTCACATTTTTTTCTCATGGCTGTGTTTTTCAGGATCTCAAGACAGGGAAGAAGATTGGTGGGGGCATTGAGCGAGGTGGCCTATATTACTGGACTATTCCTAAACTTGTAGCTCTTCAGACATCAGAGTCTTCATACCAATAGCATTGTCGTCTTGGTCATCCCTCTCTTCAGAGTTTGAAGCACCTTGTGCCTTCTTGTCATTCCATTGATAAGTTGGTTTGTGAGGTATGTGAGTTTAGTAAACACCGTAGAATCACTTTTATATCTAGGGTTGAGCGTCGTGCGTCGCAACCTTTTCAGTTAGTTCATTCAGACATTTGGGGGCCTATTCATGTGCCCAGCGTTTCTGGTTTTCAGTATTATATTATTTTTGTATTATGTTACTTTTCTTGTATTACATATCTTTATCTAATGAAAGAGCGGTCTGAATTGAAATATGTTTTTAAAAACTTTTTACATGGAAGTCAAAAATCAAGTTGATACTTGTGTTAAGATATTTCGTTCCGATAATGCCCGTGAATATTTTCACCATCTACTTTCTCAGTTTTTCGATGATCATGGCATTATTCACCAATCGTCGTGCTCTCGAACTCCACAACAAAATGGAGTTGCTGAGTGTAAAATTAGGCACTTGTCTGAGGTTATGCGTGCCTTATTATTTCAAATGCAGGTTCCTAAGTCATATTGGAGTGATGTCGTTCTCACTGCATGTTACCTAATCAACCGTATGCCCTCTACGGTCTTAGGTGATCAGGTTCCCCATACGGTTTTGTTTCCCGGTCGGCCTCTCCACTTTTTATCCCCTCGGGTTTTTGGGTGCACCTGTTATGTTCATGCCCTTGATCCTGATAGGAGTAAACTTGATCCTCTATCTTTTAGGTGTATCTTTCTGGGATACTCACACACCCAGAAAGGCTATCGATTTTACTCTCCTACTTTACATCGTCACTTTGTCTATGTTGATGTCACGTTCAATGAGTCGTTGCCATATTACTCGGACCACGTTACTACCAATGATCTTCTTACACTCGAGTCTGTGTTACCTATGGTTGTTCCTACTGGCACTGTACCACCCCAACCTTTGCAGGTATATGTTTGTCATTTCCCAGCATCGGCACCGCCTCTCCCTCTAGCACAAACCCCACCTTAGGCACCACCTCATCCTACAGAACCATTCTAGCCTGCCGAACTCTCTGTGCCCACGCCTCCGTCTTCTCCCCTGTCGCCGGATCCACCTGCTCCTCGATATCCGACTCGTGAGCATCGTCGTCCACTAGTAAAATATGGTTTTTCTAATATCTCAAGCACTTCTCATCCTATTTATCGGTTTATCTCTTATACTCATCTCTCTCCATCCCTTCGCGCTTTCACTACTACTGTTTCCTCCGTTTTTGTTCCTAAATCTGTTCAGGAGGCAATATCTCGATCTGAGTAGCGGACAGCTATGGCGGATGAAATGTCTGCTCTTCATACTAATGGCACATGGGAGTTGGTTCCTCTTCCCACTGGGAAATCTACTGTTGGCTGTCGTTGGGTCTATACTGTCAAGTATCTTCCTGATGGCACTGTTGAGCGTCACAAAGCTAACCTGGTTGCTAAAGGCTACACCCAGACTTATGGTGTTGATTATTCCGACACGTTCTCTCCTGTTGCCAAGCTTGGCTCTGTGCGGATTCTTATTTCTCTTGCCGCCAATCTTGGTTGGCCATTGTATCAGCTTGATGTCAAAAATGCCTTTCTCCATGTCGATCTCCAAGAGGAAGTCTATATGGAGCAACCACCTGGGTTTATTGCTCAAGGGGAGCATCATAACTCATAAGGTATGTCATCTTTGCAAGGCACCTTATAGACTTAAGCAATCTCCTCGAGCGTGGTTTGGCAAGTTTAGTGAGGCTATTCTGAGGTTTGGCATGCATCGAAGTCAATCAGATCATTCTGAATTTTCTCTTATGTCAGCTTGAGGGAAAGTATTGCTCATTGTCTATGTAGATGACATTATTATTACTGGAGATTATCAGCAAGGAATTGGTGAGTTGAAACAGTTCTTACATGGTCAGTTTCACACTAAAGACTTGGGTAAGCTACGATATTTCTTGGGTATTGAGGTAGCAAGGTCCAAGGATGGGATTAGTTTGTCCCAAAGGAAATATGTGTTGGATATTCTAGAGGAGACAGGTTTGCTGGGAGCCAAACCTGTGGAGACTCCTATGGATCTTAATGTCAAACTTTGCGTTGATTAGGGGGAGGAATTTCCTCATCAAGACCAATATCGTCGCTTAGTTGGTAAGTTGAATTATCTTACCAATACATGTCCCGATATCTCATTTGCTGTTAGTATGGTGAGTCATATGTCTGCTCCTCGTCTTCCACATTGGGAAGCTTGTATTCATATTGTGAAGTATATTAAGGCTCATCCTGGACATGGCTTATTTTACCGTTCCAATGGTCATTGTTGAGGCGTTTACTAATGCAGATTGGGTAGGGTCACCTTCTGACAGACATTCAACAACTAGTTACTGTACTTTTGTTGGTGGTAACTTAGTTACCTGGAAAAGTAAGAAACGAAACAGACTGTTGTTGCAAGGTCTAGTGCAGAAGCAGAGTATCATGCCATGGCTCATACTACATGTGAGGTTGTTTTGCTGAGATCATTTCTTGAGGAGCTGGGATTTCGGGTGCAGTTACCAATTCCTATGTATTGTGACAATCAGGCGGCGATACATGTCACTTCAAACCCTGTGTTTCATGAGAGAACCAAACATATTGAGATAGATTGTCATATCGTTCGAGAGAAGGTTGATGGTGGTGTGTTGGCTATGCCTTTTGTGTCCACAGGTGCTCAAATAGCAAATGTTTTTACCAAATCACTGTTAAACCTCATTTAGAATTTTTATGTAACAAGCTGGGATTTTGTGATATCTGTTCTCCAGCTTAAGGGGAGTGATAGAAGTGTTTATTAGAGAGAGTGAGTATGTCCCACATCGTCTATCTTATGTATGTGTAACTCTCCAGAGTAATATAAATAAAATTATATGTGTAAGGGTTCATTAACACCCTATACACTTTCTCTTATCTCTAACAACACCATCAAGGTTTTTAATGCTATTCTATGCCATCTTGTTTTTGCCTTTTAAGAAGCACGGATAGAGATACGAGAAACATATACGCAGACACATGATTCTTCCAAAAAGTAGGACACAGACACGTTGGGGTATACGTTAACTCACACACACACACTAGAGATATAAAAAAAATGGAAAAAATAAGAATGACAAACTGTGTTTTCTTCATAACTTAGATTATACCTTTCATATTTCTTTATTTTATCTAGAATATCGTTAATTTTAATAAAGAATATTTTTTTATAAGTAAATAAGTACATTAAAAAAGGCTATATGGGAATGCCACCTGATTTCAAAAAAAAGGCCACAAGACAAAAAGGCCCTATGCACTACCATGAGAATGGAAAAGCTCAAACCAATCTAGAAATTGGTCAAGAGAATGAGAGCATTCTCTCTTTATTAAAATTTATTATAAAGAATATTACACTTGTCATTTTTCAGTTTTTTAATATTAGTTTATAATTCGGTTCACATAGCACATAATACATTTTTACCCTATTTTATGCTATAAAAATTAGATTATGACCCAAAGTGTGTCCCGTGCATGTACGGTACATGACTGATAAGTGTCGAAGTGTGTCCAAAATGTGTCCGGTTTAGAAAAGACAATTACATAATCAGACACATATTTTCACTGATAAGTGTCAAAGTGTGTCCAAAATGTGTCCGGTTTAGAAAAGACAATTACATACTCAGACACATATTTTCAAGTGTCAGGTAAGTGTCTGTGTCCGACATGTCTGTGGTACAGTACAAATGGCCCAGTGTTTGTGTCCAACATGTCTGCGGTACAGTCCAAATGGCCCAAAGACATGTCTTTACTTCTTAGGGCCCTTTATACTCTCAACATAAAGCTCCCCTATATGATACTAATGGGTAACGAGAGAAATTAGTTTTTAGAGCAAATAAGGAGAAAGAAGACAAAAGATGACATTATAATATTAAATTTAAATAGCTTACAAAAATAGTTTGAACCCTTCTTCCAACAAAATTACAAAAAGAGCCACAATCAAATTCAACAAATCACAAAGTCGAGCGACTATTTGTAATGATGACCCACTGAAACGTACGGTTCTAAAAACTATGTCCCAAGGCTTGGAAACCGAGTGTTCCAAGTATTTTGATGAGAGTATGTGATATCATTTCCAGATTTTATCTTTATATTCAATCTCCCGTTCTTTTGGAAAAATAAAGGACAATCCCCATTAAAGGGAAAGCCAGCAATGTTTGTGTCTAAAGGGGGTGAATAGATTAAACTCAATAAGGAATATCAATTAAAACTAACCACGTAAACCACTAACTTCAAGCAAGTTTGAAATTACAAAATACTAAAATATGCCATCCTTGTGCTTTCCGATGCTCTGGACTATGAATGAAGCAAGCATGGCAATATGCACAGAAATTAATTTGGGTCTCTAGGCCTATCCTCTCTAATGCCTTGGGGCTTTGATTTGAGGATATGGTTCTACAACAAAACGTCTCTTTAGCTCCTCGGTTCTTGGAGGTATATGGGGCTACTATTTTAGTGGTATTCTAA